>NC_059149.1:13541262-14791262 GCF_020740605.2 Lemur catta | reverse complement strand
AGGTATCCTAAATGCTCCATTCCTAGAGAAGTATCTTTATTTGACTTGTCTGGCAGCTCCCTGGAAACCACCAAATGCAAGGTTCGTCTTTATTTTAGCTGAGTGAGAGCTCGCTCAGTGTGAATAGAAAAATTAGCTGGGTATAGTGGCACATGAGGCTGAGGCAGAAGGATCATTTGAGCCCAGGAGTTTGAGGTTACAGTGAGCTATGATGATGCCACTTGCTCTCTAGATCAGATGATGGAGAGAGACTCTGTCTCAAAAAAAAAAAAAAAAAAAAACAAAACAAAATAAAATGAAGCAGAAACCATGCACTGAATCTGACATCTGCAGCCATTTGCAAATGGTATATTTAAGCAGTTTTGAAGTTTTCTACATGAAGAAAAATGAGCCTCCAACAGAAAGGAAGGGCAGATTTTTTTGTTGTTGACTATTCATAAAAACAACACAGATTTAAAAGGGTAATTTAACATCCATGTGAATATAGAAAGGTGAGAAGTGTGTTTCGAACCATTTCTTATTAATTCAATGTTACAGAGATCACAGACAATACTATAAAGTTCATGCCATGCACACTAATTCACAAATGGACACTATTATTTCCTTAGTTTCCCCAGTTGTTCAAAACAAAGCCAGTAAGGGCTACCCACAGTCTTCTGATCACCTGTGCACACTGTAGCTGGCAGGGGGCTCTGGGAGTCCTAGTCCTAGTTCCAGATTTTACCACCCCTCTTCCAGATGGTCTGCAGTTCCTGTGGACTCTGTCCTCAGGAAACCTGTGGGCAGGTAGACCAGCCCGCTGACACAGGCAGGGCTGAATGGGAGCAAATGCAGGGAGGCTGGGCCAGAACTCCAGGAAGCTGGCACAGATTTCAGATTAGTTCCAGACCGTGCCTGAACCCGAAAGAATGTCCCCATAGTACAGTTTCTGGCAACACCCAGGAGGCTTGTAGGAGAAGGGCAGATACTTTTCATACTGATAGCTGGCATGCAACACAGTTGAAAAGAACCTCTACCTGCTTCGTCTCAACCGAGCTGGTAGTGCAGGTATAATTGACCCTGAGTTTGGAAAGAGCAAACTAGGACATTGTAAGGCCACAGCAGGGCAGATGGCGAGAACCGGGCTAGAACCCGGGTCTTCGATGTAAATATCCAGGCAGGCACACGGGGTTTCCTGGGGCCTGAGACCCGCCCATGAGGCCAGGCAGGCCCTGGAACCACGAGATCACCAGGGCTTTACCCCATCGCTGGCTCCGTGAACTCCATGCCTGGGCCTGGGTGTCATCTCCCTCGCAGCTGCAGCCACAGGCTCGTCACTGCCTGCCGCTGGCAGCAGCCCGATGCCGGGGACTGCGGTAGAGCCAAGTATAAATATTTATAACGTTGCACAGTAAGACGCAGTGCTGAGCACAGAGCGTGGATTCCTATTATGGAGATCAGGAGGCCTTCGATGCGACTGTAGGGCCGGGAGGACCCGGTGCATCCATCTCTATAAATAGCCACATTTTGGGAGATGAGCGGCAATGACTCTGGGCTTTCCCTACCCCGTCTTTAAGGCAGTGGTTCTCAATCAGGGGCGATTTTATCCCCAGGGGACATTTGCCAAGGTCTGGAGACATTTTTGGTTGTCACAACAAGGTGGGGGTGCTATTGGCGTCTAGTGGGTAGAAGGCGGGTGCTCCTGCTATACGTCCTACAATGCACAGGACAGCCCCCCCTAAATGTCAGCAGTGGTGAGGTTGAGAGACCCTGCTTCAAGGTCACAGGCTGGGCTTAGAACAACACCCCTCCGTCCCCTCCCCACCCCTCCCCCACCTCCCCAGCAGAGCATCTTGCTCAAGACCTCACCGCTGGTGGAGCCCAAGCCTGAGATCGGGGGTGGGATGAGCCATTCCAAGCTTCCCGCCCATTCTAGGGAAAGACTCTGCTTCCTGGCACCGTCCGCTCCCGTCCTCATTCTCAATCGCTTCTCATACAAAATGGGCATTGGGACACCTACCAATTAGTATGATTATGGGGATTAAGTGCGAAAAGGCATGTGCAAATGCCTTGTGAACTGGCTAAGTCCTGAGCTGATATCAGTTGTTATTACGAATATTAAGGCCGTGGGTAACCGAACGGTACAAGAGGGGCAGTACCTGAACTTGTAGGCTCTGCACAGCATGGGGGTATCACCTAGACTCCCCTGACACATGTGCTGGGCACTGGAGCTGGAACAAGGGAAGATGTGGTCTTCATCTGTAAGGGGAGGTGGGGGCCGGTTCTCAAACCTTCTGTGACCCGGTGCTGAGAGCTCGGCTGTGCAAGCAGGCGCCTGGGTTCACGTCCTATTTCTGCCATGCACTGTTTACGTCACCTTGGGCAAGGTGTGTGACCTCTCCGTGTCTCCTTTCCTCATGTGTAAAATGAGGATAACATAGTAGTATCTACCTCATAGGGTAGTAATGTGCACCAGAGCCTGGCACGTAGGAAATGCAAAATAAATGTTAGTTATTATTGTTGTTGTGCTTGCAAATATCCCCGGCTTTCCATGGCGCTTTCTGACTCTGTCTTCTGCACACTCCCCACTCATGAAGAATTTTCTCAAAATTTCCTTTTGTGTAATAGCACACACTGCAGATTCCCCACGGTTGGGATCAGGACCTTTTTTGTCATCGCCTAACACATCGTCTAACACGGGGTGCTCAGAAACTTTTGTGGAATTAATAAATGAATAAATTCCCCGCTCCCAAGAATCATACCACCAAGTAGAGACCTGTCCATAAGTATTTGCAAAGTCATACTTGCAGTTATGAAAATATTTACATTTATTGATTCAGCGAATGTTTACAGATCATCTGTTGTAGGTTCTGGGGATAAAGTGTAACAGGCCCAACAGATAAGTTTCTGCCTCACGTTCCAGCAGGGGCAGACAGAGAGCAAACAGCTAGGAGTCGTATCAGGTGCTGACAGACGTGAGGGGGAGGTCAAGGCAAGAGGAATGGAGAGAGGTGGAGGTTATTTTTCATGTAGGATTTTCTGGGGAGGACTCCCCGGCACAGAGATACTTGAGCTGAGACCCGAAGGAAATCAGGTAGGAAACCATTTGGATATCTCAGGGCAAAGAATTCCAGGCTCGGAGACCAGCAGAGGCAAAGCCTGGAGAAGGGAACTGGCTTGGTGGTTCATACAAAGGCGGCCCACACGACCCAGACGAGGCAGGGGAGCAAGTGGGCAGAGATAGAATCGCCGCAACGCTTCAGCGCACCTCGCTTGCACAGACAGGGCCCCTCCAAGCCCCGAGAGAGGCCTAGCAACTTGCTCACATGGTCATACGCTTGGCAACGTTTGCAGAAATAAGATATTTCAAGTGCAATGGATTGGGACTGCTGCCTCCTTCCTCCCACTTCCCCTCTGGGACGTGTCCCTGAGTTGGATGGTGTTGGACATTCGATGTGTGGAATTTGGCACTTTCAGGCTCGCAGGGGAAATTGCCTTGGGGAGTGTGACGGTTAATTTGGGGTGTCAACTGGAGTAGGGAATACCTCGGGAACTGGCAAAGCATCATCTCCGGGTGTGCCTGGGAGGGTGTTTGCAGAGGATCTGGGCATGGGAGTCTGAGTGAACTGAGTGGAGGAGACCCACCCTCAGTGGAAACTGGCACCATCCAGTTTGCTACAGGCCTCAGTAGAACAAAAACAGAGGAAAGGCAAATTAGCCACTGTCCTGGAGCTGGGACCGACTCTTCCTCTCCTGCCCTTGGACTCCGGGACTTATACCAGCAGCCCTCCGGGTTCTCAGGTCTTTGGATTGTCACTGAGCAGGGCTACCAGCACCGCAGGGTCTACAATTGCAGATGGCCTGGTGTGGGACTGACTTCTCAGTTTCCACAATTGTTCTAATAATTCCCCTAACACAGCCCCCTCGTGTATCTGTACTGCATGGGTATCCTGTTGGTTCTGTTCCTCTGGAGAATCCTGACTAAAACAGGTGGATTTTTCATGTGTTGTCATTTATTTTCTCATTGTAAAGAAATATTCGAGTTCATACATCATTTTGGTTATCTCTTAAAAGGCCCTCCAATTTGTATAAGCTTCGGGCCCCACAAAACCTGGATCCGATGCAAGAGGCAGGAGAAGTAGAAAGAGACAGGGACAGGGAAGTGGCCGGGGTTTCTCTGAGTGGGGCGGGAAGCTAGCAGAGTGTTCTGAGCAGAGAAGTGACATGACATGATCCTGTGTTTTGTAGGATCACCGTCTGCCCTATTAAGACCACATCACCTTTGTGAGCGGTCCATGGTATACCAGGACGCTGTGGCACGGAGAGTACAGACATTTGCATTGGAGTTGAGTCACAGGGGTTTTTTAGGAGGTGCAAACAGCTTCACCTTTGGATGAAGAGAAAGTTGCCTTGAGCATGGGCTGCATAAACAGAGAGAAGGGTGGTGGGGACGTGAGCTGGAGAGGTCAGCAGGATCATGTCACAATGGGCAGGCGTCACCCAAAAGGCATCTCTTGTTTCATGGGTTTTATTGGCTTTCAATGGACAGGTACCATATTGAAGTAGGGAGGAAGTGACTTCCCCAGTATTTTCTTGCAATCTCTTGTGTGGCTCACTCACTCGAGGGATACAGCTGCCTTGTTGGTTCTTGGTCACAAGAAAGGGCTACTGAGGGCTTCTGGGTGACCCCAATGCAGCATATTGGCGCTGTGAGAAACTGGCCCTCCCTTGCACCCTAAACTACAGTTCCAGACCCAGGAACCCTCCTCCTCTCAGGCACACTTGCCTGGGGCAAGGAGCAGGTAACAGAGCTCCCTGTTCTCCCAAAGGCAGGTGATCTTATGCTTAAGCAGTCTACTCTCTGTCCCAGAATGTCCCACCACTGTCCTGTGCATGCGGCGTCTCAGGCCCTCATGTAAACAGATCCTGGGTGGTCTCCCATCCTGGCTCTGCAGCCATGCCTGACCATGTCCAAATTCCCAGGGGTATGATACCCTGGGAAGGGTCCCACTCTGGAACCCTCATGGTCCATGTAAATTTGTCTACACCACATATAGGGAGTTTTGTGTGTCCATAGATGTGTTTGTATATACAGAAGACATGCCATGTGTCAATGAGCTAAAATTATATTATGGAAACATGTTTTTTGAGTCTGTTTGCTAGCATTTCTGTTCCAGCCCATGTTTGTATGAGAAAGAACAGCATTCTTATAGACGACAACGTTCTTGATGGAGTTCTACTTTAATGTAGACATGAAGAAAGAGCTCATTTCTATGTTATTACAATTACTCCAATTTTAGATGAAGTGGGGGAGAAAAGGGATTTTCCGTTGAGGTTTTGGCTCTCCACTTACAAGCCCATTGTCTGACAATATTCCCTTTCTCGTCCTTCTGTTGTTTGTGGAGGTTTTCTTTAACTATATTTCAACACAGACACTCAAATATTCAGTATTCAACATTCATGTGTGTAAAGAGATGTAGGGTTTATAAAATTCCCTTTTGAATTCAGTAGTTCATGTAAAGGTCACAAGAGCTTTGTGTGGAAGGAATTGTCCCTACTTAATAGATGACATATTTGAGGGTCAGAGAGTTTGCGCACTTATCCAAGGACACACACATCGTAAACGGCAGAACCTTTGTAAGCCAAGCCCCGCACTCCAATATGAGACCACAGGCAACTCACCATATTTTTGTGTGAAGGTGTTCAGTTGGAGGGTTAATGCTTGTTTCTTATAGAGAAAGAGAGACGGAGGTTAACAGACAGTGGAAGTAGTTTTCACTATTGCCCTCAAACAAATATGATATTATTGGCAGTTCAAGAATGTCCATTTTCTAACAGAGCTAGGTGATTTTTCAAAGCCAAAATTCCTGTTTTGGGTGAAGAAGCTTCATGATAAAGAATCCATAAGCAATCCATTTCTAACTAGTTTTTATCAAGAATGATAGATCTTCCCACTGGTTTGTCAAAGTTCTTTGGAGACAAGTATTAAAGATGAACCTGGTCTAGCATAAACAGAAAGGAAGAATAAATAAAATTACAGGTTGTCTCCAGGAAACACCGGACAGGAATGCAGTCAGGCTAGGACCAGAAATCGACAGGATTTTTTTTCTCTTTAGTTCTTTTCTGGGCTTTTCTCTGAGCATGTGCTTCTTTCTTCTCTTGTTCTCAATTCAGAAATACTTTCTCTGAGTCTCTGGCCCTATGAAGGAATATGGCCGCCCCACTATTTCCAGAGACCGAGGGGCCAGCAGGGCCCCCAGCAAGTACCTTCCTGGTCTCAATTTTCAATTCCCAGGAGAGAGAATTCCTCAGGGCAGGTGTCTACCTCCAGTCCAATCTGCAACAGCCAAGGGGCGAGGGTGTCCTATAATATTAGCATGGTGACAGGGATCTATCCTAGTGCACCAAGGGGCAGTTCCCCGAGAATGAGGACTTAGGATTTTTGCACATGTCCCCAAAAGTATTTACCATAACTAAGTAACAAGAGAATTGTTATAAAGTCTGGAATTAGCCAGTAGGTAATAGTGTTGTTGGGCTTTAACTTTCACCGCTGCTTTCGAAGAGTTCAGAAACTCTTAAATATAAACGTTAATATCATCTGTCTATTTATATGTTTAAATCTGGGAGCATCTTTAGAGACCACCTAACCCAAACCTTCTTTATTTAAACCAGCAATGAAATTGAGATCCGGTGGCTGAAGGGACATGCACAAAGTCACACAGTGAGTTGGATGAAAAAAATGAACAAGTGAAATTGGAACACATTTCTGATTCCGAGAATTATGCCGTTTGTACTGTCCCAACTTTCTCCATGTGGTCTTGAAGCAGCAATCAGCGCTGGGTCAGAGAAGGAGAACCACTAGATATGATGTAGATAGAACAGGGATTTATTGTAGGAATTTAACTCACTTGAAAGAGCTGTAAAACTATCTCAGTCCAGCTGTTCTTGCTGTTTCTGGTGCCAAGTCCCAAGTCACAGGACAGGTGGTGGAAGGAAAGATGAACACAAAGTGGGAGAAGGCAGGGCAACGGGACCTATGTCTGTCTCTTGCTGGAATCTACATTCCAGCCCTCTTCCATCTCAGGGTCTCGGGTTTTCTCTAACAGAACCCACACTGGGGAGGGTGATGGCAGCAGAGCCCATTCTTCCACTTCTCGGTAAGCTCCGGGGGAACGTGCCCGGTTCCAGTTACTGGCAACTTCTCACAGTATTAGCAGCTCTTGACCTCAGCTTCCAGCCTTAGCCACCATCCCAGTCTACCAGGAAATGTCCTGCTTAACATCCCGTTTCCTAGTTCTCCCTTGGAGCTTCCCAGACCCCAGAACTCCCGCAGTTAGCAACAACCACCAGGGACCTTTGGGAGACGTGCGTTTTAAGTGGGAAGGAGGTGTACAGGAACATAGATGAGTTTACTGTAAACCCAGCCATTCCCCCAACGTCTGTCATCTCCAGAGCAGTGGCATAAATAGAAGGACGGGGTGTCTAAGGCAGGAACACTTAAAGGGGGGTAAAGAAAGAAAGAAGCTGCTCAAGGTCTTCGCTGACATGACTAGAATCATTCGGGCATCCCGGTTGCTAGAAGGCAAAGACAGGACCATGACAGATGGAGGGAAATAATTATCGCTGAGCTCCTACGTGGCTCATGCATCGCCTGCCTTTATCCTCACAACTACTCATGGTAGGGAGTCTTAGTCCCGGGTGAAGGCGAAGAAACTGAAACTCAGAAAAGTTGGGCATCGTCCTGGCGTCACACAGCGACATACGAAAGAGCCAGCCTTCCACCCCAGGGCTGCCCGGGAAAGGGAGCGCTCTTTCTCCTACGTCTCGCTTCCTCCTCGGAAAGAGGGGTGTGGTAACCTGCAGGCTTCAAGAGGACACATTGTCGGGGAATTACTATTTAATGGATACAGAGTTTCAGTTTGGGATGATGAAAAAGTTCTGGAGATGGATGGTGATAAAGGTTGCATGACAATGTCAACGCATTTAATGCCACTGAACTGTACACTTAAACATGGTTAAGGCCGGGCGCGGTGGCTCACACCTGTAATCCTAGCCCTCTGGGAGGCCAAGGCGGGTGGATCGCTCGATGTCAGGAGTTCGAGACCAGCCTGAGCAAGAGTGAGACCCCGTCTCTACTAAAAATAGAAAGAAATTATCTGGCCAACTAAAAATATATATAGAAAAAAATTAGCCGGGCATGGTGGCGCATGCCTGTAGTCCCAGCTACTCGGGAGGCTGAGGCAGTAGGATCGCTTGAGCCCAGGAGTTTGAGGTTGCTGTGAGCTAGGCTGACGCCACGGCATCACTCTAGCCCGGGCAACAGAGCGAGACTCTGTCTCAAAAAAAAAAAAAAACAAAAAAAACATGGTTAAAGTGGTAAATGTTATGCTATATATATTTTACCACAATTTTTCAAATATGCAGTTAAAAAAATTACATATTGGATGGCTCCATGAACCCTCCGCCCCCTCCTTCTTTCAACACATCTATTGGCCAAGCCAGTTTGCTTCTGTTTTCCATTAGCCTAGAGCTGAGGTCCCCAACCCCAGGCTGCAGACCAGCACCGGTCAGTGTCCTGTTAGGAACCGGCCGCACAGCAGGAGGTGAGCAGCGGGAAAGTGAGCGAAGCTTCGCCTGTGTTTATGGCCGCTCCCCAGCACCCGCATCACCGCCTGAGCTCCGCCCCCTGTCAGATCAGCGGTGGCGGTAGATTCTGCATTATGGTGAGTTGTATAATTATTTCATTATAGATTACAATGTAATAATAATAGAAATAAAGTGCACAACAAATGTAATGCACTTGAATCATCCTGAAACACTGTCCACCTCCCTGCCAGCCCAGGTCTGTGGAAAAATTGTCTTCCATGAAACCAGTCCCTGGGGCCAAAAAGGTTGGGGACCACCGGCCTGTGGGGATGAAGTGAATCAGTCTGAGCATGAGCTATGTGGAAGGAAAAATGCCAACGTAACATCTTATAAGGGAAACTTGTACTACACACACAAAAAATGAGTCCAGCAAGAAGCCAGTGAGTCCTCAATATGTGTTTGAGCAAAGAAATGAACCACATTTTAAAAATCTACTCATTTCTTTTAAGATTGTGCAGGAAGAAAAGGAGACAGCTTTCGAATTCGGTGTTTATAAGAACAACCCATGATTTCGTAGGGAAGGGAATCTCCAGCCACGTGCTGTGGAGACAGTAGGCCTAAATGTGAGGATGTTCTCACTGTATCGGACTAGAACGCCAAGTAGGACCACAAGCCAGTTTGACACCTTAACTTATTGCAAATAGAAACCAAATGCCCTAAAACCAAGAAGGTTCTGGAAGAGGAAACATAGCATGGAGAGAAATACATGGAAACTGGAAGAAAATCACTTGCACTTTTTAGCAAGCAAAGACCTGCCTATGTTGAATAGCCCCAAATTCAGGCTCATGTAACTGATGCGCAGTCACAGCCAAACACTTGTCACCGGTGCTGGGAGACAGAGAAAGCTTTATTCCATTTGGCCAAAGTGAGAAGGCGGGAGAGCAAAGTCTCTCAGATCCGTCTTCCCAAAGAGACAAAGTGAGGAGGTTGTATGCAACTAAGCAGGGGAGGGAGGGCGTTTCGGGGGGGTGGGTATTTCTTTAGTCTCAGATAACATCTTGAGCAACCAGACTTCTGAGCAGCAGCAGCTAATGTCTTTAAAGGTATTTATTCCTTCTGTAAAACAAACTCATAAATTTTTGCTTGTGACCCTGCAGTTGTCTCTTCCTGTTTGACCAAAAAGAAAAAGGAAAAAAAAAACAAAACCCAGTGCACCAGCAGTTAATGATTACTGTGAGAAGAAGGGGTATTGGGCAGGAAGAGAGTGGTTATCAGGTGCACAAAAACAAGGACCTAGTCAGAATTTACATTACGTTGGTTACTGAAAATGCTGGAGTACTAAAACCTCAAGGGGCCCGGGTACAACTATTAATATAATTTTGAATGATAAAAATTAAATCACTGTAGAATGTCTGTCATATAGAAAAGGAAAAAAAATACCCACCATCCTAACATTACTATATCATTATTTTTGAGGATTATTTTCCAAAGACTTGGCTTGAACTTCTCTTTGGTTTTGCCAGTATTCTGTTTAGAAACCTTAGGGGGCTTCCTAGTGCTTATAAATAAAGTCCAAGTTCCTTAGCCTGTCACTCAAACTTCAAAATCTTTTTTTTTTTTTATTTGAGACAGAGTCTTGCTCTGTTGCCCAGGCTAGAGTGCCACGGTGTTAGCCTCGCTCACAGCAACCTCAAACTCCTGGGCTCAAGTGATTCTCCTGCCTCAGTATCCAGAGTAGCTGGGACCATAGGTGTGTGCCACCATGCCCGGCTAATTTTTTCTATTTTTAGTTGCCTGGCTAATTTCTTTCTATTTTTAGTAGAGACGGGATCTCGCTCTTGCTGAGGCTGGTTTCGAACTCCTGACCTCAAGCAATCCTCCTGCCTCGGCCTCCCAGAGTGCTAGGATTACAGGCATGACCCACCACACCCAGCCTCAAACTTCAAAATCTGATGCCAACATAACCAGTCCATCTTCCCTTCCACAATTCCCCTAATGAACTCTATGCTCTGGTGAAACCATTTTACTCACTGAAATCTGCCATGATCTTTTCCATGTTTGCCCACACCTTAGAACATCCTCTCTCTCTCCTGTTCTCCTAACTTATAACTGTCTTGTAAGATCCAGTTGAAATCTTGTCTCCCCTGGCCTTTCCCTGGCCATCCTTCTTTGGAAAGCCTTTAGTTAAGTAGTGTCCTTATAATTCACCGGACAATCAGCCATTGGCTGCTTTATATTAATAGCTTTGTAGCTTTCACTTTGTCTTCAACACTTAGGTAAATCTTTATTGATACATTTCCTCTGTGTGTTTACGTATCATCTCCACAATTAGATTACAAGATCTTTGAAGGGAGGAGCTATATATTGTAGCTTTAACATTACAAATACTCAAGAAAGCATTAAGTGAAGATACAACTTGCTAACTCCGTAATAATAGGATAAAGGTGCTCATTCCATGGCAACAGTCAAGCAAGTAGCAAATACCTGCTGGTTACTACTAGGTATGAAGTTCTAGGCTCGGTGTTACCTTTCCGAGAGGAGCACCCTGCCTAACTCCCACGTCTGCCCCCGCCCTGTACCCTTTCCCCGCCTCTGCTCTACACAAAGAGAGGAAAAATGGTCAATTCAGTATGAAACGTTCTAGAAGCTGTCATTTGCACTAAAGATCAGTAGCATCATGGCAAGAACCCCTCAGCTTCACACCCTTTCTGCCTCCTGCATCCTGAGATAATTAGCAGAAAAGATCAAGGTCAGTTCCCAAGGGCAGTCAAGCCTGGCCATGTCTCTCTGTTCCTGTTCCTCTCTGCCTACAACAGGGCAGGTCACTTTGCTTGAGGCCACGCTGCAGATGGCCACCTGGGACTCAAGAGGACAGAAAACAGAAAGTCCCACTGTGTCTTCCTGGCCTAAGCCACATTCTCCAATCCACTTCCACCACGGTGACACGCATGGCGGGCTTGGCCAACGATTCATAAAGTCATGCTTTGTTTCCCGTTTGACTGTCTTTCTGTGCATAGACGCCTTTGGAGCTGTGGGCCACAGGATGGAGGATGTCCCGTGTTTCTGGCTCTGATACAGTCAAACACTGCCAGAATCTCACCTCTAACTGCCGATACTACCTTTGTTTAAGTCACACAGAGTTTTTAAAAAGTCTCTGTATAACGTCAATGTAATTTTAAATTTGTTTATGCCTGAAATAATCTCTAAATTGTTAAAACGCAACTTAAACTGTTTAGTAAAAAATAGCCTGCAATTGAATAGAAAATGTTCTAGAATATCCTTATTTCAGGTCTGTGATCCCCCAACCCCATTTAAATAATAGTAATAAAAAAAACACCCTAGAAGAGAAAGTAAACTGGGTCAGTGTTAGTCTGGTGCACAATACAATTTTAGAGGTACGGAAAATTTTGCATCCTGCTGGAGGACACTAGGCTTTTTGGGCTTGGACAACTTCTTATAAGCAGCAGGGCACAGCAGGGGGCTGCTCCAGAGGGCCTTTTGCTGTCAGCCTCACGCTGTTTCTGTTATTGTGAGATTTGCACCCTATGCCTATGGGATTTCTCTATTATTATTGGCAAAGCTTTATTCCAGTTTTTAAAAATCTTATGCAATTTACCAAGGCATCCTAAACCTTGCTTAGGTGCAAGCAGACACAGCTTTAAGGCATTGGGATTGGAGGAGGCTCCGATAACAGGAAACTTACAGAGCAGCTTGAGCTGCCCACACTGACGGTGAGGAATTTGGAGGCCCAAGCGCTGGCCGGAACTCCTCGCTGTGAGGTCACAAATGGAAGGGGCCCAAGGGCCCAGGAAAGGCAGGAGAGCAAAGGAAGCCACAGAGCTTCCCCCTCAAGGACATGGCAGTCACGTGCCGTGAGAATGAATTAGCAATGGTGGAGTGGAGTTTGAGGAGAGAGAAAATCCTGAGAAGTTTTGGGAATGAACAGAGGAACTGTGCCAATCCAGGAGTTGCCAGAAGTCAGAAGAGGGAAGGCACATGCGTGGCCTCAACCAGCCCACTCCTTGGCTCTGTCTTGGGAGCCAAACCCATTCTGGATGCTGCTTACCCAATGATGTAATGACTACTGCATAATTTTTTTTTTTTTTTTTTTTTTTTTTGAGACAGGGTCTTGCTCTGTTTCCCAGGCTGGAGCACAGTGGCATCATCATAGCTCACAGCAACCTCAAACTTCTGGCCTCAAGCGATCCTCCCCCCTCAGGCTCCCAGAGTGCCAGGATTACAGGCATGAGCCACTGTGCCCGGCTTCTAGTCTCTTCTGACTTAACATTAGACTTTGTGCCACGTTGTGTGTGCTCTGCAAGCCCCTTAGAATCTCATGGACCTCATAATACTTCCCAGTTCAGAGCCTCGTGAAAAGCTAGTTTTTTTCTTCTCTGTGTTCACAACAGACTTGTTCTCTTAGTTTCTCATACAGGGGCGAACCCTAGAAGCACTCTGCTCCCTCTTCCCCAAACTCCGAGGTTTCTACCAACCGCCAACCGCCTGGGCTACTGTTGGATCCTCAGAGTTTTGACACTAGGATGCCTCCTAGAAGTTATAAAAGTAAGTTATTGGGGACACTTACTTTATTTTATACACACACACACACACAAAATAGAGACACGGTAAAATGTACACATCTTAGAAGAATTTTAAAACATGTATGTGTGTGTATATAAATATATATACACAATGCAGATCAAGATATAGAATGGTTTCAGCCTCCCAAATTGCTTCCTTTTGCCCCCATCAAGGAGCTGCTACTTGGAGCTCTACCACCAGAGATTAGTTTTGCCTGTTCTTGCAATTCACGTGAATGGAATCATATGGTACGTGCTCTTCTTTGTCTGACTTCTTTCATCCAATATGTTGTCTATGAGCTTCATCCATGTTGTTAGATTTTAGTCTACAATTTGCCACCTTCCCTCAGGAGCCAAAAAATCACAAAAACTCCCAAGTGTGATTTTTAGGATCTAGACTATAGTTACCAACAACATTTACAGTTATCATATTTAGCCCTAAATAGGCACAATCGCCTTAAGGCTATGAACAGAAAAGTCACAAACAGAAATAAAACTAATTAGCAAGCAAATAACAAAATGTTCGATCACACTGGTAATCCAGGAAGTACAAGCAGAAAGCAAATGCTATATTTGTTTTTTAAATAATTTAAATTATTTTTTAAATGGTAATTCTTGATGCTGGCAAGAGTTCAATAAAATGGGAACTTTCAAATGCTCCCAATGAGAATATAAATTAGTGTAACTCCTAGGGAATAAAATTCAAGAATCTTTTAAAATCTTCATTCCCCCTTAACATTTCTCTATCGTGACTCTAAAAGAAGGAAATAATCTTAAATTCAGAACAAAGATGCTCACACAGTATCCTAAATAATATGAAAAGTTAGAAACCACCTAAATACCCAGCACTTGGGGGAATGGTTATAAAAACTGTAGCAGCTTCACTCAGTACAATATTATATTGTCTTCAAGTCCTGGCAGTGCGCACAGCTAATTAGCTGCAGGGCAAAGATTGAGAGGCTTGTAGAAAGTTAGCAAATCTCCTTTATACCCTACTTTGTTTTCTGTGCAATATTACAAAGCTAGAAGCTCAGGAATCCAGAGATTTATTTATCATCCAACCACAGATTTATTAAGTTACTTTCTAATCGAAAGAAATGAAAGGTTTGTATTTTGGTAAGAAAACACAGTGGAAATTTATCACAACTCCTAGCACTTCCTGACCAAAGCAGGTGATAATGGTTGCTATCATAGCAATTACTAATATTTTACTATTTATTTTAATATTGAGTCCTGACTGTATGGAGGACGGTCTTGCTAAGTGCTTTACAGAATCTCATTTTATTCTCATTTTATACATTTTGCAAAGCTTGCCCACACACAGTGTTTCCATGCATTTTTCACCCAGGCATTATGCCTGCAAGTTGGGTACAATGCCACCAAGTGATGGCAGAGTGTGAGTTATAGTGCAGGGATCCTAGCAGCCGGGTTCCCGGGTTTGACACACTTGTGTTCTGTGCAGTGAAGGAACGGAAACTGCACAGGAAAAGGGGGCAGCTGGGTTGCCAGCGTCCAGCCTGGCTTGCCCATGGGACAGGCGCTGGTGAGGCCACATCCCCAGACACCTGAGGAAGAGGGCTGTGCCTGGGTCCTTGCCGAGGCCCCGGCTGGAGGTGGCCCTGCCCGCTGAACATCATCAGCCCCACGTGCCCACTCCACGTGGCCGGCCGAACCCCCGTGCATGTGGTCTCTGTTGTGCAGTTTCTCTGCACTACGGGTCAGCAGACAAGGAAACTAAATTCCTAGGAGGTAACAGATATGCCAATTCTTCTTTTAGAAATGTCCTTTTAAGAGTTCCTCCTCCTTTCCCATGCTCCCCAAAACCTGTGGCTTAGAGTCCTGGGGATTCACCCAGGTCTGTCCCTTTTCAAGCCAAATGGGGACAAGGCGAATTCTGTCTTTTCCATCCTACCTCTTCTTATTATTCTTTTAAATACATTTCACAACACTGGTTGTTCCTCTGCTCAAAGCTAGTGTGGTCATCAGAAAAAAGAGCAGTTTTATCAGTCCTTCTTCGTGGGAAAACCCCTGGCGGTGCTGTCTGCTGTCCCCTGCAAGGGTGGTGATCACGGACCCCAGCCCCGAGTGTGCTGGGCCAGTGGCCTGCTCAGGCCTCGGAAACACCCAGCTGAGCCTCCTGGAGTAGACACCTGAAATTGGAGGCATTTATCTTTTATTCCTCCCATTTCTTTCATTTGTTTTTTTTCTTTTCCTGAACACCTGAGATCTGATCTTTCATTTTTTTTAACTTTAACTTTTTTTTTTCTGGAAAAACACATGACTTAGTTTAAAAACTAAATACTGCTAGAATTTTAAAGAAAAACAAGAGTTCTTGCTGCGCTCCTCTTCACTTCTAAATTTCCCCTCTTTTAGTTGTTTTTTTTCTTTCTTCTGGCATTTACCCAACTATTTCTCAATTTTCCAGTTTTTGATATCTGTCTCGTATGAATGGTGAAGACCTGGAACTCTTAATCTGCACCTGCCTCCCACTCCCAGATTTTGATTAAATCAGTGTTTAGGGTTTCCATGATTATGACCTTTCATTTTATTCCAAGCTGGCAAAACCAGCCCCAGAGAATTCCTCTGTGTTCTCTTCCACACACTGTGTCCTTTTGCATGGCTTTGCTTGGTTGCCGCGGTCGTTGTCATAGCGTAGATTTGGGGGGAGCATCCATCTTCCTGTTTTCTCTAGAAGTCAGTTTCTTCATTCTCTCGTCAGCCCCCTCCCCTCCAAGGCCTCCTGCCCATTCTGCAGTTTCTGAGCTGATCAAAGAAGAGCTTGAGTCACTCCCTTCCCAGGGGTACTTGCATAATTTTATTAGGAAACACTGGATGATTAAAAAAACAATGTTCAGGATCCAATGCAGAATTTGCTTGTAATGCAGAATTGCAGCTGCTGCATGAGAAATTTGGGGACGAGGCCACTCGGATGGCATCCCTTCTGTTCTGTCTGTTCTGGTTGGGGACAACCCTCAAGCCACGAAGGGGTTAAGAGTCAGCAGGCAGGAAGGAATGGGGGGAGGCCGAGGGGAAAGACAAAGGCATCCGGCCTCTGAAGGAAGGCTGGCTGGCTGGGACTCTCCAGGCCCTCCCATGACTTGCTAAATATAACTGTTAAGTAATCTGCCGTCCCATGGGGTCATTCTGACAGGAGGAGTGGGCAGGGGACTAAGTGGCTGTTTGCAGTTCCAGGTCAGAGGTAGCTTGGAGAAAGCACCATTGGCACATTCTTTTCCCGAGATTCAGTCCCCTGAGCTCCGTGTCATCCCTGTTTGTGGTGTCCAGCCTGAGCAGACATGCCCGCCCATGCCCCACCGCAGGAGAAAGGTCTGGCTGTCCCCGGCTATCTGTGATTGAGTGGCTGCATTCCACTCCCTTCTTTATCTGAAGAACATTCCTGACTCAAGCGGCACAGACCCGTGAGAAGTGCTGACGGACTTGGGCCGGGGGGTGGTCTCTGCTGACAGCACACGGGGCCAGCCCCCAGCGCAGGGGCCCCTACAGGACTGTCCTCCTGGCCTGGGATCCTGGTGTCCCTGCCTTGACAGGCCCCGTGTCACCGCATCCTTTCTCTGACATGCTTTGGCTTGTGCAGTGTTCGATGTAGGAGCTGAGCACAGACTCTGTCAACTGGAAACTTATGTTCTCTGTTAAAAAAAAAAAAAATAACAACAGAAACAAAATCTGTTGGGAAAAGGGCCAAGAGAAGGAGAGGGATGGATTCAGAGAGACCGGTCATATTTCACAGGAAAGAAAAATCCCTTAACTGTCTATGGAAAGGGCTTTTTTGATTTTTTTTTTTTTAAGACAGATTTTTGTATCCTCAGATGAGATCTTGATAAAATAACACTCCTCTTTTATGTAGGCACATGGGTTATGTTTGTGAAGGAAAGAAGACATTTTTCCTGGCCGTGCATGTTAGGGGGAGGAACACACACACACACACATTTGCAAGGACAGCACTGGGTGCTTTGCACAAACGTGGCCTGTATAGCACAGACCTAGGCTAGGATGTTCATTTGCTTCCCTAACATGTTTGAACTGCTTTTCCGAAGCCTCCAGTCACCAAGCACTAGTACTGTAAAGTGTTCCAAAGGGTCTGTCCTGCTCTTTTGCCGTATAAATGGCCTTACTGGACAGGGGCCAATGACATGTCCCTGTGCAGGGCTGGCTAGCCTGGAGGTTTCTTCTCTGAGAATCGCCTCCTCTCGGTCACTTCCCAGAAGCAACAGGCAGGTGGTGAGTTTCTCCCCACCTTGGCAGGAAGGTTGTGCCGGAAGCTTCTGCAGCAGCTGTGCGAGTCCTGTTAAAAACGCAGATTCAGATTCAATGGACCCCGGGTGGGGCCTGAGAGTCTGCATTTCTAACCGGCTCCCAGGGGATGCCAGTGCTCAGGTGTGGACAACACCCTCGTCATAGAAACACTGGGCGACCCAGGGCACACCTGCAGACTTTGTCCTCAGCTCCCCGGCTTGGTGAAGCTCCTCTTCCCCTCTGGGGACTCGAGCTGTCTCAGCTGCCCGGGTGCTCCTGGTCCACATTCTGTCCTTGATCTGGCCAAGGACTGAGTGAGACCACACTCACTGCCTTCCTCCTGCTTCCCACGGAAAGCTTGTTGAATCTACAGTAACAGTATCAGCAACCCGCAAAAGTCTGCACCTGGCACTATGCTAACCGGGTACTCCACGCACACTCATCATCACAGCTGGGGGTGTGGCCGTCATACCCCCATCCACAGGAGGACACCAAGGCTCTGGAAGTCAAATGACTTGCCTCAGGTCACACAGCTGAGGGGCGATGGCACTGGGGACCCTAATCGTTGCTTCTGTCCCAACAGGGAAGCCGACGGCAAGCACCAGCAGGGATCTGAAGAGTGGGCACCTTTGTGGACTCTGGGGCTCAGTTCTGGGACCTGTGCCTAATTCTACGCCATGGAGAACTCTATCCTCACCAGACAGGACTCCCTGCGTGGGGCACCGGAGCTGGGGTGCCAGGGTCCCCCCAAAGCACTGCCAGGTGGGGTTGACAATGAACGGAGCAGGGTTACCCTACACCCACGCTGCAGGGAGAGACCAAAAGGGCGATGACAATGTTTAGATCTCGAGGCTTTGGGAAAGACAAGCTACGAAGTTCCACCTTCAACTCTGAGTGGGCCCTGGTGTTCTGCGGAAGACAGGGAAGGCACTCATTTCCTGTGGGACCGTTAATACTCAGCTGTCTGCTGCGGCGGGTGAAAAAGGGCCCTCTATCCCCAGACACGGCAGAGGTCAACAGGTCAGGTGAGCGCTTGTTACCGCACCTGAACACGCACACATACATGCACACACACGCACACACACGATTTGTTGGGCAAATAAAGGATGCACGGGTGGGGGTGGGTACTTGTGAAAGGAATAGTTTAAAAAGACCTTGGGAGAACTCATCTTCATATATCTGCTTCCTCGTCATTCACGTGAGTCTCAAGCTACCTCTCACTTCACTGAACTGATTATGGACGATGACCAACTGTGCTCAGCACTTCCCTGCATTCGCGCTTCTCTGCGGCTCAGTCCGAGCTCTGCCCAGGGCACGCAGGAAATACGCCATCCCACAACCTTCACCTTTGCTTTGCTCCACTCTGTAACGCCTCCCTTTAAAATGAAAATCTGGCTTTATCTGCAGGGTGACGCCAACCTCCTCCCCTTGCGACATACCTCTCATTCTCCGCCTTCCTGAGGGCCCCTCCTTACCCCGTGTGCCTCGGTTCCCTCCCCGGACTGTTCTCCCACCGTCGGCTCTCAGCAGCCTCTGGGGACGCCCGTGCCATTCTGTTCCCCCTCCTCCCTCCTGCCTGCCACTCTCTAGGATTCCCCCAGATGCCCTGGTCTGTCTTTCCTCCCCATTCTGGAAACATCCATAGATATCCTTTGCTTCCAGTTCCTCAGCCTCTGCAGGTCTAGGGACCTTCATCCGCACTTGTCCCATGTCATCGAGACACAGGCAGATGACCAGACGGAACTGCTCCAGGCTCACACTCCGGACTCCTGGAAAATTCTCTTCGCTGTTCTGCAGCGTCTCAGAACTGGGATCTCCTCACTCCCCAGTCATGGGCACCTCCCTGTCCCCAGCCTAGAGACCTCCCCTGCTGGGCCACACCCGGCCTCCTTGAGCTTCTGTGAGCTTCTCCTTCTAGCATCCCCGTTCCAACCTTTCGAGTTTCTCCTTCATGAGGTCCCCACTCTGCGTAACCTGCACCTTCCACGTTCCCTCCTCTGCTGTGAGGCCAACAACTGAGGTGCCTGGTGGCTGGTTTTACTTCCGGCTCTTATTTAACTTTGACGAAGTCTTCAACCGCCCTCGGCAGTCTTTAGCCACCTCCGGCTCCTTTCCTTTGCTCTTTGAGTCCCCAGCCCATTCTTTTTCAGCTACCCTTCTTTACTGAAAAGTATCGTGATTAAAAAAAATAAAAAATAAAAAAATAAATCAGACATCACCTGGGGGATAAAATTTTTTTTTAATGAAAATATGGTGATTATCTGAAGTAAGGGGTTTCCTCCTCTTCTTTCTCCCTGTCAGCCTTCTCCTAGGTAGAATATTTATTATTTTCAGCTCAGACCACTGTCTAACCTCCTCCCTGCAAGACTCCCTTCTCGCCTCCTCTCCAACGCACTGTTGGATTTATTATTCCAAAGCCACATTCCTCCCTTGCTTGAAAATCAAGTCTCTCCGTGGCCACCAAACAAAATCTAAATGATTTGACTGCCATGATCCCTTATGGACAGGGCTGTGCGACTCTCAGATTGGAAAGTGTGTCGAGAATGAGTTGGTTTTGTCACTTTAAGTTCTTTTACACTTTGAGATCTTTGATGTCCAGAGTACACATTTTGAATCCCGTTTGATTGGGCAGTTTCCTGTTCTCCCGTCTCCCACACATCTCAAAACTAAATGGAAATTTTGTAATCGTGGGTGCTTATGATGTTGTATCCTTCTTTTTGATTAAATGAAACTTTTTCATCATTCCCTCTCTCTCCCAACTCCACAATCACTAATTTGCAGGCTATATACTCTGCTTCTGTTCTTCTGGTGGTTACCCTAGAAATTCCAACTTGCATACTTATACTACCAAAGTTTACATTAATATCTGTACTCTTTCCCAGCCAATACAAAGACCTTAGAATCTTAAATTTCATTCCCCCTTGCTTGCTTATAAATTATTATTTTCATTTGTTTTAATTCAATTTTTCAAACACAACTAAAAATTATTAATTACTATTTTATATTGTCAATGTTAATTTGCATTTACCACTTTCTTTGCCTTCACTCCTTTTTGTATCTCAAATATTTCACTTTTTTTCTCCCTCAAGTATATCTTTTAGAGTTTCCTTTAGGAGGTTTTATTAATAATGAACTAACAATTTTTATTTACCCATAATATTTATTTATTTTTGTCCTTTTCTTGAGAGATAGTTTTGCTAAGTATACATTTCTAGGCTGGTAAATTATTTTTTTCAGTATATGGAAGATATCTTATCACTGTTTTTCTATCTTCCATGGTTGCTGTTGAAAATCTGTCAGTCTAACTACTGCTCCTTTGAAGGTGCTCTTTCCTTTTCTCTCTCTCTTTTTTTTCTGGCTGCTTTTATGATTTTTTCTTTAGTTTAATGCAATTTAACTATGATGTGTCTAAGTATGTTTTACTTATCCTGCCTGGTATCCAATGGGCTTCCTGAATCTCCATATCAGCATCTGGATCAGTTCTGAAAATGTCTGGTTATTATGTCTTCAAATAATGCCTCTGCCCAGTTTTTCCTCCTCTTCCTTCTAGAATTTCTGTTTTTCATGTCTCTTAACCCCTCTGTCACATTTTACTTTTTTTTAATTCTGTGTTACATTCAGAAAATTTATTTTGCTCTTTCACTAATTGTTTCTTCAATTGTGTCTAATCTGTTCCCTGAGGTTTTAATTTTGGTAAAAACTTAAACTTAGTTATTTTTTACACTCACCAACACTTTTTATAGTTTCCCATTCCCTGTAGATATTTCTAAATTTATATTGTATTTCTTTAAACAGTAAGCATAAATGTTTTATAATTTATAAATGCTAATTCAATAATCTAAGTGTACATGGATTTGTCTTGTTTTGTTTTGGTTCTCAGTAACTTCTGTCGGTTTTCTCGTGTCCTTGGATATCTTTAATTACATGCTATTCATTGCCCTTAGAAAATCATCAGTGGAGATGTTGTATGGCCTAAGATGAAGGTGCCCTTCTTAAAGGAAAATTTGTATTTGCTTCTTTTAGGTGCATAGGTACCCTCTGTCCGGCACTACTTTAGACTTCATTCAGGGCTTAAGCCTTCTTAGACCACCCCAGTCTTTTGAATTCATGAGAGAAACTTTATGTAATTATAACTTCTCTTAGGATTTTTTTTCTGTCTTGCTCCTTCTGGCCAAGTTAAATCTTCCCAAACTTCTTAGGGGTGGAAGCAGGAAGGTGGGTTCACCTTTGAGAGTCCCACTTAATGTAGAGGCTCCCATTAAATCTTTATCTTCAGAAGGGCCTGTAATTTGGTTTCTGTCCCTCTCACACTGAGAGTCTGTGAAAACCATTGTTCAGTTTCTCAGACCAATTTGGCAAACACTTTCAGAAGAAAAGTAGTTCAGAGTGCCCTGCCGACCTCTGGATTTTTGCTTTTTCTTGGTATTTCTTTTTTATTTGATCAGCAAGTTGGTGCTCTTATGAAGATTAAAAGGAAACTCTTTAATTCATCATTTTTAAATTCTCTTAGCCAAAGGATAGCTCTGGATACCTGACTTACCATGAAGAACATGTCTAGACACATAGAGCGAATGCTCCTCAGGCCTTCAGCCAGTTGAATCTCTCCCCAGGAAATTAACACTGCATCCTCTGCTGTAAGGCAAGGCTACCCGCTCTGTGTCAATCAAGCATTTAGTGATCTTTAGAGGACTAGAGGTTTATAGCTGTCTTGAGGCAAATTATTCTAAAAGGACTTGGAGGTGGGAAGAATTTCCATTCCAGGGTCTTTAAAATACTTCTTCCATCCTGCACCAAAAGAGCTCACTCCACATATAAATTCCACACCTGGAAAGGGTAAGCATCTGGTGAGTGACCTACCCATAGTAGCCCTTCCCCCATGGTCTTGGGCTCCTGTCATGGTGGATGTATGGAGTGTTCATACTTTATTCCTCATGGGTGGCATTTGTCTCAAAAAAGATAGGCACTTGCTCCTCACAAGGGCAAGTTCTGTCCTTGTTTTGTTTCTATATTTGCTACATCTACATTGCTATGGTTTAAATATTTTTGTCCCCTCCAAAATTCATGTTGAAACTTAGTCACCAATGCAATAGTATTGGAAGGTATGGCCTTTGGGAAGTGATTGAGTCATGAGGGCTCTGCCCTCATGAATGGGATTAGATGCACTTATAAAAGGGCTTGATGGCGGGAGTTTGTCCCATTTGCCCTTCTGCTTTCTGCCATGTGAGGACACAGCATTCCTCCCCTCCAGAGAATGCGGCACCAAGGCGCCATCTTGGAAGCAGTGAGCAGCCCTCGCCAGACAAGTAAACCTGCCAACACCTTGATCTTGGACTTCCCAGCCTCCAGAACTGTGGGAAAATAAATATGTGCTCTTTACAAATAACCCAGTCTGTGGTATCTGTTATAGCAGCACAAATGGACTAAGACACATATAGAGACTATGTGGGGAAAAGGATGCTGAGAGGTAAGGGAAAAGGCAGGAAGAAGATGGAGAATTTGGTTGTCTCTGCTCTTGGTGACCAAATACTCTTCCCTGTCTTCTCATCAAATTTTCAACAAGTTGACCCTTTCTCATTGTTAATTTTTTGTGTTGAATTGTCTCTGTTTGAAGGTGATACAAAAATAAATTGATGAACGTGATGTCAAGGTTGGTATGAGACGGTCCATGAAAAGCTGATCACATCTGCTTTACTTTTTGTTTACCTGCTTGGCCCCTGTAGCTATTGGAGCTTGCAACCTTTGCTCAGGAAGGTAATATTAGGTATCCAAGCAAAGGAGCATAATGAGGAGATAGTGACTTCCATTTAAATAGCACAAGGGAATGGAGTCTTTAACTAGGGAGACTTTGAAATCAGATGTTGCTTAAGTAGAACATCTTAAAGAAAAGACAGCCATGACAATCATTTGTAGCTGTAGACTCAGGTTCAACATTTATCAAGGACCTATTAATGCGGTAGGCACTGGGCAAGGCATTGTTAAAAGTATAATCCATTAAGTTCAGAACAAAAAAAAAAATGCCCCTTCTTTGCTGTTGAGCAGGGAAATGTGAAAAAAGAAAACTATTTTAGGACTGAGGAAGGAAGAAAAGTTCTCACTAGACATTATCCCATATAGGGAAAAATATTTCAGGAATATTTCCTGGAGCCTCAAGGGCACATTTTAAATCTCAGACTTGAATAATACACCACTCAGTTAGGTCTTTAGTTCCTCTGAGGAACGTGGTAAGAGTATTGGACATAAGTGATTTGTATTTTCTCCATATTAATTTGTCTTGCATGCTAATTTTAAGGAAAGATTATACAATGTGCTGTTTCTGTGAAATCCATTGTATATGGGGGGAGGCTTCTCAGCACACAGTACAAAAGTGTTATGCAACTCTGTTAAGGAAGGAACCACCATGTGTCCACATGGGGAAGTTTTTCTGCAGGGCAAAGCACCTTGTTTATTCCTCCTTGACGGTATGTATTATATACTACCTTCTACTCTAGCTATTTGTGTGTGCTTTTTGTCTCATGCTAAACCTCTGGATTCTTGGGATCTGGGGCATTATTTTATCACACGCAATAGTAAGAGGCTGCGTGGAGTGCAGATTTTAATTCTAGACCCAGCTTTGCCACTAAAGATGGGATAAACTCAAGTGTAGCAGAAGCTTATTCTTTTTCTCTTGCCAGCATTTGTCCATCCGATTTCTCCATCACAGAATCTCATGTTTTATCAGTCACCCATTGCTTGCCCGTGCAGTCTATGCCCTTTGGGGAAATCTGACCCTATTCCCGGCTCCAGGGGCAAACCCTTTTTGGCTTAAACCAATCATCATCCTCCTGGCCACAGTGATTTTGTCAAAGATGGGCATGTGCTCCACCTCGGGCCATTGAAATGCAAGACAAGATGACATGGGCTGGAGATTTCAAGGAAAGAAACTTTCTTACTCTTCCATGGAAGCTACCTACAGAGACGTTCTTTTCTACCTGGACATGAATGAAAAAGCCCAGGCCCATGAAAATTACTGGTAGTGATCTTGTGACCGCAAGAAGGCAGTCTTAAGATATAGCAGGCAATGTGGAAGGCAGAGAAAGAAATGAAAATAAATTGGATCTTTGTTGAGATTATTAGGCCTGGAACCAAGGTTTGTCTTAAAACCACCACGTATGTGGACTTCTCAATTGTACAAGCCAATAACTTCGTTTTATTGTATCAGCTGGTTGGGTTGGGATTTTTCTGTTACTTGCAACCAAAGGATTCCTATCTATAGTAATACAATTGGGGTTTAGATGTGGTGATCAACGAAGACCCCTTTCAGCTAGGACTACAGCCATGTGCCACCACACCCAGCTAACTTTTTTGTTTTTTGTAAAGACAGGGGTCTAGCTATGTTGCCCAGGCTAGTCTCAAACTCCTGGCTTCAAGCAATCCTCCCGCCTTGTCCCCACAAAGTAGTGGGGACACAGGCATGAGCCACCTCGCCCAGCCTAGATGTGAATTCTTTTGGTTAAAGTATTAATATGAGCCTTTCCTTACAGTTCTTTCAAGTGGAATTCTCTTGGAAGTCTTGCATTGTATTATCAACACTCTGGCACAAGTTGATGTGGCCAGCCCTTTATCTTTGCCCCACATGGAAGGAGACTTAACAGGGCTGAGTGGGAAGAAGGAGGGTTGGGTTGCAGAGGTGAAGGGCAGCGGGCGACAGGAGGTGCTTGGTCTCAGTCTATTTCACAGTTGCAGAGGGCTGGGTCCAGTCTGCAAGCAAGGAAGATGCCCTGCTTTCAATTTGAATCATTAAGGTTTTGATGTTCTCTTTGAGTAAAAGGATTTTATGATTCTAAGAAAATTATGTGATTCTTATAAAAGTAGGTCACACATTTAATTATTCATTTATTCATATTCACTGAGTGCCTACCATGTGCCAGGCATCATGCAAGTCAGACCCACCCCTCATCCCCTGGCTTTTATTGGGCATGGAGCAAGAGGACAAATGGGGACACCCCCTGGCCTGTGGCCGACTCCCCTTCTTGTCTTCCCCACCCCCAACTTCATCCCACCGCAGGAGGGGCCCTGAGCAAAGGGTGTGGACACCCCACCAGCCCCTCCAAGCTCTGTCCACACCCCTCGACAAAGGCTAAGGAGGATGGGGCTGAGGAAGTGGCCTGCGAGACCCCGAGGCGGGCCGTTTGCGAGGTCATTGCAAGGTGTGAGTTCCTGGAGCAAAGTCCAGAGGCGGGGAGCAGTGGGCCGGGGACAAAGGCAGCGCTGATTCTGGGTGCTGGGAGGACGCAAAGCAGACGTACACACGTCTCCAGCTTCATGGTGCCAAATATATAGTGCGTGTAACAGTAATAAGTGCTCTAGAGAAAGGAAGGGACACAGAGTGTACGATTTCAAACAGCGAGGGTCAAGGAGGGCGTACTCGCTTCCCGGGGCTGCTATCACAAAGTACCACAGACCAGGTGGCTTAAACAAGAGCAATTCATTGTGTCACTCAAGTCCGACATCGAGGTGTCCCCAGGGTTTGCTCCTTCCGCGAGTGAATCAGTTCCCCGTCCGGGTCCGGCTTCTGGTGGCCCCGGGCTTTCCTTGGCTTGTGCCGGTCACGTGTGCCCCTCGTGTCTTCACCGCCGCTTCACTCCGCTCGCGTCCGTCTCTGCGTCCGAATTTCCCGTTTCGTTAAGAACAGCGGCCATCTTGGATGGGGGGGGGGTCCGCCCCGATGACGTCACTTTAGTGCGCCGACCTGCAAAGGCCTTATCGCCAAATAAGGCCCCGCTCGCAAGTACTGGGGGTTAAAGACTCAAGATACCTTTTTAAGGAACACGATTGAACCCATCCCAGAAGGCTTCACTGTGAAGAGGACACTCGAGCAAAGGCCTGACGGTGAGGGGAAGGGGTGAGTCGTGCAGGGATGGGTGGGGAAGGGCTTTGCAGCAGGTGCAAGGGCCCTGCTGGCTCCCTCAGAACAACATTGTACTGAGATGGTGGCCTGGAAGGTCAAGGGGAGACGGGGTCTGCAACAGAATGACGCGCTGGGCCCCGAAACGCCCCACCTGCCGCTCAGACATTTCACAATGAGTTTATTCTGGGTGTCCCCCACGACCTCATGGTCTAGCCATGTAAAATACCCAGCTCCCTTACATTTCCTGAGAGCGCAGTATAAGGTCACAGGAACCATGACCCTTCTTAAACCCTCATGGTGGCCAGTAATGTCTGTGGGTGACGCTGAGGGTGCATGTGCCACCATCCTCCTCCACCTCCACACCAAGAAATGGCTTGTACCCAAAAGCACGGGGAGAGCTCCCGGGATGAAAGGGAATTTGGCTGGAGGGAGGTAAGGTGACAATGACAGTGTCATCGGGTTTTTCACTAAGAGGTGCCTATCTAATTTTGTTGTCATCTGTGGCTATTCTCCTATCGTGACCAACCCAGTGATACGACTATCGGCTAATTGCAGAAGGTTATTGTTGGTACTTTCAATGCATATTGCCTTCATTTTAAAAACCTTATCTACCAATGAAAATAAGAGAAGTAAAAAAGGACACAGAATAAATTTCTGTAATTAAAATTTAGATGAAGAAGACCTGCCTCTAATGGAAACCTGGCTGCAACTGATCCGTTTGAACATTACGAAAGTACCAACATCGCATCAAGAGTTCTCTGTGATTTAGCTTTTTAACTCCCACCGGGAGTGAAATAAGCCGATCTTCGGACTTCCACTGACTCATCCCTGACCTGCTGCCTTCACTTATCTCCAAGTTGGAGGGCTCTCCCGGCCATCAGCCGTCACCCCCACCCGAGCGCCTCCCCCATCCCGCCACCCTGCCCTGGCCTCAGATAACAATCCTTTCCAGACAGGCTCTGTTCCTGCCACATTTGGAAAACGTCAGAGTGAAAATGTAGTGTGTAGAAGAACCAAAGTCCCTCCATTACATTCCGTTCACCTTCCTTTCACATTCCACACCTCGCTTTTAGCTGGAGGGGCCCAGTCGTTCCCCCCTCTTGACTCCTCCAATTCGGCTTGATTTGGTCCGGGCTTGTCTGCGACTGAGTCCTTTGTTCCCGTCTTCTTGTGGCTCTGGGCATCCTTTCTTGCCACCTTGTGTCGGCAACAGTCTTCTCCTTCTCTGTCCAAAGCCTTTTCTGGATCCAAATTCTCATGTAAGATTCTGGCCCTGCGGCTATTTTTGGATGACGTGCACCTTTGGCTTCTCCCCTGGGCTGGGACAGGAAGAGCAGAGACGTTCTTAGAGAACAGCAGAGGGAGAAAAACAACGAAATCAGCCACCTTGAGAGCTTTGCACTTTCTGGGGTTTTCAAAGCAGAAGTGTTTGCTACCATGCCCTTTCTAGGGCTCCATTCTCTCCTCTAAAATAAAGGAGCTCGGTGGAGGTGAGGGCTGAGCTGCCCTCGGCTTGGTGGATTCAGCAGGAGTCGCAGGTTGGAAAAGGGACAAAGATGAACAAAAGGCATTGTGTGTGCCCAGCAAAGTCTCCCGAGAACTTATAAGCACCTAAGTATACTAAATCCATAGTAAGCCTTTGCTCATTCATACTCCTTGGATAGTTTATCTTCACATACACAAAACACCCTGTTGGGCAGGTTTTATTATCCTCATCTCACAGATGCAGAAAGTGAGATTTTCAGTGGTAAGTCCCTTGCCTGGTGACAGCACTGGTAAGGGATAGTGCCAGGACTGAATTCAGCTCTGAGTCCAAGTCTGTGCTCTTTGATTTCCTTTTATTTAAAAATAAATATTGTTGCTGTTTCCCTGAATATCTAATGAATACATGTTCTTTACAGGAAATTTGGAAAGGAGAACATAAAATATGAAATAAAAATCACCCATGATTCCACCATTTAGGTATAGTAACCACTACTATTTTAGTACAGTTGTCACTCAGTATCCAAGGGGGACTGGTTCTAGGACCTCCTGAGGATACCAAAATCCACAGATTCTCAAGTCCTGGATATAAAATGATGTAGTATTTGCACATAACCTACACACATTCTCTTGTGTACTTTAAACCTTCTCTAGATCACTTATAATATCTAACATGGTGCAAATGCTATATAAATACTCACTATACTGTATTGTTTAGGGAATGACAAGAAAAATAAGTCTGTACATGATCGGTACAAATGTAATTTTTTAAAAATATTTTCAACCCACGGTTAAATTCACAGATGTGGAGACCATGGGTATGGAGGGCCGACTGCATAGTTTTCTCTAGTCTAAGTTGTACTGTTTTATGGCCTGTTTTTTGTTGTTTTGTTTATTTGTTTGTTTTCAAGTAGATTTATTTTTTAGAGCAGCTTTAGGCTTACAGCATGATTGAGAGGAAACTACAGAGAATTCCCATGTATTCCCTTCCCCTACACATGCATAGCCTCCTTCATTATCAACATCCCACATCAAAGTGGTACATTTGTTGTAACAGTCCTGCATTGACACATCCTTGTCACCAAAAGTCCTTTACATTAGGTTTCACTGTTGGTGTTGCACATTCTATGGGTTTGGACAAATGTATAATGACGTGTGTCCACCATCATAACAACTAATCGAGTAGTTTCACTATCTGGAATCTTCTGTGCTTCATGTAGTCATCACTCCTTCTCCTCTAATTCCTGGCAACCACTGAACTTTTTACTGTCTCCGGAGATTTGCCTTTTCTAGAATGTCACATAATAGAAATCATACAGGATGTAGGCTTTTCAGATTGGCTTCTTTCACTTAGTAATATGCTTCTAAGGTTTCTTTATGTCTTTTCATGGCTTAATAGCTCGTTTCTTTTTAGCACTGAGTAAAATTTGTTGTCTGGATGGATCACAGTTTATCTATTCACCTACTGAAGGACAACTTGGCTGCTTCCAAGTTTGAGCAATTATGAGTAAAGCTCCTATGAACATCTATGTATAGGTTTTTGTGCGGACAGAAGTTTTCAACTAATTTGGGTAAATACTGAGGAACACAGTTGCTGGATCTTTTTGTAAAAGTATGTTTAGTTTTAAAAGGGACTGCCATACTATCTTCCAAAGTGGCTATACCATTTTGCAGTGTACAACAATGAATGAGGCTTTGTGTTTTTCCACATCACTGCCAGCATTCAGAGTTGTCAATGTCTTGGATTTTTGCCATTCAAATAGGTGTATAGTGGTATCTCGTTTTAATTTGCTTTTACCTGATGACATATGATGTGGAGCATCTTTTCATATGTTTATTTTTCATCTGTATACCTTCTTTGGTGAGGTGTCTGTTAAGGTCTTTGGCTCATTTTTTAATTGGGTCGTTTTCTTATTATTCAGCTTAAAGAGTTCTTTGTGTATTTTTGGATAACAGTTACCAGACACATCTTTTGCATATGTTTTCCCCCAGTATATGGCTTTTCTTCTCATTCTCTAGACAGTATCTTTCACAGAACAGAAATTTCTAATTTCAGTGGAGCCCAATTTATCAATTCTTTCTTTCATGGATTATGCCTTTGGTGTTGTATCTAAAAAGTCATCTCCAAACCCAAGGTCATCTAGATTTTCACCTGTTATCTTCTAGCAGTTTTATAGTTTTGTGTTTTACATATAGGTCTGTGATCCATTCTGAGTTAATTTTTGTGAAGGGTGTAAGGTCTGTGTCTAGATTTTTCTTTTCTTTTTTTTTTCTTTTTTTTTTTTGCATGTGGATGCCCTGTTGTTCAAGCACCATTTGTTGAAAGGACTTTCTTTGCTCCTTTGTCAAAGATCAGTTGACTATATAGTTGTGAGTCTATTTCTGTGCTCTCTGTTCTGTTCCACTGAAAAGTTTGTCTTTTTTTCCCCAATACCACCTAGCCTCCATAATAATAGCTTTATAGTAAGTCTCGAAGTCAGGTAGTGTCAGTTCTCCAACTTTGTTCTTCTCTGTCAATATTGTGCTAGCTATTCTGGGTCTTTTTCCTCTCCATGTAAACTTTAGAATGAGTTTTCCAATATCCACAAAATAATCTGCTGGAATTTTGATTGGGATTTAAATTGATTTTCACTGAAGCTATGGATCAGGTTGGGAAAAACTGACTTCTTAACACTATTAAGTCTTTCTATCCATGAACATGAAATATCTCTCTATCTATTTAGTTCTTATTTGGTTGCTTTCTTCAGAGTTTTGTAGTTTTTCTCTTATAGATCTTGTATATATTTTATTAGATTTATACCTGAATATTTTGTTTTGGGAGGTGCTAATATAAATGGCATTGTGTTCTTAATTTCAAATTCCACTTGTTTATTGCTGATATATAGGAAAGCAATTGACTTCTGTATATTAACTTTGTATCCTGCAACCTTGCTGTGATCACTTATTAGTTCCAAGAGTCTCTTTGTTGATTCTTTTGGATTTTCTGCATAGATGATCTTGCCATATACAAAGACAACTTCTCCTCAATCAGTGTACCTTTTAGTTCCCTTTCTTGTCTTATTGCATTAGCTAGGACTTCCAATACAGTATTGAAAAGGAGTGGTGAAATAACATTTCCTTATTCCTGATCTTAGTGAGAAAGCTTTTAGTTTCTCATTATTAAGTATGATGTTAGCTGTAGGGTTTTTGTACATATTCATTAGCAAGTTGAGGAAGTTCCCCCTCTATTGTTAGTTTTCTAAGAGGTTTTATCATGAATGAGTGTTGGATTTTGTCAAATGGTTTTTCTGTATCTATCAATATGATCATGTGATTCTCTTCTTTAGCCTGTTAATGTGATGGAGTACATTCATTGATTTTTCATGTTAAACCATCCTTACATACCTAGGATAAATCCCACTTGGTTGTGTTGTAGAATTCTTTTTATACATTCTTGAAATTGATTTGCTAATATTTTGTTGAAGACTTTTGTATCTATATACATGAGACTTATCAGTCTATAGTTTTCTTTTCTTGTGATATCTGTCTGATTTTGGTATCAGGGTAACACTGACCTCATATAATGAGTTAGGAAGTAATCGCCATGCCTCTATCTTCTGGAAGAGGTTGTAGGGAATTGGTATGATGTCTCCCTTAAATGTTTGATAAAATTCACCACTGGACCCATTGGGTATGGTGATTTCTGTTTTGGAAGGTTATTAATTATTGATTCAATTTATTTAATAAATGTAGACCTATTCACATTGTCTACTTCTTCTGTAAGTTTTGGCAGATTGTGTATTTCAAGAAATTGGTTCACTTCATGTAGTCTATCAAATTTGTGGGCACAGAGTTGATCACAGTATTATTATATTTTTAATGTCCATGGGATCTCTGGTGATGTCTCTCTTATCATTTCTGATATTAGTCATTTGTATCTTCTTTCTTCTTTTCCTAATCTAGATCGAGGCTTATGAATTTTATTAATCATTTCAAAGAACGAGCTTTTGGTTTTGTTGATTTTCTCTCTGATTACCTGTTTTCAATTTCAATGAAATTGCTCCAATTTTCATTTCTTTTCTTATGCTTAGTTTGGGTTTAATTTCCATTTCTTTTTCTAGCTTGGTAAGGTGGAAGTTTAGAATGTTGATTTTAGATCTTCTTTTTTAATATACTCAATAATGCTTTCAATTTCCCTCTGAGAAATGCTTTTACTATATTCCAAAAATTTTGATAAGCTGTATTCCATTTTCATTTAGTTTAAAATATTTCAAAATTTCTCTTAAGATTTCTTCTTTGAACCATCTGTTATTTAGAAGGGTGCTGCTTAATCTCAACATATTTGGGGATTTTCCCAGCTATATTTCTGTCATTGATTTCTATTTTAATTCCATTGTGGTCTAAGAGTATTATATGATTCATATTATTTTAAGTTTGTTAAGGTGTGTTTTATGACTCAGGATGTGATCTATCTCAGTGAATGTTCCATGTGAACTTGAGAAGAATGTGTATTCTGCTGTTATTGAATAAAGTAGTCTATAGATGTCAATTGTATCCAGTTGATTAATGGTGCTATTGAATTCAACTATGCCCTTACTAATTTTCTGCCTGCTGGATCTGTCCCTTTCTGATAGAGATGTGTTGAAGTCCCCAGCTGTAATAGTGGGTTCACCTGTTTCTCCTTGCAGTTCTGTTTTGCTTCACGTATTTTGATACTTTCGTTAGGCACATACACATTAAAGATTGTTATTTCTTTTTTTTTTTTTTTGGGACAGAGTGTCGCTTTGTTGCCCTGGCTAGAGTGAGTGCCGTGGCGTCAGCCTAGCTCACAGCAACCTCAAACTCCTGGGCTTAAGCGATCCTCCTGCCTCAGCCTCCCAAGTAGCTGGGACTATAGGCATGCGCCACCATGCCTGGCTAATTTTTTTCTATATATATTTTTAGTTGGCCAGATAATTTCTTTCTATTTTTAGTAGAGACGGGGTCTCGCTCTTGTTCAGGCTGGTCTCGAACTTCTGACCTCGAGTGATCCACCCACCTCGGTCTCCCAGAGTGCTAGGATTACAGGCGTGAGCCACCGCACCCGGCCAAGGATTGTTATTTCTTCTAAGTAACTTCTTAAGTCTAAGTTTATGTTATGTTATGTTGTACAATTTTACATCTTGCTTTTTTTCCTCACTCAAAACACAATTTTAATAGACACATGCTGATTTTACTCTGTAAGTCCAATATTTCCTAATCAACTTGGTTCAGACCAGTTGGTGATGATTCACCATATGGGGGCAGGAAGGTGCCATCTGTGTGCTCTGGGGAGTGGTAGGATGGGGTACAGGACATCAGGTGGGGAGCAGGTTGACAGGGAGCCCTTGGCAGCTGGCAGCTGTCATCACCAAGAGAGATGGCAGGAAAACAGGTGGAAGGTCCAGCCGGGATTGGGTGAGAGAGCAGGTCAGCATCGGCACAAACTGGACCAGTGATGCTTCTATCTGAACATCTGGCTGTTAGTACAGAGTCAGGACCAGCACTTGAAGGTAGAAGGAAGTTTGAGTGTTTCCTGAGAGTAGAGCCGAAGACATGGGCAAAGGGCAGAGTCCATTTAGACTAGACGTCAGGGTCAACCCACTCACCCAGGCTGAGCATCCGGCAGCTCTGCCAGATGGGCCTCCAGTCTCTATTCTGAAACTCAAGGACTTGACTTCTCTGGTCCTGAACTTTCTCACCTGTTGCCCTAGGTTGCATATAACTTCCTGCCTCCTGGGCTGCTGACCCACAGCTTAAAAGTGAGTCTTCATAAATGTTTGACATGTAAACCTTCTTTAGTAACTGCCTCTGGGAATTGCTTCATTTACTGCCCCACTTTGTTTGCCTGGCTGTAGGCCAAGTATTCCCCTGTCTTCTGGAAGTCTGGCCTTGAGTGGCCTTGACTCTGCTTAGAGTGGGAAAAGGAAAAAGGGCTCCAAAGAAAGAATTGGTCATTGTTAAATAAGAGGTTGGGCGAGGGGTAGGATTAACAGCAGTGCCCTTGATGCTACCGAATCAGCTGTGTTCAGACTATTCTTCCAAGGTCTCCAAGTCCTGCTCATAGTGCAGTCATGCCCCGGGCTTCAGCACTTTTGGGGTCCTTGCCTAATAGTACCCCCTGAGTAAGTTTTCAGTGCCAACAAACTCACTGGCTCCAAAGACAAAGGTTGGCCTTATCTTGCCCTCTGAAAGGGGCTGTGGCATCTTTTGTGGACTGAAGTCTCTCCTGACCCATCTTTTGTTTTCACTGGGATCAGTTGTTGCTTTTCCATAACTGATTAGTAGAGAATACTCCATGATTGGCAGTAGGATCCTCCAATAAGCATTGCCTCGAAGCAAGGAGACACCAGTGTAATAGAATCCAGGGGAGGGCTTTTTCAATCCAAACGTCGGAAGTCTTGAACTTTGAATCAGTGTATGACTGAGTGCAGTGGAACGACCAGTGGGAAAAGGGCAGGACCAAAGTGAGTGCAGTGATGTGGTTAACAAGCAGAGTCAGACACTCCTCCTTCCTGCTTTGTTACTGTGCAGCTTTGTGCTCATTATTTACTCAGAGCTTCAGTTTCCCAACATAGATTCCCAGCACAGCCTCTCAGGCAGGGGTCCCTTAATCAGAAAGTACAAGGAGCCCCTGTATACCAGGGCCACGTGTTCAGCCTGCATCCAAGATGCCTAGTCCCATATCTGGCACATCTTACCCATCAAACCAATGCTAACTGAATAAGATGATAAATGCATGGGAGGGAAAAATAAAAATGAATGAAGGGGAAGGAATGAATCAATATAGAGTTACTGCTTTGAGAATCTGCTTGGAAGAGTTGAAGGTCAAGATGAAAGTTTAGTTTTGATGTCTGTAGCAGTCACTAGCACATCCATGGAAGTCATTGGAAATAAAAGAGGTGACTCCCTTAAAAACACACAGGACAGAGAGACAGGTTTGCTAGGGAAGGGATAAACAGAAGGCCAGAAGTTAACCAGCCCCACTGTGGAAGGAGCAATGTGTCCGAACAAGAACAATTGGACCAATGTTGTTAATAACCCTTAATGATTAATTTCCCGGTTGATAATTGACATGTTATAACAGGGAAAGCTGGAAACTGATCTGTCAATTATTTCATCATTTTGGATTCTCGTGTACGTCTGGGCCCTGGGAATGGTCACCATGTGGTACATGCACATGTTGGCAAGGAAAGGCACATTTTTAACCTTCTGGAGTATTTAACTAAAATTCAAATAAAGTAAGTTTAAATAAAATCTCCTTGGTTCCCTGAAGAGTGATGGGAGTAGTCAAGAAGGTGTACTGACTGCACTGAAAATCTGGGTGCTCTAAGCAGATCCGTATTTAGCATTCGCGCCTCTCAGGACAGGACTATCATAGAACAGAGCCGCCCCATGTAACTGGGGAGCCCAGTTTAATGGAAGGAACTCTAGGGACTTTTGTGTTGTCATTTCCTCTTTGAACACAACAGAAAAATCCATTTAGCTGGTATTCTAGAACACTGCCTACTCTTCCCACCCTATCTGACTGTGAAATTCAACAAGGGATCGTAAATAATAGACTCTAGTCCCAAAAATGCATTTGGGGAACCCTGTCATAGAACCACTGACTTCTGTGTGGGCTCTGGTATTTAGTCCAAAAATGGGAAGAGGGACTGTCTCATGCCAGGGCTGGCCCTGCTGGGCAGGGCACAGTGAAGGAAAGGGACCTCTGCAGAGGGTGCCCTGGTGTTCAGGTATCTGCTGCTGCCTAATCCATGGCCTGGAACTGAGGGGTTAAAACAGCAAACACTCTACCTCCTGACTTTGTGGGTCACAAATTCCAGAGAGTTCAGGTGGACAGTTTCCCTGGTGTGTGTGGCTGAGGCCAGGCAGTGGCGCTCAGCGGGCCGATGGCCTTCCGGAAGGGCCAGCATGGCTCCGCTCCACCTCTAGAGCCGCAGTAGGCTCAGCGAGAACTGCCGGCCGGGGCACACTCGTGTGGCCCTGATGGCACGGCACTGTCAGGGTAGTCAGACTTCCTACTTGGTGGCTTAGGGCTCCCAGGAAAAGTGTTGTGAGAGACCTGGGTGGAAGCGTCAAAGGTTCTCATGTCCTCACTTTAGAGGTTCCGGAATGTCACTTCTGTGGCCTCCTATTGGTCAAGCAAGTCACTAAGTAAAACCAGCCCAGCTCCAACAACTGGGGCATTAGATGCCACTTCTAAATGACAGAAGTAGTAAGAATTTATGGCCATCTTTAGCCTAGAACACTGGAGAATGGAAGGAATTTTTACCCAGCAGAAGAGGACCACCTGCACACTCATCTTTTCACTTCTCTGGCTGCTTCTGCGGCAGCAAGGAGCCCAGAGAGCTGCCAGGCAGGTCTTGAACACATCCTGCCAGCCCCTCTTGCCGACTGGAGGATGCTGCAAACATCCCCGGAGACCCGGAGACCAGGGCCTCCCTGTGATCAGCTTTCTCTGTAATGAGCCACTTGCTCTGACCTCCCTCCCTGAGCTTCCAGTCCATCTTCTCTACAAACTTAAGCCTCCGGAGGCCTTGAAATCAACCAGGGATGTTCTTCCTGCAGCAACAGATTGGGCCTGGCGAGTAAACCAAAGCACAGGCCCAAACCTGGCACATCCTCCAAACACTCAAGTGCACGTGCAAGTTCAGAAAGTTTTCTATTACATTTTTCTAGTTCCTCAACACTGGGAAGGAAGATCACAGATGAAGATAATCCATCCCTTCCATGACAGACATTTATCACCCTCAACCATGGGGCAAGCACAGAACTGGATGCTGGCAGCACAAGGGAGAAGGAAGGGACACAGGGTCCCCATATACTGAGTGGCTCATAGGTAATAACAACAGCCCAGCGCTATTTAACCTCCTTTACAGATAAGGGAGGAATCAGGCTCAGAGAGGTTAGGTAACTTGCCTAAGGGCGCACAGTGAGGAGGTGGCAGATCTGGGCTTAGGACCCAGGTGGGGACACACAACCCCATCTCAGGGATAAGAATCCTCGCATACAAAAGAAGCAAGGCTTTTTGCCCCTTCCTTTGGCTCTCCCTTTGCTGCGACAGTGATTCCAGTCATCATCTGTGGCGTATGGAAACTTATATCTTGCTCTTGCCCTATAATCCTATCTTTCTCTTTTCAATAAACCTCATTTTCATGCTTGCCTTTAAAAAAAAAAAAAAAGCAAGATACACTTCTGGGTATTTTCATAGGTGTTTACTGAAGGTGCTGGTTTTCTTAACACCCCCCGACCCCCCTGTTTAGATACCTGGAGCTAAGAGTAGGATACTTGGAAGGGGACCTGGTGTGACACACAGGCCCAGCTTTTCCAGTTAAACTGCAACTTCTCCAGTCCCCGCTGTGTTACTTGGCACTTTCGGAAAGTATCCCTCCTCTCTGGAGATCAGTCTGGCAATACATAAAAAACAGCTATAAAACTGTTCCTATCCTTTGACCCAATCATCCCGCTTTTGGAATACACCCCCAAGGAAATATGCAAAAGAGAAAAGAAAGCAAACAGCACAAAGATGTTTACAGTAACAGCGTCCACAACAGCGGAGCAATGGGACTCGACCCAATGCCCCAAATTGGGAAAGGGTTATAGAAACTACGACACTTTAAGACAATGGAATGTTATGTTGCCATTAAGAGGAATTAAGTTTACAGATTCTGCTGATACATCGAAGTGCCTGTGAAAGACAATGTTAAGAGAAAAGAGAAGAATGCAAAAGAAAATGTGTGCTCTGGCTACAAATGAACATCAGCCTGCGCGCTCATTGATAATGATCAGAAGTGAACAGAGTGCTGTGAATAGCTGGTACTCTAGATTTACAGCCCTTTTTTTTTTTTTTCCTTCTAAAGTTCACAGTACCATGAAAATACTAAATTTTGGTTTGGGGCAAGGCAGTGGAAAAAAGATCCGTCATCTCCTTTTGTTCATGGTGAAGGGAGAGAGGGATTTCCTAATCTGAGAGCTCAGTTTGCATCTGCAATGTCATGTGTCTGCAGGAACAGCCGACTCCGTGCTCATCTATTTAATAGAAACGCAGTGTTCAAAGCGGGGGCCGGGGGACACCTGGCCCCCACACAGTGGGCCACACCTCGAAAATCACCTGTAGTTCTAAGCACCGCACTTCAGGGGACACTGACAAACTAGAGCTCATTTCAAGGAGGAGAATTAGACAGTGTGGTGGCTAAAAACCATGGAAATATCTTGAAAAGACTCAAGGGTGTCTACCCTGCAGCAGAAAAACCTCTCAGAGATCCAAGAAGCTCTCTTCTAGCCCCTGGGAAGCATTCCTGTGGACGAAGGTTAGGCTTGTTTAGGGGCCGGAAAGAACCAAGATCTGGGGACAGAAGTTAGAGAGGGGCAGAGTTCAAGGCAAGATGAGGACTAGAGTTAGTCCCAGGAGGCCATGAGTTCACACTACTAGAAGTACGTAAGCAAAGCACGCGAGATTCTAGCACATGAACACCTAACCACCTGTTCTTCTATGACCCTCCAGTCTGACTTCATCAACTTCAGTAGGTTTATGCTTCTACCAGGGGACACAGTTTCGCTGATCTACGAGGCTCTGAGGGGAAGGCATATGGTAAAAATGGAATAATCTGGCCTTCATATACTAAGCTAATTCTAATGAATTAGAATTCCCATTGGCAGCGTGACTTCTGTTTTGAGTTGTTTTCCCAGGACTATTTATAAGTGTTTGCAAAGTGAATTACAGACCACTAGAGGCATGACCCGTTGATTTCATTTTTTTAGTGAAAAATTTAACTGCCCCAAATTGAGCAGCATCTGTGATCTTTGACCTCACTCATCAAGCAAACAACTATCAGTCACCTATTTGTGTTTTCCAATAGCAACACTAGACCCTCTGAGGAATCTAAAAAAGTAGAAGCTGTGGTCCCTGCCTTTAAGAAACTTACATTATTAACATGACATTCTAGTGTAGCAGTTTCCACACTTTTAAAATTAAGAACTCCTGTCAGTAAAAACAATTTGAGCAGGTATCCCCTCATCGATGTAGGTTAATGTACAATTATGCATGAACTACTTTCAAAATATATATTAAATACTTACATGTGAACTACTGTCAAAACACATTAAATACTCATAAAATTTAATTTATTTCTTTCTGTAGATAAAAGTATATAAACACATATTGTAATATTTCCTTCCTAAACCCCTAGAGTGTTTTGGGATGTGAGCTCTCATTCTAGAGACCACAGCTCTTGCCAGCTGAGAGGTAAGTCCAGTAACATTGGACAAGATGTGTGCAATAGGATAAGAAACATCAGAGTTTAAGGGAATGGGACATCTAATAAATAGCACCATCTCTGAAAAATTTTAGGTCTATTGGTAGATATTGGAGTTGATATTTGAGCAAGTTTTCCCTAAGTGGTTTAAAAGTACAACCAATGAAATCTTAAAATAAAATATATGCAACCTTATAAAGAAGAACCAGGGAGCTTTAAAGAAAATAAGAGCTCTCCTCGTTGAATTTCAGTCGTGCAAGCACTTCATGATGGATGGATTGATTAAATCAATATTTATTAAAAACCTATTATGTACCAGTTCAGTGCTGTGTGCTAGGCATTGGAGTTAGAAGAAGAAGGAAGAGGAGAAAAACAGAGTCCCTGAGCTTGTGAAGATAATCAACAAGTGCGTGACCCAGAAAGAGTACACGCAAGCGAACAAATCTCTGTTTACAAATTGTGATCCGTGCTATGAATTAAATAAGCAAGGTGATGTGATGGGGGAGGTGACTACTTTAGATACGGTGCTTGGAGCAGGCCTCTCAAGGAAGTGATGTCTTGCCCAAGAGGTAAAGACAGAGGACAGACAGCCTCACAAAAGGGAAAGACATAAACAGCACATTGCCAGACACAAAAGGTGTCACCAGAAATCCTCTAAACCAAAAGTTAAACGTCACCTCATCTCTCAGATGCCCTTGGAGCCCATCACGTCTATTTAAAATGCCCTCTACAGAGTCTAGAGCAGAGCTTTACTCATTTTAGGTGCTCAGTACACTGAGTGAACAGACCTCTGGCTCTAAGAACAGCTTTCCTTTTGGGGGGCCATTGATATGCCCATTCAGTGCAGCATATGTGCACCCCTCTCCTTGGTGGAAGCTTCCTGGCAACAGCTAAAGGTGACACAAAGGCAAGGAGACTTCGCTGCTGTAGACGAGCCACCCCCCAGTCCTGCCAGTGGCGAGCCCTCTTAGTTGAGCAGGGTTACCATAACCTGGACATATCAAAGAAAACTGTATTTGCTCTAAAATTGTTCAAATTCCCAGCAAGGGCAGCTGCTTTAGCTCAAAATGTAAGACTCTGGAATGAGCACTTTGTAGGTTCCATGTCCACTGAAGACATGAATGTCTGCTAGGTGGGTTAGATTTACGACGCAGTATCATCTGGGAATCGCATTCTGTCCATTAGGTTGGGCTAAGTGTTGTCAGGAATTCGAGGAAGAGCTCTGCTGAGCAAGGGGGCACTTAAGTGGTTTTGGCACTCTAAGTGAATCCAGGTGGCGGGGCAGGTACCGCGGTGGCAGCTCCGCACAGGACAAAGCGGCAGCCATCTGCGAACTCATTTAACCCTCAGAAGTTTGGAATTCAAAACACCAGCCCTTTGCTGGTTAGTTTCACTTGCTTTTTTTGTGCACTTGGATGACAAGAAAGCTCGAAGAGAATTCATCCCATACACGTTTTAGATTGAAAACAAGAACTGTAAATCTGCCCTTGAATGTCAAACTGTCTCACCTTCTAGGGTCTTGTAGAAGACCACGTGCAACCACCACAGCTCTGGGGGGTTTAATTAACACTCATTTCGGTTCTGAACATCCCCAGTGAATAGGAGTGAGAAGGAAAGTCCCTCGACATTGTTTATAGAAAGATAACTCGAAAGCCAGTAAAAATTGGACATTAAAACAATAAATGGAAGAAAATTGAGACAGCTATCTTCCTAAGGAAACCAGGAATAACAGAGACGCTTCTAATATAAAAACTCTGTCACTGTAAATAATTTCGAAGTAACAGGAAATATATCCCATGCTACTATTTAATTTTGAGCCATTTTCAGTAATCATTCATGAACTTAAAATAGGTAGCAACCCAAAGTACCAATTTCCAACAAGGGAGGGAGAACGTATTCTAGAAAATATTCATTTGATTTTGTTTGATTGAATTTTTAAAAAATAACAGATACTAAGAAAGCACGAAGAAAAATGAACTAGTAAAAGATACAGCCAAACAAACTTCAGTTATTTTTTAAAGAGTTTCTTAATGATTAAATAAAACAAAACAAAACAGGCGAAGTCTGTGTACCATGATTTGTGATAGACACCTAACAAAGTCCCTGCTCTTGGTCCGGAGGCACACGAGCTCCGTGGAGAGGTAGCAGGCCCTGTGGTTTATAAGACAACTAGAGAGGGTCGTCGGTCCCAGATGAGGCTGCAGAGCCACCCTGAGGCCTGGGAAGTGTCTGTCCTTACTCCTGTCCATTTCAATAGTTTGTCAACCTCCTAAATAGAAACACAGCAGAACAGCTTATCACATTTACAATTGACCCCGGGTCATAAGGGACTGCCAGCTTATTGGGAAGTGCCACCCAGGGGTCTCCTCACTCCCTCACCAGCTTTAGGACCTTCTCTGGGCTTTTATTTCCTTCTCTGAGTCTTGGTAAAATGAGAAAACCTCACAGAGGCTTTGTGAGAATTAAACTACACAACAGAAGTACAATACCCCAGGGAGAGCTTCAATAAGTGTTGACTTCCTTTTAGTTTTAAAGAAAGTGCTAGGATTCAATATTGTCTCAATAGCTGAGATTGCCCCATCTCCACAAAAAGTAAAAAAAATTAGCTGGGTGTGGTGATGTGTGCCTGTAGTCCCAGCTACTCGGGAGGCCGAGGCAGGAGGATCGCTTGAGCCCAGGAGTTCGAGGCTGCAGTGAGCTATGACGACGCCACTGCACTCCAGCCTGCTGGGCGACAGAGTGAGACCCTGATGAGGTCATGTGCCTCTGTCAGGCTCTCCAAGGGAGGAAATATTCAGTGTCTCTCAGAGTCTCAACACCTGGGGCCCCATTCCCTATGGGCTCTGTTCCTGCAGAAGACAGACAGGCCTGGGCTGTACCCAGATGCAGCCTAACAGCCAGGGCTCCGGCACAAGGAAGCTCTTCCCATATTGGAAACCTGATTTGGCATCATTACCATACAGCTGTAGGACTCTCTTTGCCACCAAGCTCAGGCAGCAATAAGGTAAACAGATTGAGAGAGCAAGTCCCAGTTCTGGAAAGATACACATGCCTCAACTTCCACTCACCTTTAAGCCACCTTTAAGTTGGGGTGATAGCAAGTATGCAGTTAATACAGGACTTCCTGTATTTGACAACACTGGCATAGTCATCAATTTAAACTACTATATATTTGTTAAGTGATAAAACTAAATATCTCTTAAAAATGAAGTATTCTGTAATTAATTTTTTTTTTTTTTTTTGGTGCAGAGAGGCTGTTCTCAAATTCATGGCCTCAAGCAATCCTCCCTCCTCAGCCTCCCAAAGTGCTGGGATTACACACATGAGTCACTGTGCCCAGCCCAAATTTTATAATTTAAATGGCTCTTTCCTTTTTCTCTCCATTAGTCAAAAGTATCATGAATATTTATAACCTAGTCTCACAAATTCATATCAGGAAGGACCATTGAGTGTCTCATTCATATATATATATGTGATTGATTAAAAGAACCTCATGATTAAAAGAACCGTAAAAGCCATGAGATATAATTTTCTCACCTTTCAGATTTACAAAAACTGGTTGATGTATCCCAAGCCCTGGAGAGAATGTTGGGATGTAAGTAAGCTCATATGACAGTTTTGGGAATATTGTTGAAAATTTGGAAAAAGGCAATTTTTTATTTATCCAAGTTTTAAATGATATTTCCTTTGACGCAACAATACTCTGGCTAAGAAGTTTTCAAAGTTGCATAAGCACAAGAATATTGAACTACACCATGTTCTAAACACTTTACATGCATTGGTTTATTTAATCCCCACAACAATCCTCTGAGGTAGGTAATTTGTTATTCCCATTTTACAGATGAGAAAATTAAGGCACAGGGAGGTTAAGTCACTTGTCCAAGATCTAGTTAGTGATAGAGATAGAATTGAACCCAGATAATCCACTTCCACTATCTGGATAGCATACTTTTCAAATTTTGTTGTTTACAGAAACAAGGCATTCCTGAGTCATGTTTACAATGAACACAGGCAAAAGGACAGGAACATTTAAATAAAAGTAGCAGACTGCATTGGGTCTGTGCAGAAAGACATTTCAAAAACACCCATAAATAGAGATACTCAAAATCTGCTTTCTTTAAATAAGGCTTTGCTCCTTATCTAGGACCAAGTTTAGCACATGCCAAAGTTATTAAAAACAAAGCCATTTTTTTAGCGTTGAGTGTAAAAGTACATCTGCTTTTTTTTTTTCTGACAAAAGAAAAAAAGGAAACATTTTCACCATTTTTAAATTGATCAGAAAGAGCCAGATGGATTTTTAGGGAGTTTTCCAAAAGCAAAGAAAAGGGGGAAGTGAGCTGATGTTAAATATGCAGGAATCTGAGTACCTGAATGAATTTTGTCCAAACTCATTTATATGTCCCAACATATAAGACTTCAGCTTAGCAAAAATCAAAGTACAAAACGTCTCACAGGTTCAGAATTGCTACTGAAACATACGGATAAATACATCGGTTGTTATGTAGTTTATACTGTTGTAAATGCAATATTTGTGTGAATCCGCTAAGGTATATTAAAAGTATAAGGCTTGTAAACCCACTGCAGTATATTACAATTTTCTATTGTTAGAAGCTGTTATCAGTCTGTTTTTATCTCACCCCTTCTCTTTGTCAAGCTCTACACTAAGCAGAGATTCCCAGTTCAGAAAATATTTAAAACACTTTCCTTAGTTGCCTGGCCTGGGAGACACCTTGAATGACTGCAGCCTGCTTAGTGCTGCCGACACTCCGTTTTCCCTGGCTGCGGGTGCTGACGGCAGGGTGCAGGGAGGTGGAAAGATAGCCGTCTACCCTCCAAAAATAACCGACACGTTCATGGAAGCAGCCACTATCTTTACTACACTGGCTGCTTTTCAGTTCAAGTCATTTCCCTCCACGGGAAATTGTCCACCAACTAATCTGTCCTCAAGCTCACCGGGTTGCCCTTTTCTCAAAATTCTGTTTACCTGGGGTCCTTCCCTAATCCCCCTACAAATATATTGCCTTTAGTCCTTTTTCTCTAGTTAACTTTCTGATTTAAAAAGCAAATATTGAATTTAATGTGACTTCCCAACATTGTTTGGAAGTTTTCTAGCAGCAAAATATCCCCAATGCAAAAAATGTGGGGGAGGGGAGCGGTGCAAGGAATTATCGTGCTGCGGATATGCCTGTCGCTATTAGTTTAAATATCTGAGAGGTGTGATTTAACTTGGAATAGGGTCTACTTAAAACACAACTACTTTTTATTTAAGAAAATCAAAGGAGGGTGGGCACGGTGGCTCAACACCTGTAATCCTAGCACTTTGGAAGGCTGAGACAGGAAGATCACTTGAGACCAGGTGTGGAGACCAGCCTGAGCAAGAGTGAGACCCTGTCTCCACAAAAAATAGAAAAATTAGAAAAATTAGCCAGGTGTGGTGGCATGTGCCTGAAGTCCCAGCTTCTCAGGAGGATGATCCAGGAGGATTGCTTGAGCCCAGGAGTTTGAGGTTGTAGTGAGCTATGATGACACCACTGCATTCTAGCCCAGGCAGCAGAACAAGACCCTGTCTCAAAAAAAAAAAAAGGTATTTTATTATGTGGATGTTGTCTATGCATCAGATCAATAAAGGAGAACAGCTTCAAACTACCCATCTACAAGCCATTATATTCATAAGCCATGCATTTTACCGGAGTCTAGTTTCGGATTTGCTGCACTGCCTAAGCTCAATGGCAGATACCTCAGTTTCCAAAAACTCTTTGGCTTTCTATACAAATAAATGAGATGGTTTTTATTCCTCAAGAAAAAAATAAAAGAGAAATGACAATCACACTATTTGTAGATCAAACCAAGGACACAGGTAAAAGATTTGATGAGATGGAATGGAAACAGGAGTCAATGCTGATGCTACAGGCGCCACGCCTAGGCAACAGGGAAAATGAATGAGTTCAGGTGAGAGCACAGGTTTTATAACCTGTAAAGTGCCATAGCAATGTCCATGGTTGGTATAGGTATAGGAAAACAAACAGAAAGGAAAAACCAGGAAAGGTAGGTGTGGTAGCACAAAGAGAGATGAGTTCAGTTTGGGAACTTCTCACGTCAAAGAGTGAGGTATTTGAGCAGAGATGAAAGATTTCCAACACAATGAGAGATTTCCACTTGGAAGTTGAGCGAGGTTGTGAGTCCGGAGACAGAGATCTAGGAATCGTCCACGTAGGGGTGACGGTTGAGGCTTTGGAGGATAAAATGTAGACAAGAAGCATCACCAATGACGACAACCCCTTTGACTTTCACAATGTAAATCTTTCCATTGCCTTTTTCTCTGGTACATAGTCAGTTGCTGAGGAGTCTCTTCTATGTCTGCCTTGTCTGTGTCTTTTTTATTGTTTTGGCTTATGCATGCCCAAAGGGTAAGGATGTGTCTGTTCAACTCTCTTTGAACAGCAGACAGTTCAGTATCATTGGTAAATCGGCTCTTCCTGCGCGAAGTTCTTATCCAACATGAGTTGGTTTGGCCTTGGCTTAGGGCTGGGAGGGTCTGGCTCTAGGACACAAAGCATGGAGCTAAGCGTGGGTGCAGAGTCAGGGCTTGCAGGAAAACCCCACTCCAAAGCCAACACCATGGTGAAGGTCCCAGGAGATGGTAGAATCCAGATGGAAACCACCAGAGGGCAAACAGAGCGACTTAGAAGGTGAGCGCATCTGCGAACTAAAGTGTATATTCAGGGTAACTTCAATCTGTGCTCCTGGGTTGCAATCCTCAAGCTTGACCCAAATAAACTCTCCACTTATTATATTAAAAAAGCAAAAGTGAGGGCAGAAGGTTTAATAAGTAAGAGGGACATGCATAACACGTGGTGGATTTCCCTAACCTCCTCCCTTCCAGTTATACATTCCTGTTCCGGCAGAAGTTCCAATACACTCTCTTCCACCCAGTGCTGCAGGCTTTGGAGTACTACACCTCAGGACACGTGCCTTTCCATGTGTCTTAGCCCATTTTGTGCCGCTAAAACAGAACACCACAAACTGGGTAATTTATAATCAACATGGATGTATTGGCTTACAATCCTGGGGGCTGGGAAGTTCAACATCAAGGTGCCAGTGACTGGCGAGGGCCTTCTTGCTGCTCCATAATAACATGGCAGAGGTGTCACATGGCAGAAAGTCAAAACAGAGAGAATGAGAAACCAAGAGGGGGCAAACCCATCCCCACAATAACAGCATTGTTAGTCCATTCTTTTTTTCTAGAGACAGGGTCTCCTTCCATCACCCAGGCTGGAGTGCAGTGGTGCAATCATAGCTCACTGCAGCCTCCGAGTCCTGGGCTCAAGCGATCCTCTCGCCTCAGCCTCCCAAGTAGCTGGGACTACAGTCACACATCACCACACCGGGCTAATTTTTAAATTTTTCGTAGACAAGATCTCGCTGTGTTGCCCAGGCTGGTTTTGAACTCCTGGCCCCCCACCTCAGCCTCCCAAAGTGCTGAGATTACAGTCATGAGCCACCACACCCAGCCTAAGTCCATTCTTGAGATGGAGCCCTCGTGACCTCAACACCTCTTAAAGGTTTTACCTCCCAATATCATTAAAATGGCAATTCAAGTTCAACAGGGTTTTGGAGGGGGCAAATATTCAAACCATAGCACCATGTCTAATTGAGTGTCTTTCCTTAAACTCAGTTGTAGTTTTGACCATCTGCGAAGAACTAAACCATAAGCATCTCATAGACGGGGTGAAGCAGAAACTCCCCATTCATGGTCTGTCCTGGAACACTTGAGAAACTGCCCCACCCAGCTCTCTTGCTCTCTGGGTCTGAATCAAAGGCGTGGCCACCAGATGTCCCAGATTTAAGGACTTGGTTCACTATACCACAAGGGCCTGCCCTCGCTGTACCTTGTCCCTCATGCCATCCTCTTCATTCCACCAGGAAGCCACTTCACTCTCCATCTATAGATACGTGCTTTCCTCATTACTTAAGTCCAGTAACTCCTGGTCAATTTATGCAAAGTCTGCATCGCTCATCTGTGACTCAGCACTCTCGGAAAACCACGCCTCGGGGTGAATGCTTAATCTGGCCCTAGGAGCTCTGCACTTCCCTGCAGGCAGGCCCTGGTCATTCTAGTGTTTTCCTATGCCCTTCCTCTGGCCTGTTAATCTCACATTTCAGACAGTCTTGCTCTCATATTTTTCACTATGAAGATGAGTGAAAAGTTGTAGGTTGAAAACAGTTACAGTTGTGATGAGAATGGGTGTGATCATTAGCAAACAAAATATAATAAACTCTAACTCCAATAAATAAATAAAATCAGTTCACCTTTGTGTGGAAATGCAGCATTTTGGTTATGCTTTCCCCTTTTTGCATAAAATTAGAATGAGTTGCTGTGTTTACAGAGAAGGCTTTGCTTTGCCAAGCAAATTGGCAGGGAAAATGTTCTTGCAATAAAAGGATAACACAATATCCTAATATCTTTTCCTAGCTCTCCCCTATAAAATTCAGTCTCTCTTGCATTTCCAAGTGTTAGGGAATTATAACTTCCTCTCATCACCACCAGACAGAAAAAGAAAAGCCAACATCTTTATTAACTCTTTAGATAAAGTTGTTACTGCAAACATGTCAAATGCTGGGAACTGGGCTGGACACTGCAAAGTCACAGACGCATGGAAGAGGTGACCCCACAGCCATGACAATCTAGCTGGGGAGACAAGACATGGCAATTAGCCACTACAGGCAGTTGCCATAAATCCTGTGTGACGGAGCAGTGGGACCTCCAGGGCCACAGGATTTCAGAGGAGGGAGAGGAGACGTCTGGCGTAACAGAAGAAGTTCAAGTTGAATTAGTCTTTTTGCTTTTTCAATAAATATTTAGTGGATGTCTCTGAGGACTGGACTGGGTACTTGTGCTAATTGCTGAGGAATGCAAGAGTAGGCAAAACAGACGTGGCCCGTGGCTCCTATGAGAGCCTATAGGGGAAATAGATGTTAATGAGACAACTGCACAATTATATAATAACAACACCTGGTAAGTTATTGGAAGGCAGTAGACGGCCTCTGAGGGCACAGAGGACCAGGTCGGGGATGACTTCCCTATGGCACGGATATGGGAGTTGGAATCTGTAAATGAGTAGGAGTTAACTAGGCCAAAAAAAGAAGGAAAAAAAAAAAAAAGGGAAGAGAAAAGAAAGGAAAGAGGGAGTGGGAGTGGGCATGATAGTCAATGGGAACAGCACATGCAAAGTTTTTGAGAAATGAGTAAGCATGGCAACCTAAAAAAATTAAAAATGTTCTCCAGGTGTTTACAGAAAGCAAAAATATTTAAAATGCCCCGCATAGGGGGAGCAAAAATGATAGGGAAGAGGGAAAACTGGAGCCAGGACACTCAGGGCCTGGCAGGGCCCGGTAAGGACTTGGGTCTTGATGCCAAGAGCAATGAGACTCTACCAAAGTGATTTAATAAGAGGAGAGATGATCAGATTCACCTACTGGACACACGACTCTGGTCACAGTGTGGGGAGTTATTGATTGTAGAGCTCCAAGCAGTTGCAAAAGACCAAGTGTAGGCAGCTACACTAATAGAGGCGACAGATGATGGTGGCATTGGAGGAGAGATGTGGACGGATGGGGGAGATACTTGAAAGTGAAAGGCTGGCATTGCTTCTTAGGGGCAGATCATGAGAGTGTGGAAGGAGTTTCCTCCATCCCCAGGTTTCCTTCCTACAAAGGGAGTTTGTCTCAGCCCTTCTCCTTCCTCTCGGGAGTGAGCTGCTATGGAGGAGGAGCTCTCTTAGGGACCCCTGGCAGTGACTGAGCTGTGAGCACTGCCCAGGATTTGGGGGGAGGGGGGCGAGTGGATCTGCTTTCTGCTGTTGTTTGGGTGCCAGGCCCCTTGGCCGCCACACTGGATTAAGTCCCTAACACCTCTCTATCCATAAAGCTAATATCTCAGCCACCTTATTCACTCTTTGGCTTCTTTCTCTAATTGTTCACAGCCTGGGCAGAGAAGAGAGAGTCTACTTATTAGGGACCTTTTGAGCCTCCCAACAGACTGGATGGGGGGTGGCTTGATGGATAAATAAAATCTTGATAGAAATGGAAGGAAAGGCATAATAGGTGTGGTGACAACATAAGGAAAGAGGCAAAATGGCAGAAAAGCATACAAGGTGTGACTGAAGAAAACTGAATGAACCAATCTGGCTACAGCAGAAGACCCACGTGAGAAATTTGCTAAAATAGGGCTGGAATGATGGGTTAGATTCTGATTATGGAAGGGCCAGGGGGCCATGCTAGAGTCTTTGGATTTTATCCTAGAAGCAAAGGGAAGTCACTGTGAGGTTTTCAGGCAGGTGGCTGAGGTCTGTGGAGTAGATTGAAGCACAGAATCCAGTTAGGAGATTCTTACAAGGTCATGGAACTGGTGTGGGAATGATAATGGAGGAAGAAATAGAGGCCTGTGTGGGAGAATTAACAGGTATTTCTTGGAGGATCAGATGTAATGAGTGAGAGACAAAAAGAATTCAAGATGGCTTCAGGGTTGTGATCTCCATGCCTGGAGAAGAGGAGCACTGTATGGATGTTGGGAGGAAAATGATGAAGTCGGCTTTAGACACATTGAGTTTGGAATGGAAGAGGGATATCGAGGTGGACATGTCCAGTAAGTTAGTTTTTGGACATGCAGAAGATATGGATTTACAACTGTGGGGAAATGTCCCCTTACCCTATGGGGAAGAAGAGGCAAACTCTTCTGCAGTGTCTCCTTCCCATCTGGATTCCCAGTGCTTAGGTATCAGGAACTCTGCCATGGTTTTGAATAATTGAATTGGACAACACAGGTTCTATTCTCCACCTTGGCTTGGCTAGTAAAACACCTGGCATGCAGTCTACCCAGGGCAAAGGGTGACTGAGATTCCTAAATAAGACACCAAAGTCAGTAACCAGAAAGGAGACAGCAGGGGGAGGGGGATGGAGGACCAAGTGAGGGACAGACAAGTGGATGCCCCAGCATATGGGGCTGACACTGAACCCCTATTTGCTCAGACATTTCTTTCTCCCATGGCTGCAATACACACTTCTCTGGGTCGGGGCTCCCAAGGGGACTGTCAGTGTAGATGGCTCAGGCATCTGTGAGCTTAGTGTACCTTCCAAGAGTGGGAGACAAGAAGACCAAAGAAGATGGTTGTCTCATCCAGACACAGGAATAAATTTTACTTAATGGGTTAAACTCTTAAAAGTCAAGGAATTGGTTTTCAACAAAGGTGCCAAGACCACTCAATGGGGAAAGTAACAGTCTTTCGAACAAATGGTGCTGGAAAAACTGGATAGTCACATCCAAAATAATGAAATTGGACCCTTACTTTATACCATATGTAAAAAATAAGTCAAAATGGATCAAAGACCTAAATCTAAGAACTATTAATAAATCTATAAAACTCTTAGAAGAAAACATAGAGGCAAACCTTCATAACCTTGGATTTGGCAATGGTATATGACACCAAAAGGACAGGCAACAAAATATCACAAAAACAGGTGAATTAGACTTCATCAAAATTAAAAACTTTTGTGTATTAAGGACGTCATTAAGAGAGCAAAAAGTTAACCCACAGAATGGGAAAAAATGTTTGTAAAGCATATATCTGATAAGGTTTTTATATCCAGATTATAAAAAAAAACCCTACTACAATTCAACAATAACAAAAAGACATACAACCCAATTTAAAAATGAGCAAAGGACTTGAATAGACATTTCACCGAAAAGGATCTACAAATTGCCAATAAGCACGTGAAACGATGTTCAGCACCATCAGTCATTAGGGAAATGTAAACCAAAACCACGGTGAGATACCACTTCACACCTAGTAGGAGGCTATAATTTAAAAAAATGAACATAGTAAGTGTTGGAGAGCATGTGGAGAAATTGGAACATTTGTGTATTGCTGGTAGGAATGTAAAATAACAAAGCCACTGTAGAAAACAGTCCAGCAGTTCCTTGAAAAGTTGAACATAGAATTATCATGTGATCCAGCAATTCCACTCTGTTTCAGTCAGCTTGGGTTGCTATAACAACATACCATAAACTAGGTGGCTTAAACAATAAACATTTATTTCTCGCAGTTCTGGAGGCTGGGAAGTCCAAGATGAAGGCACCCACTAGCAGATTTGGTATCTGGTGAGGGCCCTCTTCCTGGTTCATAAATGACAATCTTCTTACTGTGTTCTCACATGGCAGAGAAAGGAAGCAAGCTCTCTGGGGACTCCTATAAGAACACTAATCTCATTCATGAGGGCTCTACCCTCATGACCTCATCTAATTCTAACTACCTCCCAAAGACCCCACTGCCTCATACCATCACATTAGGGGGTAGGATTTCAGCTTATTGATTTTAAAGGAACACAAGCATTCAGTCCATAACACTCTCCTTGGTATATTCCCCAAATAACTGAAAGCAGGGACTCAAACACATACTTGTGCACCAATGTTTATAGCAACGTTATTCACAATAGGCAAAAGGTGGAAGCCATCCAAGCATTCATCAACAGTTGAACAGATAAAAATGTAGTTTATACAAACAATAGAATATTACTCAGCTTTAAAAGGAATGAAGTTCTGATACATGCCAGAACACGGGCGAGCCTCGAGGAGCTTGTGCTTAATGAAATAAGCCAGACACAGGAGGACAAACCTTGTAAGATTTCACTTACCTGAGATACCTAGAATAGGCAAAGGCATGGAAACAGGAAGTAGAACAGAGGGTACAGGGGATGAGAAGGGGACAAATAGGGAGTTGTTTTTTAATGGGTACAGAATTTTGTTCAGGGTGATGAAAAAGTTTTGGAAATAAATACTGGTATAGTGGTGATGCTGGCACAACACAACACTGAATTTTAAAATGGTTAAAGTACCAAATATTTCACCACAAAAAGTCAAGAAGATTCCTTTTACTATTAATTAATTAAGTAAACATCATAATAATCATAGCAATCATTTATTGAGTGCTTTCTACATGTTAGCAGCTTTACTAATATTATTTTATTTGTCCTCATAACAACCCTATAAGGGAGATGTTACTATTAATATTATCCTCATGTTACATATAAGGAAACGAAGGCTTACAGACGTTAAATCATTTTCTCAGAGTCACAAAGCTGGTAAATAACTAGTTCAAAAGCAAAATGATTTCGAGTTACTCGGTTAGCAGTTGAAGGAATTATTATTTTATTTATTTTGGCTGAAGTTAATTTTTCGTATCTTAAAATAATATTTTTAAAGAAAATAATATTAACAGGACTCTTACTACTTCTGATAATTATGTGGCTTTAGAATAACACTGAAATACCAGTTTTTGCTTATTGAATTGCCAAGATTTTTATAATGTATAATAGCCAATGTTTTTGAGAATATAGCGAATTAGAAATCTTTGAACAGCAGTTTGGCAGTGTTAATTGATACAATCCTTTTAGAAAGACATTTGGCAATATATACCAGAATATTAAACATTCATTTTCAAATAGTTCCATTTCTGGAAATGAATCCTAAAGTAGATTCTATATACAGAAAGTTTTGTATGCAAAGGTGTTAATTGAAGCATTATTAATAAAATAGCAAAAAAAGAAAAAAAAACAGTCTAAACTGTCCAACCATTTTTGAATGCCCTGTGAAAATTATTATATATTTATTCAACAGAATATCATATTTCTTTAAAATATTACTTATATACTATGGGAAAATACTTTTTCACAATGTCAAGTTCAAAAAACTAGACATAAAATTAGGTTTCCATTATAATTCAATAAAAATATTATACAGAAGAAAAAAATCACTTTAAATAAACCAAAAATTTAAATACAGGATTATCTTTGGATAGTGGAATTCTACATGGTTGTTTGTTCTTCTTTTCTCCATTTCTCAAATATCCTAACATGAGCATGTATTACTTTATAATTGTAAAATAAAATAAGCTTTTTTTTAGAGAAAGGTATGGTTTAAAAAGACCAAATCCATATTCCTCTTTTGAATTACTAAGTACAATAAAAGATTTTTCTTTTTCCACTTTCAAAGATGGTATGTTCTTTTTATTATGTCTTGAGGGCATTGGTGTGATGATTAAAAAGACTGATAAATGACCAAGAATTCGTAAGTCATCAAATATAGCTCCCTGAAGTATCAGGAAAAAACCCGAAGCCTTGAGATTAATATTAAAACACTGTAAAAAAAAATAGTCCTGTAAATCTACCAAAACTAAATGAATATTCAGTACTTCATCTAAAGACACAGTCGATACATCAATGCTGCGAAACCGAAACAAGTTTCAGTAACAGACAGCAACACAGGCTTCGCTAAGTTAGGCAGAGACCCAACCAGCAAGATTTTGAAATGATTAAAATATCATCAAGAGCTGAGGACCAAGTCGGTGCGGGAAGCCCAGGACAGATCTAACTGTCGGCATCCGTCCCTCTGCAGAAGAGTGTCTATGCGACCCTGGGAGAAAGCTGGCTGACAGACGGGGAGGAGACAATAACCCAATCAAAGTGACAGGTATAATTAAGTGAACCTTTATATTAATACTAAACGGACATCACAAATCTGCGATTTGGTCTGCATGCGATTTTATTTTTACCTCCGGCTCTGTCCTCTGTCAAAATTTGCCAGTTATTTTCGTGGGTCCCGTGACAATTTTACATGAGTCCAAATAATGCCTCTCACTTTTTAATGTCCCTGTTTAGCCATTAGATTTCGATGGATGGATTTTAATTTTTAATATTGCATATCTTCTATATGTTAGACCAGGGAGCACGAAGCCATTATGCGGTTAATGAGTTTCATTGTTATATACAGAACGACGAAGAGCATTTTATTTAAGTTGGGCAAACGTTAACATACACATGTAGAACATTTTTTAAAAAATCCTCTCCATGCTATTTACGGCACATGGCAAAGTTTAATGGTAGAGGGGAAGGAAGCAAAGGAAAAGTGAGAAGTGAGACTCTGGGGAAGCTAGAAAGACTAAGAAAGGACCAACTCGGTTTCAAAGGGGGTGCTTTGCAGGATGGGGTCAGGTGGGTACCCAGAGGCTGCACTGAAGTGCTGTCATCTGAGGGGTGCTGAACAGACCCCCCAGTGCCCCCACATGGATCTTTCCTATGAAATTATCACAGTGCCTGAGATTCTATCATTGCAAATTTTCCCCCAGAGTCTTGAAGGCTAATCATGTTTATGGTTCTACTTAGAAGGTTTCAAAGCCCCTCTGGGCACACTTCTTAGCTAATCCCTTGGGGCAGGAGCTCTAACCAGTTGGTCAAGACTGACTGGTGGATCTTTTCCTGGAAGTGGCTGTAGTCAGGTTAAGAGCTCGGGTTTTGGAGTGTAAACCCTGCCTCAGCTGACAGTGACCTGGGCGAGCTATCTTCCCTAAGCCTCAGTTTCTTCATCTATAAAATAAGGATGATAATATTTATCTTGAAGGGCAAGTTGTAAGGAGAAAATATATGTAAAACGCTTAAGCACAACAGATGGTGTCTATTTAAGGACAACAAGGCAGCTGTCGGCTCCCGACTGAGCAGGTGCACCTTCCTCGGCTCAGGAGCTTCTCCAGCAGGTGGGTTGGGAGAGGGTTTCCAGCTTCGGGTCACCATGTCCCTGCCACCTGTGAGCTGCGGCGGGGGACCTTGGCAGTCCAGGTCAGTGTCGCCTCTAACACCCACTCCCACCACCCACCACCCCGACCATGAAATCAACACCCTCTCGAGTTGGGTGTCCAGGGGTTCAGGCTGGGCTTGGGAGACGGGTCCTAAAAATAAAAGAATTGAGAGGATGCCCAGAAGAAATTTTATCAGCTAGGTGCCAAGTGAGTCATCAGGGGTCTTAGTCACTTTCGTCTGTGCAAGCTGGGTCTGAAGTTGTCGGGGACGGATGCAGGCAGAGCAAGCTGGAGAGAGTAGAAAAAATGCATGGCTAGAAGACGCTACTGGGGAAAGTCTGTTTCTTCTGGGGACTATGACTTTTATTGGCATATGTAGATGTCCCTCTTGGCCACTTAGGCCTCTTTTTTGTTTTTTCATCTGTAATAAATTACCACTACCTCTTCTTTAGAATGGTTTTTACCCTGGAGGTCCAAAACCTGGCAACCCATCTTCTGTAGAGATTCCTTTGTTTTATAAAATAAGAGATACTCAAGACACCACACCCTTAGAGACTCTGATTCAGAAAGTATGAGAGGCTTAGAGGTTAAGAGTATAGATTCTGGAAACAGATCGCCTTGGCTCAAATCCCAGCTCCCTGGCTTACTGTATGTGTACGTGGGCAACTCATTTATTGTCTCTGAACTTTACTTTCTTCATGTATAAAATTAGGACAATAACAGTCACCTACCTTCTAGAGTGGTTAACAGGATGAAATGAGTGGTTGTTATTAAGCAAGCAGGAGAGCCTAGGATTTGATAAGTATTTTAGAAGACGCTGTAGACCCCAAGACACAGGCCAGCTGGGGAATCACTCAGATGCAAAGCTCTTTCTAATTAGCTTCCAACCATTGGTCTTTACTGTAATTTCAAAAGTAGAAACAGGACATCAAAGACTCATTTTTGGCAAATGCCTGATCACTGACAAGAAAGATGAAAATTAGGAGGCATTGCTTTTTGATCATTCCTTATATGGAGACATGTTTGAAACACTGGACAACTTTCAAGGTAAACCATTTCACATGACAAATCAAAGGCAGATTAATCATTGCCAGAAATGTTTAAAACTGCTTGAGTTGTACGCTAAAAGTCAAGGGGATCAGATATACCCATCATAAAAATGGAGAGAATTCCATCGAATTAGATCCAGGTGTGTTTAGAGCGCCACACCGGGATATTAACAAGTAGACTAGCTTCATGCTTCATAGCAAGCTTCTGCCATAGTACAAGGCAGCCAGGAGGCCCTTGTGTGGCTGCCCATCCTAGATTTCCCAGTCACTAGAACTGTGAGCTAAATAAATCTCTTTCCTTTATATAACACCCAGTCTCAGGTATTTTGTTATAGCAACAGAAAACAGACTAAGCCAGGGTGCTAATATAAATGGTATTGTGCTTTTAATTTCAAATTCTACTTGTTCATTGCTAGTATATAGGAAAGCAATTGACTTTTGTATATTAACAATGTATCTCGCAACCTTGCTATAATCACTTATTAATTCCAGGACTTCTTGTTGTTGTTTTTATTTTGGTTTTTTTGTTTGTTTGTTTGTTTGTTTTTTGTTTGTTTTTTTTTTGCACTTGTTTTGTTTTTTAGACAGAGTCTTGCTCTGTCACCCTGGCTAGAGTGCAGTGGCATCATCATAGTTCACTGCAACCTCAAATTTAATTCCAGGAGTTTTTTTGTCTATTCTTTTGGATTTTCTCCATAAATTATCATGACATCTGCAAACAAAGACAGTTTCATTTCTTTCTTCCCAATCTGTACACCTTTTAGTTCTTTTTGTTTTCTTACTGCATCAGCTAGGACTTCCACTATGATGTTGAAAAGCAGTGGCGAGGGGACATCCTTGCCTTATTCCTGATCTTAGTAGGTAATCTTCTAGTTTTTTAACATTAAGTCTGCTGTTAGCTGTAGGTTTTTTATAGATACTCTTTATCAAGTTGAAGAAATTCCCATCTATTCCTAGTTTACTGAGAGTTTTTTTAATCATGAATGAGTATTGAATTTTGTCAAATGCTTTTTCTGTATCTATTGATAAAATCATGTGATTTTCTCCTTTAGCCTACTGATGTGATGGATTATATTCATTGCTTTTCAAATGATGAACCAGTCTTGGATACCTAAGATAAATCCCATTGGTCATATTGTATAAAACTTCTTATATTAATACATTATTGAATTTCTTTTGCTAATATTTTGTTGAGGGTTTTTTGCATCTATATTCATGATAGACATTGGTCTGTAGCTTTCTTTTCTTGTAATGTCTTTGTCTGGTTTTGGCATTAGGGTAATGCTGGCCTCATAGAATAAGTTAGGAAATATCCCCATTGCTTTTATCTTCTGAAAGACATAGTACAGAATTGGTATGACGTTTTCCTTAAAAGGTTGATAAAATTCAACACTGAATTCATCTGGGCCCTAGTGCTTTCTGTTTTGGAAGGTTATTAATTATTGATTCAATTTTTTTGACATATGCATATTTGCATTGTCTGTTTCTTCTTATGTGAGTTTTGGCAGAGTATATATTTCAAGGAATTTCTCCATTTCATCTAGGTTATCAAATTTGTGGAAATAGAGTTGTTCATCCTATCCCTTTATTATCTTTTCATTGTGGTTTTAATTTGCATTTTCCTGAAGGCTAATGAAGTTCTTTTCATATGTTTATTTGTCACCCACATTTCCTCATCTTTGAAATGTCTGTTAATGTCTTTTGCCCGTTTTCTAATGGCTTGGGGTTTTTTTTTTCCTACTCTTGAGTTTTCAGAGTTCTTTATGTATTCTAGATATTCTTTATGAATCATGGTTTGCAAAATATTTATTACCAGTCCTTAGTGTGTCTTTTCATCCTTTTAACCAGGTCTTTTGCACAGTGTATATTTTCAGTTTTGATGAAATCCAATATATCAATATTTTCTTTTACGGATCATGCTTTTGGTTTCAAGGCTAAGAACTCTTTGTCCTAAGATCATGAAGATTTTCTCCTATGTTTTATTTCTAAAATTTTGTGGTTTTACATTTTATATTAAACCTGTGATCCATTTTAAGACAATGTTTGTTTAAGGTGTAAGGTTTAAGTCAAGGTTTATTTTTTTACTTATGGCTGCCCAATTGCTCCAGTGCCATTTGCTGAAAGGCTATCCTTCTTGTGAAAAGTCAATTAAGCATATTTCTGTGGGTCTATTTCTGGAATCTTTACTCTGTTCCGTTGATCTATGTGTCTATCTCTTTGTCAGTACCACACTGTTTTAATTATTGTAGCTACGTATTAACAGTAAACTTTAACATCGGACAGGGTGATTCCTCCCACTTTATTTTTTGTCAAGATTATTTTAGCTATTCTAGAGCCCACTGCTTTCCATGTAAATTTTAGAATAAATTTGTCCATATGTACAAAAAAAACCTTGCTAGAGTTATAATAGTAATTGTATTAAATCTATAGGTTAATGTGGGAAAAACTGATATGTTTACTATGTTGGATCTTTTAATCTATAACCACAGCATGTATCTTCAGTTATTTAGGTTTTCTTTGATTTCTTTCATCAGGATTTTGTAATTTTCAGCATACAGACCATGTTTTGCATATATCTCAATATTTCATTTTATTTGAGTGGTTCTAAGTGTCATTATGTTTTAATTTTGGTTTCCATATGCTTATTGTCCTATAGAAATACCAGTTTTTTGTGTGTGGGTCTTATATCCTAAATTCTCACTAAGCTTGCTCATTAGTTCTAAGAGATTTTTCGTAGACTTCTTGTGACTTACTACACAGACAATCATGTTATCTGCAAATAGAGATTGTCTTATTTCCTCCTTTCTAATCTGTATACCTTCTATTTCTTTTTTCTTGTCTATTGCAGTGTCTCCTGGTACCATGTTGAATAAGAGTTATGAGAGCAGACTTCCTTGAGTTTTTCCTGATCTTAGGAAGAAAACATTCGCTCTTTCATCATTAAGTATGATGCTAGCTCTAAAGGTTTTTTTGAAGATAGTATTTACCAAGCTTAGGTATTCCTAACTTGCTGAGAGACTTTATTACGAATCAATGTAGGATTTTATGAAACGCTTTTTCTATGTCAAATTGATATGGTCATATTATTTTTCTTCTTTAGCTTGTTAATATGATGAATTACACCGATTTTCAAATGTTTAACCAGACTTGTATACCTAGAATAAATCCTACATGTTATGATGAATAATACTTAGATTTTTTTTTTCTTTTTTTAAGAGAAGGATCTCGCTCTGTTACCCAGGCTGGAATACAGTGGCATGATCATAGGTCACTGTAACTTCAGACTTCTGGGCTCAAGTGATCCTCTTACCTTGGCCTCCTGGGTATCAGGGACTATAGGTGTACGCTGCCATGACTGGCTAATATTTTAATATTTAGCAGAGATGGGTCTTACTATGTTGCTCAGGCTGGTCTATGTACTCATGGTCCTAAGCAATCCTCCAACCTCAGCCTCCCACAGTGTTGGGATTATAGGTGTAAACCACCATGCCCGGCCACATTATTCTTTTTATACATTGTTGGGTGCATTTTATTAATATTTTGTTGAGGTTTTTGCATTTAAATTTATGAGAAATATTGGTCTGTTGCATTCTTTTTTTTGTACTGTCTTTGTCTGGTTGGGATATCAGGATAATACCGGCTCCATAAAATGAGTTGGGAAAGTGTTCTTTCCTATTCTATTTCCTAGAAGAGATTGTGTAAAGTTGGTGTTGATTCTTCTTTAAATATGTGGTAGAATTCTTCAATGAAACTAAGCCTAATGTATTGGGGGGAAGGGTTTTTTTTTTTTTTTTTTTTGGTTTTTTGCAGAGAGTGAGGCAGAATAGATTTTTTAGAATAGTGTAGATTTACAGAAAAATTGAGAAGATGGCATGGAGAGTTTTCATATGGACTGTACCCAGTTTCCTCTATTATTAACATCTGAGATTAGTATGGTACATTTGTTATAATTAATGAGTAATATTGATATTATTAACTAAAGTCTATTTTATTCAGATTAGCTTTTACTGACTGTCCTTTTTCTGTTCCAGAATCCCATCTAGAATACCATGTTACATTTAGATGCCATGTCTCTTTGGGGTCCTCTGGGCTGTGACAGTTTCCCAAACATTCCTTGTTTTGATGAGCTTAACAGAAGTGCTGATCAGGTATTTTGTAGGATTTCTCTCCACTGGAATTCGTCTCGTGTTTTTCCCATGATTAGACTGAGGTTATAAGTTTCAGGAGAAAGACCACAGAGGTAAAGTGTCATTTTCAGCACATCATATCATAGATACATACTAACAACATGACTTATGACTGCTAATGTTGTCCTTGACCAGCTACCTGAGATAGTGTTTGTCAAGTGTCTCCACGGTAAGCTTACTCTCCCTCCTCCAAGAAGTCACCATGTGTAGCCTACACTTAAAAAGTGGGGGCCAGGTGGGTGCAGTGACTCAAGCCTGTAATCCCAGCACTTTGGGTAACTGAGGTGGGAGAATCACTTGAGCCCAGGACTTTGAGACCACTCTGGGCAACATAGTGAGACCTCGTCTCTACAAAAAATAAAAGAGTTAGCCAGGCACGGTGGCATGCACCTGTTTTCCTAGCTACTTGGGAGGCTGGGTAGGATGATTGCTTGAGACCAGGAGTTCAAGGGTACAGTGAGTTATGAGCTGGCCATTGCCCTCCAGCCTGGACAACAGAGCAAGACTCTATTTCTAAAAAATAAAATAAAATAAAATTTTTTAAAAAGTAAGGAGTTATGCTCCCCTCTGAGGGCAGGGTATCTACACAAATTATTTGGAATTCTGCATGGGAGAATTATCTCTTCTCCCCCATTTATTTACTTATTCAATCATTTATTTATGTAAGTATAGACTCATAGAAATTCATTTTAATCTTTAGGTTATAATTCAATACCATTTTATTTCTTTTGTTGCTCAGATTGTTCTAGCTTAGCCAGTGGAGGCTCTTTCAGCGCTTTGACATACCCCATTAATGTGGGCTTTTGGCTTTTGAAGGGTGGCATGGGAGAGCTTTTTAACTATGAATTAAATTTATTTAATGGTTATATGGCTATTCAGATTATCTATTTCATCTTGGTTGAGTTTTGATAGTTTGTGGTTTTTAAGGAATCAGTCCATATCTTCTAAATTATCAAATTTATGAGAGTAAGGTCCACATTATTACCTTATTATTATTTTTTAGAGACAGGTTCTTGCTCAGTCAGCCAGGCTGGAGTGCAGTGGCTCGATCATAGCTAACTGCAGCCTCTAACTCCTGGGCTCAAGCGATCCTCCTGCCTCAGGCTTCCAAGTGGCTAGGACTATAGGTACGCACCACCACACCCGGCTTTATAATCTTTTTTTTTTTTTTTTATACAGCGTCTCACTCTCTTGCCCTGGGTAGAGTACCAGTGGGGTCATCATAGTTCATTGCAACCTCAGACTCCTGGGCTCACGTGATCTTCCTGCCTCAGCCTCCCAAGTAGCTGGGACTGCAGGCTCACACCACAACAGCCGGCTAATTTTTCTATTTTTAGCAGAAACAGAGTCTCACTCTTGCTCAGGCTGGTCTCGAACTCTTGGTCTCAAGTATTCCTCCTGCCAGTCTCCCACAGTGCTAGGATTACAGATAAGGATCACTGCGTCTGGCCTTTATTATCTTTTTAATAGCTGCAGGATCTGTTGTGACATCTTTTCCTACTTCATTCCTGATATTGATGATTTCCATTTTCTCTTTTGATTTTTTTATCAGTCTTGCTAGAGGTTTCAATCTTTATTATTTCAGAAAACCAACTTTTTGTTAGTTTTTCTCTATTATTTTCAATTTCATTGATTTCTGCTTATTTCTTTATTTTTCCTTCTTTTTGCTTGCTTTGAGCTTATTTTGCTCTTCTTTATCTATTTTCTTGAGATAGGACCTTAGGTCATTGATTTGCGACCTTTCCTTATTTCTAGCATGAGCTATAAATTTGGCTGTCAACACTGTATCAGCCACATGGATATGTTTTCACTTTCATGCAGTTCTATGTATTATATTTTTCATTCCTTTGAGGCTTTCTCTTTGACCCATGAATTATTTAGGAGTGTGTCATTTAATTTCCACATGTTTAGAGATTTCCCTATCATCTTTCTTTTACTAATTTATCATTTGCTATCATTATTGCCAGAGAACACACTCTGTAGTATTTCAGTTCTTTTAAATTTATTGAGGTTTATTTTATAGCCCAGAATATAATCCATCTTGGTGAATGTTACCTAGGTGTTGGGAAAAAAGTGTGTATTCTATTGTTTGGGGGTAGAGTGTTCCACAGATGTCAATTAAATCCTCTTGGTTGATTGTGTTGTTCAGATCTTCTGTATTCTTACTGATTTTCTATCAGTCTAATAGCTGCTACCAGGGGAATGTTGAAGTCCTCAACTATAATTGAGGATTTGTCTGTTTCTCTTTTCAGCTCCAGCAGTCTTTGCTTCATGTATGTTAAGACCCTATTGTTTGGTTCATATACATTGATGATAGTTACATCTTCCCGAGGGATTGATCCTTTTATCATTATGCAGTGTCCTTCTTTGTCTCTGGTAATTTTCTTTTGTCTGAAGTCTATGTTGTCAGATAATAGAATCACTCTTTCTTTTTTGATTAAGGTTTGCGCAATACCTGTTTCCGTCCTTTTACTTTCAGCCTACTTATGTCATTGAATTTGGGGGGAGTTTCTTTTAAGCAGCATATAGTTGTGTTATGTCTTTTATCCATTTTGCCAATCTCTGTCTTCTGATTGGTGTAGTCAGGCCATTGCATTTAAGGTAATCATTGATATGTTAATGCTTAAGTTTGCTACTTTATCATATGTTTTCTATTTGTTTCTTGTGGTTCTCATTCCTCTGTTTCTCCTTTTTTGCCTTCCTGTGAGTTACCTGAACATTTATGTTAGGATTCCCTCTTGACTTATTTATAATGTTTGTGACTGTTTCTCTTTGTACAGTTTTTGTAATGGTTTCTCTGGGTATTATAATATATGAATAGTGCTTTAACAGTCTACTGGCATCAACACTTCACCACTTTGAGTGCTATTCTTCAGTAGTAGCAGTAGTTGCGGCAAATTTTCCTTAACATACTCACATTCTCAAATTGTTGTTGCTAATGGCAGGTAGAGATAGCTATCTAGGGTCAAAGCAGCTGTTATCCTCCTTTGGTTCTGAAACACTTGAATTCATAATACCCACCTTACTTTACAGATGCTGTATGGTACAAGATGACACCACTGCACTCTAGCCAGAGCAACAGCATGAGAAGAAGGAAGGAAGGGAGGAAGGGAGAAAGGAAGGGAGAGAGGGAGGAAAGGAGGAATCATAAGCAGAGGAAAGCAAGAAGAGTGCTTGATTTACAGTCAGATGCAGAATATTCAACCTCTTTTTTGTGGTAAAGAGATGAAAGGAAAGCCTTGAAACTAAAGAAGAAAAGAAGGTAAACATGGCTGTGAAGTATCAATTTATTTATTTATTTATGTATTTATTTTTTTTGCTCTGTTGCCTCAGGTAGAGTGCAATGGCATCATCGTAGGCACTGCAACCTCAAACTCCCAGGCTCAAGTGATCCTCCTGCCTCAGCCTCCTGAGTAGCTGGGACTACAGGTATGAGCCACCACACCAGCCTAATTTTTTCTGTTTTTAGTAGAAACAGGGTCTCACTCTTGCTCAGGCTGGTCTCAAACTCCTGAGCTCAAGCAATCCTCCCACCTCGGCCTCTCAGAGTGGTAGAATTATAGGCATGAGCCACCACACCCAGCCTATCAATATTTTTTGCACAGCCTTTAATGAAAATATTTCAGCAAATAAAATTTTTTATTGATTAGCAAAAATATAACAGAAATAGATCCATCAGAAAAGGAAGGAGGTCTACGAAGGTCAAGGTGATTATTGCCACTATCTCACAAACAACTATATAGTGAAAATCAAGTGTTTAAAGTGAATGAAATCACACACAGTTCAAAATCCTATAACAAATATAGTACTGTGGGCCTAAAGCCAGAGGATATTCTTGGAATAGGTTTCAGGGCCTAAATTTAACCATATGGAATCTCTTTTTTAAAGAATCATCCTACTCAACCTTTCGAAATAAAAGGTACACCTTTTAATAGGAAGTCTGTATTTCATCACAAAGATAGAAGAAAGCTCACCATGTTCTTAGCTGAGTTAATCTCCAGAGAAGCAGGCTCTATTTTAGCACTGCACTGAATTCTGTAGAGACATTGCTTATGGTAAATTTATTTCACGTGGTCTGTCATGTGCAAACAGTAACCAAGGAGCTTACAAACTCAAGTTTGTACACTAGTCCCCCTTATCTGTGGTCTCAGTTATCTGCAGTTGATTGCAATACTGTACAACAAGATATCTTGAGAGTGAGGGGGAAAGGAAACCACATTCACATAACTTTTATTACAATATAATGTTATAATTGTTCTAGTTTATTATTGTTAATCTCTTACTGTGCCCAATTTATAAAATTAAACTTTATCACAGGTATGTATGTCAAAGGAAAAACACAATATATATATAGGATTTGATACAGTTCGAGGTTTCGGGCATCCACTAGGGGTCTTGGAATGTATCCCCCATGCATAGCAGGGACTACTGTACTTCTGTTAAAACAAACATGTGCCCTCTCTCATGTGTTCTCGACAGCAGCTCTGAGCAGGAGGTGACCTGTGATCACTAGTCCAATTTTACAAATAAGGAAACCACATCCAAGCAAGGTGAAGTGCGTTTCCGAAAGTTGATACAAGTGGCAGAGTCTGGACTCAATCTGGATGTCCTATCTTTAAATGCACTGCAATTTCTATGATACCTGGCTCCCTCAAAAGAATCACATATCAACACTAAGCAGTAACCCCGTAATCTCAAGCCATTGTTGATAGTTTATCACATATGGCTAAAAAACTCATTTATTCAACTCATGTGTAATTCATTTCTAAAACATCTCACTTTAAAAAAAAGTTTTTGTTTTTGTTTTTTTTCTTAACACTGGTCAACTGAAGCAGTGGGAGTGGCAAAGGAACAAGGGAATCTGGAACTGGTTGTGATCAATTAGTTGTAAATGCCACCGTACTCGGACCAGCTGACACTTAACTTTTATTGGAAGTGTCAACTGATGCTTAAAATGTTGTTAATGATTACATTACAGAAGTTGAAGCATAAACCTTCTTCCATAGTCTCCACATACACGCTCCTCAATATTCTTTGACTGGCTGTTGTTCAGTTCAGAATGACATTCAAGATGCAGGGGAAATTTGTGACATCAGACCAGGTTACAGCCCAGAATCTGTGACAACAAGTCCGATTATCTCTGGTCAGCCCAAAATCCATATCAGCACTCATAAAATAAGTTCCAGATGCCTTCAGAACAAATAATGCTTTTCAAAAAAACATTTTCTAGAATGCTTAGCTGATGTGGCATCAAAGTTGAAAGACAATTCAGCGGATTTGCATCATGGTTAAAAAAAAAGAATCTAGCCAACCCTGTCTGCAGTGGTTCTCACATGTCTTAAATATGGCGTAAGTAGATATAATGGGAGTGTCAGAAGAGGGTGTGTCACTATTTGGTCTTTCAAAGTCAATGAACATTCCAGTAATATTCATATGCTTGCTCTCATTTTTTTTAAAAAAGGTGGTCAAGGAAAGACATGGATTGGAGATTATTTTTTATTTAAAGGCTACCCCTTCTACAAACACTTACTGATAATGAGCCAGGAATACAATCTAAGAGAATGTATCATTTTCTTATGTTAATCATGGAAATTAGATAAGTTTTGGTTAACATACCAGTGGCAATACCAAGCATATCTGAGCATACTTGGAACCCAAAATATTAGTTGGTTTTGGACATTTTTTTAGAACAACCAAGGTACTTTCTGAAGTATTTGTATGCAATGCTATGGATACAATCGTCTTAGGTAATTATACCAGAATCAAATCATACTATCGTGAATGTTTAGAGATGTCATAGAAAATGAGCTTAATGTGCTTGAGAAAAAGGTAGGCGAACTAGGTGGAAAAGTGGTGGTTGTGAGTAGAGGAAGGAGGTGATGGAGAGTAATGTGGAAGGAGGAAGAAGACCTGGAGGGACAGGGAACTTAAACGTCAGCCTGATCACACCACAAGTCTGCTCAAAACCTTTCAAATGCAGAGAACAACACTGTTGGTTTCCTCCTCAAAAGCTATTACTCTTCCCTGCAAATAGAAGCGCCTCCCATCACAGAGGGCGGAGATGCCAAGTACTCACTTTCCCAGCATTCAATGCAGCTTGGCCCCTGTGATCTGGTTCTGGCCAATGAGAAATGGAGAATTTGCTAGAAGATTCTGGAAAAGACTTTCCTCCATTTTAACAGACACCATGCCTACCTTTTCCAGGCCATTGAACAAAACTCTGTGATGCTTGGAATTGCTGCAGCAATTTGGGGACTCTAAGAGGACATATCATGGGACCAGGAGAAGAGATATTACTATCACACACTGAGAACGGCAAAGGGAAACGATGAAAAAGATGAACCAACCCAGGCACTACACTTCTCATGATGTGAACTTTCTAAAAGTTTTTGTTCTTGTTGTTTAAGTCATTATTAGTCAATTTTTTCATGTTTAGATTTACTTGCAGCTGAAAGCATTCTAATGAATACATTTTATTACTGCCTTAGGATAAAGTTCATGCTACTTCCTGTAACTTACTAGGGCCTTAAACTCTTAATAATCTGGCCCCTTTTTACTTCCCTAAGCTCATATCTTACTACTTTTCCATTTTGTACTCCTTTCATTGTTTTCAATTCTCCAGCCAAAAGTCCTCTCTCATCCCTTCAAGCTAGATTTTTTTTTTTTTTTTTTTTTGTCAAAACAAATTTTTTCTTTTGGGCTGAGCACGGTGACTCATGCCTATAAACCTAGCACTTTCGGAGGCTCAGGTGGGAGGATCACTTGAGGCCAGGAGTTGGAGACCAGCCTGTGCAAGAGCGAGACCCCATCTTTAAAAAAAATAGAAAAATTTATATTCCCCTTTAGGCTAGTTTCTTACTGGAATCCTCTTCACTCCTACCACCTATACTTTAACTGGCCACTACTGCTCATCCTTTAGGACAGGGGAATATGTCACTTCTTCCTGGAAGCCTTTACTGACCTACCAGTGTATGTATTTGCCACATTTTTGAACTCCTTAGAATGTTGAACTTCCACGGTTGTAGTACATATTCCATTTTATTATAACTGTTTCTTACCAATTTGTCTAGTCGTGCAAGTACGGTCTGTGTCTCTCTTGCTCATTACTGTATTCTAAGACCCTATTATGGTACGTAGCAGTAGTATCTGTGGAACACCTAAATGAGTTATAGGCCATTGGAAGCAAAATAATTTCAAGGACCAATTAGAAAAAGGTAAACAACAATATTTCAAAACAACATGTTATACCTGATAAATATGTATTTTTTATCTAAAAAATATGTATATTTTATTTAACTAAAAAATTAATTAAAAAAAGAAAAAGGCAAATACCCCATGAGAAAAATTCACAAAGAGATGATAGATCAATTTCCAAATGGTCATAGACAGATGAAAAGATGGTCGGCCCTGCTAACAATCAAGATATGCAAATTAGATAATATTTTATTATGTTTTTCACCAACAGATTGGTGAAATGAAGATTTCTCCAGTGTTCAGAATACTGCATTGAAATGGGTACTCTTAGACACTGTAGGAGTGAGTGCAAATTTTATTAATGTCAACTTCCTAAACGTAAACATCAACGTATATAATGTGCTTGCCATTTAACCTAGTAATTTCTTTAGAATGTGTTCTAAGGAAATAATCAGGCAATGTCAAAGATGTTTGTACAAGGATGTTGATTACAACATTGTTTAATATTAAAAACTGTGAACCTGAATGTCTATCCATATAGAACTTGTGCACACGGTGGAGTCTACAAAGCTTTTAAGAAAGATGAAGTTGGGAAAATATAGATGTCTTGATATGGATAAATGTCCATAATGTATTTTTAAGTGAAAAGCATTTATAGAGCATTAGTGTCTAATGATGCCATTAAAAGATATATTCAAAACTGATAAAAAGCAAATTTAAAACAATCAAATTAATACATTGGTTGAAACAAGCTGTTCAAAGACTATATTAGACTTAGATGAATATGTCCAGTCACTAGTTTTGTTTTGTGATACAAGGTGTTTATCAAAGTATTACATCTTACCTGTCTTACATTGAATATACAGAGGGATGCATCTTTTTAAAATTTATTTTTTAATTTACAAATAAGAATTGTATAGGTTTATGGTATACAACATGATGTTTGGAAGATGTATACGTTGGAGAATCAAGCTAATTAACATATGCATTACCTCAAGTATTTATTTGTAGTGAGAACACTTAAAATCTACTCTGTTAGCCATTTTCAAGTATATAATACATTGTTATTAACTCTAGACACTGTTGTACAATAGATCTCTTGAACTTATTCCTCCTGTCTAAACTGAAATCTTGTGTCTTGTGACCAGTATCCCCCCCAGCCCTTGGTAACCACTCTTCTACTCTCTGCTTCTCTGAGGTTGACCTTTTTAGATTCCACATATAAGTGAAATCATATGGTATTTGTCTTTCTGTGCCTGGTTTATTTCACTTAACATTATATCCTCCAGATTCATCAGTGTCATCACAAATGATAGGACTTCATTCTTTTCAAAGGCTGAATAGTATTCTGCTTTGTACGTATACCGCATTTTCTTATCTATTCATCTGTTAATGAACACTACCTTGGTTCCATACCTTGGCTATTGTGAATAATGCTGAAATGAACATGGGAGTTCAGATATCTCAGCACCATACTGATTTCATTTCCTTTGGATAAATACCTAGTAGTGGAATTACTGGATCAGTTCTACTTTTAATTTTTTGAGGAACCTCCATACTGTTTCCTATAACATCCATCTGCTAGTTCTACACCTTTTTGGTTGGTGAATGTCCAATTTATGTTCACTATGGTTAATCGTCCTCAAGAAAGGCACACATTTTAAAGTGGTTCACTTAGGACAAAAATTACAGGAATGCTTACGATTACTAGAAGCCTAAATTTATACACACACATAAAATGGTCTAGTTTTCCAACTTTTTAGCCATTGGTGCTTTTGTGACCTTATTAGTCATGTTTTCTGCCTTGAGAAAATTTATATATTTACTTTATACATAAGGTGATTTGATAAAACTTTTTTCGTATGAAGAGAAATAAACTTCTAATAAAATTGTAAAGATATGCCTGTTTTTCTTTTTCCTGTTAGATATTCCGAAAAAGAGGGGAGAAATGTAAAATGTTAATTTCACAATAAAATACGAAACAAACAAAAAAGAGGAATCTGAGAGCAAACCAGTTTCCTTTTGATGGATCCTCTTGGTGACAGCCCCATTTTTAATCTCACTTTTGGGGTGCCAGCTGCTGCCAAGGCTTGCATTTTTTGGGGGGTTCTGCAGCTTCAAGTTGCTTCTCAGTTTTCTACCAGCAGGCTTAGGATTTAGTTTTCTCAGTATTAATCTGCTTTGTAGCTCCCCAAATTTTATTGCTGTTATTTTCTTCCATTCCCTTTATCCTTGTTAGTTTATGCCTTCAAATAGTGTAGATGACAACAAATCCTTTTGGTGGTATTATTAGAGACTTGGGGAGAATGGACGGAAATGTGTATGTTTAACCTGCCATCTTCAAACAATAAAATGTGACAAACCATGGGAAGGTTGTCGCATGGTCCCCTGTTTGGTGCTCTTAGCCGCTATTAATTTCACATCTGTTTCTTTTCTGGCTACTCTTTCTCCTCACCCCGTCTAAGCAAAGGTATTTCCTAAGATTCTGATCTCACCGTTTCCCATCTCCTGTCTTGCCTTGCTCACGTCTACCTTACAAGCTACTGAAGATTTCTCTCTAAAGGGCAGTTCTTAATAATAACTAAACGAACTAAATTTTCAGTCTTATCTCCTAACACTCACTCATAGGTTCTGCACATTCTAGACAAGTAGACTACACTAGACATTTAGAATTTGTAAATTTCACATTCGACACTTGACTGTTTGTAAGTGACTGTCTTAGGCCAGAGACTGGCTAATTTATCATTTTCCTGAGGCACAAATTCAGATCACATATGCTCTAAAGTTAGTGATAAGGAAAAGTCACCTAATCCTAAACCTGCCCTGACAACTGCCTGACAACCGCCCTTCAATCTGGCTTTTCTGGTTGTTTTCCACTTATCATCATGCAGTCAGCAATTTTTATTAAGGTCTGAAGGGACTACATGTATTTTTCAATCCCACTTTACTGTCTTTTAGAAGAGAAAGTATATGCTAGAAATGGCATTTGTGATTTTGCTGTTTTAGAGATCTAACTCTTGTGCCAGGGCTGACTATACTTGCTAATCCTTGAAAATGCCCAGTGGTTTCTAGAGCCTTCCTTACACTGTTCCCCCCTCCCCCCTGGTGTTTAATTATATATTGCTGAAAGAGTGACCACCCAAGGCCCAGGGGTTTGAAACAATAATCATTAATTTGCTCACAAAGGTAGATGCAGTTGGGGCAGACTCTGTGAAGACAGCTTGTCTCTGCTGCACGTTGTGTCAACTGAGGGGGCTAAACACAGAGGCTCCACCTCCCAGATGACTGACTCACATAGCTGGGTGTCAGTGCTGCATGCTGGCTGCTGGCTGGGAACTCAGATGCAGCTCGGGGTGGGGGCCAGGCCTCTCCAGGTGACTGTTTGGGCTTTTGCATTATAAGGAAGCTGGGTTCCAAGGAGGAGGAAACAGAAGCTGCCAGGATTTTTGCATGTCTCGGCTCAGAATTCCCAGAGTGTCAGTTCCTCTGCATTCTATTGGTCAAATCAGTCACCAACTGCTCAGCTCAGATTCACGGGAGGACTCATAAGCACTGTCTCTTGATGGCAGAGTGGCATCCGTATAAGAAAAGGTGAAATTATTTAGAGCTATGTTTGAAGACTAGATACCACCATTCACCTTGTGACCACACAAGGAATGTCCCTCCCATATGAAAAGCACACTTACCTCTTCCCCTAAAATACCAAAATATCTCATCCTATGACACACCAGTTCATAATCTAGGACAGGGGTGAGCAAACCACAGGCTGAGGGCCAAATCTGGCCTGTGGCTTATTTTTATATAGCCCCTGAGATAAGAATGGCTTTTATATTTTTAAAGGATTAGAAAAAACAAAAACAAAGAAGAACATCCAATAGGGATCACACATGTGCCTTGCAAAATCCAAAATATTCGCTATCTGGCCCTACACAGAAAGTCTGCCAACTCACGGTCTAGGATATTGTCATCGAGTCAGGTCCAAGTGCAAATGTAGCTCCTTGGGTGCATTTTCCTTGAACTATTAATACGTCCTCACGTCCTCACAACTAGGTTCTCAGACATAGGAAGCCAAGGAGCCACATTTGATCGGATCATTTGATTTGAAGACCAGAGAACTAAAAAGACAAAGTGTGTGGTCCCCACGTACGCAACACCTTACGGTAAAGTAGGCATAGAAAAATCTATAATAGACACTCCCATTCAAAAAAGGGAGAGACATGGCAGAAACTGGTCCACAGCAATTCTGAAATCTAGCTAGTCAAATAATATCAGTTCCTTAAACTGAGCTCCCTCCTGCTCGTGATTCTTGGTGGTTCTTTGCTCCGTCTTCTGAGTCATCTTTCCTTTTGGGGATGGCTTATAACTGCAAATAAGTATCTTTCTCAGCCTGCTTCCTGCCTCTTTTCATTATGAACAGTCTGTATTTCAGTGCAAGCTAGTAGGGATCCTTATTTAAAAAGCCATGGGTGTCTTATACGTGAAGTTATTATCATCTCCCTTAGACAAAAGCAATAGTCCAAGATAAAGTCTTCTCTACCTACGGCCAGCGTGAGACTGGTGTGGGCCACACCCTTTAGATTCCTAGAAGCCCTATGGTCTAGTTGAAGGGCTCTATGGAATACTACCTTAAGCCTTTCTGAGGCATCAAATTATCTATTTCTGCATAACAAGTTATATCAAAACTTAATGACTTGAAACAACAATCTGTTATTGTCTTAGTTTCTGTTGGTTAGGAACCCAGGCTGTGCTTAGCGATCAAGATATCTTTGTCTTGAGGTCTTTCAAAGGCTGGAACCAAGGTGTCAGCTGGAGCTATGGCCTTGTCATAGTCATTCATTCTGCCCCTGATCCCCCCAAATTCGTGTCTTTCTCACCTGTAAAATATATTCATTCCAACCTAACAGCCCAAAAAGTCTTAACTTGCTCCAGCATCAACTCTAAAGTCCAGAGTCCAAAGGCTCATTTAAATATCATCTCAATCAGATATGGGTGATACTCGACGTACAGTTCATCTTCAGGCAAAATCCCCCTTTAGCTGTGAATCTGTGAAACCAGATAAGTTATATGCTTCCAAAATATATTGGTGGGACAGGCATAGGATACACAATCCCTTTCCTAAAGGAAGAAATTGGAAGAAAGAAAGGGGTGGTGGGTTCCAAGCAAGTCCAAAATCTAGCAGAGCAAATACCATGAGATTTTTTTTCCAGAATATTACGGGGGTACAAATGTTTAGGTTACATATATTGCCTTTGCCCTGCCCGAGTCAGAGCTTCAAGCATGTCCACCCCCCAGGCGGTGTGCACCTCACCCATTAGGTGTGTATATATCCATTCTCATCCCTTCCTACCCCCTCCCATCTGCCCGACACCCTATGAATGTTACTATACTATATGTGCACATAAGTGTTTATCAATTGATACCAATTTGATGGTGAGTACATGTGGTGCTTGTTTTTCCTTTCTTGTGATGCTTCACTTAGTAGAACGGGCTCCAGCTCTATCCAGGATAGTACAAGAGGTGCTAGATCACTATTGTTTTTTGTGGCTGAGTGGTACTCCCTGGTATATATATATATACCATCAATACATGAGTGAATTAATACCACAAGATTTTAAGGCTCAAGAATAATCCTCTTTGGTTTGATATCCTGCCCTACTGACCCACTGGGGTCCAGCTCTGTGGGAAGTCTGACCTTTTGGCTTCGTGGAGTAACACCCAAGTGGTTCTCTGCAAGAGCCCACTCACACAGCTCCAATCAATGGCAGGCCCACCCAAGGTGGAGACGGCCTTGTCCCTCAGCCCATGCACTCTGAGCCTGTGGTGGGAGTAGCTGTCCTGATGATCTCTGAATCATCTTTAAGGTCCTTCTTCCCTTTTCTTGAAGGATAATCCATGTTCGTAGCCTTTGTTCATTCCTTCCCATTTTCTCTGTTTCCTTTAGTGCCAGCTGGTGGTGTTTCTTCGGGTGCCATCCTGTGGCATCTGTTGAGATGGCTGGTTAGGTCTGTGGTTCACACCCACACTTATCTCTTTATCAAATGGTCCGCTGGTCACGCCCTTGGTATTCTTTTCTGAACACACTTTCTCATCTTTTGTAATGTGGACAGGCTGAGAATTTGCCAGTCTTTAAGTTCTGGTTCCTTTTTGCTTAATAATTCACTCTTCGATTCATTTCCTACTTCTTGCATTCTACTTTATAAACATTCAGGAAGCACCAGGCCACTCATTTGACACTTCGCATAGATATATCCCATTTCATTCTTGCAAGTTCTACCTTCCAGAAAACACCAGAACGTGAACACAAGACAGTCAACTTCTTTGCCACTTTATAACAAGGATGGCCTTTCCTCCAGTTTCTAATAAAGTCTTCCTCATTCCCATCTGAAACTTTAACTGGCCTTTACCGTCTATGTGTCTCCCAACATTCTGTTCATGATTATCTATATATTCTCTAAGAATATGGAAGCTTTCTTTACAGCTCTCCCCTTTTCTTTCTGAGCCTTCACAAGAATTACCTTTAGTAGTCCCATCACCGCAGTCTCGGCTTTTTCTAGCACGTACCTCAAAACTCTTCCAGCCTCTACCCACTACCCAGTTCCAAAGCTGCTCCCACATTTTTAGTTATTGATTATAGCAGCACCCCACTTCTTGGTATCAATCACTTTGTCAGCTCAGGCTGTTGTAACAAAATACCACAGACTGGGAAGCTGAAACAGATTTATTTCTCAGTTACAAAGGCTGGGAAGTTCAAGATCAAGGTGCTAGCCAATCCAGTTCCTGGGAGGGCCCTCTTCCTAATTTGAAGATGGCCACCTTCTCACTGTGTCCTAACACAGCAGAGAGGAAGCCCCCTTCTTATAAGGGCACTGACTCCATCATGGGGGCTCCACTGGCATGACCTCATCTAAACCTAATCACCTCCCAAAGACCCCACCTCCTAACACCATCGAACATTTAGTCCAAAACAGGCTTCACCTGAAGGCTCCAATTAAGGAGGGTTCGTTTGCAAATTTACTCACGTGGTTGTTGGCAACATTCAGCTCCTTGCTGGTCTCTTGGCTGGAGGCATCCATAGCTCCTTGCCACACTGGCCCACACTTAAGCGGAGGGGATTGCACAAGGGTTTGAATACCAAGAGATGGGGACCACTGGGGGCTATTGTAGAGGCTGCCTGCCCAGTATATTCTAGATACATCCTCTGTCTTGAACTTTACCTATGGCTGTTTTCCTGGTAGTACCCTGGATTTGATCTTTGCCCCCAGGCCATTTCTTATGTTAAGAGTTAAATCCTAAGTTTGAAGCTCTGACTCAGGGAGGTGGGGAGACAAGGGCAATATACGTAACCTAAAATTTTGTACCCCCACAATATACTGAAATAAGAATAAAAAAGAAAGAAAGAAAGAAACAAGGATCTATATCAGTGGTTCTGGAAGATTAGCTGCATTAGAACCACCTGGATGGCTTGTTAAACCATTGAAGGCCTGGCCCCGCCCCCAGAGTTTCTGGATCGGGAGGTCTGGGGTAGGGCCTGATGATTTGCATTTCTAACAGCTTCCAGGTGATGCTGGTGCTGCGGGCCCAGGGACAACTCTTTGAGAACCCCTGCTAGATGGAGCACAGAAGATCAAAGCTCAAATCCATCCAAGAACTTTTCTAGGCCCACCTGCAAGCCATAGTTGAAGTAAGCATCTTAAAAGTGTAAGAAGTTTAATTCCAAAATATTTAAGATATTTTATCTGTGCTCTCATATATTTATATTTCTCTCATCAACCTAAATAACAAACAGAGAGGGACTCTCTAAAAGAAAAAGATATATTTGAGAATAGAGTATTGCAATTGAGTATTGCAATGTGAACACACGTGCCATAGTAAACTATGCGCAGATTCAGGACAGTAAAGGAGACAGGGTTTTAAAGCAAAAAATGAGGAAGATTACATCATTGTTTTGAACTAATTATTTCTGGCTACAAAGATCAATAACAAGGGGGACACTAGTCCAAGATTGGGCAGGCAGTTGTTGGGGAGATATCCTTGCAGAAGTATTTTTGTGTAGAAAGTTGCAATGTGTAAAGATTTTTGTGAGTAAAGTTTGTACAAGTTTGTGAAGAAAAAAAAAGTTAAGTCCTCTAGAGAAGCTAGGAATGAAAAATAGTTTTATTAATATTTCAAATCCAGCAAGTCCTGGCTTATGTTTCTTCTAAATTCTGATGGAAAACGCAACGGTTCCTTTTTTAGCTCACTTCACTTCTCTTGTCCTGTATCATATGCATAAAAAAGAAACCATCCAACCCTTTTGATTTCTATCCGGAAATCTCCAGAGCCAGCCATATCCACATGTTCAGTAGGTACCTTCTCTAGCTTTATATTTATCTGCAGGCTAGTTTGGCTAATTGTTCTTCCAATGCCTAAATAGGACCCCCTGGTCTCCAGCCTGCAGTAACAATATTCTCGCTGTCCTTGCGCGAGTGTTCTTCAATAACAGACTCCTCAAGGTTCTTCCAGCTTCCATCTTCCACCTGATCCCGAAGCTACTGCCATGTGTTTCAGATTTCTACTATTACTTCTAGGTATGCAGTTACGTTCCAGTTAGGCTTTGCTGTCTAACAAACCACCTTAAAACCCAGTAGCTTAAAACAGCAGCATTTACTTTTTGCTAACAACTTTTGCAATCTGGGCAGGGTTTGTGGGAAAAAAGCTCATCTCTCTTCCACATGGCACCAGCTGGGGCAGCTCAGCCAGGGCTGGAGCACCCACTCCCAAGGCTGGTAAATTGGTACTGGCTGTCAGCTGAGAACTCAGCAGAGCTGTAAGCCAGGGACCTGGACGGGGCTGATTGGGTTTCCTCAAATGATTGGAGGGAAGTGAGTGGATTGCAGAACTCTTTGGGAGGTAAAAATCAGGGCTGTTGCACAACCGCATGAATATACGTACCACTATTGAACTATGCACTTAAAAATGATTAAGATGGTAAATGTTACGTTATGTGTCTTTTGCCACAATTATAGCTAACTAAATAAGGACAATCAGGGGAAGATGGTGATCACCTGGAGGTGGGTGGGAGTAGGGTAAGGGAAACAGGTGTCAAGGATGACTAAAAACCAATAATACACAGCCTCTGGTCTTGAGGTCTCTGGCCCAGCATAAGAGTTAACAGGCAATCAGAACACGTGTGGTAGACGCTACAGCTTTCTGCTGCAACGCTAACATAGGGACAAAGCCCATGCCATGAAAATAGCCTCAAAATAGACCTTTAATGTTTGTAATTCCCAGAGGCAGACATTTAAGACATAATTATGGGTTTGGATTTCTTAAAGCAAGCCTCAAAATGAACACTGCCAGGGAAACAGATGAGTAATAAAAACTACAGGTGTATACAATATTTTCCTTTCAACCTAACCTTGCAGACTAGACAGCAATGAGGTAGGTTGGTGGGCCCGGGAGAAAGCAGATGTTTTTTGGTCATAAGCCCAATTTTTCCAGGACATAAAATCCCTTTGTTGTCTTATAGTCACAATATGCCTGGAAACTATTGCTACTGAAGACAGCTCACTTTTGAAACTTCCTTTCTTGGAAGTAGTAAACAAGTCATAAAGATCATTTATATACTGATTGAGTTACATTTTCCTTCTCCCCACAAACTGAGACTCTTTCCCCTCAATCACAAAATTTTATAAATAGCGAAAGTCTGTTTCGAGATTTTCCTTGGGTCTTCTTGGTAATTAAATATTATTCCATTGTTCTTCCAAATAAATCTGAACCGTTTTTCACAGAAAGGATGGAAAACAGGAATCCTTATTTACCTGACATCTTATCCTATCCCCGTACTCTTTTCTGAGAACACCCTGAATGTCATTCTCACCAGATATCCCTGCTTTATTGGTAACTTTATTGCCCAATGTGTAAGATAAAGTGTAATTTTTATTTTTTATTTCTTGAAATCTTATCAGTTGTCCCATTCTCCACCCAGTCTCTATCTAGGGTCTCCTCCCTGCAAAATAATGGTAAAGACCACTGCTAAGCCCCTGCCTAGTACCCTTGTGGTGGCTCTCCATTCTAAGATGCCACCACTGACTCAGCCCTTCCTGCATGATCTTGGAAGGATGCAATAATGTCATTCAAACCTGAGAATCAATAATTGATAAGACTTAATGTGTTCATTCATTAAAAAATAATTGAGTGCCCACTATGTGTCAGGCACTATCTAGATGTTGGGAACACAAGCATGAACAAAGCCAGGCAAGGATCCTCTCGTGGAACTTATTTTTGTTTCTTATTCCAGAGGTTTCTGACTTTTAACAATGGACAAAGTCCTGGCTTGGCTTAAAGACAAAGAAATCAGGTTCTATGTTTGGAACGAAGCCACATTTCCTTGGGTGGGGGCAGGGGAGGTTCTCCCAGCATCTTGAACTCACACAACGTATTCCACTTACCCCTAAGTGGGGTCTGACATCAAGGACTAGATTAATTGTCATTTTTCTTGGGCCTGTGCCAGCCTCCAACAAGACAATGCCTTTCTGTGGAGTATCTATCTTCGGTCACAGGCAAGAATGGCTGAGGACAAAGTGTCAGCATTATTGGTCACCGCAGGGGCCCAAGACCACCACTCAGCTATTGCTCAGGATGACATCGCCCTCTCGTGGTTCCTCATGTAACTGAGGGAGGAGCTGGCAGTGGAAAGGGCTGCCAATGGACACAATCAACACAGCAAAACACAGAGGAAGTTTCCAGATCAATAGTAGCCTTGACTCTCTTAAACTTCTTCAGTTGCAGACTCTTGGTTTATTTTTACCCAGGATACACTTTGGTTCCTATAGAGAGAAATGACATTATGACAGCAATTAAAGAAACACATTTTTTCCCCCTATAGAAATCCTTTCCTTTTTCAAAATCTCCAGACTCCCAAGAAAAAAAACCAATATGTAAATGCAAGTATTATGACTGTTTTTCTCTACATAATGCCCTTAAAGCAAATATTTGCTCTGTTATTTGACCGGGGATACTGTGATGACGTCGCTGTGAGGTTGTTTTGGGGTTATCTTGCCTCCACGCATTCCCTGAAGGCAGGGACCTTATCTTCCCCTCCCACAGCCACCCCCAACCCATCCCCAGCAGCGCCTAAAGAATGTCTGGTGGGGGTGGGGAGATAAACAGTAAGCAGAGTCTGCAGTTAGGAGTTGTGATTGGTGTCGTGCAGCACTCAGAGAGAGAGAGAGAGAGAGAGAGAGAGAGGGAACTCCTGGGAGAGCTGGGTGGAGAGGAACCTACTGATGCACGGAGTTGTCAACTCTTAAGTTTGTAGCCGTCAAGTTTAAAAGCTTAAATGATCCAATGTTGGAAAAAACTCTCAGGGCCCAGGGAAAATGGAAATTTCCTTAAGGATGTTAGTTTCCACGTGTTGTCAATCTAAACTAAGCACGCACGGGTGCCAGGTGCTTCAGCTCTAGCAACCTATAAACTCCCAAACCCTGGCACGTGCAACTACTCTCATTTCTCAGAGGAGGAGGCAGAAGCCGCAGACCTGGGAGGTTGTTGCTAAATGCTGAGGCCCCTTTCTTGTCGAAGATCGTGGGGACAGACCTCCAGTTTAGGTTGCAGTGAGGAATATTCATTTAACCAACAAATATTTATTGAGTGCCTACTATATATGTATATGCAGGTAGGCCCTCGAAATTAGCCGTGGGATTAAAAAGATAAGTCTTGTTTTCCAGGAAGGAGCTCCCCGAAGAGTGGGGCAGCCGGCTAGGTAAACAGTTCCAGAAAAGTCCGGTGAGGGCCGTGCGAGGAGCCAGCAGCCGGTGCGGGGAAGGCGTCGCAGGACTGGCGTTCGAGATAGGGTTGAAGCCGTGTCCTGAAAAAGCCGGGCCGGAGGGGGCTGTCCCCGGTGTCACTCGAGTTCCCTCATCCTGTCATTTCACCCGGCGACTCCGAGAGCAAGAAGAAGGGTCTCCCCCGGAACTTTAGAGAAGGGTAGGCTTGGGGACAATGGGTGCTGATCCCCCGTGAAAAGCGGGCAAACAGAAAAGTAGCACATGCCAGTCCGGGGTCCTCGCACGGCGGGCCTGGGCCCCGCAGCCCCTGTCGCAGCTCGCGCGTGCGGACGATCGAGGCGGCCAGCTCGGGTCCCGCCTGGGCGCCAGGGGCCGGGGGAGCGGGGGGAGCCGGTCTTCTCTTCTCCGACCTCCCGCCGAGCCCGGGCCGGGGTCGGCAGCTTCCGCCCGCGCCCCGGCCCCTCCCCGGCGCGCGCCATCCGGCCGCCCGGCCGCCGCGCTCCGGCAGCCCCTCCTCCCGCGGGGGGCTTCGCGTCCCCGTCCCGTCCCTCCGGGCTGGAGCCGCAGCCCACGTCCAGGGAGGGCGGAGGGAGGCGGGGAGGGAGGGGAGAGGGGAGGGAGGCGGCGAGAGAAAGGGAGCTGCTAGGACCCCGCACTTCCAGAGCCTGCCTGGAGCGCGCACTCGGCGGCTCTCCGGGTGCCAGCGACCCAGCCGCGCCCCGCTGCCCCGCGCCGCCTTCCCGGGCGCCCCTCGTCCCCTTCTTCCTGCGGCTGCCCGGCCCGGCCAGCGGCGGCCCCCAGCCCCAGCTCGGCCACATCCCCAACTCTCCGGGCTCCCTCCTGGGACGCGCGTCCTCGCCCCATCCTTTCTTCCTTCCTTCCTTCCTCCCTCCCCTGGCGCCCGCCCTCCCCCTCCAGGTCTCCCTCCCGGGGCCCGATCGTCTCCGTCCCCGCTCGCACTTCCTGAGTCGCCCGCGCCCGGCCGCCGCCGCCCCGCTCCGGCCCCCGCAGCCCGCGGCGCCCGCCCGAGGGAGCCCCGGCGCCCGCGGAAGGCAGCAGTGGGCGAGCGCGCCCCCGCCAGCCCCGCGCCCCAGCCCTGCCCCGCGAGGAAGGACCGGGAAGATGAACAACGGCGGCAAAGCCGAGAAGGAGAACACCCCGAGCGAGGCCAACCTGCAGGAGGAGGAGGTACGGGGCGGCGCGGCGCGGTGGCGGGCGCGCCCGGGGACGGGAGCCGCGGGCTTTCTCCAGAGTGCGGGCGGCCGGCGGGACGCGGGGCCCGGGGAGGGGGGCGCCGCGGCTGAAGGTTTGGGAACTGCCCTTGCTCGGGACGCTGCCCCGAAATGTGGCCCCGATGCGGTGTATCCGGACTGCGCGTGTGTTTTGCGTACGCGCGGGTCTGTGTGCCTAAAATTGCGTGACTCCAAGGACTTCCCGGAGACTTTTTGTGAGTATCACGCTCAGCTTTGTTTGCCCGGGATTTAAAAAGTGGAATCGAGAGCTGATTCCCGGGTGAACCTCAGAATATGGGGACCCGGACGGTCAGGACTTAGTTCTGGGTTTGAGGCTGGAAGTTGTGTGTGCGTGTAGGGAGTGGGGGCTAAGGAAGAAATTGAGGGGAAAGTTCTCGTTAAAAGGTACCTCTGTACCCTGCCCCCTTCCTTTCAGTGTTAAAACTTCTTGGTGAAATATCTTTCTAGCTCAGGCGTTTTGGATTAATAGATAACTCATCAGCCGCATTCTTCTCTGATGAGTCAAAGACCCCGAACCTGGGCGATTAGCGTTTGTAAGTTTCGGGGCCGCGCAGATGTGGGAGCGGAATAAAAGGGTTAAAAACCTAACAATTCACGGGGTGCTCATCGAGGATGTTTTAATAGGACCTTGACTTCTAAGTATAAATTTTATGTGGTGTGTCTGTGATAGGGGGCTCGGTGCGGTTGCGGGGCGTTCCTTTGGTGCAAACAAAGTTTAGTAAATGTGGGGAAACGGGGTGGGGGGGACTTAGGAACAAACGTCTCAAAATTTTGTGGTTAGGATATTGGCGGTATCCTATCAAATGACTCTTGTTCCTGCAGGTACATTCTCTGGAGTCCAAGAAACCATTTTTCCTTTACTTTTTAAGATCCCGCATAGTTGAGTTTTTAAACATTCTACGAGGAACTTCAGAGTGTGTGTAGATGCAGGAAAGTATACATCTCAATGTATGCCCTAAAAAGGATTTTTCCAGGTATTGCATCCTGATACAGAAGGTGAACACAGAAAGTAAACGGAGTCTAAGGAGGTTAGGATGTTGAGATTATTGTTCAGATACTGTGTTGTGTGCAAACCCAAATTCTCATAGTGAAACCAAACATTGCAGGAGGAATTCATTAATACATAAGTTCTGTGCACATTGTTCACTCGTAAAATGGGAACTATTTAAATGAGGAAGATAGAAGAGAAACCTAAGACCACGCAAAACAATGCAAAAAAAAAAAAAAAGATTTTACTCTCAACACAGTGGTTGGTAGTGCAACCTAGGTGAAATGCATTAAGCCGAAAATTGCCTTCTCACCTGGGGAAATTGCCTGTTTTATTAGGAGGTATTGTTTTGAGAAGTGTTACTTACATGCTTGTTTTATAACTACAAATATAGGAATACTACTGATAGTTTTTTTTTTTTTTTTTTTGTTAAAGAGATGGAGACTTGAATTGCAAGTTCCACTTTTTCCTTGAACCTCAGCTGGCTACTTTGCTGTTTATTTTCCCTTATCACTTAAAATTTTTCAAATGTTAAGTTTGCCTTTTCTATTGCTATATTTAACCAATCCACTTAACGCATTAATTAAGGTAATCATTGCTTCAGAAACGTTCTATTTTGGTTAGATAGGCAATCTGTTTGCTTCCTTAAGGGTAAGAGTGTATTGTGTGAAACCGTTCTCTGTTCCCCCAGGTTAAAAAAAATTGTAGCTGGGAAGAAGTTAATCAGGCACACCAAAGATGATGAGATAATGATGATTTTTTGCGTTTGGTAGGTAGCAAAAGAGCTTGAGTATCTTAAACTTAAGCAGAAAAGAATCACATTTTTCTGTTTGAGCCATCCTAGCTGACCTGCCGCCAGGACTGAGGTATTGCCTGCCCTGTTCCTGGGTTGCCCCTCCGTTACTATGAGGTTGTGTATAATAATTATGGTACAATCACGGGCCATCACGGTACAGTCACTGCCTCTCACTTGTCCTGTTGCCCTGACAGTGTTCCCTTTCAGGTAGAAATGGCACGTGCCTCTGAGAAGTATCAGTATTTTTAGCAAAACATTTGTTATTTAAAAAAGAGGACAGGTAGGAGGAGTTCAGAGCCAAAGTTGTCCAAGAGGTAAAGTGTACCACGAAGAGAGAGGATCTATAATGTTAGAAATTCAGGAAAAGAAAGTGAGTTGGTTTGAAAGAAGGCTCCAGGTAATTTTGCCCTAATTCCCTGTTTTTGGTTTATGTTTTGTTTTTTGCAAAACTTCTAACCGCTTTTTTTTTTTCCCCTAACCTTGAAAGCCACAAGTAAAATAAATAGGATATTTGGTGAGTCCCATTAATGTGCTCCACATTATACAAAACCACTGCACTGGACTCCTTCCCTGCCCACCCAGCGGATCAGCAACTTGTTCTTGAACACATTTAAAAGCCTTGGCAGTGGACTCCAGTAAACAGAACACACACATATAACATATACACATAATGACAAGAGAGGAAAAATGTGCCTTGTTGTGATTTCTGGTGGCCACTGAACTGATGTGGAAAAATGAGTCCAATCATCATTAAGAGAAAATAGTTTGTTTCAAAGATCTTAAGTGGTCTGGGCTTTCTCCCATGTTGTAGAATCCGTGGGTTTTTCTTCTTATTTTTGCAATGAGTTCCTTTTATCCTTCAGTGTATTGTAACCCCATTTCAGAGTTTCCAATGCTTACCCTGAAATGATGATGCTGAAATTCTTATTTGGTTCCAGTTGTATGGAACGAACAGTCCAGGATTTGGGAAATTTTTTGCAGCTTCTTAGGGTTCAGTGTTTTTGAGAACTTGGGCAGAACATGTACTTCTGCTTTGGATAGTATTTAAAACTTTGAGGAAAAATAATTTTAGGATTTGGCTAGCCAACTGTGTAAGAGAGAGAATACATCTGGCTTTTTGGTTTCTAGTGTGTTAGACGTGTGTGTTCCTGTGCAAGTTGTCCCTGTAAAGAAAAAAACAGTTGTCAAAATCTTACAGGGATCTGAGAGTTATAAGGTTTATTTGCATATATGTAATACAGTATCAGATCATTTCTTATGTCATTTGATAATTAATCAAATAATTTGTAAAATTTTACAATCAGACTTTGTTAAAATCAATATATAAGTAATAGACCCATAATTTATTTTATCAGTTGTCATTCATGAGTTTTAATATATTTAAGTATAGCATGACTTTTTCCATGTTGTACTTAGAAATAATTTATTTGTTGGTCATTGAATTTTCAAAACAAATTTGTTTCTTGGAAATCAGATAAATACATACTTTGGTTTTATTTTTACTTTTATTTTACCCCAAGTGATTACAAATCATTTCTAAAAGGCCTTTACTATGTTGAAGCACTGGTGTTAAGTAATTTCTCCTTAAATTGCTTTGACTGAACTGACTTGTACTTAAAACTAAAAAAGCCAAAAACTTGGCGCTGTTGGAATATTGATTGAAAAAGATGTTTGGCAGATGTTGGGCAGAAATCGTACAAAGTCAGTTCTTCAGAGGTTACTGCAAATCTTTACTTCGCATTCCTTCTTTTAAAGTGCTTAGTAATTTTGCCAACATTTTGGGGTCGTAAAGAAAATTGTTTCTTATAATTGGCACAGGGAAAGAGTAAATGTCAGTTTGATGTGGCAACCTCATGTTGTCATTGAGCATTAAGATTAATCTACATTATGACTCTGGGAAGGTACAAAATGGTTTTACACAATTTAACCAAGTTTGGAGTCTCCGTTGTTCGAAATCAAATCTAATACAATAAGATTATATTTCAATCATAGAGTAGGATTTGGTGGCAGTGATTTGATGAAAATGTAGTGACCTCGTACTAAAATGGTGCTGTGAGAACCACTACCGATACAGCATTTTCGAGTCATTTTTCCAGTAGTGGTTGTAAAATTTCCCTGGTAAAGCCCTAGGTACGTACATATATATCATCTTCTTTGTTTTCAGTGGCATTTGTTTTTTGGATGGATAGTTTGGATGGGGGAGGAGGTTGTTTTTTTTGGAGATGCTTTCATACAACTTCTGTAGGTTCATATTAATTTTTGCTTGGGGGATGCAAGTGTTCAGTGCTCTTGATAGGGCAATAAAGTGGGTGCTCTTGTGCACTACAAAAGTGACATAAATTAGTGCAGCTTTTCAGAAGGACTTTGGCACTGTGTATTAATGTGTTCAAGCCCTTTGACTTAATACTTCTATTTTTAGATATTTACTATAAGGAAATAGGGTATAATGAAGATTTTTCTATAGGAATGCTTATTACAGTTACTTATGATAGTGAAAATTCACAAAGTGTCTTATGTCTAACATAGAGAAATTGCTAGGTAAATCATTTGTGTAATTCCAGAAAGGGGATATGTACAGCCATTAAAGGCTATATTTATAAAGAGAAAAATATATAAGTATACATTTTATATATCATATAATACATTTTTATTTATATATTTTTGAGACAGGGTCTTGCTCTCTTGCCCAGGCTGGAGTGCAGTGGTACCATCATAGCTCACCGTAACCCTGAATTGCGAGGCTCAAGCAATCTTCCCGCCTCAGCCTCCCAAGTAGCTAGGACTAAAGGCACATTCCACCACACCCAGTTAATTTTTTAATTATTTTTTTGTAGAGGTGGGGGTCAAGCCACCCTCCCACCTTGGCCACACACACACACGCACGCACGCACACAGTTTAAAACAACAGAAACTTATTCTCTTGCAGTTCTGGAGACCAGAAATCTGAAATCAAGGTTTTGGCAGTGATACTCACAAAACCATTGTGTTGGTCAGTTTGTTTTGCTCGCAAGCCTTGCTGCGGGGCATTGGGCCTGTTAATGGTCATTGTAGCCTTTCTTCGTAATAGTAACCTACTCATTCCTTTATCCTGGTCATTTGAGTGATCTTAGCTGTTCTCCTTGTTCTGATATCCTTTCTCAAAATCCATCCTTATGCTGTACTGGTACGTCCTCTCATGCCCCACAATCTTTCAGTGCTATTCTGTTCAAAAAATAAATGCAAACTTGACTTTCAAGATTGCCCTAGTCTACCTCTGTGCTCTGCAGAACACGTTCTCCCTCTTCTATACTCTTGATCTAGTCTGACCTGCTTACAAGGTGGGATTCATTTCTAAAGAAACAGATTGTGTTAAACATATGAAATATCCTTACAGGTAAGGTGGGTGATTGTGAGTTTGTATAGATCATGTGTCAGATAAGCAGCCACTTGTTTAATACTGAGTGTCTCTTGTCCACTGGGGACTTAGAGAATTCATGGATGGACCCACTGGCAAATCACCTCCTTCCATCTGCCGTCAGTAGCCTCCATTTGAGTGCACAGGTGAGTGTGCCTGGCCCATCCGACAGCCACCGCCAATGTGGGACTGCTCACTCTGCAGTGCGCCTGGGGTCTCACCATTAGAATTTGGTTTTTGCTGTGGAATCCCATTTGACCTTTTGGACGTGGGCTTCCGGAAGCCTTGGTTAGGTAGAAGAGCGCGGAGCTCCCTGTGTTCCCAAACAAGCCTGCTCTGTGTGACAGCCACTTTGGAATGTTTGTGTTCAGTTTCATTTGGCACCTTAGTGTCTGCCTGGGGGTAGGGGAAAGGGAATGCAAATGTTCCTCTTGAACAGTGCTTGCTTTGGTCAAAGAAAAAAACTGAGGAAGGAATGAGGAGAATGAACCTTAATAGCTGGAGCGAAAGAGGCTGCATAGCTCAGTGGGCTTGAGGCCATCTGGGACCAGGTATTTAAATGGATGCTAAGTGGCCGTGAGGATGTCAGTTCCATGTCCCACGAGGAGGGAGGGTGAGCTGATTTGACACATGGGGATAACTTGGGTGTAACTCACATCCCTACCTTTAAAGCCTACTGGGGGAATTTGTTAAACAACTACAGTGCAGAGTGTGTGCGTGTGTGTGTGTGTGTGTGTGTGTTGGGGGCAGGGGGTGCTTGCTTGGCATTACCTGGAACTTGAAGCTGACCAAAGGGTACAAGTTTGAGCTTATACTTACAAAGTTGCATGGTTTGTCAATGTTGCTGATACTAGAAGAAGGGAAATACGGATACCTTTTAGCCTGCTAAATTTTGAGAACTCTTTTTATCCATTCATTCAAGAAATAGTCATCTCTAACTTTTAGTGAGTATTTACTACATGCCAAGTACTGGCCAAGCACTCTATGTATATTATTTCATCCCCACAGCAAGTGGATGAAGGTGTTGCGAGGACGATTGTCCTCATTCTGTCTAGGAGGTGAGTGAGGCATTGAGAGATTCCATAACCAACGCTTTTGCCTGCAGAGTCTGGGGATGCCAAGATCAGAGAGGGGCAGTTCCTGCCTTAAAGTTGCTCACAGTTTAATGGTGACAGCCCCGTGTAAATAAACATATAACAGGGCACAGTGTTGTAGTTGAGAGTTGGGACGACTGTCAGCCCTGCAAGGAGGTGATTGGAGCTCTGTCTAAAGCTTTAAAGAAGAGGTGACATTTGAGCTAAGTTTCAGTTAAGACTTTGACAGATAAAAAGGGTGAGACAGTGGGGAAAAGAGGACCCAGGCAAGGCAATGAACATCGAGAGAGGCTTAAAACCCTTTTGGGGAAGAGGAGGAAGGCAGGAGATGAAGGGGAAGTAAGAATGGCACAGGCTGGCAGGTGAGGAGGTGACAGAGGAACTTGCCTTCTGCCCTTGGAGTTGGACTGTCCTCTGATGGAGTGCAGGGTGCATGTGCCACACGAGGTGGCGTTCAGGACGGTTCCAGTGGGGAAGGGGATGCAGTGGTTTTGGGAATTGTTGTTGAGAACGACTAGGGAGGTTACCGCTGCCAAGAACCCTGGTCTCTGAGTCAGGTGGTGGCAGCTGAAGGCAGAGACCCAAGAGGTGTTCGGGTCCTCGCTGACAGTGCAGGAGAGAAAACAGGACAGACATCCTGGGGTTTCTCCCGTGGGTGACTCACTAAGTGGTAGTTGTATTTGTCGAAATCGAACATAGAGAGGTTGAAAAGGTAAGAAAAGAGGTCAGTTAGGAGGTGAAAAGGGTGGGTTTGGGGTGCAGAGGTCTGATCTTGAATTACGATTTTGAGAACAATTCAGGAATACGTAGCTGGGACATGAAAATGGGGGTGATGTGAATGAGCACCCAGAAAATGCAACGCCTAGTTCCTGGGAAACCTTGTGTGAGGATAAGTAGTGAAAGTGATAGAAAATTTACCTAAAACTTGAAACCATGTGGGGAAAAAAAAAGGGAGGGAGGGGAATTGAAAATTCTCAGGAAAAATCAAAACAGTGTTTTTAAAAGCACTTTTCAATTTAGGAACATAAAAAGGTATGACGTGTAATCTGCCTACTTACAATAGTCTTTGGTATACTTACCCATTGGAAAGCCTGGGAGGGAGCTAGAAAAAAAATCTAGGTATACACAGTATTTCTCATGCTTCTTTGCTTGTATCTAGTCTTTGCAACTTGTTTTCCTCTAAAATTTGCCATTAATTCCCAGGCTTTTACTTCAACTTTCCATTTCCCAACCCTATACCCAGAAGGCAAGACCATAAAATCTAGGGATGCGTGTGTTTTTATCAGACAGAGTTTCTCAAGCTGCTTTGTTGTTTTTTTGACTTTATTGTGGGGGAGGGGGGAGAAGGATAGGATGAACCTTTGGTCTGCAGTCCAAAGACATCTATTCTGTGGGTGAGAGTTTCATTTATTCAATTCCTACTTCCCTAAAGGTTTGTGGCTGCCTTTTCTGCCCACCTGAGTGTCAGCTGAAAGAAACTGTAGCCCAGGAACTTAAAACAACACCTTGCGTTTGTATTTCTCAGCTGTTAACCCTTGGTGCAACCATTATGATGCATATTGTGTAAAGTACTCAAAAGAAAAAAAGGAAATGTCAGTAATAAATGCCAATCACACCAGGAAGGTAGATTCAAATTCCCGGCTGTAATGCAGTATTGTCACACAAATTTAAAATGCAGCGGGAGTGTTAGGCAGCCTGTTTCTATCCTGTCGGACCCTAGACTTTTCAAAGGTCTCAGGAGAAATCTGAGCCTTTCAAAGTTGAGGTCCATCTCACCAACCCATGAAAATAAATTTAGAGGCCAACTTCTACTTTTAATTAATCCTTATTTCTCATGAGTTTATTTTTAGTGACATTCCTCTGATTCCGCAACCCCCCCCCCCCAAATTCTTGTGTCTCCAGGTAGATGTGCTGGCCGGTGGCCAACATCATCCTAAGAGAAATGCTCAGGATTACCAATTTTTTTTTTTTTTTCCCTTGAATCCATAGGATCCTGTTTCGGGAAAATTCCTCCTATGTGCACCTCTAGGATGGAAGTTTGATGCCTCCTGGGAGAAAGTGTGCACAGAAAGTGCTATCCTATTACAGAAGCTACAGCATTTCCTTTGTGCTCAGAGGGGAAGTGCTACAAAAGTGTAATTACTTTACCCAGCATGTGTGATTTACAGGACTTAGAATGTGTGAGTTTCCAAGGAGGCATCTGGTTTTAAACACTGTATCCTTCCAAGCCAGGCAGGATGTGTTTGGGGAGGGGGAGGGAGGACGTGCACGTCCAGGACGCTGCGGACTTGAAACCCTCGGTGCCCGCTGCTCCTTTAGGGCCTTACCTATCCGAGCAGAAGGAATGGGATCGAGTCACCCACTATTGACTGGGCCAGGTCATCCGCTGTTCCCATTCTGCCTTCTCAAGCCCAATTCCTTCTTTTCCCAGGACCTCCAAGCCTTTCCCCAGGAGTGAACGAGAAAGAATTGTTAGAGCTAACACTGAGAACCATGTGTGTTGCAGAAATTTCCTTTGCAGTCTTACTTTTCTCGATAGGTGTAAGAAAATCAGGTGAATCGAAGATCAGGTGCAAGTCCAAATATCATCAGACTTATAAAAATGCTTATGGATTTTTGCATAGTAATGAACGTATTCAGCGTGTTTGGAGTTCTTGTCTACTCTGCTTTTTAACATTGCTCTTTTAACAGACCCAAGGAAGTGTTATCATCCCACGTTTTGGGATAAGAAAACTGAGGCTCTGGGAGATTAAGTAATTTGTCTGAGGTTTTACAGCTGGGGGGATAGGAGCTTAAAATTCTCTAGTGGCACATGAGGTTCATGTGATCTGGGCCCTGCTGGTCTCTCTGACCTCATCTGCCAAGAATCACAGCCTCATTCATTATGCTTCAGCTGCCGGGGCCTTATTTAGGTATCTCCAACTTGCCAAACTTGTTCCTGCCTCAGGGCCTTTGTGTGTGCCTGGAAAGCCCGACCCCCAGACGTTACAGGGCAGCCTTATCCTTGTCATTCGTTCAGATCTCAGTTCAGATGTTACCCCAGAGAGAACTTTGACTTCCCAGGGTTAAAGGAGCCCTTTTATTTTCCAGGTGGGACTTCTTCCCTCCTGACATGGCCTTGTGTACTTAGTATACTTTCTTACTTTGTACCCCTGGAATGTGACAGGGACCTCTTGTCTTGTTTAATGCTGTAAAGTCCCCAGATGCCCCCTAGAACAACGCCCAGCATTGCCCAATACATTTGTGTTTCATGAAACGACTGGAATACGAACCAGCCTGTCAAATGCTGAAGCCTTTTGGATACACCACCTGGTCAGAACCCTTTCTCAGCAGTTGTCAGATTACATTTTAATTATTTCTGCCTTCAGGATGATCATTTCTGAACCCCCTTTCCCCACTTTTATTACCTCCAAAACTGCAGCTGTCATGTCATACGCTTTTAAGCCAGAAATGTTCTTCGGATGGTAAGTGATAGATCCCTTGTGGGAATATGCAGCAGTTTTTCTCACACATCAAGGATTCCTTCCCTTTTGTCCTGCTCGAGTGGAAACCTAGTCCCTAATTCCACAGGACCAGCAGAGAAGTGTGGGTCTGGCGTGGAGGGGAATGAGTTTAAGGAAGAAGCAGGGCGAGGTGGATCTGATTCTTGTTTTGCAGATGTGACTGTTGGGTTGTCAGGGTTAATGTTAATAACCCAGGTGGAATTGATTTGGAGACAGACTTATCACTTCTTCTGGTCCTTTGAGTGTAGCCTCCAGCTCAGTGTGTTTTCCTACATTTGCCTGCAAAACAAAAAGGTATGTTGCTGGCTTTGGCCAGAGAATTCCAGCCCTCAAGCACCTGTACATGTTGCCACGAAGGCGCGTCCAATCCATGCTTTGTGAACCTCTAAGCGGCCACCTCTCTTGGCCACAATTTACGCCTACTTGTCAGCCTCATGGACTCGGGAGCCATTTCTATTCATTGTAAAGGGGACCAGATGACACTTGAGGACAAAAGAAATGTAAGTCGTCACTGCTTAGGGCATCAGATTGACAAGTCACCTGTTAATTGAGCAGATGAGCGCACTAATGAAAATGCAGGTTATTGGATTATGCTCATTTATGGCATTTATGCCAATACTTGACCTTGAGCAAACTTTAAAAATCTTTACTATTACCTGATTTGTCTTAGAACCAGTGGTATATAAATCCCTATTAGAAGTATTCTTCATTCATTTTTTCTTATCTCTTTGTGAGGGACCTAGCAAGTCACAGAAATTGCTTGTCTTTCACAAGTCATTTAAGCCTCTTTCCTTAACTAAAAGGTAGGTATTGTACCGACAATGCCTGCTGTGCATTAAAAAAAACTTTAATTCTCATTTTTCCACTTTCTTTGTACTTTCCATTTCCCCATTGTAATACAGAATTATGCTTTGGCCTGCCAAGCTACGTGCAGGGTGGGCTGTTTGGGATGGGGGGGGGATGGTTTTAATTTTAAGCCTTTTTAAGTGAAAACCCTTAGACCTTGCCTCTTGTTTCGTTTGTTAAATTATTACTTTAACAAACTAAGGAAAAATTAGTGACGCACTCTAGACGTTGCTGTGTCCTAAAAGATATTCTTAGGCCTGGTTTGCTTACCTGAAATTGTTTTGTTTTGTTTCTTCCTAAGCAAATCAGTGCCTCTGCTTGCAAAATGGGTGGGAGTCTCTCTGGGTGTGAGCTAACGGCAGGAAATGACCCGTTGTAAACAAAAGGACTGTGGAAGGCCCATCCTGAGTCTTTGTGTTTCGGGGAGGGGTGATGCAGAAAACCGGAGCTAGGAAATGAATCTCTGCATTAGCCCGTTCTAATGGGGGAGGGGAGAAAGGGCAAGAATCCCTCCCTGCTTGCGGTCCCAAGTGTCTGGGTGCCAGGTGACACCCACCGGGAGAGCCTAAGAAGTGCAAGGAAGAAGCAGGGCCAGGGTGGGTCTGCAGGAGCACCCGTTCCATACCCGTAAGAGGAAAGAACGAACCAAGTTGGGCAGAATTATACCCAGCGTGACATTGACCTTTAACGTGGGCTTTTGGCTTTTGCTTGAGAAAGCCCATGACTGGCAAAAGGCAGAAATAAATACAGAACGGAGAAAGCAAGAGAAAAAGGGATTTTGTATCATCTGTTTGTCCACTAGTAGAACTTCAGGTACTATGATTCGCTAATAAATAGCCTGTAAGTAAACCGAAGATTTGAATTGCTGGGTTAACTACCATCTTTTTGGAAATCTTGGCTGACCACTGAGCTCCTAATAGATAGTGACTAGGACAGGTTGGACTGACAGAGAGGGTATTTGTAATCTGTAATGGGTGCTGTGTTCAGTAGTGGGCCCATAATGAAGAAATGCCGGGGCCTTTCCCTGCTTTGGAATGTTCTCCCTCTTTACTTCAAAGTGACCATTCATCATATCAGTATTTGTACAGCGGGATCCCGCATTTAAATTGCTAGGAAAGGAGTTAGGTCTTATCAACATTATTTTGCCTCGACAAATTCTTGCTGACTTGCAGTTGAACTTCTGCTCTTCCAGGGACACCATTTTTTTTTTTTTTTTGAGGAATATAAATCTTCTCACTAATAATTAGAAACACACATCTTGTTGAAAATGGTTTTGTGGTTTAGTTAGTTTTCAGAACACTTGGAGACGACAAACAACTTTTCTAAGAAAAAGCATTGTTTGTCACACCACCGTTTTAGGGCTTTTTATTGTGCCTATATTTTTAGAAAGGCCGGATGATAGGTTTGGTGTGGGTACTGTGTGTTCAGGGTAGAAGGGTGTTCAGCCCACAGCACCAGATACTTAACAGAATTGCAGAGATGAGATTAAAGCTGCCACTCTGACCCCATTGTGAAATGGTTTTGTTTACATATTAATGTGGTAGAAGACGATCTTAAACAATATGGAGCCAGAGGTGCAGTATTGTTCAAAAGAGACATGGTAATTGTAAATTTCAAAGTTGACAGGGAAAAATTATTCTTACTAAAAATTCCAGGCCGGGAGCAGTGGCTGACATGTGTAATCCTAGCACTTTGGGAGGATTGCTTGAGCTGTGGTGAACCGATGAACGCCACTGCCCTCCAGCCTGGGTGACAGTGCGGCCCTGACACACACACCCCCCTCCCCCCCATTTCCAAAGCAAAAAGAAAATTCTGGCCAGGTGCGGTGGCTCACGCCTGTAATCCTAGCACTCTGGGAGGCCGAGGTGGGAGGATCACTCGAGGTCAGGAGTTGGAGACCAGCCTGAGCCAAGAGCGAGACCCCGTCTCTACTAAAAATGGAAGGAAATGATCTGGACAGCTAAAAAAATACATATAGAAAAAAATTAGCCGGGCATGGTGGCACATGCCTGTAGTCCCAGCTACTCAGGTAGGCCGAGGCAGGAAGATTGCTTTGAGCCCAGGAGTTTGAGGTTGCTGTGAGCTTGACACCACGGCACTCCAGCCTGGGCAACAGAGCGAGGCTCTGTCTCAAAAAAAAGAAAAAAAAAAAGAAACTTCTGGTGTCTGTAGCATTGGTAGGTTTTCCTCATTTTCTTGATACATTGTTTGAACTTTTAATTTGAGAAAGGTTAGTAGTAAATTATCAGTTTACAAATATGGACATACATAGGTTCATTTATAGGAGCTTATCTATGGTATGCATTTGGCATGTTTTTCTTAAAGTATCAATTATTTTCATGTTATTATCTTTGGTAACATCACTTATATTTTAAAAAGAAAAGATAAAAAGACTAGTGTGACCCACTCTCTAAGCTGCTTACCCCACTGTGCAATCCACAGTCGGAAGAATGGCATTCACTCACGTTCTTTGCATGGAGAACTGTTTGTGTATCTGAGCTTTGGCGAAGAAGACTAAACATCCACAACCGGGACACTTGGTGTAGGTTCTTTTGTGGTCAAGATGGACTCAGGAATGTAGTGTGTCTGATTTTACTGGGTGCAGGAGCAGCTTTTTCTGTAGTTTTTCACATTCATGTAACTACTGATTAAACTCGGAATCAAAGTGAAAATGTCCCGATCGGGAGTGTTTGTCCATGCTCTCCCTGTTCTTAGATGATCAAAGGCAAGTGTCTTGCCCTTTGCAAGACCAGCATCTGTTGCCATTTGGTCATAGTGCACCCAGCCTGCTGACTCTGTATCTTAAAAACAAAAACAAAAGTCAGTGGGGAGGGAGCAGAGACTCAGAAGTGCTGTGGGGCTTTGGAATACTGTGAGTTTCTGAGTTGTGCAAATATACATCAAAGCTGTTTTAACCATTAACTGAACCCTTCTCTCCCTGTTTCAGAAAACCCCACTTGGGCCTGTAATTGACATGAAAATTGCTCTTGTTTCTCTTGTTGTAACATCATGGGTCATGATTACAGGGACAGGCATTCAATTGGTGTGAGCTTACCTTGAAGGTGTAATATACGTGTAATAATAAAATTAACCCAGGCAAAGTTCAGGTGTTGCTCAGTACAAGAGACCCAGGCATAGAAATCTATCAACAGCAGTCTGACCTGGGTCCTCCCCTTTGGGCCAAATAATACTCTTTAAAATCTCTCCATATAACTAATAAGCACTGTATTTTCCATATTGACATTGCAATCATATTACTTAGAAAGCTTGCCATAAACACTTCCTCCCTCCCCATGCCTAATGGATTAATTTGTGGTAGTCTCATGAATTAGGAAATTGCTCATTTAAGGCTGGGATAAAGAGTAAGCATTACTGTTCATTTCACTCCCTTGAGGGAGTTTCCCTTCATGGAAAGCTCTGGGGTGCCCTGGGGTATTCTCACAGTTCTTTTGTTGTATTGGAAATTTGTAGATGCACTTCCTCTACTGCAGGTGGTCTGGAGCAGAGCTTCTGTGTAGAACGGAAATTTTTCTCCTGGGATATTTTTACATGTTTTAAGCCCTGTTACATACTTACTTACTTTTGGCCATTTCCCCCCACATTTCTCAAAGGAAGAATTGTAATGTGTCTCTTCTACTTTAGAGATAAAAATAATGGTAGTAAATCCATTGGATTTTTAATTTATTTGATATTTAGGATTGAAACTCCCAAGACTCATAAGCTGTTTGTTCAGCTAATTGTTGGATCATATTGTGTCCAAGTTTCTTTTTACTGTTTTTGCTTTTGACATACTTTTTTTTTCCTTTTGTTAAATTCATTTATGCCAGGCCCAGTGGCTCATCATGCCTGTAATCCCAGCACTTCGGGAGGCCAAGGTGGGAAGGGTCACTTGAGGCCAGGAGTTCAGACCAGCCTCTGCAACGTAGACCCTATCACCACAAAAAATTTCTTAAAAATTAGGCATGATGGCATGTGCCTGTAGTCCTGGTTTCCCTGGAGGCTGAGGCAGGAGGATCGCTCGAGCTCAGGAGTTCGAGGCTGCAGTGAGTTATGATTGCACCACTGCACTACGCCTGGGTGATAGAGCAAGACCCCATCTCAAAAGAGAAAAAACAATTATATAGTTATACCCTTCTTCCCTCAACCCTCATTAGAGGATACAGGAAAGAAAAAAAAGAAAGAAGAGAAAGAAACAATTCTATAACTGCCTTTCTACAACCAGTTGTATCTTTTTCATGTTCTTTTCTCTTTGTACACATCTATTTTAACAAAAATGAGATACGTGTTCTCCATTGGGTTTTTTCTTTTTCATTTAACATTGTTGTGAACATCTTTGCATGCCAGTGCGTGGATTGAAATTCTTCATACTGTGGTGTAGAGCGGATATGCCTTAAAGTATTTAATCCATCCAGTCCCTGTTACTGAGCTCAGAGCTTATTTCCAGCCTGCGGTATACAGCGCTGTATACATCCTCCTAGCTAAATCTGTGTGTCCACCCTTAGTGATTTCCTTAGCTTAAACTCTTAGAAGTGGAATTTCTGGGTCAGAGGGCATGCATTCTTTTTAAGACATTGGATGTTTATTGCCAAATCTCTAGAAACACGGTACTAACTCACACTCCCACCAAAAGTCACAAGCAGCAGCCCCGTTTTCCTGCATCCGCTGCCACTGCGGTTTACAGATATTTCAAAGGTTGTTTCTTCACTGTGGTATTTTTCACATTTGTGTCCTACCTGTGATTCATGATTAATAGCCTGATATGGACAACACCTGGATGTTGCATGTTGACTTTTTTTTTTTAACCCCATTTCAAGACATCTCCCAGTTGTTTCTTATGCTTCAGTAGGCACTAAAATCCTTAGTAGATCATTTCTGGAGATGTCCAGTGAAAGTTGTTGATTTTTTGTGATCCACATGTATTAGGTGTTTGAGATATTTTCTGGCTATGAATGCCTGACGATGAGGCCAATACTTGGTGTTCTGTGTGCATGTTCAGAATTTGATTGAGTCAGCTGCAATGTTTGTCATGTGAAGCAATACTGCCAATTCACCTGTATTGTAAGATGCATCCTGATTTCATAGGTGTTACAATGTAGAAACATGTCTCAGAATGGGTGCGTATATCCTTGTACCTACTTCTCTGGTCACATGGTTGGTTTGCCCTCGACGTGAGGACAGAGGCACTCTTGGACACTTTGGCCAGTTTGACATAAGTTTTAGTGCACAGCTAGCCAGTTACATCCTTGGAAAGAATGTTATAATTACGGTTAAATCAACAATGCCTTTTATTAAGCACAGACCTGGGTGTGTATCTACTTGTAAAAATGTTCCTTTTCTTCCCCCTTCAAATTGAGGAGGTAGCCCCGAGCTCCAGTGCAGAAGTATTTGTCAGTCTGAAGGAGGGACCATTCAGGGCCTTCTTGTCCTCCCTGGAGGGGCTGTTTTCGCTGCGGATGCCTACTGCATACCAAGTGCCAAGTCCTGTCTTGAGTGCAGCTCAGGTCTCCCGGTGTGGGCAGGGCGATCACGTTAACCCCAGCCCACACGCCTCCTTAATTGTTAACAGACATGCGGAGGAGCGCACGCCCTCCGCAAAGCCTACACACATGTTGTTAGAGTGTGACTCTAGGAAATGAGCAGATGTAATGGAAACCTCAGTCTTGACTCATCCTGATTGTTACATACGAGTGGAATTTGCATCTCATTTAGCAGTTATTTCAGGGTAAATTCCATTCAAGATCATGAAATGCTCCAATTATATGCATTGCAGCACCTTTCTCGAAGGAACTGGAAGCTCTTTTCAAAATAAAAACTGTCTTCTTTCCCTTGAGTGTGGTTGGCAGATGGTGAAGGAGCAGGCGATGAGAACGTGGATTAATGGGCGAGAGGCATGTAGGACTCCCCTGGGGTACAGTCATTGATGTTTGTTGAAGAGAGGCCCAGAGCCTGGTGTCGTCTTGCCCTTTCTGGGGGATGTAGAAGCGGCAGGCACTTTTCCTGCCTGTTTGGAAAGACTGCAGTCAACACAGGAAACGATGGGAGGAGGACATGACAACATTGTGTAATGTAGTTGGAGAAGACTTGGAAATTCAGAGAGAGAAATCAGGGTGAACCCAGAGTAAAACAGGCATTGTGGGGGACAGATGGGCCTTGGGGAACTGGTAAGGTGTAGAGACATGGGCACTGGGTTAGGAGAATTTCACCATCATAAAGGTGTGGAAGTGGGAATGAATGTCACACACTTACAGGGCAGGGAGAAGCCATATCTGGCTGTTAACTTTGAGAGAACGAATGATGTATATTTGGGGATAGTTTAAAGAATTTCTGTCAGTGTCATTGTTTCCTTAATCAGGCCTGTCCCACAGGTGATCGATCGATCTACAGCCTGGTAGAAAGTTAGACACCCGTAGAACCCAGTGCCAGCAGGCTAAGCCGCCTTCCCCCCCCCCACCCCAAACTCATTTTGAGTGTTAGACATGCAAGGCCGTGTAAGCTGTTCAAATTAGCATGCTGGAAAAACAAGACATTTTCTCTTTGGCTATTCCTCCTGAACTTACCTGATGAAGCCGTTTACACCACGATTTCACTCCTCCCCCCCCCCCTTTTTTTTTGTTTTTTTTTGCTTCTCCATTCTGCCTCTTCAGAATAGCAGGGCTGTTTATCAGTCATGGTGGCTCCTAGTCTTGGCAACTGAATGTATAATTCCTGGGGGAGAAAGTCATTCCAAAGACCCTAGACTCCCACTGTATTAGTCCTAGTGATGCAGTGAGCAGCAGACCGATACTGTCCTTAATTGTGCTGGAGCTTACAGTGTAGTGGGGAAGTGTGTGTTAAACAAGTAAATATAGAAGTACAAACTAAGTGCTATGAAGAAAAAACGCAGTTGTTGCGGAAACTGTAGTTGATGGGTCACAAGGGAACCTTTTCTGCTTTGTTCTAGGCATTGATCACAGCTCATTGAATCCTCACTACACCGAGAGATAGGTACCGACCACCGTCATTCCTAATGCACAGGCGAGTAGGGGAGGCTCAGTGAGTTGAATAACTTGTGCTCGGTCACAGCTAAGAAATAGCAAAGCCTGGACTTGAACTTTAGCTGTTAGTTCAAAATCTGCCACCTGTCACTAGACCTGGCTGCCAGTTTGGAGTTGGGAGGATGCTTTCTTCAGAGACGTTGTTTATTCTAAGGGAACAAGAGGTGTCTCGAGCACGTGTACCTCCCGGGATCCTGCCTTCCTGGAGAGGGATTTGAGACGTGGGGCTTGCCTAAGCCCTCAGTGATCAGCAGCGTGGCAAGGTCTTGTCAAGAAGGTGATCACCTGGTTACAGCGTCTCTACTTTCAGAAAAATCTGTGTAGTCTTGGGCTTCTCCTTGCCACTAGTGAGTCTTTCTCACCCTTGACATCCCACTTGTCTGGACTCCAGACTCCCAGAACCTCCCTTGACTCCCCCACCCCTTAGTCTGTTCAACACTAGTGGCAGATTCCCCTTCCAAATGGCTACATTCCGCAAACCAGGAGGGGCCTCCATCAAAGATTTGATGTATATGAAAGTGTTCTAGAGACCACACAGAGTGTCTGACCATTTCTATTGTTGCAGTTAGTGGGCAAGATCCAACTTCATTGAGCTATAATTCTCATATCTTAAAAATTCACCCTCTTAAAGCATATAATTGGGTAGTTTTTAGTATATTCAGAGTTCTGTGGCCATCCATGATCTAATTTGAGAACATTTTTCAACCCACCCCCAAATTCCAGACCCGTTAAGCAGTTACTCACTTTTTCCTCTTCTCCGTAGCCTGAGGCAGCTGCTAATCTACTTCTGTCTCTCTGGGTCTGCCTGTTACAGACGTTTCGCACAAAGTGAATAATACAATATCGCCTTATTTCACGTAGCATAATGTCTTTAAGGCTCGTTCGTCTTGTAGTATGAGTTGGTACTTTGCTCCTTTTGGGGGCTGAGTAATATTCCCATTGCATGGATGCACCACATTTTGTTTGTTCATCTGTTGGTGAATATTTGGGTTGTTGCCACTTCTTGGATGTCCTGGTCTTACAAAGGCATTCCACCTCTAGGTCCCTGGATTCCTAATGCCTAGCATGTTTTCTTCAGTCCTCCCCATCATCTACTTAAATTTTTTCCTTCTAGGTTGACCCCATTGGGGCTTTCCCCCCTAGGACTGTTAAGTTAGTCATTGACTTAGAATACTGAGTATGCTTCCTAGTATTTTTGCTTATGTCCTTTTATGTATCTACATAAGTTTGTTGTGTTTGGACATTGAGCACTTTTTTTTTTTTTTTTAAAGGCAATTCTTTCAACAAGTATATATTGAATACTTGCTCTGTGCCAGGCACCTAGCTGGCAGTTGGGATACAACAGTGAACAGAGCTAAACTCTGCCTTTGTGGGGACATCCTGGCAGAGCTTACATTCTTGGTGACTTTATTTTTTTTACATATATAATTAACTGTAACTCTTCCATATTTCCAGCACCTCGCCCCAAGATGTCATACGGTGTAGATTCTCCATAAACGTTATTTGGTAACTGACATTGAAATTTCCTTAATAATTTCTTAAAAATTGAACGAGGCCACTCACTCATCTCCATACCGTATAGATTGCTGCCTGATTTCTTCATGGCCCTATAATCACAGTTGCTGAGTTTATTCATGAGGGCAAAAGGCTGTGAAATGTCCCCTTGGAGAATAGAAATGAACTTGAGAAAGCACATCTCACATCCTTTTCTATGTGTCTTTACTCCAGAGCCTGGCCTGTGTTTGTGCTCCTCTGAAACGTGGTTGAAGTTGGAGTCTTAATTATCCTAAGAATTCCTATGGAGACCCTGGCAGGGGATGGAGGGGGAGGGTAGGGTGGAATGTGTTCCTCATTTACTGTCTGTGTTGAGGAATCTTCCTCCTCCTTCCTGTCCTTTAGTACTGCGGCCACCAGACGCCACCCCCCTCGCCCCCAGGTCCGTGGAAAAATTGTCTTCCATGAAACCCGTCCCTGTTGCCAAAAAGCTTGGGGACCGCTGCTTTAGGAGGAAACCATTTGCTCAGTCTTGACAAAACTTAGGATTGTCTGGCCCTGAACCAGGTGCCATTAACCACCTTGCTGTAATTAATTGTGTTATAATTAGTCAGGCATCTTTCTTCCCCAGTCCGTTTTGGGAATAATGGTAGTGTGGCACTCCTGAATGCCACTGAGAATTAAGGAGTTAATATGTGTAGAGGCTTCTGGAAATACTGAGTGCTTGGTGGTGGTATTCTTATCTGCTCGGCGAGCACCGTGGCCTTATAAGGCCGTCCACTGGGGCCACGGGGAACCAGGCCAGCCCCGAGCCCAGATGACTGTGGCAGTCCATGACAGTATTCCCGGAATGGGTTCAGATTTCTTATTTTAATACTGATACCACTTTTTTTTTTTTTTTTTTTTTTGCTAATTGTTAGTGTTGGTCTCACAAGTACTTTTCCCCCAACTTTACTACATCTATTTTTAGCACTCATCTCCATGATTCTTGCGCTCTCCAAACCAATTATAGTAAAATCCATTTGAACAGAGATAATTCCAGTCAAAGTCAAGTTCTTACATTTTCTTTTCCTGGAAACATGGGCCGCTTATCCCAAGAATTATTTGAAGTAAATTCATCCTTTTTTAAATGCTGTATTGAAGAAAAAAGAAACAAAAACAACTAGTAGCTATAACATTCCAACAGTACTTCCTTTTTTTAAACCCATGAATTAAAGTGCACACATATTCAATATCGAGTTTTACAAGTTTGTTCACTTTTTCTTAGGGAACCCGACATTTCTTTTCAAACTGTAGTATGTGAACATGGAAATTTACATATTCAAAGGCAGTTTCAAAGATTTTTTTTCCTCCCACCGTGGTGGTCTGTTTAATGACATAATTTTAGGCTATGTAGGTTTTCTGAGCTACAACACTTAACTTGGGCAGTGAGGCAGCCGAAGCCCAAGGTTGGGTCTGGAACACGTTCCAGTTTTTAAGTGGGCTGCACTGTTCTCATTGGTCCCTGTTTCTCTCTAGAAGGCGAGCTGTCATCTCTGTCTGGATCCTGTGATGTCAAGTAAAATAACTTGGGTTTTTTGAGTTTTTAAGTTTATAACGTGGAGAGAATGATAGCTACCCTTAGCCTACTTAAGAAAGGTGCTATTACAGGTGAATGCAGTAAAATAAATGCCAAAATTTGGGGGTTAGGTCAGAAAAGGTGGTACGTGGTTAGAATATTATTATTTTTTTCTTTTTCTTTTTTTGAGACAAGGCCTTTTTGCGTCTCCTGGGCTAGAATGCAGTGGCACGATCATTGCTCACTGCATCCTCCAACTCCTGGGCTCAAGCAATCCTCCTGCCTCAGCCTCTCAAGTAGTTGGGACTACAGGTGCATGCTGCCACACGTGGCTAATCTTTCTATTTTTTGTAGAGATAGGGTCTCACTATGTTGCTCAGGCTGGTCTCAAACTCCTGGCCTCAAGTGATCCTCCCGCCTCTGTCTCCCAAATTGCTAGGATTACAGACGTGAGCCACTGTGCCCAGCCTAGAATATTATTTCTTATCTTTGTTGACTTTAGAGATACTTACTTTTTAAGTCATACTTTTTTTTTAATAAAATATCATCAAAACAACGGGCATTGGGTAATTGGTTACTGTATCTGTCTGCCTCAGTGGTGACCATCATTGTCAGTAATGATCTACTTCTGTTTGCCATGGCAGGCAGCTTGTAAGTAACCACAAGTCCTATTTGGAGGCAGTGAAGAAATATTTTTGGTGTGCCTGGGACCTCCTATATCTGTGTGAATGTTTATAGGCAATCTCTTGTTTATAGGAAATGGTGCAGAGTTGAGGAACTTTGGCCTTAGTTGTGGTGGGAAGTGGAACAAAGTGGGCCTGGTCCCTGGCCGGTTAAGTCATTTGATTAGAGCAGTATGCTAATGAAGCCAAGGTCACTGGGCCATCTCTGCATGGGTCAGCCAGCTTTGCTCTTCTGGGAGCCCAGACCTTGGCCAGGAGGCTGGGCAATGTGTGTTGCTGGTCATGAGGCTGCAGCAGATAGGTCAGTGCTAGTCCATCACCAGACCCGGAAAACGAGCTCTGGAAAACACATGCCCTGTGGAGAGTAGACTATTTGTGGCTCTTTAATTTATGAGGCTAACATAACAAATGTTTTGCACAATTTTCTTAGAAAAGATTTTTTTTTCTGATAATATATTATTGAGGCTCCTGGGAAAACACAGAAAAAGGAAGGAAACAAGAATCACTTTTTTTTACCCTACTACTGACAGAGGTAACATTTGAGATTTTTCCATTCTTGACATCCGTTTCCCTTGGCTTCTATGACACCATGCTCAGGTGACGCACCACTTCCTCCCTGACCCACCCCTACAGTCTCCTGTTCACTTCTTTCCTTTGGTTTCGTCCTTAAATGTTATTGGCCCTTTGTCTTGCATCTTCATTTCTCACTGTCCTGCACTCCCATGGATGTGTCGTTTGTCCCAACTTCTGTCCTGAGCTACAGATTCCAATACGCAAGTGTCTGCACCACCTCCAATTGGATGTCTCCCACACACCTCAAATTTAATGTATCTTGAACTGATTTCTCTTCACCTGTGTTCCCCGTGTGTAGGTAGGAGCCTTCACCCAGGTGCCCAACTCTTCCCCTGCCCTCTAACTAATCCACCCCCAAATTCAACAATTCTGCTTCCTCAGATATCTCTCAAATCTGTTGACTTCTCTTTCTTCCTTGCTGCCATCCTAGTTCAGGTCAGCAGCAAGGCTTCTGCAAAACCTTTCCAGCCCCGAACCAGTTTCCCATGTCCCAGCCTTGCCTGTCTTTCAGTCCTTGCTCTTCAGGAGAGCCAAGGTCATCTTTTAAAAAAGGTAGATAGGCCCTGCCATTCTGCTTAAAACCTTTGATTGCGTCCCCTTGCCCGATAGCCTTATCTCTGTGTCTTTGTCCTGCAGACTCTCTGCTTCATTCATACTGAGCTTCATTCACTTCTCTAATGATGCATCCTCCTCCCTTTCATTTATTCAGTAAGCGTTTTTATTGATGATCATCCGCCAGTCAGACACCAGGTTCTGGGAACATGCTTTGAAAGGCTGACACAGACCTTGGGAGTGGGCTTGGCTGGAAGGCTGTAACGAACCCTGGCTTTGGGAAAACCTGGGGCAAGGCCATGCAGTTAGCTGCTTGGTGCGTTAGAAGGTGGTGTGTGTACACACTGCGCCTTGCAGGAAGCTTGGTAGCTTTTTCACTGGGCCTTGGAAGGATGGATGACTCCTGGGGAGAATTAATTTGGGGGCACATTGCACAGAAAGGGGAGACATCCTGATTTCTGAAGTTTGTCAGTTTGGTTTTGTGTTATCCTTATACTTAAAATTACTGTGTATAGGGCTAGATTTTAATCTCGCACAAAAAAATCCCTTTTGTAACATTCCAACAGATGTATTACATTGCAGTGTGGGATTTTTTGGAATTGGGAAATCCCAGTGAGCCAGGATATATATAGATTGCTGTTTCTGGATACCTAGTGACTTAGGAGTTGCAAGATTTGAGTATATACTAACGATGTTCCTTGTTGCATTCTCCTTACCAGATAAACTAAACAAAATGATAAGGGGTAGCAAAAGCCCTCCATTAGTGAAGTTAATGTTTGTGTAAATGTTAATCCATAGGAAATAGAATGTTCTTGGCTTTCCAGTTTTACGGTTAGACTCTTCAGCCCCTTACTCTGTCGTCTTGATGTTTTTCATTGTTTTTCTTTTGGTGGGGGAAGCTTATTCCTCAAAGGGACAGATCTATTCACCCAATGTCAGAATACAGTAAAATCTTTTGATTGTGTTTGTGATCACTGAAAAGTTTGTTAAAATGTTGAGATATTTTATGTAGAAACAAAACAAAATATCTCACGATGACTGGGTTATTTAAGCTTTCACCAGGATGTTTGGAATTATCAGATGCCATCTCTGGTTTCTTTCTGTTTTCGGAGGACTGATTCATGGTGAACCTTCACTCCTTAGTACCAGATCGCTGATTATCAGTGGCTGAAATCAGTGTGGATGGAGACTTCTCAGAAAACCTGTTTTTCATAAACATAACATGTTGCAAAAAAACCATAAATGCCATGTTACCTCATTTTTGCTCTTAAAAAATTACAAAGTAATAAGTAATTGTGACTTATTACTTATTACTTATTCAAAAACTGTAAAAATACCGGAGTGATTACAGCAAATGATGTAAATTTCCCTTCAATTTCATACCTTCCCCCTTCCATGTCCCAGAAGTATAACATAATCACAGTTAATGGTTTAATACAATGTTTTTATGTACTTACGTACTTAAAATGCTGATAAAAATATTTTTCTTTAAAAAATCTTTTTTGGTCTATTTTAACTTGACAATAAACCTTAGATCGTCCATGTCAGTATGTATAGCTATAGCTCATTCTTTTTAGTAGCCACATAGTATTTCATTGTATGGATATACCTTTTGGGACATAATATATTTTTATATTAACCATTTCCTGCTGACTAATATTTGGGTGATTTTTTGTATTTTTGCTGTTACTATTGCTACTGCAGGAAGTACTGGGATTTCTAATAATGTGGTTGAGTTACATTTTATGCATTTAACGTCTTAGAACTCAACCACGTGTACTCTTTTGTAATGAAAAAGGTAAATTTTTATTTTGCCTGTGTGTTCTTTTTGATGTGCACATGGGTAAATATAATTTATATTCATTTATGTTATGTATATTTTAATAAATAAACCACATATACTTGAGCAATTTATAGAATATTTAAGGATATTTTTAACCATATGCCATTTTATAATTTACTCTTTAACTCTAGAACTTGAGTCTAATATAAAGATTCCTAGAAATGGAATCTCTGAATGAAAGGGTTATGTGCATTTAATTTTTAAATAGATAATGCTGAATTGCCTTCTAAAAAAAACACCAATTTACAGCCCTATGTAGAGTGTGTCCATTCCTCCATACCCTAACATTACATATTTTTCTTCTTTCCTTTCCTTTCCTGCCTTTTCCCTTTCCCTTTTTTTTCTGAGACAGGGTCTTACTTCGTTGCCCAGTCTGGCTTCTCAAACTCCTGGGCTCCAGGATCCGCCTGCCTCAACCTCCAGAGTAGCTGGAGCTCCAGGGACTCAGCACCTCACCCAGCTTAGATATTATCTTTCTTACTCTGCAGTCATTGGCTGGAAGAGGGCATTTCATTGTTGTTTCAATTTATGTTTTCGTTATTAATGAAGTTTAATATTTTTATGTGTTCACTGGCTATTTTTAGTTTTTCAACGAAGTGGTTATTTATATCCTTTCTGTTTTTCTTAGGTTATCTTATTATTGATTTTTTTTTTAAAGACACTCTATATAGTGTAAACATTGATTGTTTTGTCTTTAATATATTTTGGAAACATTTCCCCTAGTCTTTTTGCTTACCTTTTAAAGATAGGTTTCAACTGTCATCATTTGCTGTGAGTGATTATTCGCCTAGAAAATCTGAGATTATCAGTTGAAAAAGCAATAGAACTAATGAACTTTAGTAAGGTGGGCAGACAAGATAAACACAAAAATCCCAGGGCTTTAATTTTTTTCTATTATACCAGCATAGGAAAGCAGTACAGATTGAACATCCCTAATTCAAAGTGCTCCACAATCCAAAACTTTTTGAGCTCTAACTTGTCACCACAAGTGGAAAATTACACATCTGACCTAATGTGACAGGTGGCAGTCAAAACTGTATCATGCACTAAACTATTAAAAATGTTGTATAATATTATCTTCAGGCTATGTGTATAAGGTGTATATGAAACATGAGTAAATTTCGTGTGTAGATTTGGGTCCCATCTCTACGATGTCTCATGTGTATATGCTAATATTCAAAATCCAAAATCCAAAACAACTTCTAGTCCCACCCAAGTATTTTGGATAAAGGATGCTCAACCTGTATTAATCAATTAGAAAACATAAAATATCATTCTTGACAACAATGAAAAACAATAAATTTGCAAGAACTACTTGAAGAATACTGTATTTTGAAGGATAGAAAAGACCTGAATAAATGGAGATACAGACTGTATTCTTGGATGGATACTATAACATTGTCAATTTTCTCCAAATTAATTTATGCATTAAATAAAATTCTAGTAAAAATTCCCCAGAACTTTGAAAATTGACAAGCTAATTGATAAGTCAGTTAGACTTAACAGATGTATGTAAAGCCAAGAAAATTTTGTAACAACTCTGAACGAGGACTCTCCAAGCCAGATATCAAAACCAATTTTGAAAGATATTATAGTTTAAAGAGACAAACGGGGAAACTAAAGCCCATGAAGGTGAAATGACAAGTTGAAGGTCATAAACCCAGAGGGGAGCATTTTTCATGTGGGTCTATTGAAGAATTTCTCAGTTTCTGGGCTGATTTTGTGTCATTCAAACTTTTCACAAGGTTGTAATCTCTGGAGATTTCTTGTTTTACCAATTAGATAGTATCTTTTGGGAAAATTAGTTATGAAAGGAACCAACTTGTTGGACATTCACAGAACTTGCATAGAGGGTTAGAAAAGAAAAATGCTAATGCAAGCCTGGCAAGTCTTTGTGTGTTTCATGTTCTGACATTTTTTCCCCTGTAAATACTTTCTCCCTTCTTGTAGCAGAACAGTTCAAAGGTGAAGGGGTAGAAGGTGAAGAGAGTCCCAGGGCCTATCTAGGAACAGTAATTAGGAATCATTTAGAAACTTGGAATCAATTGACAGGCTCATTAGTGTTTCAGTGACATTGGGAGTTAAAGGTTTAAAATATTTATCTCTGTTTAAAGTCATGAAAATGGCCAAGGTTGAAGTATTTTTTTTCCCATGCTTTAAATTTGTGTGTGCAGAATTGCAAAGACAATGAGTATAAAATACAGAGATTGGAGAATTTAGAATTTTTGTGTAATTATTATACTTGCGTGAAAATGTAGCTATATATGTTTTGTTTCCTTAGGGCGTGTGTGTGTGTGTGTGTGTGTGTGGTGTGAGCTGGTCAGCTGCAAAACTTTCTGCCTAGCAAACTCGATAGCATCTAGGGTGGAGCTAAGAGGGAAACATACTTAATCACATACTCACCAGTTTCCTGGCACCAAGAAAATTATCACCAGTGACAGCAGCTACCAGGCTAACTTTAGTCCTGGACAGGCACGTTTGCCACAGTTATTTTAAAAGTAAATTTCTTAAAATATACGAGTTATTTGACTTCCTCTTTTTAGTGATGTTTTCATGAATCCTCCATAGGGTTTTTGTCATGTGTGTGCCATTAAAAATTCCTTCAAGTACCAAGGTCATATCCAAATATTTTATTTAGTATTCTGAAATTTGAAAGCAGAATATCCATAAATTATTTTTTTTACAAATTGTCTAGGTACCTACTATGAGCCAAGGACTACAATGTCCTTAGACACCTTATGGGCTAGGTAAAAATCATCACACATTAGGTTGGAAAAGGCTAATTGCTATGACAGATAAGAATAAAGTAATAACTGGGTAGGAAATTGAGGAAAGATTCCTAGAGGCAGTAGCATTTGGGCTGGATTATCTACTGTTATTTTATATACAATTATCTGGGCTTTGTTTAGGCATGAGAATGTAACACTTCCTTTATAGGAACTTAGAAACACAAATGTATGTCTCTGAACAAATTCAAACACAAATATCTGAGGCTAGATTTTAGAAAACCTTGTATTTGGACTCACTGTCTTCATTTTTTTCCTTATGTAAACTAGCACACCCAAGAAGTCACAGGAAAAATGTATAACGAATGCACATTAAAAAAAAATGGAAAATCACAATTTTGTACTTACTGATATTGAATAGGCATGTTTTACTGAGACAGTTGCATTTTCAATAAATATTTCTTCAGGTCTCCTATTTGTGCTGGGAAACTTGGCTAAGCAGGAAATTCTACTGTTGCAGGAAGTCCCTTTCTGATGTGCATTCATTTTGTAGTGATCATGTGTTAATTTCACCTAGCCAGAGCAGGCTTGAGAACCAGGACCTGGCTGAAGGTCTCTGAGCAGGTGAAATGTGTGTTGCAAGGTCCATGCCTGAGCCCTGCCGTGCTGCGTGCGTAGCAGAGAGGCTCAGTCTCACCCCCAGCCTGTTTACTGTGGGTACTGAGTTGCCATGGGCTTCCTTATCTGGGTCCCCAGCCTGGCCCACTAGTTCTCTGTCGGATGCCAGTGTCTCACCAGGGCTCTTTTTATTCTTACTCCAACTGGAGACCCAGCCTCTCAAACATCTGTAGTATTTGTCCCTTATCTCTTTGTTCATGTGTTCCGTCACCTTGTGGCTATTTATAGGTCACCAGTTCTGCTTTCCATTTGAAGGACCTGTCTGGCGGGGCTTGGCACCTCTGTGCTCTCTGTGTACGTGGGGCCCGGTTGCCCAGCTACCTCTGAGGGGACAGAGTGGGGACTGCCCTGGCCCACTGGTGTCCATTAAGACCAAAGAATCTGCAGGGGAAAACTGGGGTTGGGGGAAAGGACCTCCTGGAAATAGTAAATCTTAGTTTAGTTTTTCAGAGAAAGTAGTCCCCATGGGTCACTTAAAAAGACAGAAGGTCCCTCAGGAAGCAAGGCGTGATGGTGAAGGGGTTTAAACTGGGTCTGCGTTAGGAAAATGTGCATGGGCTTTTTATGCCTTCATAGTGCATGAGCTTTGGAGTCAGCCAGCGTAGCTGTGGCCTCCTGGCTCCTGTCCTGGCTCTGTCACTTATTAGCTGTGTTACCTCCAGCAAGTTACTTAATTTCTCTGAGGCCAGTTTTCCCTTGTGTAAATTGGGAATAACAAAATCTACAACGTGGGGTTGTATATTGTAGCAATAATCACGCCTCCATAGAATGTAAATAACGTGGTCAACAAGTAGAAAGTTGCCAATCACGGTCCTCATCATTTGGAAGGGGATATCCCTGGGACGTGGAATGTAGACAGGTTATGGAGCAGTCGGTCATAAGCCAAGCTTTTGTGAGGTTAGAAATTTAATTAGAAATCAATTACTTAGGGTATGTATTGGATTCATAAGTAGGTGCATAGTCTGCTCCACTTTGCTGGCTCGGTGACCTTTAACCTATCTAGGCTTTAGTTTTTCTTTATCTGTAAGAGGAGAATGAAGCTAGTAATGCCTACTTCATGGAGTTGTGAGGATTAAAAGATATTATATGTAAAGTGTGACACAGTGTCTGGTATAGATTTTGATCTGGAAAGAAAAGTCTTCCTTTGACTTCATAGCTACCTTTTGGGCACAGTAAAAGCAATGCTCAGTGACAGTTGCATTAGTGTGTTCTATGTCCTTTGAAGGATGGCTGTTCTATTTCCAAACTATTTGACACTCCTGCACTATATTTTTCTCAGCAAATACACTACGTCCCCCCCCCACGTTAGCATTAGCCCACCATTAAGTATTAATTCTTCACTCTGTTATTACTACTTTTTTTTTTCTTTTTTTTTTTTTTTGAGACAGAGTCTCACTCTCTTGCCTGGGCTAGAGTGCCGTGGCATCAGCCCAGCTCAAAGCAACCTCAAACTCCTGGGCTCAAGCAATCCTCCTGCCTCAGCCTCCCAAGTAGCTGGGACTACAGACATGTGCCACCATGCCCGGCTATTTTTTCTATATATTTTTAGTTGTCCGGCTAATTTCTTTCTATTTTTAGTAGAGATGGGGTCTCGCTCTTGCTCAGGCTGGTCTCGAACTCCTGGCCTCAGGGGATCCTCTGGCCTCCAGCCTCCCAAGGTGCTGGGATTACAGGCGTGAGCCACCATGGTCGGTCGATGGTCTTAACCACTGTTTTACTCCTTGCTGCCTACCATGCCAAATTCCTGAAGGTTTCTTGTGTGCCCTCTCTTTTGTGAAAAGTTGCTTACCTTTCTTGACTTGTGCGCTGCTTTAAAGGGGACGGCACGGCACTGCTAGTGCTCTAAGATGGGAGGATGTTGATGGATGCTGGATGAATGTTCCTTTTCCACCAGGGGGCCAAACTGTCCATCTGTAAATGAGATTTCTTGTCTTTAGACTCATTAGTGATTATTTTTCCTCGGGGGCCAGTCATCCTTTAAATCTTGTGGTAGAAAATTAAAGTGAGTTTCACAAAAGTGTGGTTTATTTTTAAATTTTCATTTAAATATTAGTGTACAGAAGTTAATTAAGTACCTGGCCTGTGGATCCAGCTTCCTGGCATGTCCCTTCTCTTGTCACTATTTAGAGAGAAGGCTTTCCTTAGAATTAGATTACACCTTGGAGGGTGAATATCTTATCTGCAAATCATGAACATTTGGGGTCCTGAATAGGTGGCCGTCTTGTGTAATAGGACCTGAATAAAGTTAGGTAAACAGGACTATCTCAGATATCTTAAAGGCTTTTGAACAGAGTCTGAGGTTAGTTAACTTGTTTTTCATAGTTTCAAATAAAGCCTGAGCACATGGGAGTTAGGGAGGACCTTCTCATTTTGCTTGCAGTGGATTTTTTTTTGGTTACTGTGTCTTAGGGTTGCTCTAGGTGTTAGGTCTGGCTCCCAGCCTGCTTAAAAGCAGTGATTGTGAATGTTTTTGGGGGTCATTGATCCCTTGGAGAGTCCTGGGAAACCTGTGGGCACCCTCCCCAGAACACACACACACACACACACACACACACACACACACACACACACACACACACACACACACACACACACACACTGCTTTGTTCATAACCCCTTCAGGGCCACAAACCTAGGCTTTAGAATATATGATATTTCCAAATGGGACCTGTATCACCGTCCCTCCCTTTCTCTGTACCATCCTGGATCACCAGCACAGCTAATTGGTTTAGTATATCTTTATTTGCACTCCAGGATTATTTGCATTTTAAAGTCTTCCTGACTCAACGGATGTGAATTTCAGAAGGGGGGGGGAACCTTCAGACTCCATCGGATGTTAGCACTTTGCGAGGGAACTGGAAAGTGCACCTGGCTTTCCCGGCCATTGTTAGCCAAAGAGGAATGGGTACAGCCAGGGGGTCCAGTTAGCTAGCTTGTAAAACCTCCCCTGTGCTGTCCCGTCCCCTGCCCTCCCTCTGCCACACTGAATTCCCCGAGCTCACTGACCTTGATGTGCCTTGGCACCTCCTGTTCCCCACCTGGAATGCCCTTCCATTCTGCCTGCGCGCCAGGAATGTTGCTCATCTTTCAGCACAAGGATCAAGTGGAAGCCTCGCCAGGCTCCCCTGGCAACCTCTCCCTCCTCCTCTCTGTTTCCATAGCAATTTTTAAAGGTCTCCATTACGACATACGTATCATGTCGTAATTATTTTTTATACGTTTGGCAGACTCTACTGCCTGTAAATCAAGTGCTTGTCTTAGTCATCCTGGGTCACCCAGCACGGTATCCCGTGCTAGATACATTTGCCGTCCAGAGTTCGTGTTATACAAGCGTGCTGTGGGGTTAGAAGGCTGGGATTCCGATTCTGACACTGGGACTTCGGGAAAATTATTTCATCTCTTTTTGTGCCGCTGATTGCTCATCTGTAGGCTTAGGGGTGCTGGCAGGGAATTGAGTCAATGCATGTGGGGCACTTAGATTAGTGCCTGGCACGTGGTAAAATATCCCGCAGCTTTTTTTTTTTTTCTTTTTTTGAGACAGGGTCTCTGTCACCTTGGCTAGAGTGCAGTGGCGTCATCAGAGCTCACTGCAACCTCAAACTTCTGGGCTCAAGTGATCCTCCTGCCTCAGACTCCTGAGTAGCTGGGACTACAGGCACATGTCACCACGCCTGGCTAATTTTTCTATTTTTTAATAGAGATGGGTCTCATTCTTGCTCAGGCGGGTCTCAAACTCCTGAGCTCAAGCAGCCCTCTCGCCTTGGTCTCCCAGAGTGCTAGGATTACAGGTATGAGCCACCATGCGGCTATTAACCATCGTGATATTTTATCATAACATTAAGCAGTGTTATTATCGAGTAAATGAGAACCTCTTAAACATAACCTGGCATAACTGGAGAAAACATTATTTAGATGTGCAGAAATTGAGTCACTTCTGCATTCTCCGAGTTTAAATCCCAACATAGATCAAATACAGAAATCGAAATTGATAGGGCTCCCAGCAAGGCTTGGTGTAGTATATACTCTCTACAATCTACTCTCCATGTCTTTATATTAAAGTTAACTGTCATCTGCGGGAGGCCATAAGGCGTGAAGTAGGTGCTGTGGGAATATAAGTCTTCTTTTCTTAAGGGTAGGAAATCCCAGGTATGCTATTTTAATGTTGTGATTTAAATGTGTTAAAAACCTTGTGTTTTTCAAATCACTTTCCAACGTAGCCCCAGCAAGCCTCGGGGCGTGTGTGGGAGGGGTCACCACCATCTGTAGTCCCACTGGTAACATTCAACCCTGTGCGAATCCAGAAGAAACTCTTAATCACAAAGCATTTGCTTCTGCTTCTAACACGAGTCAAAGGTGGTGAGAAAAAAAAAGCAGTCACTGAAGGAGCTCTTTCCTTAGTGTATTTTATTTGAAGGCAAGATAGAAATCGCCTGCTAAAGTCGTAAGTGTAATAATAATGCTCTTTTGGAGCTTGGAAGGAGCTTCACTGGTACAACCCACTCTCCTGTACAGATGAGGAAACCGAGGTCCCAGAATGTGGAGTGAGTTAACATTGTGTCAGGATGTGGACAGGGCTGTGTGCTCCCAGTTGTCACATGGATGGCCATGTGGCTGGGTGGGGGGTTCCAGGGGGCCCTTGCATGCCCTTTCTAAGTGGGAGCTCCTGTCTGACTTCAAGCACACAGCTTGCTTCTAGAAAGCTTTCCTGGACTCCCCAGGCAGTCTCTCCTTTGTGCTTTTATAACTAAATTTTGCCTTAAATTAAAAGCAGTGAAACCCAGGCCTCCTGGAAGGGTATTTAGTTTTCCTTTTAAGAAAAAGCAGAACACTTAAGCTAATGACAGTGTTGGAAAACCTTAACCCACCCCATCCGGTGATTGATATATCTGTCCCCAAATTTTTGCAGTGAAATATAAAAACAGTCTATAATCTTATTTTGTAATCAAAATCTAACCAATTACAGTCGGTCTCAAAAAGTCCTCAGCAATTAGGTTGTTAAGTCACCCAGCAAGACCCCTGTCATCAGCTTCCTTGCAGGCATTTCTTTTCATGTTTTGCCTTCTTGGTGTCTGCATAGTTTCTAAGATCTGCAGCCCAATAAATTGTGCTATTATCTCCAAGTTTCCATGTTTTAAAAAGTATACATTTGCTGTTGTCTCCTTTTTGGAAATGGAGGTCAATTTTCGATTTTCAAATTATTTCTAAAGTGAAAGAGGGCGAGAGTTTTAGAAGAAGTTAAATAATAGTAATTTTAACATTAAATGTCCAAGCCCTAGTAACGTCGACATCTAGAAAAATACTTTTGGTTATAGCTGTAGAATGTTACAGAATGTACACATAACCTTGGCAAATTTTAAAAATCTCAAATCATATAAGTCTCCTTGTTGGCAATATAGGAGAGAATCGTTACTACACAGCTGTAATATCTTTGGGGAAGAAACAACTTGTGTGTCTTGATTCTTTTTTGTAGTGTGGAACCAAGGTATTTGTAAGTTTGAAAGCAAAGAAAAGGCTTCATTGTGTGTATTCCTGAAATGTATTTCTTGGCACATTTTTCAGATCTCACAAAGAAAACGAGTCTCAGTGAGTTATTTAATAACTTTTGATCCATTCCACAAAGTACAATACGAAGTATATCAAAGAACAAAAATGCAGTAATGACAGCATTATAAAAATCACCGGTATTTAAGTGGTATATTCAGAGAGTGGTGTTTAAGTTCCTAGTAGCTATCTCACTTATTAATTGGCTATGATGGAGTAATCATGCAGTAATTCCATTATACATGTTTGAGTATTTATAGCTTTTAGGGACATGTACTAACACCATATTTAGTAGTTTCTCCTAAAGACCAAAATTACAGCCTCTGCCTCCTCTTCATTTACTTAGATGTGAATGCAAGTGCTATGAATTTTAAAAATACCTCTCTCTTTATAGTTCATCTGTTCCAAAGAGATTTATTAAGCGTCTGCCATGGCACTGTGTGTAAGTTGCTGAAACTTAAAGACAAATACAACAAGGGCCTTTTGTTATTTGTTGGGGGTGATGAAAAGTAAAGCAGATGATTACAATCGGTAGGACAAATAATTATTTGTGGGTGTGATTTATTTGAATATATAAGTTTAAGTGGTTTTCAAATGTACAGTTTAATAGTCTCAATCACTTGCATTTCCTTGAATTGGAGGCGGAGAGGAAGATGGTGGGCTTACAGCAGATTCACTGGGAATTGTGCATTATTCTACACAGAGCTCAGAAGCACATGGTGCAGCTGGCAGTATTTGCAAGGGGAGAAAAGATGGCAGCTTGGTCCTTGATTTTATTGTTTGGCATAGGGTTGTCACCTCTCAAGGGGACAACTCAGATTTCATAGGAAGGGGGATTGCCTGATTGCAGTCTGGAGGCAAGGCCTCTGATCTGTTCTCCCTGTCAATAATGTTACTTACCAATGGTATAATCAGAATTGTACTGATTATACAATTCTGCTGGGTCACGTTAAGAGCTTTTAAAAATTTTGATTTCACTTTTGCAAAGACCACTTTTCTTTTGAACCTGTTTCTTATTTGTTAACCTAGTTTGAAGTAATCCTACAGTTGTTGAAATAAATGGGCTGTCCATCAAAAAGTAACTATTTTTCATCCCATTGTCTGATGAGATGCTCTGAGTCTTTGATTAGATAGAAGACTACAGACAAGTTAGCTCTGCATCTCATTGGCATAATAGTTTTTACTCTTAAGCAAGAAATCTTCACTAGGTCCTCTGGTGATCTGGTGCTGATGTAGTGCTCGTCACAGAGGTGCTCATGACATCTTTCTATGTCCCTTGAGGATGTTGGTGCCAAGGGCTACTTACATCCTTCCCGGAGTGGCATGATTGCATCCCTTGACAATTAGTGGCTTCGTTTGTGTCATTTACCTCTTTTGCCTTCTTATCACAATGACTACCATGAAGGTAGTTATTTAAAAGAAGATGGTTAGGGTAAAGTCAGATGTGATAAGCTTCATTCATAGAGTGTGGTATGCAGGTTTGTATGACTAATAAAGTCAAGGTGTAATAGCTGTTGTAATAAAACCAAATAAAGTTTCTGGCTTCTTCATAAGTTAGCCCTAGTTTAAATTTATCATTTGTTATTATTCATTACTTTGTTCTTGTTAGAACAAGGCAAGGAATAGATAAACAAGTGGGAAAAAAATCATTACAGGTTATTTTCTATCTGCCTAAATTGCAACATAAGGAAACAGCAAAGGAAAAGAAAACCCTTTAGCTTAAACATTCCATTGACCCAAGAAAAATCACATAAGCTCTGGAAACAACTTTTATTTTGAGAACAAGACTTGAGTCTTCCCATGTGGAACATTCGATAGAAATCCATTTACAAGCTTTTGCTCCTCTAAAATGATGTCTTTTGCCTAAGAATGGATCCTCCTTGCAGTATGGAAACCGGGTAAGCCGTCCTACAGTGATCCAAACAGCCACTGGCCTCGCCCCCACCCCACCCCCCAAACTTGACTAACAACACAGCAATATAATTTTACCGTTTAAAACTTGGCTGACCTAAACATGAACTTTTAAAGAAAACAAGAGTCATTACTGAAAGAGATTCCATTTCTTTCCGGGGCCTAATTTAAGATGACTTTCCAGAACTTTGAGAAAACTTACTCTTCCACTGGCCACTTAATGGTGTAACAAAGTAAACATTCACAAAAGAGGCAAAATACAGAGTTCTCTATGTTTGGATTTTCAAAGATCTGGTTTTTCAGGGGTGCATTCTTTCTTTCTAGGGTTGCCATATGTAGGTTGGAATAATTTAATAGGGTCCATCGAAAGTTGTGCCATGAATTTTATTGGTGGTAATTAATGAATAACTAATTTCAGAAGACTTTATTGATTAAATTTTGCCCTGTTAGGCTTCCCATGACACCTCTGTATTCTATACACCTTGATTATTCAGAACCAGGAAGTAGTGGTGCTAGGGCTCTAATCTTGGTGGGCCTGGCTTCGAAGACCTTGCTTGTTGGAGTGAACCACACCAACGCCTTTATGCCTTTTCAGACATTCAGAAATGTGGTTCTCGAGAAGTGGAACAGATTTGAGGAACCATAAAACACTACTTAAAGTGACACAGCAGAGAACACAGGCTTTAGACTGGGTTTAAATTGGCACCCTGTACTTTGAGGCTTTGTTTTGGGCAACATGACCCTCATTTGTCTCACCTGTAAAATGGGGATAATTTTACCTGCCATGGCAGGGTCATTGGGATGATTGCATGAGCTGCATTACATGCATAGGATCTGATGAACTGCCTGGTACTTAGTAGGAATTCATGAAATGGTAGCTGTTCTTGTAATTATTGACTTGACCGAGAACTCCCATATCCTGATTCTTGGTTCTGTCAGGATTGTATACATATGTTATCTAATTAATGACTTCCAAATATGAGTTATTTCAAGGGTTAAGTGACTGAACGATGATTAATTTCAGGTGGTCCTAAACCCAAAGCAGTGACTTCTGCGAGGTGATTGAGCCTATATTTTGTTTGTAAGTTAAAAAGAACAAGTAAAAAGAAAAGCTGTGTAGAATCCTGGGTCAGTAAGTAACTCTGAAATTCTGTGATTGGTATAAAGCCCAACAACGGAACTTGGATCTTTTAATTTCCACAACTCCTAGGAAATAAGGTGTATCAAAGATTGTTAGTAACTTCCTTATCACTTTCTCCTATCAGTGGTCTTCCTGCAAACAAAACCAAAAAAAGAACAAAAAAAGTCACTTGCTTCTACCAGACTTGCAAAAATAACAGTAATAAGTATCCCTTCATAACACACATGCACATTATTTAGTTTTCTAAGTATAGTTTTTTTCTGTTGGCAAGGAGTTCATGGAATTTCATTTAACCAGCAACTAAAGGGCTTTCATGGGACAGGGAAATTTATAGTCTATGCTAGGCTGAATGATACAAAATGAAAAAGGCCCTGAAACATGTTTCTGAGGGGTGAACCAACAAAGAAGACACATATCCATCTGCTCCAACTGGTGACAGGTTAAGCATCTCTGATCTGAAAAGCCCAAATACTCCAAAACGTAAAACTTTTTGAGTGCCAACATGATACCTCAAGTGGAAAATTCCACACCTGACCTCATGTGATGCGTCCCAATCAAAACTTTGTTTCGTGCACACAATTATTAAAATACTGTATAAAATTACCTTCAGATTATGTATACGAGGTGTATTGTATATGAAGCACATGGTTTTTGTGTTTAGATGTGGCTCCTATCCTCAAGATCCTCATTCTGCACATGCAAATATTCAGAAGTCCTAAATCTGAAACACTGGTCCCGAGCATTTTGGGTAAGGAATACTCAACCTATACTAACGGCTTGCAGAGGTGCTGAGCTATAATAGATACTCTCTGGAGGCTTCTCTATGTGCATCGCTCTTTGATTTGCTTAATTCTCTTCCAGAAATCATGGATCTTTGTAATCCAGTGGGACCAGTATTTTACGATGCTTGATATTGTAAGTTCAAAGCCCTGTGCTATAATTTAGAATTCTGTTCATGTTACTAATCCTCGTGGGTACTGTGTTGGTGATATACAGAGATAACTGGGAGCTTAGAGATGAGAGCCTCCAGTGGGGCTGTGTGCACCCGCATGTATGGTGGGGAGTGAGTAGAGGGAGGATGAGCCTCCACACCAAGAATAGTTTTGAAGGGTCTTCAAAGATAAATGAGTGACCAGGAGAAAAAGAAACGACCTTTAGGTAGATTAGGTTTTCTTTTCACTTTCCCCAACCCCTAAACACATGCTGGTACCAGGGGCCTTGTATTCTCCAAGCTAGCACATTTTTTACTAGGAACGATTTCAACAGTTGTACACTCATAGGACCTTACTGTGACTTCCATGCTTGGTACTATCTCTATCTTGTTGGATAAGTCCGTAATGAATGTACTTCTACAGGGCAGCTCTAAAAATATTTCAAAGGTGCTGTCAAATTTCTCCTGAGCCTTGTTTTTTGTCTCCTTTAGGCTAACCACCGCTAATTTCTTCAACCATTTTTATCTGATTGCTCTTCTCTGGGTCTCCAACTTTACTCTTCCAGTCTTCAGATGGGATTCTGTGCTTTGAGCATGGCCCTTCCGTGCAGAACAGGTTGCCGCTGTGGCGTTCCTTTATCTAACGTCAGTATCGCTTAGGATGACATTAGTTTTCTGAATATGTCACCCCGTTTCTCTGCTTCTCCAAGCCTGGAGAATGTGGTGTGTCACAGCTCACTGGTGCCCTTGTGTTCTTCTGTGCAGCTGTGGTTTGCTTGTGTTTTTCTTTTAAAAATAATTCATTGTGTTGAATTCATAGGGTTGGATTTTGTTCTAACAAGAGGTTCTTGATCTTGGGCACTTAATAAATCTGTCCTGAATGTCACTGAATAAGTAATGAACCTTTAAATGTTTATACTCCCTTGTCATGATGTAGCGATTTGACGTAGAGTTGTCAGGATTATAGGTGAAAACATTAAAATTGATCTTATCAGAGCCTGCGATTTGAAAAAACAAGTTCACTTCAGAAGAGTTTGTTATTGAACTCTTGTTTGACTGCCTTTTTACTTAAGAAGTTTCTATCACGCAAGTTTATCTTAAGCACAACTATTTATTATTTATTATTCATTTGAATCTTTTTCCCTTGCTGATAAACCGCCTGGTAGCTTTTGGTAAAATAATAGTTACTGAACAGGGTTCTCTAAATAATATAGTCTGTAAAGGAACTGAGCCAATTGCTTGTCTTGTCCTTTTTCTTTCTTTCCAAGTTTTAAGATGGTCATTATAACCTTTATCAGATACAGGATATAACTAAGTGAATTTTCCCCTACAGAGTATAACTAAGTGAATTTTCCCCTACAGAGTATAACTAAGTGAATTCCCCATTCTGTCCTCCTGTGCAGTGAAGGAGACTGACAGTAAGTGCAATCAGGAAGTTAATAGTGGTCATTATTGCAAGGGGTAAGGAAAAATAGCAGCCAAAAATGCCATTTACCTGAAACTTTCAAGTGACTTGATTGAAGAAACACTCAAGCAAAAGCTTACCTCACTACTGTTAGACAGAGAAATACAATTAGCACATTTACTTCTGCAACTGGAATTAAATTCTTTGCATGATCATTGTCTTTAGCTCTTTATCCTAACACTTGGGCCCAGGAAGAGAGAGACATTTGAAATACATATTATTCTACCTTAAGTGTTTTTCTTTGCCTTTGCAAGATAATATTATTAGATTGGATGTGCCACATTTTATGTCACCAAGTTTGTGTTGGTATCCAGATAAAGAAATAGGAAGATACGATCTTATTTTAAATGATTGCAGAGGAGGAATATCTGAATTTACTTTGACGTGTCAAAAATACTTTGGTTATTGTAGTACTAGTTGTTATTTTGTTCTTATTTTAGAATAAGTTGACATGAGCTGTAATCTATCACTATGCTCAAGAAATAATGTTTGGAGGATCAACTTTGTGTGCTTTCCATTCATTTCATACTATCATTTAAAAGCAAACCTCTTTAATCAAAGCCAAAAGCAAAGGATGTGTGTTCTCTTTCTTCCATGTTTTTTGGCAGATCTTACAGCTGAGTTGGAAGAGTCATGAATGGGCAATTTCGAAGAAGTAAAAAAGTAATTTTGTTAGTTCATAAAGCAAAATCTTTTCCTTAGAGAGTCCTTTGCTTTTCTCAGGGTAGCATACTGATGTGGAGTCACTGATTCATACTTTATAAGGAAACTTGTAGCACCTAAGAGAACCTTAAATAGGCTGATTTTGCAGTGAACATCTCAAAAAACGAATGTTGTAAGAAAATCTTTTTACACTCTGGTGATAAGAGTTTTCTAAAAGTTAGGAGGAAAAAGTTCTTCCTTAGAGTCAGTCTCCCATTTGCTTCCTCTGTTGCTCACTTGTCAGTTTTTCATAATTAAAAAAAAATTAATCATGGCAAAAAATATACACATAACATAAAATTTACCATCTCAACCATTTTTAAGTGCACAGTTCGGTAGTGTTAAGTATATTCATATTCTTGGGCAACAGATCTCCAGAACTTTTACATCTTGCAAAACAGAAACTCTACCTACTAAATAACACCCCTCCCCAGCCTGTGGCAACCAGATTTTACTTTTGTTTCTATGATCGCTTTAGTTATCTTACATAAGTGGAATCATAGTATTTGTCATTTTGTTACTGGCTTATTTAAATTAGCCTAATGTCTTCAAGGTTCATCCATATTGTAGCATGTGTGTCAGGATTTCCTTCCTTTTTAAGGCTGGGTAATACTCCATTGTATTTGTTCATTTGTCTGTTGATGGACATTTGAGTTGCTTCTGTCTTGGTTATTGTGAATAATGGTGCCATGTGCATGGGTTGGCAAATGTCTCTTCAAGATACTACTTTTAATTCTTTTGGATATATATCCAGAAGTAGTATTACTGGACCACGTGGTAACTGTTAAGTTTTTTGAGGAACCACCATACTGTTTTTAGCAGCTACACCATTTTGCATTTCCACCAACAGTGCATAAGAATTGCAACTTTATCTACATCTTTGCCAACACTTTTCTGTTGTTTGTTGTTAGTAGCCATAATTGTCAGTTCTTAACACTAACCATAATGATCAAATAATTTTTGAGTGCCTGGGGGCACACAAATGTGAGACTTAAGTGTAGTCTACAAAGCTGGAGTTGAAATTTTTTTCTCTTTCAATTGCTTTTAAACGCCGTTTTGGGACTTTTATATTTGTAATAGGTCTCGTGCAGAGTATCCTTGCTGCTTCTTGGTTTTTAGCAGTCTGAATGGGGATTTTCAACCTAGGTAGAAAAAACAGGGGAGCATTATAGTGCGGGGAAGTATTATTCATGTCTTAAGAGTTGACAGATTACAGGTGTACAATGCGCTGGGATGTTCCTTGCCCACGAATGGAAATGCTCCAGAGACTGTATAGACCAGCTAGATGCCTTCAGCTCTCTCCAGTGATTCACTTTTTCCCTCGTTCTGCCTAACTTCCTTATTTTCTCTGTTAGAGATGCTAGATAGTAATCAAAACGTTTACTTGATATTCCATCTGAAAAAATGAACCCTCCAAAAAAATTACAAAGAAAAAAGCTAATGTTTTATCTGTGCCGTCAGTTGTATATTTTTTATTCGTGTACTTTTTTAACAACATATCAGAAAGAGCTTTATAATCTGCCTTCTCTAGATTACATGTATTAGAGAATCCGGTAAACTTGGATAGAGGAACAAGGGACATTTCTGACCCTTATAAGAAGGGTACCTAGTGGCTGAGTAACAGTTTTAAACAACTCTTTCGACCTTTAGCATGCCAGTGTTCCCTCTAGTGAAAACAGGCAAAATTAAGCCAAAATATGAAATAACCTATTTTGGCTTCTTTTCGCAGTTTTCTCCTTCTCCCCTTTGCCCTTCGGATTTGCAGCACTTCCACGTGCCTCGCAGGTTTGCCTCCCTCCTTCCCACTCGTCCCGCGCCCCATCTCCGCCTCATCCTCTGGTTCTGGAAGCCTCCGCGGCCAGTCCCAGCCCGTCCCGTTTTGCTTGCATCCCCGGCCCCCGCGGCCTTCCCGCGATGCTTCCGGCTCTGCTCTCGGTGGGCCCGTCCTCCCCAGGCCCCGGCGCGGGCCGGCCGGGCGCCGGGCTGTGGCGCGGGCGGAAGCCGGGTCGGGTGCGCCGTCGCACTTCCGGTCGCGAGCCCCGCGCCGGCCGCCATTGTGGTGCAGGCAGGGCCGGAGCGCGCGGGGTGGGCCCGGGGCCGCTGTCGGAAGTGGGAGGGCGCCGAGAACCAAAGTAACCTGCACAGGGATCTGGGAAGGCCAGAGGGGGTGGCATCTCGCGACACTGTAGTGACTGAACTGGGGCTTCAAGGGGAAGGCTATGGAAAGACTTGGCACTTCGTGCTGGTATCATGACTTCTTACCATTGCTTTTATTTTCTCAGCGTAACTTTTCTTTTTTAAATCGTGGTATTAATAATAACTCACCTGAAGTAGCCACTTGAGGCAGTAGGAGCAATGCAAAAGCATGTCCTTAAGCATTCTTGTCTACACCGCCACCGGCAATGGCTCAATACCGATAGCAGTTGCGACAGGGTCGCCTCAAGCTCTGCAGCTTCTCCACAACCCTAACCTGGAATAACAGGCTAGGTGGATTTTGCTTGTTTGCAAAATGCTGGAATGAGTTTGCCCAAAGTCTGTTCTCCCTGAGAATGTAATACTGTTTCTTCTCTGACGGCTGACTACGGTTTTAAAAAGTTTTCCTGTAATGGTGTGCTGCATTAATAGTGTTGGTAAAGCTAAAAATGTAAAACCTTGTTGCTCTGCATGATGTAAAAAGAAAAGTCTGTATATCATAATGGTGAGGAACCCAGGATCTGAAGTGCTTAAGTACAGATTTAACCTCTAACACCAGCTGTTTTATTTTAGACAGGTTCCTTAACCCTCAGTTTTCTCATTTGCAGAATGGTTCCTATCTCGTGGGGTTGTGGTAGGGGGTAATTGAGTTGATACAAGTTTATGGTTACTTTTCTGACATCCTGGGGCCAGATGTGCGTCATAATCTTGCAGATTTTAAAAGATAGCACAGTTCATAACTCGTAGAAAACATGATAGAGTGAGGTCTAAGGTAGCGCCCAGGAAGTAAGCGTGTTAATGTTTCTGCAGTGGAACATGAATAGTTACACTAAGTGGAATAAATTAAAACTGTAAGTAGTTTTCACATCACTTATGGTCAGGTTTTGTCACCCTGTGAGTTACACAACTCGCCTCTCCTCACAACTTCAGGCTTTGAGAGCTTTTAGATTTTGGAATTGTGGGTTACAGGTTGTGGAGTCACATATAAAACTTTTGAACAGCGCCTGGCATGTAGCAAACACCATATAAAAGTTATGTGGAGAAGTGTAAGAAAAATGGATAAGAAGGTGGAGCAGAAAAGTTCCATGTTCCTCTTCATCTTGCCTAGCTAACCAGTTGGCTCCTCAGAGAACAATTTTTTAATATTATGTCTATTTCAAAGATTCCAAATAAATTTCTAAAACGTTTTCTTTTGTTGTGACTTTTCACTTCTGCCTTGACTTGCCTCTACTCTTAAGCACACATTAATAATAAATAGCAGGCTAGGTGTGGTGGCTCAAGCTTGTAAGCCCAACAATTTGGGAGGCTAAGGCAGGAAGATCTCTTGAGGCCAGGAGTTCAAGACTAGCCTTGGCGACATTGTGAGACACCCCCCCCCCACACACACCTCTACAAAAAAGAAAGAAAGCCACCCTGTACTTCTTAATCTTTTGATCTGCTTTGCTGCCAGCGGATCATTTCTGGAACATCTGATAGTGTAGGAAATTCTTAAATTTTAAGCAACTTAAATGTTTCTAACATTGTATCTTTTGTTACCAAAGAGGAGAGCCTCCTGAGTTTAGTACTGTTGGATAGATGTTTTGCATGAATTCGTGACGATCTCCTGGTTGCCTGAAAGTCTAGTGATCCTGGTGCATCTTATCCTGCGATCCATTAATCCACTGAAAAATATATTCTAGCTTTAATAATAGAAAATAATTAGACCCCTTTCTCATCCTCTTTCCCCCAATACATTATTTTTAAGCCTGACCAAAATGACAATGTGAAAATGTCTGAAAGAATAGTATGTGCTTTTGAAAAGATAAACCAGAAACTCTGTGAAGGGCAAAGTTAAAATTTTAAGGGAAATCTTACTATCATTGTGTCCGCAAGAAACAGATTGATAGAAGTAACTACATACATAGGTGTTTAGGTAATTTAGAAGAATAACATATCGTTTGATTATTTTACTGGGTTATGTCTATTCTCTGTAGAACTGTAAATTCCACTTTTACTCATAAATCAGTAATTCATTAATTCTGAAAAATAATTGATTATCTGTAGAAGGAAAGCTGATATTGGAATTAAAAATTTTTTTTTCTCGCCATTTCTTTATTACTTATCTTTAGTCTTTTTATAGATACATTTATATGAGGACTTTGCTAAAGAAACAAAAATTAAAATCAGTTAAGATGCATGAATAAATCAGAATTGCCAGAGATCATCTTAAAGTGTAAGCCTTGTTTCTTTATATAAATTTATCTCTTGCAACTTCATGTTATCCTGATGAGGGCTATTATTAATAATTTAAAAAATGATTTTATAGTTTATTGTGGTTAGTGATTCCTTCTAGTTCATGTTCTCATTTATTGTGGTTAATCTGTGGAGTAGATTTGGTCATTTCATATATCTTATTTTTAGCAGTTTCACAATATTTTAAATCTTATATCTTATTCCTTTAATAAGTAAGAATTAAGGCCAGCAATCAATAACGGAGAGACTGTTGTGTTTTCAAACTTCAAACTTGCTACTTAGAAGCAAAGAGGGTTAAAGAAGAAACTAATGTATTTTCTTCTGCTTCTCTGTTTTCTATTTTAATGCTTAATATGGGTAGATTAATTTTTCAGTCATTTTTTACAATAAGCTTAGCTTTAAAATGAGACAGTACTTTAAGCATAGCATTAGAATAACTTCCTGACGTCTGTGTGCACACAAGTATGTACTGTGTGATGTTGGCTGTAGCAACAAAAAAAACAAAATGTGGCTTAAACATAAAAGTCTGGAAAATGGACCATGGTCTACATTCTTTTGAGGGACTTTCTATTTTGATTCTCTGCCACCTTCAGCATGTAGCTGTCATCTTATGGCCTAAGATGGCTGCTCCAGTTCTCTCAGTCATTTTCTGGACAGGAAAGAGGGAAGAAAGGCTCCTTTAAAAATTGAGAAGCTATAGACATCACTTATGCCTAAATCATAGACCATAATTTAGTAATAAAGGTTAGGCATGCCAAATTTGAAACGCTCCAAAATTCAAAGCTTTTTGAGTGCCAACATGATGCTCAAAGGAAATGCTTATTGGACCTTTCTGGATTTTGGACTTTTGCATTTGGGTTGCTCAACTGGAAATATAATTCAAATATTTCAAAACCTGGAAAAATTTGAAATCTGGGGGATTTGTGGTCCCCAAACATTTTGGATAAGAGGTGCTCAACCTGGATAGTCCTAACTAGCAAAGGAATTTAGGAAATTATGTATCCAGCTGAAATGTATCACGATGTAAAATGGAAAGAAAAGATACTGGAGGAAATGGGCAGTTGCTTTTATAAAGTGCGTAATATTAAGTGTGCAGGGTCTTGTGAATCATGAATACTCATCATTGCCAACAGCTGACAGAAGAAAGACTCTCACTTTCATTATACAGCCATTGGGATCTACAAATCACCAGTGTTGGGTCTGTGTGAAAAATATTTCCTTCCAATCTGTCACCTGTGGAAAAAAAGATCTCCTAATTCTTAATTTAGGAAAGACTTTGTAGGGAGACATTATTATTTTAAAAAGTGAAACATATAGAAAAAAAATTTCAGTAGAGTAGACAGTAAAAATTGTCTTACCCAATTTTTACTGAGGTACTTCCATAGTTTTATTTTACCAGTATACAAAATTGTATCTGCATCATTGTTTTTTTTTTTTCCCACTTAGCAGTGAATCTTCAGACTTTTCTATATCGACAATATCTACCTCATTTTTAAGAAATGTTGTATAGTATTAATTTGGGAACTTTTATAACAATGTTGTTAACATCAACTTACGTCATTTGTGGTTACTTTTTTTTTTTTTTTTTTGCTAGATGATGGATTATAGATAGGTCCCTGATATAAACAGGAGATTTCTTTTTTCTTTATTTTTTAAACAGGAGATTTCTAAAAGCCTTTTAGTCACTTTGTCCTTTTGCCTCAGCAGTCTGTAGTCTGGCCTTTCAGTGGTTACTAAATTTTCTCTGTTGAGAGTACATGGGCTGTTAAGAAGACTCTGACATGAAAAGCAAAGAAACCAGAATTATTGAGCGGGTTTACAACTGCAGTGTCCACTGTTAAGTTCAGAATGGAACATAGAAAAGATAAACTAGATGTGGTTTCTAGTTCTAGATAATGTTTGCCTGATTCTTTTCTATTAATTAGAATATTAACATTTAATTTGTTAAGGATTACAAGAGTTAGCCTGAGCCTGTATTTGATCTTTTTCACATGCTCTGTAACGGTAAGCATGTGCGAAGTCCTCCTGTGCACATTTTTGAACGTACAACATAACTGAGGTGGAAGACACCTAGATATTTGCAAGATGATGCGTTCAAGGTGTTTGTTCCCTGTGCCCTTCCTGCCATTGGTTTGAGGATCGGCAGTCCCACTTGTTTTTAGTACTGGCCTTAAACCAGCTCCCCGTGTTGCCTCTCAAAGTCAAGTCAAGGCATCTTTTCTATCAAGCATAGACTTTTGAGGTGGAAGCAGCAGTACATGAGAAGGTGGCTGGTAAAAATTTGTAAGAATTTGGAGAAGTCTATAGAGAGCAGTGGGTAGAAATGGGTCTAATGGTTAAGAGCTCTTGGGCTCAGGAATCAGGTGTTGCTCACGATTCAAATCTTGACTCTGCCACTTTCTAGCTACCTTGATCAAAGTTATTTTCTGAACCTCAGTTTTTCCTTATCTGTAAAATGGGGACAAAAATAGGACCTGTTTTACCTAAGTTGGAGTTAGGATTAAATAATGCATGTAGTAAAATGCTTGGTAGTATGTTTGGCAAGTACTGTCCAACTCCATATACTTTTCACTTTTTCTCTGTATTCAGTTTGTCAAATTTCTGTGAGACCAAACCGGTAGAGGGGCGCTTTTCCGTCCTTTGTTTATTTCATCCACTGCCCTGGCTAGCCTGCCTGCCTAGCCCCTGGAGTGGAAGTCAGGACTAGAGATACTACAGTTTCTAGCTGGGAGTGCTGGAGAATGATAGGTGACTTCTGCAAGGGAGACAGGAGAGCGGTGCTAATTCCGCATTCTCAGGCTTTTGAGCAGTTTACCATTGCAGCATGTAGTCCTTAAACGCCTTCTTGAGCCTAGTTGAGAATGAAAGAAAAAAAGACAAAAGCAACCAACTTTAGAGTGTTTTTAAGCTTGGGTTTTTTTGTTAAAATACTAGGATAGGCTGGGCGAGGTGGCTCATGCCTGTAATCCTAGCACTCCGGGAGGCCGAGGTTGGAGGATCGCTCGAAGTCAGGAGTTCGAGACCAGCCTGGGCAAAGAGTGAGACTCTGTCTCTATTAAAAATAGAAATTAGCTGAACAACTAGAAGTATATAGAAAAAATTAGCCGGGCATGGTGGTGCATGCCTGTAGTCCCAGCTACTCGGGAGGCTGAGGCAGGAGGATCACTTGAGCCCAGGAGTTTGAGGTTGCTGTGAGCTAGGCTGACGCCACGGCACTCACTCTAGCCCGGGCAACAGAGTGAGACTCTGTCTCCAAAAAAAAAAAAAAGAAGTGAAAAATAAAATAAAATACTAGGATACCCTAACGTGATCTTCTGTTAGGCCTATGTTCAGCTATCCAGAAGCCGCTTGAATAATGTGCCTTTATCTCACCCACCCACCCCCGCTTAGTTTTCTAAGTGGATTCTCCTCACACCATCTCCTCTGTGGTGGAGACAGAAAACAGTCACCTCTACCTCACACAAGGAGAAATTGGGCCTCAGGGTGATTCACTGGAAGGAGCATCACTGCTCATCGGAGCCTTGAGGCCAGATTCTAGCATTTTCTGCTTCTCTGGTAGTCTCAGGCTTTTTGCCTTTCACGGAGTACTTTTCCATTGTTTTAGAAAGAACTCCGTCAGGGCCAGATTCTACAGTTTTATGGGTAGAATTTGCTTTCAACAGAAAATCATGAAAAATTACAGTTTACTTTTAGTTACACTTTCAAGTCAACTAGGATGTCCTGTTTAGAAGCCGGGCTCCAAGCCTCTTTAAAGAACAGTTTATCTTTCTTTTAAACAAATGGAGGTATTACATGGCTCACAGATGGAGGGCAGGTTGCCACATCACAATAAACTAGTGCATGTTTCCTTCTCTCAAATAACTTTACTCTTAAAATGAGGGAATGAGAGAACAGATGAAAATTATAAAATTTTAAATTGCCACATCTAGATACTTTAAAATCAAGTGACTTAGTCCCCATTTTAGTATTCATTTAAAAGTAGACTACTTTAAAAACCCTGAGGGTAGAATATTTAATCACTTACATGCTAGTTCCTAAGAATTAATAATTAAGCAGTTCAGCATGAAATGGATTTACGGATGGACTGCTCTAGCCCGGCCTGTAGACTGAGCTTGAGTCAGGTGGAAACACGCAAGGCTTTCAACCTGATCTCTGTTGGCTTTTACTCCTCATACCCAGAACTGAACTTTGAGAAGGAGGGTGGGACACAGTCACCATGGGAAGTCACTTCAGGTAGGGGCTGGAGAGTGTGAACAGAACACCAATCTGGCTGGGAACTGTCAAATCACAATCAATCAAACGGCAGGCTTGGTCCTATGCTTCCAACCGGTTCAGGCCTTCGGTCCCAATCCCTGCCTTGGCATTCATGACACTTGAATGGGCCGAAGTAAGTGGTGTCACGTAAAATGCTGCTTGCTATTTCCAGAGCTCCATAACTGGGGAAAAATACCTGGAATTCTAAAAGCTGGCCCAGTCTTACAACAACACAGGTAACACAGTGATTAGTTTATTTGTCAGTTTTGTTTCTATTTGGTTTCTCATTGCCTGAGGGAAAGCCTTTGACTTACAAATAAACTTCAGTTGGACCCTGTGGCTCATGCCTGTAATCCTAGCACTCTGGGAGGCCAAGGTGGCAGGATTGCTTGAGTCCAGGAGTTCAAGACCCCATCTCTACTAAAACAAAAGAAAACAAAACAAAAACAGAAAAATTAGCCGGACGTGGTGGCACACACCTGTAATCCCAGTTACTCAGGAGTCTGAAGCAGGAGGATTGCTGGAGCCCCCAGGAGTTTGAGGTTGCAGTGAGCTAGGGTGACACAACTGCATTCTACGTGGGGGTGACAGAGCAAGATTCTGTCTCCAAAAAAAAGCAGCAGCAGCAGCTTCAGAATAAAACTACTCCTCCTTAGCCTTTAATGGTACTGATTGATGAAAGGCAGGTGTATATCTGGGAAAAAATCCTAGGTGTATATTAAAATCAGTAGTAAATGTGACTAGCCAGTGTCTTAGTATTTTTTCAAAATATGGACTGCTTTAGGTCAGGCATGGTGGCTCACGCCTGTAATCCTAGCACTCTGGGAGGCCGAGGTGGGGGAGGATCGCTCGAGGTCAGGAGTTCGAGACCAGCCTGAGCAAGAGTGAGACCTCATCTCTACTAAAAATAGAAAGAAATTATATGGACAACTAAAACATATATAGAAAAAATTAGCCGGGCATGGTGGCTCATGCCTGTAGTCCCAGCTACTCGGAAGGCTGAGGCAGGAGGATCGCTTGAGCCCAGGAGTTAGAGGTTGCTGTGAGCTAGGTTGATGCCACAGCACTCTAGCCCAGGCAACAGAGTGAGACTCTGTCTCAAGAAAAAAAATATATATATATATATTTATATATATAGGCTGCTTTAAAAGCTCTAAAGGTAGAATGTGCCAAAACAAGTGTGTTTGCATCCTGGGGGCTCCCACAGGCCCTGGGTGCAGTAGCATAGCTGTGTTTTGGTTTTCATCTCTGGCTCTGCAGAAGTAGGCAGACTCCAACACATCTCACTGGCCGGGGCTCCTACCTGCCATCCCAGTGCCTTAGGACTTGGAAGATTTCTTTTATAATGCATACCCCTCCCCAAGCTAAAATCTTTGAATAATGTCCTGTCATTGACTATTCCATTTATAATAAACTTAATGTATAAAATGATATATTATCAAGAATTACTTCAGCCATCTGACACAGGGTCTGTCCTCGTGAGGCTTTGTTGTTCAGGCAAGACTGAGATGTCTTTTATTATTTAGTAGGTGTTTGGATGTAGGTCATGGGAAGGTTGTCTGACAAGCAAAGCAAGACTGCTTTGGGCAGGAACTGAGTTGAGATTTCGATAGATACAGATTATTATCTCCCTCCCTCCAGCCCCTGCCCACCCCCAGCAGTTTTCTCTTTGGGAATAGCTCACATTATTTCGGGCTCTGTAGAAGTGTGAATGGGGCTAGTGTCTTTCTCAGGGAAAACTGCCATTTTTACTGATGTTTCCCAGCAGGAAACAGTCTGTTGGTAGTGGATATGTTGCTAAGAATAGAGAACAAGTGAGAAACTGGGGATACTTGTACAGGCTTTGGGGGCAAATTTTATTTATGGAGACACTTAGCCCATTTGTTTTTTTACAAATCAAATTGCTAATTGTAACAAATCTCTCCCATCTTCTGGGGACCAGAGAACAGTCAGCATCTAGAAACAGTTACTCCAGGCATTGTCATTAGCCTGAAACCACTGTATAATGGTTGGTTTGTGTTTCTTTTCCATCATTATTTTAGTCACAGTATTATTTGAAGCATCCTCAGAAAAATGTCACATCCATAGATGGCAATTTTTAGGGAGGAAACAGCAAAGGTCATTAGTACTATAGAACACAGGACTCCCATATTTCCTTCATATCGCTCCACCTTCCTCCTCTGTGAGATGCCTCAACAAGGTGGCATTCGTGTTTCCAAGAGATCATCAATACAGGTTGTGTTGCACTAAGTTCTCCATAGGTTGAACTAAATAAGAGGAAGGTGATGGTCAGACATGGCATTTTACATCATCAGTCCTTAGTTAATCATGGACAAATACAGGTGTTCCGGAGGGCTGTCAGAGGTGGCCGGAAATTGGGGTCTACAGATGGGGTGGGTCTTCCAAGCTATGGAAGAACTTCGAAGGAATGAATAGTTAATGTTTGATGTGCAGGGATGGTTGTACCAAGTGTTACCATTTGCAGAGAATGCATCCAACCATTAATAAAATGCTAGATGTCACAGGGGTGGGGTGGGGAGAGGTAGAGAATCACTAGGTGGGAGTTAGATGCTCATTGCTGACTTCTGCCGCGATCATTGCAACTGTATCTATTAGGTCTCCCCACCTCCACCCCCTACAAGACTTTTTTTTATACTGGTTAGTGCATAGAGATGACCCTTGTCTCATTCCTTGTCGTATAGTTATGTAATTTTCTCATCTTTGACCCCTGCGATGCTACCTAGGTGGAGAAGAGTGCTGGATGGTTCTTATGCCTCAGATTCCAGCCGATCACTGAGTTGTTTGTCCTGTTCTCTACTACAGGGCATATACCAGGACAGTTAGCTTTTGCATAAAAGCACTTATTGTATTAGAGAATTGGGAGGAGGGGAGGAGGCTGACTCCCGGCATATGTTTATGTCATATGAGAAATGTTTATGCTATTTGTCTAAAAACTCTCCTTTTCATGGTGAGTTACTGTTCCTAACAGATATGTCATACTACCCTGAAGTGTAGTTACTTGCCATAGATGTTGTCTTCCCCGTTTCCTGTAATTCCCTCAGGAAGAAGATACCGAACTATTAATAATCTTTGTGAGCTTGTAGCAGTATTTCTCAGTCCATGTTCTGTGGGCTACGTATCAGTATCATTTAGGGTCCTTGTTACAAACGTTGATTCCAGGGCTCTGCCTTAATCAGAATATCCAGGAATGGAAACTGAGATAAAGATATTTTAAATAACCATCATACCCTCCCCGTGATCTTAATGCACATTAAAGTTTGGTCAACCATTCATGTAGAATCTTGCTAATATGGTCAGTAGACCTGGCAACTAGCTAGAAATGCAGAATCTCAGGCCCCACAGTAGGTCTGTAGAATCAATCTACATTTTAATAAAACTCTACATGATAATATACACACTAAAGTTGGAGCAAATTGCTTTTCACAACTCTTTACAAGTAGTAAGCTCTCATTAATGACTCATTACTTGTTGGTCTGTGTATCTGCTTCTCAGATATTGTACTTTTCCTAAACAACCAAACCAAAAAACCCATAAACTTTTAGCTTCTTAGAAATTTAGGAAGTGTCTCAGAAGAATTGTTCTCTTATTATATTATTGTCAGAAAGAATAATAGTGAAAGTGTATGGTATCATTAGTTTAAGCACAAATTCAGTCATTTCCTTCTAAATATTAGGTCAAGTATGAAATGTCCGATTTCCTTAAGTACTAAGTTTGACAGTAGGTATCTCTGACATTTCACTTAGACACTGCTTGTTTTATTTTCATTGTGAAGGTACATCCTCAGTCTTTCAAATGCATGTTTTGGCTTGTGATTATCTTCCAAATTTTTTTTAGAATAATTTTTGTGAAACCATATATAAGTCAAAAATTTGTGTTACTTTTGAATATGAGTTCCATCGTGGAACTAATGCAGTGCAGACAGCTCAAAACATCAACGACATGTTTGGGAAGGATGTGTGACTAATGAATGCACAGTACAGGGATGGTTTGAGAAATTCTGCTCTGGTGATTTGAATCTTGAAAATGAGCCACGAGGGTGACCTGAGACCAAGGTGGATAATGATGAGCTGAAAACTGTTATGGGAGCGAATCCATCTCAACCTATGCATGAATCAGCAGCAAGGTTTGATGTTGCTATTCCAATGGTATTGGATCATTTGAAACAAATCAGCAAGGTAAAGAAGCTGGATAGATGGGTTCTGCATGAATTTAAATGAGCATCAGACGAGAAATCGTCTTGAAGCTTGCCTTTCTTTGCTGTCATGACTTAAAGGTGAACCATTTCTGCACCGTATTGTTATGTGTGATGAAAAATGGATTCTTTTTGAAAGAATTCAGCAAAATGGTTGGATAGAGATGAAGTGCTGGAACAGTCTAGAACCGAATATTCATCAGAAAAAGCTAATGGTGTCTATTTGGTGGTCCAGCGCTGGTCTATTCCACTACAGCCTCATGAAACCTGGTCAGTTGATTACAGCTGATGTCTACGGCAAACAGTTGGATGAAAGGATGAGAACACTTGTGATAAGCAGTGAGATTGGTCAATAGAGACAGGCCAGTCCTTTTTACAAGACAACACTTGATGAGGTGTCACACAAACAACGCTGCTCAAACTGTAGCAGCTGGACTTGGAAACTCTGTCATCCACTGTATTCACCAGACCTTGCACCAACTGACTACCACTTCTTCCAGGCTTAGGACCACTTCTTGCAAGGAAAAATACTCAATTCTCAACAAGCTGTGGAAAATGCCTTTTGTGATTTCATCACCACTTGCTCTCCAGGATTCTTTGCTGCTGGCGTAAACAAGCTACCCGTTAAGATGGCACAACTGTGTTGATAGTTTGGGCACATCCTTTAATTATACTGCTGCTTGTTTGAGATATAATAAACCATACTTTTGGTTGGAAATAGGACATTTCATATTTAGTGACCTTCATAGATGCAGCAGTACCTAATAAAATAGAATTGCTAATCTGTTTCTCATACAAGGGTTTAATTCTTCTCTGCCCGTATGGGATTCTGTTTGGGTCTGGCTCAAAGGCCTCTACTCCAAAATCAAGCAAAATCTTCCCAACAGTGTCAATGACACTTGGCAATAGCTTTCAAGGGCCACAACCTGGTCTCAGTGGGAGTAGGTATAATTGAATGTTTGTATGTTCTTCTCAAAGTAGAAAATTTTCCTGTGGGTTTGGTAGTGTGTTCTACCGGTGTTTCCCAAATGTGCCTGATGAGGGAAATCATCTGTGTTGCTTATGAAAAATTCAGACTTCTAAGTCTGATCCCCAGATCAACGGAATCAGAATTTCTGGGAGAGAGTCCCAGAAGTGTATTTTTTAACTGACATCCTGGACGTTCTTGTGATCAGGCATGTTTACGAAATACTGAATTATATGGTCTTTCCCCCAGCAGATGACCTTTCTGATTATATTTTTGGGGGCTCTTAATATTCTCTTTTGTTTTCTTGAACATGTATTGCCCTGAGGGCAGTGAAGAGGCAGCTAAGGGTTGGTTGCTAGTTTAGTATTGAAAATTGGAAATGTGGATAACTAAGTAAAGCATAATATTGCTAGTCCAGGACCGAAAAATACTTAATAAGTTATTTCATGCTATTTTGTTCCATTGAAAATATCAAGATACCAAGGGTTCTGTCCATTCTGCATGTAGTGGAAACAAGATTTAAGATTGTGAAATGATGAAACATCATGGAATATGTCGGGGTGTGTAGGGGATTTTGTGGAGGGGTTATATATGTGGTTTGCCATCTCTTATCCTACAGCTCCTTGACATTTTAGCTCGAGTGAGCTTTAATATTATTGTTATTAATATTTAGTGAAATGAATTACGCTTCCTTTTCCTTGTGATTAAATAGTTCATGTGCCATCCTTTCTGAACTTCAGAAGGGAACGGGCTCTTGGAAAGAAACACATTGTGTTGACCTCATTTAGAATTAGAGTAATCCTTATGTCTTGGGCATTAAGACAAAAAGATGAATTATCACTTGCTTTAGGGTACTACTGTCTTACAAATCCAATTGTGTAAATCCACTATTAGGTAACTAATTTGGGTTCTCAAATTCTTGTACTTTATAAATCACTTCATGAGTTTAAATTCTTGTTTTTGGTGGACAGATGGGAGAGGGGGGAGCCTTTTCTTCTTCGAACTAAAATTTTAACCTTTTTGTGAAATGATTTAAATACCAGTTTTACGGTTTTCTCCAAGTGACTGTCATTTTGTAATTGTGAGATGCACAAGAAAACTTAGAACCTCAATCTAAGGAAATTTAGGTCTTTGATTCAAAGTTACAACGATAGGTGAATAAGATACAGTGTCTGCTTTCAAGGAATTTATAATTGAATCGGAGTAGGACTTAACTAAAGCCTCTGAAACAGGAACAGTAAGTCCTGACTGTAGTACAAACAGTGTAGTAGGAGTATAGAAGAAAAGGAAGGAAGGAAAGAATTGGAGCAGCTAGTGAAAGCTTCTTTGGAGAAGGAGAGTTTAATGTGGACTTTTAAAGAGGAGACAGTCTTCTATGGAAGTAAAGAACAGCTATAGAAGAAATGGGTTTTTTTAAGATTTTTCAGAAATGAACAGTGTATGGTGTTGAGACTGACCCAGTAACCCAGGGAAGTAGTGTTGTATGGAACATTTGAAGGTCAGATGAGGCTTGGGAATTTTGTTTTGATGTAATTAGAAGAAGCTGATGATGCTTGCTAGCAGCGTTGATTGTGAGGTTAGAAAAGCAATACTTTCATTGTGTGTGTTTCTTTAATGCATTTCCAAAACCAAGTGGGTATCTTTGTGTCTGTATGTTGTATATATGTCGGGTATTTATTGTTTTTTAATATCTTTAATTTTTTTGTCATCTAAGATAACATTGCAAATAATTGTAAATTTATGATGAGTGGTATGCTCTCCAGCACAGATGAAGATATTTGGGCAGAAAATTATGCTTGTACTAGCTTTAAAGTGTCATCTGAGGGTTATGGGCCAGTTGTCTAAGCACTCTGCTTACACTTAATGTTGAAGAGATGAGGTGTAAGGTTAAGTAAGGTTCTGTTTGCATTGTCCTGGGTCCATAGTACCTTTGACACAATTTGAGTTAGCAAAAAGGAGTATTGCTTGTGGCGTGTGTAACTAACCATAGTTAAAAGACTTTTTTTAAAAAAAATCATGATTATATTGTATTTCTATATATACATATACAGTCTTTTAAGATTTCTGATGAGGTTTTATATTCTAGTATATTTTGAATATTTGGAAATTCTTTCACTAGGATCTGAATCAATTACACTTTAATAGCTTAGACGTGGCCATCTGCAAGAATGATTGAGAAGCTTTGCCACAAGAGAATTGCATATCTAGGATGTTGGCTCTATCTTTATTTGGTCATAGTAGAACAATTAGAACACAGACTCTCTGGCACTCTGAGAACTGTTTCGCCAGCACATATCTTTGCCTATGTCCTGGCCAGTGCTGGCTTGGCACTCCAGGTCCTAGAGATCTCTGACAAGCTGGGTCACGTCTACTCTGAGAGAGCCTTCGTATGTCCCCAGGTTCTGGCAATTTTGAGAGAATTTCTTCTCAGTCGAAGAACAACAGTTTTGGAAACTGCATGAGCTGTTTGAAATTCACAAACTGGAAAATACTGAGCTGCTTTCTGTAAAAGTGCTGTTTTGTTTGTGTTCTTTACAGATCTATTACAAATATATCTTCTTCACATGTTGAACTGTGAAAAGGAATTCCAAGTGCCTTTCACACTGGAAATGCATTGTAATTGTGTTTTAATTTAAGTGATACGTAGTTTGTTCATTGGTCATGTTCTTTTTCCTTGATAGCTATTAAGGCACTATTATATTATGGGTAACTTTTCAAAGTATCTATAGCTGGCTAAATGAAATCCTAAATTTTAGGATTTGAGTAATTTTATTCTTCAGTGTTCTTTCTGTCCCTGCCAGCAGAAAGTGTTACTAGGTAGCATCTATGGGGGTTTGGTTGCAGGACACCCCTCGGATGCCAAAATATGTATGAATGCTCAAGTCCCTGATACAAAGTAGCATAGTATTTGCATATAATCTATGCATAATATATACTTTACATTATCTCTGGATTACTTATCTAATCAGATGCAATTTTTTTTCCAAATATTTTTGGTCCATGGTTGGTTGAGTCTACAATATGGAGGGCCTGCTGTATTTATTTATTTAATATTTAAATTTTCCTTTGTAAATTTTTTTACTGTATTAAAAATGCTTGCAAATTAACCTACCGTATCTATTTAACAAAAACTTGCATAGTGCTTACTGTGTGCCAGGCACTTTTATAAATGTTTTACAAATATTCACTGATTTAATCCTCTTAGCCACCCTATGAAAGTAGGTTTTATTATTTTTCCCATTTTACAGTTGCAGAAACCGAGAGCTCAGTTAGTTAATAGCTTGTCTCCGAGATCGCTCAGCTAATAGGTGTTGGTGCTGGGATTCAAACCCGGGCAGTCTGGCTCTAGAGTCTGTGTGCTGGAACACTGTGCTTTGCTAAGTCATTCTTTCAGAAGAAAAAAATGCAGTTTGACTTGATCATGGCTGTTTGTAAGAGTATGTGTGTTGAACGAGCTGCACATAAGTAATTTTTCGGCCTATTTAGCTTGTTTTGCACCGGCAGTTCTGTGCTAAATTCTTTACATTTGTGACCTAGGATGTCATTCTGTTACAATCATTACAGGAACCTTAAATAAAACGCACAATTTAAAGAAATACACTTGTGTGACTATGTAGCGAAAAGTGGCTTGAGAGACAGGAACCAGGTGTTCTTGACTGGCATCTGTGACCCACGTATACTTCTAACAAAAGCCTTTCCTTCTGCCTTTGGGATTGGGGGTGGTATTTGGAGATGAATGAACTCTTCCACAGCTTCATTTTATAAATAAGGAAACTGAGGCCCAGAGAGGTCAGTGTCTAAGCTTGTTTGGAAGCAGAAACACCGTTTAAACCATCAGGCTCGATTTAATGGTCTTGTCCTTCCATTATAGTCATTGAAAATTTACACAGTGCTATGGGAACCCAGATTAACTATCTTAAACCTTTAAAAATATTGTATATCCGTTTGAAAGCACATATTCTCATGTTAACCTGGGTTATTTCTCAATCACAAACCTCACCATTTCTTTTTTTATTGATATTCGTTGAATGTTTTCTGTTGCTCCCAGCAGGCAATAGATCCCTAGTTGTAAGTCATATCAAGTGTTATATGACCTTCATCTCTTTACATAATAACACATACAAATAAGTAATATATAAACTTCATATCGACTGGTTTCAAGTGACTACATAAATGTAGGCGATGATCAGCTTAAACAAACACGTCTTCTGCGAAGACATCTTTTCATAGTAGGCTGGAGAATTAGTTGTAGCCTAACTATGTTTAATGTGTTCTGAAATTAGAAATGCCTCTACTTGGAAAAGCTAGGAGATGATCTAAACTTAAAAATGGGGAAGTTTGTTCTTTTAAGTACTCTTTATAAGCACTGGGCTTTGTAGCGTTTAAAGTAAACTTAGTTTATAAAAGTGGGTGGTTCTTAGCAGTGAGCTCACCAAAGCCCTGTTAATACCAAATGCAGCCTGTATATATGTCTGTGCTCTGTGAACTTCTCGGGCCTAATCCTCTTGGTCTTTTTTTCCTGGTATTAATTCAAAATATTTTACATTTAGATTTTTTTTTTTGCTGTTTTATTTTCTGTGTCATGTGCAATTAATCTGAAAGGAGGTATAGATATTAAAGTAGAATGTACCTAAGATAACTTCATATTACAATCAGAAGTAGTGATTAAACAAATCAGGAAAATTATAGATTGAAATATACTTTTTTTTTTTTTTTTTGAGTCATGTTTCTTTCATGACTCTGGCATAGGTGCCCAGTCTAAAGGACTACTGTCTTTTAGTTTGACAGCTAGTCAGTTAAAAATTCATGGTGAAAAGACCAGTATCCTCTTCAGGTGGGGCTTTTAAAATACAAATGCATATTGATCTGTAACGACATAGCCTCACTGCCTAGCTTTACCAACTGATGGAAATCTCTCCGTTGATGTAATTATTTATGTCCTGATATTTTGCCATCATAAATAAATTATATGGCTTAAATCTAAATAATAGGCTCGTAATAAAAAATAATTTGCTTGCTTTTGGAAGACAATTTTTCTTTAAAATTAAAAAAAAAATTTTAATGTGCCCTTAAATTTGCTCAACTGTTTTTTATTTTTATTTATTTATTTATTTATTTATTTATTTAGAGACAGAGTCTCTCTCTGTTGCCCGGGCTAGAGTACCGTGGCATCATCCTAGCTCACAGCAACCTCAAACTCCTGGGCTCAAGCAATCCTCCTGCCTCAGCCTCCCGAGTAGCTGGGACTACAGGCATGTGCCACCATGCCCGGCTGATTTTTTTCTGTATATATTTTTAGTTGTCCAGCTAATTTCTTTCTATTTTTAGTAGAGATGGGGTCTCGCTCTTGCTCAGGCTGGTCTCGAACTCCTGAGCTCAGATGATCCACCTGCCTCGGTCTCCTAGAGTGCTAGGATTACAGGCGTGAGCCACCTCAGCCAGCCCTCAACTAAATTTTTTAATTCAAGATCGTTATAGTTTCACATACAGTCCTAAGAAGTAATACAGAGAGATTGCTTGTGATCTTTGCCTGGTTTTCCCCAGTGGTAACATCTTGTAAAACTGTAGCATAATATCACAACCAAGAATTGATACGATCCACTAATTTTATTTTGATTTCCCCAGTTTTGTGTGCATGCGTGTTTTCTATGAAGTTCTATCACGTGTGTAGGTTAACGTATTCACCACCACAGTCAAGTTACATACAGAACAGCTCCTATCACCACAGGGACCCCTGAGGTTGCCCTTTTATAATACGTTCACCTTTCTCCCTACCCTTTACCCCTTTGCCTCTAACCCTTACAAACTACTCATCAGCTCTCCATTTCTATAGTTTTATCATTTCAAGAATGTTAAATGGGATTATGTATTCATGTTATGTAACCTTTAGTGATTTGCTCCCCCCCCCAGGGTAATTCCCTTAAGAATCATTTGTAGTTAATAGTTTCTTTGTATTGCTGAGTATGCTGTGGTATGGACATAACACAGTTGGTTTAACCATTCATGTTTTTGTGTGAACTCTGAGTTTTGATTTCTCTGGGATAGGTGCCCAATAGAACAATTGCTGGGTTGCATGAAAGTGCATATTTAGTTTGATAAAAAACTGCCAGACTGTTTTCTAGAGTGGTTGTACCTTTTTGTGTTCTCACTGCCAGTACGTGGGCGATTCTGTTTCTCTGCATCTTTGCCGTCATTGGTATTGGCATTGGTTTTGTATCAGATGAGATACAATCAGGTATGCATTTTAATCAAAGTATATAGTAGCTAAAATATCATGTACTACAATAAAAAGTAGTGATTGATCAGATAGGAATATTATAAAATTGACATACTTTTAATGTGCCTTGAATGTTGTTACTTAGGAAATAATTGATACTTATTATTTTTTGAAGGAGGTAGGAAGAGGACAGATATAATTATGTCCAATTATAATAAGAAATTGATTTGCCTAAGATCACTTCAAAATTTATTAGTTTCTTTTTCCTTATTACTTTTCCTTGATAGGAGTGCTTAAACCTGTCAGTTTTGATTTTTTTTTTTTTTAAGTTTCAGAAATGGAATGGAAAGAAAGACCAAGATTTTTCCGATGTGACAAAAGTCTGAGTGAGAAAGAAAAAAGGAGTTCAGGAGGCTGTGAGCATCAGGATGGTGGGAGCTGGCCAGGGTGGGGTTTGCCTAGTGCCTTCTAAAGAAGTAGAAAAAGAAATGATAGGGAAGAGATTTTTGAGTCACACTATTGAAGGTCATAATATAAAAAGTACTTCTTTTTATGCATATTAATTCCTTTTAGTATGCAGGCTTATTTTCTCTCTTGCCCATTTTAAGCCTGTGTATAACAGTTACACAATAATGTTGTCACATGCAGCCTCTCTTAGGATTGCCTTTGATGCATAAAAGTGCATCTTTTTGAACACTCCACCTTAATATAGGTAACAATTTCTGGGCCCACGTGCTGACTTATATGCTTCATGTGTATTAACTCATTTAATTCTTGCAACAACTGTGTAACAAATAGCCCCCAAATTCAGCAGCTTAAAACAGCAAACATTATTATTTCACAGCTTCTGAGGGGCAGAAATTTAGGAGTGGTTTAGGTAGGCGGATCTAGCTCAGGGTCTCATAAGGTTGCAGTAAAGACTTTTTTTTTTTTTTTTTTTTTTTTTTTTTTTTTTTTTTTTTTTAGCTGGGGCTACAAGTCACTTGAAGACTTGATTGGGGCTGGGAGGTCTGTTTCCAAGGTGTCCCACTCACATAGCTCTTGGCCAGAGGCCTCAATTGTTGACCCTTGGGACCCTCCCCAGTGGGTTTCTGGAGGACACCAGGACATGACAGCTGTCTTCCTGCAGAGTGAGTGATTCAGGAACTGCTCTACTGCGGGAGCAACAATCCTTTTTATGACCTAGTCTTGGAAGTCATACACTGTCACTTCTATGTTCTGTTAACTAGAGGTCGCTAAGTGACTGTCACTAAATGAAGCCTTACTGAAGGTGAGGGAAATTAAGCTCCACCTCTCGAAGGGAGGAATATCAGAGAAATCGTGGACATATTTTAAAATGGGGAAATTTAGGAATGGAAAGGTTTAAGTGACTTGTCCAAATGTGTAACTAGTAAGTTGCAGAGCTTGGATTTGAATGCCAGTAGACTGGCTCCATGTGACTTTTTTTTCCTTTAACTGTATGCATTAACCTGTTTGAGAGGTTAAGTATTCAAGACATATAGTAAATATATCAAAAGTGACAATGACTTTATTTCTTCATATTCATTTATATCTAGATGCTCATGGATTATATGGCCCTGTCTTTTATGCCTCATTCCTACTACTTTGACTCAATTTTTATATTCACCCATGTAGTTTATTCTACAGATTCTTACTGATTACCTCCTGCCAGGTGCTGGGGTGCTCACCACTGTCACATGGGGTAGAACTTTCAGTTTGAAGGTGAACTGATAGACACCAAGAAATTTTAATCTATATAATGGGTAGTTTCACAGACGTAAATATTGGGAAGCATACCTCTTCATTCCACTGCTTTCTAGTTTTGCAGTTCTCACACATCGTCTGGTTGTTGGAACTATAGCACATTGTGGATGGTTATTAAGAATGCATTCATTGCTAACTAAAGTTGTCAGTGGGATGGAGTTCCCTGGATGGAGTTAGTCCACCACTAATATCAAAAGCCATAAATGCTTTGGAGTCCTGGGCAGTGTTGGGACCCAAATCTGCCACTGTCTAATTTTTTTTTCCCCAGGTACTTTAAAGTGACCATGAGAACTCTGTGCAGTCTGATTGAGTTTCTCCTATGCAGTTTGGGAGAGGTGGAATGACTCAATTCTTTTTTTTTTTTTTCTTCCTTCCTTCCCAGGCCAGAATGCTGTGGTGTGCAGTCATAGCTCACAGCAACCTTAAATACGCAGGCTCAAGCCATCCTCTCACCTCAGCCTCCCGAGTAGCTGGGACTGCAGGCGTGCGCCACCATGCCTGGCTAATTTATTTTTCATTTTTTTTGTAGAGACAAGTTCTTGTTACGTTCCCTAGGCTGATCTCCTGGCCTCAAGCCATCCTCCCTGCTAGAACTCCCAGAGTGCTGGGATTACAAACGTGAGCCACTGTTCCCGCCCTGGAATGACTTTTTCCTTTGAACAAATCTGCTCTATAACAGTCACTCACATTACACAGCAAAAGAAAGGAGGAGAGGTCTTGGAATTTTGATATGACCTTTTCCATATTATCTGTGTATATTTTCCAAATTCTGTATTTGGAAAATTCTGCGCTGTGATCTTTTTGATATTAAACTTCAGTGTACTTAGTAGGATTAAAACCATAAACACAAATGCACCTTAGGGCATTAGAGTTGCAAATTTATGTTTACAATACACTGGATTAATGTATACTTTTAAAAAATTCATGTTTTAGCGGTGTTACGCCATGTAATTATATGAAAAGTAAGATTCCATAGGCTAACCTGAGTCAAAAACAGTGTGTTAAGCCACCTGAAAGTTGGTTAAAAGAACTAAAGGAAGCCAGGTTGGGGTAAGAACGAGACCAGAGTTAAAGCTCCCTGACCGTCTAAGGAACTTCTTGTTGAATTCCAAGAATTCGACAACCATGTTTTGTGTCTGACAGCATTCAGTGAATTTCCTAATAATGAGGTTAGCTTCTCACACATATATGTTTCCTGTCTAGACTCATTACAATCCTATTCTTGATTTGCCTCTGGTGTACCTACCTCCCCACGTGTCTGACAGCAGTGGGGGGACTTCTTAATAGAGGTTAAGTGCTCACAGATACAGACATATCTCTTACCTATTTCTTGGCAGTTTCAAACCCTAGAAATTCTTGATTTTTCTTACTTTTTTTTAAGATGTATAACAGACGTGAGGAATGGCCTGGATCAGAGTTTGGTCTTAAGAAGTCCTATCGAGGCCGGGTGCGGTGGCTCACACCTGTAATCCTAGCACTCTGGGAGGCCGAGGCAGGCGGATTGTTTGAGCTCAGGAGTTCGAGACCAGCCTGAGCAAGAGCGAGACCCCGTCTCTACTAAACATAGAAAGAAATTATATGGACAGCTAAAAATATATATAGAAAAATTAGCTGGGCATGGTGGCGCATGCCTGTAGTCCCAGCTACTTGGGAGGCTGAGGCAGGAGGATTGCCTGAGCCCAGGAGTCTGAGGTTGCTGTGAGCTAGACTGACGCCATGGCACTCACTCTAGCCCGGGCAACAGAGTGAGACTCTGTCTCAAAAAAAAAAAAAAAAAAAAAGAAGTCCTATCGAAATGGGACATTATAAAACCATCTGATTATAAGTTGAGACTGGGCTGGGCTGAACTCTTCAAAGATTGAACATGGTGGTGTCGTGTACCCAGTGCTAACTTGCTATACTTACTCCGTGTGCATGTCTATGCAGTGCCCAGGCCCTGCCTATGTGAGTTTATGGGACATACTTCTTCTTTTTTCCACTTGTGCTCTCCTAAGTCTTCGTTCTCCGCCGATCCTATCGGAAACGTTGTGATCACCTTGCCAAAGGGGTTGTGGTTTCCATAGGCAGTAAATCGAGTATCAATTTGGTTACTCTACAGATTGGGTCAACTAACTAAATACCACTTAGGGCAAATACTAGTGGATCCCTCAAAACTAGGAAATCATGCACGATGGGTAATTATGTGGCTTTTTCCTTTAGAAAGGGTAATTATCAATTTAAAACTAAAACAAAAGTCGGAGTCCATAACAACCGCATGGTGAGCCTGTTCTCTTACGGTTACTCAGTCCTTGGTGTCTGTAGCAACTTGGCCTCCTGAACCAAAACATAGCTTCCCAGGGCATGGAAAAGGAAGGAGTCTCTAAGTCCAGTAGGTGAACATTGTCAGGAAGAAAGAACTTGATCACCTATTCTGTCTTGAAGCCAGTGTCAACAAGAAACTGGAGCTTGACCAAAGGCCATTTTCTACTGAGCCACAACCAGAATTAAGTGCCTGGGAGACCATTTTAATAGTTGTGGCAATCTGTTTTCATGGTGGCATTCATGTGGGAAATAATGCCCAGCCAACAAAACCTTCTTTGGAAATGAGATAACCAACCATCCTCGGGAGGGATCAATCTTGCAACTTGGTGTTTCAGCTGGTGCTTTAGCAAAAAAACTGAATCCACTTAAAGTTTATTTAAAAAGGGCAAAATAATTTAACCAGTGTGTAAGTGTAAAATATACAAGCGGGGCTCTGACAGTCCCCGCCCACCCCCAACCTCATGTGTTAAAACAGCCCAGCTCTATGGGATTCATGCTGCACAGATACATGGAGATATTTTTAACTTTTCATTTCCTTGAAACTAAGTTTATATTACGTGGTGTCCCCGAGAAGGCAGTTTCTTAGGTGTTGTAGAGTGAGTGATCCCTCTGTTCTTGCCTTCATGGGAAGTAGCGTGGTCACAAAGCCCCTCTGACTGAAACCAGGATGGTCCTTCTCCCAGAGCTTTCCCTTATTGTCACTGGTTCCCTCTTTTGGTTAGATTATTTTTTTAGAGGTGAGTAGTAAGAGACGCATTTGTTCAGAATTAAAATGTAAATTTGGTTAAACGAATATGTGTTTTTGCTAGATCAAGCTTGTCCCTGTGGATCAGGGACGGCAGGAAAATTAGAGACATTTCTAAGGACAGAAGCAATGGGCTGGACCCTTGGTTTTGTATATTCAAAGGAAGGAGATAGATTTGGGCTTGTGTGTGTTTTCTTGTTTTTAAAGAAGTAGCTTATGCTTATAAATCTTTAAATGCCAAAATGTATAAACACGTGAAATGAAAGTTCTCTATAATTGTACCTTCCTCTCCACTATTAACATGTAGATAATTTGGGATATATTCCTTCACATTCCTTTTTTTTTTTTTTTTTTCCCCTTGAGCACGTGCTAACTGAAAAACACTAAAATAATTAAACTGGGAATATGGGTAGTTCTGTTTGCTTTTTCACTTAACAGTCATAAGCCTTGTTTCATGTCAGGTAGATACAGATATCTACTCACCATTTTAAATGTGCAAGTTAGTCAATTTGAGCATCTTTTCAAAAGACTTCGTTAATTACTAATTTTCATTTGTTGAAATTAGCCTTAGCGTATGCATTAGCATGTTTTTAAATGATCATGAATTGAAATGTGAGTGATTTTACGAGTAACCACGTATTGACCACTCTGTTCTTGTCTATGTTGTCCTGAATTTTTGGAGTCTATTTCCCTTGTTGGGTCTGTGTCTATTTCAGTGTATGTCTTTTCTCGTTTTTCTTCCTTGATTCTGATTGATTTTTTGTTTCATTTCTCTTTTCCCTTTTCTAAATTTCTGTCTCTTGCAGTACTAATAATCTCTTCTGCCTTTTTGCCACATAGGAGTGTTTGTCAGTTGTTATGGTAACTGTACTGGTATAATTGTGACTGTGAAATGTCACCTCATTTTGTTTGCCATGTCATGAGCTGACCTGTTGACGAGGACATATTTTTATTTCCCATGGATACACAATGTTAGTCCGCAGGTATCTAAATCAGTCAAGAGAGATTTCTAGAGCGTATTCTCTATGCCTAGGACTGTGCTACAAAAAAGGGCCTTCAAACTTTAAAACATCCTTAAAAAGATCTTATCTGTAAATCTACTTGTGTGTTTCAAGCAGTGGTTACTCCAAAAGAATAATTCAACCATACACCATGTTTGAAAGCTTCTTTTGGAGTCTACATTTGTACATATGAGAATGTGAGTAGATTGAGAGAAAGCTTGCAGAGAGATAGATGAACATAAACGAGCACTGTGTGTTTTACTCAGAACGTTTCAAAGCAGTGACTCTACATAGTCATTCATGAGTCATGAGAAAGTGAGAAATTGCCTTTCCCTGGTTCCATGAATTTAAGGGGAACCTCAAGAGGCCGTCTCAGAGCGGCTAGCTAGATGACCTTAAAATCTTTTATAAACAGCTAAAAAATAGACCAAAAAATGCCCATCGTCTTTATACATTATGTGTTTAGCACATGTGGCTGCTAGCCTAAAAGTGTGTGTGATAATGCTCTGCTATGTACTGAAATTGGGCATTTTTGTGTTGCTTCTTAGTTTCATGTCTAGATTATCAACGAGATTTACTATGTTCTTTATTAAAGATAGAACCTTTCCATTTCAAGGCCTATTTTTGGCTTTTCTGTCCAGGGAAGCTCAAGACTGACAATAGTGACTTTGTAACAGAGGGAATGGCCAAAGGGTAAAGAATGTTTTCTGTCTTTCTAAAACCTCCCCCTTTAATTCCTTTTGGGAATTAAAACCTGCATCCCCGCCTCAGGCCAGTGGCCCAGAGGGACAGGAGAGTGTCGTCTGTTCTTAGTGCCAGGGGAGGTGGCTCAAGGGAATTGTCTGAGCCAACGAGGGCTCAGTCCCAAGGTCACCAGATTGCCTTAGCCAAAAATAGGATTATGGGATTAATCAGAACCTTTACAAGCTCCTGGACTTCTGCTCAGAAACAAGATGTGTTGGTACTTCGAGACAGGAGTCTGCCAACCTCCTCATTTGCCAGCAAATTAGTAAACTTCTCTTTTCTTCTCCTCAAACCACTTGTCCTCATTCTTATGCGGCCTTAGGGACAAGTGTGGAGCTTTCGGTAACACCTTTACTTATTAGAGTTTATTAAATGAGAAGTCAGTCTGTGAAATGTCGTTTGCCTTTCCCAGTGGGAGCTGGCAGTGCCGTTTCAGAATGCATGGCCCATTTTATCCATAATCTAACCGTGGCCACCCTGCAGGAATGCTGGATAATGACCGAGCCAAGAACACTTCTCTTCTGCCCAGTACAGGACAGTTTCTACTGGCATTTATTCTTTCATATAAAAATGAAAGGTAAAAGGAAGTTGAAGGTACATCCACAGGTCTGTTAGAGTCCCTTTGGGACAGAGCTGTAGGCAGTTTCATCTCCTGAACTATTGTGAGGCATGTTGTATACTTTTCTACGAAATGTGTTTCCCCATGTGTTCAATAAAGTAAACATCTGTGGATGTTAAAGGCATAATGCCAGAGACATCTGTGTCCATAGACATTGCTGGTAAATTAAGGGCTGCCCTAGATATTGATTTAACCTGCTGCAACGTTCATTTGGCATCATTTGTTACTCTAGGAGGACACTTTTTTGATCATGGATTTGTATGCTTTTTATACTTTTATTTCTCAGTCTGTAGGTTTTAATTGGTTACTTTGTGAATGAGCTAAGCTTTGTGTTAATCATGGGCATTTACATAGTCATTTTCCTTCACTAATAGTAAGCTTCCTGCAGGCAACAGAGTTAGAGTTGGCAAAGCCACAACCCAGAAGTGCCATTTTAATGGCTCAGAAGAAGCCTGTGGTGGTAAGAGCAGGGAAACTAAAATGTTTTTAAATATCCTTAATGAGTGTAGGTCCCAGTCACCATAGAAAAGCATGAATTAGATATCTAGGAAGTTATTTTGTTCCATTCATTATCCATGATTTTTTGAAAATCTTCCTTGATGAAGTTTCCTAGTCTGAGGAGGTCTAGAAGGAATTCCAAGTGCATTATCTCCTAGGACGTAAATGACCTTTAGTTGGAATCAAATACGTAACGTAAATATTCAAGAACTATTGCCCCCTTACCAGTTCTGTCCGAGGAGAGAATCTCTCTTCAGCGAGTGAAATGAGATATTCTGGCAGGTTTTTGAGACAATGGTGGGCTTCACAGGATTCTAGGAAACCTAAGTCTTGTTCATGTTTAAAAGAAATGCCAGCCATGTTAGTTGCTTCCAGATTGAACAGAATAGAGCTGCTTCGAGCCTCTTGGCATCTGTGGGTTGAGTGGCAAACTTAGGCCTAACAGGAGCTTGAATTCCTGCCCCCCGCCCCCCATATATAATGGTTTCCTGTTTGAAGCATTAAGAAAAAAATCTGTCACTTCTCATTCTGGAATATTTACATAAGAGAGAATTTGCTCCATATAAATTTACAATTTATATTGAAATTGTAAAGTTATTTTAAAGATACCGACTTTATATCTAGTGTCCTAAAGAAAAGGTGGTAATAAATTGAGGCAATTCTCAACAAAATAAACTTTGAGTATTTAATGCATATTTATTATAGAAAGATAGAAAACACAAATAAGCTAATAATAAACGTTAAAATCACTTATTCCACCACTCAGGGCTAAAGCATGTATTAAATATAAATATTTGGGAATATATCCTACAAGATTTTTTTTATCCCCCCCTCTATAAATACATATGTATATTGGCTGCTTTACAGAACAAAATTGAGCTATATGTACTTTTTCCTTGAACATCAGTTTTATTGGCTGTATGACATTCCACTGTATGATATAGATGAACTTTTATTTATTAAGTAATCTGTTGATAATCCCCAGATTTCTAGTGATTTTTGTTTGCCTTGCAAATGTATAAAGGCCTTTTCTTTAGGACAATATTATAAATAGTAGTTTGTTTCCTAGCCTAACTCTGCAAATCCTAGTTGATATCTATCTATACCTAAGCTGTACTGCTGGACAAATGGCACCCCAGCATTGAAACAAAATCTCATTATTTCTATGGAAATCTCTATAATCCAGTCAGCAACCTGGCGTAGTGTCAGGGATACAACGGGCACTCAACAAAATCTAGGCCGGACGCAGTGGCTCACACTTGTAATCCCAGCGCTCTGGGAGACCAAGGTGGGAGGATTGCTTGAGGTCAGGAGTTAGAGACCAGCCTGAGCAAGAGCAAGACCCTGCCTCTACTAAAAATAGAAAAATTAGCCAGGCATGGTGGTGAGTGCATGTAATCCCAGCTACTTGGGAGACTGAGGCAGGAGGATTGCTTGAGCCCAGGAGTTTGAGGTTGCTGTGAGCCTAGCAGCACTCTAGCTCAGGTGACAGAGCCAGACTCTGTCTCAAAAAACAAAACAAACCCTGAATGAATGGGGGTGGGATTTCCTCTCTGCCCAGGTTGTCTTGGTGAGAATAGCCAAGTTGAACAGGTGGTGTTTACTTTCCAGGACTATGGGAAGAGAGAGTTGAGGGTGTCGGGGAGGGCACAGGGCATAGCAGGATTCCCTCAGAGTTTGTGCCTTTGGCCGTTGTCAGCAATTTAGCCTAAGCAGCCTTGCAAGAGACTTGCCTAGGAAATTTCTTTATCTGGTAGCAAAGATGAGGGGGGGTGGCAATAAAGAAAACTGGAACAATAAGCTTGATCTAATTGACATTTTTAGGCCACTCCACCCAACAGTAGTGTACATTTGTTTTAAGTGCACACAGGAACATTTATCATGTTCTGAGCCGTAAAACAAGGAATTGATGGGCAGTTTTGTAAAAAGTTAAGCATATACCTTTCTTTTTTTCACATGCCTTTCATATGTAGCCATTCCACTTGTATTTATCCAAGAAGAAAGAAAGTATACGTCCATGCAAAGAATTGTACACGAATACTCATAGCCGTGAATATTTGTAAAAGCCAAAAACTAGAAATAACCTAAATGTCCATTAGCATCTGAATGAATAAACAAACTGGTGTATCCATACAACAGAATATTACTCATTAATAAAAAGGAATAGATTGTTGATGCATTCAATGACGTGGATGAATCTGAAAACAAATTTCACTTTATGCTAAAGTAAAGAAGCCAGACAAAAAGGATATATACCCTACGGTTCTGTTTGGTAGCTATTCAGAACGTACGTACTAATATATACAAAGACAGAAAGTAGATCGGTGATTGCCTGGCATGGGAGAGGGTGGGAGGAAAGTTTTGGAGGCAATGAATTATCTTGATGGTTTCACAGGTTACACAAATGTTAAAACTTTTCAAATTGTATTAGTTTCAGGATATGCATTTTATTATATATCAATTATGCATCTATAAAACCCTTTAAAATATCACTAAATTAAAAAAAAAGGTCCTTGCTTACTTATTTGCGCCTCTGTATAACTAGAGTCAGTGCAGAGTGTTAGGACTCTAGAAAATATTCTCCCCATTTCTCACTGAGGGTCAACAGTTGAGCAGTGAATTCTTCAAGTTGTAACATGATTTCTAATGGGGAACTCCATCATGTTGCATCAGCTGGATTTGAGAAAAAGAGGAATAGAAAATGTCATGATAATTCAATGTGCTACTCCTTGCCTATTGAATCAAGATCAAATTCCTGAGCCTGGTGGCTTTTGATGTTTTCTGTGGTTTGACCCTAAGGTTCCTGTTTAGTTTGGGCTTACCCCTCCCCCCAAATACATTGTGCTGTCCCTCATTTCACTGTCTTGGTTAATAATCTTTTTCTCTGCCTGTGATTCTTACCTACCATACCTCACCTTTTATTTCTCTCTGGTAAAATCCTATGCATCCTTGAGCCCAGGAGTTCGAGGTTGCAGTGAGCTACCATGAGGCCATTGCACTCTACCAAGGGTGACAGAGGGAGACTGTCTCAGAAAGAAGGAGAGATTACTGTAATTAATGCCAGTAAGGAAAGCAGTGACAAGACAAGCAGGAGAAAACAAAAATTGTTGATTTTATTTTTGAATAAAATCAATTATATGGTCATATGGTTAGGACAGAGGATTGCCAATTGTACTGTGCTCAGGACAGTTTTTCTTAAGCTAATATTTAAATTATATAGAACCTCCCTACCCCCACATTTTTAGAACCGTGCAATGGCTAGTTAGGAAGGGGAAGTCAGGAAATTTACATCAGCTAGATGTAATTCACTCTGAATCATCCCTGTACGAAGTTGGCTTAACAGCATGTTAATATTGGAGTGTTCGTTGTGTCACAGCAAGGGCATGAATTGGGTATCAATCGTGGAGTATTTGAAGAAATAACGTGTTTTGAGATTTCAGGTGAGAGCTATTTGGATGGTCCACATCTTTTGATCACTTCTGAAATTTATTTTTCCAGGTCCGGACCCTGTTTGTCAGTGGTCTTCCTCTGGATATCAAACCTCGGGAGCTCTATCTGCTTTTCAGACCATTTAAGGTACTTTTTTCAATCTTTCAGAAATTGTAAAAGGAGTCAAAATGTCTGCGTAATTTATGGAGGCTTTTGGAGGAAGAATTGAAATATTTGAGAAAGCACTTTGTAAAGTGATATTTTTAAAGAGTTAATGAGTAAAGGAGATTTTTAACAGCTGAGTTGTAGTGTACAGTCTAAACTTAGGGTAATAGACTGAAACCGCCTTTAGGCCTCCAACAGCTTATCTAGAGACTTCTCCTCTCTCACTGATGTGGACTCGGAGGGGTCCCCGGCTGTCTGTGTCTAGTTCATGTAGAACAGCCTTGGTGTCCTTCCTGTTTGTCCTATGCCAATTGGGGGTGCACTTCTGAGTACAGATCACCAAAAAATTCTAGGTTGCTTATTGCATATTTATATTTCAAATGCAATGGTGTAGGTCAAGATCTGTCCCTAGGTGGCTTCCTTATTAGTTGAAATAGTGCCGTTGATACTGTTCCTTGGAGACATAAATAGGCTTTTATGAACTGGCTTATGAACCCAACCACCATAATTTTTTCCATAGCTGAAATGTCCTTAGTTTCAAACAAAGTAAAATAAAAATTTTAAGAATAGCTTGCTATGAGTTGAGGGGAGTAATTTCCTGGAATTTAGTGAAATGTTCAGCGTGGTTGCCTGTTCTTCCTGATGATGGAAATACGATCATGTTAGAGATATTTAATGTTGCTAGGATTGAAAACTTACCAGGAAACTGGACTCAAGCTGAAATACCATGGTGCAAAGAAGAAACCTTGAAGGCTGGCCTTGGGTGGCACAGGAGAAAGCTGGAATGGATCAGAATGTGGGCCTGGGAGGCACAATGAGTGCAGGGCCAGTGTCCAGGAGGGCTTAGTGGTCAGCATGGATGTGTCTGCAGCAGTGCCCGGCAGGGGCCATGCTCAGGATGAGGTGTGATGGGCAGTCTTGATGACTGGTTAAAGGTCCATCCTCACTGAAACAGGATCCAGCCAGAGAGGTAGACAGGACAGGTTGAGAGGACAAGATATGGCAGCTGAAAACACTTGGGTTGGAGAAGAGGAGGATTGAGGGAGGGCAGCCAGTTACAACCAACAAAAACAAGACAATCTAGCTTATATGCCATGTAACAATGGACGTAATTTCCATCTGACAACCATCCCCTTAATGCAACAATAATAATGGCAGCACAGAGGGAAACACAAGTCAGGCAGGTGCAAGTTCAGCTAAGAGGAAGTGGGAAGGAAGAGAAAGGTGTCGTGGAGAGAGTGCCAGCTTTTATAGAATTTCCTGAGTTTCTTCTGCAGGGTTGCAGTTTTATAAAAGGGACAGTTTTCTGTCCCTTTTACAGAATGAGGAATGTTTAAGCTAATTGAGCTTCTTAATGGGCAAAGTACTGTTATGTTTTTGCATATATAGAGAGAAAGGGATTCAGTCAGCAAAGCCCCTCAGAGGAATTATCTCGTTTAAGTATTGTCACAGTTTGTTAAAGTGTGTTATTAGCCTCATGTTTTCAAATGAGGAAAATGGAACTAGGAACAACTGAATGAATTATACTCAAATTTACACACATAATAAATAGCAGAACCGGGATTCAAACCCAAGCAATCTGACCCTGCCATCCCTGTTCTGAACTATGTTATATCACTTCTGGATTTGTGAACTTGAGAACACAATGTATCCCCAACCAGTGGTGTTGTACTTGAGTGAAATATCCATTTGTCCTTTGCCTCCGAGGCCTTTGGGGTGTTCAAACCTCTGGGTTTCTCAGAGGAGAGCACATTGGGAATCGTGACCTCTCTGGCTGTAAGAGCTCAAGGCCTCTGAGGTTGAAATGTTTATAGTAGCTAATTGGTAGCCTAGTTCGCTGCTAGGAAGATGTGTGAGGATGAATCAATCTCAGCAACCTGCCCGGAACCCCCAACGCTCAAGTCAAGACCCTGGTACATTCCCAACAACCCTCTTTTAATTAAAGTCCCTGGAGGCTGGACCCTCGTCTGCAAATCTGTCTCTGCACTGACGGGTGTAGTGGTCAATCATGTCAAGTGGTGTTTTTTTTTTTCTTCTTGTTTTTTTTTCTTCTCTTGTGTGATCCATCAGTGCAAGCCACCAGCTATGGATTATTTTGGGATATAAACACATTTTGTTACCCTTATCCTGAGGAGCTGGGAGGGGCGAAGAGAGGGCGTGAGTTTTTAGCTGGAGTAAAAACCCAGCAGGATTTTTGTGCATCCCAATCAGAATATCAGCATGAAAACTGGCTGCTTCAGTACATAAGCAGAAGAACTCCACAAAATTCAGTATCACTGCCTGCTTAACCTTTCTGGCAGTCTTCAAAATTTGATCAGTAAGTTATACACGATCTTGATGTTTTATTGGTTTTATTCTATAGCAAATGTATAACCAAGTCAACACACGCTCTGACCTTAATGCCCTTCCCTCAGCTAGTTCTATGAAATCCCTATTCTTATCTAGATTAAGAAAACAAAATGACCTGCTGTTGACAGAGACACCCATTTTTCTATCATTGCATGATTTCATGAAAAAATACAAGGAAGAGAAACACAGATAAATGCATGAATTTTTGGGCTTGATTTATGTTTTTTAGGCCCCAAGAATGCAAACAGGACTGTGTGCACGTGCACATGTGCTGTGCAATGTACTTTCCATTTACCTTGGAAGCATTGGTGAGAAGAGCTTAGATAGTCGATAGTTATTAAGGACTTATTTTTACTTGAGCAAGGTGGTATTACAATTTACCTTTTTTCCCTGGTATTCTTTTTTGGCTAAACTTTGTTCTTTTTTATTTTCAGGGCTATGAGGGTTCTCTTATAAAGCTCACATCTAAGCAGGTAAGATTTTCAAACTTTGGATATAAAACATCACTTTCTTTCTTCAGAAATGTTAGTAGTGCTCAGCATCCTTTTTATTCCCATTAGGATTTGGGTTTTTGTGTGTCTTTAAAATTAAGGGTGAGATCAATTAGGAATTAGCACAGGAACATGACTGATAATTGCATAGTCTTCAGCTGGAATTTTTGGGACTGTCCCAGAGGATGGCAAACACATTGCATCCAGCATAGTATATTGAGAATGGATTCGTATGTTCAAAGGAAATGATGGTTTATTATCCAAATTTGCTTTTATTCCCAGTTCTTTCCTGTTTCCTTTTATGAGGTTAAACAGGCACACTTTTACAAATCGATAAGAATATCAGATGAAGAATCGTGCTGTTTCTCAAACCCCTAAACGGGCAAAGTCCCACATCTATGATGGCGCATAGAAGGTACAGAATGGAGGTGACAGTCAGTGACTCTAATAGTTCCCACAAGCTCCTTGGAGATGATAGCTATAAGCTTCCCCCCCCCCCTTTTTTTTTAAAAAGCTGAACACATGGCATACTCATCCCTCCAATCACCTTTCATCTTTCCGGCTCATCACAAATAGGCTATGTTGCAGGTACCCTTCTGGGCTGAAAGATACAAAGTCCAGAGGGATTATGTCCCCTCTCTTTTTACTTGGGACAGTGAGCTTTACAAGCCTAATTAAACGCAGGATTTTTTTAAGCCATCCCTTGGGATTTGAGATGCAAATGTTCACTTTGTAAATTTGGCCATGCAGTGAGAGGAGTCTAGGGATTTTGTCATTGTGTCATTGTATTCCTTGCACTTACAGTGTCCCCAAAGGTGACTCGGTTCTCTTTCCATTTTAAAAGATGAAGAAACTGAGGTACAGTGAATTCGATGTGGGAAAGTAGAGCCTCTCTGACCCAAGTGTTCCTCTATTCCCTTGCTCACTGCTGCTCACCTTCCCACCACTTCTAGATTTTTTTCAATGATTCTCTAACTCCCTGGCTGTGCCCTGGAAGAAACACCCTCACCATCCCTTTGATTCACGTTAGAAATTTGCCTGAGCCCACTGAGTCAGGATTCTCTGGGACCGGCTTTCTTCTACCCATGGCCTGTGGTCATTTCCTTATCCTAGCTCTTCGGTTTGACATCACCCTTGACCTGGAAAAATAGACATCCCCTGATTTTTGTTGTTTCCTTCATATTTCTCTTTCTTTCCTCAGCCCGTAGGCTTTGTCAGTTTTGACAGTCGCTCAGAAGCAGAAGCTGCAAAGAATGCCTTGAACGTGAGTATAACGATGGAATCATAGGGGTTTCCTCCCAAGGTGGTGGGAAGCAGTAGACTCTATTTGGACAGGAAATCAGATGAAAAGACTATGACTGCTCAGTCTAACGGGGAGCTATTCATCAATCAGCCCGCTAAAGAGCTTTTTCCAACAACTGTGATCAGACGTGCAAAATTACTAAATAACATTTTGCTTCTTGATCGCTTTTACCAAAGTACCCGACATACCTGATCATGGGAGTCTGCTCCCATGGTGGTACCCAGCACTGCTTGTTTTCTCCAGGGAAGATGATCAAGAGGTTAGCTTGGCCGTCATGATACAGTAAAAGGCTAAGCCAAGAATAGATCGAAATCTTGGCTTCTCTTATCTCACGAAGTTTTCCTGTTAGCTGTGGGGCTTTTTTTGTTCCTAAACAGATCTATTCTGCTTGACTAAAATTTGCATACAAGGCTTTCCCAGAGGACATTCTGCATTTTAGTATAATACGTTATAGTCCATTGTAATTGAGTAGAAATACCTATGGTTGGTTTGTAGGTATCTTGTCTGCCATCTCTTTTGAGAGTTTTTCGTGCATTATTTTAGTAAATATTTTCCCCCTTGAGTCTGTTGAAAAACAAAACAAGTTAAGGAAACCAAGCCCAAGGAAGGTGGAAGGCAGCAGAGTTTAGTTCCAGAGGCTGAGGGCTGATCCTCAGGTGAGGAGCCTGCATGAAGTCTGGTTCCATCGTGCTCCAGGCAGTGGCCCAGTGGGCTGTGAATAAGTGTTGATTAAAGTGGCTCAGAGTGTTTAGGCGGCCTTCTGAAAAGGCAAGTGGCCACTTGACTGATGGCAGTACAAGTGCCATTGTGTAGGCCTTCTGGGAACTTCCTGCTAGCCTTGGTATTGCTGCGGGTCCTGTAAGTGCCTCTCCCAGCTGTTCTCTGAGCAGAGCGTGTGAGGAGCGCAGTTGGAGACTGTTGCAGAGACCTGGTATTCCCAGCACTTGGAGGCCCAAGGGAAAGCCTTTATTGAGTCTGTTTACTTGGTATGATGGTGTCACTGTGACACAACCTTGAAGGAACAGTTTGATTGTTGTTGTTTTTTCGTATAAAGCACATAGGAATGTCTTAGGATTCCATGAATTCAAGAGAGTCCAGAATTTTTCTGGATTTGGATTTGGACAGAATAAACTGCTCGCTCTGTTCCTACCCTGTAGAACCACGTGTAAAGCGGTTATTTATTGAGCACTAGTGGTATACACTGAAGCACAGTGTATCATGGAGTGTTTTGATATAAACGTTATTCTATGGTTTTTGTATTATACAAATGCAACCAAAATTTTTTCAATATAACCAAATTTTAAACTGAGAAATCCACATACACAAAATATAAATCCACAAATTCTATTCACGCAGTATTTTATTCTAATCAGATGGGCGTCTTTCTAAATAAAATATTAGAAGAATATTAGTGAAAATATTCTGGGTCCTTTAAAGTTATGTTACATGAAGTTTTCACCGTGTCCTTTTCATTGTTCTTGAAAGGAAATAACAGCAGTCGGAGCTTGTTCACAGAATGGGCTCTCGCTGCCTTCCTTCATATCTGCTGTGTGTACAGAGATGACTGACTCACTGTCTGAAGAACAATAGGCTTTTATAGTGACCTCTGTCATCTGACCCGGCAACATTCCCTTAGGCACTAGCTTGATTATTTATTTTTTTTTAAGATAACTGAAGTTTATTTTTAAAATGTTTAAATGGTAATAGTCAAACTGTGTTTGCTTGCCATACTAAATAGGGCACAGCCAACATAATTTCAGTTTTTCTTGGTCATTCAAGGGTTAGCGTTACAAATAGCAGGTGTAGATCCTGCTATAACGTAGTGATAGAGGTGTTCAAGCCTGGTTGCCCTGATGCCAACTGGCCTCAGATCACTGTGTTTTCTGGTCTTGGGATCTGATTGTAGGTTATTCTTCTCCTTATAATCAGCTCTCTCTTCTTTTCACTGGCAGCAAGCCTTCCAGGGGGTAGTTTAATACCCTCTCCCCTGAATCATTAATGCTGTTTGCTACTCATGCATTAATAACTTGGGGACAACCCCAAATAAAACAGATCTAGTTCTGTTCTGTGGCCCTAAGGGGAACTCTGTGTTTTCTTGTGGAGTAGTGAACCTGGGCTTTCTGCTGCTTAGGGGAATGCTTGTGAGTATAGGGTTATTTACTGAGCTGCTGGGTGATCTCTTTCTTGATGTTTTTAACTTTTATGCATAAAGTATTAGAGATATCCTAGAAGTCTCACAATGTGATGGTTAGAGACCTAGAGAGGATGGGTGATTCGGTCAGCAAGTGTGGGTTTAGAGCTACAACTAGGAGACAACTAAAACTAAGCTTCCTGCATCTTAGTCCTGTCCATTTTATGCCACGTTTGCTTTGTACATGAAATGTTGCTGCGTTTTTCCTGGTGGCGATGACAAGACTATGTAACTTACGTTGTCCAGGACAAATGGCCACAGTAAAGTTTGGTATGTGACCATGGGACAGAGTTTCTCCTCTCTGCAGAGAAAGGTAATGTACTTAATCTTAAAAGTGCCTACTTAAGGTAATGTGCTTAATCATAAAGTTAACAGTTATCTTCTCTCTGATGCAATGTATGAGGCTCTTTTCGGGGTCATCTTTTCTAATCCATGAGTTAAAAACATATGATACTCATGGCCATGACAGAGTTTTCTCCTCATATCATCTGCCTGGGCTTCTCTTAAAAGTTTCTTCTCACATTTGTTTGGGGAGAGAGAGAGAGTTCAATGCTATAATGTTTTGTTTTATTCCACTATTAAGAAACTTAACTCTCAATCCAGTAAGCATCAGTGTTTTGAGCCACTTCTGTGTTTGGAGCTTCTCCTCTTGCTATGATTTCTGTGTCTTGGTTGCTGTCTGGTTTACTAATTAGTATTAATAATTAATCTTTCCCCAAAATGACTGACCTTTCAATCCACTTATTTTCCTCCATTTTTGGACTGTGCTTCAGTTTGATAATTTTATGGAAAAACATACTCAGATTGAATTAAGTTGTAACACTGAACTTTTAGCAGGGGAATTACTCAAACCTCCTAAAGTAAATAACAGTATGTTTTGTTTTTATAGCAAAAACTCCCAAATTAGGCAAAGAATAACCCAAACCCGGACTTCCCTTTAGGTTTTCTGTGATCCCATTAATCCAGATGATTTGAAACCCCATCTATTCTTTAACCTGACAGCAAAATATCTGACCTATTTTTCGCCCTTTACACACATTTGTTAATTTCTGTGCTGGCAGTTCTTTAATGTCTGGGCTTCTGGAAGTGGGTGCTGGTAATCCAAAGTATCAAATTATTTTTAGCATGTTTACAATTTTGGAAGCTAAATCACATCCAGTGATACTGGGAGTTAACTTGGTTTAGGAAAAATCCTGATTTGTGGAAACTTTAAAAAGGCACTGAGGAAACAGGTCTGAGGGTAAAGATTCTCAGCAGATACGGGAATAAGCTCTCTCTGGCTATTTGTAGCAACTGTGAGAACTTCAAAATTGCCTTTGTCGTCTAGAGGAAATCTTGTTTTAATAAATAAGAATGATCTGCGTTAACTTTCAGATCAATAGGCGTATGCATGATTCCTGGTTATTAATAATTCCATAACAGGCATTGTCTTACTGGTACTTAGAAATTGCTCATCTAAAGTACTTCAAAGGGTTGTAGACTCTTTAGTCTACATGCCATTTGTGTTTGATATCCTTCCTCCTCTCATTTTGAATAGTTGTTATTGGGCTACATTTTATCTTAGACTCTTATTAATTATTATATGAGAACTAGAGAACTCTGATACAGTCAAACTATGTACGTCGCAACAAATTGCCCTCACAGCTAAACATTGCTCAAGCTAGTGCGGTGACTGGCTTTCCTCTTCAAACTGTGCTCTAATTAATCCAAGTGATCCCTAGGTATGAGTGTACCCTGATGTTCTGTGGTTATAAAAAAAAAAAAAAAAAAAGCTTTATTGAGATATAATTCACATACCATATAATTCTCCCATTTAAAGTATATAGTTCAATGTTGGTATTTTACATTATTTTTGTAAATTATGGTAAAACATATTTTAAAATTTGTAATTCAAGTGAATTTTATTGTACAATTCAGTGGCATTGATTACATTCACTATTTTGTACAACCATCATCACTGTCTTGTTCTAAAACTTTTTCATCAACCCAGGCAGAAACTCTGTAACCATTAAGCAATAAATACTTCCACATTCTTCCTTCCTTGGCCCCTGGTGGCCTCTTATCTACTTTCTGTCTCTATGCATTTGCCTGTCCAAATGTTGGAATATTTGTCCTTTGGTTTCTGGCTTCTTAGCATGTTTTTGAGGTTCATCCGTATTGTGGTGTTATCAGGATGTAAAACCTTTTTATGGCTGAATAAAATATCATTGTATGGATATATACATTTTGTTTATTCATTTATTGATGGAAGCTTGGTATGTTTATTGTTTCTACCTTTTGGCTGTTGTGGATAATGCTGCCGTGAACATTGGCATATGAGTGTCTGTTTAAAGTCTTTGTTTTCAGTTCTTTTGGGTCTATACTAAGGAATGGAATTTCTGGATCATATAAATAATTACATGTTTAGCTTTAGTTTGTAATTCCCAAACCGTTTTCCATAGCGGTTGTACCATTTCCCACCAACAGTGGGAAAGTTACATAATTTACAAAAATAACGTAAAATACCAGCGGTTGTACATTCCCACCAACAGTGTAGGAAGATTCCAGTGTCTCCATATCCTCACCAATGCTTATTTCTTGGTTTTATTAGATGATTAAGTATGAAATGTCCGATTTCAAATCAAAAAGTTTAGCTTGTTATATTTCAAACAAGAAGCAGTACAGTTAATCAAAATATGCACCTAAGCTATCAACACAGTTTTGTTATCTTAATGGTAGCTTGTTTATGCCAGCAACAAAGAAGCCTGGAGAAGAGCAAGTGGTGATGAAATCGCAAAAGGCATTTTCCACAGCTTGTTGAGAATTGAATATTTTTCCTTGCAAGAAGTGGTCCAAAGCCTGGAAGGAAGTGATAATCAGTTGGTGCAAGGTCTGGTGACTATAGTGGATGACAGAGAGTTTCCAAGTCCAGCCTCTGTGGTTTGAACAGTGTTGTTTGTGTGACACATTATCGAGTGTTGTCTTGTAAAAGGATTGGCCTGTCTCTATTGACCAGTCTCAGCTGCTTAATCACAAGTGTTCTCGTCTTTTGATCCAACTAGACATCCGCTATAATTGACTGACCAGGTTTCATGAAACTGTAGTAGATAATACTACTGTTGGACCACCCAACAGGACTCCATTAGCTTTTTAATTTAATTTTTTTTTTAAATTTATCTTTTGTAGACCTGGATCAGTATCAAACCATTAGCCTTTTTTGATGAATGTTCGGTTTGGGGATGTGTTTCAGCAGTTCATCTTTATCCAACCATTGTGACAAGCACTTGTGATTGTCGAAAAGAATCCATTTTTCATCACACGTAACAATACAGTATAGAAATGGTTTGCCTTTCTGTCACGACAGCAAAGAAAGGCAACCTTTGAGGTGATTTCTCTTCTGATGCTTGTTTAATTCACATGGTACCCATCTATCCAGCTTCGTTACCTTGCCGATTTCTTTCAAATGGTCCAATATTGTTGGATTAGTAACGTCAAACCTTGCTGCTAATCCACACGTAGGCTCACATGGTTTTGCTTCCACTGCAGTTCTCAGCTCATCATTATCCACCTTCATCTCAGGTCACCCACATGGCTCGTTTTTGAAGATTAGAATCATCAGAATTGGAACTTCTCAAAACCATTGATGTATTGTGCATTCATTAGTCACATCCTTCCCAAACATGTCGTTGATATTGTGAGCTGTCTGAGCTGCATTGGTTCCACAACAGAACTCATTCACAAATAACACAAATTTTGACTTATTCCTAGTTTCTTAAGGAAATCGGACATTTCATACTTATAACCTAATAGAATTACAACCATCCTATAGAGGTAGGTATGAAGTCATCATTGAGTTCTTGTTAAATGCTTATTGACTGATTGTAATAGATTTGAGTTCCTTAAGAGTCCTATGTGATTTAAAATGTTTCTTTTAACAGGGGTTAGTAACATTTCTTTTCTCTGGTGGCAGTTCTAATTAATGGAACTGTGTTACCCTTAAACAGTTTGTTTTACCTATTAATAAATAACAGAAGGGGGAAAACTCAACCCTTGTGTGATTGGTTTAATAAGACATGACGGAAAGGTATTTTCTCAAGGTCTTAAATAGATTTTGGAATAAAGAAAGGAAAAGTGGGTTTGTTTTGAAGAGGAAAAAGATAGCTGTCACTCAGACTTCCAATGCAAAGGAGCCTTAAATGGAAAGAGGCAGGGTGGGGTGTCTGAAGCCTGTAATCCTAGCACTCTAGGAGGCTGAGGCAGGGGATTGGGTCAGCTCGGAGTTAGAGACCAGCTTGAGCAACAATGAGGCCCTGTCTCTATACTAAAAAAAAAAAAAAAAAAAAAATTAGCTGGGCATGGTGGCGCATGCCTGTAGTCCCAGCTTCTTGGAGGCTGAGGCAGGAGGATTGCTTGAGCCCAGGAGTTTGAGGTTTCAGGGAGCTATGACAACGCCCCTGCACTCTACCCGGGTGACAGAGCAAGCCTCTGTCTCAAGAAAAATAATAATAAATGGAAAAATTAAGAGGAACTGAAAATGTTTTATGGTATCAAATTATTTCTTGACTATTGAGAAATTTATTGATTTAATAGTATTCATAGTTAAAAGAATATTTAGAAAAATCTTTAATAATTTGTAAGAAAACATGTTTAAAAAGTACTTGACAGTGTCATATGTTGGAAAAAAAAAAAACAACTGATATAATCAGGAAAACTTACTTACCTCTGTAAAATTCCTGGCATTCAAGTAAACACTACAGTTATTTATGTCACAGTGATTCCAGCTTTGTACATAATTACATTAAATAACTTGAGCTTTCTAGCTACCAAATTTCTTAACAGTTAGGTGTAGTTAATTTATTAGTCCTCACACCATGTTTCTCATGTGTGAAATGGGGGGTAGTATTCACTTCCAAAGTCTTACAGGGCAGTCACCAAGCAAGAATATTTGCAAATGCTCTGTACGTAAACCTATACTGTGAATATACTTCCTTGGCCGAATGATGTTCCCATAAAGTACTCGTGCAAACTCTTGAGTACAGAGGGATACAAAGGCAATCGAGACAGGCACTGGCCACATAAAGACATTTTGGCTTTGGTTACACAGATGCCTGGATGACAGTTTGTTTCCGGTATGTCAGGTTTTCCTGATGGCTTGTGCAAGTTAGGACTTTTGATCTTAATATTTGTACAGCTTGTGAGTTCGGTGAATTACTTCCAGTGAACAAAACTTTTCAGAAATAGAAGCATCTGGATGGCCTATCTTGGCGCCCCCACCCCCACCCCCCACCAGGCACCATGTCAATGTGTTTCTTATCAATTTTAAAATTTTCTCCCCACATTTTTTTTAGGCTGTTGCTCAAAGTTGTTGAAGAGGCTCAATTAGTAAGATCCCAGCTGGGACTTTTGGATGGGAAATACGCAGGGCTGCCAGATGAGATCATGATCCTGATCTCGTGTTTATCTGTTAAATCTGTTTATCATCGCTTGCTCTTGACTTGGAGAGATTTAAGGCAGCCATTGGGCGTCACTGGGTTGGGGACTTGGCTTATGTCAGTATAGAGCCACTATGATGGGAGGCTCCTGGACCCTTCTCTTTTTCAACTATGTGCCTGGACTTGGGGGTTGACAAACAGCTTAATCCAGCTAGGCGCCACCACCACCCCCCCCACCCCCCCGGCCCCCGGAAGTTTGCAATAAGCTCACCATGGAAGACATAACACCAAAAGTGACTCATAACCCAAGTATGATTTTTCAAAAAGGCGAAGGCTCAGTGTGGTGCTCCGCTCTCTTCGTGATGGCCCTGCGGTTTTAGGTTATTAGAAAACCTTCCCCGGGTGGTACAGCACGTAAAATAAAACTTGTTCTGAAAAAGCAAATCAAGATGCATTTTGTTTAGTTGTGCAGAATTTGTTAGGCTGGTCCCAGTGCAGTGGTGTTTACGACTAATTGATCATGATCGGTTACAGATTCCTTTGTTCCTTCTCCACTCCCACTGCTTCACTTGACTAGCCAAAAAAAAAAAAAAAAAAATTTGTTAAATTTCCAATTAGTATTTGCCTGAAGAAATATGAGATATTTGAATTAACTATTAATAATGGTTTACATAGGAAGCTAGAAAATGCAACACGTAGTAGAAGAAATCCTAAGGAAGTTTGAAGAATGAAAAGTAGCCAGAAATCCTCTCCCTGGGGAGACAGGGAGGGAAGAACCACAGGTTCCTACACACAAACCAGTATGTATTCTGATGACCAGGATATCTGAAGATCTCAAGTTTGCCTAGCTCTACTCTAGATAAAACTGTTAATCAGATAATTACAGGGCTAAGTGAAACTGCTCTCAGAATTTTCATGGTGGCCTCTTTTAAGGGTCTATTTATTTAAACTTCTATCATTTTTAAAATGGTCTCATTTGATCTTGTCCTTTCTCCTTCATGGTTCTCCAGGTATTTCAGAAAATGCTGAGAATCAAATTTGCCACTGTTGTAAATATAAGTAGAAAACATAGTGTTCGTGGAACATGAAGTACAAAGAGTGAGTTATTTACTGACTAGGACTTGTTTTGCTGCTAAGATGCTAAGCCAGTTTTGGAACCAAAAAGTCCTCCCACGTTACTGATGGTTCTGCAGAGTAGCACATTTTGGCACCTTAAAATCACTCTTTGTTGTTCTCTTTTACTTTTTAGTGAATGATGGCACCATCACAATGACTAAAAGCTTCAGAGCTCCCTTTCACACACTGGCTTAATGTTTATGATAATCTATAAGGATCTCAACTTTTTTTGGTACACAAAGCTGAAATCCCTGGTCTTGTTCTGTATTTGGAATGCATTAGAACATCTTAAAACCTTAAGGAGTGGGATAGGACCTAACCTCCTCAAAGTGATATGGGGATGTTTTGATGGGACATATTATTGTTATTTTTTATTAGACAGGGCCTCACTCTGCCTGGGCTAGAGTGCAGTGGTATCCTCATAGCTCACTGCAACCTCAAATTTCTGGGCCCAAGTGATCCTCCTGTCCCAGCCTCCCATGTAATTGGGACTTACAGGCACGTGTCACCACGCCTGGCTAATTATTCTATTTCTAGTAGAGACAGGGTCCTGCTCTTGCTCAGGCGGGTCTCGAACTCCTGAGTTCAAGCAATCCTTCTGCCTCAGCCTCTCAGAGCGCTGGGATTACAGGCTTGAGCTGCTGAGCCTGGCAAATTGTGCCTGGGTGTCTTTCTCCATTTCAAATTCCAGTTGAATCTCTATTTCAAACAAAGACCCCCATATCCATTCATTATAATCTGTCTTAGCTAACAGCCAGTGAGATCCCTGACTTAGGGTTTATTGTACAGACAAGCCTTTCTGCAGAAAGGGAGAAATTCTGCCTCAGCCACGTCGGATCCACTAGTAGGTGGTCTTGTCAGGGATGCATTAGAGTGGAGGAAGAGTGCTGATTTTAACGTCCCTCGGAGGTGAGATGGGTTTCGCTCCACTTTGTTTGGGCTTTCTGTGCAGCACAGGAAGTACTTTACAGTGAACTTCCGAAGTTTGGACTTGACTGTTTACATTCTTTTCAACTAACTCGTGCCTAAGCTCCAAATTCTTGGTTGGAAGGAGCTTGCAAGCCATTTGATGGTCTGTGTTAGAGGTTTTCAAAAACATAGGTTTAAGGAAGAATTTTGCCTTTTTTTTTTTTTTTAATTTGTGTCTGTGTGTGTGTGTGTATGTGTGTGTGTGTGTGTGTGTGTTGTTGTTGTTGTTGTTTAAGACAAAGTCTTGCTCTATGGCCCCAGGTAGAGTGCAGTGGCGTCATCATAGCTCACTGCAACCTTAAACTCCTCAATTCAGGCGATCCTCCTCCCTCAGCCTCCTAAATAGTTGGGACTACAAGCATGTACCATGATGCCCGACTAATTTTTCTATTTTTAGTAGAGTCAGGGGTCTCACTCTTTCTGAGGTTGGTCTTGAACTCGTGAACTCAAGCAGTTCTCTTGCTGAGGCCTCTTGGGTGCTAGTATTACAGGCATGAGCCACTGCACCCGGCCAACCCTCTTTCCTTATATCTGCATTTTTACTGAATTCATCAAAGATTCGCCTCCCACCATGGATTAATTTATCTCTAGTAGTGTTAGTAAGTGATGACTCATAAATAATTTGTATAGATGGCATTCCTTTTTATCCTCAGTAGAGGATATAAAGCTATTGACTTATAAAAATATTTTTATTTTTAAAATGTAATACAGTTTTTCTTTGTAAAGAATTTTCATTGTCTGGTTGTGCACCTTGCAAATCAGTAACTAGATCAAGACTGTGATATCTGTGTGGGGAAAGAAGAAAATCAGTAACTATAGAAGGTACATGTTTTCTCCTTCCTCTTGGTATTTAACTTCATTAACATTACCTACACTTGGTTGTGCATGCCCAGTGAGAGTCTTCGCTGGATGTTGCTGGGTTTAGGGGCTTCATGGGCAAAAAACTGGAGAGCAGAGACAGGGCTGTAAAAATACACTCCAAGGCCTGTTGTGGTCTCTGTCTGATCTTTAAATGGAAGTCTTTTCAAACGGTTTTGGAAAGTTCAGGCAACTGTTTTTTTTCAGGCATAGAGTTTGTTTATGTCAGCCCTGTTTTTCTCTCCTCCCTCCACCTCTTTTTCTTCTCCACCAGCCACTAATAAAAGCTCAAAGTAAACTTTGCAGCATGATCCTTAAAGCATGTACAGAAAGTTAAGACGGGTCCTCAGATGGCCTAACAAGCACTTAAGGTGAAGCTAAAAGAAGAGTATGTTCAGTGCATTCTCTTCGCCTGCCACCTCACAAGTAGGGCTTACTCTCCATATGCTTTTCTACACAAACACAGACACACTCGGTTTTTGTAATTCTGAGACTCTTTATATTACAGAGTGTTAATCATCCAACATTTGTTGTGAGTTCATGTCCACTGTCTTACTTTGCCTGGTATCTGCCTAATACGTGCTGGATACAAAAGCAGGTTTAGCTCCTTTTCAATAATTAGAAGATTCATGTGTGATTATGTATAATTATTTTTTTCCTTAAAAAGCTCACAACATCCTTGGAACACTAGTCCTGATGCCAGTAACCCTTTTAACTTAAAAAAAAAAAAAAAAAAGAAAAAAAAAAAAGAAAAATCTTTTATTTTTAAAGGACCCACTAATAGGATATGAAGTTAGTAACTGTCTCAAAACTCATCCCTTCCCACTTTAATCATGGGTTTTGTACTTAAGCAGAGCATATATGTGGCCTTTATGAATAAAAGTGATGCTCTCATTTTGCTATCACTAGGAAAAGAGATTTCAGATATTTTTAAGTTGTTATTGGTAATGGATTTGCATGTAAACACCTCTGCTTTTTCATCCGATATACTGTCTCACCAAAGGGGAGTATATTTTCTAGACTAGCCTGGTTTAGTAATGTAGACTATGAATGGGGTTGTGATTTCTTTTGTTAGTTTTATTTTCTTTCTTTTCCTTGGTGCCAAACTCACTAGATCATTCTAGCCCATGATCTGAGCTTTACAGAGATGAACCATGTAACCTAGAAATCATTTACATGGTCACGTTGACAAAGTATGGTTTCTACCCTACCTTTGTTTAGGCTATCACTGGTCTCGGAAGTTTTTTTTCCCTAACCCCTAGCCTCCCAGGGATAATCTCTGAAATTTTTGAGGTGACACCGTAAAGCTTTGGTGAAGTACGATGGCGTGCTTGGTTGAGACAGATCCTCTTTGCTGATGTCCCAAATAGGTGAGGGTGGTCATAAACTTTCTCAGCTTTCCCTGGTGTCCAGTAGAGTGACAGACATCAGACTGGAGTGTCTTAGGCTGACATTAAGCAGATGCGGACCATTAAAAGTTTGTTTGTAGGTTTGCCCTAAATCGCAAGATCCTCTCAAGAGTCGAAAACTTAACTAAATTGAAAACTATTGCCTAAGAGCTACTTCCTTTGAAGCTTTCATGTTGAGTACTGTATTAGCAGGGGTTAAAGCATTCGTGCAAAGGGGAAAGGACAGGATGCTTGTCCTGTATGCATTGTCCTAAAAATGAGCCCCCCAAGAGGAGGCAGTAAGGGCTGTACAATGAAAGGGCCTGCTGGCAGCACCAGCCACATTTAGTATTTGTGTCTTAAGGATTCTGAGAGATGCCTTTGTCCCTACCAGAGCAGTTGACCCCTCTCTTCAGTGTAAAAAATGTTAACATCAGGATTCCTGAGTAAAAGAGGACCATCTGCACTCTGGCCTATGTTTCTTCCCATGTAATATTATCTATTTCAAAGTGTCACTGTAAAATATTGCTTTAATGGGTAGCTGACCATGTCTGGCTTGGAGACAACCCCTTCCTATCACTGTCAGGGCCCAAGGCCTTTCAGTCATCCTTTTCAGGGCAGTCTGAGAACATAGTAGCAAAAGTTCAAACAATTATGCCCTCTCAACCCTTTGGAAAATAAACTCTGCTTGACTCTGATTCTGTTGACATGTTAAAGATTGAGTTTATAGCTTCTTCAAAGGCCCCGTCATGACTTTATAGTTATCCTATACAAAGCAGATTCTCCTAGGGCATGGTTATGTACACGGGGGTGGCTGGCTAACACAAAAAAGCAAGTGTATGTTAGTGGAAAAGAAATTAATTTGGCTGGGGTGGATGGTCAAGGCAGATGGAGATCCGGCTGTTGGTCTGCCTAGTTCTCCTGCACGTTATCTGCAGGTACCAGCAAGGCCCCCAAGAGCTACCCAGACTGTGAACGAGCAGAAATGGGGCAAGAGGAGCCAGGAACACACATCAGCTCCCTTGGGGGGGAGGCGGGGGGAATGAAAACAGATGGTGTAAAAGAAAAACCCTCTGAAACTGCACAGGATCAGATTGGACAGCAGCTCGGGTATCCTGCTGCTTCCTCCCAGTTGGGGGAATCTCAAAGCTGAGTGTGACTCTGATCCTTCTTTCACGAGTGGTAGAAGCACCTCTCCAAAAGGCCAAAGGAGGAGAAACCCTGTCAGTCCATGTTTGGAAGAGTTAGCCCCATAGCTGGTAAGCACTGCGCCCCAGGGATTAGTGGTAATCACACACCTGGGCAGTAATCTAACCGTTTATAAGAACTTGTTTAATCTTTACAATCAGCCCTGCAATATATGGGCTGTCCTCATTCCCAGTTTATAGCTGAGGAAACTGAGGCACAGAAAGGGTAAACAACATATCCAAGGTCAACAGTGGAGTGGAATCTAGGCAGTCAGGCTCCAGAGTCCACACACACCATTTAAGCCTCTTACTTGTTGAGGATGTTCCTCAAAAATGATTGTGACCTTGAGTTAGGATGTCTTTTATGATTGTCACTATAATTAATTTCAGCTGATTGTACTCCTAGAGCACTAGTTTTCTTGCTATGTCTGCAAATAAATGGAAGAGGATTGACCATCCAAGACCATCTTCTCCTAGGTGCTTTTCTAGTCTTTTTGAGTTAAGGGAGCAGAAATGAGGGTTTCCCCATTTTGTTGGGGCAGATACATCATTACCCTTAATTTGTAGGTTTCACCATAGGAGTTGGGCTTAGTGTTGGAAGGGTGTGGGTTTGAGCACCACAGTCCATCCACAGGAATGAAAGTGAAACCAAGGATACATTGTATATTAAATGGCCTAGTCACTAGGACATATTATTAAAATCCCTTTATTCCAAGGCCTAGGATGGTTAATGAGGGATGAGATTAGGCTTGTAGTCATTAGTTGATCATGACCAGGATCATTCTGTTACAACACTTAGCTTGTTACAGATTCTGTCTGAGCAGAAATTACATAGTCTTGAAATCAAGGATGAACCTGTGAAAACATTCTAAACTAGACGTCACTAAAACCTTCAAAGCAGGATAAGATTTTGTTGTGTTTTATAGAATGTCAGGTTTAGAAATAAATTTTTTTTTTCTTTCATTCAAGAGGTTAAAAAACAAGAAAAAGGGGCCGGGCACAGTGGCTCACGCCTGTAATCCTAGCACTCTGGGAGGCCGAGGTGGGAGGATCGCTGGAGGTCAGGAGTTCGAGACCAGCCTGAGCAAGAGCGAGACCCTGTCTCTACTAAAAACAGAAAGAAATTATCTGGCCAACTAAAATATAGAAAAAATTAGCCAGGCATGGTGGCACATGCCTATAGTCCCAGCTACTCGGGAGGCTGAGGCAGTAGGATCGCTTAAGCCCAGGAGTTTGAGGTTGCTGTGAGCTAGGCTGATGCCACGGCACTCACTCTGGCTCGGGCAACAAAGCAAGACTCTGTCTCAAGCAAAAAAAAAAAGGGGGGGGGGCACAGGATAACTAGTAAACTAATGCTTCCTGGAAGACTGTTAAGTTAGGCAGTGGAGGAGGGGCAAGGAATTGTGCCCGGACTCATTGCCTAGCGTTAGTCAGAATGGCTCCGTGGCCTTATAAAACAGAAAGGGGTCTTTTTCTTGAAGTATTTTATAGCTATTTTACCAATCGAAAGGGACATGTGTTTTCAAATGATTCTGATTGAAATAAGGAAGACGATGAGTATTGACTGCCACACTAGAAAAAAAAATGTGTTTCCTTGGGGCCCCCATGTTTTATTACAAAAATAGAACTAAAACTTAGAAAACAAAACAATCCTTTCTAATTTAATGACAAAAGGGGTTATTTTTTAATTATTTCCTGTGCGTGAGTTACATGCAACTTGAAAAATAGATCTCACAGCTCCCAAGGTGAAGAGATGTGAGTTGCGTGTGGTTCACAAGGCCCAGAACTCGAAAGTAGCATGAGTTAGATACAACTCACGTGGCAGTCAATGTGTTAAATCGGATTGTTCTAAGGTCAAGCGGGGGCAAGCCCTTGGAGGTGGTTGGATTAAGAAAAAGAACAAGGCGTAATTGGTCTGATGCGGTTTCTCAATGGGCAGTGACCCAGCAGCTCGGGCTGTCGTATTAACAGAGCTGGTGTTTCTGCAAGCAATGCCCTTATTTAGGAAAAGTATGAAATACGGTTTACATCTGATGGATTCTTTCCCTCGCTTGTTCATTCTCTGTTGGAATCCACGTCTACCTAAGTTTCAGCACAATGGAAACTGAACAACCACCTCTATTATTATCCGAAAACAATGTGGTTCTTTGTAAGATAAAGAACCGCACGTAACTGTAATGTCCTCCTACATGCACACCCAGTCGAGAATCAGAATTGAATTTTGATATGGATTCTACCATTGGTATACTGGGAATTTAGACAGATGAATTGATTTTTCTGGAGCTTAATTTTTTCATCTGTTGGGGAAGCTAGTGCCATTTTGGATGAGACAGTTCCTATATTGTATGGACTGTCCTGTTCCTTGTAGGACTTATCCATAGTGACTAATGCCAGTAGGGTCCTCTGTCATTTGACAGCCTCAAAACATCCTCACACATTTCCAGATACCCATAAGGAGCAGGGGCAAGGGACAGTGGAGAGTACATGGTTCAGAACTACTAGAGCAGTTCAGTACAAAAATTGAGTACTAAAATTCTGTGAATTTCATGCTTTATGGTAGCTAACACTCTACTGCTTAGCATCAGAGAACCTGACCCAGTTCTTACTGGCTTCCCACTCTTGAGATTTTTTTAGTCACAGATAGTTGTGTTTTTTAAAAATGTTGAGGGCATTACAAGTTTTCTCTTATGACACATGATAGGTTAATAAGTGGTAGAAAATTTCTACTCATTCATTTTTAACTTAACCTACACACTGTTGTCCCTGAATGTGACCCATGCACTCCACTGTAATAGGTTCCCCACATGTGGGTTTGTATTTGGCCTGTCACTGAGTCATTTAAGGCGCCACCTGAATGTAAAAATTGTTTTCACAGACTCCTGGGGAAGCTTTTTTGCATGTGCTTTGCCTTGAGTCTGTTTCTAATCTGACTGTTTTATGATGCCTGTAGAAGGGAAAGCTGACAATACTAAAAACTGTAAATACATTTCGGTCCCTGTGAGAGCTCAGAATATCTCTATGTATTTACCTCCTAGTTTCTGATAGAAATGACATGTCCATTAATAATTTTCAAAAAACAGTTTATATTTCTAACTTGTGTTTTTAACTCCTAAAAGGTAAAAAAGTCAATTCTTTTGACTTCATTTCCTTTTATACTGTGGAAAGATTTGTGGTCCCTAGGAGATACTTCCTTTCCATGTGACCAAAATGCTCTTTGAAAACAGTAGAAGGCTTTTATTCTTAGCCCTCTTCACAAAATGTCTTAAAATACAACAGCAGAGAGAAATGCAAATCAAAACCACAATGAGATATCACTTCACACCTACTAGGGTGGCTAAAATAAAAATAAAAGGATAGGCAGTAACTAGTGTCTGGCAAGCGTAGAAAAACGGGGATGCATACATTGGTAGAGGGTTGAAATAGTATAGCTGCTTTGGAAAAGTTTGGCAGTTCTTCAAAAGTTAAGACAGTTAACGGCAGTTGCACTCCTGAGAATTGAAAACATATGTTGCCATAAAAACCTGTACACAAGTTTCATGGCAGCCAAGATTTGAAACAACCCAGTGTCCATCGACTGATGAAAGGGTAAACGAAATGTGGTATATCCATCCGATGGAGTATTATTCAGCAGTTAAAAACAGTGAAGTTCTGCTACATTCTGCAACACGGATGAACTGTGAAAACGTTATTCTAGGTAAAAGAAGCCAGTCACACAAGACCATACCCATGATGTCATTTATATGAAATATCCAGAATACATAAGCAAATAGAGACTGCAGGTAAGTTTAGTGGCTGGGGGAAGGGGGTTGGAGGAGAAATGGAGAGTGTATCTATCTATAATAGCACACGATATTTCAGCAGCTTTTTAAAGAAGAGCATTGAGTTTCCAGTTCAATCAATATTAAATAGGTTAAATAGAAATTTAAGTTACAAATAAAACAGACTTCAGTCTTTGGCCACTTTGCAAGGAAGGACTCAGATACAGTAGAATCATGAAGCCACTTCCAACCTCTGAATATCTTGCCCGTGTCTTTCCCACATGCTGTTATGACTGGTAATCTTTTGAGTACGACATGTGCAAGGATAGGTAACAGGAATCAGTCTATCAACTGATTTATTTCCTTGTCCTAGGCAACTGTAGGGGAGGGGGCTGCTCTTGGAGCACTAAGTTTATCGTGGAAGAAGGCAAGATGTTGCTGAGAAGTCCGAATGGTTATTTACTGAAGCCCAGCCAAGCCATGATCTCAGTGAATTTGAATATAAATGCCTTACCAGAACCCCCACACCATCAGCCGAGTATGCGTGACATTCTCTTCTGTTACTCACGAGAATTGAGTTAGTTCCTTCCCCTTGGATACTGTTTCAGGCACTGTTTACAGTAATCAGCAATGTTGGTTCAACTCTTTTGTTTAATGCTTGGTCATTCTTGATCATTTGAAAGGAAATCATTTTACCACCCCATCCCCCAATCCCACTATAAGGTCTGATGTCGTAGGCCTCCCAAGAAAGACATAAGAAGTTGTCAGAATTCGGCCTCAGTGAATCAGAAAGGCCAGCAGTGGTTCCAGGTAGATCAGCTACCTCCTGTTGAAGCTCCAAACCTTAAAGGATCTAATGGCAGTTGAGGAAGTAGCCCTCCGGGTATTACTGGGGTCTGTGCCTGGGGAGACCTGAAGAGGCTTTATCACTGCCCCAACTCTCAGAGGATCTGGATTTTTACAACCAGAGTCCAAGATAAGGAGGGTGGCCTGGAGGAAGGGGAGATAAAGCAAGATCAAGTACTGAGATTAATCAGATTATGAGGTCGAGGTCCAAGAGGGATTAGTGGTGAGTTTGACCTTGGCTTGAGAGTTTCATTGACCTCATGACTTCATAAAGGTTAAAAGATTGGTAAGGCCAGGGAAGAACTGAGCAGATTATCATGAAAGAAAAATGGATTTTCATCCATTTGGATCTTACTGTACTGTATATAGTTCTGGTGATAAATTATTTCCATTCTGTATTAGAATGAGTTGTCAGAACCCTATAACATAAGCAGAAGGCATTTATTTCTCCTCTTAAGCATCAACACCTGGCTAGGCTGGGGTTCTGGACCCCCATATTCCTTTCAGCGGAAGTGGGTTTTCATTTGAAGTTAGATGTGGAGAAACGAGCAGTAGAAAGGTTACTATTACAGAACCAACGGGGAAAGTCTTTCAACTTATTAGGTTAAATCTTATGATATTGCTGCTACCTTACTATTTTTTATCCTGCTGGGAAAAAAGGCAGTTTCATCTAGTTCAATACACGTGTCTCAGATCCACTGGATGCTAGATCAGGAAAGACTGTATGAAACTGAAGGAGATTCCGATAGGAAACTCTTAAAGTAGTCAGTGGCTTGTGGCTGTCTCCCAGGGGAGAGCAGAGACCACTGATGGTGGAGTGCGTGGTAGGGGTGCTGTGCTTCTCAGAGTTTCCTGTGGTTTGCCGTAATGCAGTAGTGTTCTTAAAATTTTGAATTTGCCCATGTTGGGGACCTTGCAAAGGCTTTCTGTGACCAGGATTGACTAGGAAAAGCCAGGCATTGAGTGTAACTCAGCCTCCGGAATGTCCCCTTCCCACGGCCCTGGCTTTAAACATACATGACTCTTACAGCAGTGTTTATTACATCAATTTTAGCTTCAATTATCTTTTAACCTCTTTATTTTAAAATTTCAACATATTTCTTTTAAAAAATTAAATACAATAAATGACATTAAAAACTTTGGAGGCCGGGCACGGTGGCTCACGCCTGTAATCCTAGCACTCTGGGAGGCTGAGGCGGGCGGATCGTTTGAGCTCAGGAGTTCGAGACCAGCCTGAGCAAGAGCGAGACCCCTGTGTCTACTAAAAACATAGAAATTAGCTGGACAACTAAAAATATATAAAAAACTAGCCAGGCATGGTGGCACATGCCTATAGTCCCAGCTACTCGGGAGGCTGAGGCAGGAAGATTGCTTGAGCCCAGGAGTTTGAGGTTGCTGTGAACTAGGCTGACTCCACGGCACTCTAGTCTGGGCAACAGAGTGAGACTCTGTCTCAAAAAACAAACAAACAAACAAAAAAACCTTTGGATTACTGAGAAGCTTCTTTGAGGAGGTTTGGTATCTCCTGAAGTTGCAGCATGTGGGGAGAGGAGTTGAAATTCTGGGTCCTCAGCTTTGTAGTCAGTATTCACAATACTTATCCGTAAATGGGTAAACAGAAAGATCAACTTTGACTTTTATTTTTTCCAAGAACCTATGGAGAAGAACTTTAACTTTTAAAGTGGTAAAACAGTTTTCCTTGCTTTACAAGGGTAGGGAGAGACTCCAAATTGAATACAAAGAAACAGAAGAATCTGACTATATTTCAAATGAATAACACAACCACATCGAAGGTGGGGGGAATGGGGAAAATAACCCAATTAATTATTAAGTATACATATTGGCTATACACCTTAAGGTTAAAGACAAAAAACCAAATAAATACTGGATTATAGTTAATAGGTTTGTTTTCTATAGTGGTATTGATTAGCATTTCTGAAACTACTTAATGTGCATTCTTGTATTGAGCAAATAAATGAATGTGTAATGGACAATGAGAGCTAGGATTCTCACTGTCACAGGAAGGAGTTACAAGTATGCAAAGGAGAAGGCTAGAATTAACCCAGTGCTCTTAGATTGGAATTGGAGCTACGAGGATGAACTTGAATATATCTACAGATATTTTTAATATATGTAAATGATGTAGAGAAATAAACATGAATGAGCGTTTACTCTGGGACCCTTTGAACAGTAAAAAATAATAGTAGTAGTAAATTATAAACCATAGAATAAAATATAAATTGGTAACTCAGTACTGATGTAAATGAATAATTAATAAACAGCAGAAGGGAAAGTTTTTCCATAGAAAAGTCAAACTTTAAGTAGAAAACCGATATGCTGTGTATAAAAGGAATAATCAGATTATCAAGGCATCATTTGGCCACCACAATGGTAATGATTTCTTCAGGTAAGAATCACTGAATGATGTTAAAACTGGTAGATTTGATGAGCTATGAGATATTTATATAGTCTGAAAATATCTTTCTATAACATACTTATTAGTTAAGGATAAACATAGTAACCTTACAGTCGAGAAATTTGGCAAGTGATCAGAGTTAGCATCACTAGTAACAGGACAAGAATGACACGTGCTTCTTGACATGATGAACTGAGCAGAACGCACATCCCATCTCTGATATTCCTGCCAAAAATGTATAACCTGAATCTAAATAAGAAAAAAATTAGATAAACCCCAATTTGATGGCCATTCTACAAAATAAACATCCTGTACTCCCTGAAAATGTCAAGGTCGCAAAAGATAAGGAATGAAGAACTCTTCCGGGTTAAAGGAGACTGAAAAAGATGGTGACTGAATGCTATGTATGATTCTGGATTAGACCCTCAATCCGGAAGACAAAAGGAGATGTTCTTGTTTTTAAGAAATCAAACTGAAGTAAGATGTAAAGAGGCGGCATGCCTGCGACTTAATCAGTTCAGGGAAAAAGCTGTGGGTATATATAGGTGTGTGTTGGGGGAGGGGAGAGAGAGGGAACAGGGAAGAATGATGTAGCAAAATGTGGTTATAAATGTCATCATCTGGGAAATCTGGGCAAAGGTTGTACAGGAATTCTTTGTACCATGCCTGTAATTTTTCTATAAATGGAGGCCAAGGTGGGAGGACTTGAGGCCAGGAGTTTGAGATCAGCCTGGGCAGCATAGTGAGACCCTGTCTCTACAAAAAATTTTAAAATTAACTGGGCATGGTGATGTGTATACCTGTAATCCCAGCTACTCGGGAGGCTGAGGCAGGAGGATCCCTTGGGCTCAGGAGTTGGAGGCTGCAGTGAGCTGTGTTGGCACCACTGATCTCCAGTCTGGGCAACAGAGCTAGACCCTGTCTCAAAAAACACAACTGGTTGAGCGCTGCTTGCCAAGGTGTCTACTGTTGTGCTCTGGCTTTGCTAGCCCTCCAAAGGAAAACTGTTACTCTACCTCTCTATTTTGTTAACTCTATTGGATTTTATGAATTACACATATTTGTAAATATTTCAACCACGACAAAATTGTAGAGAAGTCTCCCTGCCCCCCACCCCCACCAGGTTAACTGCTGTTAACAGGTTGGTTGTGTCATACACATTCCTGGACTTACACAGATAACTGGACACGCACATGTATGTATACCGTCTTGTCTTCCCTGGATGTCCCTGCTACTAAACACTGTTGAGTATCTTTTTTTTTTTTTTTAACCTAGCCATGGACGTCTTTCTCAGCATGAATGTATAGCTCTGCCTCATTCTTCCCCAGTCTTTTCTCTAAATGAACGATTCTATTGTCCCTAAAACTCATCAAGGACTAATAAGCTGGCTTTAATGGTAGAACCATTTGTAAGGACATTGGGACAGCTGCTAGCACACAGAATTCAAGTGCTCTGGGGGTTTTTTTTTGGTACCAAATAATACTCTCTCAGGCATACCCCAGTGACACGAGTTCGGAGACCTTTTCTCTACTGAGAGGCTAGTAAGGTGACTCAGCTCCAGCCACTTCCATTTTCTGTGTCGCTACACTCAAAGGTGAAATCCCCAGAAGAGAAAACATGTTTGGTCACTTTGAGCAGCCTCTGTCCCTTTCCATAGTCAGCGGTGGACAAGGACAGCAAGGACACAGAATGCAGAATTCTGTGCTGACATTGACCCCTAGGTGCCCTTCCCAAAGCAGCACTGTCGGAGCAGCCTCCTCACCCTGACTTTCCCTTCCCACAGCTGCTCTGATTGTTTCCCGTCTGGTCTGTTCCAGGCTCTTCATTGAGTCTATCCTCCCTGCCACCTCTAGAGTTACCCTTGACCACCATGGTTCTCCAACGTGGTCCCGACACGTGGTCCCACGTTTCCTGGGGATTTGTTACAAATGATCATACTATTCCCCCATTTTAAAAACTTAATGGCTCAGCCAGTACACACACTCCAAAGTCCTCACTCATGGCATAAAAACCCCTTTGTGATCTCAGCCCAGTCTGCTTGGACAGCCGTCCCCCCCAAACACACCCTGTCTGCATCCTGTCACACAGCAGTTTGCTGAGCCCTTTCCTGGCCTGCCACCTGGTGAACTCCTGTCCCATCCCTTCCTCTGTGATGCCTGCCCTGGCCCCAGCCAGGCCCCTTGTTATCATGAAACTGCCCTGGACTCCCAAGTGTACCGGACTGACAGGGATACGTTATTTGTTGACAGTGTCCTTTATCTCCCAGAGTTTGCCCTTAGGTAGGGAATCAGCCTCTTGATCCCATGGAACCTGGGTGGGTTGAGGCTGCTGGCTGTCCCCATAGCCAGTCACACTGGGTTGTGAGTCACCGTGTAGCCTCAAATCAGTATGTTGATATGCAGAAATGTTCCCTTCTGCTCCATGTAACATTTGCATTGGGAAGAGAAAGGTTGAAAGGTTCTGTGATTCTGAGAGAAGAGTTTTGGTGAATTATAAGCAAGAGAGGAGAAAAGGTTGATTTTTGAAATCAGCCTTCCACTTAGCGCTTATCTTACCCTGACAGCATTTAACGTGAAGTTACTGTAGCCAGAGAAGAATCTTCCTAGGCTTTAATTAAAAGCACAAGGGATTTTGTTTCATGTCTCCTTCCTCTCTTCCTCTTTCTCATCTTATTATTCTCTCTCTTACTCGCCTTCACTTCCCTGCTCTCCCTTCCCCTAGCCCCTCTTCCTCCTCCTCTTCATCATCCTTTAACATTTCAGTGTTTCTGGCTTGGCTAATCCCTATGGATAGAAACTTAGCCCGGCAGGATATTGATTACCAAATATGGCATTGCTGCTAAAGATGTTAGAGGAATGTGGCTCGAATTCTAAGCCTCTGGCCTCTGAGTAAGCTGCCAAACAAATTAGGTCATTTTAACTTCTAAGCTTGCTTTTTTTTCTTTCTTTCTTTTTTTTTTTTTTTAATAAGGATGCTGGAACTTTGATTTGGAACATGATGTTGATGTTATTTTAGCTCAAATGGGAGGAGGGGGATGAAGAAGGGGGCAGGGAGTGGGGGAGACTCAGTTCAGCATGTTTTAGGACCTGAGCCACCAGCCCTGGCTGTGTAAGAGGCCGGCACGTGGCGTGGAGCCTTGGTTGGTTCTGGAACATCAGTGCAAGAGCTGAGGCAGAGAATGCAGATGTGCAGCCTCGTTATCTGAACGTGGGAGCTCCAGGGAACTGCCAGTGGTCCCAGGATACTCTCTTGAGTGCCACCCTCAGTGGCCTGGGCCACAGCACTCACGCTGTTGTGAGCTCAGATTTAGGAGAGTTGCTTCTTCACGGAAAGGTTGGTCAAGTTCAGTGCCAGGCACGTTGCTGTTGGGTGTGTCTGAGGGGGGGTGATGTGCACGTCCGAGCCCTTCCTCGACGTACCTTGCAGTGATCGCTGGGGACTGTGCTTGTGCCCCAGCAACGACCGCAGCTCTTCAGGCCCATATTTGGAAATATTTATTCTGTCGTGACATTAGCTTTGTTAGGATAAAATGCTATTTGGAAATATTTATCCTGTCATGACATTAGCTTTGTTACGATGAAATGCTTTTAAGTGGAAGCTGATAGAAGTAAATACTGCTTTAGAATGCAGCTATGTTTTTTCCTTATAATGTTTTTGGCAAGATGATACTGAGGTTTCCCAAACTTAAAAAAAAAAAAAAAAAAAGGGACCAGTTAAAGAAAATTTCTTTTTCTGTTTTATAAAACCGACACCTCTTGTCACTTGGTTGTGTTGGTTAGGTCTACACGGGGGATCTTCCCCTGCCTTTCTCTATTGGTGGTTCTTCTCAGAGAATGAATAAATCAGGCTCACAAAGAAGTTCCACCCCGTCCAGGACTGCCATGGGTCAGGGCTCTGTGGGTTTTGTTGTACCTCCCTGGGGACCTCTCTTTCCTTCCCCTCATTTTCTCTTAGTGCCGTCCCCATCCAGGCACAGGCTCCCCCTAGCACCCTTGAAGCTGAGCCTGTGAAGTTCAGAGGCATTTATCCTGGTCTACAGAGTAAGAGTTTCTTACTTTGTTGGAAATTGTTGTTCTTTTTCTTCAAGTTAGTTAAGAAGAAAGGAGGGCTCTGGGGCCCTGAGACCCGCATATGTGACGTGTACATCCAGAATACACCATAAAGACAAACGTGGGACCTTAGTCTATTCTGGATGCACATTCAGGCTCTTTTCTGGGATGGCTTTTTTTTTTTTTTGGAGATGAGTTCTTGCTGTGTTGTCCAGGCTGGTCTTGAATTTCTGGGCTCAGGCAATCCTCTAGCCTCAGCTTCCTGAGTATTCTGAGTAGCTGGGATTATAGGTGCACTGCAGTGCCAGGCTTGGGATGTTGGTTGACACTATTGTTGGGTGTATAATTGATAGCATTGGTCATAATTATTGGAAGGTCCTTCATTATGCTTAGTAACAAAGGCATTCTTAAAAGGGAAGGTTCCAAAATGGACTTGTTTTGTCTTGCCCTAAATCTTGTCTTTCACGGTGTTTGCGATTTATTTTACTGAACATGGTTTGTTTTACGTAAACTATAACAGTAGGGTCAAAAGGTGATTGAAATTATTATCTCTTTGGCTGATATAATCCTTTGCCTTTCCGTGTCACTAGTAAGCCAGCTATGGTCAAGATCAGAATTTGACTACATCAAGACATTTAGATTTTATATAAACTTATAAGCTAACTGGAATCAAATGATACGGGTTGTATTGAAATCTTACAGTGGTTTAATTCCTGTCTTTCCGATTAACATGGAGTACTTGTGTTACCTTTATAAAGCTCTGCAGTTCGAAAGAGATGCGAATCTTTTTCTCCATTTATAGGTAATGAAACTAAAAGCATGGACATCCTTCGTTCTGGAAGGAGATGAAAAAAATAAATAAAAGCATCGAGGAATCATGTTCTTTTAAGTCAGAGCCCAGGCCCCTTAGGATTTTAGGCGTCAGACCTCCAGTATTGCACAGGTCTTTACGTTAATTCTTTCATTCTCACTGATAACCATTAATCACAGTTTTTACCTGTGCTGGGAATTTGCAGGTTCGAATTTGAAAACTTGAACTGGAAAGTTTTTGTGCAAGAACAAAAAGGATCATTGAAAATTCATGTAACTAAATTTTTAAATTAAGTAAACTAAATCCCCCTGACTTCCTGAACACGTTGTGCTGTGGGTTTTTGTATATTCCATGTAAGTAGTGAGAATGAGAGCTCTTGCTGACCTTTCTTCCTGATAGGCCGGGGTTTACTGGCGTGTTTATTTTGTCACCATTCCGGTTTGAGTCTAAGGAAATGAAAACATCTTCCATTTGTTCTTTGTTTCCAAAGGGCATCCGCTTCGATCCTGAAATTCCGCAAACACTACGACTAGAGTTTGCTAAGGCAAACACGAAGATGGCCAAGAACAAACTCGTAGGGACTCCAAACCCCAGTACTCCTCTGCCCAACACTGTACCTCAGTTCATTGCCAGAGAGCCATGTAAGTTGATCTACTTTTCATTTTGAAAAAAATAAATAAATAACAGGAATTGTTCATGTGCTGCATATGAGATCATACCATGGGACATCGAGCTGGTTGACTCTAATTTTCCATTTCTGGGAAGAAGTTGCCTATTCTTGCTGTCTGAGAACTCTGAATACAGCAGTCTTGTTGCTGATTGGCTGTCTCAAAAGATGATTCAACTTGAGCAGAACCGTAGCTTTATAGTTTTATTTGATGTGCTGTAGATTTCCTTAATGTGATACTGACCATTGTGTGCCCCTGTATATACCTTGGGGTGTAAACCCTTCTTTATGCCCCTGTTCTTGGCCAAAAGTGCTAGTTATTAGCACTCACTTTACTCCTTTTGTTGAAGGATATTAGTTCTTTGGTTTGGAAAAATAGCATATTACAAGTGAAAGAAGTAGAGTTTAGGAAGTTGGTTCTATTTTTGGAAACAGTCTAGCTATAACTCTAGGGGAAACGGTAAACACGTACAAAAAACTTATATATTGGGACAATCAGTCTAAAAAAACCAATGCCAGTAATGGTTGAAGGAATTTGGGGACTTCCTGTTTTAAATTAATCGGGTGAAGACACTGACTAATTGCTCGACAAATCTTTTGCCCAACATGAATGAGCTGATTCTGTTCAATGTCCAGGCTACAATTTGTGCCTTTCATTGATTAACTTTAAAAGATTGTCTTAATTTTCCTTCTCAGGCTCAATCAGTGGCAGAAGTGAGGCATGAGACAGGCCCTAAATTTTCCTTTCATTGCAGAGCTACACGTGATGTAATACGGCAGGGCCCTTAAGGGAAGCCCAAGTGACTTGCAGTTATTTGGAATAATTCTGTCCTATCGTTTTTTGATCTTCTTTCCAGACCACATGATTGTGATGTTCTTCCTGCTTTCCCTGACAATACACTTCAACTATTCTTTCTGAAACTGAAGGACACATGGGTTCCTTGTCCCCCTCACCCCTACCCCATGTCACGTGCATGTCAGATTTAATCAGGTTATCATGGAAGTTACAGTCATGCTGTAGGTCAGTCACTCTTTAAAAGCTGCTGCTTGTCAGTGGAAACTAAGAGATAAGAGTTTCTCCCCCAGCATGTTCTAAATTAAATTTTTTCTACGAAGCCAGAAAGAAATTATTTTGTTCTTCTATGTTCCATGTCCTAGGGAAGCTGGAATCCTTTGTTTATTTGGGAAGGAAATCTAAATAAAAGTTTTGTCTTGTCCTGCAGTTGTGGTACAGGAGGATACAGGGACATGCCTTACAAAATTCTTTGTCCTTACAGCATCTAGCTTAGGGCACTGTATATTTCACAAATATTTATTACAGTGGGTGGATAAATTGATACTTGAATCTGGCTCTTTGTAGGATTATAGAGGCATTTATTTGTATGCCTCTTTATTTCTTCCCTCTCAGTCAAGACATCAGAAAAGAGTGCTTTTAGGATGCCTGATTTTAGAAAGATAACGTAGAATAAGTCTGCTTTTTTAGTGAATTTGTCAGCCACAGATGTGAGTCCTTTGAAATGATTAATTCAGACAGGAAGTATAATGCTAGTGATACTTAACTTGATCCTTTAAGTTCTTTGCTGAATGCTTCGTTTTTTAGGACCAGAGAACTTTTTCTGAGACTTTTACAACAGCTCTGTGAAATAAGTAGCCAGGGAGGTGACAGGCAGTTCACGACATGATGTATAAAAGCAACAGAGATGAACAAACTTAGCATTCACAAGACCCTGAAATTACAGGACAGCATAGAAGTAGAGCTTAGAGCTCTGCTCTGGCCAGCTCTGCTCATCTAGAACAGCTCAGAAATGGCCAGATAGTTTCCATGACAGAGTCAAAACTTGCCTGGCTGCTTAAAGCAAAACAAACTTGAAACTAAAAAAAAAAAAAGAAAGAAAGAAAATCAGCCGAGCATGGTGGCTCACGCCTATAATCCCATAATCCCAGCATTTTGGGGGATTGAGATGGAAGGATTGCTTGAAGCCAGGAGTTCAAGACCAGCCTTGGCAACATATTGAGACCCCATCTCTACAATAAAGATAAAATTAGCCAGCATGGTGGTGTGTACCTGTAGTCCTAGCTACTTTAAAGGCCGAGGCAAGAGGATTGCTTGAGCCCAGGAGTTCCAGGTTCTGGCTGGGTGCAGTGGCTTATGCCTGTAATCCTAGCACTCTGGGAGGGCGAGGCGGGTGGATCGCTCGAGGTCAGGAGTTCGAGACCAGCCTGAGCAAGAGCGAGACCCCGGCTCTACTAAAAGCAGAAAGAAATTATATGGACAGCTAAAAATACATAGAGAAAAATTAGCCAGGCATGGTGGCGCGTGCCTGTAGTCCCAGCTACTCGGGAGGCTGAGGCAGGAGGATTGCTTGAGTCCAGGAGTTTGTGGTTGCTGTGAGCTAGGCTGACGCCATGGCACTCTAGCCAGGGCAACAGAGTGAGACTCTGTCTCAAAAAAAAGAATGTTCTATGATTTGATTACACAGCAAACATTTACTTGAACTGTCAATTCTCCATAAATACCTGAACTTGGTGAACTTAAATGCTAGACACTGGAGTAGAAGGAAAAACTGTGATTGCTGCCCTTAAAAGAGCTGTGAGTCCAAGGAGTTGGGTGGTGGTCAAAGTTGTTAGAAAAACATGGCCCCATATAAAGGGCATAAAAGAGATTTTGCAGCCTAGTCTAGATTGCCTCCAAATCAGACTGCCTGCCGTATTTGCTGAGCACCTGCTCTGTTCGTGCCAGGTGTGAAGAATGAGAAAAAACCTGGTGTTGCAGCTTGCCAGGGTGGGTGGTGGCCTTCTGTGGCCTTGGCTTCCGACCGAAGATGTCAGTGAGAGTTCTTGTTCTGCCAATGATTAACAAGCTTAGTGACCTTTAAGAAAAAACATTTAACTTTTCTTTGCTCTTACTCCCTCGGCTATAATAAGGCAATAATACTTTACACGATTGTTACGAGAGCTAAATAAGCTAATATCACAGGATTGTGTTGTGGATTAAGTAGGTATAATATATGTAGAGTACTAGGCAAGTGTTAAAGTGCAATCCTGATTTTTATTTTTAAAGCATTGAGTTGTCTTTCTTTCCTAATAGGTAAAGCAGGTATTGGCCGGGCCCGGTGGCTCACGCCTGTAATCCTAAGACTCTGGGAGGCCGAGGTGGGAGGATTGCTTGAGGTCAGGAGTTCGAGACCAGCCTGAGCAAGAGCGAGACCCCCTGTCTACTAAAAAATGGAAAGAAATTAACTGAACAACTAAAAATATATATAGAAAAAATTAGCCGGGCATGGTGGCACATGCCTGCAGTCCCAGCTGCTCGGGAGTCTGAGGCAGGAGGATCGCTGGAGCCCAGGAGTTTGAGGTTGCTGTGAGCTAGGCTGACGCCATGGCACTGTAGCCCGGGCAACAGAGTGAGACTCTGTCTCAAAAAAAAAAAAAACAAAAAAAAACAGGTATTGATCTTTTGAGATGAGTATCTGTGTGAGTGTAGCCAATTGTCTTTGTAAGTTAGGAGAACAGGATGAATTAAATGCACATACAATCCCAAGAAAGTACTGTGTCTTCCTAAGTAAATTTTCATTAATAGGATCATTAATTTGAGCTTCTCTTCCTTGCATTTAATAAAGTTTTTAAAAAACTGTGTGAAAGCAGGAAGTAAGAGATGTAGAAAAATTATAAATTATATAAAATTGTCCCGGATTTTATACAATAGGTTGTACAGAAGGGTGTGTCTGTAGTGTAAGCTCTCTGCTTTAGAGAAGGGAAAAGGGCGAGTCACTATCTGATTTCTGCTTCTCGCATCTGTGAAATGATGCTGTGTGCCACACACTCTCTGCTGTGCATTTTGCATGAATTCTCTCATTGGATTCCAGTTGGAGAAACTGAGGCCTAGGAAGGTCTAGTAACTTTCTTGCAGTTACACAGTGTCATGGGCTGAATTGTGTCTCCCCAAAATGCACGTGTTGAAGTCCCAACCCCTGGTAACTCAGAATGCAACCGTATTTGGAATAAGGTTTTTAAAAAGAAGATGAAGTTCAAATGGGGCCTTTAGGGTAGGGCCCTAATCCAGTGTGACTGTTGTCCTTATAAAAAGTAAAAGAGACACCAGGTACATGTTGGTACAGAGAAAAGGCCATGGGAGGACATGGGATGAGGCAGACATCTGCAAGCCAAGGAGAGAGGCCTCAGGAGAAACCAAACCTGCTGAGACCGTGATCTTAGACTTCCAGACTTTAAGACTGTGAGAAGATAAATTGTGTTGTTTAAGCCACCCAGTCTGTAGTATTCTGTGAATGGCAGCCCTAGCAAACTACACCAAGTACCTGGGTTTAAATTCTGACATGTCATTTGCTAGTTTTTTAACTTTGGTATTTAAGCTCTCTGTGTCGTAGCTTTCTCAGCTGCCAAATGGCAATAATAATTGTACCCATCCATCAGGTTATGAGGATTAGATTCATTGATATATGTAAAATTCAGAAAAGGGCCACACACAGTACCCAGCGATTGTTAATACGTGTGTGTAAAAATGTGTATGTCTATATGCCTTTTGTCCTTCACAGTTACGAGGCTTATGGTTGTTTGCTATTAGTATACTCAGCGTCTAACACCTGGAAATACATACGGGATTTTTTTTTTTTTTAGATGCCACGGATTTTTTTTTTTTATGATTTTCTTTTGTTCATAATTGCCGCATTCCCAGCAAGTATGGAGAGAGGTGTGCTTTTGGGGTACTTTTAAAATTTACGGTGTTATTGAGGTGTGATTGGAATATGATAAAATGTGCATATTTAAGGCACATGATTTGGTGAATTTGTCATAATACATACGGAATTTAATTGAATAATGTTCTTGATGAGTTTATACAGTTTGCAGTATACCTTATTTTAATAGTGCCCTTAAAGTTAGAGGCAGCCAACTTTTAATGGAGCCTTTACTCAGATTAGACAGGTCCTCTGCTTTATTTCTATTTATTTATTTTTTTTGAGACAGAGGCTTGCTCTGTTGCCCAGGCTAGAGTGCCGTGGTGTCAGCCTAGCTCACTGCAACCTCAATCCCCTGGGCTCAAGTGATCCTCCTGCCTCAGCCTCCCGAATAGCTGGGACTACAGGCTTGCACCACCATGCCCGGCTAATTTTTTCTCTATATATTTTTAGTTGTCCAGTTAATTTCTTTCTATTTTTTAGTAGAGATGGGGTCTCGCTCTTGCTCAGGCTGGTCTCGAACTCCTGACCTTGAGCTATCCTCCCGCCTCGGCCTCCCAGAGTGCTGTGATTACAGGCGTGAGCCACCACGCCTGACCAGTCCTCTGCTTTAAATTCAGTTGTTACAAAGTAAATATCAAAAGCCTTCTGAACTTTGCAGTAATGCAGATTCCTGTATTCCAACCCAGCGAATCTGACTCTGCGGGTCTGGGCTAGGACTTGGATTCTGTGTTTTTAAAAGCTCTTCGGGGGATTCTGATGCGAAGTTAAGTTTGAGAATCACCAATGAACCCAGGAATTGTAAAGTTCGATTCTCCTTCCTGCTCACGTATTCTCCTCCCTTGTCCTTGTGCCTTCCCTCCTCCCCTGCTCCCTAACAAAAGCATGCTCTGTTGAATTGGTGCCCTTAATACCTGGTGAGCACAGAACCCTGCGGTGAACAGTCAGGCCACTTCCTTGTTTGCGTGCCCTGCCGCTGGAATTCCCCGATGTGTAACACTGCCCTGGGCTTTTCTAGAAGCGAGTTTTCTGTCTCATGTCCGAAGAGATTTCCTTCAGGAAAGCCTGTGTCAAGCAAGCGCCTTCCCGGAGAAAACACCCGGCAGATAGGAAATCTGGTCACTTTCACCTCTGTGGGATAGAAGCCATCAGGACTTTGTCTGAAGCCCCCTGTGCCCACGGGACAGAGCCCGTGGCAGTGACATTTCCCGGGCAGTGCCATGCAGTGTGCTCTGCTGGAAACACTGCAGCGTCCGCCAGGCTCCAGCCTGCTCTAAACGTGTGCAGCATCGCCCCCACTGCAGGTGCTGAGCACCTACCCCTGCCTTTCCTGAGCGGGCTTGTTTAGAAAGACAGCAGCTGGGCCTGAGGAATCCCTCAGCAAGCCGGGCAGAAGGAATGGGAGACAAAACACAAAAGGTTGCAGATGTTCTGAGGGCAGGGCTTTTACTCTGAAGAGCAACTTCTTTGGATTTGGGGATTTTATAATGTAAATGTTTTGGGTTTTTTTTTTTTTTTTTTTAATGATCAGAATTCCACATGCATGTCAACCTGCTTTGAGGACAAAATTTTGCTGGCCAGTGAGATTAAATGGCCTGGTAAGGCCAAAAATAATGCACGGGCTGTCACAAAGCTCAGCTGGGTCTCTGTGCTGCCTCTGCTGTAAGCCACTGTGTATTCATGTGGCACAGATACCTTGTTAGAATTCAAGCAAGAGGACTGGTGGCAGACGGTTGTCGCCCTTAACTGTCTTACCTTTCAAAGGAGCCGAAACCAGCAGCTCCCAGGCTGCTCGGATTCTGGCAGTTGATTGGCTGTTTCATAGGCTTTTATTTAATGGATGGAAAGAAAGGAAGCAAACATTTATTGAGCAACTACTCTATACCCTTAAGAACTATTTGTAAAATACCTGTTTTACAGCTAAGGAGACTGATGAAACATCAAGGCTTTGAGTAACTTTCCCCAAAGTCACATAGCTCATTTTAAGGTCCAATTGTCTCTGAAACCCATTGCCGATCTTACACCACCACATTGCCAGACTTTTAGCTCACTTCATTTGGAAGTAGCCCACAGGTGGCTATAGCTCTTATTTAAAAAAAAAAAAAAAAAAATTTAAAGATAGAGTTTCTCTCTGTGGCCCAGGCTAAAGTGCAGTGGCCCTATCATAGCTCATTATAACCTGGAAATCCCAGACTCCACAATCCTTCTGCCTCAGCCTCCCAAATAGTTTGGAGTACAGGTGTGCAACACTGTGCCCGGCTAATTTTTAAAATTTTTTGTAGAGAAGAGATCTCATGTTGCCCAGGCTGGTCTTGAACTCTTGGCTTCAAGCGTTGTAGAGAAGAGATCTCATGTTGTCCCGGCTGATCTTGAACTCCTGGCTTCAAGCGATCCTCCCACCTCAGCCTGCCAAACGGCTGGGATTGTAGTCGTGAGACACTGTGCACAGCCTATAGCTCTTTTTAAGACACTCCTTAGGAGGTGATTAAAACTCCCTCAAGCTTTTGAAGATGTGTTTAGTAAAGACACCAGAGGCCCATGTCCTATTTTAAAAGACAAGATTTCAGGGCTCTTCAACTACTTAGTTAAAAAAAAAAAAAAATCAAGCTTCAGTATAACTCTAAAGCATCAGATTTGAGGGCCAGAATGCATTAACTATGACATGTATTCTGAAGTAGTTGACTAAGTTGAACTACTGGATGGTTTTTATTTAGTATTAATATACTTCATTCTCTCTGGGTTATTTCAGAAAATAAGAGTGACCAGTTTCAACAGCTGAAGTATTTTAGTTCAATAAATAACAGTACCATCAGCAAAGATGAGGATATTTGACTTCTTTGCTTTGTGGTTGGAGGACATAGAAACAGTTCACATAGGAGGTGTTTCAGATCAAACAAATGGAAATGAGCGTAGGTGGGAAGGGCAATAAGAGCCCTGTTTTGTATAGTTGGGGACCCTAAGACCTCATCTGCATACTCCTTGAGACAACTATAGTATGAAACCAGCATAAATATCACAGATTTATGGTTAGATAGTGTGCCTATAGACGGTTCCTCTTGTAACGTCCCAAAGGGCTCAAGAGAAAAACAGGGAATTTTGCACTTTTAATTTTCAAAGAGGTTGAACAGATGAGCAAAAACTTTGTCTGCTTTTTGTGTAAAGGATGGGATTGAGAGACCTAATCCTGCAATTTTTTGAAAATAAAACTTACATAGAAATTTGAAGAATTTCTAACGGGATATTGGGTATGTTATTCAGAGAGAGAAGTTTTCCGTCCATCTTAAGAGAACATACCTGCAGACAGACGGAAGTGTGTGATTCCCTGTGATCACAATCTAGGCCTTTCTCCACATGAGAAATATCTTTTATTTTCTTGAGCTCTCTCCATAGATTTAAATGTGTATAAAATTGTGTTTTCATTTCACTTTGCAAAATGATCATGCCTGATCTGTTTTATTGTTAATTATAAAAGTCAAGAGACCATCAATGAAATTTAAATGTTTAAAATTACAGATTTTCCTACCATCCTGAAATAACCACTGTTAACATTCCATTTTATGTCCTACTTCATACATTTCTTTTTATCTTTTTTTTCTTTTTATGGGGTCTTGAACTCCTGAGTAGCTGGGCGCAAAGGTGTGCGACCATGCCCAGTTTCCTACATACATTTCTATAAATTGATATGTGTGCATGTTTATAAAAATACAGACTATGGCAGACTGGCTGAGTTTCATTAATGACATGTGGCCATGTTGTACTTAGATTGATTACTTTGCAAACACCTTTCCATCCAGGACTGCATACCCAGAGGGTTGTTTTTAAAGGCCCTTCATGTGAAAGTTATGGAGGGTAGTGGTGAGGGCCTTCGATGCCAGGGTGAGGAATTTTTTTGTTGTTTTGGGTTTTTTTTTTTTTTGAGACAGAATCTCACTTTGTTGCCCTGGCTAGAGTGCTGTGGCATCAGGCTCACTCACAGCAACCTCAAACTCCTGGGCTCAAGTGATCCTCCTGCCTCAGCCTCCCGAGTAGCTGGGACTACAGGCATGCGCCATCATGCCCGGCTAATTTTTTCTATATGTATTTTTAGTTGTGCATATAATTTCTTTCTATTTTTAGTAGAGACTGGGGTCTCGCTCTTGCTCAGGCTGGTCTCGAACTCCTGACCTCTAGCGATCCTCTCACCTCAGCTTCCCAGAGTGATAGGATTACAGGTGTGAGCCACCGATATCTGAATATTAATAAAATTGAATGCTGAAAATTATGTTATCCACCCAGAGATAAGTATTTTCACATTTTGGATGCATAGCTATACAAATATACACATATAAATATTTGTATGGATGAGATTTTATTTTATGTCTTGTTCTGATATCTGCTTTCGTTCTCGGCTCTAGGTCTCATGTTTTTGTTATAGCTGACTCATAACAGTAGAATGCTGTGTAATCAAAGCTCTTACTTTGGGAAAAGATGGGCAGAAATGGTTTCTTGGAGAGTAAATGAAGTAGGAAATCTCTGGCGTAAGTGTGATCTGTACAAACCGAGGTTCTTTATCATCCTGTTCGTTCTACAGCGTGTATAGCCACCAGGATCTTAGCTATGCTGAGAAATGTTGGAGAAGTAGTATCTCTACTTAAACGAAACAGTTAAATTAATTAGTGGCTGAAGGTGGAGGGGTGTCTTTCTGTCTTTTAATTAAATACTCCTCAGAAGGTCAAGGAGTCAAGCTGGTCAAGCATGAACAGCTGTGTGTGGGAAATGAGGGTGAGTTCCTGTTCTAATTTTCTCACTTGAGTTTAGCAAACATTTGAGAGGAGGTGAGAGATTAAAAGGCCGAACAAGGTACAGTTCTGTTCTTGGGGTGTTTACACCATAGCAGAGAACACAGGCCTGTAAGGAATGACAATATAAAGCAGAGTGAGCGTGCACTTGACCTTACAGACAATGTTGTGTGCAATTGATGAAGCTAATGATTATGGAAAGAATAAGACGAGACCCGGTGGTCTTCCTAACCTTTTGGCTGAAGATGGGAAAGATCTCAGTTGTGCAAAGGGATCCACAGACTTCAGGGGTGGCCGGTGTGAGGATCCAAACTGAAAGTGTGGAAAGGAAGGGATCACAACGGAGCTAGAGCTCACCGTCCGCCGAAGCTGAAGTGCTGATGCCCAGAGGGAACTAGAAAGCACCAAAGCGACAATATTGTGCAGAATCTGGGAAATCTTTAGATACTATGTGAAAGGTTTTGTTTTGTGAAGGAGGAAATGTTTCGGATTTGTACTCCATCACAGACTGCATCTCACCAGCATGCTGCGTTAGACATCTCGGAAAAGTATTTATGAAATAAGCAAACCTTGGTAAAGGAGTATGAACAGGCTTGTTTGGTTTTTTTCATTTGTTTTGCTTAAAACGACATACAATTTTGTCACAGATCGTATAGGTCAGAATTCAGCTTAACCGGGTCCCCTGCTTATGATCCCACAAGGCTGAAATAAATGTCACCTGGCTTGCGATTTCATTAGATGTTCTTGAGTATCCGCACAGTGGTGGTGGAATTCGAGACCTCAAGGTAGTATTGCCTACCTGTCCTCCCTCAACTCAGAAGCTCGAATGTAGTTGGAAAGGAAAAGCTTTATTAAAAACTCTCCGCCTTGTGACTTTGAGGAAGAAGGTGGGGCGTGTTTGCACAACAAACATGCCGGTGAAAACATTCCCTGGGTGACATAAATCGCCTACAGCTTAGGACTGCTGTCTCATGGAGTCTGCTTTCCAATATAGCAAAATATAGAGGGAATAGTATAACCCGTCCCAGAAACTCACCACTCAAATTTTTAACAGTGATCAAGATTCCACCACAACTTTTTAATCCCTTTGTTCTCCTCTTCCTCAGTTTTCTTTTTTGCAATTGACTTGTTCATATCCGGTCCGTATATTACATTATTCAATCTCTTAAGTGTCTTTTAATCTAGAGCAGTTTCCCTCCCCCCACTCTCCCTTTTTTATGGCAATTGAATTATTGAAAAAAGGATCAGCCTTCCTGAGAAAAGACCCTCCCCTGGGTTTGTCTGTTTTCTTCCTTTAGATGTCCTTTTGCTTGTTTTCTGTGTCCCCTCTCTTTACCGTACATTTAAAGGCTTGATTCGATTTGAAAGGTTTGGTTAAAGTCAGTTTTCCTTTTTGGGGACAAGAATACTTCATGGGTGTTAGATACTGTGTGCTTCAGATGGCCTCCTTTTAGGAAGTGACTGGTTTTTGAGTTATGTTTGGTGACACTAAGAGGGTTTGTGGATTCCCGGTAGTAATGACCCGACACCTCCATTGTAAGGCGCCTGTCGACTTCATTTTAACGGCTTCATCCTTTGCTCTTTTACTTAGTATTTCATTAGAGTTTGAAAAATGGTGATTTTTCTAATTATTTACCCTGTAATAGAGTTCATTTGAAAAAGCAGTTTAAATGCTTCTTTCCCTTTTATTGTGAGTTTTCAGCCTAAGAGATTGGTGACCGGATATCTCCATTGGCGATCGCTGTTTTGGGAGGGTTTTTGTTTTGTTTCCCTTTGTTTTTGAGTATCATAATGAAATCATGTATTTTTGTATTTTCAGGGGTTTAGGTGTATATTGCAGTCATGAGTTGTTCTTTCTGACGCCCAGAGGCAGGGGAGGTACCAACCGACTCAGTGGGCGGAGGTTTGAGATGTCCGTCATTCGTGGGCGTGGTGGGACCTTGCTGCCTGGTTGTTGGGGACTGGTGCAGTGTGGCTCTCAGTGCCCAGTGTGACTTGTCACACTTAACAGAGGAGTATAATGTATTTCTTTGTCCATAGAAAAGGCCACTTCTACAGCTTTACTAAGATTTTTAGAAAGGAAATAGACGATTATTTTTTAATGACTAAGATTCTTTAATTAGGAAATACAGTAGAACACTGGGATTCCTAGTGATTATACACAACTTTTATTCTTTTCTTCTTAATTTTAGCTACGTCAGCAGAAGAATAATGAAACATAGTCCTACACATCCAGCCGTTTCCACCAGTGAAATTAAACTAAAAGTGGAAAGGTGGGATGTGTAATAGGATGTTCATCAAAGAGAAATGAAATTTATCTTGTAAAAAGAATGTCTTTGCATGTAAAATAAACATAAAACAGACCGAGCAATGGTATTGACTAGATGCTTTAAAATAAGCACAGAGGGGCAGCAAGTTAAATATTTAGATTAGTGTGAAATGTTAGCTTTGTAGCAGTGTGCATTGATGGAGTATTCCTGGAACATGTCTTCTCTGCTTGTTTTAACACCTGACCTTGGTCCCCGAAATGGAATGTATAGTCAGGAAGACACTGGGCAATATGGGTGGGTTTGTTTGACATTTTCTCTTTCTTTGAATAAGTGGTTTAGTTGTTTCTTAATATTCAATTCTACTGAATATTTAGTGGCTTTCTAGAACCAAGACAGTGTAGGTCTGTCATTTTGTCTTGATCCATTTGGGTTCCTCGACTTTTTCCCCAAAAAAGACTAGATACACTCAAATCTGAGGTTGACCTTTCTTGACTTTTTCATCTTGTGTTTATGAAGAGTAGATAGATTAATTTAATCCACAAATATGATGCCTGACACAAAGATGGAAAACGTAATGGGCACTTGATGTGGGAATGCTCATCATCCTGCCTCCCTCCCTCAGCTGGGGTTATTATCACATGTAAAATTGTTTTAGATTCGTCATATAGTTATAGTCATATAGTTTTTGTCTTTCCATGCCTGGCTTATTTCACTTAGCATAATAATGTCCTCCAGTTGCATCCATGTTGTTGCAAATGGCAAGATCCCCGCCCCCCTTTTTGAAGGCTGAATATTGTTTCATTGTATGTCTATACCACATTTTCTTTATCCATTCACCTGTGGATGGATGGTCAGGTTGCTTCCATGTCTTTTCTGCTTTGAATAGTGCTACAGTGAACCATGGGAGCACAGATACCTCCTCGAGATCCTAATTTCAAATCCTTACACTTAAGATCCACCCTCTCAGCTAATTTTTAACACTTAATTAAGTGTTATCACTTAATTACTCCCCAAAATAATAATAAAGAGGATAGGACAGGGAATTGGGGAGGTGCTGGTCAAAAGATGCAAAATTTCAGTTAGGAGGATCTATGCAACAGATCTGTTGTACAGTATAGTAACTATAGTTAGTAACAATGTATTGTGTACCTGAAAATTGCTAAGAGTAGATTTTAAGTGTTCTTACCACGAAAAACATAAGTATGTGGCGTCATGTATATATTAGTTTGATTTAGCCATTCCACAGCATATATGTGTTTCAAAACATCATGTTGTACACTATAAAATATATACAACATTAATGTGACAATTTTTAAAAAATAATAAAATACTGAGGGCCAGTCTTGGTGGCTCACGCCTGTAATCTTAGCACTTTGGCCAATGCAGGAGGAGCCATTGAGACTGGAATTCATGACCAGCCTGAGCAACATAGTGAGACCCTGGCTCAAAAAATAAATAGATAGATAAATAGATAGGATCAGGGGAAACTTTTAGTGGGAGCGGATATGTTTATGATATTGATTGTAGTGATGGTTTCATGGGTGTACTTGTCTCCATAGTTGTCAGATTGTACACATTAACTGTGTACAGCTTTTTGTATGTCAGTTATGCCTCAGTAAAGTGGTCTTCTGAAATAAATATTTGCATTCTGATAGGTGAAAATGGCATGGCATTTTAATGGCTTATTATAAAATTTTTGTCATGTACTCATTGCTCCTTTAAGAATGGTATTTTCCAAGTGTTTAGTCATTTCTTATTTTCCTTACTGATAAGTCTAGGTAAGGAGAACAGTGCTTTCTTGAGTAGTGTGGTTTGTTTTCAGTGGATAATTTGTTTAGTTGAAAGAGAAGCAGGTTATTTTCTGTTTCCTTTTTTCCTCCCCCTCAAAATTGATAATACGAGCCACACCTCCACAGCTAGTGGTTTCTCTTTAAAATAATGATGAACTTCCTGTTCTGCTTGACCTTACTGAGCTGTAGTGGGAATAAAATGGGATAATGTGCTTTAAGATCTATCAAGCACTCTGCAATGGCTTGTTGGAAATGGCGTTGATATCCCTGAGGACTTGAAGCCCCAGGCTAAAACACAGCTGTCATTGGAGTGTCATCTCTAGAGCACAGTTCCTCTAGAAATAGGGTGCACCGTGGTGGGCTGATTCTGTGGGGGGGGGGGGACCACATTGCCAGGGAAGAATTCCTGAAAATCTTCACTGTAAAGATAAATCTAACCGCAATACTTTCTTCTTTTCTTGATTCCTGGACTCTTTCAAAGTCCATAAATTGCATTATATTTAATATAGACACAGTTTGTGATAACTGTCTCTGTTAGCATGTTAATTTCTAGTTAGTAGGGGAAGAATCAAACATCCAAGAAGATACACAAAGGAGTTTATTTACAAGTTGATTATCTTGCTTTCAAGTGTTACCATTTTTAATGGTGATCTCCTCATTTTCTACTTTTAACTTTCTGTTATGGAAAATTTCAAACATACTACAAAAGTAGAGAGAGTTTTCAGCATAATGTTTTGTTTTTGTTTATTGGATTCAAGCTCCAAATCTATACCATTTTTGTACTTGGTTGATTTCTTTCTTTCCTTTTTTTTTTTTTTTTTTTTTGAGACAGAGTCACACTCTATTGCCCTGAGTAAAGTGCACTGTGGTGTCAGCCTAGCTCACAGTAACCGCAAACTCCTGGGCTCAATCGACTCCCCTGCCTCAGCCTCCCAAGTAGCTGGGACCACAGGCACGCACCATCATGCCCAGCTAATTTTTCTATTTTTAGTAGAGAACGGGGTCTTGCTCTTGTTCAGGCTGGTCTTGAACTCCTGAGTTCAAGCGATCCTCCCACCTTGGCCTCCCAGAGTGCTAGGATTACAGGTGTGAGCCACTGCTCCCGGCCCAGAGTACCCAAATTTTAATTTTCTTATTTAAAATATGAGATATCCAAGGCTTAAGGAGATTCATAGTTTCCCCCAACATCACACAGCTATTCAGTACAAGACCTAGTACTCAAAATATATAAATCTCCCCTCGATCTCATACATGAGACCACTTTCCCTGTCTCCTTTCACCACAGCCCCAGCCATCTTCATTTCAGAGAAATGATAGAAAGGAAGAAAATAACAAGGCAAGATGAGAAATTGCCAGAAAGGGACCCCAAACAGTTAACAAAAGGAGAGTTAAAAACCCAAGAGTGATTTCTAGATCCTTACCCAGTTTCCCCTCTCATATTGAGTCTTTGATGCTTATAATGATCTATCCATTGGTGATTATTACTTAGGTCTCCTAAATCATTGCCTGATCCTATGTATTTTCAAAATACACTTTTGACCATATCAGTGGCTTTAGAATCTTAGTTTCAGACTTTGCCAGTAAAACTACTTTGTTGTAAAGTAGTTAAGTAGTTACTACTTTGTTGTAATTACTCCTATGCCCTTTATCTTTAATTTTTTTTTTTATTTTTTTAGAGATGGGGTCTTGCCATGTTGTCCAGGCTGGTCTTAAACTCCCGAGCTCAAGTGATCCTCCCGCCCTCAGCTGGGAGTCCCGTGCCCTTTAAAGACCATTATTAACTATCTATAAAAAGTACCAAAACTGGGATCCAGTGGGAACATTCTAACTTTAGTCCATTATTTCACCTAAATTTACCATTTTTCCTAGCAATTCAATTTATCAGTGGATATATTTGTGAAGAAATTTACTTTAGATGTGTTTGATAAACCTTATGTTTAAATGTTATTTCAAAAGCCATTTTATTATGTAGTAAATGTTTCTCAAACTTAAGTTCTTTTCCAAAAATAGCAATTTTTAACTTCTGGCAAATAGTTATTCAAAGATTCAGCAAAGTTTTTCATGCAGTAATTTTTAGTAGAAGTTAAATTTAGGAATTAGCAGCCTCCTACTTCTAGTTTAAAATCCAAGTACAGTTTTGAAAGTCTAAAATATACTGGCCTCTCCCAAGACCTAGACTCTGATATCAACAAATACCAATAGAGATATGCAAACAGGAAACTATGTGATTCTTTTCAAAAATGTTTTAAATCATATAATCATTTTTCCACTTGACCCTTCTCCTTCCTCCCCTCTGCCCCACAACAAAAAGAATCCACAGTAATCCCGTGGAAACTTTAGACATCTTTCTGTTTTTCTTCCCCACATCTTCCTATTTATATATTTTAAGTGCTACCTGATACGGCACACAGATGTGAATGATGTTCTTGCTAGAAGTTCACTGGCTTCCTCTCTGAAGTCATCTGAAATTCTGGAGCCATAATACAAACTATCAGATAAAAGTGTGAGACTTTATGTTTGAGAAACATTAAGTGCTTTAAAATGATGAAACGGAACCACAAGAGTATTTTTTTTTCCAGTTTTTACAAGGAATTGTGTTACTCCTTTAATTCAATTCTGCCATGAATACCTACACAGTGTGTGAAGAACTTTGTCGCCACGCATCTGAGATGTATTGATTTATTTTAAAATATTTAATGCATTTAGCCAGGTGTGGTGGTGCGTGCCTGTAGTCCCAGCTTACTCGGGAGGCTGAGGCAGGAGGACGGCTTGAGCCCAGGAGTTGGAGGTTGCTGTGAGCTAGGCTGATGCCACTGTAGTCTAACCGAGGCAACACAGCGAGACCCTGTCTCCATTATAAATGAATGAATGAAAATATTTAATGCATTTAAATCCCAGATTAGTAGCAGTTACGGTAACAGACACTCATTTGATGAAAAGCCATTTTTAATAGATGGGGACCCCTGCAGTGATATGAGAACAGCTCCCTTGCCCACTGGATAGAGTCTGGAAGGCTCCTCAGCATAGCACGAAGGCCCTTGATGATCTACACCTTGGCTCCTCATCCCCACCCACTGATCTCCTCAAAAGCTGCCCTTCAGCGGCATTCAGCTTTGAGAGTCCAAAGAGACTTCATCATGTGCTCTCTTTGCCTCCAGGCTTTGGGTCTAGAGTGCCCATTCCCGGGCCATAAATTCAATCCCTTGACAAGGTAGCTGCTTAACTGTCTCTCCCTCCATAAAGCTTGTCTGACGTTCTGAACATGGGTTCATTGCCTGCCATGTTGGTTGCTGGCAGAGAACTATGTTGATTCCTTCAGACAAAACTGTCACACTGCGTGAAATGGCCGTTTCTCTGTCTCCCTCTCTAGTCTCCAAGCTCTTGGAGTAGGAAGACTGGGCTTTGTGTCAGACATATAGTCAGTGTTTAATCAATCCTTGCTAAATTAATTAATTCAGCCCTTTGACCCATTTTTACTCCCTGGGCCTCAAGGCACCTCAAGGAACAAGTCTAATCTCAGTGTCGCATGACAGTCCTGCGGAATCTCTACGTTCTTTCCCTAGAAAGAATGAGGTCTTCCAGAAAGAGTAATTTCTTAGACCTAGGCAGATTTATAGAAGAGCTGTCAGGAGGAGGGACAAGGGGAGCTTTCCTCTTGAGGAATGGTGGGCAAAGATTTTATAGTCCTTGTTCTAATGAGGAAAGGAAGACAATACAGGCGGCAGCTTAGGCACTGACTACATTTAAGTAGAACACTAGGTGGTAGGCACGTTCTTAAAAGTGAAGGCAGTCCAATGAGTTCAAAATTTCAAGCGCAATTTTATTTTAATACCTTTGAAGGCTGGGAAGGCCTGAAGTTGGCTTTTGAAGCACACACAGCCTTAGGAAAGCCAATTTTGGGTTTATATGGCTACCCCGTGATTTAGATGAATTGCATTCAGTGGCAAGACTGACTTCATTCAGGAAATCGTAACACATCTTACCCAGCTAGCGATGAGTTGATGGTGTATGGTAGGGTTGGGAGTACGTGGAAATCCTGGCTATAGTTAGGAGTTATCTTTTATTCAGAAGGAGTTGAGAACTATTGGAAATCCGTAAGAAGTAGAATTGCATTATTAGAACTGAGCAGTAGATTTTAAAGAAGATACAGCTTTGTTTTAGGTGTTTTCTCATCTAAAAAAATTACGAGAGTGATTAAAAATACGTCACCAGAGTGCCAGCGTGATGATTCAGATAGCGTTCTGTAGCTCCATCCTAAAAAGGACATGCTAGTCTGTTTTTCTGACACGTACTCTCAAGAAACTCTCCACCTCTGTTTATTTCCAGCGCCATTTGCCCCTGTGGACCTGATTCTCATCTAAAGATGTTCTATTGTGGAAAGCAAATATGCCCTGAGAAAAATAACTCTGACAAAACGTTGAGATGGGTTACTGTAAACCCTCAGATGCATGGGGTCAGGAATTAACACATAAAACAGCCCTGGCTGCCAGTGTGGAGTCTACACTAGGGCCGTGACCTAGCCGTGATTGTACAGCCCCCCCCCCCCCCCCCCCCCGAGAAGCCTTTTCAGGGGTCTCCCAGCCTCACTCTGGATGTGGTTGGTTCTTCCTCCCCCAACCACCGATTCTCCGCGTTTCTGAACTGGCCTTTCCATTCTCACTTCTTTGCATCAGTTCTCCTTAGAGGTCAGAGACAACTCTCCCAATGGTTTCTTTGCCCTCTGAGACCTTTGCAAATGACTATCATGTCACCCGCTAGCTGGCCCACAGCCACTGGTTCCATACAGAGCATGATCTTTCCGTAATTTACCATCCCAGCCCCACACTGTGCTGTGGGCCGTATGATCCTTTTACCAGACTGTTCCCAGCCCCGGCATCCTGTGCTGGGCCTCAGCGCCGTGTGAGAAAGGGAGAACTTGGAGGGCGTCCAGCACAAGGAAAAGGAAAGATTGGAGAGAGGAGCTGCTATGAGAAGAGGATGAAGGAACTAGGTCAGTTTCATTCCAAGAAAAGATGGAGAATGAGAGATGCGTTAAGAGAACAGTCAGCAGTCCCTTTATTACTTCATTTTCATTATGGTTACACTATTATCCACAAAGATTCTTTGAAAGTTTATAATCCTTGATGAGTGATGGACTCTGCGTATGGGATGTTTTATTGTTTTCAGAAGGGTGGTTTCAGATGCTCAGACTGCCTTTACAATAGGATTTTGCTCCCCATATCTCTGTCCCTTGTCTGATTAGCTGTGAGATTTTGCTGGCAAAGCCATTAGAGAAGAGGGGTGGGTGTGTGGTTGCTGCATGTGACATGCAGGCTGGCGGGACTCCTGCAGGTAGACTTGTCTCATGGGCTCCGGGTGGAGAGCCAGGACACACCTGTAGGTCAGTAGGTGGCGCATGTTTGAACTTTGGACATCTTTAGAAAAGTCCAAAAATAATAATAGTAGCAGCTGGTTTTCATTCAAGGGATTCTGTTAAGCTCTTCATGTCCATTATCTCATTTAATCTTCACAACAACCTTTTACATAAATACAGTTATTATCACCCTGATTTTACAAATGAGGAATCAAGCTCAGAGTTTTTAAAACGTGCCCTTGGTCACATTTGGTAAGCTGCCCGTCTGGGGTTTAACTCTAAGTCTGTCTGCCCATAGCCCGTTGTATTTTTTTGGTTGGTTGTTTTAGCAGCTTTATTGAGATATAATTCACATACTGTACAATTCACCCATTGAAACTATATTTGGTTCAGTGTTCTTTGATGTATTATTAATTTTTTAAAATTGTGGCATATGACATAAATTTTGCCATTTTTGAGTTTATGATTCAGTGACATTAATTATATTCACAGTGTTTTGCAATCAGCACAACCATCTATTTCCAAAACTTTATCACCTCTTACAGAAACTCTAACCAGTTAGCTATTACCTGCCTTCCTCTCCTTTCCCTAATGCCTGTTAGCCTCTAATCTAGCTTCTGTCTGTATGAATTTGTCTAGTCTAGATAGTTCATAGAAGAGGAATTATACTACATTTGTCCTTTTGTTTCTGGCTTCATAGCATGTATCAGAACGTTCAGCCCTTTTTATAGCTGAATAATAATTCATCGTATGGACATAAACCATATTTTGTTTATCCGTTCCTCTGCTGATAGACACGTGATTCGTTTCTACCTTTTGGCTGTTGTGCAGAGCCCAGGTTTTAACTAGCACGTGTATTACAGCATAAGCTGAGAACCACCCCAGGACAGAACCTTCCGACTTCTAGCCTGGCTACCACACCACGTTGCAGAGAACTCCACGTTGCACTGGCATTTCGTAGTATTTACAAGAGTCAGGCAGATGTGAGTTTTGAAATACATACAGGCCTGTCACACATTAGTTGTGGGACTGAGGTCAAGTTTTTGTTGTTGTTTATTTGTTTGTTTTTGTTTTAAAAGACAGAGTCTCACTCTGTCACCCAGGCTGGAGCCTACTGGCGAAATTATAGCTTACTGCAACCTTGAACTCCTGGGCTCAAGCTATATTCCTGCTTGGACACCCCTGGTCTACTCAAAGGCATTGGGTACCTGGCTTTAGGGAGCGAAGAAACCCCAGAATCTCTTTGGTTCCTGTGTGGATCACCCACCAAAGCTCAGAAGTTATCCCACAGTCACCAGCCTTCCTGTGGACCCTCATGCCCAGATTTCCCTGGTTTTGAATCACAGTGAAACTGGAAAAAGATTCAGACTGACAGGCAGGCTTTTAGAGTTGATAGGTAACCTGTGTATCATAGACCAGTGATGCTCATGAGATAGAATTATCGCCCCAAATGAAGAAGCTCAGTTGGCCTGAACTCCACTTTTCTCTTGATAGCTCAGTGCTTCTAACCAGGTTAGGATGCCCTGTTGTCTTAAATGAACTCTGCCTGTCACTCAATCCTGAGAATGAGTACAGTCTTCAGGAATGAGGGGTGGGAAGAGGGGAGTTGTTTCTGTTGGCATTTGCCAAGTTTTCACTGTTTATCTTACTGTAGAGTCAACAGTGTGACTATTAACCTCCTGCATAATTAAAATGTGGCCTTTTGTTATGCTTGTTCTCAAACTTGTGGTTAAATCTTTTTGGTTTTTATAAGGCGAAGAATTGGAGAGAAAAAGGCAAATAAAGTCTGGCTAGCGGGGGCCACCTACCCTGGGGGCTGCCAGTGTGACTTTGGCAGTCTCGCGACAGCCGTGGAATGGATGGTCAGGGAGGTGTGGCTCGGGGTCTGGAAAGGTGCTTGGCCAGTTTTGTTTAATGACATGAAGTGGAGCTTTTGAGCAGATCAGGGTCCCTTGGTGAGCGTGGAGGGCAGTGAGACTTCTAATGAAAGCCTTCTGCTCTTTAATGAAGAGCCCTGTTCTCATTTTGAAAATAAGAAAGTAAGCACCCATGTAATTAACTAGGATGTTTCTAGTGATCGTCAACTTCTAGTAAAAAGAACTGAACAATGTGTGTGAGGCAGAAAAGAATGAGGAAGAAGCCAGAGTTAACCAGGGGAAGTGGCTGACGGCATGCATTCCAAAGCACCGCGCCCTGCCGCCCCCTCTAAGCAGGTACGGCCCCAGCTAATCTGATGAATCAGGAATTTTCTTGTGCGAAGGATAGATGTCCCATAGCATGAACAAACATCACTCACACCCCCAGGTCACATCCCCACCTCCTTTACTATATTGGTGTCAGTTATCCTTGTTATTCTTGTTACCTAACACTATGCTCTTGCTGTACACATCTCAAATCCTCATTTAATTTTATAGTGAACCTATGTGATAATTTGTATTTTTTTTGTCTAAGAAAACAGGGTCAGAGAGATTAGGTAAGATTTCCAACTAAAGGACTTAAAGAGGAGAAACACTTGTTTGACTTGGAAGTGGAGCTTAATGAGTCACTTTTCACCGCCGTAGATGTACATTCTGGAATTATCTCGTGTATACTACTGATAGAGCAATTAATAAGAAGGTCATTTGTTCTTCTCCCGTCCATACCCTTTTTGGTGATAATCGGGTCTTTCTCTAGCTCAGTATCACTGTCCCAAAGTTGGGCTGGAGAAATAAAAGATGCTGGGATTCACCCAGCCTGGTCCACAGCAGGTGCTGAGTAAGTGTGTGTTGGAGACGTTGACCAAGATGAGTTGAAGTTGGTGATAGCGTGGCCCTGACTAATGGACATTTTTTGATACTGTGGGCTTTATTTATCCATGCTGGTCCTGAGCTGCATTTAGCTTTAAGAGCTCGCTTAGTCTTGCTTTGGATAACCAGACTGACTCATCCATCCTGTGGCCTCGTGGTTCAGCACTTTCAGAAAAGATTTATTTACTGCCATAACAGAGCGTGAACGTGGAACCTAACTCACCTCTGAGAGTGTAGGGCGGCGAAGGAAAGCAGCTCTCAGACAGCGGGGGATGTTTCTGGAAGTGAAAGTTTGCTTCACACTCAGATTTTAATCCGAGGCCACCAGATTATAAAACTGAATGAATCCAAGTAGGAGAATTTGGAGTGGATGGAAAAGAATGGCACTTCTGAGACTTCGGCATGGTAGCAACTTTGTTACCGGTGGAGAGGCAGTTCTGGGTCTGCAGATGGCGTTGTTCCTGTAGGTTTTTCACAGTAATTGGCAGTAGGAAACATCATATTTAAGTGATCAATTTAGGGGTTGCCTCCCTAAAAGAGATGTTAAAATACGTTGGCGCAGGGAAGTGTTTAGCAGCCTTCCCCACATTCATTGGCATTGTGGTGCTGATACATCTGGTACCTGTGAGTTAAGTACTCATTACTCAAGTGTAGAACAAGTGCCATGGAATTTCTTTTCATGGCTGATAACAATGTAATTTTTGCTTGCCCACAGCCTGTTTTTCTGTTTCACCAAAACCAAACTAGGTTAAATTATTTCAAGCATAGAAAAATGGTTTTTGTTTTTATGCTCAGAAATATAATTAGCATTCTAACTTTAGAAAAACACAGGAAGTGAGCAGTTTGGAGGCAGTGGTACCTCTGCAGGAATGCAGACTCTGGAAGCAGATTCTTTAGATTTGTGTCCCTCCTCCTCCCCCTGTAAACTGGATGACCTTAGACAAGTCACTAAAACTCTCCAAGCCTTAATTTCTTCATCTGTAAAATGGAAATATTAGTATGTAGCACCAAGGATTTAGGGGAGATTTAAATAGAATTTCAGTCATTCAAACAGCATAACTGTTTTCCATCCTTTTTTTCATTGAGTAATATTTTAGGTGTCTTTTCAAGTAAGTAAATATAGCTCTACCTCCATTTCGTTGAAGCACATTACGTGGATGTACTTCAGTTTTTCTAACCATCTCCCCGATCGTGAACATCTTGATGGTTCCTGCCCTATTTTTGTTATTATAAAAACTCTGTAGCTTTTTAGGTAGTTTTCTGTAGACCTTTGTGCAGGTTCACATAGTAGAAGGCCCTAGAAATTGCTTATCCTAGGAGAGGAACATTGCAGTGATTTTTAAATACGTCACAAGCATACTTACTGTTTTCAGTGGAGTAACAATAACAACTTGACAATCAGTGTGTAGAGACACAGCGGTCAGGAAGAGGAAGGCGACTTTCTTTAGAGCAGTGCTGATGATCAGACATTGTCACTGTCATTTATATTATTTGCATCGATGGGTCACCACAACTCCATGAGGTAGGAGTGTTCTCATTACTTTGTAGTCTTCCTCCCATTTCCCAGGTAGCCTTCAGAGGCTGAGGCAGGAATAGTTCGGAAAATGGGATTTGATTGATATTTACAGTATGTGTATTTCAACTACCGTCCTCCAGGCTTTGTTAGTGCATCATCAGACTGCGGTCGGATGCACGTCTCAGTGCACTGCACAGACAGCAGGGTGGTGAAGCACGTTCTGCTTGGGTGGGATTGTTGGCGGTGTTATTGTTGCAATAAGGAGCTCAGACCACCTCGATCAGGAAGTTCACAAATGATACGCACACTTCTCTCTGCATTCATTGATCGGTTCAATTTTATAGTTGTAATTTTAAGCCTGGTGTGGTGGTACACAGCTATAGTCCCAGGCTGAGCCAGGAGAATCCCTTGAGCCCGGGAGTTCAAGGCCAGCCTCAGTAACATAGTGAGAACCCCCCATCTTTAAAACAATTTTTAGTTAAAAAAATTAACCATTTTAATTTGAATTCCTATGATTCTGGACTGTATCACCTGAGAAAATTGTAACTATTGATCTGTTTATAGATGATAGTGACATTTTACTCCAGTAGGTCTTTTTTTTTTTTTTTTTTTTTTTTTTTAAACAGTCTCACTCTCTTGCCTGGGCTAGAGTGCTGTAGCATCAGCCCAGCTCACAGCAACCTCCAACTCCTGGGCTCAAGTGATCCTCCTGCCTCAGCCTCCCAAGTAGCTGGGACTACAGGCATGCCCCACGATGCCCAGCTAGTTTTTTCTATATATTTTTAGCTGTCCATATAATTTCTTTCTATTTTTAGTAGAAACGGGGTCTCACTCGAGGCTGGTCTCGAACTCCTGAGCTCAAGCAATCCGCCCGCCTCGGCCTCCCAGAGTGCTAGGATTACAGGGGTGAGCCACCATGCCCGGCTTCCAATAGGTCTTGATCATCTATTTAAGACTGACACCTTTTAGTCCATGGCTGTTCCTTTTCAGTGATTGGCTCCTTGGGATGCAGAATGTTTGCATAAGCTAGTGCCTATTTTCTGTTGTTTCTGTAAAGATGGATAAATTTCTTGAGATCTAGAAAATATGCTTGGAACTATTTGACATGGCCACTCGTATTTAACTCAGAATTATTTCCAGGACAGTCCAGAGTTGATCTGACGTGTAATAGAGAAGCAGGGATGACAGGTTCTGCCAGTGTGGCCCACCTGCCTCTCCACTTGGCAGTCCGTGCAGCCAAGATACCGTGTTTTGCCAATGGCTTATGAATGTTCTTGATGTTCCCCATGGATGAATTAAGGGCTAGCCAGTGAGCATAGATGGGAAACCAAAAGAAAGGAGGTAGAGTTGGGGAGCTCAGTTTGGACACAAAACTTCCCTCAGGAATTCTTCACATGGTCCATAGACCAGTATGTTTGTGTGTGGGTCTATGTTTGTGTTATTTGTACTCTGAAGTATATTCTGGGATTCTGATTCATCAGTTCCCTACATCAATGTCAGTCTCTCTAAAACTGATAACTATGGCTTGTTATTAGAGTTTCTGCCTTTTTATCAAGGACCAGGAAACTTTGCAGATTAAAACTGACATTTTCTTAAAAGTCAAGGAAATGTACTAAACTGTAAATCATTGGGTTGACTATATAATTCTCAAGGTTACGTGCTTTTGCTAGTTGTAAGTTGCAGGCACTTGTTGATATCAGTTATATTTAAGAAGCTCTTACTGAATATCTTCTCTGTGCCAGACACAGATGCTGTGAGGATAGGAGGTCACAGTTTGGTGAAGGGGAAGGACACAGAAAGAGATCATTTTCGGTATAAGTGATAGAGGTACAGTGATCAGGGTACACGTAGTCTGTTACAGGAACTGCGAGAAAGGATATTTGGTTTATCCTGGATTTTCAAAAAAGCAGTGTGCCTTAATGAACACTCTTCCAGAGAAAACCTGTTCCAGCTAAGAAACTGAAAGTGTTAGTTCCCTTTCGTGACTCATCAAAGAAATGTACATTATTATGGGGACACCTTAGTTTTAAAATTGTGAGTTTTTGTTTAGCTTTGTTTTTAATGATGGTTCTCAGTATTGTCATATTAGACGCTGATACAAATGTAACTATATTTTGGGGGGCATGTACGTTGAAACATTTTAATACCCCAAGATGTATCGAGGTCCTTAAAAATGCTCGTTTTTTAGACATCATGATTCCTTGAATTTATCTCAAGGAAAACAAAAGGTGTACTCAAAGATTGACACCTCCTCTGTATGTAACATGTACTATGCTAGCCACTAACGACGCGGGGTAAACAAAACAGACAGGCCCTATACTCAGGAACCTTATGTTAATAGTTTAATAAAATAGTTTTGTTCGGTGATCTCTTTTTATAGACGAATAGACGTAACCAAGCAACAGTTGCATTAAAAAGATACATGTGCCTCCCCTTATTCTTGTAAACATACCTCTCTCTTGCTGACTTTCCTCCCTCACCAAATAACACATGTATACAAGAAAACAGGTAAAGGAGTGACAGAAGTTTTACTAAAATACTATTTTTTTTAACGTTAGAAGAAATTTCTTCTTTTCTACTCCCTCTAGTGTTCTCAGTAAGGCAGAAGTTATGGGCATTCCTCATATATCATCTCTGTGTTCTAAACCTGCACTTTTTCCTGTCTTCTTTCTCTCCGACTCAGTGCTTTTCTACACATAAAATGCCTCCTAACTAGTTTTTGTGGATAAGCTCTTCTTTTTATTACAGCTTTTAAAAATAAATTTAGATATTTGGTGCCGATGGTATAGTGTGTTACCAGAACATATTAACATTAGTGTCACTGAAGTTGGTATACAACCCCCCACTGCTAAATGTGACTGGCTTTTAAAAAAAAAAAAAAAATCTTTTTTAAACAAGTATTAATTACATAGCACCATGGCCTGGAAAAGCAGATCAGACTTGTTTTTAGAATAATCCTGGTGCCATTCATTTGCCCTGAAGTCATGTTTCTTTTTTGCTTTTGTAGGCAGTGACCTGTCTTTTCTGACTTGGTGAGGACATTAAACTTTATTTGCTAAGCATTAAACACGCTTTGGGCGCAGGTGTGTGTTGGCTGGACAAAACCATCCCGTCGTGGCAGATTTGTCATATAATGTGGTCGTTGGGAGCGAGGGCTCGGGAACCACGGTGCTTATATTCTCAAATCATGGCTTTACGCCTCCTAGCTGCGAGGCTTGGGTCTGTCGCTCGATGTCTCCAAACCCTTGGTTCCCACCCTCCATTTCTGAGGTGGCTGTGATGATAGTAGTAATCCTCCGAAGCACTTTCTGGAAATTAAATAGGTTTTCGTCTGTAAAGTATTTTGCACAGAGTGTACCGTGTGTAAGTATCTTGATCACACTTGATGTGTGGATAGTGCCACAGGTGAGCCACACCGCCACCCGCATGTATGATACGCAAGTCCTTTTGTCATCTAAATTATCCGCCACGCATGGAAAAGTTGTTTGGGGCAACAGAAGATGTGGATGAAACACTTCAGCTGACTGACAGTAGGTTCTGGACTGGAGAAAGGAGGACAGAGGAGGTACGTGATGTGAAAGGGAGAGCACAGTCATGCAGGAGGCATTTATTGAGTGCCACCTGTGTGCCAGGCACGTCAGTGACAATGACAGAGCAAGGTGCTGCCCTCATGAAGCTCTTTGAAGAGTGGGGCTGGGTGACAGTGAATGTTCTTACGTTGTTTGTACAATGTCAAATCAGGGCTTCCCGAAACTATAGCTCCTGCCAAACATCCAGACTGGATTGCGCTTGTTGAGAAGCCCAGACCCTCAAGAGAGGCTGACACGGATGTTTGAATGTTCAGTCGGCCGGTGGCTGGGAGGGGACTTGGCCTGGGTGACCCTCGTCCCCGCAGCTGCCGTTCACAGGAGGAAAGAGCAATAACAATGTTCGAGTGCAATGAACAAGAGCTGATGACAGTAGCAACTTAGGTTTCCAGAGGAGCCGTTTTCCTGCCCGTGCTCTGAGTTCCCTTCCACGCTCAGATCAGCGAGCAGATCCTTTTAAGATCACAGGTTGCGTTGGATGGTTTCCTGGCATCGGCCAGCTTGGCAGGCAGGGCAGAGAGACCGTGGGAGCCATGATCGGTGAGAGGAAGGACAGAAAATCATGAAACCGACAGGAGGCAGCTCTGGGCCAATGGAATCAAGACCAACTTGCTTTTGGAATTTCCTTGGCGTCCGTATTTTGTGGGTCTGTTTGCCTTTTTGCATAAAGAGCTGCTCCCGGACTGTGTATTATGAGAGAAATACTGGCATGGGGAGACGGTGGGATTTTAAAGTTAGGAAATGGTTAAAACAGTTAAAACAAGAACTTTCCTTTAGGCCGGGCGCCGTGGCTCACGCCTGTAATCCTAGCACTCTGGGAGGCCGAGGTGGGAGGATCGCTTGAGGTCAGGAGTTCGAGACCAGCCTGAGCAAGAGCAAGACCCCGTCTCTACTAAAAATAGAAAGAAATTAGCTGGACGACTAAAAATATATATAGAAAAAATTAGCCAGGCATGGTGGCACATGTCTGTAGTCCCAGCTACTCGGGAGGCTGAGGCAGGAGGATTGCTTGAACCCAGGAGTTTGAGGTTGCTTTGAGCTAGGCTGATGCCACAGCACTCTAGCCTGGGCAACAGAGTGAGACTCTGTCTCAAAAAAAAAAAACAACTTTCCTTTAAGTAATAGAAGCTGGGATGGAAAGAAGAAAAGAATGATTAAAACATAGAGAGGATGTTTTGATAATCAATAAACAGAGTTAACGTGGAGAGGCAGTGAAGTGCGAAAGGGAAGAGTCTGGACTCAGATGACCTTGACTGATTCCCGCGCTGGTTCAATCACGTCCTGCCGGTTACTGGGCCACATTTAACCTCCCCGTGTCTCAGCTTCCTCATAACGGAAAAGTGGCTGATGTCAGTGTTGCCCACAAGGAGCCCTGGCACGTAGAATGGGCTCAGTAAACGTTAGCTACTGTTACCATCATCTTTGTCATCTTTACTGTTATTCGGGCTTAGCAATTGTTCAGCTCTCGGGAGTGAAGGAGGCTTTTAACATGAGTAAATGGAATAAAGGAAAGTGCTGGAGGTGGGAAGAGGAGTTGGTTTATGAGTAACAGTGAGTTCACTTTTGGATGAGTTGAGTTGGATGAGGTTAGGATGTTTACGTTGGAGTAGAGGTCAGAGCTATAGATTGATGAGTGTCCTAAATAGAATGAACAGCCAGAGCGCTGGAAAGAAAGGGCCACGGTCTAAAGAGCAGGTGGGAGCCGTGGCGAGCTGAGCACAGACGGGAATCCTCCTCCTGTCTCCAGCTCTTGGTGCCTGTGGTCCCCTGTGCAAAATGCAAAAAATGCTGCGGTGCTTTGCGCTGAGTGATACAAAACGCCGCCTTTGAGCGGGAACTGCACTAGGTCCTTGGGGCTGCGACAACAAATGACCACAAACTGGGTGGCGTAAGGTAACCGAAATAATTCCCTCACAGTTGAGGAGGCCAGAAGTCTGAAATCAACGTGTCAGCAGTGTTGGTTCTTCTCGAGAAACTTCCCCATGCCTCTCCCCTAACTGTTGGTGGCTGCTGCAGTCATTGGCATTCCTTGGCTCGTAGACACGTCATTCCGGTCTCTGCCTCCATCAACAAGAGCCTTAAATAATTATATCTGCAAAGCCTGTTTCCCAAAAAAGGTTACATTCTGAGATTCCAGGTGGACGTGAACTTGGGGAGACACTGTTCAATTTCATCCATCGCAGAAGCTGCTGTGCACCGGCCGGGACCGTGGGGGCTGGTGTGGGCCTAACACGGGAAGAGCGTGTCCTCACAGGCATGTTCTTAAAACAATAAGCATCACTAGGCTGCTTTTTGAAGGGTTTACTTAACAGGCATAGATCCACTGCTTGCCAAGGTACGTGAGTGTGAGTGGATTGCTAACAGAATCCTTGATTTATTTTTCTTGTTTCGAAATTGATTTTTTTTTCCTATTAAAAATGGAATTTTTCATCATGTTTGGATCCTCTGTGTCATAGCTGGTATTTTTCTTAGCCAAATTCTTCATCTACCAGGCAAGCTCTCCTGGAAGACTCCTAGAGTTTATTATAGAAAACCGAGATAAATACCACCTGCATTCCAAGGGCCCCTCACCACCACCAGTAGTGGCGGCTTCTCCCACCCCGGGGAGGGCAGGATGGTGTGTGGAAGGGACCCTGACCTATGTGACAAGAGACCTGGGTTCTAGTCTCGGTTCAGACACTGTAAGTTAACTATGAGATCTTGGCTAGATCCCAGTGCTTTTATGTGCATATTTCTCTCTCACTCAGAATTGAATTAACCCACAATTTGATTATTTTCCCCTTTGAAGGCAGGATGGAAGTGTATTTCTTTCCTCCATTCATTTTCTCAAGTATAGAGCAAATGATCGCCTTCTTGGTACTGTCTGATAGTACTGTGCTAGGAACTAGGTAAGCATGAATACGAGCTTACCACCCAGGCAGTAACTGCTGTGATTTGAGGGGTGCAGGACTCCCCAGACCACGGAAAAGACATTCGTCCCCATTCGGAGGGGGGTGAGGCTTGGCCCCCAAGGAAGTGGCATTTAAGTAGAGTCTGCTGAAGAGTTAGTTCTGCCTGGCGGCGGGAGCTGTGTGTGGGAGAGAAGCATCGAGGTCAAGCAGTGGAAATGACTGCTCCTAGATGTAAGGGCGAGCCAGGTGTGACAGCTGGGACTGGGGACCGAGACAGGGCCAGATCACGTGGGATTTTTTTTCCCCCTAGGACTAGCTTTGACTTTCCACTTGGGGTCTTGTAGGCCATGACGTGGAGTTCAGGATGTCCAGAGAGCAAGGGGCATCGCAGACGGTTTTAAATAGGAAAGTGACAAGACTGGATTGTGTGTTTGAAAAGTTGTCTTGGCTTCAGCGTGGCAGCCAGGAGCACTTTTAGGAAGCCTTTCGGTGATCAGTAGTGGCGGTGAAGGTCAGAGCAGATGGTGGCCAGATGCAGCAGGCCTTTGACGGAAGTTTGGATGTAAGGAGAAGGGGGTGACCGCCAGGTCTGGCTGGGGCAGCTGAGTGCCAGGTGGCATCTTGTACTGGAATCTGGACCCAAGAAGGACAGACTGTTGTAGGGAATGTGTTTAATTTTGGATATGGTTGAACATAAAGTTAATGTGGAATATTTCCAAACAGAAATTTTCAGGGGGCAAAATACTGATTAAAAGTTCTTGAACCTTGTGTTCTCGGCGGTACTCAGAGGTTTATGGCCACATTTAAGTCCTGCAAGCTTCACCTTTCTTTGTCTGTTTCCTCATCTAACATGAAAAGGCAGACGGGATGATCTCCCCGAGCTCTTCAGGCTTAAACCTTCGTCAGACACGGCAGTTCCTTCTTTTTAAAGGGATTAGAGGCTGGATTTAGACGTTTTCTAGTCCTTGTTCTTCACAATCCAATTTGAGCTCTTCTGGTTGCATATTCTCATGCTAAGAAAAAGGCCTATTCAGATGCATATTGTGAGCCCTAGACAACATGATCCGCAGAAGGTGCAAAAGGAGAAAAGATGTAGCCAGATTTGGTGCAATGGGAAAGGATTCGCCGGGCATCTCAGGAGGGTCGGATTAGGCCCAGACAAAAAAGGCCCTGGCCCCTTGATCTGCCCTCTTTCTGCTCACTGGGGCCTGCCTCAGCCTGGGTGGTCAAGAGCCTCTTTTGTCAAGAGGAATCGCACCCCCTCCCTGAACTCCAGTTTATCCCAATGGGCCCTGGGTGCCATCTTTTATTTTTTTTTCCAGCCTTCCCATCCTAGGAGGTTTGAGCAGGATGGGCAAGGACTCAGGAAGGTGGAGCCCATCAGAGCCTTGCTGCTCCGGCTGGGATGTCTTGTTCAGGGCTTGGGCCATGCAAAACCTGTCTCTTCAGCTTTTGAAATTTTCTCAAGACTACTTCAGCAACCCAAGAGTGTACAAACGCAAAAAAAGCTCATTCTGCTTAATACCCTCTTCCATCAAAGGGGAGTGTGCATGTGTTTTAAGAGAAGTCTCAGCCTCGTGTTGAAATGTAGGTGTCTGTGACCACTGCTTCACCACCAGTCTGATCCCACCCTGGACGGGCGCCATGTCTCTTGGCATTTACGGTAGCTCCGGATTCCTTCATAAGGGGAGAAAGAGATGGATGATAAGATGTCTCAAGGGATTTAACAAGTGTAAGTTCACCCTAATATCGTGTAGCCCTCTGCCTCAGCCGCTGCGGTACTGTATTACTCAACAGCCTGGAGTTTAGGGGATTTCAGAGCAAAGCCTTTATTCTGCTGGGCTAGGTTTTGTGCACATGTCAATCGGTGAATTGTCCCTGAGCGTCAGTGTAGACCTAATGGGAAGTAATGCTTTAGGATAAAAATGTAGAAAGGTCTGGAAATCATAAAGTCCACCAGTTAGCTGAGATTGAAACCTGATTACACCGTATCTCCATTACTTAAAGGACATACTCATTTCATTTATAATATTTTCTAAAGGAAGCATCCATTGATCAGGTATCAGGCAGGGAGAGGAGGAAGGGACCCCCGGCAGGCTGCGGGCCGGGCATGTTCCACTGATGTTCTCTCTGTTTTTGCACTAATAACACGGGCTAGAGATTAGTGTACTAGGGCTTGAGACTCTTGACTTTTTTAAAAGACTTTATACGTCCTAAAATAGCCTGGTAGCTAAAATAACAACAACAACAACAACAACCACAGTAATATTAATAGCTTGGCTTTCCTGAGAATGGTTGGTTGGAAGGCTTGTGTAAAATCCAAGGCATTGGTTCTGGCAGAAGTTAGTTTCCGCTAGCGGGGCTCCCACAAGACCTGCTCTAATGGAAATCATCTGGTTCCATCACGACAGGAAACAGGGATCTGTTAAGCATCCTCCCAACCCCTCCGAGAGGGGTTTCCTAAGCCTTGGGCTGCAGATACCCACATGTCCTAGAACTTGAAGTGGATGGTGTGGACCTGATCATTTTAAAGAGGCTTATGATGTTATTGCTTCCCTGCCCAGATAACAGCACTCAGTCAACTCTTACGGTCTAGTCTTTCCAGCCTAGCTACGTGGGCAGTCTGTGTTCCCATCTCCAAACCCGAGGAGGCACTTTCATCTGCCTGTTGAGAGCAGGAGAAAGACAGGGAGGCCTGCCAGCCACAGCATATTAAACCACATTATTGGGATCCTGCTGTGTCTGGAAACGAGCACACACTGCCCTTGGAGTGGACGGTCATCGGTCAGACGCTCTGGTCTCCCTGCTGTCTCTCCCGTGAGATGCCCTTGCCTCCCAGGCTGGCTGAGGGAAACGTCACCAACCCCCTGCCCACCAGATCCACGTACACCCACGGGCTCTGCCCCTTTCTAGTTGCTTCCGTAGAGTAATCACCACATCACACCCAGCAAAGCAGTTTTCTGTTTCTAAGCCCCTGTCCTTGTTGAAATTCCTCCCTAGAACCAGAGGTCCAGAGATGGGAAGGATGAGGGCGACAGCAGCCTGGAATGATAACTCCTCAGGTGGTGGGAAGGCACGCGGTGACTCCGTTGACCTTGGGTCACGCGCACTGTAGACTTTCTGGAAAGTCCTGCCTGGGGGTGAGGGTTGGGGGGGGGTTACTAATGACTTTATCGAGTCACCTTTTCCCGTCTCCCTCGGCAGTCCTGGCCAGCATCCTTGGCATACTTGATTTCAGTTTTTGACAGGTGATAAAAGCACATACTGAGATTGCTGCTTTCCCGGGGTCCAAATTCGTCACTATTGACCGATGTTATTTCTGCCTTCCTGGAGAAGCTCGCGCATGTTTGCTGTTTGGTGCAATGGATTGCTTCCTGATCCCCCCGCCCTTCGCTCTGGCAAACTGTAGCTTGGCCTGAGTGGAATTGGAGCCGCAGGAGGAACATTTAGACCAGGCAATTGGCAACAGAACTTACTGCCCCCACCCCAGGAAATGTAGTCCGTGTAAACTGCAACTAAATGTTCTTATTTGCATATTTCACTTTCATCGGGCTACTCAAGGGTTTTCACTCTCATTCTCTGAATTTTTAACATCTTAAATGTCCTGTGGTCACAGTGTTTGGCCTGTACTTCTGGGGGAGGTGGAGGGACAATGTTTGCTCATGATTTATTTGTCAATAGTAATTATACTAATAAGCAGAAAAGTGTTACAGTTCTTCCAGTCTGGAGGGGTCCTGCCATGAAACCATGGCTCTCCCAGAGGCTCTGCAGTGGATTCTCGTGGGATATCTTTTACTGGTTCCTTCTCTTCCTTTTCCTCGGAGGCCCACACTTTGTGTTTGGTACAGGAAATTCCCACTGTTCTTGGGTTCCCCGGCCACAGCTGGAAGGACATCAGAGTGTCCAAGGCACAGGCCAGCCCTGAGATCTCAGCGGGCCGGACAGGCAGCAGATGCTTGTTGCTTTTTTTATTATTATTATTTTGCATCGTCCATTCCCTTGCTTAGCGTTTGGGGGACCGAAGACAACCGGTTGTTCAAAGAACGAGAGTCGCTTCTGACATTGAATGGGGCTCGGGGTTATTGGGTGTTTTGTTTGCTGATTGGAAACCAGCTGTTGATACCTACTAACTCTGGCCTTATTCTTTTCTTGCAGATGAGCTCACAGTGCCTGCACTTTACCCCAGTAGCCCTGAAGTGTGGGCCCCGTACCCTCTGTACCCGGCGGAGCTAGCGCCTGCTCTACCTCCTCCTGCTTTCACCTACCCCGCTTCACTGCATGCCCAGGTAATTGATGCCCATCGGCCACGACTTCACTCCCTCCTCCACCGGTCCTTCCAAACCCGGTTCCCCAGAGCACACCGTACGACTAACACCTATCCGGCTAACAGATCCACCTTCGAGACATTAATGATCCCTCTAAATCGAGCTGACACTCCTCCGGGACTTACGAGGATCGTCTGACAGCAAATGACATCACCCACTGCCTGATGTTTGCCCCAAATCGACACCTACCTCTCTCTTCCTTAATGACCTCACCATCGTAGCACACAGGAGAGACTGGGGCAAGGTTACCCTCCCACCCCCCGGCTCCCGGCTAGCTAGAGGGTGTCACCGGAGTGTAGACATGTGTGTGTCTCGGCACGTGGAAGGGCTGCCGAGAGAGGCGTGCAGTCACGGGAGTTACTGCATCTGTGTGTGTGTGTGTGTGTGTGTTGAGAGGTTTCTGCTCTCGGGTTCTGTGAGAATCTAGTGACCAATAGGGAAGCTTCCAGGGGAAGACTATGCATTTTCTTACATTTGTTGCAGGAAAGATGAAGGATTCCTTTCTTCCGTTTGTAAGAAACTCTGTAGGAAAAGAGGTACGATACAATGTCTAGGATGTAATTACAGGTCAAGGTAAACAATGCTGTTCTGACCAGCTTGCTTTCTTAGTTAAGAATAGCCTGAGTTTTATAAATAAACTCCCTGTTTCTCCACCAAGATTACTGTCTACGTACTGACACTTCCTCTCCCCTCGGAGAAAATGTTGCTCTTAGCTTTGGTTTTAGTGCTAGTAGTAGCGGTCAATGTAAAGATTCCCCTTTGGAGGTAACTACTACTTCTGTGGCCTGCAAAGACGGATAACCAGTAACAAATACATAGAAAGTACATAGGTAGATATCCTTTGTCTTTTGCATGTGCAGTTCAGCCTGGTTTTTTAAAAATTGGCTGGACAGGTGGGGTTTCCATTTGTATGTTTTGCTCAATATTTATTTACAAGGCTGGATGGAACAAACAGCTTCCCAGAACACTGGTCCTTCTTAAAACTCTTTTATGTTGTCCAGAACTCACTGTGTTGACTGAGACCCCTGCAGAGACAGCCCCCAGTGAGGGTTCTTGAAGGCCGCAGGGTCAGGACTGTTGGGTTGACTGTTCTCCTTCTCCATAGCTGAGTTACCAGTGTGAGTGTTGGTGGCCCGGCTTCCTGGGGCTGCCCTCCCGTGTGTTCCAGGCACCGGGCGGTCAGACTACAAAGAGAAAAACCCTTGGTGTCTGGGCCCGGTAGCGATTGCCCTCTGTGTTGGGTGAAGGAGGGAGAAAGTCCAAGTAGTGGAGAAAAAAATGGAGGCGGTGGTGAGAACCCTTGGCACAGAAAGTACATTAAAGTGGCAGGATTAGCTGTCCCCAGGCTTCTCCTCCGCTGCGGCTGCCTCCACCTTTTTTCCATCCCAGCGCTGGGAAACCCTTGCAGCTGGCAGGGAGCAGGAAAGGGACAGGGGGTCAGGTGTAAACCTGTGGATCTCTCCTGCTGAGTCACCAGGACGTTTGTAGTGGGCCGTGGATCATTCGTAGATGACATGGATCAACGAAGTGTCTCTTTTGTTCTCCCAGCCCATCCTTGGATGGCGTGTCGTCTCTTGCTAGACTGCCCAGATACATTGGCAATTAATTAAGGCAAATGTTAATAAACACCGGGAAACAGTGCAAGTTTGCATAGTCTTCTGAGTAGCCATGGCTTTGATTAGTCAGCAACAAAGCCTTTCGCCATCAAGAGCTGACAATGGCAAGAAAGGACTGGGAGAGTGGTGGCTTTTGGCCATGACATCTGCCCTTGCTTCATTCCTGTAACGGATGAAATCAGAAGTAATTCTGGGGATATACAGTGGGGGAAGGACCTAAAGAGTCTAAAGACGTTAGAAAGTGCATTGCCATTGTAAGGAGAAGTGAGGAGAGACAGTTCCAAGACTAGATGGACTCAGCCATTTGACTTAAAATGGGGTGCGCTGCCCATACTGGCACCTTCCCCTGTTGAGTTCCTCCTTGATCTTGAGACTTCCAGCCTGGAATCCACCTGGCTCTGCCAACCGCGGTCCTAGATTTGGTGGAACTCTCATCTGGTATCAGGGAGATCCATGCGTTGAACCCCACTTCTTCTCTGGCGTTATTCCCAGTGCAGTCTTGGACTCTACATCCTAAAGATTCCTGAACAGATACGGTTATTTAAACGTATTTGTCCAATAGGAGAACCGTAGAGTTGTGAACTGGGAGAGGCTTGACAGATCAGCTGGTCTGACCCATGTTACAGATGAGGAAACAGACCTGAGAAGATGGAGTTACCCAAAACACAAGTGGCTCCACCGTGACTAGCCCAGGCCACCTGACTCCCAGGCCTTGCTCTTTCTGCTCAGAGGTGCTGGCTCCCCACACACTTGTTCTTTGCTGGAATTTTGGAAAGCCCTCACTCCAGAGTGACCACTTGGACCCTTCTTCTCTAAGTAGATGGGAAGCCTGTAAGAAGAGACTTGGAGGAAAAGACAAGGGAATCAGCACTTAACCTTCACCCAGAGGGGCTAAGAGAATCTTTATTAATTGGATGTAGGGCAGAGTGGGCCCAAATGGAACATCTCCCCTTAGTGGATAATTCAGATTTTGTTTTGGAAATTCTGTACTGTCCTTGAAGAAGCTTTTGAAATAATTTTGCTTTTCTTAGCAATGTTGTGCTCTGTTTTGAGACATGGATATTTTTTTTTCTTCTAGTGTTTCTCTCCTGAGGCAAAGCCCAGCACACCTGTCTTTTGTCCACTTCTCCAGCAAATTAGATTTGTCTCTGGGAATGTGTTTGTAACGTATCAGCCTCCTGCAGACCAGCAGAGGGAGCTCCCATGTTGAATGTGTTTGTTAGCTATTTTTTTCCCCCCACCTTTTGCAAAAAACTATTTCTTGGCGACGTGTGAGAGATTTCAATAAAAATTTTAATCAGAGCAAAAACGATCTCAAGCAGCCTGCAGCGTTTTTGTTTTCACGGTGATGCGATTTTGGAGCTAAGGTGGTTAATCTGAGATTCTGGGGAGAAGTGGGCCCATGAATGCTACCAAGTGTGTCTTACGTGGGAGAAGACTCAACATCTGGGGGAGGCTAGACCAGAGCCGAGGTCTCACTGCCGCCACCTGTGTCGTCTTGGGCTCCCGGATGACCCAGCAAGAGCCACATACTAGAAGATTCTCATTCCAGCCTCCGCGAGTCACCCAGCAGGAGCTCTCGCTTCGGCAGGGACGGTGTGTCTAGCTAGCAGAAGCCCACGTGAAACCAATGGCGGATGCGTTTCCCAGTCTGCCCACTGTGGTCCAGAGGAAGGAAGACCCTCAGGAGACAGAAACTGTCGTTGAAATGGAGTTGAGTCACATGTCTAGCCCTGCCCCAGCTTCACGCGTGGTCTGGTGCCCCTTCAGATTTCCCAGGTCTAAATGGAAGATACTTACTTGCCATCAAATCCAATTTTCTAGAAATTACTGGATAAGGAAATAGGACTGTAAGCCCTAACGCTGCCTTATTTGTTAGAAATGAAAGAGCGACCCTGTCCAGCAAAACATCTGATGTCTAAGATGATCGTTACATTTTTAGAAGTGATCTCTTCTGGTTTACTTTCAAGGTCATTGGTATTTGAAATTTATTAAATACTGTTTAGTACGTAAGCCACCGTGGGTAGGAGAGGAAGGTTATAGCCGGAAGAGCATACAGCTGGCTGTTCCTGTCACCTCATACTCACACACCTCCAGCGGCTTTTAAGTCTGGGTTCATTGTTTGCGTTTAGTCTTTTTGCTGATGCGGCAGAGAGAAAGTCACAAAAGTGTGCCGTCCTTGCCACATTCTTGAAATACAACAGCGTTTCCCCTGCATTAATGAGTCAGTCATAATGTTGCACAGAAACTTCTGCAGGTAAGTAGGACTGAGAAGGGGAAAGTCCTGACAACCTGTTTTAAAGGCCTCACCTACCCCGAGTAACAGTGGTTCTTTCAGAATTCTTACAGGGCTGCTATACATACCTGGATGTAAACAGTTGTTAAAATCGTTACACAGACTTCCTGGGGGCAAGGCGTGCCTGCCCCTGGGGAGGTCCCTTGTGACACACTGGAAAAATCTCAAAGGTTAAACCCAAAGTAAACACAGAAATGGACCATGGGAAAAGAGACATGGGCAAACGGGACTAGGATATCACAAAGGGAGCGATGGCCTAGGAGTAGTGTGTGGACCGTCTACACTGCAGGACTGGCCCCACCACCACCGTGTTTAAGCAGTTACTCTTCAGCAGGGTGCAACTTCTGAGAACTGGATTGTAAAACATTTTTTTAAAAAGTTTCATTCAGCATTTCTGTGGCTAACTGTGCCCTGTACAGAACACTGGGGTCAAGGGCACGGGGACTCCTGGTTTGGCGTGGGGTTTGTGCCAAGTACACAGAGCCATGCTAGGTGTGGACTCAAGGATGTACAGTGCCAGGGAGGTGCCCAGTGGCACCAGCAGCTGTGAGTCCTATCCCCGTGCATAGGGGACCCAGGTGACAAGGACTCCTCTACTCCAGCTTCTCCCTCTAGTTAGAAGGCAGGAGCCATTGCTGTAATGGCGGCTGGTCCCGTAGGGAGAGCCTGTGGACAGCTCGTCTCTGGGACCCGTGGGAGGTGGCGTCCACTCCTCACCTGAGGAGTCAGGAGACTCTGGTCCTTCGCTCCTGTGAATCCCAGATCACATTAGCACTTGGCCCAGGCCAGCCTTGGCCTTGAGGCCTGGTTTTCCAGAGGTGTGTTGTCCTCCAGAGCTGAGGATTTTGATGGTCTGGAAGGACCCCAGCTTTGCAGGACTGCAGAGGTTGCCTTCTGCCCGAGGCTTGAAATTGTTTTTAGGCATAAATAAAATTTCTAGTTCTGTGACATTTCCCTTTCCCTTTCCCTCTAAACCTGCAGCTCTGGGAAGGTCAGACTGGGAGGGGAAACCAGCCCTTACGGGTTCCATCTCCTGAAAGTGCCGGTCTTGGCTGGTTTGCTGTTTTGTGAGGCTTTCTAGGAGCACCTGGCCTGGCTCTGCCCGAGATGGGGACAGGGCGGGCAGACACCGAGCGCAGGCCCTGCCTCCCCCAGGCCTCAGGAGCTCGGTCCCCTTCCCTCGGCCCCTCCTGTGGGCTGGCCCTGCGCTGTGCCTGTCCTGTGCAGCCTTGATCAAGTTCCTTAACTTCTCTGGGCTTCAGGAGAAAATGAGGTTAATAGTCACTCATGTAAAAGGTTTCTAAAGAGTGCCTGGCATATAGTATGGTTAGTAAGGGATTAGTAAATGTTTGCTTTATTTAAAAAAAAAAAAAAAAAAAAACAACCCTTCCCAGGGACCTTTTTTAAGGAGCATTTGAATTTTCAGGAAGGAGGCTGAATCGCAGGACTGAGCCCGGCCTGTGCACAAGGCAGTGACAGTTAAAACACGCAGCACAGTGACGGCTCTCATGGGGGCCGCCGAGTCCTCCTGGCTGTCGCCAAGGAAAGCCAGAGGCTGGACAGAAGGCTTGAAGGACAAGAGAGAAAGAGGAGGCATTTAAGTGACAAGAGTGCCACCTACATCACCGAGTGACACCGTCTGCCCGGCAGCAACCCGCGTGGTCTCTGCGGCTTGTGCCGGCGCTGGGGGAGCTTCTGCCCCGGGCCCGGCCGGGACACGCCGGCCAGAGAAAGCCTGTCCCCGGCAGGAAGTACACGCAGCTCGGGAAGCAGCTGCCGCCCCAGAGAGACGCGATGGTCCTCGTGAGTGGCTTTATCCAGACCCGCCGGCCCTGACCTTTCCAGCTGCTGCATAATCTCGCTTTCCTATCTGGGAAACCGGAGAAGGGAGGGACCCGCAGGTCACCCGGCCCATTCCTCCCAGGACGCTCTGGCACCTTCTTCCCATAGTGGCTCCGCTAGGATTCCACCCCGCCACGTTTCCGGGCAGGGCAGTCACAGCTTGTGCTTTGGGAGATAATTCCTAGTCCTGTGACTGGCACCCGGGGGACCCCACTCGTGGCCATGCAGACACTCTCTCCCTAAGGCCCCTCCGCAGCTCTCCTTCATCTGCTGTTGGCATTTGCAGAACTGGCCTCTTAGCAGGGCAGTGGGTGACGGAAACGCCGGCTCTGTCCTCACCAGCCTCTGTAGAAGCTGTGTGTGACCAGCCATTCGTCCAGAGGGCTTGGGGAGTTGTTGCTTTGGCCAGAGCTGCTGCTGCCACTGGGGCCCGGACCTCCCCATCCTGGGCAGTTCTGGGAGCAAATGCTCAGACACCAGAGTCAGAGCCTTAGTGTGTGTGGCTCTGGCCAGGGTCACTGATCCCAAAGGGACTTCCTAGAAATCCCAGGATTATTGCCAGGATTGAGAAAATAGCTCGGAGTGGGCCTCGACTGGGCGTGGTGGCATTGCCCTCACCTGGTGCTGTTTCCCCGGTTTCTTAAGCGTGTTCGGTTGTGTCGTGTGTCGTGCCAACCCCCTAGGTCCTGCGCACGTCCTGCCCTGACCGCGTTAGCAGGGAGCGCCCGAGGCTGAGTCTGAGCGAGTCGCATCTGTAGGTCCCATTGGTGAGCTCACCTCCTCTTGGGATTAAAACGGGTGGTCCAGCTGTCACCATAGGGAGGCACAGAGGGCCTGGCACCTGATTGGCGTTTTAAAATCAGACAAATAAGATTTTGATGAGTTTTCACCCATTCTGCTAAATTTGGGATTTTGAGGCAGGTTTTGTTTTTGCTTTAACCTCACTGAGCCTCGGTTTCCTCATCTATAACTTCAGAGAATAAACACCTTCGTGAAGTTATTTTGCACAAAAGAGTAAAATGCTTGGCCTAGAGGAGTCGTTATTCTCAGAACAGCTCTTCCTCTGCCTTCGCTTGTCTGAACTTGATCCGGCCTGGCCCAGAGGTTCCTGAACCTTCTGTGGGAGCTTGAGAAGTGCTGACACCGGGACTCCAGACCAGGACCCGGACAACAGAGGTGCCCAGGCTTTCTTCTTCGGTCGGTGGCTTGTGGCATGTGGCACGTACCGAGACGTGGCTGTGGTTGGGTCAGCCGGCCGTCATCCAGGATCCTTGGCCTCTTTCCCTGGGCCTAGACACCCAGATTCCCTCCGAAACTGTGATTTCTACCTGCTTTGCAAACCAAACCAAGGCTGCAAAGAAACTTTGGAATTATACAACGAAGCCTCGACACAAGGAGAAAGTGAACTTTCTTCCTTGAAGAAAACCAGTTGTGACGAGGGGAAAGAGGAAACTCGGCTCCAAATGGGATCATGTTTTATTCAGGGTTTGTGCTGCCGGTGGGGAACGCCGGAACCCGGCGACAGGCTGGGAAAGTGGGACAGCCCAGCTCCAAGCTCCGTGCGTTCTGCCACGACGTTCCGCGCGCTTCACTGAGCTCGGCTCCTGGGGACCTCTAATGGCCCTTGATAGCAAACATAGTTAAAAATTAACAGACTGACAAAATTAAATATGGATGACAAGCGACCACTGTGGACTTAATCTGACACAGGGTGTTACACGCTTGGGCGCCCTTAACCCGAGTGGCGTCTTGAACAGCTTCTGAGATGTCTGGGCGCATTTCGCATGCCTGGTTTGGAAGCAGGAGCCTGGGTTGTGCTGAGGACAGACAGGGAAAGAGTCTGAGAGCCCAGGAGAGAACATTCTCTCCACAGGCTTGTGTTTAATTAAACCCGGCCTTGATCGGTCTTGGCAGGAGGGGCTCGCAGTCCTAGGACCTTGGTCTTGTGGTCTAGACCTTGTGCCTGCCCAGGCTGGGACCTCAGCAACATCCTCACTGGGAGACCACGTGGCTGGGGTGGTCGTGGCCTTCCCCAGCCTGGCCTTTCTGGCTTCTTTCTTCTCCAGGTGTTGGGGTAGGTGAGATGGCAGGCTTGGGACCCAGTCACATGAATCTGGACATTTTGCCTAGATAATACCGACTTGTTTAATTGCCCTAGGCAAGGAGTATCAGATGCCAGACAAGCAGTGAAGAGCGCTGATTGCGTTTGTGACCTCGGTGTGTCACAAACATGAGGATGGGCGGTCAGTTCTGGGAGGGGAGGGAAAGGGGACAGGAGTGTCTGTGACAAAGGGGTTCTCAGTGCATGCAGCAGAGAAGTTTTTGAAGTGTTCTTCCAGTTTGGATGAGTGCTTTATTAGGAGTGGAGAGGGGTACTGTTCAAAAGAACCCTGTAATGAGTGTTATAAAGAGGGTGATCTTTTTGTATTGTAAGCCATCACTCCAGCCTATTTGGTGTGCTTGGAGTTTCTTGAACCAGATACGCTTGGGGCTTGCCAACTTGGCCTCAACCTGGCCGGGCTTTGACAGAGCTTGCTGTGGGGCCTGGCACGCTGTATTTGGTGATGCTGCCCAAGAGTGGATCCTGAGATCCAGAGCGAGCCAGGCAGCGTTGATGGTAATAAGCCAGCGCGCGAGTGTGAGTGGTTCGCTGCAGTTGGCTCAGTATTGGGGAAGAGCCCCCCCATAGGGCATCTAGAGCTCCATTTTGGGGATAGCGGTAGAACCTGCCTGAGAATAGCCATGCCTGAAAAACCAATTAATCCATTCTTTTGAGAGAACATTCTGTCATTCACACGAACAGTTGATAATTGACCGTTTTTAACTATTTTGTTTCCGAAGAGGGATAGCTTAGTTCTGAATGCAGCGCTGGGGAGGTCTGTAATCATAGACAGCATCTGCGTGAGGAAAGTTCAGAGACAATCTCAGCTTTTCTGTGGACAGCAGACGTCCAGGGCACCAGCCAGTTGGGTGATCTTCCAGCTCTAGTTAGTTTCACTAAGAGCTAGAAGCTTGGATGCCATGTGGGCACACGCTGCAGCCTCTTACACCCACCGCCGGAGGGGCCTTCCAGACCAACGTTTTGCAACACCCACAGGTATTAATAGTTGTTATGTAATAAAAAGATTCTGCGGTCAGATAAATTTGGGAAACCCAGGGCTAGATCAGGTCTCTTAATTTTGGGACTTCTCAGAGCCTTTATTGTGCTGGCAGGTGTCAAGAGGCTGCTGAAGGGATGTCGACTGTGCATTTCTCCCAAACTCCAGACTATAGAGCATCTCTAGACGAGGGGTCTCCTGCCGTACTTCTGGAAACCTTAATTAAGAGCGTGTCTCTCGGAGGTGTGTGTGTGTGCGCGCGAGCGTGGTCACCCGGAGGGCTTGTTAACATGCAGATCAGACCCCGCCCCTAGAGTGTCTGCCTGTCTCAGACATTCCCGGGGATGCTGATGGGACCAGCCAGGGACACACTTTGAGAACCACTGCTCTATAGTCACCCCTTTATTCCACACAGAAGAAAACAGTCAAACCAGAGGGTACTAACAATAGTGACCATTAATGGAGCTGGTCACCTGCCAATCACGTGTGATGACTGTTTCTAAGGGCAAGGATGATACTGGGATTCAGTCCCTAGAACGGGGGTAGCACACTGCAAATAATAACTGTCCCGCTGTTTTGTCCTCTGCCACCCAAACCACCGTGCGGAGGCTGGGGGTCGGGCGGGGGCTGCGCCCTAACGACTAGTCAAGGTCTTTCTGTCCTTGGCAGCAGTATTGGGAACAAGTTCTGTGTGTATTTTAATCCTCCGGGTCTTAGTTTTTCTCATCTATAAATGGAAGAGGATGGAAGTTGTTTTTATGGATACTTAACGACTTTCTCTAGCATTCCATTTTATTTTTGCTCTGAGTTATTTTTCTGGGTATCTCGTGCCCTCCGCACTAAGGTGTTGGAGGCTGATGGTGTCAGCCCGGCAGGGGCACTGCGTTTTAGAAGAGCATTCTTGAAGTGTGATGGTAAAGTCCCAAAATCTCCACTAGAACTTACTAATAATAACAGGTTTTTACTATTAGTGAATTGGAATAGTAGTAACTGTTAAATTCTACTGGAGAAGATTCCCAGAGTCTTTTGTGTCGCCTGCTCACTTAGATGTCACAATCTGTGTGAAGCGCTTAGCATGGTCTCTGGCACAGACTAAATATCCAGGTCCCTTTGGGTTAAATATGTTGTGTTAGAGTTTCTTACAGGCTCTTCAGAAGTTCCTGGGCTCGTATGCAGGATGCTGAGGGTGTGTGTGAGCGCACGTGCGTGTTTGTGCAGAGGGGACGAAGCGATGTCAAAGGTCATTGGCTTATGTGGAAGGCCAGACCGTCTTACTTGATCCAAATGAGTGGACTTGAACCCCTGCTGAACTGTAGGTGGGAGGAGCTTAACTCGGGGGGCCTGGCGGGAACTGTGGGTCCCCTGGTGATAATGGCACAGCTAAAGCAGCCCCCAGGGAATCGCAGGCTGAATGAGGGTGAGGGTGAACCTTCTCCTTATCCCCCAAACAGCAGTTCACCCAGGCCAGCTGTGGGGACCCCCGGTTTGGTGCTGTGAGTGGTCCTGCCCTCTGCTGGAAAGGTGGGCGCAGCCTTGGTGTCTGTGGGCTGCGGTGGCAAGAGCCCCCCGCTCCCGGCAAGCACGTGGCTTCCAAGCTGCGAGGCACGGGGGTGATGGATTTGGGGGCCTGGCTTCCCCCCACCACATCCACTCCGAGGATCAGCAGACCTGCTTCCTCACTGCACCCTCACACCTCTGCTGAGCACAGCTTCCTCTGGTTCTTGTTTTTTGGGGGTTTTTTGTTAGTGTTTTGTTTATTTTTTCAAGCCAGTCGAATTTAGCAGTGGGGAGTTGTTTACCAACTTTAGTGACAGTGTTGCTAGTAAGTTCTCTGATAACCCACTACCGTCAGACCAGCCGAGCACAGCTTACGCTCGACCCCCCAGCTTGGAATCCACCCTGTTGTCCCCCAGGAGTGTTCCCAGACCAGGCGGACGAGCGCGAGGGCTGTGGGTACAGCGGGCTCCGAGCAAGGGCTGGTCGGGGAGGCTGGGGAGGGGAGGGGACGGGCTTCCTTCTCGCAGTCACCTCACCTAAGCAGAACCGTGCCATCCACTCTGTCCCTCTCCCTGTGTCTCTGTGGCCTCGTTGGGGGCCGGTGGCCCGGCCCGCACCCAGGCAGCACCCGTCCACCACTGCGCTCCACACTGGTGCACACAGACCCGTCCCCCTCCCGTGTGTCTAGGTTCCCAGCCCCCCACCCGCCTCGGGTGCCCTGTGCCCCCGTCCCGTCCTCTCCCCCCTGTCTCAGGAAGGCAGCTCCAGCCCTGCTCTTTGCTTAGTGAGCAAGTGGATTCAGATGCACAGAGCCATAAGCCATGGGTAGGTATGAGTTTTTTCTTCGTATGTCTCTCCGTCTTCTCTGTCCTTGTGCCCCCTCCCTCTCCCCCCTGCCCTCTCCCTCTCCCCCTCCCCCCTGCCCTCTCCCCCTCCTCCCTGTACTCTTCCTTCTGCTCCCTCCCCACCCCACCTCACCCCACATTTTTCCCTCTTATTTCTAATGTCTTTCCTGTGTCCTGCGTATACTCCTGTCCCCAAAGCAGCGTGGGTTTGGGCCTGCTTGCATGGCCAGTTTCAGATCTCTGGCCCTGCCTGAAATGAGCATTGGTACCAGCCAGTGGCTCTCAGGGAAGGCAGTTTCGCCCTCTTACCACCCCGGGGCCTCACTCGAGGTGGCACCGTGAGTGTGGCAATGTCTGCAGTGGTGGCCAGAGGAGACCCAACACACAGATGGCCTCAGGCAGTCCCTGGGGAGGACTCTCGGTGTGGGCAGAAGCCCAGCATGTGTCCTTGGTCCTGTTAAGAACCCATTTCCTGATTAAGTGAGGCCAGACACCTCCACCCCAGGTGGCCTCGGTGGGTCGAGTTCCCTGGTGTGACAGCCAGGGAGGAAATGGCCGCTCTGTGAGGAGGGCCACGGGGTAGAAGGAAACCTCAAGGGCTTCTGTGAATCGGGGCAAAAAGCCCGGGATGCCATGTCTGCTTGCTCTAGGACCAATTTCTGGACATCACAGCTCTTGGCATCGGGCTGGGGGATGTTGTGGAACCCTGTCCTGGATTCAGACCCAGGCCTGACCCCACTGGGCTCTGTGACCACAGTCATTCAGAATGCCCAGACCTCACCTGATGTCCCCGCCTACAAAATGGTACGACGCGGTGGAGGCTTTTGACAGTCCCTGCAGAGCCCTGCGGTCTGCAGTCACCTCAGAGCCACCTCCGGCCCCATTTCTACCGGAATGGCGGCTGCCTCGCCTTTGTGCTTTGGCGAGTCCTCGTGTGCCACCCGGGATGGCCACGGCAGGGGCCCTGGCCTGGGCTTCCCACGGGGCTGTAACTTGCTGTCGGGCCTCCTGTGAGGCAGGAGGGCACAGTCCCAGGAGGCAGGTGTCTCTCGCCTCTGTCCCGAGGCTTAGGGTTAGAACTGACGTTTCCAGTAGACGGACATTTGTTAAAGACAGAGTTCACCTGCCCTTTTGTTGGTTTTTTCACGTTTTCCTTGGTGTAGGAGCATTTGTGTTTGGGGCTGGCCTGCCACTTCGGACACCTCATGGAAGAGACGGGGCCGCTTGTGTCACCTGTGAGAGGCTCCTTGCAGGCCCCTCCCCTCAGCATGGGGTGTGGGTGCCAGACCCCACAGTGCCAGGAAGCCACACCCTACAGAGTAGGGACAGAATCTCAGGTCCCCACCAGGCCACTGCTGTGCGTGGGGTCACAAGGTGCCCCTTCCCTGCCAAAGCAGACACACTTGGTCACCCTGCTTAGGAAACCATGAGGCAGCCTGTTCCCCAGCCTGGTCACTGCTCAGTAAGTATGGGACCGTGACTTCACCGGGCCAGCCGTTATTAGCCTCAGGATGGCTTTGCTAGCTTCGTAAAGGAGGACGAGAGCAGGGGAGTTGGTGGCACCTCAGGCACTGGCGCTGGGTGCTGTCCTGGGACCATGGCCCGTGTGTTCCTGACAGCGTGTGAAAGGCCTCCCGGGCCCCTGTTCTGAGGCCCTGCGGCCAGTGCGAGTGGCTGCCGTCTCGGAACAGCGGGCACACGGCAGCCACGCGGGACCCTCCGTGGGGCGTGAGGACCCCGGCTCACAGCCTTCTCCACGTGTCTTTGCAGATGCGCTGGCTCCCTCCCTCCGAGGCTACTTCTCAGGGCTGGAAGTCCCGTCAGTTCTGCTGAATACTATGTGAGTACCTGGTTTCACCACAGAGCGTGCGTGTCACGCACCTGGCGTGTGTCTGGCACGTGGGGGGTGCTCTGAGCACAGCTGTCGCCCTTCCCCTCGCCCACACCGGCTGCCCTTCCGTGATCGTCCGTCTTTGCTAAGCCCACGCGAAGAGCTACCCAGCGGTGCATCTCGTCCGAGAGATTCTCACCTGGGATTGAAGGAGAAGGGAGGTGTGGGTGATGCTCTGCGAGTCTAACTGAAGAAACCAATACCTGCCCTTCCCACTTCATAAACAAGCAAGTCAGTGCTAGGGTCCACAGAAGAGGTGTCAGAAAATATCACTGCATGATTATAGTTCACCTGCTGCCAGCATTAAACAAACCCTCGAGGGACAGGCATAAGCCATCCACCCATTTACGTAGTAGTTTATTATGGGAGTTTTAGAAATTTATGAGAATTAATTTCCCTGCTCGCATCATATCCCAAGTTCTAATCTTTCTAGAATACCTGATTTTTTTGTACCGAAGGCTGATGCTGTTTCCAGTAGGCTATCCGTAAGGCTTTTTATCTTGAGGGAAGCAATATCCTAAATTGGCATCTTTGTGCCATTTCAGACCTAACATTGCTTCAGAGAACTACCAAATAAATGGTTCCTATAAATACAGAATTTCTACAAAATACCGAATGCCTTCTATAATTCGGTATCTTGACTGAATTTCTGTTAAGTACAAGGCACTGTTATTCTGAACTGCAATTTAGTGTGTGAATTCGGGGAGTCTACCTGAAGTTAGATTTTGAAAGTGTTAACACTTCTACAGCCAACCTTCTCTTGGTTGACATCATGCCTTCACAAAACAGGAAGAAAAATGAGAAGAGGGAGGGACCAGAGCTTCATCCTGTCGGAAATGCTAGAGGTCATGGCAAGCTGTTTTGCACATGTACCTCATGCCATTGTAACCGTAGAGTCACGAGCCTCTTCTGGGAGACCTTCTATTCTAAGATAAAAATACTCAAATGAAACTAATGTTCCTTTTCTTCTACCATCGATACAGAGTCCCATGTGCTTTGTTAGATCATTTTGAGGCTATTTAGACTCTTTCAGAGAGGTATTATGTGGAAAGAACAGGCCTCTGGTTGATTTAGATTCTATTTAAATGGAGAAATGGTTCAGACCTTTCCCAAAGGAAGGATTGAAGCAATGGTAGACACGAGAGCCGGCCTTGTGCAGGTCAGTGCCCTCTTAGTGAAGAGGAAAAAGACATAGAATAAGATTTTTTTAAGGTCCTGGGATTTGTTTTCCACAGGCAAGTTACCCTGTTGACTTGAAGTCTCAGTTGGTGGCTCAGGTCATCTTCAAGATCTGGGGTCACTGCTGAGTGTGGACTTGAGTTACCGAAGTTCTTCCCATGGGGGAGGTCGGCACTTCCCAATGAGCTCTGGTCCTAGGTCAGAAGAGGAAGCCTTCTTTGATCTCAAAGGAAGAGCCTCACCAAATAAGAGAAAGATTCATACTGGGTGACAGAGCATCACAAATCCCACCCGATGATCAGAGGGGCTGGTCAGTGTAACCTGGCTGTCGAGGACTCCTTCTCTGATGGTGGTAATGGGATAACATTTCTGTCCTGTAAGACATCAACGTCAATAAACTAGAATTATACCTGTTCTTCCTCTAACCCAACATATTTCCGAGCGTGGCCAAATAATACCAGTCTTCAGGGATAATTGTAGGCAAGAGTCTACAAATCCTCCCAAGGTCAAACAGTCAAACAAATTTCTCTACCAAAAGATTCTCAGAGCCTTTGTTACAATACGAGCATCATGAATCTTTTAAGAGGAGGGAGCTCTAGTATGCAGTATTTCTCAAGCTTATTTGAGACCAGAGGATCCTTTTTCTACAGAATCTTAGGAAACTAATGTTTTACATAAAGCGTGCTTTGTAAAACTGTACCCAAACCTCTTAGCCAGAAACTAAACCCATGGCTCCCTTATACATAGATCCTCGGACAAGTGTTCATCGGTGATACTTCTCATTCATCGGTAATGATGTAGAAAAAAATCAGGACAATGCAGTAGATTCTTACAGCTATTTGTATTTGTCCCTTATTCTCAAGTTGTATGTGTGTGTTTGTGTTTGGGAATCTTTTTAAATGAAATGGTAGCGTTAAGAAATGGCAGTTGCATTTTAAATATCCTTAGGAGAATAAAGTTGGAAATTCATGATAGATAAAAGTGTTCTTTTAAAATAGTTTACTTTTTTGTGAAATCTAAAAGTTTGCTTTTTAGGGAAGATTCTTTTTGCCCCCCCCTGAAAATATTATTTTTAAGCTTTGAGATATGTTTTAGGGTCTGTTCAGTCCAGGGTTTCATAAGTCCATGTTCCATATTCATGTACTCAATTAAAATTTTTTACTGAGATAGTCTCGCTCGGTCACCCCAGCTAGAGTGCGGTGGCATCAGCCTAGGTCACAGCAACCTCAAACTCCTGGGCTCAAGCGATCCTCCTTCCTCAGCCTCCCAAGTAGCTGGGACTACAGGTGTGCACCACCACACTTGGCTAATTTTTCCTATTTTTAGTAGAGACAGGGTCTCGCTCTTGCTCAAGCTGGGCTTGAACTCCTGACTTGCCTCGGCCTCCCAGAGTGCTAGGATTATAGGCGTGAGCCACCACGCCTAGCCCCCAGAATTAATTTTGAAAGTTACACTACAGATCCCAGACCCTTAATCATTTAGGCTCCTCCATCACCCTGGTGACATTGGTCCAGCACTGCCCTACGACTCCAGAAGGCCCCTGCTGTGCACACCTGTCTTTTCCATGGCCACGTGTTCATCTCTCGGTTTTCAGAGGCTGGCAGGGTGTCCCGGAGGTGTTTCAGATGACAAAACTGGAAATGCAGAAGCCCGTGAAAGGTTCATGGCTTGAAATACAGACCTGGCATTCGGCAAAAGCTGAAAGTGCTAATGACGTCGGAAGAGAGGTCACTGAGCACGAAACCTCACAGGTCACCTAAACACAAGTGTCGCAGCCTATGGACAGAGAAAAGAGACTGGAAGGGGCAGGGGAGGCGGCAGCCCCGCCAGGGGCCTGTCGAGTCGCTGCTCTGGGCCATGTCACGTGCTCAGTAGGAGCGTCAAGCCCGGTGACAGGAGACCTGCAGTTGGGCAGTTTCAGTTGGTAAAGATGTTGGCACAGGGCCTAAGGAAGGCCTTTTTTATTTTTTAAAATTATATAGGCCAAAGAGCAGATACCCATGATTAAGCATCATGAGTTCCAGTGAAAAAGATCCTGGGCTTTGCTGCGTCAGCTCACCCGACGGTTTCCAGATCGTCACTCTGCACAGACCTATCGGCCAGAGATCTGGGGGCAGCACGAGCCACCAAAGGACTGGCAGTTGCTCCTCTCAGAAGCGCAGCTGTAAAACCCTGTAGGGGCTGAATGAAAACGTGCAACGTCTCCTGTGGGTGAATCAGTCGTTCTGAGCTAAACATGGGCCACAAGCCAGACTCGGGTCCGGAGGGCGGGGTGGGTGGCTGGGAAGGAGTGTGGTGACAGTGCCCGCCCCTGCCACACTGGGGGTCCAGTCTGCCGCCCCATCCGAAGTGGGACCGGCTCGCTGCGGATCCACGATTCCAGCTCCTTCCAGTCCCTTGGATCAAGTCCTTTGCGAGACAGCTAATGATCCAGGCGACGTCATCGTAAGGAAATGTACATCAGAGTTGGAAACAGTGGTGGGATGCGCTGATGTGCGAACATCCGACCACGGAGCGTCTCTCGCAAAGGCCACGTGCAAGGCAGGTGCCGCCCGCAGTGCTCCCGCCCCGTGGCCGCCCTGCGCCCTGTGGCCACCCTGCATCCCGTGGCCACCCTGCATCCCGTGGCCGGGCTCTCTCTCCCCGCTCAGCTCATCAGTCCCCTCCCTGCGTGGGGAGAGGGCACCACAGGGCAGGGCAGCGGCAGGGTGACAACCGCCATCAGGCTGGCTGTCGCTTCTGACGTGGGTGGAGCACCAAACCCCAGCTGTCACAGCCTGCTGTCCCCGAGGGCCTTTGAGGATTTTTAACTTATCACTTTGACTTCTTAGTGCTAAAGAGAAATCGGAGACCAGACAAGAAATGTAAATAAGTGCTTTATTCTTTAGTTTGCTAGATACAAAAAAAAAAAAAAAAAAGTGAAAAAAAAAAAAACCAGGCTTACGCCCCCAAGGAGCTTCAGTTCTAAGGGGAGAGCGTTGTGGACAGTCGTGAAAGAGAAAGGATGGTCACTGCCCCCGATGCTCCCAGATCAGCCTGCGGTGGCCAAGCTGCAGAGTAGCTCGCTGTCATCGGTGGCACAAGTAGAGCCACCAGGGCGTGGCAGTCAGGGGGGGACGGTGCCACTGGGGTTTTCATTTGCTCGGATTCTTGCCTGGTGGCTGGTGTTCAGTTGGGCGTGCTGAATCTCCGTGTCAGTAGCCTTCTGCTAACGGTCAGCATGTGACAAGAGGACCCCTGAATACATAAAGATGAGTAAAATGATCAGCTTCCCAAACATACTGAGAACAAGAGCGCGAGTTGAGTAGTTGTCGCTCCTCACAGGTAATGAGAGCCAGACGGCTTTCCTCGTGGTGTATCCAGGTGCAGTTAAACTACCTGTAAAAGGGAAGGACAGGACTTGGGGAGCTGGGGTGGTGTGGGAGGTGTTCTTCTTTAAGAACTCATGAAATTTCCCTGGCCAGGGACCAGGACCATGGATAGAAATTGTAAGCACATGCAGTGACAGCACCCAATCAGAGAAGGAAATGGCAAGAGCTAGCACGGTTGGAGTTGGGGGCTGTTTGTTCCTTACATTTTGTTTTGGGAGGAACGGCCTGTCCCGTCTTCGGCTGTGAGCAAAGAGTTGTCCTCAGGGGAGTCCCAGGTGCCCATGGCCCAGGGAGGTGTCCAGGGAGGGAGGGAGCTGGGTCTCCAGGCAGGCCCAGCCGGCTGCTGTGGTTCCTGCAGTTACCCTGCCTTCTCCCTAGAAGAGACCCGCGTGTCGTGCTGTCACGCTGCAGTGTGCCCAGAAACCAGGGCGGCACTTGGAATCATTTGCTGTTCCCCTTCCATAGATCCCAGGAAGGTGGTCTTTCCTCCAGGCTCAGCCGTGGTCCCAGAGGCGGTTTCAGCGCAGGACAGTCACTGTCCTTGCTGAATTGGGTTGAGCCAGCCTGGAAGGGCCTGGATCTCCCTCGGAAGGGACAGCAGCGTCCTGTGCTCGCTGAACGAGTGACTTGTTTCTGGGGAACTGGACGGTTGGCAGCAGCGCATTGTGCACTCCTGGTCATGAAGCCCTGCGTGCTAGAGACAGCCTCCATCTGCAAAGAGAATTCTAGAAATGGTAGAATTGGCCTCCACGTGCACAACATTGGGCTTCCTTCCTTGGTACCAGGAATTCTGGTAAAAACCGGCTGGCTCAGAGGCAGCCGTGCCCGCAGGATAGATACTACAAATGGATTATTGGCTGGGTGTTGGTATCTTCATATTTGCAAATTCCCAGACCCTAGGGAGTAGCAAGATATGTTCACAAATGTGTTTTCCTTTCAGTTTTTGTTTTCCAGGAGGTGCTGGGGGCAAAGTTCAGTCGCCGGTGCATGTGGTAGCACGGGGCTCCCGTGGGCTTGGGCGGACCGCAGTTCTTAGAGTGATCTAAGGCAGCTCCCAGAGCTGGCTACGTTTCTGGCTCTTTCTCTTGGGCTCAGGTCCCGTGCCCTACCTCGGCAGGGCTTTTGCACGGTCTTCAGAGTGTCGGCCACAGTCCTGGGGATGTAGCCGTGGGAACACGTTTGCAGAGTCCCTGCTTGCCGGGCCGGGCAGCCTCCTACTGCTGCCCCTGCCACAGGCGCGACTGACCCTTGGTGAAGGTGTCCCACAGTGTGCTTCTCTCAGAACGTCCTTCCTCCCTGGCCCCTGAGAGCCTCCTCTCACTTGCCACCAAGTCCTAAGTTCATTTCTCCGGCTGAGAGCTTTTTATGCCACTACACAAGATAGTCCCCAAGTGGCGGCTTGTTCTCAGCTCAGCAGCAGAAGCCTTGGGTGGCCTTGTCTTGCCTTGACCTTTGCACCGTCAGCTCTCTGCCCGCAGAACAGGCCGCCCCAGCAGGCGGCCAGCCGGGGCTGGAGGCCACCGTGCACCATTAATGGGCGATGTCTTTCTCCATCCCAGGTCCCAGGTGTGTGATGGCGGCTGCAATCTGTCTTGTGGGTGTTAATGCGATCTTCAATGGCGGCTCCTGCTCTCCAGCTGTCCTGCAAAACTGGAGCGTGCCGGTGAGTTGCCAAGGCAGGACTGAACGAGCCGTCGGAGGGGCAGCTCGTCCTGGGTGGGGCATGACGGCGTCGGCCAGTGTGGCCAGGAGTGTCACAGCCGCATCCCCGCGGCACTGCGGGCCTCTGGGCTGAGCCCGGTGATCCGGGTGCTCGTGCCTCGCGGGGTGGCGCTGACGCGTGGGCCCTTTGTTACCCACGGTCTCCTTAGCGCAGGTCGTCCCAGGATAGCAACTGATACATTCTGCTTGTTTGTTTTGAATTTTTTTTCCTTTTTAAAACATTTTAATAGATTTACGGGGTACAGGTTAAATTCTGTTCCAGGTAGATATTGTATAGTGGTGGTAACCGCTGAGGTTTAAAGCACGTCACCCCCAGCATTTGGTCCGCACCAGGGCCGTCTTGGGTAGGGCTGGCACCGTTTAACAGCTGCTTATTTTGTTAGGGTCACGACAGATTCCACCTGAGGGAACTTCACTGAAATGAAACTTTTCCCATTGAGCCTCTAAGCCTTTTTGGGAAGTACCCATTTTGTTGGAAATCTACTTCACATGTAGTGTATTCTCCCTATTTTATTAATCCAATTATAAGCCCTTTCTTGATGGCTTAGGGACATTTTTATGAGCCTCTTCAGAAATAAGATAATTGCCCCTGGGCATGATAGAGTCGTATAGGAGTCTCGGTGAATCCCTCTACTGCGGGGCTGTCCTCGCAGGTAGCAGTGTTGGCCATCTGTCTGTCCGTCCACTTGGTATCAGCTGTCCCTGCTCACTAGGCTTCTGGCAGTATATGTAGTCTTTAAAAAAAAAAAAAAAATCAAAGCATTAGCAGAGGTGACTGGCTGCCTGCCAGACACCACATGTCGGGGCTTCCAGGTGTCCCTGGAAAGCTTGGCCGAGAACGGCAGGAACCCCAGGGGCAGGCCGGTGGCAGCCCTGTGAAGGGGCCTGGGGAAACGATGAGTCAGAGCGGAAGGCAAGATTGCAAATAGTTCTGCCCAAGGAGGTCGTCACCACATTTTGGGGGCTTCGGTCATGTCATAACCATAACAGTAGCTTTCAGTGCTCACCAGGCAGTGCCTCGCCCTGCTGCCCACCTGCCACCTGGCCCAGCTTTCTGCACTGTGGGTGTCTGTTCCACTGACCTCGTTTCTTGCAAACTTATCAACAGGTAACATTTTTCCCCATCAGCAATGACAGCTGGTAATTGTCCCGCTAGTTCTACAGCCTTCTAAGGTTTTATATTTTCCTTTTGTCATGGTTCTTAACAGTAATGCCTGTGGCATTCTTACTGGTACGATCACTCAGGAAAAGTTTTTTAAAAGACACAGTTTTGTTTTGTAAAATCCTCTAGAGAAATTTAAAGACCCATTAAAAGCCACCCATGTAATTTTTTGGAAGCAAGTTACACATCCTTTTTTAAATGCAGTAAATCAACCACAGTATCAATAATTAAAGGCACCTGGGCATGGTCGGAGCAGCAGCAGCAGCAGCAGCAGGAGGTGATTTGACAGACGACAGCAGGGCCTAGTGAGCGGGGCAGGAAAGAGGCTGGTGGGGAACTGGGACATGGGCCGGGGCAGCTAAGGGTCAGGTTGCAGACGGGCCCAGGAGAGGGGACAGCCAGTGGCGTGAGGGGAGGAGCGGCTGTTTGCAGCACTCACCGTGTTAACTCTGTCTCCGGGCCACCTGTGGGTTCCAGGAGCGAGTTCGAAGGAGGTCACATGACACTGCGTATGTGACCCACCCTCCAAGGGCAGAGACCGGCCTGGGCTCTGAGGGGCTTCTGCGTGCGCCCCAGGGCTGGCGGGAGCTGGGGTCGGTGTCTAGAGCGGAGTTGAGTTACTAACTGCAGAATACTGAGTGAGTGCTGGAGAAACTCGAGAAAACGTCATCAGTGACAGGTCAAGTGCACGCGGGGGCCCTGGGGCATCTTCCTCAGCACTGGGAGCCGCTGCTCACACGGCACCCGGACAGAAACTCTGGCCTGGCGCAGCGGGAATGTTGGGTAAGGGGACAGCAGCCGCCCGCCAGGCCTCTGGGCATGGTCACCCCACACACCCATCAGTAACTGATCCCAAGTGCCGAGTGCCACATGCTGATCTTCTCCAGGGAAGAGAAGTGAAATGTTTCAGAATTGAAGATTCTTGAAGCTCTCAGACAAGGAGACTTTATTCTCGTCACTTGCGTGTTGCAGTCGACCCCCTTCCAGGGAAGGCTCTGTGAGGGGGATCGATCTCCTCCCACCTCCACCCTTGTGCTGCTCTGTGTTCCCGGATGGCTTTGGGTTCTGTTTAAAATGTCCTTGCGAATACATTCCAAGGTTTGAACTCCGTTCCTAGCTAAACCTCTTCCTTGTTTACAGGGACCGAAATAGCCACATTTTGACCTTCTGTTCCGTCTGGGAACATCTATGGCCATGTGGATACATTCTTTTCCCATGTGAGGGTTACACTTCCGTGGCACAGTGATGGAGACTCGGGAAGCTGCAGCCCTGTCCCTCCTCCCACCCATGTTCTTTTGCACTTGAGAAGATGAGCCTTTCTCACCGGCCCCCTACACCTTTCTTCCTGCTCGGGGGTCCAGGGAGGGAGGGAGGGAGTATTACACAGTCAGGATGGGTTGCTTGTTGCCCACGAGGCTGGAGGTCCCGCTCCCCCGGAGGCATCGCTTCCTGCAGAAGGCAGGGGCCTCCCGCCAGGCCTTAGCAACACTAGGAGCTGAGGCTCAGCCCAAGTGCAGGTGTCTGGTGGTGGGACTGCACTTTGGCATGTGCAGGAGACTGTGTGTGGGACCGAGGAAGAGAGGGACGTGACGATCCATGTTAATCCTTGCGAAAGCCCCAGAAGCAGCCTGACCGTGAGAACTCCGGCTAGTTCAGACTTGGAGCCCTGTGGGCTGACAGGATCAGGAACGGTGAGTTTTGCAAAATAGCGGGGTCTGTGTGCTGAGGGGGATCTGAACAGGGAGGAGAGGAAGTGAGAACACGTGTGGCCTGCTCGTGCTGAAAATACTGAGCAGGTTTGTGGGGGCCTTGCAGGAGGTGCTGGGGACTTGGGGGCCCTTGGAGCGACCTGGGGGGTGGGGGGTGTTTAGGAATCAGTGGTCTCTTGCTGCCTGGAAGCAAAGTGGATGCAGATTCACGGCAGAAACACAGAGGAGGTGGTGACAGTGTGGGAGTAGCAGGTGACCTGAGAGCAGGGCTGGGTGGAGTCACAGTAAGGGGCCGGTGTGGGGACAGAGACGGACGGGCCCAGGCATTAGCTATGTTGCCTTTGAGGTCCCATCAGAGTGTGGAAAGCCGAAGGGGAAGGGAGGGGAGGTCCCGGCCTTGGCTGTGGAGCTTGCAGAGGGCAAGGCTGTGCCAGTGGTCAAGGACAGTAGACGTCCCGTCCCCAGGTCCCCCCCAGCGTGCTGTGGGCTGGAGAGAGCAGGCCGAGCTCCCACATGGCCGGCCTCCCTCTGCTGTTTTTCTGGGTTGCAGATCATTGGTCTGGGGGCCGGGTCCCCACATCTGGCCCCAGCTGCTCTCCCAAGATGGTCCCCCACAGCGTCTGCCTGGTGAGGCCCAGTGGCCGAGGGCTGCTGGGTGCTGTCCCTGGGAATTGTTCCCAAGTAGGAACAGCCATAGAGTGACTGTTGTTCCTCATAAAGAGTTTCCTGGAACCGACACGCAGCTCCGGCTGCTGGCGTGAGGTCAAATTTAGAAAGATGTAGGACTTGTGGAGGAAGGAAACTGCCCTGGGGTCCCGTGTCTATAGGCTGGTTTTCCCTGCTGTTGACGGGGGTGGGGGTGCAGGTCACTGCCTCTTCACACTACAGCGATTTTTGAGAATCAGTGTCCCTGAGGGGCTCCTAGGGCAGTTAAAGGGCAGCACATCAGGCACCAGTGAGGATGTGAGTCAGCCTGAGAGGGCTGGGCTCGTCAGCCCTGGGCTTCAGCTGCTCCAGTCCCCAAGGTGAGACCTGGCCCTGTGAGCCCCCTACAGGGCAGAGAGGCCCACCCAGGGCTGCTGCCACTTCTGGGTGGAAATCAGGGTGTGGCAGAGAAAGGGGTACTTCTGCGAGGGGTTCTGTCTGCTGGCCCTGCACCAGAGCTGGAGCGGGTGTGGTCACGGGGGGGTGGGGCAGCTTCCCCAGCAGCGGAGTCAGGAAAGGAGATTCTCCTGCAGGAGCTGTGCCCCTCACAGAGCTAGCCCGTTGGGAGCATGTCCGAAGCACAGTGCCCTCCTGTGACCTCTCTCTACACTAAGCATAATTCAGTGGATGAGCTGGGACTAACATTTGCAACAACCTGAGAGGCAAAGTACGACGTCACAGCTAAGGTGCTGGGTGTCCAGATAGCTGCCCTGGCAAATGCTGCCAGGGGACTTCATGAGCCCTAGGCATATGGTAACCGTACTGGGCTGTCACCACTTCCACCCATTTGTACTGTCATCCAGAAACTAGCTGTGAAGATACCTTGGATCGAGGTTCATCCTGCACGATGCAGGGTGGGTTTGTATAGAAATACTTGCAGCTGGTCCAGTAAACTGTTTTGAGTATTCAACTAAATCGGGACTTATTTGGGAAAATGTGTGTTTAGCAGTTAATAACCTAGCTAACTGTTCCCAGTTAGACTTACCAATGGTGTTTTCTTTATAGCCTCTTCCCACTCACAAATAAGCATTTCCCTGTGCAAAATTCTATATGCTAATCTACTTCTCCATACACCTTTTGCACAACCTCAATGATGTGAGTCTGTTAGTGACAATAATTTATGTAAAGGATGTGCTGTTAAACCTTTCCTGTTATTAAGTAACTCCAAGCACGATAGAGCTGTGTTCAAGAAAATCCCTGGGACCAGGGTGGACTGTCAGTGGGAGTCCAGGGCTTCCGTCGTTGTCTTTTCTGCCACAAAGCAAAACAGCATTTCCTTACACCTTCAGGGGAAGAGCTGGAAAAGTTTCTGTCAAGGTGAGACCACACACAAAGAAAAAGTATCAGTGATCAGTAAAGGTTTGCGTATCACATACCCACTGTCGGCTGAGGCATCTGCAGCAGGCAGCCGGAGCACCCAGGAAAAAGTACTGACTGCACGTGGCTCTGAGGCCGGCTCTCCTAACGTATTGTCTTTCCATTTCAGGCTTGAAAAAACTCTGCCCAGTTTTGAGCCCTTCAAGACTTTGCCACAGCCTCTATCACACATCTGTTTTTCTCGAAGAAACAAAAATATAATAAAAATGTTTTACTCTTTTACACTGTATAATTATAAGAAATAGCGTGTTATTTGTGAATGCATGGTCTGATATACATTTCTGTACAGTTTGGAGATATTTTCAAACGAAACATAAAAGAAGTCGTCAATAAAACCAAGAAAGTGAGTATTTTTATAGCAAACCTGTAAGTATAGCGGGATGGATGATCTTTACACTGGGTTGGATCACAGTTTCTGTGCTTGACTTTTGAATGCCTGTAATTAAAAATATCTATTTTTTTCTCTAAAATAAGCTGCATGTTTGAGGCATGTTTCTAACTACTATCAGAATTGTATTGTGAATGTATAGAAACCTGTTTCCCTGGCTGGAGTCTGGGGTGAACTAGAAACGTGGTGTTAGATGTTAGGAACAAGTTTTTAAGGTCCATGAGGCCCAGTTCTAGTAGGATAGCCCTGCAAGACAATCAAAATCCTCCAGGAGGCCGGGCGCGGTGGCTCACGCCTATAATCCTAGCACTCAGGGAGGCCAAGGCAGGTGGATCACTCGAGACCAGCAAGAGCGAGACCCTGTCTCTACTAAAAATAGAAATAAATTATCGGGCCAACTAAAATATATATATACAAAAAATTAGCCGGGCATGGTGGCGCATGCCTGTAGTCCCAGCTACGTGGGAGGCTGAGGCAGTAGGATCGCTTAAGCCCAGGAGTTTGAGGTTGCTGTGAGCTAGGCTGACGCCACGGCACTCACTCTAAGCCCGGGCAACAAAGTGAGACTCTGTCTCAAAAAAAAAAAAAAAACCTCCAGAAGCTTCTACTTTAATGGCTTATTCACCACTGGGCAAAGAAAACTTGCGTTGGTAAAAATTGCTGATGAGAGCATGCCCTTAGGAAGCCCCCTTAGGTCCTGGGGTGGCTGTACAAACTGTGTGCCAAGTGTTAGTTTTTGCAGTGTTGTGTTCATCTTTTCTAAGAGCACGCTCCTGTGTGTGTAACCTTACTTGCTGCATCACTCACCTTCCGTAAGCCGTCCCCGCTCCCCCAGGGGGAAGACAGGCAGCCTCCCTGGCACAGGAAGACCTGGACTTGGGGCACCAGCCTCGCCCAACCCCCTTGGCTGCAGTGGGCAGCTCGTATCTCTCAAGTGATTTTGCAAACCATCCGCTGAACTGACCACTTCCCCCACCAGAACTGTGTGTGCCCACGGTGAGTCACCTACTACGGCACAGGAAGAGATGCTGGGACCCAGCGGGCATTTGCAATGAGTATCGTGCAGCTTTCCTCCAGACTTCTTCAAAGCCAAAGTCAGTTTTGTAAGGTGACACAGCTCAACCTCTCCCCCTTATATAAGAGCCATGTATAAAATTATACTGACCTGAGAATTTCAAATGCTGATACAGCTAAATATGATCACAATCTTTCTTATTGGTCTGCTCACTTTGTGTTGAAAACTGCAGTGTTTTAACGATTATATGGTTGGTTTGGGTGTTTAATTATTTTCCGTTAGAAATAAAGATGTCAAACGAAAACCAACAAGGCCCGCACGGAGGAGCTGTGACCATACAGCGGAGGGAAGAGGGCAGGTTGCAGCTCAGGCCCTCGGGATCCATCCACGGCGGCCAAGGAAAGGCCCTCCTTGTGCCCTCAGCGCCGCCTGGCCCTTGGGGAGGCTCCCATACGCATTGCTCAGAAAACAGGCCCTTCCATGCAGTCCGTTATGCTTTTATAAACTGTTTAAAGGTACTTTTCTATTGTTATTTTTAAAAAATAAAGTGCTTACTCCAGCTGTCCCACCATTGCTTGGCACATTCTTTTGTGCAGGATCAACCACACCCCACTCTGGGGACAGGGGCCACGGCCATCTCTCCCGCTTTTAGGCTCGGTTGAGCCAAGGCCCAAAGAGGAGGAAGAACAGACGTGGGGGGAGCCAGGAATAACCTCTACCACGGCACTGCTGCAGCCACTTGCGACCAACACTGACCCCAGAGGGAGGGGAGTCTCAAGGGAGACTCACACCCTATTTTATTTATCAACAACATATATGAACCTCGATCACACTCTGTTTTGAAATGCCTTTTACTACACTCAGCTGACTACCCTATCCACCTCAGCCCACAGAGCTTGAGCTCAAGATTATGTGAATTCTAGGCCAGGCGCAGTGGCTCACGCCTGTAATCCTAGCACTCTGGGAGGCCGAGGCAGGTGGATCGTTTGAGCTCAGGAGTTCGAGACCAGCCTGAGCAAGAGTGAGACCCCGTGCCAACTAAAAATACATATATAGAAAAAATGAGCTGGGCATGGTGGCGCATGCCTGTAGTCCCAACTACGCGGGAGGCTGAGGCAGGAGGATCGCTTAAGCCCAGGAGTTTGAGGTTGCTGTGAGCTAGGCTGACGCCACGGCACTCCAGCCTGGGAAGAGCGAGACTCTGTCTCAAAAAAAAAAAAGATTATTTGAATTCTATTAAGGTGTCACTTACGTTTTTCTGCTGACTTAAATGTATTTTAATAACTGTTAGGCAGGCATCAGCAGTGTTTTATATGCACTCTCACCTACTCCTCTTCCCCCAGAAGGGGAAGGGGGAAAACTGCTCAAGTCCAAGCAATGACACCACCACTAACAACTGAGTTCTGCTGGGCACTGACAGGACAGTGCTGTGGTCAGGCTCTCACATCCCTCCTGCAAGGGAGAGCATCCACCAAACAGTCATGGTCACTGCCTTCCAGTCCCCTGGAACTCCTGTAACTGTAGGAAGCTGACGTGCAGCTTCCCGCAGCCGTTCCCAGGCCTGGGGTCCACGCCCAGCGCTGCTTTCTGGAGTGAGCCTGCTCGTGGCTCTGCCTTCCCTCCATCTGTGAGCTGCCAATGCAGAGGCCACAGAGGTTGCCCAGGAATGGACAGCCACTTGCCCTTAAGGCCCTTTGCCACCTTGGGCCACCACTATCCCAACCAGCCACTGGCAGAACACAGTCACTTCCATATGATTTTTCACATAGGGCCTTGGGGTGGACGAGTGCCCCAATCATCAGCATGCTGACATGCAAGTGACAAGTCTGGATGGCATTTACCAATCTAGTGTGAACTCCAGATACAGTCCCACTGACCTGCTAGTTGAACACCAACTTCATCACAGTCTGTGAAAAATTGCTTTTGTCACTATTGAGAGGAATGAATAGTGTCTCTTTTGGAATCAGGAACTTGGGATAAGAAAAAGGCAGTTTGCTTATTCCCTCTTGCTCCCTTGCAAAATGTCCCGATTTGTAGGGTCCAGAAAGATGGTCACTAAGCCATCTCTTAGTTTCATTACAGAATGAATCCTCCTTCATGAACACTGATGGAGAACTACAAAACTACCATCTGGCCCGTAATCCTAGTAATCCTAGCACTCCGGGAGGCCGAGGTGGGAGGATCATTTTGAGGCCAGGAGTTTGAGACAAACTTGAGCAAGCGGGGAGACTCCATCTCTACAAAAAAAAAAAAAAAAATAGAAAATTCAGCTGAGCACAGTGGCACATGCCTATAGTCCCAGCTACTCAGGAGGCTGAGACAGGAGGATCGCTTGGGCCCAGGAGTTTGACGTTGTGAGTTACGATAACGTCACTGCACTCTAGCCCAGGTGACACAGGGAGCCCTTTTCTCAAAAAAAAAAAAAAAAAAAAAACAAAGACTGGCATCTAAAAGACTGCCTTCCACCTCTCTAACAGACTACAAATTGAAAGTGTGGAAAAAACCTTACAGTTGACAAAATGAAACTAATACCTCCAATTAATCACATCTAGGCTTCAGATTCACTGGACCCAGCCATACACGTGTGTCTGCCCTACTTTCACGGACTAACTTGCAATTATTTCTACCCTATCCCTGACGCACAGGTGTGATCACAGCTCACAGCAACCTCCAACTCCTGGCCTCAAGCAATCCTCCTGCCTCAGTCTCCCGAGTAGCTGGGACTACAAGCACAAGCCAACAAGCCCGGCTTTAACTCGTTATTTCTGAGTGCTCTGGGCAAGACATGCACTATTCTAAGAATGTGAACAGATTTCCGGGGGCACTCCCAAAGTGCTGGGATCACGGGCATGAGCCACCACACTTGGCTCTCCAGTGACTCCCACGAATTCTCTTGTACTGTAGCCTCAAGAGTTCAAACCTCCCTGATGCCAGCTTTGGGGTTTTGTGGGGGGAGCTCTTCCTATAAACCATAACATTATCTGCCTGGAAGCTTCCATCCTCCATTGTGTGCTTACGTTTCTCACTATGGACGAAAAGGGAAGAGAAAAATCGGGTCCTTTTGTTCCACTGTCCATTTCACAAATTCTAGCGGGACTCTGACCAGGCTCATTAAAACCAAATTAAATCATATACAAGCTGCTGTGAGAGGGGAAAAAAACAAAAGCCTAATCAGAAACGCACTTAGGCCAGATGCTTGAATTCAAAAGAGAAGGCCAAATGCAAGGAGAAATGCGGCTCAAGTTAAAATATTTACCTGGACAAAAGAGCACTTTTTTCCTAAAACCAGAACACAGGCCCGGGGCATGTGGGGCTTGGCAGGCACATTTGGAAGCTTCTGATAATCACGTGTCAGACAAACCTGCCCTCAGCACTGCCGGAGCTGGTCCTGCCAAAGTCGGGATACGGTTCACTCAATTGTCTGGTCAGTGCCCTTCCGTGTTTTCTTATTTTAAAGGTAAGTCTTTCCCTTTTTCATTTAAAGTATGAGCCCTGCAAAGTTCTACCAAATCTAAGCCACTGGGTTTTCACCACAGTCTTGGAACCACGTGCTTTGGATCACAAGAAGGTCCTGCTGCTTCCAAAGCAGCAGGGCTGGGCCAGACCTACAGCCCCAAACTGTCCACAGGGCCTGTGACAGAGCAGCCTGTCCATTTGCAGAACAGCAACCATCCACCTTTATCTCTAATGGAAATCTTTTTATGAAGGAAAATGCACTTTTGTTCTTTAAACCATACCAGAGAGAACGGCCAACAGCACAGCGCCAGGGCCTACTCTAGCTCTGTTTCCAAGTGTGCTTCTCCCAACACTTAAGACAGGATGGGGACGGTGTCCCAGTTAGTTCAAGAAACAGTTTCCAAGAGGTCCTTGGACCTCCCCCACCCCGGCTCCCACAGAACACCCATTCACCTCTCAGGATGTCCCACAAAACCCACACTGGGAACGGATGAGCTGTCCTACGCAAAGCCCTGAGGACAACCACCCGAGTGACAGCAGATCCTGCTGCTCTTCCAGGCACCGCGCTCCAGCCCTGCTGGAGGCACAGTGCTGGGTTCAGCTTGTTAAGAGTCAATGAAAACCCAAAATCTTCCCCACAAATAAATCGTCTGAAAGTAACGACCGAGGCTGGAGAGAAGAGGAGACACTGAGTCTCACCTTCTATGCCTCAGAAAATTGCCACTAGCTGGTAAGAACCGGGGAACAGAGAAATCCCAATGCCCTAATCCCACACAACCACCGACATTCAGAACGTGTCTTTGCTGCTAGTGACTTTATACGAGCAGCTCACAGAAGACATCCAGGGCTGGACGTCCACAGCGCCTGTGAACACCAGGACAGAAGCAATGGGGCGTCCAGGGTGGCCTCTCCACTAAACACGGCTCAACAGGTCCCAAGTGCTCCTGTCCCCTGGGTCCCACCATCACCTGGCCACACTTACAGGCTATGACAGCAGCAGCCAAATGTTCATTTTTTACACTCGGTTGAGGCTCAGCTACATTTCTCTAGGCTGTCCCTAAAAGCCTCACACGAGTGTGATGAATTATTGATCACATGAGCAGCAGACTGTCCGAACTTCTTAACTCACCCAACCATGCCCGTTCCCTCCTGCTTCTGAGTGGCCAGCAGACCCAGCGGAAACAGGCAGGGGCGAGAACGCAACTTCAACTCGGAATTTCAGGTGGATACATTTTTAGACACCCAGAAGAACTGCTAAGAGGCTCTTCTTTCTCTTTACAGGCATACCTCAGAGATGCTGCACACACAGTTCCAGGCTACGGGAAAACAGTGATCATCGCAATAAAGCAAGACACATTCTTTTTGGCTTCTCAGTGCACATAAAAGTGACATTTATGCTGTATCACAGTCTATCACATGATCCTCGAACCCAACTAGGCATCCGTCACGATTTTCCACCAGGACTGTGTGTCCTCCCACACGCCACCAGATGGCGCAAACCCAGCACCTCAACATGCAGTGCATGGAAAACTGCTCTTACAGGAGAAAAGGGGATCAAGGCTTAACAAAAGAAAATGCAAGCAAATGACAAAGCTACAGAATTTCCAAGTGTGGCAATTTAGCTATCACTTCATTTCACTAGATATCAATTTCCTCATTTCTGAAATGAGTTTTAGGCAAGATACCTGGAATCAATTATCAGGCCAGTCCACGAAGTACTGATGAGCAAAGGCCTCGCTAGACTAGACGCCACCAGCGACACACAGCCTGTGACGGGGGCCTTGACATCTGCCTCCTTGCAAAACAAGAGGAGGTTCTGAGATGTCCAGACTGTCTTTCCAGACCCAGCCCATAAAATAGATGCAGTGTACAGACCACAAAAGTAGGCATTCTGCTTAGAGAGAAGCTACCTATGGATTTTTTACAGTAATCCAGTTTTATGCCGTCAGACATTAAACTCCTCCTTACTGGCAAAACACTGCTAATGCACAGCAGGACGGGCTGAATTTCCTGTGTCCTGATTTATCCCGGGGAACCTCAGTTTTACATCCCCTCATGCCACGTTTTAGGGCTTGGAGGTAAAAAAGGGGGTAAAGAAGACAAATGACGCTGTAAATGGATGAAAAGTAAGTAGAAAAGGTAAAAAGAACTAAAAATGCAAAAAGGCTCCCTATCATCTGCACAAAGTACTTACTGCTTTGGGTCACCATCATGCCTTTTCGAGAATACCAAACCTTGTTTATAACCCACTACAATTTCCATCTGTGACATGAAGACTGTAATAGTCACCCCAGACCACAGCAGACCACATGGAAAATGCAGGTAAGGAAAAGGCAGCCCTTGCCACAGAAGGCAGGAATGACCGCGCCGATTTTCCACATGTCACCATAACCTTAGAGACACTCACATATTTGATAATGGCTCTCACAAGCAAGACCAGTCACGGGTTGACAGAGGGCGACTCCAGCAGAACTGCAGGGTCAGGCCACATGCGGGCTGGGAGGTGGTAAAGTTGACCTTGAGGTTCGCAAGAAGATGAAAGAGGAACAAAGACTGTCCATCCTCATTCAACACACTGCCAGGCCACCTTGGAATGCATAAATCCAAGAAACTAAACACTGACTTGTCCTGTTAAAATAAAACAATTACAGTTAGCGCATCTTTATTGCTTAACCTGCTAACGAGAGACACACCTTGTGCTCCAACCGTGAGGTCCACGAGCTCACCAGCACCATGCAGAGACCCTCTCTTCACAGCATCCCGGACACGTGCACCGTGCAAGTCAGAGACTGGAGCTGCTTCCAGCCATTTCCAAGGATGAAAAGAAACAAACGGGATTCACTAACATCTTACAAATCCTTCTACGATGATTTTATTATAAATACGTTCCTTTGGAATAAACAAATATTGCATTCAAGACTATCTGCAAACTTGCTCTAAAGTAATAAAAGAGGAAACATGGAACCAGGTACCCTTTAGAAGTAGAAATAAATAGCAAAGACACCTGCATGCCATGCGAAGCGCCTTTCTCCCAAGAAGTAACAGAAGGTTAACATTTCTCATTAGCCCATTCAATCAAAATAAGCTTTGAGTTTGGTAATTTGCACTTGTTCTGTAAACTGAGCTGCTCCTCTCCTCAGTCCTCAGAAGCAGAATGGGAAGACAGTCAGTCTTCAGAGCCCAGGCATCACGAAGAAGGATCTTGATTGTGTACTCGTAACTCTTTGTTCAGGGGCAAGCTGCTCCCTATTTGCCAGGAGTAACGTCAGAGTAATCCTTCAGCACTCCGGCCAAGTGCTCGTTATGAGTCTTAAACCGTCGCTTTTTCTGCGAAGCAGGCTTTTTCCTTCTCTGAATAGGGGCCTGAGGGAAAAAGTAAGAACGGTTAGAAACACAACAGCTACTCTAAGGGTCGCACGGTCTGGACTTACTGAGCACGCCCAGAAGCCAGCGGCAAAGGACGCAGGGTGCGGGCCTGTTCCCAGCTGTGCGGCCCAGCATCACACACCCAGCCACCATGGCACACACCCCAGCTGACCCCAGGCTTTCTGTCACTGGAAAAGGACCTCCATCAGGAAGAAATGGGGTGGCATGAAAACTTACCAGAACCGTTCTAGGCACTAAGTGGATAAAACAAAAGAGAGGCAGTGAAGCTTTGTTTTCTGCCTCTGTTACTGGGCTTAAAAATATATCCACCGTTACCAATAAAAAAAGATCAGAAGTAAATACGGCAAAATACTGAGAAATGGATGGGCTCACAAAGTTTGTAATATCATCCTCTATTCTTCACCGTATACTCAAAATATGAGTATCACAGGATAAAAAAAAATCAATAAACTAAACAATAATAGGAAGTCAGGAAGGGCTGCAATTACACTCATTTGTGGACAGGTTGTTGGCAATAAATCTTCCCTTTTTGAGTCCTAAAAATTCACTAAACACACACACACAGACACACACACGCCAGAAAGCCAGCAGGAAGACGAGCTACAACGTGTGCTGGTGCTGGGGAGAGGGGGAGAGAGGAAGAGGCAGACAGCGGCCCAGAGCTGCAGTGCGGTGCCGGGCCCAGCCCCACCCCGGCTTTGTTCTCGGACTGTGGATGGCTGGTTGCTGGTGTAGGCAATTTACAGGTCTTCATCTGATTTCTAGTGCCTCCTCCCAGCAGGATTTAGGGGCCATAAAGACAAAAAATACCTGGTTCCTAAGGGACCTAAAAATCAACAAGGACACGTCAACGTGCTCAGGGCTGTGTCAGAGCCAGGCGCTAGGCCCATGGGACAGGCGTGGAGTACAGTCAAGGTGTCACAGGTCAAGCGGCTGCAGACTCGGGCTCCGTTCAGAAACCAGAGCGTGTGCCGCGGATTCTCAATGGAAGACGGGCAACCCGCAGGGCCCAGAAACAGCTTGGGGTGGCGAGGGCTCCGGAGCAGGCGCTGCGAGGAAAGGGCCGAGGTGGCGGGAAAGGCTTTCTCAGACCCGGTTAGGACGCGGAGAAAACTGGCAGGGGAACAACTACCTGCTCTTCAGAGAGCAGGACGGGAAGCAGGCTAACAGTTCCAGGGACAGAGGGTTAAATTGTTTTTCTAGAGATTACACACCACTTTCTTTGGTCCAGATTCCTGCATGGAAGAAATACCCTGTCGCTTCAGATACTCTTCAATTTTCTCCTCGTCCATCGAATCCACAGTGACACTCCTCCACAGTTTCTGAAATTCTGTACCAACAAGACAGCAGTTATTTCACGAGAGATTTTTACACAGTGCAGCATCTCAGTGATCAAAATCCTGGCTTCAATATGATCTCTGGATGGAAATCAGCACATCTGAGATTTCACTATAAAAACAAAGTGAGGCCGGAACGTCGGAGCGCTGGACACTGCGCAGAAGGGCAAGGGCCTGGGAACAGGACTGCGCCCACACAACCGAGTCAGCGGGGCTCTGCTTTTAGAGGCCAGTAAGCGCAGAGCGGTAAGACCGAGGCCTCCCTGCCTTCCTGGGAAGAAGGGCAGTCGACACTCTCCTTTTATTCCTCCATCTTGGGCAAATAATTCACCGCCCTTTTCTGGTCCAGGACCCCACCCTGCATTTAGCTGTCATGTCGCCTTCGTCTCCTCCGATCTCGGCGTGCCCAGTCTTTCTGTGTCTCTCATTACCATGACACTTCTGACAGTACTAGTCAGCTATTTTGTAGAACAGCCTTCGATGTGGGCTTGCCTGATATTTGTTCAGAATTAGAGTGAGGTTTTGCATTTCTGGCAAGAGTAACACAGAAATGAGGTTGTGCTCTTCTCAACGTATGTTATCAAAAGCAGATGATGTTGATATCTGTCTTATTACTGGAGCTGGTAAACTCTGATCATTGGTTAAGGTGATGTCTGTCAGCCTTCTCTGCCATAAAGTTATTAGTTTTTCCTTTGTAAAATTAAGAAGTATCTCATGAAGAGATATTTTGAGACTGTGAAAATACCATTTCTCACATTTTCTCTAACTGCACATCCACTGGGTAGCACCTGCCTACAAAAACTGTTACTTGTAAGTGCCTACCAGCAAATTATTTCCATCACTCCGCCCACATGTATTAATTAGAATCCTACTGTAAGGAAGAGCTACTCTTTCTCCAATCTGTTTTTAATTAATTTAGTAGACACTTGTGGATATTTACTACATAGATGATAATCCATTACTAACAGTACCATTATTTATTTCGCTGTTCAAATGTCCCAGATTTGGTCAATGAGAGTTCCTTCAAGTTGATTCTTGTGTCTCTGACTTGCTTCCCCACCCCCCCCTTTTTGTGTGTGTATTTCCTTACTTTCTGGTACTAAAAGATATTCTAGGCTCATCTTCTATTTCCCTGAATTTGGAATCAATCATTCTGCAAGGATTTCTGACTTGTTTTATTGTAGAATGGTATTTAGAAATTAAGACACAAATATTCTGTGTTGTTTCTTCTTTTTTAACAGCCATCTGTTTTCTTTTTTGAAAATAGAAAATGACCAGGGGACTTCAAATTTAAAGGAAGATATTCATTTTAGCAGAAGGTTCACAAGTATCATGAAAGCCAGGCATGCTCTAAACAATTCAGAGTAAATACAATCAGAACTGACTTAGAAATCTACTGTCTCTTAACAGAAAACAGGCTAGAATTCATGAACTCAGATTTGACCCTTTCAATTCAAAAGACCCTTCTTCCTTTTCCCACCTGAGCAAAGAATACAAACTGTGTAACCGCCATAGAAGGGAAGAAAATAAGCCAACTCATCAATGAGGTTCTGTTTAATTCCCAAATAGCTCATTCACATTTTACCCATGCCTAGCCCTTTCCTGTAAAATACAAAACTAGCAGAACAGGGTGATATAGACTGTGGAGCCAGATGGCCTAGGTGGGAACTAAGTCGCTCCATTTCCTGTGTAAAATGGGGCAAGCTACTTAATTTCTCTGCCTCAGTGTCCTTATCTATAAAGTGGGGAATACTAATAACACCCTGCCTCATAGAGTAGTGGGGATTAAATAAGTTAAAATAAGTAAAGCACTGAGAATAATGCCTGCAAAGGAAAAAGCATTATAAACCTATTATAGGTATCACTATCATCTAATATCTATCATCTCTTTTTTTCTGGATGCCAGTGTCTTTAATAAAGGTGGTATAAAACATTTAATAAAAGGATTGACTACTGGATATAGGGTGATCTCATTTATGTAAATTAGAAAAAACTAAAATTCTAAAACATTCTTTAAAGGCAAAAGCACAGGCCGGGCGCAGTGGCTCACGCCTGTAATCCTAGCACTCTGGGAGGCCAAGGCGGGTGGATCGCTCAAGGTCAGGAGTTCGAGACCAGCCTGAGCAAGAGCGAGATCACGTCTCTACTAAAAATAGAAACAAATTAGCTGGCCAACTAAAATATATACAGAAAAAATTAGCCGGGCATGGTGGCACATGCCGGTAGTCCCAGCTACTCGGGAGGCTGAGGCAGGAGGATCGCTTAAGCCCAGGAGTTTGAGGTTGCTGTGAGCTGGGCTGACGCCACGGCACTCACTCTAGCCAGGGCAACAAAGTGACACTCTGTCTCAAAAAAAAAAAAAAAAAAAAGGCAAAAGCACATTACATGCATCAGAAAGGTCTGGAAAAATATACGCCAATACATATCCCCAAGGAACACAGTTTGCTTGGAAAATTTTCACTTTTTGCTCCATACACTTCTTGACAAAGTTTTAATATGCAGAAGCATTTATATATTACTAATGTAACATTTTAAATAAAAGACAACCTAAAAATAAGAAGGATCAGACTAATAATTAATATACATATTGCTTTCCCTTACTTGTACATTAAGCTATGATGTTCTAGTATTAGAATTAAGGTGCATCTTTGCCATTAAAAAAAACTGCAGAATCTCAAACAGCAACACACCATGCCTTCCTTCCTTTTCGTTTACTTTTTGTTTATTTGTTTTGTTTTTTTAAGATATGGTGTCTCACTATGTTGCACAAGGCCGGAGTGCAGTGGCTATTCACAGATGCAATCAGAACACACCGTGGCCTCAAACTCCTGCTCAAGAGATTCTCCTGCCTCAGCCTCCCGAATAGCTACAGGCACATGCCATGGTACCGGCTCTCCTTTACTTGTTACTACTAACGTGCCTCCTTTTACTCTCAGAAGTGCTATTGCCCATTTATTTTGCACTTCCAGAAAATAGGACATTTCTCAATTTACCTCACCCCTTAAAGTAATAATCTTGAATTTTAGACACTACCAAAATAATTTCTTTTGTGTGACAGAAAAATGGACCCCCTGCCTGAGATGTCCACATCTTAATCCCCAGAACCTCTGAAGACATGATTAAGAATCTTGAGGTGGGGAGATTATCTCAAGGTTTGGATTCTGGACTGTAAGAATGAATACTGTTAAGCTGTCCGTACTACCCAAAGTGATTCCCAGATTCAATACAATCCCTATCAAAATTCCAATGTCATCTTTCACAGAAATAGAAAAAACTATCCTAAAATTCAGATGGAACCACAAAAAAAAAAAAACCTGAATAGTCAAGGCCATCTTGAGCAAAAAGAACAAAGCTGCAGGCATCGTACTACCAGACTTTAAACTATAGTACAGGCCAAGCGTGGTGGCTCACGCCTGTCATCCTAGCATGATGACGTTACTTGGGTAAGCAACTAAGAGTGGGACACTGGGTCATTATAGTAATACACACTGCAAGGTAGATATGTATACCTACTTATTTAACTTTCCAAAAAATGACATTGGACTTCACCTCACACCAGATATAAACATTAACTAAAAATGATCAAAGATCTAAATGCAAGAAGTAAAACTATAACTCTTAGAAGAAAAAATATAAGTAAATCTTCATGACCTTGGATTAGGCAATGGTTTCCTAGACATGACACAAAAAGCACAAGCAACTAAAGAAAAATAAACTGTACTATAGCAACATTAAAAACCTCATAAGACACTATCAAGGAAGTGAAAAGACAACTCACAGAATGGAAGAAAATATTTGTAAAGTAGGTGTCTTACAATGGACTTCTAGCCACAATAAAGAACTCTTAAAACTCTGTAATAAAAAGACAAACCTATTTTTTAAATGGGCAAAGAATCTGAATAAACATTTCACCAAAGAAAATATACAAATGGTCAATAAGCACATGAAAAGATGTTCAACATCATTAGTAAGTAAGGAAATACAAATCAAAACCAAAATAACATTTCACATCCTCTAGGACTGCGGTACCCAACCCCCAGGCTGCATACAGACCGGTACCGGTCTGTGGCCCATTAGGAATGGGGCCCCACAGCAGGAGGTGAGCAGCGGGGGAGCAAGCAAAGCTTCACCTGTATTTACAGCCGCTCCACACTGCTTGCATCACTGCTTGAGCTCTGCCCGCCCCCCTCCCATGGAAAAACTGTCTCCCATGAAACTGGTCCCTGGTGGCAAAAAGGTTGGGGACCACTGCTCTAGGATGACTAATAGCAAAGTGCTGGCAAGGGTGTGGGGAAATTGGAGCCCTCCTAAATTGCTGGTGAGAATGTAAAATAATGCAGCTGTTTTGCAAAACAGTAATGGCAAGTACTCAAAAAGTTAACCAGAGAATTACCATATGATGCAGCAATTCCACTCCTAGGTATATATGAAATGAAAACATGTCCACACAAAAACTTCTGCAGGAATATGCATAGCAGCATTACTCATAACAGCCAAAAAGTGGAAAACACCCAACCATCAACTGATGAATGGATAAATAAAATGTGGTATATCCATACAATATAATATTCTTGCTCAATTTCATGCTCATTATTTCCCTCTAAGCATTGCTATAGCTGCATCCCATGAATTTTGATACATTGTGCTTTCACACTTTCATTTAATTCAACACATTTTTTTTTGCTTCCTTGTGATTTCCTCCTCCAACCATGGATTATTTAAAATTGTTTTTTTATCTCTAAATGGAGAGTTTCAAAATATAGTTCTGTTACTGATTTCTAGTCTAATTCCCTTATGGCCCAAGCACATCCTCTGTATACAGTCATCCCTCAGTAGCCAAGGGGGACTGGTTCCAGGAACCCCGAGGATATCAAAATCTACAGATGCTCAAGTCCCTGATATAAAATATGCAGTATTTGCATATAACCTATGCACATACTCACATATACTTTATAAAAAAAATTTTTTTAAATAGAGACAGAGTCTCACTATGTTGCCCAGGCTGGTCTCAAACTCCTGGGCTCAAGCAATTCTCCCACCACAGCCTCCCAAAGTGCTGGGATTACAAGCATAAGCCATCATGCCCGGCCCCATCCTGCCATATAGTTTAAGTCATCACTTGATTACCTGTACTACCTAATACAATTGGAATGCTATGTGGATAGCTGTTACACCGTGTTGTTCAGGGAATGACAAGAAAGTCTGTGTATGTTCAGTACAGATGCAACTTCTTTTCCAAATATTTTTAGTCCCTGGTTAGTTGAAGCCACAGATGCAAAACACACAGACACAGAGGGCTAACTGTACTTCCAATTCAAATGCAATTAAAGCCTGTTTTGTGGACTAGAATGTCACCTATCTTGGTGATATTCCAGGCATACTTGAAAATATATGTATAGTGTTCTACTGTTGTCGATAGTCTGTTCCAGAAGTGTCAATTAAGTCAAACTGGTTGGTAGTGTTGTTTAGGACTTCTGTATCTGCACTAATCTCCCATCTACGTGTTCAATCAATTACTGAGATAGGAATGTTACAGACTGCAATCTTAACTGTAGATTTATCTATTTCTCCTTTTAATTTTATCCATTTGTGACTCACACATTTTGTAGGTCTTTTGTTAGATACATATTTAGGACTGTTGTGCGTTCTCAAGGCTTCTCGGATCTTTAGTTTGGTGTCCATCGTTAATTTTAGAAAATTCCTGGTCATTATTTTTTCTGCCCCATTCTCTTTCTCTTCTCCTTAAACACATTTGATTTTGTCCTACAACTTATAGATGCTCTATTTTTTTTCACACTTTTTTCTCTTTGTATTTCAGTTTGGATCATGTGTATTAGATCATTTGTATTCAAGTTCACAGATTTTTTTCCTTGGCTACCCCAAGTTTACTGATAAGCTCACTGAAGGCATTTGTTATCTCTGTTACTGTGCTTTTCATTTCCAAGATTTTCATTTTTTTACTTATAGTATCTATCTCTCTGCTAAAATATCCTACCTGATCACACAATCTGTCTGCCTTTTCTCTTAGAGACCTCAACATATTAATCAGAATGATTTTAAATTCCACATCTGGTAGTTCCAACGTCTGTGTCCTAAGAATTTGGTTCTGTATATGGCCTGTGTTGTTTTTTCTTGCTTCTTTTTATGCCTAAAAAAATTTTTTGAAAGCAGGATATCCGCTGTGGGACAGCTGAGACTGAGGTAAATTGTTTTTATGCCTGGAAACGGGCACGCCTTTCCTTCTGTCAGACCTTTGGTGTGTGGAGGTTGAGTCAACCTATTGTCAGGACACGAGCTGCTCTGGAATCTGCTGCTGCCATGGTCACCCATAATGCACCACCAGCATCAAACCCCTTTAGCCACACATTGTGTTTAGGGAAGAGGCTGGTTAGTCAGAGGATCTTTCTCAGCGTCTGTCGGACCTTTAGTTTTCCGTCATCCCTTTATGCTATACCTCAGCTGGTCACCTCCATGCTCCTGCAACTCTCCCACAGCTCCACTGCTACCTGTTGTGACACAGCTGTTAGCCTCACTGGAGAACGGGGAATTCTCTGACATTCCGATTAAGCCTCACTCTAGACAAGGATTCTGTTCCTTGGTGTCCAGGGTGTGGCCTTCTGAGTGTTCCAGCCCTGCCACCTCTGCTACAGTTCTGGGTCCAGCACATACTCCTGTCCCTCCCCAGGGGCAGAAGGTTTTCTTTCAGTTCCCTTCCCGTAGTGCTTGAAGGCTCTTGTCTCACAGGAGCCTTAAAGTCTTCAGTCCCACAGGAAAGAAGCAGTGGGGAAGGATTAGACAGGTCTTCGTGTCTTCCCTAAAGGGGCTACTATTCTCCTCCAGGCCTGTCCAATGAGGGACCCTTTCTCAGCACCCCCACCCTGGCCACAACCTTTTCTGTAAGCATCCAGCGAAGTCTGTGGAGAAGAGCCTGTGAGTGGACACAAATCCCCCATGTCTGCAGCCCCCCAGGGGCTCTCTGTTCTCTTGCTGGTCCACACTAAGCCTTAGCAGTTCATCAAAAATTTTAACTGAATTCTTCTGAGTGGTGCTCATCTTTGTCTGTCCCAGTAAACAAGTGCTCACCTCCCACCTTTCCCTGGGGGGTTCCTGTCTTTCCTTAGAGTTTGGATTAGAGGGTTGTTCTGCAAACTCTGCTCTCTGCCGGATTCAAGAAAGCTATAAATTTATAGATTTCCGGAGTTTGTTGTTGTTGTAAGGATGGGAACAATGCTTTCTCTAGCTTTCTCCACTCTAAGAGAAAGCTAGAAAGAAGTTCCCAACTGCCTACTTCTTAGCCAAACTTTAAAGATTATGTAATGCGAATGTGACTAGCTCTGCTTGCTACAGGTATATATGAAAGAAAGTAAGTTCAGGTCAAACTTCCAACTCAATAATAAAAATACCTCTCTAATTCCAATAAAGCACACAAAATTATTGCTTTAAAATGTATGCCATAACCAGAATTTCCCATGTCAAATTTATTATAGCTGTTGAATAAAGTGTCATACAAAAGAACAGTTCTGGCATTTTGACTATGAATTTGTTAAATTCTAATTTACTGACATGTGAAAACCATTTATTTAGGTAAATATTACATATCTGTATAACAATTCAACTGCATATTTCTCTCTGTATAAAAAAAAGGCAAAGAGGGGGAAAAATACCTTTTACTCATTGGCTAATATCATTCAGTACACTTTCTACCAAACTTCTATGTTACCAGTGTGGCAAAATTTCAGCTCTTTGAAAACTGAAACCACTTTGCCTTTCTACCTGATGTGCACAGAAGCCACTGCAGGCCTCTAATGATACAATCGCACAGCACTATCACCTACTAGGACAATGACAGCAGCAGTCTGAAAAGGTGATCTGTGTATTAATGTACAACCAAACAGAATACACCACACTGTAAATTTTCATGGCACAATGGAAGTGAAAATGCATTTAAAAAATGAACTATTTCCGGCCAGGCATGGTGGCTCACGCCTGTAATCCTAGCACTCTGAGAGGCCGAGGCAGGTGGATCATTTGAATTCAGGAGTCCGAGACCAGCCTGAGCAAGAGCAAGACCCCGTCTCTACTAAAAATAGAAATTAGCTGGACAACTAAAAAATTAACTAAAAAATATATAGAAAAAATTAGCCAGGCGTGGTGGCGCATGCCTGTAGTCCCAGCTACTTGGGAGGCTGAGACAGTTGGATTGCTTGAGCCCAGGAGTTTGAGGTTGCTGTGAGCTAGGCTGATGCCATGGCACTCTAGCCCAGGCAACAGAGTGAGACTGTCTCTAAAAAAAAAAAAAAAAGAACTATTTCCTTTTGTTTAAAAAAAGTCACTTGAGCTATTTTCAGAGAAAAATCCTGAATAAAAACTCAATTTCTTTTTTTCTTTTCAATAAAACGTTTCTATTTAATCCCTGCCTTTCCTTAGCTCAATGCAGTATTTAAGTATGACATCTACTATGCAAATTTATTACAGCTGCATAAATACTTAAAATGAACTCAGGGCCAAATTTTAGAGGCAGGATCTCACAGGATCCCAAATTTAATTACTTTTTAACATATGTGGGGGAAAAAAATGCTCAGCTGACAAAGGTACAAAGAGAAATAACCTGTTTTTCTTTAATTTTATAAAACAGTGTAAGAAAATACAAATTAAAAGCTAATGTAAAATCTTTATTTTCTATGAGGTTGGCAAAGTCAATTAAAAACACTCAGTACTTGTTAGAGTATGAACAAATGGATACTGTCTCATATATTGCTATGAAGGTAGAAATTGGTCCAAACTTTGCAATGGACACTTGGCAAGGTACTGAAAATTTTTTAAATATGTCTATCTTTTGATCCAGCAATTCGTCTTCAAGAAAATGTAAGAACTGTGCATTATTTATAACAGCACATAGCAAAAAAAAAAAAAAGTAACTGAATTTTCTATCTGTGGAAAGCCAGAAAAATTGTTTTAAAGTACATCAACAAAATGTAATACCATATAGCTATTAAAAAATAATGATCTACAATGGCGTCAGAGCCCCAGGGCAAGGACTCTAAGTGGTAGCTACTAGGAGGAGTCCTGAATTCTAACGATAAAGGTGAAATCATTTAAGCTTCCAGTCAGAAAGAAAAAGTTACCAGCAGTCAGATTGTCGTCGGAATTCTCATCAGGAACGCCAAAAACTATTATGTAACTGCAAAAGATCAGGGCAAATGTGGCCTCAGACAGCTAAATTTGCTCTATTTCTGTGCTGTCTAAACAAAAATAAAACCATTGAGTCAATGACCAGATAGGTAAGTAAACAAGTAACTAGATAGGCAGGATTAAAACAGCTAGTATTGCAGATACCACTTTATAGTGACAATACTGTTCTTACTACGTGGCCAGATTCTGTCCCAAGCTCTAAGCACTTTTATTTATATTAACTCATTTAATCCTCATAAAGACGAGGAGGTAAAGATACCACCATTTCCATTCTGCAGAGGAGGAATCTGACAGGGCGTGGTTAGGTACCTTGCCTGCGCTGGTAAGGAGCAGAGCTAAGATCACCCACAGTTTGACCAAAACTCTCCTGACCACTCCATGCATACTGCCTGACTTACGGGAATAAATGCCTTTGCCAAATGAGACGCATGCCTAGGTCCAACTAGTCTGTGTGCATTTCTCTATTTGATTAAAAATAAGACTACAAAATAAACTCTCTCCTTACTGGAGCTGTACCTCATTTTAGCCCATGTGCTTGTCTACCAGACAGAACCAAGGGGAATCTTCAGGACGCCTTTAAGCTTGCTCACTAGAGACCTCCTCTCTACGGCTAAGACTGCCACCTAGTGGGCTGGAACAAAAACTTCATCAATACAATCAAAATACTAATGTAAAGCGTTCTGAAGCGTACAGTATGCAAGAGATGAGAGGGAGACAAGGGAAATACACATTCCTTAAATCATTAGCAAAAACTTTTTTTAAATTAGTGATTTATGTGACACTGACACTGATATCTTACTCTTGACGTTCCTGTGACTGTTCCCTCCCGGGTCTCTGCAACACTGTATGAACACCAACATTACAACATGCAAACCGCTGTACTATCTGTTCCCATGTCATTTCCCCCCTCAGCCTACAAGGTCAAGCATAAAAACCCAATCTCCCTTCTGAGTGTGCTGAATGGCAGAACCCATGAAAAGTAGCCTGGAGACAGTATATTTCAATTAATTTTTCTCTGTTTTATAAACACAAACTGTACCTTTAATCTAGTCTTCAACCAGGACAATGGGTAATGTCTGGGGACACTTTGGTTGTCGCACTGTGGGGAGGCTGTTACTGGCATCCACAGAAGCCAGGGATGTTGATAAACACCCTGCCATGCCCAGAACCACCGCCCACACCAAAAAAATTACTCAGCCCCAAATGTCAATACTGCCAGGCTAAAAACCCTGCTTACCCCCACCACCTTTCCTGGGAGTATACAGATTACCAGTTTATAATAATTAACTGAGCCTACAACCCAATTCTGGTTTACTTATACAAAGTACTTTTTGTACTGTTTTAGTACACACTTGGTTTTCTAGGAATATACAACAACGTACATTATATATAGAATAATCTACCTTTGTAAATCACAGGGTGTATTTTTCAGAACTTTACCAAGAATTCTTTACCACTTGAGGAAAATACCAGTATGATATATAAGTTGCCAATGTATCACTCCTATATTAGTCCATTTGTAGCTATTCATGGTGACTCTACATGGAAAGGTAAATAGCTGTTTTGTTTATATTCCATTCACATTCTAGTATAACTGTGCCTGAGCACTTATAAATATTGAGATAAATCAATTTCTTTTTATTTCTCCTTTACGCTACACTTAGGGCATTACATTGACTTTTTAAAGAAATGTGTTATCAATAGGTTATATTATTTATGAATTTAACTTCAAGAGGAAAGAAGATGTTATAAAATACCTGTAATAAAAAAAGGTTCATTGAATCTGATGAAACAATTAAAAACCACTTAGGAAAAAAAATCAGTCTTTTCTGCAGTCTTTGCCTTTGCTATTCCCTCTGCTGAACCCTCCCCTATAGTCACACACACCAGCACTACTCGGCAAGGCCAGCTCCCCTCATCTTTTTTCACAGAGGTCATCTCTGAGCTCCAACCTCCTCATTATTATAGCACAGTAAACAGCTCGCTTATTTCCTCCCTAGCGTTTTATGCAATCTACAGTATTTTTAAATTTTGTATGTTGTGTTTCCCCCTTTAGAATGGAAGCTCCACAAAGGCAGAGGCTTGTCTACCTTGTTCACTGCTGTATTCCCCACAGAGTACAATGACTGGGACACATAGATGGTCGACACATATTTGGTGAATAAATGGGCTCATGAATAAATAACAGATTGTAACAAAAATCCCAGAAAGTGTCAATATGGGAATAAAGAGACAATAGAGACTAAGAGAATAGAAATAAATTAAACAATTCCCAAACAAATGATGAGGAGAATACATCATACAATAAAGACAGTAAATATAAAATGACACTCAGAACCAATTCAAAAAGTTAAAGCCAGCCATATGCCATCTACAAAGGAAATACCTAAAGGAAAAGAATATGGGTAGAAAGTAAAAAGACAGGCAAAAATATGTCAAATTTTTTAAAGGCATTTATATTAATACGTGATAAAGCTGGACATCAAGTAAAATAATATGAACACATTAACTGCCATGAGAGTTGTATTTAACTCACTCTAGTTTTGACCCCGGGGCTGCATGAAGCATATGTAAAATCTTACTTGATGATGTTCTTATTGTTACAATTAATATCAACAATTTATTCTTAAACGTGGATTAAATGAATAGAAGTCAATAAATTTCATTTTTCTATTTATGTTTACCTTTAAATTACACTCGAAGTTTTTATTTTCCTAATAAAACCCCATGGCCCCAAGGAAAAGTTTCAGTGTCTCTCTGTGGCAGTCAATGTGTTAAACACAACCAAGAAGGATACTTTATGATTATGGATACAATCCTTAAATAAACTATGACTGCCAAGAACATTTATAAACTAAAAACTCTGCATGAAAAAATATATATAGCAGTAACTACAGGAAGTACTGGGAAAAATAAAACCATAAAAGCTGTGGGAGATTTTAATGTTTGCTCAGTTACTGCTCAGATCAAGTAGTCAAAAAATTAGTATGTAGAGAGGGTGATGTGACAGATTACATTTTCCGTTAAAACAAAAACACAACAAACAACAAAGGTAAAATAAACCAGTAGTTAACAAAGAAATAAGGGTAAAAGCTCAAATACAAAAAGTTAGCGACAAAAAGGGAAAATAACACATAGAAAATTAAGTTCAAGAGCCATACCCTGCAAAACTGTATGCTATTAAATTTGAAATTTTAAAATGCATGATTTTGTGGGAAAACACAAATTATCGAAACTTACTCAAGTTACTCCCATGAATGGGAGTAACTTTCAAATCTTCAAGAAATCTACTATTCTCATAGGAAAGGAGGGGAAGGGAAGAAAAACTGTACTTTCGTTTTCATGAATCCAGCATAATACCCATCACCAAGCCTGACGAAGCACAAACAAAAGAAGACTGACCGTACTGAAGCAAAAGTCCTAAATATAAAGAATCCAGAAATACATAAAGTCAAAGAAAGGTTATTCTAAGAGTGTTAAGGATGGTTCAATATTAAGAAACCTAGTAATATATTTCACCACATTACTAAGTCAGCCAGCAACAACAAAGATCCTAAAAGATACAGAAATATTTTATCAATTTACCTCCCCAATATCATCCTGATTTATGTGGCTACTTCATTAACATAAAACACACACACATATCAAATCTGTAAGTTGTATAACGGTATTTGCTACAGCATCGTTAAACATTTAAAAACCCATTCATAAGGTACACACAACGGAATACTAAAAAGCCATGCATCATTATAGAATATCTGTAATGCAGAGAAAGTAAACTAAAAGAATAAACATCAAACTATTTACAGAATTTGTTCCTGAATATGTGAGATTTTACTAACAAGCATATGTGATTACGGTATTTTTAAAATCTAAGAAAAAACAGTGAAAATTCTCATTTTGCCCCTACAAGCCAAATAAGGAAATGGGAAAGAATACGCCAACAAAGGTATGTAAAACGGCAAATTAAAATAGAATATTAAAGAACAGAAGTATACGTAAAAGACACACAAACAGGAAAAAGTTAGGCAAAGTTAAAAGGATGCTATCCACAGAAAGAGCACACAAGGGACAGAAAATGACAACGGCTCAGTGTGAGGATTACAAGAACACCTGGGCCTACCAATACTAAACGCAAAGTGCACTCCTAAAATATCCCCAAGGAAATACTATCAAGAAATCCTTGAGTTTCATACTACATTCTATGGAGCTACTGCAATCTCTTTCAATTGACCAACTGCCTCAATTTAAACATCTGCTTACAGAACAGATATGCTACACCATGCTGCCATCTGCAGAGCAGACTTAATACTAAGAATTTCCACTAAGAACATTTAAACATGTTGGCTACTGAAAGCATCAAGGTAAATGACAGAGAAACTAAAACCCGTGGTATAACTCTACTGGGAGAAGAAAGCTAGGTGTTGGAAAGAGAAGTGACAAGAATAAGTCACAAGACAACATCTAAAGTTGAAAACTTAAGAAACAATAGTGTAAGTTTTCCATATCTAGCAATATGGAAAAAAACTACCAGAAGAATCCAAAATAAAACTAGGCAAGTATCTGCCACAAAAGAAAGGGACTGGAATATAGAAAGGAGAAGCACATTTGCTTTTTATCAGAAGACCTTACTATCTGACCATGTGATCACTGTGATAAGTTTTATTTTAAGTACTGCAAAATTTTTTCAAAATCAGTTAACTACGCCTAAGAATAAAGGAATCAGGTCTTTCTTAGGGTTTTTTGTTTGTTTGTTTGTTTGTTTTTTCTTTTTTAACTCAGAAGGATCTTAAATTTGATTTTAAAAGAAATTAATTTGACAATTGTAAGTTAACATAAAAGCAAAATTCCGAGTAAAGGAGACTAAAAGCAATACAAAAACTGCCAAGCAGTACCCAAAACTTTGTTCCATAGGCACCTATCACTACAATGTACAGAAGTGCACTACTGGCTTGTTTACATAAAGAAGTTTATTAGAACTAGCAACATTGAAGAACTGGAATATTCTGCAGATTTTTATTTAATTAATAAACATTTGCTGAGAACCAACTACATATGAGGTGCCCAATCAAGATTTTCACAAAAACACAACATCTGTTTCCTAAAACAAATTATGGTCATCTAAGTAACTTCAGTGAAGCTAAAGCCCCATCTACTAATACCACAAGCCTGAATCTATAACCAGATAGCATATAAAAGCAAAACTTAAGGTCATCATACAAATTACAAAAGCATAATCAAGACATTTATTGTCCACTAAAGGGACAAGAATTTTAACTGTATTTGTTATACAAAACTACTCATTCAATATCATCTCCTTTATTTAATGCCATTAAGAAAAGCAAATATGACTACTAGGCAAGCCACAGCAATAGTTTCACTATTGGGAGTCTAATATTACTATTTTACTCTACTATTTCTATATTATTAGAATATTTTACTGTTCATATTATTTTGAGATTTGATAATGGGCATTCAATTCATTCCTTGCTGTTTTATAAAACTTCAAAAGCAATACACATTTATAGTAAAATACCACCATACTTGCCAAAATGGAAATTTCTATTTGAATAAGCAAAAGAATTTCTCATCACTCAACCCTTGTTTAATATCATACATAACAAATGTTGACCAAATTCTTAAAATCCACACATTTAACAGGTGACAATATATAGATTAGCATCCAACTCTACAACTGCCAGAAGGAAAAAATTACCTTTCTTACCCAATATGGTAATTCAAAGATTCATAAGGTAAGAGAATACCAGTCGCCACAAAAGTTTGTTCTTTTTACGGTTCTGCTTCAAGCTTTCGAAGTTACATGTGTAAAATATTAAAGACAAAGAAATAAACCCCTGTTTGGTGAGGCTGAGCTACAAACATAAGAAATCATGAACTGCTATCCTGTGATTCCAAGTTCAATTAACCTAAAATTTTTCAAATCATATATTACAAATTGCATTCTAAGAAACAATATGTTAGATACAGGAGCTATTAATTCTGTTCTAGGAGATAATAATGCCAAAAAGGTAATATTAAAAGTTTAAATTATGACTGTATTATAAATTTCATCACCCTAAAATTGTAATGTACCTGCAAACTAAAGTATCTATCTATACAGAAAGACTCACCTTCATCCACAGAAAACTGACAGCTCTTATCATTGAAGAAAAGTATTTTCTTCTTATCAGGACGATTTACAAATAGTATCTGGTCCCCTAAAGCCTTAAGATAAAGAAAGATTTTTCAGTTAACTCCAAATTACCTCACCAAAAAAATCTTTTCTTGCACAAAACAAAGGACTCTCATTATTTAAAACCCTCAGTGCACCACACCATCAGGGTCCACTAGACCCAATATTAGTGTTTTTTTAGTGTTTCAATTTTTTAAGCAGCTTTTTATTTTTTGTTTTTAAAGAAACAGGTTCTCACTACTTTGCCCAGGCTGGAGTGCAGTGACTATTCACAGGTATGACCATGGCACTTTACAGTCTTGAACTCTTGGGCTCAAGGGATCCTCCTGCCTCAGCCTCCCTAGTAGCTGGGATTATAGGTACATGCCACTACGCCCAGCCTGTTCTATTTCCAAGGATACTTCAAGGCTTATTATTCTTAGAGATCGTCCAAAGAACAAAAAGAAAATTTGTTTTTCTTAAAACAGAACAAAATTCAATCCTTGTTGCGATTACTGAGTCCACTGGACCCTTTTATTAATCGAAGGCACACTGTTGGATCTTGGCCTTCTTACTTTTCTTCTACCTTGAAATATTTCGCTACTTGCTTGTCATTACCCATCAATTATTTCCAATGATGCTTTTAAAAAGCTAAAGTAATATGGAAATGGAAGAGTAATTAAATCACTTAGAAGTGTGATGCAGCAGTGAAATAAATAGACACTTCAGTTTTATTACTGCATTGCCCAAAGTATTGAATCATCTTTCCAGAAGAGATAAAAGACTGGAGAGGTTTTTGTCATCTTTAAGCTTTTACTGAGCACACTTGAAAATTTTGTATTTCAAGTGTGAGAGCAAAGACAAGCCAATTGACAAAAGATATTTCACTATTATTAGATGAATCAGAAGATGAATGCAAAAAGCCAAATAGCAATCCAGACTGTTATCTGGTGCAATTCCTCACAGAAATAAAGTTTAAGACTGTAAGTCTTTAGATGACAACACCACAGATGGATAATCTCAAGCTTAACAATCAATGAGGTAGAGTAGAGTGGTAGGGGGATTCAAAAAAATTAAGAAAAAAAGAATCAGTGAGGAAACAAGATACTTCTAAGGACAAAATGGAAGTACGGTATTCTTATCCAGGAAGGACTTCACATAATAGTTTGTGATAAACATCTTTACCATCTCAATTTGCTAAAAGGATACATGACAGTATTCTTTCTTCTTTTTGATGTGTGTTTGCCAAAACTTATTTGATAGAGGTCTGCTATCTTAAATTCTTCTTTAAATTTCTAATAAAGTTGTCTTTCACTGTCCCTTTATTCTTACTTATGTAAATTATTCATAAAATTACTTAATATAGAGTCCATTAAAGTGGAAAATGGTGATAAGTGCAGGTTGAATATCCCACATCCCAAAATCCATAATCCAAAATGCTCCAAAATCTGAAACTTTCTGAGCACCAACATGACACTCAAAGGAAATGCTCACTGGAGCACTTCAGATTTTGGATCTTTGATGTGGGATGCTCAACCAGCATAATGCAAACATTCCAAAATCCAAAAAAATCTGAAATCCAAAAACACTTCTGGACCCAAGCATTTTGGATAAGAGATACTCAACCTGTATACATGCAAAGCAAATGAAAAGAACCCTGAAGACACTGCTAAAAGAACTTCAGGACGACATAAATAAATGGAAAGACTTCTGTGTTCGTGAATTGGAAAACTTAATGTTGTTAAAATATCAATACTACCCAAAGCAATCTACAAATTCAGTAAAATCCCCATCAAAATCCCAATTGCATTTTTTGCAGAAATGGAAAAATCCATCCTAAAATTCACATGGAATTTCAAAACAATCTTGAAAAAGAACAAACTTGGAGATCTCACACTTCCCGATTTCAAAATATATTACAAAGCTACATTGATCAAAACATTGTAGTACTGGCATAAAGATGGATATACAGACCAATAGAACAGAATAAAAAGCCTAGAAATAAACCTGCACATTTATGGCCAAATGATCTTCAACAGAGTGCTTCATACTTAGTAACCTAATAGTATTGTTGAAGTAGCTCTTGTTTACAAACACAAGAGAAATACTAATGCCTTTAGGGAAAATTTTCCAGAAATATTCTGAAGAATCAAACAATCATGCTACAACAACAAAAGGGACCTGTCAAAGTTGCACAAAGATGTCTACCCTTTTCCTGCTCTGTGGCATTAAGACAAATCTTAAATCTTCCAGTGGCTCACTACACCTCATGTATATATGTAAGACTTCAAAAATAATCTAAAAACTTTTGATAGTCTGTAAACTAAGACATTATTAATTCAAATAATATTAAGACACAGAAAGGAAAATGAGGTTACCTTGACAGCTTTCTGGGAATTGGGCAGTCCTTCTTCTATGTCTTCTAAAAGAATCCCTCCTAATCCTCGCTGGTCATGCTTATCTAAGAGCCTAAGCAGGGCCTTCTTATCTTTCAAGTTGTACTTGGGCTTGAAAGCATACTTCCCATCTATTACTTCAATTTTGGGATTGTTGACTAATGCCTGTAACAGTGACACATTCAGGTATGTTAACAAAAGGAAAGTTCATATATACATACTTAAATTCTACTAATTACTTAAAAATGTAACACTACCCAACATAGGGCTGAATGAAAAGTATCTTGTGAATACAAACTAGTAGATATAAAATACTGGACATCCAGGATCCCAGAACAGTAGGTAAAGAATACGGCCGGGTGCGGTGGCTCACGCCTGTAATCCTAGCCCTCTGGGAGGCCGAGGCGGGTGGATCGCTCGAGGTCAGGAGTTCAAGACCAGCCTGAGCGAGACCCCGTCTATACTAAAAATAGAAATAAAAATTATCTGGACAACTAAAAATATATATAGAAAAAATTAGCCAGGCATGGTGGCACATGCCTGTAGTCCCAGCTACTCGGGAGGCTGAGGCAGCAGGATTGCTTAAGCCCAGGAGTCTGAGGTTGCTGTGAGCTAGGCTGACGCCACAGCACTCACTCTAGCCCGGGCAACAAAGTGAGACTCTGTCTCAAAAATAAAAAAAATAAAAATAAAAAAGAATAGCATGGTACTCCCTTTTTATAAAAGAAACGTATATGTTATTTACATAAATTCTTTGAAGAGAAATAAACCATTTTATTACAACTGCTTTGAAGAAACCTGAAATCATATTCTTTTGGAAGACAAAATGGTTAACAAAAAAAAAAATCTATTATTAATATTAACATATAAAGTGAACTGGGTATTGTCCATCCCACGCTCAAAGTATAATTTATTGTTTATTGGCATAATAACATGAGAAACATTACCCCGGGATAAACAAATCAATAGTCAGTCTTCTCCACCTGGTATCAACTGGCAGCTGTGGAAGGAACTGAAAAGGACTGGACTAGTGCATATAAGAACTTTACCTACAATATCAGCTTGAAAATGAAACTGAGTAGGAACGCAGGAATTACTGAATATAATTATGTTCCTAGTCAGTTCTGTTGCACAGCTAATATCAGAAGTAAAGCTCTTCACAAAAGAGCAACCCTATTTTCTTCTGTAGCTGTCAGCCTGACCCTGAAAGGAGAAATGAACACAAAAAGAAGAAAAAAGAGAGAACGGAATACTAATATAATAAAAATAATATTTAACTAATGTTGGTAGTCTATGGAATTCCAACATTAGGTAAACCAGCAAATTTAAATGTGGATTACCATTATTTGTATATTACTAATATAATGAGCTACTGGTTCATTTTATATTATGAAAATCAAGAACCATTATTTTGCTCGGTAAAAAAATTAATTGTATTTAGGAATTTTACATTTGGTCTTTAGAATCTATCACTGGCCCTAGAAAAGTAGTCTTCTTAGTTGTCATTTCATATTTAAATTCAAAAGAGGCAAACATCTGAATTTTGAAAATGCTATTCATTTCCAAATGAGCATGGTTACAGGTTGTGTAGGGGTTTCTTCCAATGGTGTGTGTTCATATACAACATTCATGATTATTGTTCCCTATCAGGCCATAATAGTAGTAACAGTACAACAGAATATGTTGTCATCCCTATTGTACCTTGGGCTTTAAATTTCTTAAAACCTACAAACATATAGATTATAAATTAAGCAATTCAAAATAAGCCTCAATTATTCTGTAAAAAAATTATGTGGAACTAGTACACTGACTTCTTTTTGACTTTTATTCTAAAGTCTTAATATATCAAAATAAATAGACAACTGGCAGGACGTGGTAGTTGATGCCTGTAATCCTAGCACCCTGGGAGACCAAGGCAGGAGGATCGCTTGAGCCCAGGAATTTAAGGTTGCAGTGAGCTATGATGACACCACTGCACTCTAGCCAGGGCAACAGAGAAAGATTCTGTCTCAGAAATAATAATAATAATAATAATAAAATAAAAAATAGACAAATGAAATTATGTGAACACCAACAAATCAAACAATCTTACAAACGTGTATGTTTAAAAAACAAAGACACTACCGTATTTCTTTTAAGAAAAAGTATTATCAGATTTCAATATATTAAAAATACACTAGTTATAGCAAATATCTCTCGGTAATCAACTAGTTTTTTATATTTTAAGTCTATCTTACCTCAGTCATTAGCCATTGTTTCTGCTTGAGCCCAATATCTAAATGTTGTGTTTCATCCAAAATTTCTTCTAAAGTTAGAGGATACGTATCTCCTCGCTGATGTCGTGTCTATCAAGGGAAGAAATCATTATTAGAAGAGTTTTAAAATGCTAGATGCATTGCATTACAGATACACATAAATTTTTTCAGGAATGTAGAACATGTAATATTTGAGGCAATACAATTATAGTGATAAAGAGCATAGTCTATGAAATCAGACAGACCCAGGTTCAAACTCATGTCTCTATGAAATCAAATGATACAGTGAGAAAAAATATTTGCAACTCCTATCACAAAGAGCTAATATTCCTAATATTTTTAGAGTTTCAAAAACCTAACATAAAAATGATCCAAAGACAGAAACACGTAGATCACAAAAAATGACCTTAAACATATGAAACAATACTCAGCTTCCACCAAAGTATTTTTCACTTATTGGACTAGCAAAACTTCTAATGTCTGACGACTCCACAGGTGTAGCTATAAGGAAACAAGCCTTCTTACAGACTGCTGATAAGACTGCAAACTGGTACAACCCCTATGGAGAGCAATTTGGCAATATGAGTGCATTTAAACCCTTTGGTCCAGCAATCCTATTTCTAGGAATTTATCCTACAGATATGCAAGTATGACATAGAAAAGTGGCTTAAGGCGACTACGGCATTGCTTGTAAAACGAAAATATTAGAAACCCAAGTCGCCATCAATAGAAGACTAATTAAATAAACTGCAACCCATCGATGTTACTATACAGGTGTTCAAAAAGTAAATGCAAATGTTCTCTATGTGCTAATTTGAAAAGATGTCCAGGACAAATTATTAGGTTAAAAAACACATGCAGACACCAAATGCTAGAGAGGATGTGGAGGAACAGGAACTTGCATTCACTGCTGGTGGGAATGCAAAATGGTACAGCCACTTTGGAAGACAGTTTGCCAGATTCTTACAAAATTAAACATACTCTTACCATTCGATCAATCTAGTAATCACGATCCTCGGTATTTACCTTAATTAGCTGAAAATTTATGTGCACACAAAAATCTGCAAAGGATGTTTACAGCAGCTTTAACAGTAATTGCCAAAATTTGGAAGCAACCAAGATGTCCTTCAGTAGGGGAACAGATAAACTGTGGTATACCGAGACAATGTAGTATTATTCAGTGCTAAAGGGAAATAAGTTATCAAGCCATGAAAAAGACAAGGAGGAACCTTAAATACATATTAAGAAGCCAAGGCCGGGCTCGGTGGCTCACGTCTGTACTCACGTCTGTACTCTGGGAGGCCGAGGCGGGAGGATCGCTCAAGGTCAGGAGTTTGAGACCTGCCTGAGCAAGAGCGAGACCCCGTCTCTACTAAAAAAATAGAAAGAAATTAGCTGGACAACCAAGAATATATAGAAAAAGTTAGGTGGGCATGGTGGCGCATGCCTGTAGTCCCAGCTACTTGGGAGGCTGAGGCAGAAGGACTGCTTAAGCCCAGGAGTTTGAGGTTGCTGTGAGCCAGGCTGATGCCACGGCACTCTAGCCAGGACAAAAGAGTGAGACTTTGTCTTCAAAAAAAAAAAAAGAAGCCAATATGAAAATGCTACATACTACATAGTTCCAACTGTATGACATTCTAGAAAAGCCAAAACCATGAAGACAATAAAGAATTTAGTGGCTGCCAAGGACTGGGGGGAGGAAGGGATGAATAGGCAGAACACAGAGGATTTTCAGGGCAGTGAAACTACTCTGCATGATACTATAATGGTGAATACACAGGAAGTATTAATATAACACTAAGGATCATGTGTCAGTGTAGGTTCACTGGCTGTAACAAATGTACTATTCTGGTGGGGGAATGTTAACAGTGGAGGAAGTAGTGGGGGAAGGCCAAAGGGGGGATATGAGAATTCTGTACTTTCCACACAATTTTGCTGTGAACCTAAAATAAAACTGCTCTAAAAAAATAAAGTCTTTTTTTTTAAAGTAAATGTAAAAGTAAAACGTATATATTTTAAAAATCACATAGTATGAAATCTGGCATATGGCAAAGAGCAGAAATAATATATATATTTGTACTTTGTTTCTGCACAAAGAATCACTGAAAAAGACACAAGAAACTACTAAAAGAGGTTACTATAAGCAGCAGGACGGGAGAAAACACACAGGATTAGAAGTGATAACCAGATTTATTCATTTGTATCTTTTTTTATTGTTTTACTTTTTGAACAAAGAGGTATACTACTTCTTTAAAGCAAAAGTAACTCTCCGGAAGAAAAAGAAATCCAAGCTCCAACTTTCATCACTTTGGGCAGGTTACTGAACCTCTCTGGGACAGGCCCTGTAAAACTAGAATAATTGTTTCTCAAAACTAGAACATCTGGAAAGCAGATAAAGACATTAAGCCTAACATTACACACACAAAAAAACAAATTTTGAGCATTCGTTGTCAATTCATTCACTTATTCACTCAAACATTTAGTGGTGACTACTATGTGCTGAGAGTACTGCAACGAGACATACCATGAAATACAAACTACTTCTGTCTTTTAAGAGCTCCCAGTAGACGGGAGAAGCTAAACATACAAGCTGTCAAAGCCGGGTAAACAATTATCTGTCAAAAAGACAGCTTTAGTCAGAAGACACCAAATGCTAGAAAACTGAGGAGAAAGACCTCTGAGTGACGACTGGAACACATAGCGAAGGGAAGGAGGGCAGCTGCCAGACAGCACCGTGGTCGCCAGAGTGGGATGCACACACCGCAGGGGTAAACAAGTCAATCTGCATGATTCTTTAGAAGTTTTATTATTTTTTTCTAAAATTTCCATTTAAAAATTATGCTTTAATAATATTTAGTATGTGCATTGTCAACAGTGCCCCCTCGGCTTCCTGTCAGCTGGTTCACATTTCAGAGGGTGACATGCATGGAGCAACCCTGAGGGAAGGCTGGGAACCCACAGGACAAAGGGACTGACAGGTGCGGACTCACTTGTTCCTTCGCTTTCAGCATTCTGTAACCTACCGCAATTTGCCTGCTATCAGATGAATTGTGGTGAGTTTTATTTTTTTAAAGCAGACTTTTAAAATTTAGATACCATATAAAGCTTTCACAAAGGTGTAAGGAACAACGACTTAGAGATGAATTACAAATTTCTCTTTACAAAAAGGCAGATGTTTCAAATCTGCTAGATATCCTATGATTACAGCAGCTATTTGTAGTTTGCTAACAATTATTTTAAAAATAATTATAATAAACCATCTGTTCCTTCAAAGTAAAACTAGCATCTTAACCGACGTGTAAAAGTAACAAAGCAACTGCTTTTTGAAAGAAATTCATGCAGTGGAAAGAGCATTTTAAAAAAGAATGTTTTAGAAATATTTCCATCATTCTGTGATTTCTGAGTTTAAAAAGGGTAAAAATAAAACCTATTATACCTAAAAACTAGCATACCTTAGAAATTTTAGAAACAATTTTCTAATCCTTATTTTTAGAAAGTCTTCCAAACAAAATCCTGTGTTGAAAATCAAAATTGTCAAAACTTTAAAGATTATAACCCTTTTCGATATGTTCCACATGAACTGACATATAAAGAAAGATGGAGGCCAGGCACAGTGGCTCCTGCCTGTAATCTCAGCACTTTGTGGGGCTGAGGAGGAGGATCGCTTGATGCCAGGAGTTCAAGACCGGCCTGGGCAACACAGCGAGACCCTGTCACTACAAAAAAAAAAAAATTAAAAACTTAGCCAGGCATGCTGACACATGCCTACAGTCCTAGCTACTCAGGAGGCTGAGACAGGAGGATCACTTGAGCCCAGGATTTCGAGGTTAACGTAAGCTATGACACCACTGCACTCTACCCTGGGTGACAAAACAAGTCCCTGTCTCTGAAGGGAAACTAAAAAAAAAAAAAGATGGACACTTACCAGTCAAATTGCCTTGCTGGTGAGATGAGATTAAAAAAATTAGTGTCACGATTTTGTGACAATGTACTACAGTAGACCAAATAATGCATCCTCAACCCCAAAGACATCCACATCCAAATCCCCACAAGCTGTGGCTACCTTACCTTGTGTGACAAAAGGGACTTCCCTGATGAGATTAAACCAAGGATCTTGAGATGGAGAGACATGATTGTGGATTATCAAGGTGGGCCCAATGTCATCACAAGTGTCCTTACAAGGGAAAGGCGGAGGCAGGAGAGTCAGAGTGAACAGTAGGAGATGCGACAAGGCAACTAAGAGGCTGGAGGAAGGGGCCATGAATCAGGGAATGCAGGTGGCCTCTAAAAGATGACAAAGAAAAGGAAAGGGATGCTCCCCTCAGGACCCCTACAGTTTTACTTTTTCCTTTCCAATCTTTACATGTTATTTTTTTCCTGCCTTACTGCACTGGGTTGAACTTCTAGTACAATATGGAACAGAAGTTGTGATAACTGGGCACCACTGCTTTTCTGACCTAATCATATTATTTTCAGTCAGCAAAAGGGTTTTTTATACCATTAAAAAATTATTTTAAAATCGTCTACCTTTTATTACAATGTTTTTAATTTCTATTTTGGGGCAAGTTTATAACATATACAATGTATTAGTATAGCACATGTACAATGAAAAGCATTTGCTTTTTCACTGTAAGTATGATGTCAAATCTAGGTTTTCATAGTTACCCTCTGTCACACGGTTTCTCAACTAGCTTTCCACAAAAATCCTAGAATTCCACAAGAAATGATTTAAAAAAATAAACTTTTTAAAAAAAATTTCACACACCATGGGATGTGAGTGCTCATAGTCTTAGGCAACTACTGAGCAGCCAAACTAGTGATTTCATCAGAAATCTTTCAGTGTCACGTGGCACTGTGCAAGCAGGGCTATGTTCACTTTGCTGAGGCCAACTATCAGTTTTTGATGCAATATGGGGAGGCCACTGCTAAATGGTAAGATCGACATGGCACACCAATGGGAGTGCAGGAGGCTGACAACATCACCCACTCCCTTCCAGGCACATCCCCAACCTCCCTTTACACAGTGTCACTGACTTACGGGAGCAAACAAGCAATACCGGTACAACAGAAAATCTAAGGGAAATGCTCATTCTAAACAAGGAATTTTTACACACCAGGACTCAACTGCCACTTACCACTCTGCTATTGTAAATGTTGTAAAACATGGATTCATGTAGCAATAAAATTTAAAATATATAGTGAAGTTTTTGTATTTTTCACAACTTTCTCAATTAGTTATTATTCCTTTTAGTTCTACAATATTAGCACTTGTGTTTTATAAACATGTCTGACAGTCTAGTGTGATGAATTTTGAAGATGAGATTCGTGATGGAAGAGGACTAGGTCCATGAACAATTCTAATAAGATTAGTAATTAAAAAGAAATCTATAATCTTCTGAGCCATTTTACTGCACCAGTGCAGCAAGAGATACAAAACAACAGCTTACCACTTCAATGAAAAGTACTAATCAATGAGTTTTACTGGGCTAGTAATAATCCAAGGTGCTCTATTCCACTGTGCTTCATCTATGACAAACAACTTAGAATGACTCCAGCAAAACTGGAAGGACACTGAAATATTAATCACAGCCACTGGACAAGTCAAGGTACTTATTTGGAATCTCAAATGGAGTAACGCTTTTAGCTTGTTTTTAAGTCATACTTAGTGAAAAGGCTCATGATGCATACTATTAGAACTTATTGCCCAAAAAAAAACATAGGATCGGGGGTGGGCAGAATCACACAGCTGGCAGGAGCTTAATAATGTCAGCATATCAAATGATAGTGAGTAAAATGCACAGTATGAGAAACTGAAAAGGTTTCATTCTCCAACAGTATGGTAAGTCAACAAACTGATGACAAGTCACATGACGCTGAAGAGATTTGGTTAATAAACAGAGAAACAACAGCTTGTCTATCCAGGTTGACAAAGCAACTGATTTCATCAATGCATGTCACGTAAATTTCTTTTTGATACCCTACAAAACAGATTGAAAATTTTTAATTAGCAGTGAATTTCAAGAAAAAATTTTCTGCTGCAAAAAACTATCACAAATAAAGGGCAGAACATATTTAATGTGGTGTCTTCATATCTGGAAACAAAAAGTTTGTCCTGCAGAAACTGTTGGCATCTACACTGATGTGCCCCTTTACTGGCTGACTCCGGGCAAGGTTTTACCTCTCATTTAAAAAACAAAAAAAAATCCTGATGTTGTCTCATGTCATTGCTTTCCTCAGAGAGGTACTAGCATCAAAAACCCTTGGAAATGAAATGAAACATGTCTTGAATGATGCTACAAAAATGATTTGCTTTATTAAACAAAGGCCAGCACACTTGAGGCACATAAATCTCCCGCTACACACAAAAATCCAGTGGCTTAGCAGAGGAGGTATTCTCAACAGAACATTTAAGCTGAAAGTTGAATTACAGAGGTACTTTCAAGAAAATTGTAGGCCATACTTTACTGAGTGCTTTGACAGTGAAGAATGACTGCAGAAGCTAGCCTTGTTAGCAGACACTTTTTTTTTTTTTTAAATAATATGAACCAGTTGAACAAATTTAGGAAAAAAATGCTTTAAGTGACAAGACTTTTTGGATTTCAAAGGAACATTGAATCTTTGGAAAAATCATGTGGCAAAGGAAATCTTGCAATGCTGTCTGGGCTTCAGAGTAAAGAAGGATATCAGCAAGTCTGAAACATTATTAAAGGCCATCTGGAAGAACTAAAAGACAAAATTAATTATTTTCCCTCCTTTTCAACACAAATGTATGCTTGAGTAAAGGACTCTTTCTCTCAATCTGCTCATCTGATAAGTAAGCTGCCTACTTTGATACGGTAAAAAAAAAAAAAAAAAAGAAATCAAATAGAAAACTTTTTAAAAACAAAAAACTGAAGCTTCCTTTACCCATATGACTGACTGACACTAAAGCTGATGCCCTTTCTGGGGAGGAGGGAGGAACCACACCCAAAAAAACCAACCCAACAGGCTGATAAATTGGACAAAATAAATACAAAGACAGAAAATATCATTCTCTACTCAAAAGAACAATGGTAATTATCATTAACTTATTGTAGTCACAACTGAATGATTAGGTTAAACATGTGAGCTGAGGGCCTAACAACTTTTTGCAAGGGTTCTGAGACCTGAAAATTATTTCAACGGTTCCTCCAGGGTAAGAAGATTGAGAAAGGCTGCTCTATTGTATTAAGGAACTTTGCCTCTACTATTAATTTGCTACAAGTTTTTATCATAAATGGGTATTAATTTTAACAGAAACGTTTTCTGATCTGCTGAGATGATACGATTTTTCTTCTTTATTCTGCTAACATGACTTACACTAATTTTCAAATATGAACCACTTCAACATTCCTAAACTTCACTTCATCACAATGTTATTATCCCTACATACTCGTATGAGTAAATTCAATTTGTTCATATCTTTTTAAGGATGTTTATGCCTGATACTGTCAAATAACTTAAATGCTTTATTTAAAACTATAAATAAATTTAAGTTCTTGATCCAACCCTAACATCAACCAGAACTGCGCCTTTATATAAGCCAGTCTTTTATTTTAATTTCTATGGACTTCAGAGCTTCTAAATTAAAAAATAATTGTCAGAATTAATTCAGATAGAAGCCAGGCCAGTGGTTCTCAAACTTTAGCATGCACCACAATCACCTGCAGGGCTTCTTAAAACACAAGAACACTGCTGAGCTACATACAGGTCTAGAAGGGGCCCAAGAATGTGCATTTCCAACAAGTTCCCAGGTCATGTGCTGCGGATGCTGGCTGGAGAACAACACTTGAGCAACACTAAACTAGAATAAACCAAATTAACTGAATTTCTCAACATAATGTTTCACATAACTGAAACACATACACACAGAGGGATGAGATCAAGAGAAAAATCATTCTTTCATAAACAAAGTACATCCCCAATTTGCCATCTAAGAACAGTGTCTTATATGAAGAAAGAGGCGTCCTTCATGAGGGAATTTTCAAGAAAATTTGGAGTGCTTTTAAGACTTATTCCTTTATGCAATAAAATTTGTCTTACAACATTAATCATTTCTATGAAAATCCTTCTAAGATGGACCCTAAACTTCTATCTTCTTAAACATGTCACTGAACATAATTTAATCTTTTTGATGTCTCAGTTACTGTTTTAATGTAAATTACTGGGCTATGGTATAACAATAACATCTCAGGAGCTCGTGAGATGTGTTGGGCAGTTTGTCCCCATGCCAACTGCTCTCAGTATTATGAGTACGAAGTTCTTGGATCTGCCTTTAATTTTTTTTTCCTGTTTAGTACTTTCTCTGAAGTTATCACTTCTTGCTGTAAATTTCACTGTACCTATCTCAGTTTCCTGATGGCTCTTCCATGTGATTTATAAATAATTCTCATTGAACAATGAAAGAGTTCCCCTATAAGTAAATGAGTAAACTGTGAGGAGCATTTTTGTTGTTACCTTTCTCTTGCTAAGGGTACCCTGGGGACAGTGGAGACTTTCCAACAGTTTACAGATACCTTCCACAAATACTTTTTCCCTTTCCAAAGAGGCCCTCCCCTCTACACAACCCCTCCCCCAAAAGGTACAACTTTCACTTACACTCAGAATTTATGATGCACTGCCTGATGGTTTAATAAATTCTGGGGACCCAAACAAAAGGATAAGTCAAAAAAAAAAATACCGTTTGGGGGAAGCCTTCATAAATATTAACTGAGGTGCCATAAACTATCCACTATAGGACTTCTTGTCTTGTCCAGTCTTACATATTTCTAAGAGTTAAAAATAGGATATTTTGGACTTTGCTGGAACATTCTAAATTCTCACATATCATTAATATAATTTGTGGGCAATTGTTTAAAGTTTCCCTTTAAACAACTTCATCTCTCCCATTTCTACACACCCCCACCTGCACTCAGTGTTGTCCAAGAATGCATTGCTCTTAGGGGAAAAAGTCTGATAAAAGCAAAGCAAAGAGAACACTGGTTAAAAAATAAATAAATAAATCTAATGATAAAAATAATTTTTTTCAAGAATTTAAATATAAGTAATTCTCTTCAGCAATTTTCAAAACACATGCTTAAATATTTATTAGCCTGAAGAAAAAGCATAATTAAAGATCTAAAACAATATCAATTAAGGAGGCTGATGCCTTTAAATATAACAGAAATCTTTTCCAGGGGTACCAAACCATTCAAATTGTGCTACATAAAACACACAGATAAAAACTATATAGAAACTATTTTAGATTGAGTGTGCATTATTCAATATGGTAGTTAAAGCCTATTTTGTAAAATCATATCATGAAATTTTTATTTTAATTAGTCAATTCTCATTACATCTTTTAAACAGTTTGATATTTCTACCTCCTATTAATAAAAATAAGTTATACCCTAGCTGTACCACTGATTAGTTTTTAGCAGGAGGTATCATTCTCTTTCATTAATTATCCAAAATAAAAATGTACCAAGTTATTTCTGAATCATCTCTTTTATTTATACCTTTAGTTGACATTGGAGATTGGAAGACACAGGCACACACATTTAAAAAAAAAGCAACACACTTTTATCATATCCCTTACTTCATAAATATTTTATTATTTAAATTATAATGATGCAATGTAACATAACAAGCAGCAGATAATTGTTTTAAAAATTATTATAAAAATTGGGCCGGGCACAGGGGCTCATGCCTGTAATCCTAGCACTCTGGGAGGCTGAGGCAGAAGGATCGTTTGAGCTCAGGAGGTCGAGACCAGCCTGTGCAAGAGCGACACGCCGTCTCTGCTAAAAATAGAAAGAAATTATATGGACAGCTAAAAATATATATAGAAAAATTAGCTGGGCATGGTGGCACATGCCTGTAGTCCCAGCTACTCAGGAGGCTGAGGCAGTTGGATCGCTTGAGCTCAGGAGTTTGAGGTTGCTGTGAGCTAGGCTGATGCCACAGCACTCTAGCCTGGGCAACAGAGTGAGACTCTGTCTCAAAAAAAAAAAAAAAAAAAAAAAAAAAAAAAAAAACATTGGTAAGTTACTGTAATTCTATTTGAGCCATATAATTTTCATCACAAATACCTTAGTAATATCTTTTAGTATGCACTCTGTAATTTATTTCTCAGTGGTTTTTATATTATCCAAAATATGTATTAATCCATTTATTTGAACTTAAAAGATATTTTGTGATATAAAGCAAATCTGATATGGCTGTTCGGTTTGACAATGGAGACTGACTTTGTTAACCAGGAGATACTTTCCATAAATTGAATGAGCTAAACCTCTATCCTGAAGGTTTTGACAAAAAATATATTTAAACACATAAAAGCATCTTATCAAAAAATTGCATTAGCAAAGGTATACTGAAATTAGTATTTTTAGCTTCTGAGTATATCAGAATAAAGAAAGTGCCTATGAGGGGAACGAGGGGAACTGACATAATTAAACATTTGATAAGTCTTGGTAAAGCCTTATTGATATACTTCCTAGAAGCTAAGAAAATAAACAGGTAAGGACCAGGTAACGAATCCTTTGGCAAATCAGGTGGTTTCCATTCTTTTCCTTTCAACAAAACTGCACGAGGACCTAACAGAACTGTCAACTGATGGATGCTTGATGATAAAAATCACTAAGTGACTTTTGGCATATAACTTGGAAGATTTTGATATCACAAAACTTCCATTAATAAGTTAATTCCATTAGAATTAATTTATTTATACAAACATGTATTTCTCAGAACTTAAAACCAACAAAATCTAAATACGGGAAACAGATTTGGTACCAAATGCCATTTCATTGTATCAATAAGTAATATATATCTCCAAATATGAGAACTATTAGAGGAAGAGAGGGAGACAGCTCTATTCATTTCATTAAAGAATCGATTTCTGTTACAAACTGAAATTTAATGAAGATTTTAATCTATATAGGTTATTCTAATCAACTATGCATTAATTTGTAAAAATAACTCAAAACAAGATTTTTTAACACGTAAAGCTTTATAGTCACAGGAAAACCATTTTGAATTTCAATTTAGTTACACATTATTGTGGCAGAGAAGTCCGATAATCAAAAATTCAAAGGGAGAAATGGAAAGGGCATATAAAGTCAAAGAAAAAATAATCAAAATATCCAATCATTAAAGAAGTTTCTTTTTATATTTTTAAATTAATAATGGCATTTACATTCTATTAAATTTAAAAGTAATACATTTTACTGAAATATTACAATATGCCAGAAATTCCATATTTCTGGTCACTAAACTCTTGCTAAAATAGTACAGTTATCAAGTAAAGTATGTGCAAAGGGGTAAACAGTTTTTCAAAATTGTCTTAGGGGACACGAGTAAAAATCTGAAGACCATTGTTCCAGATAGAAAAAATTATAAGGAGTCTCTACATAAGTGAAGACTATATTAACAGAATACCAAAAATATGACTCTTAAATGTCAGTCTCCTTCAATAGACAAGAGCCTCGAGGACATGCATTTTTTTTCCAGGTATTCTCACCACTATAAATAGCAAATAGATTTTAATCACTGTTTACCACAGGGGGAAATAGATGGAGGGAATAAAAACTGTACATATATAAGTGTTCAAGTATATTATTTAATAATGGGAAATTAGAAACATATTTATACTAGAAATCAAATACAAACCACAGAATTCAGACAAAGCCAGACATATCTCTTAAATTACAAAAGAAAAGCCTTACCATAGTTAAAAATCTGATTTATATTTTAAGCAGTGGATAGATTAAAATAACGAATACAGTGCTGGTCTTTGACCTCAAGAGATGCAACTAGTAATTAAATGAGAATAAGAGTTTGGCAGAAGAAGGGAGCAAATTTGAAATGGCTTAGCCCTCTCAGCCATAAATGAAATTTCATTTTAATAAATAAAGTTAAGATGTAAAGTTTTTAGCAAAGCCAAAATCTTAGATGATCAAAATTTAGTATTCAAAAAATATTAAATCTTCCAAATATTAAATTCTAATTCTTTTGTGAGTCAACGTTTTACTAAGATCCTCAGTAAATGTCTCATTTTCTCCTCCACCACCATCTGCCTGAACTACGTAGTTTTTACTTTTCATATCAATAGAAGTAATACCCTAAAAAATCATTCACATCTTCCAATTGGTTTTGCTAGCCCAGCAGGTACTAATTAAGAGATGACATATCTACTTGCCTGGGAATGAACCCTTATTAACTGAAATGGTGGGCTTAAATTGTGTACCTGAAGTAATATAAATTAAATATACTTAGAGCGGGGTGTGGTGGCTCACGCCTGTAATCCTAGCACTTTGGGAGGCCAAGATGGGAGGACTGCCTGAGGCCAAGCGTCTGAGACCAGCCTGAGCAAAAGTGAGACCTTGTCGCTACAAAAATAGAAAAATTAGCTGGGTGTGGTGGTGCATGCCTGTAGTCCCAGCTACTCAGGAGGCTGAGGCAGGAGTATCACTTAAGCCCAGGAGTTTGAGGTTGCTGTGAGCAGTGAGCTGTGATGAAGCCACTGCCCCCTAGCCCAGAAGAAAGAATAAGACCCTGTCTCTCTCAATCCATCAAGCAAGCAACTCCAGTAACTTGCTGCAATGCCAATTTAACATCATGTAAAAGGCTTGAGGTATAATTGGCATACAATAAACTGCACATATTGAATATGTACAATTTGATAAATTTTGACGTGCGTATACAAATTTGGCTTCTGTAAATCCCAATTCCCTTCTTTTGCCAAGAAGTTAAATAGGGCTTTTGTTATTTGAGAAAAGTACTTACCTTCATGTAATTCACAATCTTAGCAAGAACACCAAACTTATATCCAGAGGTTCCTGATAGAGCTTTCAAGTTAAATGATCCATTGTTATGATCTGGAAATAAAGTTCAAAAACCAATTATAACATTTTCATGTTGGAAGTGATTATGACTTTTAAGCAGCTATGATGATTTTAACACTGGTAAGGTATTTCTTGCTTGAATTTTTCATCTAATAAATTCTATGCTGTAAAATTTTGGTGAGAAATGCAAAATCTTTGAGTGTATATTAAACTACCAATTTTCTCACTAAGGGTAGGAACAAAGTATAAAAAACTTAAAAGCATTAAAATACAGTTCTTTTATAAGCACCTTTATCTCACTCATACCTGAATTCTGATTAGATTCCCCCCATAATTAGAAGTACAGCTTATTAAACAAGGGAACAATATAAACTTCAATCTCTGACCCATAAGGCTCTTCTAACACAAATAGTAGATTACTTCTAAGGGATAAAAAGTTCAATTTATCACCTATTACATCAATTTCTACTTACTAACTTAAGAAAAATAAATGGGGCCGGGCACGGTGGCTCACATCTGTAATCCTAGCACTCTAGGAGGCCAAGGCGGGCAGATCGTTTGAGCTCAGGAGTTCGAGATCAGCCTGAGCAAGAGCAAGACTCCCGTCTCTACTAAAAAAATATAAAGAAATTAACTGTACAACTAAAAATATGTAGAAAAAATTAGCTGGGCATGGTGGCACATGCCTGTAGTCCCAGCTACTCGGGAGGCTGAGGCAGTAGGATTGCTTGAGCCCAAGAGTTGGAGGTTGCTGTGAGCTAGGATGATGCCACGGCACTCTAGCCCGGGCAACAGAGTGAGACTCTGTCTCAAGAAAAAAAAAGAAAAGAAAAGAAAAGAAAAATAAATGGGAATTAATAGGAAAAAAAGACACCCTATCTATTTCAAAGAAAATTTTACAGATAAATTAGGAATAAAAAGTACAGGCACTGCCACTACATACACATGAGTGTTTAAAAAAGGATCACAGCATTGCCCAACCACTTTGAGAAACAGCCCCGCCTTCTCAATCTGGTGTGGAAAAACCTGCATACAAAACCATTTGCTTCAGAATATCTATCATTCTGTTGTACAACTGCAGGCAGGAGCCCTAATGCCACCTTTGTGTCACAAATGCATTCCATTAGTCATAAGTAGGAAAAGTAAAAGACCCATCATGATCACCAGAAGCACATTTCAGAAGTACACATTCAATTAGCAAGGCATCAGATCAGATACTGCCAAGTTCCCATGTGGCTGATCCACACAGGGAGAGGTTAAATAAAAGGGGAGGGGAGCGCCAATCTCTGGCACCAGCTTGGTAATAATAATTTAAACAAAAGATTGCATTAGAACAACCACAAGTCAAATGTAACAATTGTGAGAGATCCAAAAGAATAGCTTCTAGATGGCAACATAATACTCCTTGGATATTTAAGTCTTTACTGAGTATGCTTTTTTGAGACTAAAATGAAACTTCATATGCAAGTTTCCTTTAAAACTAACTTTGTTACAATCTCAACAATAACTTCATTAGCACACTGAAGTCTACCATGTTTCCAAAAATAACAATATTAAGATTGCCTCACATACATGCTTTCACATTCACTATTTCAATTTATGAAATATTGCCTACATAGTTCATTTTCCCAAGGTGTTCAGAACTATTGTAACAATAATAGTAACTAATATTTATTGAACAATTACTATCTGCTAAACGATTTTCACATTTAATCCCTCCTCAAAATCCTATTTAAGAGGTATCATTGTCCCCCTTTAACCATAAGAAAACTCAGGGTAGTAAGCGGTAGAGTATGGATTCAAATCCAGTTGTAAACCCTGTGATACTGCCTTGTATAAGACTCACTAACTAGCCTTTGCACATATTATTCCATCTGAAACTGGCTATTTTGTTGAAGTATGGAAATCCAGGCTGGGTGTGGTGGCTCATGCCTGTAATCCCAGATCTTTGGGAGGCCAAGGCAGGAGGATCACTTGAGGCCAGAAGTTCAAGACGAGCCTGGGCAACACAGTGAGATCCCATGTCTACAAAAATTTTTTAAATTAGCTGGGCGTAGTGTTGCACGCTAGTCCCAGCTACAGGCAAGAGGACCACTCAACCCCAGGAGTTCAAGGTTACAGTAAGCTATAATCATACCACTACACTCCAACCTGGGTAACAGAGTGAGACCTCATCTCTTAAAAAAAAAAAAAAAAAGGAAAGAAAACAAAAGAAATTTACAAATCTACGTTTGATGTTTCCTTGTTTAAATTTAGTAAAATAATATTAAGCTTACCCTACACTCCTGTGTAAACAACTAACTGGAAAGACTATGAAAAAGAGATGACAATATGTTAAGGACAAACACCATACAAACGGTCAATTATGAACCACATACAGTTTTGTTTACCATGGTATCTCTCCAGTATTAACTCAATGCCAAGCAAAATAAACATTCAATAAATGTTTGTTAAATAAGTGAATATGATAAGGATATTTCTGTGTACGCCTTTATAGTCCCAGAAACTAATGTCCCGATTTAGCTACAATTTTAAAAATCAAGCCTACAAAGCAAGCATTTACTTTGTCTGCTGTTGTTTTAATAACCACTCCCATAATTAAGAATCTTGATTGTGTTATGCTTGGACAACTCTAAATAATACACCATAACTGAAAACATTGCGTCTCTAAACAGCCAACTAGAGATGACTTTGCCATTTAATAGACTGCTTTTTAAACACACAAGCGTATTTACCTAATCAACCCTCCTGCAACTTGCAGAGCTGAAAAACCAATTCTTTTCCCTCAGAATTTCTCCTAAATCAAACTACCACATGGAAATAATCACTCCCAGAGGGCAAAATTTATATATCGAACAAATAATGAAAGAAAAAGAAGGAAAGAGAAAAAAAATATTAATTCATGCGATTTTATGCATACTTCCTGGAGGAAATATCAAGCTGGTAAACCAGGATTGTTTGTTTCCTCGGTTATTATGTCTCCCGACATTATCTTCTAGCCCCAGCACTGAAGTAGTCACTAAGGATTTGAAATTTTATAGTAAAACACTAAGGAATCATCAATTTGTTAGTAATACAAATTCCTACATAGAAATTTAGCTTAAGGACAAAAAATAAAGGAAAGAGGTGACAGCTGATATCCCAGACAGCTCTATTCAAGTTTATGAATGATTTACTCTTAAGGGTGGCAGGACTTAATGCAAATGAACAGAGAGGAAACTGTCAGCTGCATTGTGGTTCAACCAATAGAAGCACAGCTCCATCTTGGCTGTGCACTAGACTGCATTACAAACAGACGATACCATCGCTTCAGCAGCATCCTTTCAGACAAGAGGTAGGTTTATATGATCTTTTTTATTTAGTGGTACATGTCCTTATGATGCAATAGGAAAATATTTTACCATGAAAAATCAACCAGAAAGCTCTGTTCCTACTAAATACCAAAAAAAGCAACGTATTCATTTCATTGCTTGGTAGAATTTTATTATGAAAATATGAAGACTGCCTTGTGCTGTTTGATAAGCACCCTTACCATCTGTGCCTTAATGGAAAATTCATTACATTTTATATGAAGCTGATCTATATCCAGGTCTTGGAGTAAACCATAAGCATTTGAGATGTTAACTGGTTACTTGCTAATTTCATTTTCTCTGAACGATTCATTTTAGCAGTTTGGTCTGTCTTAACAAAGGATTTTTCTTAAAGAAAAATCTAGACTAAAAGCGAATCCTGGACTAAAGCTTTCTGATTATATGTGCCAATTATACTACTGGCTGGTAAAAAAACAGTTACTTACAAGAAAGTTTATTATATTTTAACAAATAAGACAAAATAGTTCAAAATTGTTTTCTTTGACTTGTAGTATAAATGCAGAGAATGCCATGAAATCATCACAATTGTGATTTTTATATAAAAATAAAAGACCATAAAAGACATCATTATGTGGATTGCATTATACTATAACCCAAGAGATAATATATAGAGCTTCAGATTTTCCTAACATCTTAATTAAAATAATTCCTCACAGTTAAATGTATTTTACTGTAATATACGTTATGCTATTGAATGAAAACCTTTTTAAACAACCTTTCATTTTTGATAAGCCACAAAATATATTTATCAAAGCATTTAAATTTAATGTTGAAATTATTTACTGATCCTCAAAATAAATACAAATTAAGTCTTTTTGGTAAACTACATTTTAAAATGAAAATATATCCTAAGAAAAACTGGCTGAGGAGGAAGGTACAGTACCTTTCTGGGTAATAAGATTATTTTCATGGCTCAGAGCAATTTTTCATGTCTATTAAAAATCAGTATCAACTGTGGACCAAATTTCTAATTTTATAGTATTCAAGCAAGAAAATATCATTATTTAGTAGGCGCTAGAGCTCCAGGATACTATACACACTGACCTAAAGATCAACTTCTGCCCTTTTACCTCATTGGTAAATTTAATCTTTAAAGGTTTTTTTTTTTTCATAATTTCTATTCCTTCTATTTCTTAGTCAGCATTCAGCTAGCATAAGCAAAGTATCCCTCGCAAAACCCAAAGGCTGCCGTAACAAGATATTAGATCTTTCCAGGTTCAGCACAACACAGTTAATTACTTAATTACCTAGAAACCATTCCTCTTTGCTATATACAAAGTACTGGAGCTCCCCCAAAAAAGTCTCAGATAATGTTGTCAAATAAATGTTAACTTACAACTCAAATTTCAGGTAAATTGTAAACAGAAACCCCTACTACCCACACTGTTTTAGCACTCTATCATCAGCCTACATTTTACTTGTAAGATATCCACGGTTAGCACAGATGGAGGCTTCACTGCTGTTTCACCAAACTGACTAGACGCATCGCCTGTCTTGGAGAGTTCCAGAGCTTAAATTGAGTGAGTTGCTCTATATTTAAAGGCTATTATGATTAACTAATCATATTTCAAAGTCATGTATGTTCAAAGGCACTAGAGAATTCAATTCAAAGGCTTTTTTCATAAATAGACCAAAAGCATAATTTTATTCTGACCTGGCAACCCAAGGTTCCAGAACAGTTCCAAGTCCTAGCCCCACAAATATTCCACTGGGCCTTTTGAAATGGGAGGGAATATATCAAAAATAGCATAAAACAAAATATAACTAAAAATTATACATTTAAAAAATTATGTTAGTTACTTTAAAGCTCCTCATTTCTGTAAACAAAATTTTAAAAGGGGTTGGAGAAAAGATCCAGAAAAGTACAACAGACTATTCTTTTACTTTGGTTTTGTTTTTACCATTTTCATTTGCTTGATATAAACTTACATTTTAATTTCAAAACTATAGTCTCAGAACAGGAGAAAATACTAATGGTGTATGTCTTTCTACATGCCTAATTATGCCTAATCCACAAAAGATAGAATTAATCTTTACCCTAAATCCAACACAAAATAGTACTAGAGCTCTACTGTACTTTTTTTTTTTTTCTTTAGACAGAGTCTCACTCTGTTGCACCGGCTAGTGTGCCATGGCGTCAGCCTAGCTCACAGCAACCTCAAACTCCTGGGCTCAAGAGATCCTCCTGCCTCAGCCTCCCAAGTAGCTGGGACTACAAGCATGCGCCACCATGCCCGGCTAATTTTTTCTATATATTTTTAGTTTTCCAGCTAATTTCTTTCTATTCAAGGGGGTCTCGCTCTTACTCATGCTGGTCTCGAACTCTTGGGCTCAAACGATCCACCCACCTCGGCCTCCCAGAGTGCTAGGATTACAGGCGTGAGCCACCGCGCCTGGCCTCTACTGTACTTTTAAAAGACTATATTACATTTAATTTAACGTGGAAAATGACTCTGTATTACAGGGTTTACTTTTATTCAGATACGCCCCCGAAGCTAACTAAAGCATGAATGTTCTGAGCTACTCATCAGTTATCAATACACTCACAGGGGGTAAACTGTCATCATTTACAACATAAACTTTACAAATACACTTTCTTAGAGACTTCCAGCAAAGCACACAAGTGCCTTTGGAGGTGGCATGCATTGCTACACATAGTCATTACTGGAAGCGTAATTATTATAAGCATTTTTATGTGTGAATAAAGTACACAGACTAATCAAAATGACAACTGTTGACTAATCCTAATTTTAATTTTTTAGAATCCAGAAAACTCAATAAATGTATTAAATAGATTTATAACAGACTTTTAAAAGCCAAAGGCAAGGAATAGTACTTTTTAATTCTCCTTTTAAAATAGATATTCCTTTTGGTTTAAATAAGTAATAAATTCAAATGGTTCAAAAACCAAAAGAATATAACAAGGTATATGTTGAGAAGCCTACACATAGCCCTGTGCCCCCATCCTTTCCCCTACCCATCCCCACAATCTACTGTGATTAATTTCTTGTAGAGCCTCCCAAGATTTTTGTGCAGATGACAGTATATCATTTTCCTTTTTCTTATATACACTATCCTGTACCTTGTTCTTTTCATTTAATATATCCTAAAAATCTTTCCATATCACTACACAGTTACCTGTGATTCAACTGTGTGGATATAGTGGATATACTCTATCAATTTAATCAGAAGATAGTTCTGAGTAGAATAGATGGGTACAAGTTAACCTCAAATAATTGAAATTAGTTATATGTTTGACTTTGTGGTTTCCTTTTTCTCTTTCTCATTCTCTATTTTTTTAGGGCAAGAGGACCTGAAAAAATTTTAAGTAGTTCATTTGCATCTCAAAAATAAATAGAATATGAGATTTCTTTTTTTTTTTTTTTTTTGAGACAGAGTCTCACTCTGTTGCCCGGACTAGAGTGCCGTGGCGTCAGCCTAGCTCACAGCAACCTCAAATTCCTGGGCTCAAGTGATCCTTCTGCCTCAGCCTCCCAAGTAACTGGGACTACAGGCATGCACCACCACGCCCGGCTAATTTTTTCTATATATTTTAGTTGTCCAGTTAATTTCTTTCTATTTTTAGTAGAGACGGGGTCTCGCTCTTGCTCAAGCTGGTCTCGAACTCCTGAGCTCAAACGATCCACCCGCCTCGGCCTCCCAGAGTGCTAGGATTACAGGCGTGAGCCACTGCGCCTGGCCAGAATATGAGATTTCTTAAACCAATTTTCTAATCATTCTAAAATTTCATTCGAAATGGTAACTTACATTATTAGTCTTTATAACTTCTCCCCAAAAGCCAATACAAAAAAAAGCCCTACTCATAACAAATTAAAATACAAATTAATAACTTTGGTATACTTTCAACTAGGTCTAATTTTTAGATTTATACAGCCAATCTCTAGAAGAAAAGAAAAACATTAACAGTTTATTATGTCAGGGAGATAGGATGGGGAGTGAAGCTTTTAATTTTTATTTACATAAAATTTGCTATAATAATGTTTATGAAATCAATAGTGAAATAACTTTTTAAATTAACATTAAGTTTATTAATAAGGTAGATTAAACTAATGTGAGAGCCATAATGTAGAAACTGCTTCTCTCTACTCTCTTTTCTCTCCCAATCTTTGTTATCCTCAGTTACTTCTAACACCAGGTTTAGAAGAGAAACCTTCAAACGAAATCCCCACGTTTTAAGAAGAGATTAACCTGAAAAGGCCTTCACAGAAAGTCTAAGGAATAGTTCCACAAATGTTGGAGAGGTCCTGAGTGAGCCCAGGTAAAACGACTACCGTCACGTGATTCTTCCTACTCTTCAGCTACCCACGCAGCGGCACTGTCCTCTAATTCCCAAAGGTCCTACCCTTCCTCTTTCTCATTCCCTCTGCTCTTCAAAAATGACCTGAAACTCATTTAGACTTAAGTAAAAATAACCGCAATGTGTGTTACCCCTCGCAGGAATATCTGCATTTTGGCAGCCCTAAAAATCTTAAAGGAGCTCCAAAACCTGACCATTTTTATGGCACTTGGGTGTGAGCGTGTGTGTCACTACTCTGTTAGGGAGGCTGAGTCCCAAAGGACCTAACTTTTGTCTCCATTTAAATAAGTTTCTGCAAGGAGTATTTGTGTATTTGTGTGCATGGTGATTAGAGTCAGAGGCAGCAATAACACAGAGGCTGAACGGGGAGCCTATCAGGACACCCACAGTACACAGCTTCAGGGGCACCACTGACATCATATTATATGTGAATGGCACCCCCAGCACGATAGGAACGGTGCTCTCCGGAGTTGTGCACAGTGATGGCCCTGCTTCTGTAAGAATGTGCCGTGAAGAGAAAATGCAAAGGATAAAAAGGTAATTTTGAAAGGCTGGGTCTACAGACACAGCCTGAGATTACTATAACGTAATGGGAAGTTACATACCTATGTTCCAGACCATGTATTTTTGTATACCCCTGAACTAAAAGAAGCAATCGATTCAATTACTGCCCATTAGTCTGCTCTCACTTCAAGATGAAGGGTCACCACGCACCATAAAACTGAAGGATTCTTAAATACAAAAAGAAAACATGCATTTAAGCCTTTATGTCTGGCCTCAGATCATCACTTTGAACTTCAAAACACAGGGCAAAAGAAAGAAAGGAAGCAAGTCCAGCCAGAGAAGTCAAGCAATTTGCCATGTAAACCTGATTTAACAAAGAATTCAAAAACCTTAAAAAACATCATTTTATCAATCCCAAAGTTTTAAAATTTTATTTATTAAGAAAAACAGGCCAGGCATGGTGGCTCACACCTGTAAGCTCAGCACTTTCGAAGGCCAAGGCAGGAGGACTGCTTGAGCTCAAGAGTTCAAAACCACCCTGAGCAAGAGCAAGACACCATCTCTCCCAAAAAAAAAAAAAAAAAAAAAAAAGAAAGAAAAAAGAAGTCAGGTGTGGTGGCTCATGCTCTGTCTCCAAAAAAAAAAAAAAAAAAAAAGGAGAAAAACAGAGGAAGAGTTCTCCTAGCACACTGGCACCTTATGTTTAAAAACAGAGTCCTCACCATTGCAAGAGATATACTGAAATATTTCTAGAAGAAAAAATGTCTGGGATTTGCTTCCAAATAATCCAAGCAGTGGAATCAAGTGGGCAGAGGTACAGATGAGCCCAGAATTGATAATGAAGGTGTATTATGAGCACATGGGGGTTCATGACACTCTCACACTGCCACACCATCTTCAAGTTTTCTTTAAATGAAACATACTCTTGCATGCAAGGTATCTCCAAAATTTAGAAAAGTATTTGGTACACAGTAAGTAATCAATAAATATGTGCTACAGGAATGAAGGAAAGCCTGTTTACAAGTATGTAGCAAAGGAAAAGCATACAAGATAACAATCAATGAATTAAGGAAGTGGAGCTACGTTTTTTCTCCTCTTTACAAAATTTTCTTAGTGTACAGATATTTTATAACTTTAAAGTAAGGTTTAAAAGGTATTTTTAAAAGATCAAGATAGTAACAATTCACTTAGTTCCTCAATACTGTAGTTCCATACTACCAAACCTTTAATCCTTATAGTTCCACTTAAGGCCTAACAAGTACTAGAGGTCAATAAAAGCAAAACTTACTGCAAGAATACTCAAACTTTAACTCACTAGCTTATTTTGTGAAATGGAATAATAATTTAATAATTGATATCTCTGAAAGGGCTGAATTTGTCTGTTTTTTGTTTTCTCTTTAATTTCAGCTTATTATGAGGGTACAAAAGTTCAGGTTATATATATTGCCCATCCCCCCCAGTCTGAGCTTCGAGCATGTCCATTCCCCAGACAATGCACATCGCACTCATCATGTAGGTATACACCCATCCCCTTCCCCCACCCCGTCTGTTTTTTAAAATATTACTGTCCATGGGTCATTTAGGTACATGAAACATTTAAAATCATCATCTACATAACAAACAATCCCAAGATTAAGATCTCTTCACAGGTGACTTTAACCTAAAATTTTATTATCCTTATTCAGAAAACTCATTATTTGGCTTTTCTTTCTCTACTATTTTTCACTCAGCCAGTACCTTTCCTGATTCAGATCACCTGTCATCAAAGTTTAAAGGAGTGGAAATAAGAGACAGATACACTGAACCAAAAAGTTGAGAAGAATCCATACAGGTAATGAAAAATGCTTTTCAAGGGGCAGTTTGAAGAACACAACCTTAAAACACCAAGATTTTTTGTAGATAATAGCTCAGTGACCACTGCATCAGTCAAGTTTTAAACCAATTCAGCTTTTTCCATCTTCCAGTGGCAGTTAATTTCTGTATATGAACCTTAAAGACACACATACCTAATAAATAATATACACAAAAAAACAACAGAATATGGTTTACAGAGGACACTGGCATAGATACACAAAAAATTCAAAAATACTATTCAGACATTAAGGAAGATTCAGGTTCTCTATAGAACTCTATACAAATTTATTAAAAATCTTAGGACTGAGATTTGAATGGACAAATCTGTAGTTTGGTTACATATACTGATTTTCTACCTTTTTTATAGATTCAAAAGAGCAGTACAAGAAGTGGAATCTCTAAAATGGCCTCCAGCCACTGGAATGAAACCACTACCTCCGTTTATCAGTACCTCGGTTTTCAAGTTCAAAAAATTTACCCTTTCCATGATAACTGGAACACTGCCTGCTTTGTCATCCTGCTCTTATTTATATTTACAGTGGTGTCCCTAGTGGTGCTGGCTTTCCTGTATGAAGTGCTTGACTGCTGCTGCTGCGTAAAAAACAAAACCGTGCAAGACTTGAAAAGCGAACCCAACCCTCTTAGAAGCATGATGGACAACATCAGAAAACGTGAAACTGAAGTGGTCTAGCCTTCTACAGAAGAGGAACAAAATCTTTGAAAGCAGCTTGACCTTGTCTGAGAAAAGAGAAAATCTGAGACCAGCTCTTAGTACAAAACTGATTCTGACTAAGAATGGTTAAAAGATTTCTAGTAGAAGGGAAAAACAAGTTAAATATCCTGTTTGTGTGTGTATCCCTTTCATTAAATATACAGTAAAACTTCATAAACATGAATTTACCAATCTATTTAATATGACACATCAAAAACTGGAGAAAAGATTCCTAGAATTCAATATTAAGCAGCAAAAGGTAAGCTGGAAAACACAAACAAGGCTAATGACGCTAAAATAACTTATACCTAAACAATTCATATAGGCTAAAAAAGTGTTTTGGTTAACAAAAATGCTGTTTAAAATGTGTTTCTATAACCAAAGTAAAATACTTCCACCGTGAGTCCCTATTTATTAAAAAGTAATATTTTTTATTTATTGAAGACAACTTATATGTATTTTTAGTGATTTCAGTTTTATGTAGGATTTGTATGAAAAAGTTTCAAAATACTCAGAAAGAGCCAGGTGCGGTTGGTCCCGCCTGTAATCCTAGCACCCTGGGAGGCCGAGGCTGGAGGATAGCTTGAGTTCAGGAGTTTGAGACCAGCCTGAGCAAGAGTGAGACCCCGTCTCTACCAAAAATAGAAAAAATTAGCTGGGCGTGGTGGTGCACACCTGTAGTCCCAGCTGCTTGGAAGGCTGAGACAGGAGAATCACTTCAGCCCAGGAGTTTGAGGTTGCAGTGAGCTATGATGACACCACTGCACTCTAACCCAAGGTAACATAGTGAGACCCTGTCTCAAAAAAAAAAATCTAGTTATTAAAACACTATGTACTTCCCATCTATGGGGACCCCAAAGTTCATGAAAATGTTATGTGGTTTTAACAGTGCTCAGAACAGGCTCCTGGTTACCAAAGTGTTCTGTACACCTGTGTCACAAATCCTTTGAAAGTTGGTTACATGATTTGTGTTTGTTTCTAAAATTACAGTAAACATTCAAGAAGTGCTTTGTGAAAAAGTGAGTTCAGGCTGGCAATTAAGGTTCTTTAAATTGAAAAGAACAGATTTCTGCTCTCTTCCCTTCACCACATAGTTCTTTATTGCACAAAAAAATATTTTGTGGCTGGAGTGCAGTGGCATGAACATAGCCCACTGCAGCCTCCAACTCCTAGGCTGAAGTGATTCTCCTGCCTCAGCCTCCCAAGTAGCTGAGACTACAGACAGAGGCCACTATGCCTGGCTAATTTTTTCTTTTTTTATAGAGACAGAGCCTCACCATGTGGCCTCAAACGATCCTCCCACCTCAGGCTCCCAAATGTTGGGATCACAGGCTTGGGCCACCATGTCTGGCAATAGCTAGATTTTTTGATAATGTACACTATCAAATTTTTCCCACCCTATCCTGTAATTTATTTAGCCATCCAATAAATATTTATTAAACGCTTAATTACTATGTGTGTGAGATTGAGCCAGAGACTAAGGGTAGAGTGGCAAACAAGTAATCATGCAAATAGTACACAACAGGAGCTTTGTCAGAAAGCTATGGGAACTCAAATGTTAAACACTGAATTCAGATTAGAGAAGGGAAGAATATGACTTTTAAATTGAAACCTCAGAGAACAGAAGTTAGCCAAAAGAAAGAGGGAGGGAGGTAAGAACATTCCGGGAAGAGGAAGTAATATGAGCAAAAGCCAAGAGGCAAAGGAAAGTAAAGCATGTTAGAGAAGCTACAAGTCAGTATCACTAGGACAGAGTACAAGAACAGCGAGCTACGAGGCATAAGAGATTAGTAGAGGCCAGATCAGGTAGGGCATGTAGGTTGCAGTAGAAGATGGATGCCATCTGAAAAACGATCAGTTTAAGCAGAGAGTGACATGATCAGATTAGAAAAATCATTGACTGCTATAGGAAGAATGAACAGGAGAGAAGCTAAACCAAGAGACCTGGTAAGCACCTAATCCAGCAATCCAATCACAGTGACCTAAACTAGGGTGGTATGATAGTCTTTAGTGTTTACATCCCATAGTTCCAGCCCTCTTCATTCCGAGCCCAAGGAAAGATTACACTTAGGAACCCCCTATGGTTGGGTTCAGCCTTGTGACTAGCTCTGGCCAATGAGTTGTGAGAGGAAGTGCTGTGTGTTACCTCCAGGTCAGAGCATTTAACTGCTAGTCCAAGATCTTTTTCCCTCTGGCACAGAAACCAGAAACATTTGAGCTATCAGCTGTTAACCTGGGTCCTTGAGTGACTGTAACAAGTTGAGACCTCTACCAACCCATGATAAATATATGGTATGAAAGAGAAACAAGCCTGTGTTAAGAGTGAAATTTTGGCATTATTACCACAACACAGTTTATCCTATCCTGACTGTTCCTAGGGATGACCCTAGCCAACCAAAGCAAAGCCCTACACAGGCTCTTCCTGCTGTTCCATGGAATCTGCTGTTTGTGCCGAAGATGAAATTCCCTACCCATTACCTCTAGCCAAAACTACAAGTTAAGACATTCTTAACACATTGACTGCCACACTAGGAAAAAAAATTTTTCTTTGGGGCCACGGTGCTTTATTAGGAAAATAGAATAAAAACTCTGAAAACAAAACTATCCTTTCTAATTTAACAAAAAATTTGTTCTTTTTTATTGTCTTCTGTGCATGAGTTATATGCAACTTGAAAGATATTAGGTCATTAAGTATGGAATGTCTGATTTCCTTAAGTACTAAGTTTGACAGCTGGTATCTCTGACATTTCACTTTGACACTTCTTGGTTGTTTTTTTCCCCCTATTGTGAAGGTACATCCTCAGTCTTTCAAATACATGTTTTGGCTTGTGATTATCTTTCACATTTTTTTACAGCAATTTTTGTGAAACCATGGATAAGTAAAAAATTAATGATATTTTTGAATATGAGTTCCACCATGAACCCAACGCAGTGCAGACAGCTTGAAATATCATCAAAGTGTTTGGGAAGGAGGTGATTAATGAACACAGTACGTCAATGGTTTGAGAAGTTTCATTCTGGTGATTTTAATTTTGAAAGTGAGCCATGTGGGTGACCCAAGACCAAGATGGATAATGACGAGCTAAAAGCTGTAGTGGAAGCGAATCCATCTCAACCTACCCGTGAATTAGCAAGGTTTGACGTTACTATTCCAACAATATTGGACCATTTGAAACAAATTGACAAGGTAAAGAAGCTGGAAAGATGGATATCGCATGAATTAAATGACCATCAAAAGAGAAATTATCTTGAAGCTTCCCTTTCTTTTGCTGTCATGACATAAAGGCAAACCATTTCTATACCATACTGTTACGTGTGATGAAAAATAGATTCTTTTTGACAATTGCAAGCATTCAGCACAATGGTTGGATAAAGATGAAATGCAAAATATAGTCCAAAACCAAACATTCATCAAAAAAAAAAGCTAATGGTGTCTATTTGGTGGTCCAGTGCTGGTATTGTCCACTACAGCCTCATGAAACCTGGTCAATTACAGCAGATGTTTACTGCAACCAATTGGATGAAATGATGAGAATGCTTGTGATTGAGCAACTGAGATTGGTCAACAGAGATAGGCTAATCCGTTTGCAAGATGACATCGCAAAAAAACAATGCTGCTATAACTACAGAGGCTGGACTTGGAAACTTTCTGTCATCACCAGACCTTGCATCAACTGACTATCACTTCTTCCAGGCTTTGGACCACTTCGTGGAAAAAAATTCAATTCTCAACAAGCTGTGGAAAATGCTTTTCTCCATTTCATCACCACTCGCTCTTCAGGCTTCTTGGTTGCTGGCATAAAGAAGCTACCCTTAAGATTGCAAAACTGTGTCGATAGTTTAGGAGCATACTCTTATTAATTGTACTGCTTCTTGTTTGAGATACAATAAACTAGTGATTCTAAATCGGACATTTCATATTTAATGACGTAATAGTTCTGGCGGCTCTAAAGGTGAAGAGACATGTGAGTTACATATGCTTCATGCAGCCCCAGGCTCAAAACTAGCATGAGTTAAATACAACTCACATGGCAGTTAATGTATTAAGTAAGTCAAAGGGACTAGGCCTAACAGTGGCTCTGTGTCAATGTTTAAAACAGTTTAAAAATTTTGTATGAATTAATTAAATATAAATTTCATTGTAATGAGAGATAAACCTAATATATATGCTTATAAGAATGACAGGCCTACTTTGATAAAAAAATTAGCTCTGCTTTAACATCAGTTATTAAAACACCTTGAAGGACATCTAACAAAATGACATCAATAAAAATTACTGCTACACTTTGAAGTAGCTAAATAATTTCTGTTGTCAATTAAGCTATACTAACCTTGTTCTTTACAAGATAATAGCCTAAGAGTAAACTAAACCCAAAGCAAGCAGAAGGAAGGAAATAATAAATATTAACGTGGAAATAAATGACATTTAAAACAATAGAAATAAAGAGAAAAACCAATAAAACCAAAAGTTGGTTCTTTGAAAAGATGAACAAAATTTACAAACCTTCAGCTAGATCTACCAAGAGAAAAAGAAGAAAATACATATTCCTAAAATCATAAATCAAAGAAGGGATATCACTATGACCTTACAGAAATCAAAAAGATTGTAAGCGAATACTCTGAAAAACTTTAAACAATGTAGATGATGAAATGAACTCCTAAAAAGTAACAAAATTAACTCAAGAAATAGAAAATCTGAATAGATCTATAAGAAAAATTCCTACAAAGAGCTTTCCACAAAGGAAAGCTCAGATCCAACTGGCTTTGCTAGCAAATTCCACCAAACACTTTTAAAAGTAACAACACACCTTCACAAAATCTTTCAGAAAACAGAGGAAAAGGGAACACTTCACAAATCATTCAGGAAGCAAGAAATACCCTGACAGGCATCACAAGAAAATAAAACTACAGACTGTGTCCCTCATGAATAGAGACCCAAAAATTCTGGACAAAATACCAGCAAACTGAACACTACAACAAATAAAAAAGATTTTTTTTTTTTTTTGAGACAGAGTCTCACTCTGTTGCTGGGGCTAGAGTGTCGTGGCATCAGCCTAGCTCACAGCAACCTCAAACTCCTGGGCTCAAGCAATCCTCCTGCCTCAGCTTCCCGAGTAGCTGGGACTACAGGCATCCGCCACCATGCTCGGCTAATTTTTCTATATATATTTTTAGCTGTCCATATAATTTCTTTCTATTTTTAGTAGAGATGGGGTCTCGCTCTTGCTCAGGCTGGTCTTGAACTCCTGAGTTCAAACAATCCGCCCGCCTCGGCCTCCCAGAGTGCTAGGATTACAGGCATGAGCCACCACACCCGGCCAATAAAAAACATTATACACCATGACCAAGTAGGATTTATTCCATGAATAAATACAAAGTTGGTTTAACATCTGAAAATCAATTAATGTTAATATGCCATATTAATAGAATAAAGGACAAGAACAACAGGATCATCGCAATAGATACAGAAAAAGCAGTTGACAATATCCAATACCCATTTATGATTAAAAACTCTGAACAAACTAGAAGTAGAGGGGAACTTTTTCAACCTGATAAAGAGCATCTGCAGTACATCATACGTAGTGGTTAAAGACTGAATGCTTCCTCCGCAAGATCAGGAATAGGCAAAGACGTCTACTCTCGCTACTTCTATTCAACATCATACCAGCCAGTCCAGATAGGCAAGAAAAAGAAAGAAAAGGTGTCCATACTGGAAAGGAAGAAATAAAGCTTTTTGCTCACAGATGACATAATCTTGATGCAGAAAAGCCTAAGGAATCCACACAAACAACTACTAGAAATAAAAAACGAGTTCAGCAAGGTTGCAGAATACAAGATCAATGTATAAAAATCTATCGTATTTCTATATACTAGCAATAAACAATCCAAAAAATATCAAATAAAGAAAAGTTTCATTCACAATACATCAAAAAGAACAAAATATTTAGGAATAAGTGTGAAACTGACTCAGACATTAAAAACTCTAGCCATGCACAGCGGTTCATACCCATAATCCAAGCCACTCGGGAGGGTGAGGCAGGAGGATCACTTGAGGCCCAGGAGTTGAAGACCAGCCTGGGCAACACAGTGAGACACCATCTCTTTTAAAAAAATATGAAAAAATTAGCTGGGTTCATGGTGGCACGTGCCTATAGCCTTAGCTACTCCAGAGGCTGAGGCGGGATGATCACTGGAGCCCAAGAGTTCAAGGCTTCAGTGAGCTATGACTGTGTCACCAGGATCCAGCCTGGGTTACAGAATGAGACCCTGTCTCTAGAAAAATAAAAAATTCAAAAGATTATTGAAAGAAAGAAATCAAAAACCCAAATAAATGGAAAGATATTCATTTTCACTGACTGGAAGACTTACTATTGTTAAGATGGCAATTCTCCCCCAAATTAACTTATAGATTCAATCCAATCCCTATCAAAATTGCAGCAGGCCTTTTTACAAATACTGAATGACAAACTGATCCTAAAATATATATGGAAATGCAAAGGATTTAGAAAAACCAAAACAATCCTGAAAAAAAAAATAACTGAAGTACTCACACTTCTCAATCTCAAAACTTAACTACAATGCTACAGTAATCAAGAGAGTGTGGTACTGGCAATAAGAATATACATATAAGCAATGGAACTGAACTGAGACTCCAGAAATAAACTCTTTTATTTATGGTAAATTGATATTTGACAAGGGTCAAATTTGACAAGGGTTAAATTTCAATTTGCCAATGCAATTCAATGGAGAAAAGATAGTCTTTTCAAGGAATGGTGCTGGGACAACTGAATAACCACATGCAAAAAGATGTATTCAGATTTTTATGCTAAACCATACACAAAATCAATGCAAATATACCAGAGACCTAACCATAAGAGCTAAAACTATAACACTCTTAGAAGAAAACATACAAGTAAATTTTCGTGACCTTTAGTCAGGCAAAAAGATTTCTTAAGTGAGAGAAACCAAAAACACAAGTGATAAAAAAAAAAAAAAAAACACGGGAGGTTGGAATTCACCAAAATTAAAAACTTTTGCTCATCAAAAGACACCATTAAGAAAATAACAAGACAGTACAAGCTTGGAGAAAATATTTACAAATATGTATCAGATCAAGAAATGGTATTCAGAATATATAAAGAATTCTTACATATCAATACGAAGAAAATAATCCAATTCTTTTAAAAAAATGGGCTAATCTGAATAGACATTTCACCAAGATACATGAATGGTCAGTAAGTATATAAAACAATGTTCAACATCATTAGCCATTAGGGAAATGCAAATGAAACCCACAATGAGATACCACTTCATACCCAGGAGGATGGCTGTGATCAAAAAGACTAAGAGTAACAAGTGTCAGCGAGGATAAAAAAAAAATTGAAACCCTCATATGCTGCTGGTGAAAATGTAAAACAGTACAGCCATTTTAGAAGTTTCTTAAAAAGTTAAACATAACTTTACCATATGACCTAGAAATTCCACTTAGGTTTCCATCCAAGAGAAGTAAAAATATGTCTACATAAAGACTTGTACGTGAATGTTCATAGTAACACTATTCAAAATAGCAAAAAGTGGAAATAACCCAAATGCTCACTACCTGGTGAATGGAAAAACAAATTGTGGTACATATATCCATACAATGGAATATTCTTCAGCAATCAAAGGGAATGAAGTACTGATACATACAATGTGAAACTCAAAAACATGGTAAGTGAAAAAAGCCACACAAAAAATACCACTATTATACAATTCCATTTATATGAAATGTCCAGAAAAGGCAAATAAACAGAGACAGAAAATAGATTACTGATTATCTGGGGCTGGGGAAGGAATAGTCACACTGCTAATAGGCACATCAGATCTTTCCAGGGTGACAGAAATGTTCTAAAATTGGACTGTAGTAACAGTTACACAACTCTGTAAATTTAGAGATAATAACCTCAAGTTTAACTACAACATAAGATTATTAACACTTAAGAGCTTAAATTCTCTTACCATCTCATCCCTTATAAAATGCCTAGCAATCAGTATGAACGCTGAACTGAAAAATGAACTTGCCATGATTAAATGTTGCCTGAATAATACAAACCAAACAGTCCTAACCAATTTTACTAACCAGAATTTTGTTTAGAGCCCGATGATCCTCCATGTTCTACCTTTGCTTTCTTCTTCTTGGATGATGATGATGATGATTCAGAAGATACTGAACGTTTTTCTACTACAGGAGTGGAAAGAGCTCGTTTTTTGAACAGCTCCCTTTCTCTCAACAGGCTTGGATCCATAATGCTGCAAAGAAAAAGATAAGTATCTTTAATATAAATTAAGGTCACTGTCTGCCAACAAGTTTCTTCCCAAATGAAATCATCTTTTATTATTAGTTCTCTAGCATCTGCATTTCTTCACTTATTCATTCACTCAAAAAATATTTAAGACCAGGCGAGGTGGCTCACGCCTGTAATCCTAGCACTCTGGGAGGCCGAGGCAGGTGGATAGGTTGAGCTCAGGAGTTCGAGACCAGCCTGAGCAAGAGCGAGTGAGACCCCGTCTCTACTAAAAATAGAAAGAAATTAGCTGAACAACTAAAAATATATAGAAAAAATTAGCTGGGCATGGTGGCGCATGCCTATAATTCCAGCTACTCAGGAGGCTGAGGCAGAAGAATGGCTTGAGCCCAGGAGTTTAAGGTTGCTGTGAGCTAGGCTGATGCCATGGCACTCTAGCCGGGGCAAAAGAGTGAGACTCTGTCTCAAAAAAAAAAAAAAAAAAAAATTTTAATTGGTGCTTACTATGTACCAAGCACTGTGCTAGTCCCTAATAAAGAGAATTATTCCCTAAATGTCTAGAACTGTGCTGTACAATACGGTAGCCAGAAGCCACATGTGCCTATTGAACTGTTGAAATGTGGTTAGTGACAACTGAGATGAGGCCGGGCGAAGTGGCTCACACATGTAATCCTAGCACTCTCGGAGACTGAAACTGGAGGATCACTTTAGGCTAGCCTGAGCAAAAGCAAGACCTGGTCTATCCTAAAAATAGAAAAAATTAGCCAGGTGTGGTGGTGAGTGCCTGTACCAGCTACTTGGGAGGCTGAGGCAGGAGGATCCCCTGAGCCCAGGAGTCTGAGGTTGTTGTGAGCTATGTGATGCAAAGGCACTTTAGCCAGTGCAACAGAGCGAGACTCTGCCTCAAAAAAAAAAAAAAAAAAAACAAACTGAGATGTACTCTAAGTATAAAATACACATTAGATTTGAAAGACTTAGTACAAAGAAAAAAATTTCAATTACTAATGAGATATTTTACATTTATATATGTTGAAGTGATAATATTTTGGGTATACTGGGTTAAATAAAATATTAAAATTAATTTCACCTATTTTTCCTTTTTTAAAAATATAGCTATCAGAAAATTTTAATTTGACAATACTGCTCTAGAAACATTATGAGTACTGGGCAGAAATTGGAAGAAGGCAGATTTAGGCTCTCTGCAAAAAAAAAAAAAAAAAAAAAAAAACATTAAAACTGCTTATAAATGAAATTTTTTTAACACTGGTGAACCCTCAATCATTAAGTGATGAAGAGGCTGTATTAATATTTGTTAGAAATGTCTACAGAAAATCCCTGATTTGGAGGGAAGTAGGACGAAACGACCTCTTTGTTGTTGGGTTGTTTTAGATTTTTTTCCTAGTTCTAAAACTCTGTAATTCTAAGCAATTTCAGTACAACCAGGGAAGCTACCAGTCAATCAAAAGAATTTTAAGAACATTCCTCTGTTATCTGAACTTTTTTCCCTAGAACCCTGTAGAGGGTCTAGGAAGAGTTCAAGCTGACTATATAAATGAATTTGAACACTGAGACTAGTGTTAAGCTGGGAGGAGCACAGGATAGCTCATTATGAACAACGAATGGAAAAACTCCTTGAAATTGCTGTGACGCCATTATTATTGGTTTTGCGAGCCTTTATTAAATGCCTTCTGTTTATGAGGCACTCTGCTCTAAGTTTTAAAAAGTTCTAATCTAGAAGATAAATTCTTGCCTGCAAGCTGCTTAGATTTGAAAAAATGAAAGCACTGAGCACCTTGCTTAGAGCACAGTGAATAAAAGTGAATTCGAGTGCTAAAAATTAACACAATGACTTTCATGTGAGTTGTATTTAACTCAGGCTATTGTGGGCCTGGGGCCTACTGAAGCAAAACCCTGCAGCTGGTTTGTGAAAATCTTACTTGTTGATGTTCTTATTGTTACAATTGACAATTTAATTCTAAAAATGTGGATTGCATTGCATATAACACACACACAGAAAACAGTAAGAAATAACAAATTAAGGCCAGGTGCAGTGGCTCACGCTAAGATTACAGATCTTAGCACTCTGGGAGGCCGAGGTGGGAGGATCGCTCGAGGTCAGGAGTTCCAGACCAGCCTGAGCAAGAGCAAGACCCCGTCTCTACTAAAAATAGAAAGAAATTAGATGGACAACTAAAAATATATACAAAAAATTAGCCGGGCCTAGTGGTGCATGCCTGTAGTCCCAGCGACTTGGGAGGCTGAGGCAGAAGGATTACTTAGCCCAGGAGTTTGAGGTTGCTGTGTGCTAGGCTGACACCACGGCACTCTAGCCAGGGCAAAGAGCGAGACTTTGTCTCAAAAAAAATAAAATAAAAATAAAAAAAAGAACAAATTAGAAAGGATCATTTTGTTTTAATAAAACAGTGTGGCCCCAGGGGAAAAAAAATTTTTTCTAGTGTGGTAGTCAATGTGTTAAAAAGATAAGCATTTATAACGAATAATCAGAGTAAACAGTTAACTAAGGAGTGAAGAGTCACTGAACAGCAAATCAAAGACCTGCCTTCTCTTAGTTTCAATTCCTAAGAGCCACATGGCTAGGCAATCCACAAGGCCTCTCTACGTTCAATTTCATCGTTAAGTAAAATGAGAACACTACCAATGCTGTACACATCTAGCCTAACTGTAAGAATAAAATGAGATCCAGGATCAATGGGACATGGTAATAAAGAAACAAAAAATTTAAAATAAAAAAATAAATAAAAATAAAATGAGAAAATGTTTGTAAAAGTGATTTTTTAAATATTAAAGCCACACAAATGTTATTTCACTATTACTATTTTGAGTTGGCTCCAAAAGGAAAGAACAGAATCATTATACTGAAGTACGAGACAATCTTCAGTGGAGGTAAAGAGTGAGGACAAGAGGGAATTCACAAGTGAAAAGGTTGGGACAGCAAGCAGACTGTAAACGCCTAAAACAGGAAACATCTGTATCTATTTCACCTTGCAAAGGTCATTAATCTGGGCTTTCAATAATGACTTTAACAAAGATTTAAATAAAGCCATACAGTTTACAAAAACCTAAATGCTTACAGCATTTGATAGAGTAGAACACTAGGAGAGAATCAGTATTATGTCATTCCTATTTTAATGCATGAAATTCCAAGAACTATATTTAAGGTCACACAGGTGGAAGAAATATCCTCATTCCTAAACCAAGCGCTTCTTTACACCAGACCTGGAATGCTGGTAAAGGCCTTTAAAACAAAGGCGACCTGTGTGGCACCTGGAGCAGAAGGCTTCACAATGTCTGTCACCGTCACACGCGCTGCCTAACTTTTCCTCTTTCTTCAAAGACTACTCAGTATTTGCATGAGTCTGGCATCTCGGTACTGCCCTATGTAGTAGGCAGGACACATCACCATACCCATGTTACTTTTCCAAACACAAACCACATCTCAGGGAGCTGACGGGTTCTTAGGGGGATGGATACGAGGAAGCCAAAAATTAAACTAAAATGTGCCGACTCCAAGCCCAGGGTCTTTCCACCATTCCACCTTTCTAGCCGTCCACTTTGCCCGCCTCAGCCAGGGAGGCGCCGCCGCTGGCACCCAACACCCCGCTGTGAACAGCCGGCGAGCTGGGAGCGAGGCTGCTCGTCTCCTAAACGACAGAGACGTAGCGGTGGGCGAAAAGGGGACGGCAGTGTTGATTTGGAAAATGTCTTCAGACTTTGCAAAGAACAACTACAACTGAAGTTTAGGCATCGCTACAAACCAGGTCTCCAAAAAGGCAGCTTAAAGCCCAGTCCGTGTACGAGCATCTAAATCACAGCCTGTAGTTGGCTGGACACGGTGGCTCCCCGAACTGCACACGCGGGTCGCCCGGCCACTGCGAACGTACACTTGGAGGCCAGCAAGAGGCACAGCCAGCGATCCTCCATCCGACTGCGAATTTTCCCTCCTTCCGACCCAAAAGTTTGCTCAATGGACCTCCGGCCTAAAGACGATGCTCCCAGGGCACTGCGGGCGCACTGAAGGGACTCCCGGAGAGAAGGGCAGCCCCAGCCTCCCGTGGCTGGAAGTCGCGCTCGTCTCCTCGGGGACAAGCGGTGCGCCCGGGTCCCCGGGAACAACAGGCCGGGCGGGCTCCGCGCCCCTCACCCGGCGGCCGCAGCCTTTACCTCAGCGAGCTGGGCAGCCTAACGCGACCCGCCGCCGCCTCGCTGCGCCTCCGCTTCGGCCAGCCGCCCACGCCGGCGCGGCCGCCGCTTCCTGCTCCTCGTCAGCGCCCCCGCCTGCCCGCACGCACGCCCAGCGCTGACCCGCCAGGTCGGGGTCTCGCCACTGGCGGCGGCGGCGGCGGCGGCTGAGGAAGCGACTCAGCCGGGGACTCCACCCGCCACTTCCTGATCCGACGCTAGGAGCTCAGTCCCGGCAGCCACCGCGGCGTCTTCGCCGCTGAGAGCGCGCATGCGTCATCGCGTGCCCCGCCCGGGCTACCGCGGGAGGAGCGCAGCCTGCTCAGGCGTCCCGAGATCTCCATGACAACGGGAGCGCGGCTGGGGGCGGGGCCGAGAACAGGTGGGAGGCGGCGTGTGGCGGGCCCCAGGGAAGATGGAAGACGCCTTCCTGTTCAGAATTTTTTTTTTTTTGAGACACAGTCTCGCTCTGTTGCCCGGGCTAGAGTGCTGTGGCATCAGCCTAGCTCACAGCAACCTCAAACTCCTGGGCTCAAGCGATCCTCCTGCCTCAGCCTCCCGTGTAGCTGGGACTACAGGCGCAGGCCACCACGCCGGGCTAAATTTTTCTATTTTTAGTAGAGACGGTGGCGGGGAGGGGTGTCTCACTCTTGCTCTGGCTGGTCTCGAACTCCTGACCTGAAGCAGTCCTCCCGCTTCGCAGAGTGCTAGGATTACAGGCGTGAGCCAGGGTCGCTAAAAAAAATTAGCTGGGCAACTAAAAATAGCGGGGAAAAAGGGATTTTGTGATAAGCCTACATGATGGTCATCTGACACTTTCCCTCAGAAAATATAACTTCGTTTGAATAAAACATTGATTAATCACTTCTTGGCCTTTTGGCTAAGATAAAGTGAATAAAGATTGATTAGGGCCCAGAAGTTTTACAACCCTGTGAAGTCAGAGATTAACTGATAGGAAACTAATGAGGTGTAATACGGAGAGGGGGCAGGAATCCAGTACAAAAAAAATAATCCCAAAGGTTAAGATTTCCCCCGTGCCAGGTCGCGCACTTGTAGTTCCAGCTGCTCTGGAGGCTGAGGTAGGAGGATTGCTTGAGCCCGGGAGTTGGAGGCCAGCCTGGGCGACACAGGGAGACTACCCCGCGGCCCCCACCCCAATCTCTAACTAACTAAATAAATATCCCTAATGTGTAGCAGTTAGGATTGCGTGTGGCTGGGGTTCCATTCTTGGTCAGGGAACCAAAAAATACCAAAAACCAAAACAAAAAGTTGCATTGTCCTGAGAAAAATTGGCCACCTTTGTATCAATTTAGCGGCTTTCTTTCAACATTCGTTTCCCCAGTGATTATATTACATCCCAGTTTTGAGAACTGGTTGGATCAGCTCTACTCTCTCTATGCTGGAGGAATCAATTCTATCATTTTGCTACCTCCCATATTATAGGTGAGAAACTCATATAAATGGACAGTGGCTAGAGCATATGTGAAAATAAAACTTTGACCCACATAAGCCAAACCGCAACCTCTACAGCCATCAGCTGAAAATAAGATTTTCCCAAGAAGGCTGCCAGCTTTTCTAATACAGCCTCTCTGTTCCCTTACACCAGGGAAAACCTAATATGCTCCCCAAACCAATCACATAAGATGCTCACTTGTAGTTAGCCCACCTCCAGCTTCCTCTGCCAACAATCTTTAATCGGAACAATACCGGAAGCATCCCTCACCACACTCACTATAAAGTTTCCGCTGTCCCTGATTGCCTTTGAGTCTCTGCCAAACTCAAGTGATGGTAGCTGCCTCTATTGCTATAGCAAGCTCTGAACAGTCTCTGTTCTCATTTAGGTGGTCTTCATTTCTTCCCACTTGTGTTAAATAAAACTTCCACACGTGTTCATTATCTGTTCCCTTGAGAATTATGAATTTGACAATTAGAGAATCATGCTTTTACAGAACTAAATCGACCACATAGAAAATGGTTCAATAAATGCTTCTAACGATTCATTTATTTCAATGTCTTGCCTCATTTCTGCCAGTTGGAATAGCTAAACTAGCGGCAATATTAGAATGTGTTATCTATAATGCAAACTCTCAAATCTCAATCTCTTCTTTACCCAGATATTAGCTGCTGTTATTAATACCATTGAAACCCTCCCATACACACCCAGAAAACCCTGTTAAAATATATACATGATGAGCATCAACCAGTGGTATCACTCCTGCCTATACTGCCTGTTGCCTGTGACTAGGTCTTAACAGTGAGAGAAATGACTTTGTTCATTTGGAACACTTTTGGGTGATACCCTGTACCCTGAAGGTACTTCTTAAGCGATGACAAAAACGGGCCCACCATATGGCCTGTAATGAGGCCATTCTTACATCAGGGGTACTTACAGAGGGATGTCACATTACAGATGAACTAAAAAAGGATTCCATGGGCTTGCTAGTAATGTTGACTACAATGATCAACTTAATTGTTTCCAAACAACATCAACCCAAATTAGCTTCATTTCAGAGAGTCCAATGTATAGAGTTAAACATACAGTTTTTATCCTGCCTTTTCATCCTTATTCTATAATCTCAACACCATATGGATTTCTTCTGAGGGACCCTCTAGCCAAGGCTTAGGGAAGGCATAGGAAAAAAACTCCCCTTCTGGGATAAGGCACATGGCTGTTTATATGTTCTATAATATACACACAATCCCTGTCACTGACACTTAAAATAAACCTTTATCATAATTAAAACCATCTACACATTGGCAGCCTCAGTATTTCTAGGTCAGAAGGGTGTGGCTAATGTCAAATTATATGAAGAACTACCCAAGCAACTAATGTCTTGCCTCATGAATGCTTCCAATATTCCACATACTCTTTGGTAGAAAGTGTGGTGGCCCCTTCAAGGAAATATAATTTGTATATTTTACAAAACATTATTATGCTCTGACTTATCTGATCCCTCTTACATCCCCAAATAACTCAGTGTAACCGTAGGATTAATTCTTACTTAGTAGATTAATTTTTTGTTATTTTCTTTAATTGTGATAAAATATACATAACAAAATTTGCTATCTCCACTATTTTAAAGTGTAGGGTTTGATGCCATTGATCACATTCACAATATTGTGTAACTATTTCCAAAATTTTTCATCACCCCCAAGAGAGACTCTGTCCCCATTAAGCAATAACTCCCCACTCTCTCCTCCCCCCAGCCTCTGGTAACCTCTGTTCTACTTTCTGTCTCTATGAATTGGCCTTTTCTATGTATATCATACGAATGGAATAATACAATATATGTCCTTTTATGATTGGCTTGTTTCACTTAGGACATGTTTTCAGGATTCACCCATGCTGTAGCATGCATCAGAACTTCATCTTTTTATGCAGTGGTTTGATTTTACACTTTAATTTTTTACATTATATCCATTGCTTGGAAGAAGGAAATCAAGATAAGACAAATAAATGTAATTCATTCTGCCATCAAGTAATAACTGCTCTTCAACTCCCCTCACCTGTTAATCAACTAAACACCTGAATTCTCAAAATAGCCAACAAAGCAAATTAGCCCACACCCATACAAACCGAGAGCTAAAGTATTTTACTCTTCACCTGTTTTGGATTTCTCTAGCATTAACAATCTCTCCTCCCTTGGAAACTTTTCCTCCCTTCCTTCTGATTCAGCCTACCCAATCCTGAAAATACCTTCCCAGGACCCTCAAGCATTCATCTCTGTCAGACTTTCTCCAAAGAACCAACATTTGCTTTTTCTCTCACTTAGTAACTTTCAGTCTCGAGGGGTTAAAATACTGACCGTGGAGCCAAAGACAAGTGACTTGAGTCTCTGCTCCACCTTTGCCAGTCTTATGACATTGAGCCACTATTCAGTCTTTCTAAACCTGAGTTTCCTCACCTGTGATGGAAAGGATTAAATGAGATAATAAATTTAAAGCAGTCACAGCTGGCGCAGTGGCTCACACCTATAATCCTAGCACTCTGGGAGGCCAAGGTGGGAAGATTGCTTGAGCTCAGGAGTTTCAGACTAGCCTGAGCAAGAAGCAAGACCGTGTCTCTACTAAAAATAGAAGAAAAAAAAAATTAGCTGAGCCACTAAAAAAAATAGAAAAAATTAGCTGGGTGTGATGGTGCACACCTGTAGTCCCAGCTACTCAGGAGGCCAAGGCAGGAGGACAGCTTGAGGCTAAAAGTTAGAGACCCCAGCCTGGGCAACGTGGTGAGAAGATTGGCTGAGTGCAGGAGTTGGGGGCTGCAGTGAGGTATGATGGTGCCACTGCACTCCAGCCCACGTGACAGTGAAACTGTGTATAAAAAAAAAAAAAGAGAGTCAGAGGTCAAGTTACAGTACTTAAAAGAGATTAGATCCAAGTTGCAACAGAAGAAGGAGTGAAAGTGCTGGGATTATAGGCACGAGCCACAGTGCCCGGCCTATCACTATTTTATATATGAAATAAAAGGAAGGCAGAGAGATATTAAGTAACTTGTCTAAAGTCTTCCAGTAAATAAGTGGTACCCCACAGATCCAAACCCAGGTGCCTGGCTCCACTCCCCTGCACTGCCTTGTGATGACTCACCTCATCAATCTCCCCTTTCCCATCACTAATTAAGCCTCTAGTAGGTGCCAGAAACTGCTCTAGGCACTCAGATTCTGCTTTGGTTCTCATGCCATACCACTATTGTACAAAAAGTATTTCATTTGGGGGTGTCAACTCTAGATATCCATGCTGGGTATAATTTCTTGCAATTTCCTTTGTCTAGTGTAAGGTTGGCCTAGCAAATGTTATGTTTCTATATTCACCTTGTTAATTTCCATTCTGAGCCTGTTGTTTGACATTTGACATCTGAAGGTCAAGATTCTACAATAAGAAACACATGGAAATAAGTTCAATCTCACAAGGAGTCCTAGAAATGCAAACCAAAACTCAACAAGAAGCCATTTCCGTTAGGGGGGAAATCAGCAGCATTTTGTGCCAATAGGCTTGTATCTGAGAAGTCAAAGGAAAGAAAGGAAGCTGTTACCAAGAAAAAAAGTGTATGTCAAGAATGGCAATACGGTGAATCTTCTCTTCCCCAAAGGTTTAAGCTCTTAAAAATCAAAGTTCTTTCTGCCCTCTGCCCTGACATATTCTTCCCTGAAAACAAGGAATAAAGAGACAATTTAAACAAGAGGAGAAAGAGGGAAAAATTTCAGTAGAGGGTAAGAGAATCAGTTACTATTTAGGAAACAATATCTTGACACAGCAATAATCTTTAGAGTAGAGTAAGCTTTCAAAACACTAGCTGTTGCAAATTGCATAATCAGGAATTCCTGGTTTTTTATTTTAATGTTTTTAATTAATTAGATTAATTAATTAAATTTGATTAATTAATTAATTTTATTTTGGAGACAGAGTCTCTCTCCATCTCCCAGGCTAGAGTGCAATGGTGACACCATAGCTCACTGGAGCCTCCAACTCCCCAGCTCAAGTGATCCTCCTGCCCAAAGTGCTGGAATTACAGGTGTGAGCCACTGTGTCCAGCCAATTCAAATGTTAATCTCATCCAGAAACCCCTTCAGGAACACACAAAGATAAATGCTTGACCAAATGTCTGGGCACCCTGTGGCTCAGTCAAGTTGACACATAAAATTAACCAGCACAAGTCCACCCCTTGTCAACTTGGCACCCATGCACATCTCCTTAAACCATACTTAATCCCTGAATAAAGACAATAACAAGCTCATAATTCCACCTAGTGTGATACAAATAAAAACACATGAACTCCTTTCCCAGATGAGGAGGTAACATCCTTGGGTAATGTTTCTTCTTGATATGCTGTAACACTTTTAACAGTACTTAAATGTCGTGATATTAAGTCAATACATCTTTTGTTATATGATAAGGAAAAAAAGACAAGAAAACAAAGATATTTTATATACGTACACATGCAAACATATTCATGACAGTTATAGTCCTTGTGTCTATAACTGGCCGAGTGGTCATACCTGGCATTTATAGCTACATTATCACACTACCTGTTTGGAGTCCCCTTTGGCCTTCAGCAAGCACCTCAGCTAGTTGTTGGTTCTTTCCCAGGTGGGATGAAGTCCTTGATACTAATCTCTAAAATTCCTCCAGGGACGCAGTATTGTTTTTGGTTTGGTATTTTTCTAGGTGGAGGCAGTTCTAGTGGCTTCTACCTGGCCACCTTCACCGTACTAGCCCTCACACTACAGGTCAGGAAAGCAACATGGCGATTCTGCCAGCTGTTGAGCATGTCTACTCTAATCACGTATTCCTCAACTGCAGCTATAACCACAGAACGGGCTCACTGTGACATAGACCTGAGCTACAACGCCATTCATCACCTGACCTCCACAAGCCGCCACTGAGGCTGGTGGGCCATGGCAGCATTTTGTGTGCCTTGGAATTAGTGTCAGTTCAGAGCCAGTGATCCTGAGAAGTCTGATTATTTCCTTTTCCCCAATGCACCGTCACCCTGGTAAAGGATCGTAAGTCCACTTGCGGGAAGGTTAAGAGTATAAGTTTACAGCATACATTTTTGGCCATGTGGTGGGGTCCTTCCTCAAGGGACCTGGCTTCCCCTTCATTCTGGGTCTGTAAACGGGGCCACATCCAGGAGTTGACCGAGGGGCTGTGACTCTTTGTTGTGATGACTCCAGTTAGACTTTTGTTCTCTTGACCTAGAATTCTTCCAGTTATACAGGCAGTATAAGAATTTAATGTAAGATTGCCCACCTTGAAATAGGAACAGTGTGATCAACTCTCCAATGCCACAGGTCTCAGGGAGTCAGACTATTCTGATGGCTGCTTTGATTCTGCTGTCCAGTACAGTAATCACGCCCACCTTGCCTGGGACAATTAATTGCTGCCACTTGGTCACTGCCACCTTGGATTCAATCACTTCCGTGGCATTGAGGTTTTCCCATTCAGTGGCAGCCATTCGCATTGTAATTTCTGACCTACCAAGAAGAGTGATCACTGAACACTTCAAGGATGCTGGGCCTCCCTTTACACATTGATTTCTCGGGGTCATGGTGAAGGATGTGTCCTCTGGACCCTCCCAGGGTAGGTGAAAAAATCTTATGAGATAAATACTCTCCAATATCTCAATCCCCCTAAACCTTTGAATCCCTTCCTCTGTAATATACCAAGGCAATGCTGGCATTTCAACTTCATTTAGCACAGGCCATTTTGGGTCCATGTTTTAACCAAACAAATAAATTTTTAGAGCCCTTTCTAACCCCCTAACCTGCAACATTAAATCTACAATCTTTGTTTAGTGGGCCAGTATCAACAAATTCAGCACGATCCAACTTCATTTTCCTCCCACCATTACCCCACACTCTTAATATGCTTTCCCACATATTTTCTCCTGGATTTCTGTGTGTATAAATTGGACAAAGGACGTTGTTCTTTTGAAATATAGCTCGCCTCTTCAAGGGTCACATTTTGTACTTCCCCTCTCGGGGCCTGCTGGGACTTGAGTGTTGTCATAGGTCTAGTAGTAAAGGGAGGTGGTGGGGGTGTGTCCTGAATAGAATCAGCAGTGTCTTTCAAGGTGACTTCCTTGGGGGAGGCCGGGACAATTTCCTCAGGCAAAGCTGGGTTAATCTCAGGTGGGATGGAATAGCTGCTTCTGCTGTCAGAAGACTCAGCAGAATTTAGGGGTTCAGTGTCCTCAGCCTCATCAGGATCTTCCCATATGTCCCCATTCCCATTTTCAGGATCTCGTTCTTTCCCAATTAATGCCGTCACTTTGACAGCAGATACATTGAGAGGTTGGGAATTGGATTTGCATTGTAATTCAGCCACTCACGGGGTAAGACTGGGTTTGCTTTTCAACAGGCTCAGCTCTGCAGTTACAATGATTGTAAATGCTGCCGTGATCATATACTGTGTACACATATATTTCTGGACTCTATTCTGATCAATTGATAGGACATTAGTCATATGTAGTGGATTTTCTTGACGAGGAATGCACATATATGATGGTCACACATTTTTATTTCCAATGACTGTCCACGAGATGGTGCTAGCTCACTAAAAGAATCTGCTTACCAAACTCAAGCATAAAGTCCAGCCATTGCTATATATATATATATATATATATATACACACACACATATGTATATATACATATGAATGAATAACCTCTAATGTCATATTTTTACATTAATACTTTTTTTTCTTCTACAGGCTGAGCATGGTGGCTCATGCCTATAATCTAGCACTTTGGGAGGCTGAGGAGGGAGGATCGCTTAAGGCCAGGAGTTCAAGACCAGCCAGGGTAATAGTGAGACTCCATCTCTACAAAAAAATTTTTAAAAATTAGCCGGGGATGGTGGTGTGGCCTGTAGTCCCAGCTACTTCAGAGGCTGAGGCAGGAAGATGACTTGAGCCTAAAAGTTTGAGGTTGCAGTGAGCTATGATGATGCCACTGCATTCCAGCCCTGGCAACAGAGCAAGACCCTGTTTCAAAAAATTTTTTTTCTTCTACATGAATTATAACTATTTTTAGCAGCACACAAGTGATCAAAACCATAAAAGCTGCCAATTTTGGTAAGTTACTCTTAAACATAAAAGAAAAATTTTTCAGGAATAGATTTCTTAATGAGATAAATAAGGCTTTCTAGTAAAAACTTTGTGTATCCATGGGTTATTGCTAGAATGAGACAGGATTCGATTCAGTATCACTTGTATTCTAAAGTTCTGTTTTAGATGCAAGTGCTGCTGTACTTTGTTCACCTATAAGTAGATGGGACTGGAAGTTTTGAGATAGTGCTTCCAGTCACTCAATTCTCTGAAATTCTTCCAAAGATCATAATGAGATATCATCAAATATTATCTCTATGATCTCTTATGAGGCTCAAAATCAACTAGATCCTCCTACATTTTGCTGAAATCAAAGAAACAGAAATCACCTGACTTATTATTTAGTCATTAGAGAAATTTACTCCCTCAATTTCTTGGAATTATGTACAAGTGGCCTTACTACGAGTTAGCAAAAGACTATTAAGTGTACCTGTTACTCTTTTACTTAAAGGCATCTTGTTTAACCCAAAATAAGACAAAAAAATTAAATGTTATTAATTTCAACATATCTTTGTTAATACAATCCTTTTCTATTGTGGTAAAATATACATAACATAAATATTACTATTTTAATTATTTTTAAGTGAACAGTTCAGTGATTCACAATGTTGTATACCCATCACCGCTTCCCATTTCAAGAATTTTCCATCATCTCAAACTGAAGCTCTGTACCCATTGAACAATAACTTCCCTCTTCCCCCTGCCTCAGCCCCTGGTATCCTCTATTATATTTTCTGTCTCTATGAATTTGCCTATTCTGGGTACCTTGTGTATTATAGAATCACACAATATTTGTCCTTGTATGTGTGGCTTATTTTACTTAGCATAATGTCTTCAAAATTCATCCGTGGTGTCTCCTGTGTCAGAATTTCGTTGCTTTTTAAGGCTGAATAAAATTCCACTGTATACTATACTATATTTTGTTTATTCATCTGTTGATGAATATTTGGGTCATTTCTGCCTTTTGGTATTGCAAGTAATGCTGCTATGAAAATGGCATGACAAGTATCTATTTAAATCCCTGCTTTCAATTCTTTTAGGTACATACTAAGAAATGAACTCTGGATCACATAGTAGTTCTATGTTTAATTTTTTGAGGAGCTATCAAACTGTTTTCCGTAGTGGCTGTACCATGTTATATTCCCACCAGCAAAACACAAGGGGTTCAATTTCTCCACATCTACCCACCACTTGTTAATTTCCTTTTTATATCATGGCCATCCTAATGGGTGTGAGTATAACACTTTTTGATAACATGTGTTTATCTCATCATCTGCTTTTTTTTTTTTTTTTTTGAGACAGAGTCTCGCTCTGTTGCCCAGGCTAGAGTGCCATGGCATCAGCCTAGCTCACAGCAACCTCAAACTCCTGGGCTCAAGCGATCCTTCTGCCAAAGCCTCCCGAGTACCTAGGACTGCAGGCATTCACCACCATGCCTGGCTAATTTTTTTTCTGTATATATTTTTAGCTGTCCAGATCATTTCTTTCTATTTTTTTAGTAGAGACGGGGCCTCGCTCTTGCTCAGGTTGGTCTCCAACTCTTGACCTACAGTGATCCTCCCGCCTTGGCCTCCCAGAGTGCTAGGATTACAGGTGTGAGCCACTGCGCCCAGCCTCATCATCTGCTTTTAAACATATTTTTATCAGTACCTTGACATAAAAATTTAGCTCATTCAATTCATGGAAAAGTCCTTTCATCTACCCTACTTGGCAAAGCCAAAATAGAACTTTCACAAAAAGCCTGACTTCATCCTTCAGTTCCAATAAATGCGTTGCTGTGTATGTCCCCATGACAACCACATTGCCTTTGCATTCTAACCTAAGATGGATGCCTCATTTCCAATGCCGTGTTTTGTCTAGAGCGGAAATAGGTATTCACTTCTTATTGTTGCTGTAACAAATGACCACAATCTTAATGGCTTCAAACAACATAAATGTATTATTTTGCAGTTTTGGAGGTAAGGAGTCTGTCGTGGGTCTCAGTGGGCTACAATCAAGGTGTCAGCAGGGCTGTCTTCCTTGTGAAAACTCTAGGGGAGAATCCATTTCCTTGCCCAGTGCAGCTTCTAGAGACGCCCACATTCCTTGGCCCGTGGAACCTTTGTTCCTCCACCTTCAAAGCCAGCAGTGGACAATCAAGTGTTCCTCACACTGCGTCTCCCTGACACCGACCCTCCTGCCTCCCTCTTTCACTTAGAGGGACCCTTATCAGGACATTGGGCACATCTCAATAACCCAGGACACTACCCCCATAAGAAAATTCTTTTTTTTTTCTTTAATAGAGATAAGAGTCTTGCTATGTTGCCCAGGCTGCCAGGAACTCCTGGCCTCGAGGGATCCCCCCACCGCAGCCTCCCGAGTAGCCATCTCAAAATTCTTAATCATGTCTTCAAAGTCCCGTTTTCCATGTAAGGTGAAATATCCACAGTCTCCCAATTATCTTTGGGGTGGGAGTGGGGGGACATTAGTCTGCCTATCACACCAGAGAAAGGCACAATTTTGTCTCTCTCGGGCGTGTGGTGTTTTAATTATTAAAACAGGCTTGCTGATACCAATACGTGAGTGACTCTTCTGGCTGGGGCCCCGGGGTGATGATGTCCCACACCTACTCCTAGAAAGGAGCAGAAGTGTGACCACTGCGGGGGGAGAGACAGAGAACACCGTATGAGGCTTCCACCTCAAGCCAGTAGTTTAATTAAAGAATACGTAAGGAATTTGAGAATCTGGAAAATTATTTCCTTAAAACTATCTGTGCCCAAGTGTCTCCTAGCAAAGTCTTCATCCTTTGTTTGAAGCCACGTGATCTGGAACTTAGACCACAACTCTGATAACCCAAGGGCCACCTAGAGGTGCCCCCCAGAAGCAGGTGTTCCCTACGCGCTTCCTCCATGTCGTACTGTAACCGCATCAGACCAATCTGGCTCAACTTTCCTGTAACAAAATTTTAAGTTGTTTTTCAGTTGCCATGGAACCCCTAGGTTGAAGGTCGTGTAACCTGAGCATGCCCAGATGAACCAAGCCTGCAACCTTGGGCGGAACCTAAGTGCTGGGACCAAGGAGTGGGGACTGAATTAAGAACTGGACACCACATGGCAGGATCCAGGATCCAATCGGATCGAGCCCTGGTGGCAACGCATGGCAGGATCCAATTGGATCATGCCTTCTGGCAGCACATCACTGCAAGAACCAATCAGATCACAGCTCGTTACCCTCTGGCTATAAAACCAGCTCAACCTTCCCACTCCTGTCTTGTTCTGGGACACACTGCTTTGGGAGCCACCGTCTGTGTGATCCCTACTTGTACAGAGTGACAACTCCTCTTGCTTTAACCAACTTGGCTGTGTCCATTGGCCTGACACCTGCCGAGCTAATGAACCCCTCCGTTTGGGCAGTAACAATACTGGTACCTGAGTTCGCTATTCCCCAACTTGGCCTCCATGGCTGCTGCTGCTACTACCAACTAATTCTCTCTTCCCTCGTTCTTTCAATCTCACAATTACTGTTTATTATTTGTCTTCTACTTTAGTCCACCATGCTTTTTTGGAAATTTCCTTGAATATATATTCAAGCGGAATGGCAAAGCATTTTCCTACATAAAACATTTTCCTCATTCTTGTATATTTTGTTTCTACTTGTACAGGTACCAAGTTGACAAGGAGTGAACTTGTAATGGTTAGGTTTATGTATCAACTTGGTGGGTGTTTTGGGATGAGATTCATATTTAAATTGGTGAATTTTGGGTAGATTCTTCTCCATAACGTGGGCAGGCTTTAACCAACAAGTTGAAGCCTGAATAGAATAAAAAGACCAGCTCTCTGAGCCTGGGGAGGGGGGTCTCCCCCAGACTGCCTTCATGTCATCTGAACCATTGGCTCTCCTGGGTCTCCAGCCTGCCAGCCTACACAGCAAATTTTGGACTTCCCAACCTCTATAATAGCATGAGTGAACTCCTTGTAATAAATCTCTATATGTACATATATCTAGTATTCCATTTCTCTGGAGAATCCTAATAACCTGCCTACTTATTTTTAAAAGGTAAAAGATTAAAATGTTGGCCATTTTCCACTCTGGATCTTAGTGTCAAAAATCACAGTAACACACTCTGCCCTCTTGCATCCAAAGTTGCTGCAGCGCATCCCAGGAACGATGCTGTGAAACATAACATAGGGAAGACAGAAATGACTGACCTAAGTTCAAAATGACATACACAAGATGAACATGTAGCGTAGACCTACTATGTGACAAGATGTTACGGAATGCACAAAACAGTTCTTTTCCCCATTAAACTATTAAAGACAGCTTTACAAAGATGATACTTTAGTCAAGACTTGTAAGATGAGTGGGAGATGGCCAGTTGTGATTAAAGATTAAAGATAGCTGCAAATTCTTTACCACTTCTCCCACTGAGAGGTGAAGTCCCATTCATTTCCTCCTGAATCCGAGCTGGCCTTAGTGACTTGCTTAACCAACATCACATGGCAGAAGTGACATTCTAGAACTTCCAAGCTTAGGTCATAAGGCTTTCAGCATCCACCTGGGATTCTCAGAACACTCTGATAGCACAGACCTCCCATGTAAGTCCATTGTTCTGAGACAGCCATGCTGGGGAGGCTACGTGTAGGTACTCTGGTTGACAGTCCCAGCTATGGCCAGCCTTCCCTCATGCCTGCTGACATGCCAGACATATGAGTCTTTTAGACTCTCTACAGCAGCCCATCTGCCAGTTGGATATCACCAAATGACCTCTTCAATACCAACAGAAGAATCACCCAGCTGAGCCTTGCCCCAGTGCCTGAAAATGCCTGACCCACAAAATCATCAGGTTTAAGAAAGATGGTTTCTGGCCGGGCGTGGTGGCTCACGCCTGTAATCCTAGCCCTCTGGGAGGCCGAGGCGGGTGGATCGCTCGAGGTCAGGAGTTCGAGACCAGCCTGAGCGAGACCCCGTCTCTACTAAAAATAGAAATAAACTATCTGGACAACTAAAAATATATATAGAAAAAATTAGCCGGGCATGGTGGCACATGCCTGTAGTCCCAGCTACTCGGGAGGCTGAGGCTGTAGGATCGCTTAAGCCCAGGAGTCTGAGGTTGCTGTGAGCGAGGCTGACGCCACGGCACTCACTCTAGCCCGGGCAACAAAGTGACACTCTGTCTCAAAAAAAAAAGAAATAGAAAGATGGTTTCTGTTTTAAGTTACAGCTTGTTATGCAGCAATACAGTAATTTGTCCAATCCTGCCTTCACCATGCTTTCCACTTGTTCTTTCTCCTTCTATAGCCCCCAAACTCCAAATCTTATATAATCTCCTTATTGAAGCCTTCTTCATTTTCCCAGCAACAGGGCACTTCTGCCCCCTCTGAGCTTGTACACTTTTACCTCTCTAATAATGTATAACTAGGGTAGTGGTAATTTGTTTGGGACAATACTAATTTCTATCATCTCAAATAGTGCCCACTTTCAACTCTTGACAGTGTCCCATTTTAATCATCACATGGTCATCCTGTGCTTAATTTTGCCCTGTTATTTGTATAGAAATGTTTTCTCTCATCCTAGACTATCAGGTTACTTGAAAGCAAGTATTGTGTCTTTCCTTCAATAAATATCTACTGAGCACCTACAACGTGCCACACACTGTACAGCGTGCTGTCTTGAGTCTCATTATATTCCCCGGTGCTTTGGGTAACAGAGGCTGTTAGGCCACATCACCTCAAGGGCTGAGCTGGCTTGAGGACCGATGAGAATGCAGATAAGATTATTTTCATATTGGTTTACTGTAGAACCAGTTCACAGGCAGCACAAAGGGTACAGATGAGATCAAGAACACATGGTGTTAGAATGGATATGACTGTCAGAGCCTTCCATTTCCCGACAGAGGCACACCTCAAGGTCAGAGTCAGGGCAGACTGAGAAACCCACCGGGACGGCGGAGCCCAGACTCTTGGCCCACTCTCTTTTAAGCTGGTGGGGAGGGGGAGGAAAGTGGCTACATCAGTTCATGCCAGGTTTGGAAATTCAGTTTTCTTGCCCCACCACAAATACATAAGCTAGTTACTCATGCAATAGCTTTCTTTCATTGGCATTGAGTCTACTTAGGAAGTCAGTGCAGCAAGTGGCCATGACCAACCAGATTTTCAGTAAAAGGGCTGGGCATGGTCACTCATGCCTGTAATCCTAGCACTCTGGGAGGCCGAGGTGGGAGGATCACTTGAGGTCAGGAGTTCCAGACCAGCCTAAGCAAGAGTGAGACCCTGTGTTTACTAAAAATAGAAAAAATCAGCTGGGTGTGGGTGGCATGTGCCTGTAGTTCCAGCTCCTCAGGAGGCTGAGGTGGGAGGATGGATTGAGCCCAGGCGTTCCGAGGCCAGCCTGGGCAACGTATCAAAGCCCCATCTCTTAAAAAACAAACAAAAACTGGTACCATTTAAGTTGATAATAACAAATTTTATAAAGACTGATTTTATTTTCAAATTTTTGGAAGTTTTCAGAAAAAATAAAATGACAAGAACACATACAAATATTGACATTGTTCAGTGAACTGTAAAACTCCTGGCAGAGAAAGGGACAGTTGAAATATCTGAATCTACCTCCTTCTGAAAGCAGGAGTCGCTTCTAAAATGTCCCTGACACATTTAACCAGCTTCCTCAAATCGTTCCCAAGTTTGATGCACTTCATCTTATAAAAATAATACAAACCATTTTTAATAAAACAAGAGAAAGAATAAAATACAGGAGAGGCAGGTCTTGTGTTACGTGCTTTTAGAGAAAGGTCACATCTTTGAAGCAGCTTTGCAATACACAGGGCACAGTACTGGCTTCAAAATATATATAAAGATTCTGTGCACTTGCATTGTTTAAATATGAAGAAGAGCTGCCATTGTCTTCCTCTATAAACATTAGCAAGCTATATCCATTCAAGTACATTAACCTAATTGTACTTCACATAGTTTTATACTTGGGATGAGGCTAGGCAGACAGGAAAAAATAAACTAGCACAGAACTATTAATAAAAAATTTTAAAATACTGTGAGACGTGATCAAATGAAAATCAATCCCGGATGACACAACAAATTTCCACTATTGGAAGATCCTTATTAAAATAAAGAAGTACATAAAACTGGAATAGGAAGTAAACGTGAGTATTTGGTTCATTTCAGAGGGTCTACGACTCCAGCTGCAGCCACCCAAGTCTGGCTTCCTAACGGAGTGTGACCAGCTCTTCTGAAGAGGTAGGGTGAATGGCGACCGTGTTGTCAAAGTCGGCCTTCGTTGCTCCCATTTTCACCGCGACAGCAAAACCCTGCAGCATCTCATCACATCCAATTCCCTGCATGTGGATTCCAACCACCTGGGAAAAAAAGAAAAATTTCAAAAGTAAAATTACAACATGTCTAATCCCAATATGGTGTAACACAGCCTACATGGCTCTGCGCACTCCTGCCTCAACTTCCCCTCCAGCCCTCTCCAAGCCATGGCATCCAGCTATCCCCTCAGGCTCTTGCTCTGGCCTCCCGCAGCCCTTTCCTTCTGTCCCAACGACCCCCCACACTCTCTCTTATGCACAAGATGTCCCTGTGCCTGGACAATCTTTCCTTCCCTCTTTTAAGAATTAAAGCCCATTCATTATTCAGACAGCCACACAGTTGTGTCTTCCTGACCAAGTTAAATTCTCCATCAGTGATCTCTCAGTACCAGTGTTTTTCCTTCATGGTTCTATCACAGCTGCAAGGTCCTGTTTTGTGGGGGAAACTAGACAATTACGGTCCATCTCTCCCAGCAGATTTTAATCACCAGACAGAGGGGGTCCATCCTGCTTTTGCTCCGTACTGTATCTCCACAGCTGAGCACAAAGACTGACACCCTGGAGGTGCTCAATCCGTGCATGCCGATTGGCTACCAGAATGATCGTAAAGATGCATTTGTTTAAAATCACATTCTGCAGTGAAGTTTCTCAATACAGTTAAGAACTTTGTTAATGTTTACCACCTTCAGCAAATACTTTTAGGGCAACAATTCCATTGGAACTCAAGGTTAGAGAATATAAAATTTAGCCACAAAAATAATTTGTTTAGAACCAAATCAAGAATATACTTACTACTTAACAATGGTTAAGATGGTAAAATTTGTGTTTTATGCAACAAGTTTTTTTTTTATGGATTTTTTTTTCCCATTCAACTCTCTGAGGAACATGTAACAACTTTTAAAAAAGTATATCCCATCCTATTTGATAGCATTTTAAAAAGAAAAAAAGAAAAAACAATGGTATACCAATTGGTATACCAATTTAAAACCAAAAAAATCAAATATTGTATTATGTATTCAACACAGCCAGATTTTTAGATGCTGTGACCTAAGCTGAATTTACAAGGAACCTCTGGTGATGGCAAAACTCTGTATTATTCTTCCCCATATCGCAGTTCTTAGTCTTTAGAAGACTGTCACGTAATGTTTGTCAAATGAATGAATGACAACTGGTATGAAGAAATAACTGATAGGAGTAGATAAGTTGAGATGTTGATGATTCAAAATCCAGAAATCTCAGGCTACTGAGGAACATTCAGGGCCAAGAAAGAGCAAGCTTGCTTCTGCTGCCAGCCCACTTCCCCTCTGCTCCGATTCTCTGCTTCCATCAGCCCTCAGTGATGCTGAATTTTATAAGCCAGAGACTACATCTTATGGCTTTTGGTGTACAGGGCCACTGAATCAGACACAGATTATGCTCTTTTTGAGAACAGAAGTTGAAAACTACATCTAAATTTTGAATTGAGCCACTGTCCCTCATACAGCCATGGTCCTATGCAACATTGCTAAGTTCTACTTTAATATTTAATTCAATTAGCAGAAACCATCCAATAGGCTGACCCAGTAACAAAGCAACTCTTATCTTTAAAATTAAAATCGATTGAAACGTTAATCAAAACCACACTGAGATACTGCTTCACACCCACCAGGATGACTGCAGTTACAAAGACAAGGCAGTAACAAGTTTTGGTGGAAATGGAACCCTTGTACATTGCTGGGGAAATAGAAAATGGCACAGCCACCAAAAACAGTTTGGCAGTTTCTCAAGAAGTTACACCAGAAATAGATTATTTTAGGAAAACTTTTTTGAATAAGTCTCTTCTTCACTGATCTGTTATGTTCAATTTGAATTGATCTTACATTAAACTCCTTACATTTACTAGTATTTCTGAGTTTCCTATCTATTCTGGCTTATTGGTCAACCATGGTAAGCTTCTGGTGATTTTTGATGTTTCTCCCTTATTTTTTATGTTATTTACTTAATTTTTTTGGAGACAGAGTCTCGCTCTGTTGCTCAGGTGAGAGTGCAGTAATGTCATCATAGCTCACAGCAACCTCCAACTCCTGGGCTCCAGTGATCCTCCTGCCTCAGCCTCCCGAGTGGCTGGGACTACAGGTGCATGTCATGACGCCCGGCTAATTTTCCTATTTTTCGTAGAGATGGGGTCTCGCTCTTGCTCAGGCTGGTCTCGATCTCCTGGCCTCAAGCGATCCACCCACCTCGGCCTTCCAGAGTGTTGGGATTACAGGCGTGAGCCACCATACCCCCAACCCCCCACTTTTTAAAAAGGAATGGAACTTTCTTTCTAAATGAAATATTATATTATGAAGAACCCCAAAATATGTGTAAGACAAGTAACAGCGGAACTGTCCATGTGAATCACGAGGCTTAACAACCCGGTCTCCTTCCCCTTAACCACACCAAAATACCACCATCCCTGCCAACTTGGCGGAGCGCTGTTTAGCTTACTGGATTTTTCCATACCTTTTCCTCTTTGTTGGCACAGACCATTTTCATCACACATTTTGTTTTCCTTTTGGTGACCGCGTGATACATCGGCGTAAAGGTGGTGGAATAGGTCTTCACATTTTCTTTCCCGTATTTACGAATGGCCTCATCTATAATGCACATAAAAAAAGCATCTATCAAAAACTAAACAATTACACTGGGCTATCAAAAAAAGAGAGAGGGTCAGAAATACACAACCTGAATCAAATCATGAGGAAACATCGAACACTACCAAGACGAGGAACATTCTACAAAGTAAATGCCGATGTCATATGAGACAAAAGAAAGCCTTAGGAATTTTGTCTCTAGAGTAAAGGAGACTAGAGAGGTATGAAAATTAAATGCAATACATTATCTTGGACTGAATCCTGGACTTGGAAAACAATGTGAAAAATGACATTTTTAAGATAACTGGTAAACTTTGCATAAGGTTTAAAGTTCAGATAATAGTGTATCAATTGAAATTTTCTCATTTTGAAAGCTGCACTATGTTTATATAAGGGAACAGCCTGTTTTTAGGAAATATATACCAAAGTGTGTATAGAATGAGAAAATGATAAAGGAAAAATATTAAGGATATACAGGATTCCTTTGTACTATTTTTGCAACTTTTTTTTTTTTTTTTTGAGACAGAGTCTAGCTCTATCGCCTGGGCTGGAGTGCAGTGGGTTGTCACAGCTCACTGCAACCTCCAACTCCTGGGCTCAAGTGATCCTCCTGCCTCAGCCTCCAAGTGGCTGGGACTACAGGCACAAGCCACCGTGCCAGCCTGCAACTTTTCTTTATATTTGAAATTAGCTCAAATAAAAAAGCTAAAAATAGATCAAAGAGAAAGGCAGAGTGGTGTGAGGGAAAGGCACTATACTCTCAAAGTGTTAGTAGTTGTGGAGGAAATTGGAACTGTGACAAAAGACTGAACAAAAAGCAGTGTAACTTGGGGCTGAGATAGATTTAGTCAGTTGACAGAGACCCAATTTAAACTTGGGGGTAGAGAGAAGGAAACCATAAATGACCTTGATTTTTAAAGACCTACCTTCCGTGAGTCCCACTGTGCCAATAGGAGGGTGACTGAAGACCACGGTTGGGATGTTGTCATAGTCTAATTTGGAATCCTCTTTGCATTCAAAAAGTCGATGGGCAAGTTTTCGGCCAGCAGCTATTGCAACTGTAAAGATATTTTAAAATCAGTGTTTTATCTTATTCTTCATTTTAACAAAGCAGAATTGTTCTACTCACCATTTATCCATCTGGCTTAATACACTAGTTATAACAAAGTTTTACACCAAACCAACGCTCATTGTAATGAAGACATATCAGTGCCTTAGTGAACAATTCAAAACCACTGGCTGAGTCAATTCTGTATATTCTGTTAGGGGCCGAGCAACCCTAATGAAAAAATCCGAAATCCAAAATGCTCCAAGATTTGAAACTTTTTGACACCGAAGTGCAGAATTCCACACCTGACTCATGTGACAGCTCGCAGTCAAAACGCAGGTGCCCAACAGTCTATTCACTGTCCCCACAGAGAAAATTAAATTACCTTTACGCTATGTGTATGGGGTGTATATGAAACAGAAACGAATTTTGTGTTTGGACTTGGTTCCTATCTCTAAGCTATCGCATTATTGTATATGCAGATATTCCAAAATCAGAAAAAACCTGAAATCCAAAACACATGTGGTCCCAAGCATTTCAGGTAGGGGATATTGGTACAATATTTATGGAACTATATTAGTTTCCAGCATCTTCAGTTCTACGTTGTAACCCTATTTATTTCACAGTAAGATTGTTTTTTTACTTAAAATTTATTCTCCTTAGCCTGTTTTTACTCCTAATAGTCTTTAAAACTAAAAAAGCCTGACTTTACTAAAAGCATCAGTTATCAATTTTATTTATTGTAAACTGATAGTTCCCCCTCCCAAGTAAGGTATTGTTAGGACACATAAGAAATTTTCTCTACTTCGACATAATTTTCAACGCCTAGATTATGTTATATAGTTTTTAAAATTTTGTTATTTTGCTTTTGTAAAGACAATTCTTGTCAAAGGATACAAAATTTCAGTTAGGAGGAATAAGTTCAAGAGATCTAGTGTACAATATGGTGACTACAGTTAATAACAATATATCATATCCTTGAAAATTGCTAAGAAAGTAGGTTTTAATTGCTCTTGCCACAAAAAAATAATTGTGTTAATTAACTCGATTTAGCCATTCCATGGTGTATACATATTTCAAAACATCATATTGTTCACCATAAATATATACAATTTTTATTTAATTTTTAAAAATTAATTTTTTTAAAAAAGAGAGCACTTTCTAAAGGAGCTGAAGGGCTCTGGGCTTTGGTACGTGACCAGGGTAGGTTTCCACCCCGAGGTAAGGCCCCCAGGACATTCTGGAAAGGCTGGTGAGGCCACATAGGGGTCCAGGCTGAAAGCAGATGGAGTGAAGTCACTAATGGATGGGGTTGGGACAAAGAGCTTGAAATGGGGCCAGTTAACTCTGGAAGCGGCCTGAGGTATGGGACGAGGGTGGCAAAGTAGGGTCGGTCTTGGTTGCCTCAAGTCCAAACAGTCATATAAGAAGATCAATCTAAATTACTTCTTCTGAAAGCCACTTCCTTCCACTGCCACCATGCACAACTCTGATCCAGAGAGTGACTGTATTGTCTATATGAAACTTTCAGTCTTCACTAAGCATTTTATTTTAAGTCTTTTAAGGAAAAATGGTTATTATTCAGGAAATGTCAGGTACCCCCAACCAACATCTATTTCAATGCATTTCTATTAATACCGTTTTGACGACTCAAAGACATCCATCCTTTCCACTGTGGAGAGCTGCTTTGGTTTTATGTCAACACCCAGGGCCTCCCTCACCAAGCAAGGAAGAGACATTACCTGGAGTGAGAAGAGCTTTTCCACACACATCCCCAACTGCGTAGACGCCTTTTATGTTGGTATTCTGGAATTCATCTACTATGATGTGACCTTTGTCATCGGTCTGAATCCCCTAAAATTATAAAGAGACATCACGTAACTACTTGGCCCAACTCCTTCTGCCTCAGCCTCCCGAGTAGCTGGGACTACAGGCATGCGCCACCATGCCCGGCTAATTTTTTCTATATATTTTTAGTTGTCCAGATAATTTCTTTCTATTTTTTTTTTTTTTTAGTAGAGACGGGGTCTCGCTCTCGCTCAGGCTGGTCTCGAACTCCTGATCTCAAATGATCCTCCCACCTCGGCCTCCCAGAGTGCTAGGATTACAGGCGTGAGCCACCACACTGGGCCAGCAGTCTGGCTTAGATACTGCAGATGATAAGGGATTGGTATAGGACTTCGGAAAGACATTCGCAGAGCAAAAAGGAAGTGTGTAAGGAGGAGGTCAGGCAGGCCAATCTAGGTTAGAGGGGGCAGGGGCTTCATCGTGATAACACTAGAAAGGGAAAATAATTTTCTTTTTTAATTTCAAAGGAAGAAGCAATGGAATTTGATGACGAAGTAGATATATAAAACAAAGAGAAAAGAATCCAATACACCCCAAGCGAGTTTGGGGTGTGCAGGGGAAAGGGGTGGGGATCACAGGGCTGCTAACAGATGCGAGAATGTTTTGGGCACACCGAGTCAGCTTACCACTTTGTTCAAATTCAAAGCCCTGGAGTTTGGGTCCCGCCCGATGGCCCAGAGCAGGCAGTCAACATCCGGAATCGTGGTCACGGCGGGTTTCCGACCGGGAGCAGAAGTAACCATGACAAGCTCCAAGCCCGACGAAGTCTTTTTAACCTCCTTGACCTATTGGCGAATAAAATGTGTTCAATGAGGGGGTGGAGGTGGGAAGGAAAGCAGGGGAAACTAGAACAATTTTTAACCTTTTCTAAAAATCCCCACTGAATCCCACTTGCTGACATAGACATTTACTTTCCCCCAAAGGCTACCAACACGAGGACTCCCGGGCGCCAATCTTGTTCCCTCAGTGGCCCCAGAGCTTCCGGGCAGTGGCCAGGAATGTCAGCTCACCTCACCATAGAAACGCTTCAATTTAAAAACAAAGTATTTTAAAGCATATTTCTTAAAAACTGTGATAAAATTTTAAGTCATAAATCTAAAGCACAGTAGTTGGACGTGGGATATGGCAGCATCATTAGGAAACTTCCAGACTGTACAAGCAGTACCTCTCCTGATACTTTTTTTTTTTTTTTGAGATAGGGTCTCACTATGTGGCCCAGGCTGGAGTGCACTTGCACAATCACAGCTGCCTCCAACTGCAGCCTCCAACTCCCGGGATCAAGCGATCCTCCCCTCTCAACCTCCTCAGGAGGTATGACGATGGGCATGCATCACCACGACCAGCTGTATTAATTTTTTTTTTTTTTGAGACAGAATCTCGCTCTGTTGCCCAGGCTAGAGTGAGTGCCCTGGCGTCACCCTAGCTCACAGCAACCTCAAACTCCTGGGCTCAAGCGATCCTCCTGCCTCAGCCTCCTGAGTAGCTGGGACTACAGGCATGCGCCACCATGCCCGGCTAATTTTTTTTTTCCATATACATTTGTAGTTGGCCAGATAACTTTTATTTTTAGTAGAGTCGGGGTCTCGCTCTTGCTCAGGCTGGTCTTGAACTCCTGAGCTCAAGCAATCCACCCGCCTCGGCCTCCCAGAGTAATAGGATTACAGGCGTGAGCCACCGCACCCGGCCTGTATTAATTTTTTTGTTTTAGAAATGGGGTCCCACAATGTGGCCCAGGCTGGTCTCAAACTCCTGGCTTCAAGCAATACTCCCGCCTCAGTCTCCCAAAGTGCTGGGATTATAGGCATGAGCCACTGTGCCTGGCCCAGCCTGGCATTCTTGCTTTTATTATGTAATGTGATGTGGTGTATGTTGAAAGGGTGAAGTGGTGGGAAGGGAAAAGGAGGATCATTTTTACGAGGCTAATTCTCTAGGAAAATTCTGCTGAAATTCAAGTGATTTCCTGAGGAGTAAAGTACTTTGTAATCTTTCTGTCTATAAAACCCAAATGGGTCAAACGGTACACTTTAAAAATAGATTCCATAATATTGCCCCAAAACTAAATATAAATCTGAAAAATAAGGATGTGTAATAAGGCATCTGAGCACAAAAATCAAAGTTTTAAAATCAAAATTAAAAAATCAAAGTTGATCTAGATTCAACTGTCAGGTTTCTAATCACTTGCACCTTGAGTTCATTAATGTGAAGTACGGCTGCCTAGGAGAAAGAAAGTAATCAGGAGCACTCTAGAAGTGGGATACATTAACTGGGGTAGACACAGAGTTTGTGATTATAAAACCAATTGTGGGCCGGGTGCGGTGGCTCATGCCTGTAATCCTAGCACTCTGGGAGGATCGCTCGAGCTCAGGAGTTCGAGACCAGCCTGAGCAAGAGTGAGACCCCCGTCTCTACTAAAAAATAGAAAGAAATTATCTGGACAACTAAAAAAAAAATATATAGAAAAAATTGACCGGGCATGGTGGTGCATGCCTGTAGTCCCAGCTACTCAGGAGGCTGAGGCAATAGGATCGCTTGAGCCCAGGAGTTTGAGGTTGCTGTGAGCTAGGCTGACGCCACAGCACTCTAGCCTGGCCAACAGAGCGGAAAAAAAAAAAACAAAAAAACAAACCAATCGTGTGAGCCACAAGGGAAAAGTGAGACTCTCGACAGAGAGAGGGACAGACCACTAGGGACTGCTGGCGTGCCCGGGCTCGGCCCACGCACCTGGGAGAACTTCAGCACCTCCACGCCGGCGTTCTCCAGCTCTTCCGTGCAGTTGGCGCTGATTATGGAATCAAAAGTCCTAAGTACCTGTGTACAAACGTAGGGATGGATGGTGCGAAAGGAAGAAAACTTGAGTAAAGACAAACTACAAACTTGGCAGGGAAAATTCAGCATTATCCTTCTTCTAATCTCCTTCCTCAGTGGCCAAATTGGGAGTGGGGTTTGAATAAATCCTCTACTTTCCCCTCTAGCCACCCCCTGATGTCTGTGCTACATGTGACTTCACCAACTCCTGTCGGACAGTTCCATGGACAGCCAACCTTCGGGCCTCCCCTATCTCCACGGCACTCTCCTTCCTCCCAAGCTTGTTTCTGTTTTCCTTAAGTTCAGGGAACAGAAATTCTGTTTCCTGCAGGGCCTGCTTTCCCTCTGATCCGCTTGAAGGGAAGGTTCTCTAGCGAAACCTCCTGGTCTAGCCAGCAATCTCAACAGCTTAGCCTTGGAGCTTCAACTGTGATGACCTGGGCGCAGGGCTCAGGTGGGAGGATAGGAGTTATTCACAGAGTAGTTCTAGCATGGAGTTACACCGGCACAGGGAGAAGAGGGAGAGTGAGACTGCTGCATTAGGGACAGAGAGGACAGGAAGCCCATGCAGATGTGGCTGCTGAGGGGCCAATTTTCCAGATGCAGGAATTATCCCCCCTACTGATAGCCTGCTGTGATTTATTTACTTATTTACATAAAAATGCAGGCTTAGCTAGCCCCTCTGATTTTCTCCTTCCTTCCAGCTTGCTGGATATAGTCTAGCAATGCAAAATAATAATGTTTGCCTATGAAAAACAGTATTCAGCACATAAATTTCCTGGGGTTAATTACAGGACAAGTCTTCAAGCCAAAAAGAGAAAGTTCCTCGGAGTCCACATTGCCTAGGATCGTTAGTACCCCTCGTCTCCCTCCTTCTGCTCGTGTAAGAATCAGAAGCATAACGTTTGAGTGGTCAGGGGTCTGGTAAATCCTGTTGCTGCAGAGCGAGGCTCCAAAGACATTAAATGGCTTGCTCAAGTCATGTGTTTGTTAGGGACAGCCAGCAGCGGGACCAGATTCTTAGGCCGACACTCGCTGCTGCTGCACACCGTGTCTCTGGAAGCTCTAACATGGTGTCAGGACAACAGCAGCGCTCAGCAGGATTAATCAGCCAAACATACAAAGCAATACCTCATCAGGCAAAGACAAACATGGAGGCTGGGTCCAAGCAGAAAGAGGACTGGTTTGGGCCTTCTGAAACCTTAGCTGACACCCAGTTGTGATACTAATTAGCAGCCACAAAATCTCTTGTGGCCTTAGTTTCTTCATCGGTAAAATGAAGTTCAAGTGGGTGAGCTACAGGGTTCCCTGGAATGCAAAGACTTTAGCAAACTGTCTTGACTGAGGGGTAAGAATCCAACACTACCCCATCACATGGAATGGCTTTCCAGAATGAACAGATTAATTTGACAGTGTGTTTAATGTAACTAAGGTTCATATTTAAGCCCACATGCCTCCTTATTCGGGCATCTGATGACCATCTCCCAGTTTAACCAATGCAAAATTATCATCATCAACTAGCAGCTGGGAGGGACATGGGCCCAATTCAAACTTGGGCGTAGCCGTCTGTGCAACAGACCAACGGACCTCCGCCTGCTCTTACCCCACCAATATAGTGACAACATAAGGAAAACTCTCCCTCCAGTTTTTTTTTTTTCTTTCAATTAACATCAAGGAAAGGGAAGAGAAGAGGTAGAATTTACCTTATCGTGCCGTATCATCAGTGAGGTCTTAGAACCCAGGGCTGATAGGATCCCAGCTATCTCCACAGCAATGTAACCTGCACCGACTATGACACTGCGGCTAAAATGAAAGCACAGGGTTAACGTTTTTAAATAAACTTATTTTGCAATAATTTTAGATTTAAAGAGAAATTGCAAAGACAGTACAGCAATTTCCCTTATATCAGTTTTCCCTTACGTTAACATTTCACATAACCAGGGTACATTTGTCAAAGTAAGAAATTGGCATTGGTACATTACTATTGACTAAACCCTAGATTTCAGATTTCACCAGTATTTCTGCTAATCTGTTTTTTCTGTTCCAAGATCCAATCCAGAAGACCACAGTACAATTTATTTTTTTAATTTTTATTTTTTTTTTAGAGACAGGGTCTTACTCTGCCACCCTTGAATTCCTGGGCTCAACAGATCTTCCTGCCTCAGCCTCCCTCGTAGCCGGCACTACAGGTGCACCACCATGCCTGGCTAATTTTTCTTTCATTGTTTGTAGAGATGGGGCCTTGCTATGTTGCCCAGGCTGGTCTGGAACTCCTGGCCTCAAACGATCCTCCTGCCTCAGCCTCCCAAAGTGTCGAGATTACAGGTGTGAGCCACTGCACTCGGTCTACGCTGCAATTTTAAGTATAAAATATCCCTTTGTAGAAGAAGAAAAATGTTTTAAATGTTGTTTAGCCTGATTTCCTCAGAGGAGAAACAAACACGTTTGACACTGGAGAAGATTCCTTATGCAATGGTCCTCACACCTAAAACTAAAATCAGGGCCACTATTATTTGCCTCTGTTCAGTATTTCTCCTTGATGATTATGCAGTTCTATCGATCCTTGCAATATGATCAAAGGTCAAGTTAAGCAAGCCATTTTTAACGGGTAGGATAGATGTACAGTCAAACTAAACTCACTGTGAATAAATTCTGGTCTAAAAAAGAATTGTGAGCACTAGCTCCATGCTCGGATGAAGGTCTGAATGAATGGTGGAGAAGTTCTAATCCTGGCCCTAGAACTATAATGTTGACTTCCACACTGCAGCTTGGACAGTAAGTGCCCTCAGCTCGGGCTATCCCATTTGGGGCTGGAGTCCTCTACAGCTTCCAACACGGTGCTCCACCATCGTTACATTAGTAATCAGAGAAGAGCAGAGGACCCCCTTTCTCTAATACCTTCCCCAGGCAAGGTCCCCAGACTTCATAGATGGGCTGGATGAAGGATGAAGAACCCAAATTGCTTCAACTCAGAAGTGATGACCCTCTTATCCTACGACATATAGTAGAGAAAGACAAATTTCTACGTAGTTCAAAATCTTCTTCCATCTCTACCTTCCTCTTTCCTCTTATATGTTGACCTCTTTTCCTTTGAGTCTTCTCTCCCTCTTTTCTTCTTTCCTCTATCTTCTCTTTCTTCCCCAAACATTTATTATTTCAGCCCTACTTCATGCCAAGCACTGCTCTAGACGGGATGGATAACGGTCCCTGCCCTTGAGGAACTTCTGAGGGGGGAATCTGCTGGAGTCTGTTGAGGAAGACGTCCACAGTCAGTGCTTGCAGGGTAGAGAGCTCAGAAAATGCTGCAGCTCCCTGAACAACAAGTAGCTTTTGCCAGGGCTGAGGGATGCTGCCCGAGCAGAGAGAATACACAAGAAAAGGCACAAAGCAACTTGGCTTCTTCAGAGAATTGCAAGGAGCTCAGTGTTTTCCTCTCAGCTCCCAGAGGGACTTTAATCCTGCCACTTTCCGCTAAAGCATCCACTGGAAACAACCTTTTATTCAGTGGAATCCCCAGAGCATTTCTATTTCTCTCACTGTGGCCCCACAGGACTACTTGTACCACGGCGCCCGTGGGGTTCACGCTTCAGCCTCAACCGTGAGCCCTCTGAGAGCAAATCTTCAATCACTGCATTTTGCCTGCATTGTTTACTTATTTACTTGCCTGAATATTTACTTATTCACCAACATTCTAATAATGATAAAGGAGACTTAAAGAGAAAAGGAGAAAAAAAATCACCTGATTGTGAATTCATTTTTCTTGTGTTCCCAGAGCCTTTCGTTTACAATATGCACAAATGTAGATATTTAAACTATCAAATGAACAGATATCTATGGTGAAAGTCTCCAAGGGTGAGTCTAGACTGAATTCTAGCATCTAAACATGACAAGTCTTGATCGTATTTCTGGACACATCCTCATATGTGTTGTGTCTTTCAATCATAAAATCAAACAATACGAGGTGGATCATTTAACCCTAAATCAAACAATACAGGGTGGATCACAAGGAAAGGAAGGCTGTCCTCTAACACACTCCCAGGCCCTGACAGCAAGTCTAAAAGGACTGTAGGCTTTTCTCAACACTCCTCAAAGCCAGAAGACGGCCTGGCCTCAGTATCTCCATGGGGGGACGTGGCCTGTGTGGCTGTGGCACTGCAGAGCGGCCCTCTTGTCCCTCATCCGCTGTCAAGCGGAACCAAGGGAAAGGCACAAGCATGGATTATTAGTCACCTTCCCTGAAAGCCTTATGAAAGCACAGGATCAGGGCCTCAAACTGGATTGGCGACAGCTGCCGAGGGAGCAGCAGAGTTGAGCAACACGGCCTCTGGAGTGAGCGCTAGTCAGGACAGAAAGGCCAGTCTCTGAGCCCTCAGGGTCCCTCCTCGCGTTCCCAAGTGTCATCTCTTTTCACGAGTGAAGTGAGGATCCCTCTAACCTACAAAGCCTGCAATGCGCAGCACCTTTGAATTAGAGAACCAATCTTCCTCATTATCTCTTCCCCCTCTATGACTCTAAATCCACATCAGATGTTTACTAAGGTTATTGAGACAAATACATATCAAGAACAATGTCAAAAAATTTATTTTTGAGGCTGGGCATGTGGCTCGTTCCATAATCCTAGCACTTTGGGAGGCTGAGGCAGGAGGATCGCTTGAGCCCAGGAGTTGGAGGCTGCAGTGAGCTATGATGACGCCACTGCACTCCAGCTGGGGCAACAGAGTGAGACCCTATCTCTAAAACAAAATGAAAGAAAATGCATTTTTGTGAGCCTGACAGAACCTTCATTTATGGAGACCCCTCTGCACCAGCTGCTTTGAAAACCAGAATCAGCTACCTTGGACACTGTCAATTCATGCTGTATCAAGTTGAAAAAAGAAGCCAGCTTTAAGAGTTTACTATTTAGTCTTCAAATTACCCTGTATTTGATTTTGATTCTAAAAATTTTGCAATTGCCTCTAGCCACAAGCATGGAAACTTTGCATGATCTACTGAGGGGCACTAGTGAATGAGATCCCCAAGGTCATACAAAGAGAAGAGGTGGGAAAACAGAATTCAGGAAATGCCTACATTTGCAGTGGCAGGGAGGGGGAGGAAGAAGAAATGTTACGGGAGAGAGGGAGACGGGATGAATCACCGAGGTGAGGTGAGGTGAGGTGAGCTTACCCAGGCAATTCTTCCAGTTGAAAAAATCCATCACTGGTTATTCCAAGGCTGGCTCCTACGTAGAAAAACGCAACTGCGATCACACACAGCATTGCTCTTTCTCTTGTAAAATAGTCACAACATTTCATACAAGAACCAAACACCTTCTCAGCCAACATTCTCTCTGTCTTGACAAGTTTTGTTGAAGTCTCCACTTGGGAAGCTGCCAACCAAGTCTTCCCTGACTGAGTCAACATTTTTATTTTCTCTCTAGAAATTGAAGCCACGATGGCTAAATCACTTTTAAATTTCTCTGAAGACCTAAGACGCTCTCGGCTCTCATGAACAGGCTCTTGCTGGCTCTGCCGCACCCTCACACCCCAAGTGTAGGCAGGAACCCCCCACTCAGCCCTAGACCTCTTCTCTCAGCTCGTTCCTTCAGAGGTTTCAACCTCCCTGGGGAGGACTCCCAAATGCAGGGCTCCGGTTCCATGTTTCTAACTAACTCACTGTCCACTTCTCCGTCTATTTAGAATTGAACCTTAACTTTATCTTCCAAACCACACCTCTCTCTCTTAAGTTAACCACTTCCGTTAAAGGAGCCACCTTCCCTCAATAATCCAGACAAAGTCTTAAATTGCCAAGCTGTGATTCCTTCTCTTAGCAGCTCCTACCCCTGTATCCCATCAGTCACTAACTATATTGCATTTTACCAAATCCTGATTTCAGGTGTTGAATATATTTTTTTAAATGTGTCTTGGAATCAAGGAAACATAGTAACTGATTCTTCCTTCTTTGTGTCTTTTATGCCTGTTCTTGCCTCTCGTCCCGGACCTTATAGCAGAGGCTCAGTAACTGCAGATCTGAACCGAGATTTTTCTATCACGTGTCAGGTGCAAACACTAACTGCACAGACAACCGCACCGGTATTCTAACCGGTCTCCATCCTCTGCGCTCTCCCCCGTTCCAGTCACTGTCGGATGAGTTTCTAAAATTACCACTTAGATCTTGTCACTCCTCTATTTATACGCTAATAATTATTTGTCACAGTTGCTGTGAATTTAGAGATTCCTTAATTTGGCTTGAGGAGTTTCCACAATTTGGCCCTGACCCAATTCCAGTCTCAGCTCCGAGTACTCAGCTCAGAATTTTAGTGCTAGAAAAATTGGTTGCATTGGCTGAATGTCTTTCAAAGACATCTTTAGCACCCAGTGGTATTAATTGAGCACGTAATGCTCAATTTGTGAGCACTTTTCCTAGGAAGTCTTTCTGGATCATGCCTATCCTACCTCTGAAAATTTTAACCCTCACTGTCTGGCAGTGACCTTGCAACACTAACATTTTATTTTTTGCATTTGTTTTTATTATATGTTTTTTAAATTAACAAATGTATACGTTAAAAATTTCAAAATGTATAACAGAGTATGTAGTGAAATATGTAGTGAAATAAACAGAGTGAAAAGCAGGTTTCTTTCCGACCCTACAGCTCTTATCCTGTCCTTGGATGGGGTCACCATGACAGGGTTCCCGAGTATCCTCCCAGAGATATTCACATATGTATGGTCTCCCTGCCTTTTTAAAAAGACGTAAATTACAGCATACTATACACACCGTTCTAGTCTTTTTTTTTTCCCACTTAACAACAAAATTTGAATCATTCCTATCAAGGATGCTTATGTCCAATATTCCTTTTTTATTTTTTTGAGATAGGGTCCCGCTCTGCTGCCTAGGCTAGAGTGCAGTGGTGTCATCATAGCTCACTGTAACCTCAAACTCCTGGGCTCAAATGACCTCCTGGCTTAGCCTCCCACGTAGCTAGAACCTACAGATACTCGCCACCATACTCAGCTGATTTTTCTATTTTTTTCTTGTAGTGATGAGGTCTCACTATGTTGCTCAGGCTGGTCTCAAATTCCTGGCCTCAAGTGATCCTCCCGCCTCTGCCTCCCAAAGTGCGAGGATTACAGGCGTGAGCCACCGAGCCCGGCCCCAACTTTTAAGTTACTTGAGAACCGTTATCTTTGCATCTTTCATGGCAGCTATTCTTTACCTTCGGAGGTCATGACACTTTTTAATAGCTGGTGAAAATTATGAATCCTATTTCCAGAGAGGAAAAAAATTGCATAAATGCATACACATTCAAAATTTTCCATATAAATTCAGGCTGGTCATGGGTCTTACGAAGCCAATCCATGGAGAATACAAAAGATGTATAAACTATGTTCACCATGCACAAAGTCCTTATGAATCCAGTTGGGGAGAAAGACATGGACGAGGTGTGCTCATGATTCATCCCTGGGGCTTGGCTCCTGTGCGTATAAAGTGCAAAGGCAGATACAACCACCTCTGAGATTCCTCAGTGCTTTAATCTTCCATACTTCTCCATTCAAGAGAGAAAAGTATGCACATAAAGGTTCACTTAGCTAGTTAAGCTATATCCTTACGAGATTTTTCTCCTGTAAACAAAACAGTAAATACATGTGTCTTAGAAATCACCCATCAGATAAACTGAAGCTGGAAACAATCTATGCTACACCGGGAAGGAAGGAAGGAAGGAGGCTCTCCCTGATTTTTCTCCAACGCCTGCGCTATGATCTGACACTGGAGCCAAATTAAATCACTTAGCCAGTTACAGGTGGGCTCCACAGAGACCTTCTCTAATAGCCTTTTTCAAGAGAAAGAACCAGCAAAGGCAGATCCCACGGCATGGCTGGTCAGGGTGAAAGCAACGGTACATTCATTCCTCCCAACCGTTGTCAATGAGTGTTTGCCTTGGAAGACTCACCAGGGATCTGGCTCTCGTGGGGAATGGAGGGCACACCACCTGTGGCAATCAGGATGTGAGGCGCGGTGTATTTCTTCCCAGTGACCTCTACCGTGGGCTTGGGATCATTCGTGAATGCTGCGTGGCCGTGGATGAAGTCTATATTGGACTAGAGAAGGAATTGTGGCATTAGCCTGTTCTTAAGATAAAACAAAAACACCAGCCATAACTTATCAGCTCTTTCATTTCTCTACTGAAATGGTTTGCTGATGCCAAGAGAATTCTCTGTTGTTTGACTTTCTGCAGAACTCCTGACTCATAACTGATACTTAGGTCAGGAGGTTGCCATTCGAGGCCTGAAGTGTACAATAAGAAGAAACAAAGGTGCTATCTTGGGTCAAAACCCAGCAACCAAAAAATACATGCAAGTCACCCCCACAAGAAAAAAGATGGCATCTTTGACTCCAAGCATTGAGGGAGAAAGCCTTCCCCACTCGCAATGAAAACACATCACAGAATGATGTATTTGGAGGAGGGGCAGAAGCCTGAGAAAAACAAATGGATTAAGGTGAAAAGAGTAGAGACAAAACAGAAATACTCTGGCCAAGGGAGGAAAATGCAATGGTTGTTTGTGTTTTCTTAAACAAAAGGGAAGAATATCACAAAATTACATGACAATGAAGTTCTATGCTAGATGTGTCGAGAACTCAGACGTTGGTTTGCTCTTACTAGAAACTTCTGCACCGGGACTTTCATTTGGGGGCTGCTGGCAAAGCTTCTGCCAGCCCTGATGCGTGTCCTGGCATGCAAATGGGGACGACTTAGGAGGACAATGGAATGGAGGAAGCATCATTACCAAACAGAATGTTTTAGCATTTTGGAACATGCTTGGTTCTGCATCGAGTTATCTCCTCCTTTCCAACCACCCCTCCAGGCCTGTCCCTGCAGGTGCCCGGCTTAAGCTGCATCAAGATCAAAGACAAACCACTAGCTTCCAGAACAATCTTCCCTCAGAGGTAATGATTTCCTGTGCAGCGCTAGATAAAAAGGGGTGTGGGTCGAGTGTCGATAGTACAGATAGCAGTCTAGGGGAGGAAGTGCTGAGACTTTGATTTGCATTTTCTAGGATATTAGACAGAAAGTTTCCTCCTCTATACAGAATTTCTGTATCAACTATAACTAATTCCTTCTCCATGTGGTCACCGTAAGCTATACTACACATCAAGATTTGTTAAGTATTAAAAAATGCTGATTCCTCAGTGATTTTCCTATCTCTTTTGCAAAACTATTTTAGCTACCTCCATTAAAAAATTTTGTGTGGGGATTTTAGCATATAGCCAGTGGTATCCCTATACGCTGTGATTTTAAGGTCTGACAGCCTTTAAAAATCTCTTGTAGTCAGTGCATAGGGACTGTAGGCCCTTAAATATATTTTCCCCCTGAATTGGGGATTAAGGTAAAACAAGATTACTCTCCAAAAATAAATCCAATGAATGGTTAGAATCAATATAAAAGTATATGAGAAGCTTTGCACAGTGGCAGTATTGTAGCCAATGAGGTTTATCCGAGGTGCGATTATTGCCAATTAAAAAAAAAAAAGTATATGAGGCTAGTCATCTGTAGAAGCAACCCACCTTAAAAATTGGTTTATAAATATGCTAATGAGATTACAGTGGACCAATATCATCAAGAATCTATTGATCTAACTATAACCTAAGAAATCCTAGAAACTGCAAAGTGACCCTGCAAAGGCAAATGAAGGGTGGTGGCAATATGCTGTCAAGAAAAAGAGAATTAAATGATGCATAATTTATCGATGTCACTTGCGTGGTCCCAGGTGGACGAGGTCTGACATCTAACCACTAAGGCGGAAAAAGCCTCAGGTTAGCAAAGGACAACAGCCAGTTGCTGGAGGCAAACACATTTTGCCAAGTTTTCCTCATTCTTCGCTCATAAAAACAACCTTTGGAATCATAATTTGGTCTCCTGAGTAGATCCAGCCACCAAGGGTGAGGCTGTTCTGGGCAAATGAATACCGGCAGGTTTTCAGCCAGATAGTGTCCCTGATTTTAATGACAAAACTGGCATTCTGAGGCATAAATCAGTCTCCCATGTGTGAGATTTCTGAATCTAAGTGACAGGCCAGACCCACTCAAGACGTAGCCACCAGGGGAGGCCCGGTCTACCTCTGAACGGGTCAGAGGCTTCTGCTCTGACAGGTTAACTTCATAATCGTTAATCACAAATGAAATAATAGAAAAAACAAGAGCTCTAGCGACAGGTTACAAGTCTAGGGTACTCCAGCAGAGAGCAGCTCCGTCTCAAAGTTCAAAACCCTGCATACCCACCTTGGTTAGATTGTTCTGATATATGGTGTTCAGGCGGCTCACATAGGCATCCCGCTTTTCCTTAATGACACTGCAATGAAACCTCAGTCAGTTCTCAGAAACAGGATTTTCCTCTTCCAGTTAGTAACGAGGACGTCTGTCCCTGAACACCCCTGAGCAGAGAATCACAGACCGTCAACAGGAACGGCAGTGAATGAATGTCTCCGAAAACAGCCACCCCTCCCCCTGTCCACCTGCCTCCCCAGGCGTAGGATCCTCATTCCACTCAGCGGGGGATGCTCGGGCGGCTTCCTCTCTCTGCCCAGAAGGCAAGGACAAACGCTTCTGCACAGCGCCTAGGATGTGGTGGCCACTTAATAAATATGTGTTGAGTAAGTGGATTTGCCAAAGTTTTTTGAAAATTTGATGGCTTCAAAACATTTATGGCAGTTCCTTAAAAAGTTAAACACAGGATTGCCATGTGACCCAGCAATTCCACTTCTAGGTAGAAACCACCAAAAATTAGAAGCAGAGATTTTTTTTTTTTTTTGAGACAGAGTCTTGCTCTGTCACCTGGGCTAGAGTGCAAGTAAGTGGCATTATCATAGCTCACTGCAACCTCAAACTCCTGGGCTCAAGCGATCCTCCTGCCTCAACCTCCTGAGTATCTGGGACTACAGGCACGCACCACCATGTCTGGCTGATTTTTTTTAATTTTTAGTAGAGATGGAGTCTTGCTCAGGCTGGTCTTGAACCCCTGAGCTCAAAAGATCCTCCTGCCTTGGCCGCCCAAAGTGCTAGGATCACAGGTGTGAGCCACGGGGCCAGGCCCAGAAGCAGAGAATTAAACAGATACTTGTATACCAATGTTCATAGCAGCATTATTCACAATAACCAAAAGGTGGAAACAACCCAAAAGTTCACTAATGAATGAATGGATAAAGAAAATGTGGTATTATCCATGCGATGGAATATTATTCTACCTTAAAATGGAATGAAGTTATACATGCTGCAAAATGGATGAACCTTGAAAACATTATGCTAAGTGAAATAAACCAGACACAAAGGAACAAATATTGTATAATTCCACTTATATGAAGTACCTAGAACTGGCAAATTCATAGAGACAGAAAGTAGACTAGAGGTACCCAGGGGCTGGAGGGAGGGAGGAATGAAGAGTCATTATTTAATGGGTAGAGTTTCTGTTTGGAATTTCTAGAAATGGATAGTGGTGATAGTTGCAAACAATATAGTGGTGATGACTGCACAACAGTGTGAATGTACTTAGTACCACTCAACTGTATACTTAAAAACAGTAAAAATGATAAATTTTCTGTTACGTACATCTTAACCACAATAATCCCTCCACCTGCCCCCACAAAAGTTTATGGTTCTTAGTTATGAAAGAAAAATATTTACATTTGTAATTGAACCCTCTGAGCATGAACACTTACCGCCAGTTGAATTTACCCTCACAGCTTTGAAAACCGTAATCAACGTGATCGTGCATGAATTCAGAGTGGACAGCTGTGTTCCACATCACCTGTGAAAGAAAGACCCAAAACAGTCGTACATAAGTCCGGAGGGAAGACAGGAACCATGAGTGAATGGTAACTCGGTAATAGCAGATAAAAATACTGAATTAAAAAAAAAACTTAAATTAAAAAAACTAAACATTTTAGAGGAGAAAGTTAACAACTCTGACCAGATGGATTTTATAGTGAGGCTTCTGAATGTTGGGGGATATTACTTCTGTTAAATTACCTAGTTTATAAACACTGTAAAAATAGGATATTATGGACCTTACAGTCCTTCCTTTAAAACATATTATTGCTCACGTTATCTTTTTAAGTTTCTTTAAGACCTGCCCTTTTGGATTCAGTTTCAGGAAATGAAATTGCGTATGTAACTTTACAGGAAAGGGATTTAGTAAAAAGCTATTATATAAAGTCGAAGACTGGCTGGGTGTGGTGGTTCACACCTGTAATCCCAGCTTTTGGGGAGATGGAGGCAGGAGGATTGCTTGAGGACAGGAGTTGAAGACTAGCCTGAGCAACACGGCAAGACCCTGTCTCGGCCGGGCGCGGTGGCTCACACCTGTAATCCTAGCACTCTGGGAGGCTGAGGCGGGAGGATCGCTCGAGGTCAGGAGTTGAAGACCAGCCTGAGCAAGAGCGAGACCCCCGTCTCTACTAAAAAATAGGAAGAAATTATCTGGCCAACTAAATATATATATAGAAAAAGTTAGCTGGGCATGGTGGCGCATGCCTGTAGTCCCAGCTACTCGGGAGGCTGAGGCAGGAGGATCGCTTAAGCCCAAGGGTTTGAGGTTGCTGTGAGCTAGGCTGACGCCACGGCACTCACTCTAGCCTGGGCAACAGAGCGAGACACTGTCACAAAAAAAAAAAAAAGACCCTGTCTCCACCAAAAATTGAAAAATTAGCCAGGCGTGGTGGCGAGCACCTGCAGCCCCTGCTACTTGGGAGGCTGAGACAGGAAGATCGCTTCTAGCCTGGGTGACAGAGTGAGACCCTGTCTCAAAAAAAAGGTCCAAGACTGAAATTTTAAGGAGAATGAATTCCTATTCTGTATTCAGTAACTACAAACATGCCCTTATCAGGATGTATGTAACTACACAACTGGAATTCAAAGCTTCAACACATCTCTTATAGAATGTAGCTGTAGAATGTCCAAGGCCTTGGACCCCTCTAAAGGTTCACTGAAAAATCATTGCCATGAGGCAGATTAACTGGAGAAAAGGCACACAAGTTTATCTAAGGTGCTTACACATACTTGTAAGAAATATCTAGAATTGGCAAATTCACTGAGACAGAAAGTAGAATAGAGGCACCCAGAGGCTGGGAGGAGAGAGGAATGAAGGGTTATTATTTAACGGGTAAAGTTCAGAATGAAGACCCAAAGATACAGGGAAAATTGTCCATTTTTATGTTTAGGTTCAACAACATATGGACAGCTGTGTAGAAATATGATTGGACAAAAGGGTATGATCTGATGCTAATAGACTGAGTGGGGGAGCCCAGCAAGGCCTGTCTGTCTAGATTATTCGTGGCCTGAGCAGCATCCTTCCTTCCGGGTGTGTGGCAGGACCCTCTCTGGAATGGGGGGCGGGGATCCCATGACCTGCAAACAAGTAGGTCAGATAATTCCCTTATGGCTTGCTTTTACATGGAATAATTTTAGGTTTTTTGTTTGTTTTGTTTTTTATCCATTTAATACTTTCAAAAATTTTAGGTTTTATGGCTGGCTTTTGGGAAAAGGGTTCTGTGGCTTTTATGACCCACCTTGGGGAAGAGGGATTCCAGCTTTGATGGCCAGCTTCAGGGAAGAACGGGACTGAGAGGCGGGAGGGTTAGAGAAAACCTTGGGCTTCTGAGGCCTTCATTCCGGGGTGCTGTTTTCTGAGCTCCAACATAGCTACAATCTGTAGAGGTCTTATATGCTAACTAATCATCACGATAACGGAGTTCAAATTGGCATCGAGAACTCTAGATGACAAACTACCATCTTCCTTTGTCGGATAAGCTTTAGACTCCATTTTTTCCTTGGATGCCTTCTTTGTACCTATCTCCCTATATGCCTAAAGATGAATATATTGATGACTCTGCTAGATTTTTTTAAATCAAGGTGAAATTCATGTAACATAGGATTAACCATTTTATCTGCTTGCTCTTTATCTTAATGCATATGGAAGATTTATCAGCACCACAAATAAATCGTGTTATGTTAATGAATATCACTTTACCTCATATCCCCACCAGGTTAACATATTTATTTGTTTCCAATTTGCACTATGTGTAATGCTATGGCATTAAACAACTGCAGTGGGCATTTAGGCCAGAGCTCATCAGGGTGGTAGGTACCAAGCACACCCATCCTTCTGGTTCTTTCTCTCTTGCTACCTCGCTCTACCACTCGGGCAGGGGAGTTACTCTGGGCTTCAGTCTGTTCTACAAAAATAAGAGGCAATTACCAACTGACCCTCAAGAGTGCAAAGCACTTTGAAATCAGTATAGCCCTATAAAAATATAAGATAAATGCCTACCACATGTGATCAGAAGTAGGTAAAACAATATATGAGACAAAATATTTCAGATTCAGTTTTCTATGCAGTATTAGCTCAGTGGTATTTTTTGTTAATAAGGTAGCACCAATCAACACTGACTTTACTATCATAATTGGTTTAGGCTACATAAAACCACCTTACGGTTAATTTACATAACTCATATAGCCATAATTGCATGACTTCAAGTAGAACAGATTCCAAAAAGTAGAACTAAAAGTTAGAAAGAAAATAATTGAGGGAAAATATCCCAAAGGAAAAAAGAAATCTTCCTAAAACAGAAAGAAAAAAAAAAAATCTGTACTATGGAACAGATTTCAGAAAACCTTTCTGGAATTACACTCAGGGTTCGTCACTAATGAGACTAGGATGTTTGTTTACATAATACCGAAAAGACAGCAATGTAAAATGTAATGCCAGTAACAAAAGGTTGTAAGCTTGGGATTATAACATGTTTTGAAAGTACATTCAAATGAGGATTAACATTATTTGCAACTATAAGCAAGAGTCAACTTTGGAAATAGGAGCTGCTGTTTCTTCCTCTTTGTCGAGGGTAAAGTATGGGTTCAAGGTGACCTGCACCACAGATATTAAGACCAAAAAAAAATCACTAATGTGGAAAAGAGAATCCACAAGGCTACAGAACTTAATGGGAATACTTAAGAGTCCATTCCCTCATTTGGCTGGCTCTCCCCATTGAGAAAAAACTATCCTGTGATGTAGATGACCAGTCTTAATTAGTAGGCCGAGATATAATCTCACTCACTCTAAACCAATAGATCAATGGATCATTTTATAAGATCATTCCCTTGTGATGTCAGGTAATCAATTCACTAGCCTGTCTGATCACTCCTGAAGTGACCCAATAAACTTGAATTTCTGGAATAGAAAAGGTGGGACTACTATCCATAAAGGTATCCATCTGCTGTACCAAGAAATGTCATTCAAATAACTTGAGAAATACAACCTTAGAGATACCCAGAATCACATGATACACGATTTTAAAATGAGTAATTTATAGTGAAATATACTTCTGTGTTTAAAACCAAAACCTACCACCTACAAAATAAAATAAACAAAACCCGAACAACCATCTTGACACGTCTTTCCAGGAGAAGAAGCAATGCTAGTCTCCCTGGGAAAAGCTGGTTTGCACGTGCCTTGGAGCAGGGGAAAGACCAGATGGCTTGCAGCAGACTCAGCAAAGTCACCCAGGGTGCCGGTACTTGGCCAGGGCCACGTGAGGGAGGAAACTCTGCCTGTGCCATCATCCACTTAACGTCTTGGTCACATCAGCATTTGGGCAGATGTTGTGTAGAAACGTTTTTATTTCCTGGCTGGATCTTCCTAGTGAGAAAAAGTGATCCTGTATACATGGAGGGTGCTTTTCTTTCATGTCGTGACTACAGGTATTTTTGGTCAGTCTTTGTTCCCTCCGGGCCATCAGAAGTTTGAGGTCACTGTGTTCCATTCCCAGTTACCTCCCCACTGGGCGCACCCCGGGAACGCTGTCACTCTGAGAACTTCCCACGTGGTGAAGGTTCAGGATGAATTTCTTTTGCATGTGTGATGCAGTTAGTGTCCGGGAGCTAATATTTCTGTGGCTATCTCCCCTCCTTCATTTCTTCCTAGCTGAAAATGACACTCACTTGCCCAGTCTCCGGCAGGGGGTAGCTTAAACCTGACCAGGGTGAGAACGTCCTGCCAGGTGCTCCTGGAACCACCAGAGGCCATGAGGATTCTGATTATACACCCAGGATGGCAGGAGACGGGGCAGAAGCCAGGATCGTTCCAGATATCCTCAAGTGCTAAGCCCATCTCAGCCACTCCCTGTCTCCAGGCTTCTTGATAAGTGATATTAAAAAAATATAAACAAAAACCATCCTATTGCTTAAGCCACTTTTAGTGGGGTTCTCAGTTCTTTTCTACAGAAAGAATTTTAACTGATATGTTTGGAGACATTCTTGTTCTGATCATGATTTACCAAATAGAAAAAGGATTGTGAAGGGAAAGAGAAATAAAAATCCTACCTTTTTGGGCACACATCCAACATTCACCTAGAAAAGAAAAAGGACATACTTTAAGGATATTGGACTCAAACCATCCAACGAACCCGCAAGAAATAATACCCTAAGCATCACGCAAGGAGACATCCTTGAGTTCTGAGTCACAATGAACTATTAACAAATTCTATAGTTACTTCCTTTTTTCTATTATAGAACTGGAAAAGATGAGAACGTTATTTTCCTTATGTGATGAAGTTGGGAATTTTACTCATCAGCATGTTCTGAAAAAAGGCAGACAGACAGAAAGTGCAATCAGATCATCTGAGCAGCTGTCTTAGGAGATTTCTGGGAAATGTACTGTTGGGAGTAGGTAGATAAACACCCGGATGGCCACTGAACAAAACCTCTGTGGAAAGCCACATTATTCTTCAGGGCCAAAGGACAATGAACCAAGTAGTGAGATTTATGCAGGCCATTAAGTCTCACAGAATTGCTAGAGATAGACCACAAATTTGACTCTTAGCTTCTAGCAGCCAATACACAAAAGAAAACACAAATAGTTAATAAGATTTCATCAAGCAAAAAGTAACCAGATATTTAACAAAATAACTAATCATACTGGTAAGGCTAATTCCTCCCAAGGGTCCTTATAAACAAGCTTCAGTGTACATCCTTGCACATTTCATTTTTGTGCACATCTGTTAATTTTCCTTTGATCATTTTCCTAAAACTTCCTTTTAAAAAAAACTGGGTTAAGTAGGACTCTAATTTACAAGGCCTGGAGGGTAAAAAATGTGGACTTGATTGAATGAATAAGCCATTCAGGGTACCCTAGCTGAGGAGTTGCTTACAGAAGGAAAACTAGATTGATCTCACTTTTTTGAAAGACAAATTACAGACTGTTAGCTCTCTAGACCTGCCAGTGAATGTGTATTTCAGATGCCCTTTAACCTTAGAAATACTGACTGGAAGGCACTGGTGATGTGCCTTGGCCAAGACAATGAAGTTAGGAGACTTAACTGTATATCTTAAAAAAAAAAAAAAAAAAAATCAATATTGTTCACTTGGAGGGGAGGGGGTGGGGCAAAAAATGTTCACACATGTCTATTGACAGAGTGAAGACTGAACATTTTAGAGACTGGTACATATTTACCAAAAGCATAAAAATATAACGTATATGGCATGGGACTTGGGATGTTGATTAACCATTAGGAAACAAATTTGAGAAAACCTAAATATATATTAGAGCTCACAAAAACGGCTTTGATTTATGACTATTTCTAAGCATTTAGCCTAAAGAAGTAACCTAAGATATAGAAAACCTGAATGTACAGAGAAGATCATGTTATGTATAAACACATATATGACTATAGTTATTTTCATTATGCTATTAGTATATAGAAAAATACTCATGGAATCAAAGTGAAAAAACAAGACTAAATAGAAAATTACATGTAAAAACAGAAAAGGTAAAAGATAATTAGGCAATAAAATATTTTTCATCTATAAGACTGGTACAAATTTAAAAGATTGATTATAACCAGTGTTAGCAAACACTTCCCCTTGGGTCCAGAAATTCTACTTTTAGGAATGTAACCTAGAGAAATAAGGTGTTTTTTGTTTTCTAGTGGAGGAGAAAGTTTCATGTTATGCTCACATGCCCAAAGATGCATGTATAGAGATATTAGCTGAAGCACAATCATAATGAATAACTGGAAACAAGTTAACCATCCAATGGCAGGGAAATTATCAGTTATTTACTTATTTGGGATTGTTTTTCCTGAAAAGAGAGGGGTCATTAGGATACTGATGACTTGCAAAAAATTAAATAAAAGAAAAAGAAACAAGAGTTGGGTCATATACTGCCTAGTTTTGGACTTGAGTTTTTTTCAATGAGATTATGCTACAATAAGAATTCTAAAGGCAAGAGAAGCTAGAACTCATGGGATTGAGAGAGGGGTACAGAAGTTAAGCCTAATAAATTAAAGGATTCAACACCTACAGCAGCATTACAAGCACACTATGGAGAAAGTACTTTATACCAAAGTTACCCATATACTTGGCACCAGTGTGAAAGTCGGGCCATCTTGGCCCTTAGAAGAAGTATATTCCAAAATCTTTTTTTAAATTGCCTTAAATAACTTTAGAATAATCTATGGCTTTCTACCTAGTCTGCCCTCACATCTGGCCAGCTGAGGATATCCTATTTCTCAACCCCCAAGTAACCTGACAAAGTTATGGGTATAGATGGAATGAGCCATTTCTAAGGAAGGAGGATGACAGGAGTTTCTTAACGGTAAGAGCAGAGGAAGGTGGCAGAAACCCGGAGGGAAGAACAATCCTAGTGCCTTAGTGGGGGGCGATCGTATTATCAAACCCGCCTTTTCCAGCTCATTTAGCAGACAGTGCACTTCCTGGTACCTTCAATCCACACCTTGATATCCTGCAGTCTGCAGCTTACATTCACTAAGAGGCTGCAGCTAGGACAGACTCCCAAACCAATTTCCCCCAACACAGAGGTGATTTCAGTTTGCTAAATATCACTCTGCTGGTCCTCCAGCCACCTTCTCTGGCTTTCCGGGAAACCTTAAAACCAATTCAGGGTGTCATAAAACACTAAATGTTCTGAACCACTCCCATACATCATCAATTGACTTCTCATGTACGTTCGAAGCTATTCTAAAGTTATTTAAGGCAATTAAAAAAAAAAGGTTGGAATATGCTTCTTCTAAGGACCAAGATGGCCTGACTTTCACACTTTCATTCATTCAGAAGTACTGGTTAGGCACCCACCTGTGCCAGGCATTATGCAAGGGAAAGCACTAAATGGATCCAGTCCCTGCTGTCATGGAGCCCACAGGCCTGGCCACAGAGAGGCTCTCAGCCCATCCCTGAGCAGCGGGTCAGAAAGCAGAGGAAGAGGGTGGTGGAAAATTGTGACCCTCTTGGGCCAGAGAACCTGCACTCCAGCACAGCACACTTTGGGGCCTAGAGCTTTGGAAGACAGAATGCCTATGACCCTGAAATACTACTGTCCAATTTTGGACGCTCCTGGAGATAGGCCTCTGGGGGTGTCCACTGGTTTTAGAGACCTATTTACGCTCCAGCACAACATGACATCAGGGGCTCTCACTTGGAAGGGATGCAAAGCACATCTAGTGACGTCCAAAGCTGGGGAAGTCAGGGGCGAAGAGCTGGTCCAGTCCTGCTCACCCCTGCCCACCCTTCTTCAACAATGTGTGCATCAGGCTGTCAGAACCTCAAGCCAGACAGACAGACAGGGAGTTTGACTCTCAGCTCTCCCACTTAGTAGTGGCTGTAGCTGGTAAGTTTCCAAATCTCTCTGAGCTCAGTGTCTCATTTCAAAAATTGGGAATGATAGTACTTCCATTTTAGAGGTTTTGAAAAGGTTAGAGATAATGTGTGTAAGTACCTATGTCTAAGTTAAGATAGATCTTATGGTGACGCTGACAGCTCTGAATTATTTCTGCAGTCCGCTGGCTCCTGTGTGCACTCAAGGCATATGGAAAATGGGGGACACTCTCCCCAGGAGGCTCCCCACCTGGAACAGATCAACTGATCGCAAAGAAAGTTTGCCTCCCAGGCTGGGGCAGGAGTGTGATGAGTTCTCAGGGCTCTGACTGCCCAGAGGAGCACACAGCTAAGACCCGAAGCCTACCACACTTTCCACCCGGCAGATTCCTTTGATGCACCTTGGTTCTCCAGGTTGGCCTTAACCAATAATAGGCCATAGGAAGAGACAAGTTTCTCATGTGCTCGTCAGTAAACTCATCGTCACGGGACTCTTGTAACTTGGCTTCCCTTTCCAAACTGACAATACATCTCGGAGAGCTTCCTGCTCCAGCCATGCTTGATGTTCAGCATCTTTCTGTTCAGTGGACCTGCCAGCACCGTCAACAGGGAGCCCTCTACGCAGAGAGTCTGGTGACACAGGTGGCAAAAGTCAGAAGCTTCACCACTTTTCCCAGGGCTTGCCCCCTTACCTTCAATTCTGCCTGGACAGGTACAAACCTCACACTGCCTGTGCTGGCGGTAAAATGAGACCTTGGTTAACGTGTAACTGTCCCTGGCGAGAATGTCACCTGTGCTCAATCATAAACCTCCTTCCCCTGGTTCCCCACTCGCACCCCTCACCACAGAGTTGCCTACAGTTTCCTCCCTCTGTCTTCCTTCTTTGCAGCCTAAAACCTAGTGCAAGACCAGGAGGACGAAGAAGCACTTAGAAAACAGACCAGTCATCATTTGCAAAACAAAACACAATCGAGTCTTCGACTCATTCTATTAGCAACTATAGAGTGTCTATCTACTACGTACAAGACACTGTTCTAGGGGGCTTGGAACAGATTGGTGACCAAAACGGAACAGATCCCTGTCTTTGTAGCATTTCATCAGCTTTATACCAACAGTGGCCAAACAGTGTACAAAGTATACAAAGTAGAATCTAAAGCAGGGGTAGGGAACCTGTGGCCTTCTAGGTCCTTACGTGCAGCCTTTTGACTGAATCCAAATTTTACAGAACAAATCCTTTTATTAATACATGTTTGTTCATCTTTTATATTTTTATTTTATGTTTAAAACGAACGTATTAAAAATACTAAAGTACAAAATAACTTCAACGAAAACAGTCCTCCCAGATTGACCGGCACAATTAGAAGATCAATAAACCGTAAGGGCTAAATTGACGGCTGCTACACTCATGATTTAGTTCTAACTTCCCCCACCTGGCTGGTGCCCACCAGCCTGCAGGAGGCTGCTTGGCGAGAGCTTATGGAGGTCGAGTACACCAGTCTGTTATCAGCTTTTGGCAATGGCGCACTGAGTTTCTGTTTGAAATGGAATTTGTGAATAGTTGCACAGCTCAACAGTATTTTTAAATTCTGTCTGTGTCACAGTCTCTCACGTCAAAGAAGACCAAGAGAACACTGAAAGGAAGAAAACAGATTTTTTAATGAGGACTGGGAATTGTATTATTATCTTGTTTATGTTAAAGATAAGATGATTTGCTTGCTTTGTGATACTGCAATAGCAACATTAAAGAAATTCAATGTTCATCAGCATTATAACACTTAGAAGGACCACAAATATTTTAAATTAAAGAGAGAGACACAAAAGGTTGTATTGCGTAATTTAAAAGATGAAAAGCCTGCTGGGTGCGGTGGCTCATACCTGTAATCCTTAGCACTCTGGGAGGCCTAGGCAGGAGGATCCCTTGAGGCCAGGAGTTCAAGACCAGCCTGAGCAAGGGTGAGATCCCATCTCTACCAAAAATAGAAAAATTAGCCAGGCATCATAGCATGTGCTGTACTCCTAGCTACTTGGGAGGCTGAGGCAGGAGGATCGCTTGAGCCCAGGAGTTTGAGGTTGCAGTGAGCTACGACGATGCCACTGCACTCTCCGGAGGTAACATAAAGAGACTCTGTCTCAAAAAAGAAAACAAAAAGCAAAAGCAAAGACAATTCTTTCAAGCAGCAATAAGATCTGGAAATAATGCCACTGAAGCAACTTATAAAGTAGCTTATTTACTCAGGAAAAAAGAGAAGCCATTCAGTGATGTAGAAATTGTCAAAGAATGCATTGTTAAAGTTGTAGAATGCTTAGACTCCGATAACGTTTCAAAGTACAAACAATTTCCTCTTTCAAGAAGAACCATAACTGGTCAACAGCATAAATCAGCCTTCAGTTTAACAGAACAACTTCATACAATACTTCAAAAGGAAAATATATATTATTCAATCGCTTTGAATGAATCAACTGATATTACTGACTCGGTGCATGTTTTATACTTCATTTGGGTCATAACAGAAGATTTTCTTTGTTACCAAGAGTTACTCGCTTTGGACCCTCTTGCAAACAGAACACAGGGAATAGATATCTTCAATAACTTTCAAGATAAATGTCGTGAAGTTGGACTGAATTTGGTAAATTTAGTGAGTGTATGTACAGACAGTGTACCTTCCATGACAGGAAAACAAGAAGGATTTTATTGCACAGATAAAAAAAGTATTAACAAATCCAGATGCTCTCATTTCTTTTCATTATACCTTGCATCAGCAAAATCTCTGTGCTAAAGCTACTATTTTAAGTGACATTTTGCAATAATTTCTAAGTATTGTTAACTATGGATTTGCCTATCATTCTAAAGTGCATTGGCTATTGCAGGGACAGGTATCCCTGTGAGAACAGTTAAATTTTATGAAGAACAGAATCAGCAATGTGAATTATTAAAAGAAGATTTCTATAGGAATGCAGCATTTCTGTGTGATATCATGTCAAATCAAAATGACTTGAATATTTCTTTGCAAGGTAAAGCTAAATCTATACATGATATGTGACAAAAAAATCCAAGCATTTTAAAAATAGCTATCTTTTTTCAAAACACTTCTTCAGAAGGAAATTTTGGACAACATTCCCCAATTAGCAAAGTCTTGATGAACAGGATGAGATATGCAGATCATCTGAAGAACATGCAGCTGTTACAGATCTATTGACTGGAGACTATAAGGACAGGTCCACTGACTTTGAGAATCATGACATCACACTCAAAGTAACATTTTAGCCTCACCTAGTTGATGTCACCAAGGCACCTAAAGAACTAGAGATGGGGCCCAGCGCGGTGGCTCACACCTGTAATCCTAGCACTCTGGGAGACTGAGGTGGGAGGATCGCTTGAGGTCAAGAGTTGGAGACCAGCCTGAGCAAGAGTGAGACCCCATCTCTACTAAAAATAGAAAAAATTAGCTGAGCAATGAAAATAGAAACAAAAAAAATTAGCCAGGTGTGGTGGCTGATTTCTAAAGCAAAAAAATGAACTGAGACATTTGCAAGAGGTATTAACAAAGGTTGGAATTCAAATTGTTTTTGCTCAATACTTAGCTAAGCAGAACATTAGATTAACCTGAACCTCCCCGTCTCAGGAATCATCAAACTTAAAAGGTCTGTTACTCTGGGGCACTGAGGGGGACCCAGAAAGAGTTCAGTGAGATAAAACTTTTCTGGAATGGCAGTTCTCTCTACCTGATGCTCACTACAGCGCGATCTGGGCACTATCTCCTGCCCCATGCCCGAAAAAGAACAGGATCTGGGAACCCACAACCTATTTAATCCCTAATGTTGCAACGCTGGAATGTGACTTACAAATGCCAAAGGTTATAAGTATTTCCATGTCATTCCTTCAATTTCACCCTACAAGAAAACATTCTGTTGCCACTTTTCAAAGTATGTTTTGCAAAAAAACAGAAACTCTGAGGGATTCAGAGGCAGTCTTTCTTTTCTTCGCCCTGCAGGCTTAGTGGGTTTTGAGGCAGATGGTAAAGCAGTGTTATACTAAGACTGGAGCAAAAAATTCAACATCAAGAAAGTAATTAAAAGCCAAATTTCAGCAACAGCATTTGCCTGCTTCAACTAACCCCACACCTTATGAGCAGTCCTTTATTTGGCACTTTATGAATATACGTGGGCCCTATTTTATCAAGATCTAAACCCAGGAAACAGTAATTTTTTGTGTTTGAGGGATACCTGTCAATATTGAAGGAAGTAATGACAGAGTTCCTTTAAACTGACCTCTTTTTAGTAAATTACATTTAGAAATGCCATGTTCAGCCTTATTGGGAGACAGACACCATAATATCAAAGTGCACCGTGTCACTTCCAAGTTAGGTTATGATTTATGGGTTGCTGAGTAATTGTTTTCAGCCTAGTTGAACAGTGATCTACTGCAGTGCTCCCCAACCTTTTTGGCTCCAGGGACTGGTTTCACGGAAGACCCTTTTTTCCCTGACGGGGGTTGGCGGTGGGGGGTGGCTATGGGTGCAGCTCAGGCGGTGATGCCAGTAATGGGAGTGGGTGGGGGCAGGCAGGGGGTTTGGGGACCCTACTGAGCTGCCTGTGTCTCCTGTTTCTCTTTCAAAACTGCAGCCTCTCCAGTTGGTGCTATGTGACTTAGTGATCAAGGCTTTTGTCACATGATCAACCCTTACTATCCAACTCTCACTGGTGAGAACTACGTGCCACAACCACAGGAACCTGGTTACTCTTTATCACAGAATCAGTACACTCAGCAAGAACACGTGAGCTCCCACAGGGCCTGGAGCAAGGGGAGCGGCAGGTAAAGGTGAACTTCTCAAGCTGGCTCTACCCACGTAGGTAGAGCCCTGAACCACGAGACTAAGCTCCCAGAAGGTTCTAATTCACCTTGGTTTTGGGCAACCTTTGCATTCTCCTTGGTCTACATGTGATCATGAGAGAAGCAATATATTTAGCTTTTTGGAGACTTTAAAAACTGAATTCAAGGGGAGAGCGGGGAGGAGGGGATGGGTATATTCACACCTAATGGCTGCAGTGTGCACCATCTGGGGGATGGACATGCTTGAAGCTCTGACTCAGTCGGGGCAAAGGCAATATATGTAGCCTTTGTACCCCTGTAATATGCGGAAATAAAAAAAAAATTTAAAAAAAAACCCTGAATTCAAGCTGGGCACATCTATGGTCCCGGCTACTCAGGAAGCTAAGGCCGGAGGATCACTTGAGTCTGGGAGTTCGAGGCCGGCCTGGGCAACACAGTGAGATCCTGTCTCTCAAAAAATTTAAAAACTTCACGTTTTTTTAAAAACTGAATTCAAAGATCATTTCATATATTTTTTTCTACCCTCAGAAATGACTTAATTGCAGTGGGCAGCAAGGGAATTCCAGGGAATAAGAGAAGATTTCTTTCAGTTTACCATTTTTTTTTTTTTTTTTTTTTTTTTTGAGACAGAGTCTCACTCTGTTGCCCAGGCTAGAGTGAGTGCCATGGCATCAGCCTAGCTCACAGCAACCTCAGACTCCTGGGCTTAAGCGATCCTCCTGCCTCAGCCTCCCGAGTAGCTGGGACTACAGGCATGAGCCACCATGCCCGGCTAATTTTTTTTGTATATATATTTTTAGTTGGCCAGATAATTTCTTTCTAGTTTTAGTAGAGACGGGGTCTCGCTCTTGCTCAGGCTGGTCTCGAACTCCTGACCTCGAGCGATCCACCCGCCTCGGCCTCCCAGAGCTAGGATTACAGGCGTGAGCCACCGCGCCCGGCCCCAGTTTACCATTTTTAAAGTCTAATCCAATATACTACAATTACAATTTTTTTGATACAGAAAAATAAAGACGAATTTAAGTGTGGAATCATACCGTTAGATCTACACACAGTTCTTTCTGTGGTTCATCCACTATGCTTTAGTGGTAGTTCTGGCCTCTGTTGCTTCTTGTACTTTGAACACAATATGGGGCAAGGTCATCTCATACCTCAGCTTCTTACCCTTTTTCCTCAAATGTCTTGAAGTGACAAATTCTATCAAAGAAAAATGAACTCTCAGGTACACCAAGTAACTTAGCTCAAGCTGCTCTAACAAAACACCATCGATTGTGGGGCTTTAAGAAGCCACAGACATTTACTTCTCATAGTTCCGGAAGCTGGGAAGTCCAAGACCAAAGTGCTGGCAGATTCGCTGCCTGGTGAGGGCACTTTTCCTAGCTTTCAGACAGATACCTTCTCTTCCTTCTTGCTGTGTCTTCACATGGCAGAGAGAAAGAGAATTCTGGTGTCTTTTCCTCTTGTGTTAAGGGCATCTATCGTGGCACCCCGTTCTCATGACCTCATCTAAACTTAACTACCTCCGCAAACCTCCCCTCCAAATACCATCATGCTGGGGCTCAGGGCTTCAACATATGAACTTGGAGGGTGGGGATGGGGGAGACAGAAACACTGAGTCCACAGCACCAACACGCGTCACTCCTAGGGAGGAGGCTACTCCATCATCTCACAGGATGGGGGAAAGCCTCCTGGTAGAGGAAGACTGAGGAGGAGTCAGAAAACCAAGGTAAGTCACACCATACAGATGCTCTCGGAAGCCGCCCTCGGCTGGTTACAGCAGAAGCACGAAATTATGAAACTAGAAAATGTAAGGACTCTAGGACCAAACTCATTGTCATCTGAGCCCCACAACCATTCAGGGTTTGCTGGATTCCTTCTGATGCTTCCACTGGGTGAAAGTCTTCACACAGTCCCTGCCCCGACAAAACCCCTGGCAACGTGTCTGGCTCGTGTTCCAGGATCACAATGGAGCTTTTAAAAAACACGCCAGGGTCTGGTGCAGGACGCTGGTCCAAAACAACGACCTCCCATAAACTTTGTTGAACAGCTGACTAAATGAGTGAACACAAAACAATGAAAGACACAACAATCCCACCACCTGTAAATACCCACTGCTAGACGAAGACTCTTACTTGAACCTTTGGTGTGAGTTCATCCACCAAACTTTAAAAATTTGCCAAGCTTTAAAATTAATGTATTTTATTGAGCAAAGAACTAGTTGGAGAGGCAATCTTAAAAGAAACTTCTATTTGCCCTCCCCAAGGGACACCTCCCAATAGCATCGCTAATCAGAAAACCATTTTCGTCGTGTCATTCTCCTGCTCAAAACCCTGCACAGTTCACTGTGCTTCTAGAAAGTCCACATTTTTTATTCACCACAACCTACCCATCAGCTTCCTTCCCATCTCTTACTTATATTAAAGAGACACCCTTTGAGCCAGTCAAATTCGATCACACAACATATCCTGCTTCTACGCCTTTGCCCCAAACCCTTCCCTGTCAAAGAATGACATTCACCTTCTGCGTTCAGAAAGAAAGAATCTTCTTCCTGAAATTCTCCCATGGTGCCCGAGCAGAAGCGAGAATCCCAACTCTTCTCCAGACGACTGTAATCTGTTATTACTTACAGCAGTTAACACAGACCACTCCCTTTTGGGGTTGACTGTCTACATTTGGTCTCCCCTACCATGGTGTAAATTTCTTGAAGGGACATTAGTCTTACAAATATTTGTATCTACCCTTTTCTCTCTACCTGCCCGAGTCTAAGCACTCAGCACTTAAAATACAAGAAATGAAGACAGGGACCAATGAAATGATGTCCTTCAGAAAGCCTTTATTTGTCCCTATACCTGCTTGGAAACCACTGCCCACAAGTTTATCAATGCAGCTGCGGACAGCCCACATAACTGGAATCCTTGAACAGATATAAATCCACGTCTTATCCATTGGTTATATCTTCTCCAATAATCAACACATCCCTACACCTTTCCTTGTAACTGAAAATGAAAAGCCAGTTTGAAAAGAGCCCTATGGAATGTCATTAAAATGTTAAGTAGGGAATTTCCCAAAGATATCACCGCTTAGATGCAGATAAAAGATGCTACAGCACAATGAGATTGTTATAATAAAACAGGAGACTAGGCCGGGTGCTGTGGCTCACGCCTGTAATCCTAGCACTCTGAGAGGCCAAGGTGGGTGGATCGTTTGAGCTCAGGAGTTCGAGACCAGCCTGAGCAAGAGCGAGACCCCGTCTCTACTAAAAAAATAGAAAGAAATTATCTGGACAACTAAAAATATATAGAAAAAATTAGCCGGGCGTGGTGGCACATGCCTGTAGTCCCAGCTACTCGGGAGGCTGAGGCAGGAGGATCGCTTGAGCCCAGGAGTTTGAGGTTGCTGTGAGCTAGGCTGACACCATGGCACTCTAGCCCGGGCAACAGAGTGAGATTCTGTCTCAAAAAAAAAAAAAAAAAAAAAAAAAAAAACCACAGGAGACTAAGAGACAGGGCTGAGACCGGATCCAGGGGCCTACAGATTAGATGCAAATGTTAAAATAAGCAACCCTCTAACGAAAGCTAACCAGAGAGACCAATAACCAACGGCAAAAACCTGCTTCAACCAGCTTGGCAGCTCTCTCTGCCACCTTACATAAACTTTAGTTTATTTTACATAACACCATTTACATTATAGTTTTAAAATTCCTCCGTCCTTGAAATCACCATGACAATTCCAAGACAACCATATAAAATATAAATTAAAAAAAAAATCCAATTCTAAGAATTACTACCCAAATTCCCAATAAAAGCCAACCCCTTAGCCTTAAATTGGCCTCGCTCCATCTGACTGACCGTGGCTCCCTTTGGCTGGGGTGGCACAGGGTCACTCCTCAGGCCATGCAGACTCAAATCGTCACCAGACACTGGGTGACACCAGGCTAGGGAGCTGGCAGGGGACTTCCACGAGCCATGCAGGAGCCCAAATACCTCCTCTCTAAGCCATAGCAAATCCATGCCTAGCCTCTGCTGGTAGACTTCATTCTTTTCTGTACTGCTTCCTCATATTTGGGGGCAAGATGCTTGCGACTTCTTCACATGCCGCCTTGCAAGGCAAGGATGCCCTTACGCTGCTTGCCCTTACAGTATCAGCCAATCTCCTTCTGTTTGCTGTGTTTGGATTAGGTTTTTGTGGAAGGATTGTGAGGATAGACAGACAGGGTGACCCAAGGGAAAGGGAACTCGGACTATGGTCTTGCTTGATCACTTGACTGAATGCCACAAAGTGGAGGTGGTTTGATATAATAAAACTCCTACGGAGGTCAGTTCCACCTGGACAGGAAGAAAACTCTATGATATTAAATGTTACTTAGAAAATAGAAGATGAGCCTTCCAGACACAGAAAGCTCCACTCCCTCTAACCACTCTGTCAGGGCTATAAATGCTCCATCAGATCTGGGAGAGAGGACGGTGGGATTATCAGAGGTCATGGAACCTGAGAGATGCCAGTTCTAGAGCAACACACCCCAGCATAGGACCACTAGTAACTGGACATGGCCCATGCCTCAAAGCCCCTAGACAATTCCTCACCCCAGCCCTGGGGGTTCATGGATGCTGGGGCGGGGATCTTCCCCGGAGCCACAACCACTGGGGCAAGGAGGAGGGTCCAAGAATGTCCAGACTCTGCAGGGTCCCATGGCTGACCATGGACACCATCACAACGGGTGGCAGGCAGGGAGAGGATGGGGACGCCTGTCCTCTGTTTTCTTCCTTTCTTTCAGGTCTTATCCAGAAAGCAAAAAAGACAGACAATACCCTCTCCATTCCCAGGGATTCTCCCCTCAGCTACACTGTCCAAATCTGGGCCTCCTTTAGATTAGATCACATTAAAAAAAACCCACTCATGTTCCCATGTGACACTGCCTGGCCCCAATATAAACTGGGTCACAGGAAGTTTTGGCAAGTCAGTGGGAGTCTAAACTACAATACTATCCTCCAATTAGACCTCTTTTACAAAAAAAGAAAAAGTCCAAATCCCTTATGTTCAGGCATTTATGGCCTTATGAGAAAACCCAGAGACACAGAGAGCTTACACCCTAACACACAGCCGTGTAAAACTGGATGTTTCTTGGACCCTTGACCTAAACCTTGCACCTCCTTTTGATCCCAGTTCAGAAAACCCCAAAGCCCCCTCAGAGCCTCCCAAGCAGGGACTGGACCCCCTTGAGACAATTCCAGCCTCTACCCCTAAGCCCCCACCCCACCCACTGATATATCCTCAACCACCCGGCCCTAAACCCAGCCCTAGACTCCCATGCCCTTTGCAGGAGATAGCCATGGGCCAAAAAGACTCGTAACCACAGGCAAAAATCTGTTTCAACCAGCTTGTCAGCTATCTCTGCCACCTTACATAAACTTTGGCTAATTATAATACCATTTACATTATAGTTTTAAAATTTCTCCTCCCTTGAAATCACCATGACAATTCTAAGACAACCACATAAAATATAAAAATAAAAAAAACCAATCCTAAGAATTACTCCCCAAATTTTTTTTTGGTTTTTTTTGAGACAGAGTTTCGCTCTGTTGCCCGGGCTAGAGTGCCGTGGCGTCAGCCTAGCTCACAGCAACCTCAGACTCCTGGGCTCAAGCGATCCTCCTGCCTCAGCCTCTAGAGTAGCTGGGACTACTAGTGTATACCACCACACCTGGTGCAAATTTTTCTTATTTTAGTTGCCTGGCTAATTTCTTTCTATTTTTAGTAGAGACAGGGTCTCGCTCTTGCTGAGGCTGGTCTTAAACTTCTGACCTCAAGCGATCCTCCCCCCTCGGCCTCCCAGAGTGCTAGGATTATAGGCGTGAGCCACCACGCCCGGCCAACTACCCAAATTGTTGATAAAAGCCAACCCCTTAGCCTTAAATATTCCTCCTGTCAATTAATAATACTTCAAAAGACCAAAAACCACTTCCTCGGTCTCTACTGAGGTTGAGGAGTGAGGACCTCCACTCGGAGGCCGCTAACGAGAAGAGCTAGGCCAGGCACTCTATAAAGCATCAGTCAATAGCCGATCATCCTTTGCTCACACTCAGTAGTTTATAATTCAGTGTTTCACATTCATAACAGAAACCTAAAAATGGGTGAGACCCTTTCTGATTAACACCAGTGGAACCAGGCAATGACAGCAGATGCCACAAGCAGATTATGACCTAAACGGGGGAAGAGGAAGACAGAGAAAAATGTAGAGGTACAGAAGTGAGAAGTGATCAAGTATTCTCACTACGTGTCCCAGGGGACTCTTAGTGGCACCCCACAATTGGCCTTCTGCAGAGACAGTGGACTAAGGTGTCGAAGTACGAAGTACAAGTTAATAATTAACAGGGTTTTTGTCCTTTCTTCTGTGTTCATTTTGAAAAAAGAACACTGAACACTAGAGTCAGCCGTTTCATAACAGTCCATGTTTAGTTTCATTCATTTCACAAACGCTTATTGAGCAAGGGATTTTCAAGTAAGAGGCACATAAACATAGGAACCCATCCCTGCCCTTAAGGAGTTCCTAATTTAATATAATTTAAATATCAGTCACCAAAGGAATTTAGTGAACCCACCCTCAACTCCAGGTTCCTCTTGGATACAGCGTTTTAAAAGTCAACACCCGCATCTTGGGATAGAACAGGCCACCCCAGTAACTTGGGAACAAAACTTATTCTTAAAAATTGTGGGCCAGGCACAGTGGCTTGAGCCTGTAGTCCCAGCTACTCCAGAGGCTGAGGCAAGAGAATTGCTGGAGCCCAGGAGTTCGAGGGTGCAGTGAGCTATGATAGCACCATTGCACTCCAGCCTGGGCAGCGAGACCCTCCTTTTAAAAAAAAAAAAAAGATAAACTAGACCAGGCACAGCGGCTCACGGGAGGATCGCTTGAGGCCAGGAGTTCCAGACCAGCCTGGGCAACACAGGGACACCCCGACTCAAAAAAAAAGAAAAGAAAAAATTTTTCAAAAATTATGAATAGTGTTTCAATCTCAGGATTTACAACTCTCTTTTTTGGTAGTTTTGAAATCCATTCCAAACCAAAACAGAAGCAAAATTTCTGCGAAACCACCTAATAGTGAGTCCTATGCCAAGGTAGGCTGTGTGCTCCCCCTTGGCTGCGATTCAGTCACCTGCCAAGCGCCCGAAAACGCCGAAGCCCGGGCCGCAGCTCCGGCCGATTGGGTCGAAGCCCTGGCAGCGAAACCCCAAGTGACTCGGACGTGCGCCCACGGCTGAGAACTGCCGCCACCGCTCGCTCCGCCCTGGAACCGGAGGACCGCGGTCCTCACTCCTCAACACCTGCCACCCGCCGCGTCCCCCACACAGGCCACCAGCAGTTTTCCCGGGGGCGGTTTTGTGTTTCACACGATCAAGTATGGAATACGACCTTCTCCCCGCCGGAGGAGCGAGAATGACAGAGTCGTGTTGGCTTTAACACAGCCTCGGGTCTCGTTAATGTCGCGTCTGCGCGGGTACAGTCGCGGGCTCGGCTCTGGGGGCCGCACAGAAGCCCCTCGACGCTTGTCCCGTCTCCCCCCGGCAGGGTCCCGGCTTCGGGGGGATGGGGCGGTAAAGCGGAAGGCGCAGCGCGGGGGACGGGATCGCAAGAGGACGCGCACAGGCTGTCCTTGAGAGGCCGGGACAAAGCGGGGCTGCGGGGCGCGAGGGGCGGCGGCCGGGGCCGGGTACTCACGCAAGTGCCACCCAGCTTGTGGCTCTCCACCACGGCGGCCCTGGCGCCGAGCTCCGCCGCCCTGCGCGCGCTGGCCAGCCCGCCCGAGCCGCCCCCGATCACCAGGTAGTCGTAGCAGGCGGCGGCGGGCGGCGGGCACCGCGGCTGCGGCTCCTGCGTGCCAGCCATGGCGCGGGACGGGGCGCGCGCGGGCAGCCGGAGGCCGGGGATGGCGCGCGCCGCCCGCCACCAGCTCGCGCTGCAGACGCGGGGCGGCAGGGCCATGCACGCGGAAGTGGCGCGCCGCGGGGGCGGGCCCGGGCCGGGGGGGCGCGGGCGGCGGGCCAGCGCAGCCTCACCGTGACTAAGCACCGCACCGCGCCGCGGCGGGGGCCGGGGGACGCGCCGCCTCCCTGGGCCTCCCAGGGCCCCGCCTCTCGGCCTCGGTCCTCACCCTGCCACCTGCGTCCCCGCACCCGGCGGCACCAGCCAGAGGAAGGTTTCTGGAGTCCCTAGGGGCGAGGCGGGGAAGGACGAACGCCCTCATGGTTTCACCCCGCTTCGCCAGAGTGGGCGCCTGGAGGGGTTGCCAGTGGTGCTGGCCTCTGTCTTGGGTGTTGATGTTTCTCAAAGTTCGTTCCCGAGACTACCTGGAGTGCTGATTCCTGGGCCTTAACCCAGAGGCCCGGAATAAGAATCTAAGGGGGCGAGACCCCAAGAATCATTTTTTTAAATTTATTTGTTTTTTGGAGATGGTGTCTTGGTTTGTTGCCCAGGCTGGCGTGCAGGGGCGCGATCATAGCTCACTGCAGCCTGGAAGTCCAGGGCTCAAGCGATCCTCCTGCCTCAGCCTCCCACGTAGCTGGGACTACAGGCGCGCGGGAGCCACCATGCCGGTGTAGGAATCCACATTTTAAACAACACTCTCTCCCACTTTCAGGTGATTCCTAAGCACACTTAGTTTGAGAAACATTGGAATAATGGGTTGAAACAGAGTAATGCTCTTTGTGATCCAGATGAAGCATAAAGATAGGGTCTAGATGGAGACATGCAAGAAGCATTGACCGCTCAAGCTGGAGAGACTGAGGTAGCCTTTTGGAAAATCTAGAAGGTCCAAGTGCACAGTACAGAGTAGTAAGTGTGCCCATCGCCCACAAGGACAGCATACAGGTCATGTGACCGCAAAGCTGAGTGCCCTGCAGGCAAAGGAATGAAGGTCCGGGTGGCACCCAGCCAGGCCGCGCACACTTGAGGGGTAGTGGGAATCAACTGCACCCAATTAGAATGGTAGCCGATTTCTTCTCCTTATTAAAAAGTAATATGGAGCCAGGCGTGGTGGCTGACGCCTGTAATCCTAGCACTCTGGGAGGCAGAGGTGGGAGGATCCCTAGAGGCCAGGAGTTAGAGAACAGCCTGAGCAAGAGCCAGACCTGTCTCTCCTAAAAATAGAAAAAATTAAGCAGGTGTGGTGGCCAGTGCCTGTTGTGCCAGCTACTCCAGGGACTGAGACAGGAGGATTGCTTGAGCCCAGGAGTTTGAGGTTGCTGTGAGGTAGGCTGACCTCAGAATGAGACTCTGTCTCAAAAAAGAAAAAAAAAAAAAAGAAGTAATATAGGAGAAGGCAAAGTTCTTCCTTCCAGTAGATTGCCATGTAATAAATCTAGAAGGAACAAGAGTTAGAAAGTCACCATTTTGCAACTATCAGCGATTATTGTTTTGTCAGGAACCATCAATGAACAGTAAAACCACTGGTGAATGTTTGATAGGAAAAGGTTATATATACAGTTTCAGAATATGTCCCTACACATTGTTGATTGATCACAAAGGGGAAAATGGTAACTACAGTGGGCCAGGCACCACCTTATCCAAACGATCAAAGCTAAATGTTGCCAACAATGAGACAGCTGTCATTGAGTGGCTCACGATGGGAGGCAGGAAAGGACACAGATTCACCTATGTAGTATCCCTGCTAAAAATCCGTAGCCTGAATCCTGTCATGAGGTAACACTCAGAACAACTCGAGCGAAATTTTACAAACTAGCCTGTCCTGTTCAAAAATGATCAATGTTTTGAAAACAAAGCAAGGCCAAGGAAGTTTTCCAGATTAAAAATGATTGAAGAAATATGCAACTGAAGGCAAAGCTTGATCCTGGATGGGATTCTCCATTGGGAGAAATTTGCTCTGAAGGACAATTGATGAAATTTGACTACAGTCTGCATAACATATAATGGTACTATATCAATGTTAAATCTCCAGAGTTGGACAGTTGTACTGTGGTTATGTGAGAGAATGACCTTGCCAACAGATACAGAAGTATTTAGGGCTAAAGAGTCTGAGTCAGAGAAACTTGGATTCAAGTCCCACGACAGGCACTGTCAAAGTCCCTTACCCTCTCTGATAGTTTCTTTATCTAGGAAATGGGGGGGCTGATGAAAAGGAGATAAATGTGTTAGTGGGAAAAACCCAAACTCTGTAAAATAATTTAAAGGTTTATTCTGAGCCAGATGTGTGTGACCAACCCGGAGCACATGGCCTCAAGAAGTCCTGAGAAAATGTGCCCGTGGTAGCTGGGTTACAGTTTGGTTTTATATATTCATGGAGACAGTTATTACTCGAGATCCTAAGAAAATCCGTGGGGGTGTACATCGGTTTGGCCTGAAAAGGCAGGACCTCTCGAAGCAGGGGCTTACAGGTTATAGGTGTGTTTACAGATTCTTTGATTGGTAATTGGCTAAAGAAATGAAGCTTGGAATGTTTTAACTTAAGATAAGGATGTCTGTTTAATCAGAGACAAGCCACTGGACATTTAGGGAAACTTCAGGGATCTGTTAAGTAAATTGATGTCCTGCAGGTGTTACCGGGGAGGCCCTTGGGCTCTCTGTGCAATAGAGATTGACAAGAGGCCAAACTGCTAAGCACAAGGGAGACAGCACAAAGGAAAAAGTCCTCAGACGGGCTCTCCAGGGAATTCAGGGAGAGTTTTAAAGAGGCTTAGGTAGGAAAAAGGTGACATGTATGCATGCAGGGGTGGAGATTTTCTAGTGCCTGTGTAGTTCTATTATATACTTCATGCATCACCTGTCTCATTAGTACGTTAAATCTCCACCCCTGAGCATGATTTTGATCATTAAAATGAGATGGTAATGAGGGAAAAAGCCTAGGTAAGGTCAAAATGGGGGTCTCTTCTGGCTCGAGGTGGTTGGATCCAGATAGGTCTGGTTCTTTTGTAGCTAGGTGCCTTCTCAGCCCGTGTCAGTGTTTTGCTCTAGTGTCCCTGGAAAACATTACTCACAAGACAGACAGTTGGGCCCCTCTCCCTATCTAGGCTAAATTCCAGTGGCCAAGAAGCCCTTTGAATTAGGCTGGGTCATGCTGTCCCATGTTGTCTCCCTTGGTCAGAAGTGAGGCTTGGCCGCGCGCGGTGGCTCACGCCTGTAATCCTAGCACTCTGGGAGGTCGAGGCAGGTAGATCGCTCGAGGTCAGGAGTTCGAGACCAGCCTGAGCAAGAGTGAGACGCCGTCTCTACTAAAAATAGAAATAAATTATCTGGCCAACTAAAAATATATATACAAAAAATTAGCCGGGCGTGGTGGCACATGCCTGTAGTCCCAGCTACTCGGGAGGCTGAGGCAGGAGGATCGCTTGAGCCCAGGAGTTTGAGGTTGCTGTGAGCTAGGCTGATGCCACGGCACTCACTCTAGCCCGGGCAACAGACCGAGACCCTGTCTCAAAAAAAAAAAAGAAGTGAGGCTTAAGTCCTCTCCCTATACTGTCTCACAGGTGTGGTTTAAGGTCTTGCATGGCCTTAGGCCTATTAATGATTTAGTGTCTTATTGTTATTATACAAAGAGTAACTTCAAAAGGGAGAGGGCATGACAAGGCCTGTCTCATCTCCCTTCTCCTCATGGCTGGCAACTCAGCTGTAAGGTTTTTCTAGGGTCCCCTTGGCCCAAAGGGGGTCCTTTCAGTCTACTGGGGGGCTTACGATTTTACTTTAGTTCACACACATCAAACACAGAGAATAACTTAAAGTGGAGGAAATGACCCAGCAGGAACTGGAAGTATGTCAGTAGAGCTGTGCAGATGGGGATGCAGGCAGTTTTAAGGGGGCAATGGGAGATGTGTGGAGTTCTGGAAAGCCTTGGTTGTCACCAGGCTAAGGTGTTTAGATGTTACTCCACAGGCAATAAGGAGTCACTGGAAGGCTGGGCGAGGTGGCTCATGCCTGTAATCCTAGCACTCTGGGAGGCCAAGGTGGGAGGATCGCTTGAGCTCAGGAGTTGGAGACCAGCTTGAACAAGAGTCTCTACTAAAAATAGAAAATTAGCCAGGCATGGTGGCATGTGCCTGTAGTCCCAGCTACTTGGGAGGTGGAGGCAAGAGGATCCCTTGAGCCTTAGGAGTTTGAGGTTGCTGTGAACTAGGCTGATGCCACGGCACTCTAGGCAGGGCTCTGTCTCACAAAAAAATAAAAATAAAAATAAAAATGGAGTCAGTGGAGATCTCTTAGAGGTGTCTTTCCTTGGAAATCTATGAAATGAACTGGAGAAGGTGAAACTGACAGTAGAGGAGGCAAAGGTTACAGGTGGCAGAATTGAAAACAGGAAGGAACAAACCTGAGAGACTTAAGAGAAATTGACAGGTTGGGGGAGGATGAAAGAGTCAAAGAGAGTAAGTCTTGATGTTGGATAAATGGGAGAAAAAAATGCTATGAAGCAAAAATGAAGAAGATGAAAGAAGGTAAAGGTCTATGTGTCTGCTAGTATTAAAGGGGAAAAGAACATTCTATCACCTAACTATATACTCCCATGCAATATGTTGAAACCAAAGGTTCATAAGGTATTATTTGGGACTAAAATATTTTATTATCATGCAGGCAGTTCTCCTTTTTGCTTCTGACTTAGGTGAAAGGAGAATAGGTTGCCATGGTCTATGAAGACTTCATATCTAAGCTTTCCCTTCTTCAAGCAAAGAAATGTCAGATAAAGGAAACATTTAGTTGATGTAGTTCATAAGAGGAATTTTCAGGATGATATTAAGTGCTAAGAATGAAAATCAACTAAGTTATCATTACAGTGTGGCAATCTTGTGGCATCATTATAAACTAGCATGACTTGTGAGAAACAGCTATTTCACCTTTAATAATTTCATCTTTAAAAATTTTCTTTCAAACACTAGATGAACTTAGGTGATTTCTACAAAGATTCCATGAGATATTTGTCAGAATAATAAACCCACAATTAATACCTATTGAGCTAAGCACTGTGCTAAAGCTTTACATATTATCCCTCCCTCAACACAAGAACTAAATACTGTACTATTATTGTCTCCATTTTATAGATGCAGAGACTGAGGTTCAAAGAGGTTAAATAACTTGCACAAGATTAAACAGCTGGTAAAAGGCAGAGCAGGAATTCAAATCCTGGAGGCCTAACTCAGAAGCCTGTTCTCTTAACCATAATTAGAAAGAAACCATCATAAAGAATATCTTACGGTGAAAATACAAGCTCCAAGATTTTTTTAAATGATATTTTTTGGTAGGAGAAAATGTGGAATATCACTTTTTATTTATTTTATTCTAAAAAAAAGGACCCGTTCCCTCTCTCTGCATTTTTTTTTTCTGTAGGATAATTTGTAGGAAGTGTGTTCATGACTCATAAGTGACTAATTTATATTACAACTTTGTGTTGAGGTTGCAGGTCAAGAGCTATTATGTTAGCAGGAAGGTGGTAATGGTACTTATATAAATGATCTGAGACGTCTATACAGGAAATAGTGTACCCAAAGAATCTTGCACATACATATTGCGCAATAAAATGCATTTCTTATGTTCCACATATGAAGATAATTGCAGTCACTTAGGAGAAAGATAAAAATAATATGAGGAAAGGAATAATTGAACATTACCAAATTACATACTATCAATGTTTAATATTGAGATGAAGGATAAACACTGAGGAGACAGAGAACAGGAATGTGAAATTAGCACAAAGCAAATTACACTAAAAGGGGAAAGAAACTTTCAGAGGAGCATGGCAAGTCTTCTTTGCTGAGAAACTGGATACAGCCTTATAACGTAACATCTAGAGGGAAAGAACACATGTACTGAAGACCTCTTTCACTCTTTTGATCTGTTTCACTAAAGTATTTTGAAAGAAGAGGCTGGGCGCTGTGGCTCACGCCTGTAATCCTAGCACTCTGGGAGGCCGAGGCGGGTGGATTGCTCAAGGTCAGGAGGTCGAGACCAGCCTGAGCAAGAGCCAGACCCCATCTCTACTAAAAATAGAAAGAAATTATCTGGCCAACTAAAAATACATATATGGAAAAAAAAATTAGCTGGGCATGGTGGCGCATGCCTGTAGTCCCAGCTACTCGGGAGGCTGAGGCAGGAGGATCACTTAGGCCCAGGAGTTTGAGGTTGCTGTGAGCGAGGCTGACGCCATGGCACTCACTCCAACCCGGGCACCAGAGTGAGACTCTGTCTTAAAAAAAAAAAAAAAAAAAGAAGATGATGGAAGATGTCTTAATAAAACTAAAGCTTTAGAAATAATACCATTATTCCTATTCTGAATCTAAATATGTGATATTTCTGTAACTGTTTATTTTTAAAATGTTATTTTGCAATACTGAAGATAAAGTACCTGTATAAGAATAATACAATGCACATTCACACACCTACACTGTTTAGTTCCACATAGCTTTCCCACTAGCAACCTCCTGCCTTTTTCCAGCCCCCAGAGGTAATCAGTATCCTAAAAGTGGTGTTTATCTTTTTCCTTCATTTCTCTACGGCAAACAACCTAAATGTCCATCATCAAAAAATAAATACTCATATAATGGATTAATATTCATATAATGAACTATCCAGAAGTAAAAATACATGAACTACAGCTACACAAATCAACTGGTTAATCTAACAGTGTTAAATGAAAAAATAATAAATATATGACATTTAAAAATATGGGAAATACTATATTACTTACAGATAAATAATATACTAACATTTAAAAACTTATTTGTACATGTATTTAGAAAACTAAGAAAAAATCACCTATAATCCTAGCACTCTGGGAGGCCAAGGCAGGAGGATTGCTTGAGGTCAGGAGTTTGAGACCAAACTCAGCAAGAGACAGACTCTTTTTCTACTGAAAATAGAAAAAAATTAGCTAGAGAATTAAAAAATAGAAAAAATTAGCCAAGTGTGGTGGTGCATGCCTGTAGTCCCAGCTACTCAGGAGGCTGAGGCAGGAAGATTGCTTAGGCCCAGGAGTTTGAGGTTGCTGTGAGCTAGGCTGACGCCACGGCACTCCAGCCCGGGCAACAGAGTGAGAGTCTGTCTCCAAAAACAGAAACGAAAAAATCAGCCAGGTGCAGTGGCTCATGCCTGTAATCCCAGCACTTTGGGAGGCCTTGGTGGGAAGATTGCTTGAGGCCAGCAGTTTAAGACCAGTCTGGGCAATAAGTAATGAGATCCAAACTCTACCAAAAATTTTAAAAATTAGCTGGGTGTGGTGGCACACACTTGTAGTTCCAGCTACTCCAGAGGCTAAGGCGGGAGGACTGCTTGAGCCTAGGAGTTCAAAGTTACAGTGAGCTATGATTGCACCATTGCCCTCCTGCCTAGGTGACAGCAAGACCTTGTCTCAAAAATATTATTTTTGCAGTTTGAATTTTCAGTTGTTGGCAATAAAGCCTAAAGTTAGAAGAAGTACTTTCAAAAGTAGCCATCTTATTATTTAGAACAAAAACTACAAAAATAAAAATAAATTTCAGAAACCTAAATGTAAAAGCTAAAAAACAAACCTTTGAGAAGAAAACATAAGAGAATCTTCCAACTGCACAATAGGCAAATAAAGGGTTCTTAAACCGGACACATAAAGCAATAGCCATAAAAGAAAAAATTTGATCAATTGTCATCAAAATTAAAAACTTATGCTCACCTAAAAGTGATTAACAGCCAGGTGCAATGGCACATGACTATAATCCCAGCTACTCAGGAGGACTGCTTGAGCCCAGGAGTTCAAGGTTGTAGTGTGCTATGATTATGCCTATGAATAGCCACTGCACTCAAGCCTGGACAACCCCATTTCTTAAAAAAAAAAAAAAAAAAAAGTCATTAAGAAAATAAATAGGTGGCCAGGGACAGTGGCTCACACCTATAATCCTAGCTCTTTGGGAAGCTGAGGCAAGAGGATCACTTGAGGCCAGGAGTTCAAGACCAGTATTGGGCAACATACCAAGATCCTATCTCTACACGAAAAAAGATTTAAAAAATTAGCTGGGCATGGTGGTGCAGGGTTGTTGTAGTCCTAGCTACTAGGGAGGCCAAGGTAGGAGGATTGCTTGAGGCCAGGAGTTCAAAGTTACAGTGAGCTGTGATCACACCACTGCACTCTAGCCTGGACAACAGAGTGAGGCTCTGTCTCAATCAATCAATCAATCAATCAATCAATAAATAAATAGGTAAGCCACAGACTGGGATAAATATTCACAAAACATATATCTGACTGGTATCCAGGCTATATAAAGAACTACAACTCATTAAAACGAAAGAGAAACAACAGTTTTGAATAGACACTTCAAAAAAAGATGAATAATAATAAGCACACAAAAAAGTCAGTATCATTAAGCACCAGGGGAACACAAATTAAAACTGCTATGAGAAATCACTAAACACCCACCAGAAGGGCTAAAATAAAATACAGTGACAATACCAAATGCTGGCAAGGATGCAAGGAAACTGAATCGGTTATGTTGCAGGTGGGACTATAAGATGGTACCGCCACTCTGAAAGAGGGTATGGTAGTTTCTTACAAAACTAAACATGTGCTTGCTCTATGACCAAGCAATTGCACTCTTGGGCATTTATCCCAGAGAAATGACAACTTATGTTCACATAAAAACTTATACACAAATATTCATAGTAGCTTTGTTCATAATAGCGAAACCTGGAAAAAACCCAGATGTCCTTCACATGTGATGGTTCATCAAAGTATGTTACATTCACACCAAGGAATAAGACTGAGCAGTAAAAAGGAATGAATATTGATGCACACAACTGGTATGGATCTCAAGATTATGCTGAGTACAAAAGCCAATCTTAAACGGTAACATGCTGTATGATTCCACTTATATTCTTAAAATGGCAAAATTAAAGAGATGGATTTTATTTGTTAATTATACCTCAGTAAAGGTGGACGAAAAAAAGAGATGGAGAATAGATTGGTGGTTGCCTGAGGTTGGTGGTGGTGAGGGGTAGAAAGTGGGCTGTCTGTGCCTAAAAAGGGTAGCATGAGGAATTCTTGCAATGGAACTACTCTGTATCTTGACTGGTCATGGTCAATTTAATCTGCTACATAGGTGATGACATTGCACAGAGCTAAATCACATACACATGTGTATATGTAAAACTGGTAAAGTCTGAATAAAGTCAATGGATTGTGTCAATATATATTTCTTGTTTGTGATATTGTACATTAGTTATGCACAAATTTAACATTTGGAGAAACTGGGTAAAGGATATATGTGATTGCTATTATTTCTTATAACTGTATGTGAATCTATAATTATCTTAAAATGTTAAAATAATTATGCAATGTGAACAAAGCCTTATCCAAAGACTATGTTTTATATAATTTCATTTATAGAAGTCGTAGAAGAGGCAAAATTAATCTGTGGTGGAAAAAACCCAGAACAATGGTTACTGTCTGTGCAACATTTTGTATTTTGACAGATATTTGGGTAGCACAGGTGTATACATATCTTGGATCTCAAGTAATGGTACACTTAAGATGGGTGCATTTCATTGCAGTTAATGATATGCATGATAAAGTATATGAAGGAAACCAGAATATGTCACACCAAAATATGCCTCTTTCACATAAGAATATTTTTTACACTAAAGACAATTAAGCAGCAGAAAACGGAGAAAAAGCTCTCCCTAGCCTTCCGTTTTCTTCCTAAAGACAGGATATACATACATTCTCCCTTACTGGAGGCAGCCCAAGACTCCTTTCTGCCCAGAGATGGCACCAAAACATCTGCAAGCAAAACTTATTCCATTCGTTTCCTCCCATGCACAGTACTTAACTTCTCATAGTTTCCTGCCTTTGGAAGCCTAAAACCACCTTCCTTTATCCTGTCATTTTCCCACAATTTTTTTTCTTTGTTAAACTCTCATAAGCCAGAATTCTAAGCCACTGCTTATAGTTACTTTTCACTGGGATTTCTCCTGCGTGATGCACAACACTGCATGCGTTATAAACTTGTTTGCTTTCCTCTTGCAAATCCATCTTTTGTCGTAGGTGTCTCAACTACAAACTAAGAGGGGTAGAGGTGATCTTTGGCCTCTTCTATGCATACATACACATATGACATAGTTAATGAAATGCATACTGAAGTATTTTGGAGAAGCGTACTAATGTCTACAACTTTGAAATGCATCAAAAACTAAGAGTGATGAAAGGATGGAGGGATTGATGGTTATGTGCTCAAATAAGTATAATAAAATGTGGTAGGTAAAATGTTTTCAACTTTTTTGTTGGTCTAAAAAATTTTATAATAAAATATTGAAAAAAATAAACTTGTTTTTTTTTCTTTTTTTTTTTTTAGTCAGTCAAATTTAGCAGTGGAGAAGTTTTCTTTTTTAATGTAAAAATTCTAGCTGGATGTAGTGGCACATCTCTGTGGTCCCAGCTACTTGGCAAGCTGAGGTGGGAAGATATCCTATTTCTAAAAAAAAAAAAAAAATTAAAAGATAAGAAATTCTAAACGTCAGGCCATAAAAGCAGTTTGGATCCACGTAATACATATAAATTCAGGCCATATTTTAATAAAAATCTGTCCCACCAACCAAACATGATTATATGTAATTTTAAAGTTTGTTGACAATCCTATACTTTTATATATAAAGAAAACAGGTTACATCACTTGTTAAATAAGAAAAATGTGTTTTAAGAATATAACTAGGGCCAAGCATAATGGCTCACACCTGTAATCCTAGCACTCTGGGAGGCTGAGACCAGCGTGAGCAAGGGTGAGACTCCTGGCTCTACTAAAAACAGAAAAATTAGCGAGCGTGGTGGTGCGCGCCTGTAATCCTAGCTACTTGGCAGGCTGAGGCAGGAGAATCACTTCAGCCCAGAAGTTTGAGGTTGCTGTGAGCTAGGCTGACACCATGGCACTCTAGCCCAGGCAACAGAGCAAGACTCCATCTCAAAAAAAAAAAAAAAAAAAAGAATATTACCAGAGAATGGTCCAAGATAAACTATCTAGACTTAACAATCTCTTCCTCATATACCACACTCAAGGAGTGTTCGTCAGATTTTATTGTGAGAACTGAGACACCTGTAGTTTATAGCTTAATTATCACCATTAAGAACCAGGAGCTCTATATCAATCAACTGGATATTACTGTTTGTTCCAGGAAATTCTTGCCCACAAAGATAGGCTGTAAATCAATACATACTTTCATTACGAGATTTTGGAACTACTTCAAAACCCATTTATGAACAGTAGGTTGCTCATTTGGCTGCAAAGTGCTGAGAAGTTGAGTAGATCACTTAATTGGGCAATCCCTTCCTTCTCAAAAATGGGGCCAAATCTGTCTCCAATTCCTTCACCTTACTGGGTGTACCAGTCTCAAACTTACTATGCTATGAACTGTGTCCAAACCCAATGAGATCCCCATATTGAAAAGACCACCTTAAACCACTCCAACTAGACTATAGAACCCTGTAAAACAACCTTGACCTCTCCGAGACTCTACTAAGATTATGTTACATAAGCTGGAGTAGTCAGGAACCTTCACTTTATGGTACAGAGATTCACTGGCGCCATCAACAGATTAAATTAGGTAATACAGAAAGTCAGGGAGGAAGAAAAAATACCTTAAGGAGGAAATGATACCAAAATTAAGATTGTAAGAACTGTAAAACTTCCTTTCCTGTCCTCATTCTCATGCATGATGAACACAAAATATGTACAAACAGCAATGGGAACTTCTGAAAGAGTCAATATAGCTAATTATTTAATGGTATGTCACCTTGAGACAGTATAGGGACAGGACTCAGGCCTCCCTTTGACCAAGGGAGACAAACATGGGGCCACATGACCTACCCTAATTAACTGAAAAAGAATAAAAACAAAGGAATCCTAGCTGCCAGAATTCAGCCCATACCCATGTAAGGAAGGGACCAAACCCTCTGTCTCGTGAGTAATGTTTTTCAGGGCCACTGAAGCAAGACATTGACACAAGATGTTAGGCACCTGGGTGCAGAAGAACCAGACCTGCCCAGATCCAACTACCTCAAGCCAGAAGAGACCTCTCCCCTCCCCCACTCTGACCATACACTGACTTTTCCCTCATTATAATCTCATTTTAATGCTAAAAATCATGCCCAGGGGTGGAGATTTAACATACTAATGAGAGAGGTGATGCATGAAGAAGCATATAATGGAACTCTCCGGGCAAATGAAAGTCTCCACCTCTACATGCATACATATCACCCTTTTCCCACCCAAGACCTCTTTAAAACTCTTCCTGAACGCCCTGCCCCCGGGGAGCCAGCGGGACAACTCTTCCTCCTGTGTTGTCTCCCATGTGTTGGAACATAAGCCCCAAGAAAGCCTTGCCTGTGACTCCCACTTGAGCTCTTGTTAATTTCTATTACATAGCCAGGCGAAGGGCCTGCGTTGGTAACAATGTTATAATTTATATCTGCAATCTCCAACCCCAGGGCCGCACCCGGGTATCGGTCTCTGGCCTGTATCACCGCCAGAACTCCGCTTCCCCCGCCCCTAGGCCCCAGTTGTGGAAAAGTTGTCTTCCATGAAACTTAGAATCACTGCCTGAGCTCCACCACCCCGCGCCCCCTCACCTCCCTCCTCCACCCTCGTGGAAGAATTGTCTTCCATGGAACCAGTCCCCGGTGCAAAAAAGGTTAAGGACCACTGATTTATATTACTTCACCTTTACTGATCTGCAGATTGTATCCTTATATTTTGCAGCTTCACTTGGAGGATACAGTTTTTATCTTACGAAAGAAAGCCCTCTGTGGGCCCAGCTCCAACGTAATTCTTAGAACCCTCATTCAAGCTTTAAATGGTAGCCGTATTTTACCGGCCGGTAGTTCCTCTGCTCCGTTTCCTAAACTTGAAATCCCACTCTTCCTTTTGGATCCCTGCATACATTCCTAACTTTTCAACACAATTTAGGCATGATCTCCTTCAGGAAAGCCTTCCGAAGCCTCGTGTAGCACCCGGTTCATACCCTTATCACAGCACTCAGGCACTGTATTGTATTTATCTCTTCACGGGTTACCTTCCCCATGAAGCTGAGTTTTCTTGAAGGCAAATTCAATAACTTGCATATACTTGAATCTCCCTGAGTTCTACAGAACCAGGCAAGTTGTGGGCCTCAATAAATGTTTGATAAACTAAATTGAAGAGTGAGGCGGGAGGACGGATGGGTGGGTCCGAAAAAGGATTTCAGAGTATGAAATCTTGCAGGGCGCGGCGACCTCAGCAGCTTAACTGAGTTGCAGGTGGGCAGATCCGCCACAGAGGTGAGTCAGGGGATGGCAATGACGTCACAGAACTAAGGCCAAGGTTAAGTCACTAACACGTGCAGACAAAGCTGGCAAAGGGTACAGGGTCTCCCGGATCTGGTATTAGGGTGTGGGTGGGGGGACGGGTGTTTGGCGCGAGGCCCCACTTTTGAGTTGTCTGACCGCGGAGGGGGCCGGGAACCGTTAGGGAGACAAGGCAGGGCTTGGGAGCCGGGGTCCGAAAGCCCACAATCACCCGCTACGGCCACAAGGCCAAGGGGCCACACTGCCTCTTCACAGCGTCACCCGCCAGGGCACTGTCCCTTCCACGCCATTTCACTCCCGAGACTCTTTCCCACGGTCTCCACGGGGGCAGCCGCCGCCCTCCGGGGAGCCACCACCCTAGAACGCCATGTGACTTGGTGAGGTGACTCGTATTCCTTCTGAAACAAGGCTACAGGGGATGAAACCAGAGAATCTTATCTCAGTGTGACCAACGACCCGGTCTTAGTGTCCGCGCCCCCACAACATTCCTCCGGTGACAGAGGGCTCCGCTTCGCCTTCCCCGGGGAGGCGCGACCGGAAGGGGCGGGCCTTCCGCCCGAACTGGGCTTCCGCTACCATGGCTTCTCGAGGTGTCGTGGGCATTTTCTTCCTCTCTGCTCTCCCCCTCTTGTGTCTGGAGCTCCGGCGTGGGATCCCAGATATAGGTGAGTGCGGATTTTCCTCTCCTTGGCCTTCGTAGCCGGGTAATTTTCACAGGAACCTTGCGTAGAGTTGCCGCCTCCCTGGCCGCGTCGCCTCTGAGCGGCTTTACTACAATTCCCAGACTGCATCGCGCCCGCCCCCCCAGGGCCGGCTCTACTTCGCGGAAGAACCCTGCGCCCCGCCCCCAGGTCGGAAGGAGTTTTGGGTGCGGGGGCGCGATCATAGTGCTTTCGCGTTGTGATGAGCGCTCAAAAGGAAGTAGCCAGATAGGATGAAGATTTTTTTGAAGAATTTAGACCGAGATTTAAATGACGAGGAGTCAAACCCGTGACACGCCGGTGGAGGGAGGGAGGGGGAGGGAGGTATGTACTAGGCAAAGGGACTGTGACATGTTAGAGGAAAAGGAGGAAGGTCGTTGAGGCTGGATCAAGGAGAATCTAACTCCCTCAAGGAATCAGATGCCCAGAGATGTTACTTGGAATAAGAAACAAAAAGAAAATGCTTTTAAAAAAGACTCTCCGGAAGCTTTCTACTCACTTAGGCTATATTGGAATGTAACAAGACCATTCATTATTCAAATGATGGGAATGTTGAAGTCAAACTCACCTTTTCCAGAATTCACCTGTTCCCTTCCCTGTACAGATCCACCCCTACTCTGCTCATTCTACTCCGCACTAATATTTGAGTCACCAAAGAGAAGGTCTTTACTGAGGGTTGCAGATTTGTTCCCATCATCAGCTCTGCTCACAAAGAAATGCACTCCTTGAGGGCAAGAGACCACATCAAATTTGTTTTTGTATTCCCAGCTCTTATCACAGTGTCTAAGAAAACTAGGCCAAGAGTTGTAGAAAGTACCAACATCCAGGTATTAAATTACTTTTGTAATGGCCAGAGATACCCTAGATTTGATCATGTGTTGTATGGAACAACACCTGAATCAACAGCTAATGCTGTCACGCTGGATGACAGAAAAAAAAAAAATTTCTTCTCTATACAACTTTAATTTGCTGGGTTTCAAAAATTTCATTTTACATAATATGTTTTGTGTTAGGATATAAGTTTTTATAATTTCCTCTTTAAGCTTTAGTTAATTGACTAATTACCCCCTGATCACATTGGTAAGATGGTTCCTCTGTATTTCTGCCATGTAACTTTTTTTTTTTTTTTTTTTTTGAGACAGAGTGTCACTTTGTTGCCCGGGCTAGAGGGAGTGCCGTGGCATCAGCCTCGCTCACAGCAACCTCAAACTCCCGGGCTTAAGCGATCCTACTGCCTCAGCCTCCCGAGTAGCTGGTACTACAGGCATGTGCCACCATGCCCGGCTAATTTTTTGTATATATATTTTTAGTTGTCCAGATAGTTTATTTCTATTTTTAGTAGAGACGGGGTCTCGCTCAGGCTGGTCTCGAACTCCTGACCTTGAGCGATCCACCCGCCTCGGCCTCCCAGAGTGCTAGGATTACAGGCGTGAGCCACCGCGCCCGGCCCGCCATGTAACTTTTGAAAATGAAAAAATGAAACAAGACTAAAAACTGGAGAATAGAAACCATTTTTAACCCAACGTTATATCTTCCCTTCCTCAACATTTAGCAAATTGTATTACATAAAGTAGGTACTCCTTAGATTTCTGCTGATTTAATTTTCACCTTGGTTCTTTTTTTTTTTTTTTTTGAGACAGAATCTCACTCTGTTACCAGGGCTAGAGTGCCATGGCGTCAGCCTAGCTCACAGCAACCTCAAACTCCTGGGCTCAAGCCATCCTCCTGCTTCAGCCTCCCGAGTAGCTGGGACTACAGGCGTGTGCCACCATGCCCAGCTAATTTTTTCTGTATATATTTTTAGTTGTCCATATAATTTCTTTTTTTGTTTTGTTTTGTTTTTACCCCCCCACCCCAGCTAATTTCTTTCTATTTTTAGTAGAGACAGGGGTCTCGCTCTTGCTCAGGCTGGTCTCGAACTCCTGAGCTCAAACCATCCGCCCGCCTCGGCCTCCCAGAGTGCTAGGATTACAGGTGTGAGCCACTGCACCTGGCCCAGTTGCACAATTTGTGAGAAATAAGAGAATTATATATCCTGAAAACTTTTCCCAGTAATGACAAATGATGAGTTTTAGTTCCCAGAGGAGAATATAGTTGGGCCACTGTATCCATGGGTTCTGCATCTGCGGATTTAACCAACTGTGGATTGAAAATATTTGGAAAAGTTCGGGTACGGTTGCTCAGGCCTGTAATCCTAGCGCTCTGGGAGGCAGAGGTGGGAGGATCGCTTGAGCTCAGGAGTTCCAGACCAGCCTGAGCAAGAGCAAGACCCTGTGTGCAGAAAAAAATTAAAAAGAAAAAAAAAGAAAACATTCGGAAAAACAAAAATTGATGGTTGCATCTGTACTGAACGTGGACGGTTTTTTTTCTTGTCATTATTCCCTAAACGATACAACTAGTTATCGTGCCATTTACATTGTATTAGGTATTATAAATTATCTACAGATAATTTAAAGTATGCAGGATGATGTGTATAGGTTGCATGCATTTACTACACTATTTTACATAAGGGACTTGAGTATACGTGGATTTTGGTATCCATAGGGATCCTGGAACTAGTCCACTACAGACACCAAGGGACCACTCTGTATCAACCAGATAAGACAGATGGAAAGATTAACTTTTATTATACTTTTCTAGTACAGATAATCTTCTACTGTGTTATTATTAGTATTAAGAAAAGTGTTTTTAATTTTAATTTCTTCTTTTATTTGTAAGGAATTAAAGATTTCATTTTGCTGTGTGGCCGGATTTTCTTACTACTTGCTCTTCTTACTTTAATTATCTCTGTGACTACCTCATGGCTTAACTCATTTAAATCTTCCCAAGTTTATCTGAAAGGTAAGTTTATTATTTATGTTAACCTTTTATACTTTTGTACTTAAATTTCTTTATTTATTTTAGAACTTTGCACAGTAAGAACTATTTTACCATTAATTTGTGATGTGAAGTTGCAAGGAGGAGTAATTGTTACAACTTTAGTCATGAATGTTTTGAATGGACTATAAATCCTAATTTTTTCATGAGAAATTGTACATTTTCCTTATATATGTTTTTTTCAAACTGTATCATTTCTAAGTTGTTACATTGTAAGTTTCCTGATTTTAAATTGAGTGTTTGTGCCGCTTAACTACTGGTTGATACCTACAGTTGATAAACTGTTCTACAAAAAGTAAATTTATCTACCATTAATCTCTGAAGGCTTTGCATCCTAATTCTTCATTCCATCCAAGCAGTTTTTCTTGAAGCACCTATGTCATGTGTATAGTTAAGTGCTTTTAATTTTAGGAAATCATGCTTGTTTTTATTTTTGTTTCCTTTTTGATAAGCAAAAAGTTTGTGAGTTCTAGAAGCCTTTTAAAACAATACTGTACTTAGCCTCAGAACAAATGAATCTTAAAACTAAAAGCTGTGTGTCTTATATATGCTGTTAGGAAGAAGCTTGCCAGTAGTGAATTTGGTATATTGTGTTTCATTCTACTGTTTGTTTAAATGTAAGTAAACGCAAGGAAAATGAGCAGTGTTTAATTTACAGCCCTTTCAAATTAACTATGAATAAAACCATAATCCTGAAAGATTATACTGTTCAACCCAAACACAAAAGACAATGTGGATGCTTGAAGCTCTCTCAAATCACAGATTTTGGATTTTGTTTTTCTTTCGGTAAGTTATTTGATCTCGTATACTTCAAATGACTCAGTTGGAAAATTAAACAAGAACATGGTAATTTCTCTTAGGAATTTTGTGTTAAATATATTCTGATATCAGGAAGATAGTTGCTACATACATTAAACTAGCAGGTCAGGTATTCAATTCCATGTTTTATAAAAAAGAGAAACTGTGCCCTTGACACAGTTTCTGTACTTTAAGTTGTACCTTCGTGTTGTTGGAGTACAAGTCACTTGGTACATTTATGGGTTGACAATTCGAGGCATCCCCAAAGGCTAACAGTGTCTAGTAAGTAATATTAAGAATATATATAATGCCTAATTATTGTCAGATTTTCTTCGAATGAGTAAAAAAACCAATTTGTTCACACACTATCTTCCCTACTGTCATTAGATATCGGGATGTAAAGGTCTACAAGATGAGGTGTATCAAAAGTGCCTAAGTAGTCAGTTCTCAGTGGCTTTAAAGATTATCCCTTGCTATTGATTTATTTTAAAAGTAAATTCTTTGATTCAGAGTCTGGAAGGAATCTTAAGATCACTGAGTCTGATCACGCAGCAATTTAGTGGCCCAGTTGGGCCCTCTGATTTCCTGTTGGGTTACTGCCCTAATCTTAGTTTTATAAACTTAGGGAAATATTTACCGCTCTAGAGAGAAAGTTGTCAGTAGAAGGGCATGCTCCTATTCAAGGAGCAAAGCAGTTCAAAGGATATGTTTTCCCAAAGATGGGTTATTCCTCAAGGTCTTATCATGTCTGGTTCACTGTTAATATTTGTGAGCCATTTTGAATATTATTATTGCTATATTAGAAGATTATTCTTTAAATGTTGTTTCAAGAATCGAGCCACATACATAAATGAAACTTACTATACCAAGAATAAAAGAGTCCACATAGCAACAAAATCCTTTGTCTTGACATTCAGTGGATTAATAACCGAATATTGGTTCAGTCATTAAAGGAGATGCCAAGCACACCCCACCTTTGGGGACCAGGCATATTGCTTTCTCTGCCATGTCCAATGGAATGGCACTGCTCATGCCTGCAGTGCAGCCTTCCACACTTCATGTGCAGTAATGGGCTTCTATGCCAAGCCGTGGAATTGCTGAAGCCCTGTTGGGCCTGCAGGATAAAACCTACCAGAACATTCTAGAAGCTTCCATAGCAAAACTATTACAGTTGTCCCTCAGTATGCATGGGGGATTGGTTACAGGACATACTGAATACAATGTAAATGCTACGTAAATAGCTGTTATATGGTATTATTTAGGAAATAATGACAACGAAAAAAGTCCATACTTGTTTAGTGAGGACACAGCCATCAGAGACCTAACTACATTTTCAATCTGAAGTTGGCTGAATCTATGGAACACTTGGATACAGAGGGCCGACTGTACACATAGTATTAATATACATCAGAGAATTTTTGTTTCAGAACAGAGCTTTTATTATGGATTTGCTTGTGGATTTCCTTGTTTCAACTGTCTGTATATATCCCATTTTCATTACTTGAAAAAACAGAACCTTTTTTGAAGGCTTTTCATCATTCCCCAAATGTTAAAATCTACAAACTATTTTCAGAGAAAAAAACCATCTGACCCATTGATACTTGGGAATTAAAAGACACTTTTCTGTTTTGATGTCTTAGAAGAAGAAGAAGAGAAGAATGAGAAAAGGCAAAAACTTGTGAGAAAAAAGCAACAAGAGGCACAGGGTGAAAAGGTAAAGCATATTTTTTCGAGAGTATATAGAGAGAATACAAAAATATGTGGGGCATTTAAAGTTAAGCTTTCTGTGTTTGTGCACTGAAAATACAACTAAAGAATATACAGTCCCATGGCCATACAAACATAAATATAGAACATTTGTTTTTATTTACATTTTGTATCAATGCAAATTCTTAGAGAATAATGCAAAGTGGAGGATGCTAGTTTTTTGGCAAAACTGAATTAATGGCTGGGTGTGGTAGCTTGTGCCTATATTCCCAACACTTTGGGAGGCCGGGGCAGGAGGGTAGCTTGAGGCCAGGAGTGTGAGACCAGCCTGGCAACAGAGGTAAGACTCTGCCTCTACAAAAAATTAAAAAATTATCTGGGCATGATGGCAGGTGCCTATAGTCCCAGCTACTTGGGAGGCTGAGGAAGGAGGATTGCTTGAGCCCAGGAGTTCAGGGCTGCAGTGAGCTATGACTGCACCACTGCACTCCAGCCGGGGTGACAGAGTGAGACCTTATCTAAAAAAAAAAAAAAAAAAAAATTAGCGTGAAAACACAATTTCCTACCTAGTTCGTATTTACAACTTTATAGACAATGCCAATTTGGGGGAATGTTAATATATAGTAACAACACCTAATTTGTTTTTTTAAATAGGCCAACAGATACATAGAGAATGTTTTAAAACCTCACCAGGAAATGAAATTGAAAAAACTGGAGGAGCGCTTTTATCAGATGACGGGTGAAACCTGGAAGTTAAGCAGTGGTCACAAACTCGGGGTTAGAAAATATTCTTATTTTATATTTTGAATCCTGTTATTACTTCTGTTTCCTTTTACATGTTTTGATTTTTTTAAAGTTGAAAACGATGCTAAGCTGCGAGCAGTCTGTTTTTAAGAGTCTTTACTGATAGTGATTGTATATCAGTTTTTATTCAGCATATTTGTATCAAATGGTTAAGTGGTTTTTGGTGCCTAAAGAGCATATAATTTGGATCGTAGTTTTTGAGAAAACTGTTGAATGAATCACTGTTTCCTCGTGTGAGAAAATTCTGCTCTTTCCTCAAAGTAAGATCTTCAAGGTATTAAGCTCATATTATATTCCTTATATTTAGCTTCTGTTTTTTAAAAGTCAAATTAGCCTTTGACTATTTTGTCCTTTGGCATTGAATATGAATTTTGTTCGTTGCTAATGGAAGTTCAACATTTTAAGGTTTTTTTTTTTTTTTTTTTTTTACCAAGGAAAAGGAATATCCTTGAAGATGTTAAGTTTTAGAATAACTGGCCAGAGATTTTATGTGTGAATCCATTTCTGTCCCAAAGACTTTTTTGACATTTTGTTTTTTGCTTTCTGTTTCTACTTTGCCTTTCACCATCTTGTAAAGAAAATGATCCAGTCAAGGTAAATGGACTCTTATAGTGACCAGAATCAATTTGAACTCATTATGTAATGGGAAATATGTCATAAAATGACCAAGAGTAGGTAAGAAAATGAATGTGAGAGATGGGCAACATAAAAAGCAGCTGTTCTAGGTAGTAATTTCACTTCTGAGTTGAGTTTGTCTTCTGTTCAGTGTTGTGGCTGGTAGACATTGACAGGTTGATGTTAGCCTGACAGATCTCTTTCAGAAGTGGTCACAGTGGTGGGGTACAGTGGTTCACGCCTGTAGTTCCAGCAACTCAGGAGGCTGAGGTGGGATCACTTGAGACCAGGTGTTTGAGCCCAGCCTGGGCAACATAAGAGCCCTGTATCTTAAAAAAGAAAAAAAAAAAAGAAAAAAAAAGAGTAACAGGTATGGTTATGTGTACCTGTGGTCCCAGGTACTCCAGAGGCTGAAGTGGGAGGATCACTGGAGCCTAGGAGTTTGAGGTTGCAGTGAGCTATGATGGCACCACTGCACTCCAGCCTGGGTGACAAAGTGAGGCCCTGTCTCTTAAAAGAAAAAAAAGATTGGTCACAATGTGAATTAGTCATTCTTCCCCTTACTTTTAGGCTATGTCTTCATAGTACTATTAATACATACTTTAACCTGATTAGTAGGGACAACAGAAAGTTAGGGACAGGGTAGACCATTGGTGTCATTATGACTCAAGATTCTTAGGACTGTCAAAGAACTTCAGAATCAGAATGTGAGAGCCGAAAGAAAGTGTATCATCAACTCTAGTGCTGTGGTTTGCAATAAGGCAGCCAAGGCTTGGCCAGTTAATTGTTTGGCATTGAGATCTCTCTTTTTAAAAAATAAAACGGGGTCTCACTATGTTGCCCAGCCTGGTCTAGAACTCCTGGGCTAAAGTGATCCTCCTACCTCAGCCTCCTGAGTTGTTGGGACTACAGGCGCACACCATGCCAGGTGGCATTAAGATCTCTTCATTCCCACTCCCTATGCTCCTTCCTCCAAATTTTTTTAGGATAAAGGAATGGTGAACATTTTAGTCTGATAAAGAGAACTTTTTTCTCTTAGAAAATCAGTAGCTATGGAAAGAGGAGGGAGTTACTGAACTAACAAGCATATGTTTGAGATTTAAGTAAAATAATTTAAGTAAATTATTTTGCTAAGGAAAAGGTTTTGGTAGGTAATAAAGAGTCATCTTGATGATTGCTGGAATAAAATCCTTTGCCTCCTAAAGTGATTAATTAAAATGCAAGTTCAAAGTTTCAATTTGAAAAGTAAAAAAAAATTTTTTTTGAGACTAGCCAAGTGCAGTAGTGAGAAGGGGAGAAAGAGTTTATATATAACAAGACTCCAAGACCACAGTCAGCTGTGGAAGTTTTGCATTATCACATACGTAGACATATGTTTTCACATAAGGTTCTATTTTCACAGTCTTTTAAAGCATAATCCCTTGTACTGCTTTGCTTCCTTTGCATATTTTCAAGGTGTTTTCTTTCTTCCATGCTACTGAGAAACTTGAGGGTTGGTTAAAGATGGAAAGGGCCCTGTATGTAGCCTTTTGTCTGTCTTCAGTAAACCCCAGAACTAGATGTGGGTAGTTCCTTCCAGACATTAGGCTCCATGTTTTCTTGTTTAAGGAGATAATGCTTTAATTTTCTGGGTCTCATAATGGCTTGCTTAGATTTTTTTTTACCAAAAAAAATAACCATTTTGAATAGAACAAAGTCTATAGAAAGCATCTCTTTAGAAATTATTTGTTGTTTTTGACCAGGGTGATGAAGTTTCGGTGCTTGAATGTGCAAGTCAGACATCTTCTAAAGCATCAAACAGAGAAGTAGCAAAGAGACAGAACTTGCCTAAGCCTTTAACTGGAGTGTCTGCTCAACAGCCTGCGTGGAAGGAGGTTCAGTACCTTATGCCTGTCCCTGAGTTGTAGCCGGGTTCTGGGCGAGGCGGTGTATTGAGTGAAGATCAGGACTGGCTTTTCATCCACATGGTGCCTTCCCACCACCTTACTAAGTGATTGCTTTCATGAAGAATTACTTACCTTGGCCGGGCGCGGTGGCTCACGCCTGTAATCCCAGCACTCTGGGAGGCCGAGGTGGGAGGATTGCTCAAGGTCAGGAGTTCGAGACCAGCCTGAGCAACAGTGAGACCCCATCTCTACTAAAAAAATAGAAAGAAATTAACCGGACAACTAAAAATATATAGAAAAAAATTAGCCGGGCATGGTGGCACATGCCTGTAGTCCCAGCTACCCGGGAGGCTGAGGCAGGAGGATCGCTTGAGCCCAGGAGTTTGAGGTTGCTGTGAGCTAGGCTGACGCCACGGCACTCTAGCCCGGGCAACAGAGTGAGACTCTGTCTCAAAAACAAACAAACAAAAGATTTACTTACCTTGTTTCATATTAATGTTTGGAACCAAACTTAGAGGGAAGCTAAAGATAAATGATAATAGGTTTAGAAAATACTCAGTTCTTTTTGAGGAAGTCATTTGATTATGTAGATAGGAAAAATATAATGTTTACTAAGGGAAACATTCCTAAGAGGTTAAGATATTATTAAGCCATATATTGTGAGTGTCTAATACCTGTTATTAACATGAGTATATAATTTTCCTCCCTGGCCCTTTTGCAATCCGTCACTTTGGAATAGTGCCCAGGTTTATTATACATGCTTTCCTTTCAAATCTTTAATCCCTAAATTGATTCCGGTTTGGAGCTAGAAAAGATTAGAAATAAGAAATCTGTTTTTACTGACTCTTAGGGAATGCTGGGAGGCTGTCTAGTCCCTGAGAGCAGTTTCTAACACATTCCTTCTCCATCTGAGATTTCCTGGTCCCCTAGTGGAGATTGAGGATATTGAGGATAGGAATCAGGTTATTGAACTATTATTAACATTTCAAAAATGGGCTAACAAAAAATTCAAGTTTCTTTGCTTTTTGTTAATAACACTGTCTCATGCTGATGGTAAATTTTGCTTGACAGTCACCTATGCTTTTGATACCAAAGGAAAACAAATGGATTATTAATATTTAGTAAATGAAAGTAGTGTTTGTTAGATAAGATATAATAAAACATAGAGTCTATACTATTAAAAAATAAAGAGTCCTTCTAAGGTGAAGTCGTTGGTAACCAGTATTTTAGTAAGAGAAAATGGTCTGAATATCCAGTTTCTTACTAGATTAACAGAAACAGGGAAAGTTGAGTAACTGACAAGCAACCACGGTGAATGGTGGCTAGCAACTTCCCAGGAGCATCAGTGAAGAAAAATATATATTCATGTTAAAATGTGTGTATCAAAGCACCTAAATAATTTGGGGGCCTTACTGCACTTAATTCATGTTAATTTTTATTGTCTGTTTTTATATGTGTGTGTATTTTTTTTCTTTTCTTTTTTTTCTTAAAGAGACAAGGTATCACTGTGTTTCCCAGGCTGGACTCTAACTCCTGGCCTCAAGTGATCCTCCTGCCTAAGCCTCCCAAGTAGCTGGGACTATAGGCATGAGCCATAGAGCCCAGCTTGTTTTTTAACATTTTTCCACTGCTTCAATTGAACAGCCTTAAAAAAAAAAAAAGAAAAAAATATAGTACATTTTTTATATACTGTCTTAGAACATCATAAAAACAAAATTCTTTAAATGTGTATAGATTGGTAGCTGTCATCTCAAATCCTATCTTTGTGATTTATTGTTAGCAAAAAGTTGCTTACCAAAAAATTGTTTATTAATTGTAAAGTCTTTTAAATGGCCCATTAATTTTAAAAATGTTTATTAATTGAACTGTCATTTTCATTGTAAACTTTTTAGAGATGTATATTGAAAGAAAAGATGTCATTAAGCTTAGATGTATCAAAGCTCTATATTGAAAGAAACTCTTCTCTTTGAGATTCTTTTGCTTCTTGAAAATGTTTACATTCCTTTCACCAATACTTACTTTTCTTTAGGTTTTTGATTTACCTGAAGAACCATCTGAAACAGCCAAAGAAGTAAGCTTTTCTTTTCCTTTGAAAATTAAATTTATTTTGTCTTTTCTTTAACATTAAGTAATTGTATCCTGGTCCAAACTTGGGTTTAGAAAGAAAAGATAGCATAATTGTTCATGTCTTTGTGCTGTAACTAGGTCTTGTTTTGAATTTCTGGAAGCCTGCCATCTGCTGAGCTGTCTTTTACAGCCACTGCCTCAGGCAGGGGATACATATGGGCTTTTCCAGAACTGCAGATCAGCACATGAGTTACTTATTAAAACAGAATCAAAATAGGCAGATGACCTAAAATTGTAGTTTTCCTTTTCAAAAGAGAAAATGAAGACTGCAGCTACCTTGTAGATGTTTGAATTTAAGGATGGTTTGCTGTTTGGGGGGCTGGGGTGGGACTCATTCCCCATTTTGCATTGAGCTGCCTTCCTGCCATGGCCAGCTCAGTTACAGCCACTTCCCTAATGTACGGGGAGCGCGTGTCTTGAAAGCCATCGAGTCACTTAAGCAGTAAACCCAGAAGCAGAGCCCTCATAGCCTGCCATTACTTAGAGCTCAGCAACTGTTACACTCTTTGGAAACCATTTTTGAAGCAGCCATGGAAGCAATTGGGAGGGTCTCATCTTTTGTCAACACATTGGTAACGTTTAAGTTTAATATAATACCCTGGATATCCGAGGAAAATCTGAAAGTCACACAAAGACAAGGAAGTGTGCAATCCAGATACCAAACCCCCAGGAGAAAAACAAAAAATTTTTTAAAGACTTCTAATTCCCCCGTTATACCCAGCAAATTCATGCCCACGACATGTCTGTCCTGATCCTCACTTCTCCTCAAGCTCTGGGTGGTATCCATGACAACCATTTTATAATACAGGAGTAATTAGCACATTGACTGCCACACTAGAAAAAAAAATTTTCCCTTGGGGCCACGGTGTTTTATTACAAAAATAGAATAAAAACTTTGAAAACAAAACGATCCTTTCTAATTTAAGGAAAAATTTGTTATTTTTTATTGTTTTCTGTGCATGAGTTATACGCAACTTGAAAAATAGTTCTCGAAGCTTCCAAGGAGAAGAGACGTATGAGTTATATATACTTCATGAGGCCCCAGGCTCAAAACTAGCATTGAGTTAAATACAACTCACATGGCAGTTCATGTGTTAAATACAGCTTAGGTTTGACAGGGAACGCCTTTTATGAACTTGCCCTGGCTTTGAAGCATATGATATTATTCCTGTACAATACAGTTGTCACTCAAGGTCCACAGATGATAGACATGAGGTTGTCGGTGAATCCCCTGAAATTGTACCTTTTCATGATTGTAGGTAGAAGGACAATGTTTTTCTTTAGATTCTCAGGTTTGTGTCCCTTGAAAGGTTACAAAGCCTCTGCAATAGACAGACTGGTCTTGTCATTGGCAGGCAATGTTTTCATTTTGTTATTTATTCCATTTTGTTTCCTTTCTACCTTTTCCTATACTTGATAGATGACATTTTGTGTGATACTCATTAAAGCATATGTCCGAGTGATGGAATTTTAGAGTGGGGGAGGGCCTCAGAAACTATCTCATGCCATCTCCTCACTTGAAGTTGGTTGAAGCCACAGGCAGGACGAGTTTCTGGGGGACCTGGTGGTAGAACCAGGGTTAGAACCCAGGCCTCTGGCTGTAGCTAGGACCTCTTAGCCACTCTATAAACAATACTGTCCCAATTTCCTTCTCCCTCCTCTGATTTTTGGTTCTGTCTGCTCTGTTTTTGATTAATGAAGTCAACAAAATGTGATATACCATAGTTACCCAACATTTGGGGATGTTCATCCTTGTGAATTATGGAGTTACATTCTTTCCGGCTTTCTGCAAGATACTATTTCCTATTTGTTAACTTAACAGTTTTGATCCAGTATCGTAATTGTTACATGTCATATAACATAATCAGTACATATCATCATACATATTTAAGCCTGCTCCTACCATAACAAATATATTTCAGTCCCTAAGCTATGTAACTGGTCTTTTTTTTTTTTTTTTTGAGACAGACTCTCACTCTGTTGCCCGGGCTAGAGTGCCGTGGCATCAGCCTAGCTCACAGCAACCTCAAATTCCTGGGCTCAAGCAATCCTTCTGCTTCAGCCTCCCAAGTAGCTGGGACTACAGGCATGCGCCACCATGCCCGGCTAATTTTTTCTATATATTTTTAGTTGTCCAGCTAATTTCTTTCTATTTTTAGTAGAGACAGGGTCTCGCTCTTGCTCAGGCTGGTTTAGAACTCCTGAGCTCAAATGATCCTCCCACCTCGGCCTCCCAGAATGCTAGGATTACAGGCATGAGCCACTGCACCTGGCCTATGTAACTGTTTTATGAGTACATATGTAAAAGAATAATTTCCCTTTTAGGAATACTGGAAATGATAATTTTTAGGAAATTCTCTATTTTCTTATTAAGATTAAACCCATTAAATGTCTGATATCACCCACAGAATAGAGAGACATCTTTTAATTCTGTATTGCTAGGGGAAGGGATTAATACTCATTTTAAAGATTATCAGAACTAGATGAAGCTTGCACTATACAGATGTATGTTTCTGTATATGTAGTGACTATATAATGAGCCACATGAGAAAATTCCTGTTATCCTAAAATCCTGCTGGGATTTAGGAGCAGACCCTTCATGAGGGAACTAATGAGTAACATGCATTTCTAATGAGAGAGGGTCCAAAAAATAATGCAATTCTTATTTAAGCAGTAGACCCTGATGTATTCAGTGCGTGTACATATTTAGTATTGTAGCTATCTACAGAGTTCTAAAATATTCATATGGTTAGATTTTTTTCAATGAGAGGAAGAAATAACTCATGGTAGTCCAGAATTCTCAATGGAATATGCACCATATGTTACTGTTCCACTTTTAAGTTGAAAAGACAGTCACCATAGAACATAGAATTTTAAGATAATTTGAAGGTAATTTTGTTAATCATCATAATTACTATATAACCACAGCCAACTATTTGCATTATTGTAAGCTGTCTTATTTCATCTTAAGGAGTAGCTGGGAAACAAATTTTAATTTATTGCTGCTACTTTTAAATTAGATTTCACTTAATCATCTGTGTTTGGGACACTGATTTTCTTTCCAATTTGAATTGCAGCCCATGCATTTAATCCATTCCTACAGCAGCCGCTACACTGTCGGTAACGTTAGGAGAAATTGCACAACCAGCCCTCATGGTAATAGCAGCATGATTGCTAGATTTCGAACAATGATATTTAATTTCACTCAAGTATTTACCTAATCATAATGAAAAAACATTAATGCACTATCTTTTAATACTAGTTTCTCACAAGGCAGTTGGCTTTAATTCTCCTATCAGATCATGGCAGTAAACAAAACCTCAGTGTAAAAATTTTATTGTTTCTAAAAAATAAGCAGAATTGGCTTTTAATCTGTGATTCAGTTCTTTTATAATTCTGTGTTTTACTATAAAACTTTTTTTTAGTAGAAATAATAGCACTGCAGTGAAACTTACACTTAACAAGGCTCAACATTACACTGATCTGGTTGTGAATCAAATTCCTTAATCATTTGAGAGGAAATATTTGCTTTCATAGCTTTCCTGAGATGGGAGGTACTGCTCCAAAACCATCATTTTATACATAACATGGTGCCCACATCACTCCCAGGACAGCTAATGATGTTAGTTATAAGAAAGGATTTCCTAACAGGTAAAAAATGAACATCAGAATAAATTGCTAATTCATCATCTTCTTCTTTTTTTTTTTGAGACAGAGTCTTGCTCTGTTGCCCTGGCTAGAATGAGTGCCGTGGCGTCAGCCTAGCTCACAGCAACCTCAAACTCCTGGGCTTAAGCTGATCCTACTGCCTCAGCCTCCCGCGTAGCTGGGACTACAGGCATGCGCCACCATGCCCGGCTAATTTTTGCTATATATATTTTAGTTGGCTAGATAATTTCTATTTTTTTAGTAGAGACGGGGGTCTTGCTCTTGCTCAGGCTGGTCTCGAACTCCTGACCTCGAGCGATCCACCCGCCTCGGTCTCCCAGAGTGCTAGGATTACAGGCGTGAGCCACCGCACCCGGCCCATCATCTTCTTTTTTTATAATGCTCTTTGATACACATGCCTGGGAAGACACAGAGACAGTGTGTAGCCTACAGTGATAGAATGGATGGGTGGCTTCTTGTTTCCTTCCAATCTTAGCATGTGAGGTGGCATTGGGTCTTCTTGGTTTGCCAGGTCACTTTTGAAGCCCAGCTGTGATCTGGATATTATCTGGGCAGACAGAAGCATCTAGTCTCTAGCGTCCTCTTTGGAAGGCTTGGTCCCTGACCTCAGTCAGTGGGAAGATGTTTATCTTCCCATTTTGGAAGAATTATTTCCATGTTTAGAGTGAATTTTTTCTGGACCTTGATGTTGGTCTACTACTCTCAGAGCTAAATTCCTCCAAATCTCCACGAGCTTTTCTAAATAATTACAGGTGTTTCCTAGGAGCAGTCATTTTGGAACTGCAAAGAGCAAGTGGATTGGAATTCTCATCTGAACAATTTTATTCCTCAGGTAGTTACTGTTGCTCTCCGATGTCCCAGTGGGCGTGTCCTGAGGAGAAGGTTTTTTAAGTCTTGCAGTTCTCAGGTAAGTGGGGAAATTCTCGTAATTTGAGAAATATTTTTGTTGATTTTGGCAATAGTTTATTCACATGCAGTGGGGAAGGTATTATCACACTGTCATCTGATACTCCCGTCAGATGAAGATAAAGGGCATTATACGTACTCTTCATTGCAGAAATTTGGATAACAAGGTATACATCTATGCTGCTTTGCACTGTGATCTCTGCATTCAGATTTTGTTCTTCCCTTTGCTGTATTTTTCTTCTTTTTTTTTTTCTTTTTGGTTTTAATTACATTTTCACAGTTTTGTGGGTGAGATGCTTTTAAATCCATAGGAAGCAGCCAGTATTTAGAAACAAGACTGTGTTTGTTAGTGATAATTTGGAAAACATGGAAAAGTAGAGTGAAAAAGAATTATATCTGCAATGTGAAGCCAAAACCAATTACTAATATTTTGGTATATTTCCATTTCTAATGACATTTAAATACATAATCATATGTGCATTAAAAATACATGTAAATAATCTTCTATCCTGATCATTGCATTTAACCCTCTGTGATAAGAATGCTTTAAGCCCTAATGGAAAATACTGATGGATTTGACTACATAAAAATTAAAAATTTGATAAAGAAAATGTTCATAAAGTTAAAGACAAATTTGAAAAAACTATTTTACTGTTTAGGTATGATAGTCATTTTTTATAAGGCACTTATACAAATCAAGGAAAAGATAAACACCTTAGTAGAATGGCAGAAAAAAACATGGATATCAGGATTTTCTAAAGAAGACCAAGTGACAGATAAAAATATGAAAAAAAAAAACTTTGACCTCAGAATCAATGAAATGCAAATAAAATGGGACACCATTTTCTACTTATAGTACCCAAATTTGGCAAGTGTGTGGGGAAAACAGGGATTCTCATAACTTAATATGAATGTAAATTGAACCAGTGTTCCTGTAGGAGAATTTACCATTATGTTTTTGAAATATTTAAAAATATATCTTTTGACCCAGTAATTTCATTTGTGAGAATGTGTTCTATGGAATGACAGATGTTCAAAGGTATAAATGTCTGTTTCTGTAAGGTTAAATTAAGATATAGCCATATGTTAGAAAATTATTGCGCTTTAAGTATGATGACATAGATGTACCTTGATTACATGGAGCATCAGCAGGTTCTTGCATGGTGGCTGGCGGCTCAAGTCAGGGATTACCTGTATTTGAAATAGCAGCTTCCCCCAGAATATTCCTTCATCCATCTTTCTTGCTAAAACAACAAATCATCCTTTGTTTAAAATAAGCATTTTATGTTTCAAAGTAGGCACTGGTTTTAGGCAACAGTAAGTGGAAATTTTGATCATTACTATGGGAATCTTCCTGACAGGAAATGTTATAAAAGTATAGGAATGGTAGCCAGGTGTGGTGGCATGTGCCTCTCATCCCAGCTACTTGGGAGGCTGAGGCAGGAGGATCGCTTGTGCCCAGGAGTTTGAGACCAGCCTGGGCAACGCAGCAAGACGTCATCTCTAAAAAAATAAAAAGCAAATTATGGGAATGGCCCATTGGAAATCAGGCCATCATAAGACAGTCTCTGGAGCCTGGACATGTCTATTGTGACAAAGTACAAATTTCCTGAGTGATTTTGATGTTGACTATTAGTTTAGATTTTTTGTTTGTTTGTTTTGGAGACTGGGTGTTGCTCTGTCACTCAGGCTGGAATGCAGAAGTGTGATCATAGCTCACTGTAGCCTCAAACTCCTAGGCTCAGCCATCTTCCTGCCTTAAAGGCATGTACCACCATGCCCAGCTATTTTGTATTTTTTGTAGCGTGGGGGGGGTCTCACTATTGCACAGGCTGGTCTACAACTCCAGGCCTCAATCCTCCCACCTTGGCCTCCCAAGTAGCTTAGAATTACAGGCATGAGCCACCACGCCTGACTTAGTTTAAATTTTTTTGTTTGTTTGTTTTTGAGACAGAGTGTTACTTTGTTGCCCTGGATAGAGTGAGTGCCGTGGTGTCAGCCTAGCTCACAGCAATCTCAAACTCCTGGGCTTAAGCAATCCTCCTGCCTCAGCCTCCCTAGTAGCTGGGACTACAGGCATGCGCCACCATGCCCGACTAATTTTTTCTATATATATTTTAGTTGGCCAGATAATTTCTTTCTATTTTTAGTAGAGACGGGGTCTCACTCTTGCTCAGGTTGGTCTCGAACTCCTGACCTCAAGTGATCCACCCACCTCGGTCTCCCAGAGTGCTAGGATTACAGGCGTGAGCCACTGCGCCCGGCTAAATTTTTTTTTTTAATTTTTAATTTTTTTTGAGACAAAGTCTTGCTTTGTTGCCCAGGCTAGAGTGAGTGCCGTGGCATTAGCCTAGCTCAGAGCAACCTCAAACTCCTGGGCTCAAGTCATCCTCCTGCCTCAGCCTCCCGAGTAGCTGGAACTACAGGCTTGCGCCACCATGCCTGGCTAACATTTTCTATATATTTTTAGTTGTCCAGCTAATTTCTTTCTATTTTTAGTAGAGACGGGGTCTTTCTCTTGCTCAGGCTGGTCTCGAACTCCTGACCTCGAGTGATCCTCCTGCCTCAGCCTCCCAGAGTGCTAGGATTACAGGCGTGAGCCACAGCGTCCGGCCTTGGTTTAGATTTTGATCTAAATAATTTCTTCCCCAAATGCTAACCTTTTATTCTCAACTGGTGTATTGAATACTTTTTCCATTCCCTGTGTATGGGTGGGGCTTTCATAACTGTTAAACGAATGCTGTGCAGAGGTGCCGGGGAGGCCCCATGCCTCCTCTGAGACAAAAGGTATTAAAGATTATTTGCATCTCCAGATTGGTGGCCAGCTATTTTCTTTTAAGCTCTAGAGAGTTTCTCTGAAGGGTGTGAAAGTTCTGTTTCATTACTCCTAGGGACATGATTTGACAGTGACAGAACTGTAAATATTATGGCGATCTAGAGGGGACACTGTGTGTACAGTACTTGATAAGGACTAAGCTCTTTATCTTCTAGGTCCTACTGGACTGGATGATGCGACTTGGGTACCAGACGTCCCTTTACAGCCTTTCTACTTCCTTCCCCAGAAGGCCTCTGGCAGTGGCGAGAGGCTCGTCACTGGGGGACGTGGGGATTACTGTGGACACGGTGCTCAACGTGGAAGAGAAAGAGCAGAGCAACTAGGAGAGTAACGAGAACCACGTGTTCCACATAAAATCAGTTATGCCGTGACCTTACGGGACAATAAAGGCTTCACATTAAACTTGTGCCATACCTTGATTGAGCCCAAAGCAGTGAACACTTTTAATGTTGACATTGATGGGAACATCCAGCATAAAGGATTATTCTCTGCACATAATGATCTGTGGACTGTGCCATCTTACAATGTACTAGATGAGAATGAGGTAAAAATGTATATAGTAAGTGCATCAATAATTTGCATTTTTCCCAGCTGACGTCATTTCTCACTGTGTTAGAAAACAAAGTCATAGAACCTTGGTTTCTGCCTCTGTAAGCCGTCTTACCACACAGTGAATATTTCACAATTCAATCAAACTTCTCAAAGTGTTCTAAGTAGTAATGTTTATTCTGCTGTAGTTCTAGAGTTTAAAAAGAATTTTGAAAGCTCTTTATGGCTTTAAAGTTCTTTTTGGTACGTATGTATTACACTTAACTAATGTTTGCAGTTTGTATAATTTTGCCTTGTATTGTAATATTTACAAAGTTCCAAGTGGATCAGTATTTTTATTTTTATATATATATAAATGGGGGGGGTGGGAGAGAGAGGTGGGGGTCTCACTGTGTTGCCCAGGCTGGGTGGAGTGCAGTGGCTGTTCACAGGTGTGATCATAGCTCACTGTAACCTCAAACTCCTAGGCTCAAGTGACCCTCCTGTCTCAGCCTCCTGAGTCACTGGGACTGTAGGTGCACACCACCATGCCTGGCTAATTTTTCTTCCTTTTCTTTTCTTTTTTTTTTTGAGAAATGGGGTTGCCCAAGCTAGTCTCAAATGAAATAAAACTGTGAAAACACACCAGGCACAGGGGCTCATGCCTGTAATCCCAGCATTTTCAGAGGCCAAGGTGGGAGCGTCGCTTGAGGCCAGGAGTTCGAGACCAGCCTGGGCAACATAGCAAGACCTTGTCTGTACAAAAAATAAAAAAATTAGCCAGGCCTGGTGGCGTGCACTGGTAGTCCCAGCTACAATAAAACAAAACAAAACAACAAACTATGAAAGCATTAAAATATAGGTGAATTTTTAAAACTATATCTGATTATTTCCTTTTCCTGATTATCTGTAATGGTATATTCATGCATTATAATATTGAGTTCAAACTCCAAGTGTGTATAAAAGGTTCTTAACTTTGTTGTAGTCACTCCCTTTTTCCACGTTCTACTTTAAAAGTCTGTTCATCTGACTCCAGTATGTGTTGCCCTTTGTACCTCTTCTGTAGAATTTATTACACTGTATCTAGGCATGGTTTTTTTTTTTCTCAAATAGGTAATTACTTAAAGGCAAGGACTGTGGCTTTTTTCCCCCTCTAGAGGTACCTACTATATTGTAGATGCTTAATACTTATTTGGAAATAAACAATAAGTCATCTCAAGCTTTAACTTCTTTTTTGGTCTCTACAATATCCCACTTTCAAATAAATATTTTTCTGATTCTAGATTGATTAATTGTAAAAGTGTTTCAAAACTTTACAGAGTTACAAAAACAAAATTAAAAAGTCACCCCTAAACCCAATACCCAGAATTAAGCTTGACTAACACCATGGTTTTCTGTCTTGCCAGACTTTTCTATGCTTGTGTATGAAAAAAAGAAAAAGACCTCGACATTTTTACACCCTTTTTTAAAAAAAAAACTGGTTATTGTGAGAGCTCCCAAGTAATTATGCCACCTAGATGTCACAGCTGCGAGGTGGCCGCAGTGATCCCACCTCCTGGTGTTCATACCTGTGTGTCGTCCTCTCCCAGGGATCCAGGATTAGGCTGTGTGGCCGTTATTCCGAAGTGGTGGTGTGTCACTTCTGAGTTTAGCTTACAAGACAGATGTGGCTTCTGTCATGTGTCACCTGCTCTGGGGGAAGAAGCTCTGTCGTGAGCAGCCTTGTGGAGAGGCCCCCGTGGCGAGGAACTGAGCCTCCCGCCCACGGCCACGTGAGGGAGCCCAGAGCGAGACCTCCCGCCCATCCAGTCTTGAGAGACTGTCGCTGTGGCCAACGGCTTGAGCACAACTTCACGAGAGCCCTGAGCCAGAACCACCCAGTTAAGATGCTCCCGGATTCTTGGCCCTCAGGATTTGTGCGGTAACAAATAATGTTTTAGGCAGTTAAGTTTTGAGTCCATTTGTAATGGACCAAAATATAACATGGAGATCTGTGTACCTGTACGTGAGCTGCTGCTATAACAAAAGCCTCAGGTGCGGCAGTGGCTTTGGAGCCAGGCAGTGGACTTTGAGGAGTGGTAGTGAAAGCCTTCAGTGCCTTGAAATCGTAGATAAAAGCCTCACAGTTTTTGATAGAGCTGTAGGTGAGGACTTGCAGGAGGAAAGTGAGGGAAACTGAGAAAGTGAGTCCTGGTTATATAGTGGCAGAAGGTTAAGCACCACTATGACCCACAGTTACGTGGAAAATCTAGCTGATGAATTAAGTGATCTAGCTAAGTCTATTTCCAACCAGAGAATTGAAAGTGTCACTGGTTTCTGACATGACCTAAAGAACTGTTGAACAAAAAGGAACCAGGGCTCACTGGTTGAGAAGATTCCCAGCCTCTGCGGGTAGCAAATTATTTAATATTATGCTAAACTTAAGAAATGGCTTTGAAGCAAAGATCAAATCCTGAGCTCTCCCAGGAAAGCTGGGTTTCAAGATAAAGGCGAGGGGATAACTATACAATCCTTTGTTTGGGCCTGAGGAAAAAATCAAAGGCGATGCCACCATAGGATTCGCAGAAGACTAAAAGTTTAAAAAACAATTATATTAGCAGTAACCTGGGCAGCTTGAGCTGAGACACAGAAAAGTAGAAATTCAGAGGCCTTTGGACTCTCAAAGTTCTACAGGCAGGAAGCAAGAAAAATGCTGTGCCGTAAATCCAGGTAAAAGGATGACGCCAAAGGTGACATCAAGGCCTCCCAGGGCAGAGTCAAGAGCCACAGAAAGTCATTTCCTGGCAGGAGCAGGACTGAGTCCTCCCAGTGCTTGCTCAGCTGCATTTCAGAACTGCTTATGGATGGTAACGTGTGTGTGAGCCTTTCGTCTGTGGCCTTTTGGAACAGGAGCATCTATGGGAATCGTCCTCTGTCTGTCCCGCCATTGCTTGCTGGCTGTGGGGAAAGCGGCAACTTCCTCTAGTGCACAGAACTGTGTTTGGGAGCTGTGCTTCAGAACGCCACCCTGGCAGTGTCATCTGCCCCTGGACCTAACGCCCATGGTGAGACTCTGAGTTTTGAGCTGATGCTGTCATGGATGAGACTTGTGTGTGCCTTGGGAGGGGACGAAGGTACTTTCACGTGAGAGGGCGGTGGATTCGTGGGGGGTACAGGGCAGACTGGGAACCAGCCTCCACGATAGCCCACAACGATCCCTGTCTCCTGGTGGTCACACCCTGTGCGGTCCCTTCCCACAATGTGCCAGGGTTGATCTGTATGACCAATGGAATTAACCAGAAGTAACGGTCTGTCCCTTCTTAGATTAGATTATAAAAGACTGCACTTCTATCTTGGTTCTCTCTCTACCCCTCTGTCTCTGTCTCTGTGCCTCATCACTGGCTCTGGTGGCAACGACGCTGTTAGCAGTACAATGGACGGGACCCCATGCCAGGAAACTGAGGCCTCCCGCCAACAGCTCCGTGAGTGGTCTGGGCACAAGTCCAGCCCCAGCCACGTCTTCAGAGGCCGCAGGCCTGGCCGACACCTTCACTGCAACCTCATGAGGACCGTTCGGCTGGGCTGCTGCTGGGCCCTGACCCACAGCGACCCTGGGAGACAACAGGTGGGTTTGGGGAAGATTTGCTATGTGGCAATAGATTGTACAGGAAATATTCAGGGCATTGCCCCCAACAACATAAAGAGTCCTGAGGAATGACTTTTACTTTTCTGGGTGAATGCTTTCATTTCTCTAGCTGTCGACACATGTGTCCTAATCAGGGTTCCTTTCAAAGATTCAGTAAGCTACCATTATTCTTTGAAATAGACTCAAATGCAAACAGAAATGCAAAAGAAAAAGAATGAACGTTTCCATATCCACCTGTTCCGATCACAGACTTTCATAGGCTCTATTTTCAGTTATTTATCCACATCCATTTGCAAGGATTTTTGAGTACAGAAAATGATCATCACCTCCAAAAAATCTCTGTTATCTTTTAAACAGCCAAAATTTCAGGAGTTAGCATATAGTTCCTAATATTTGTGGAATAAAGGCTCTCCCATTTCCACGATCTCTAACACAAAAATCATTAGGGTCATTTCTTGGCATGGTAATGCAGACATTTTTAACACAAAGAACAAACACTATTGGTTACATATACAACTAAAGGGCTAAAAATAGAGATGCTTAATTGTTTCCTTGGTTACAAAAGCAGTATTTTTCCTCTGGATTTAGGGAAAGGAACTACTGAAGCCTTAAATCTTTAGATTCTTGGTGAATACTACTACTTTTTTTTTTTGTACTGTGGCTTTCTTGCAATGAGATGGAAAAATTAGAAATGTATGATTAAGAAATTATTAATTTTTTGTAGGTGTGATAGTGATATAGTGGTTAGGTGAGTGAGAGAGAAACAGAGAGCAAAAGAATCCTTATTTCTAAAGATATACACTATAATATGAAGGGAATTATGGCCAAAGTTTGTTTCAAAATAATCTGGGGCAGAGGCAGTAGGAGGGGATACAGATGAATAAATATTAAAGCTAAGTGATAGGTACATGGGGATACTTGATACACTCCTCTCCACTTTTGTATAATATTTTATAATTTTTTTTTTTTTAAGAGAGACAGGGTCTTGCTCTGTTGTCCAGGCTAGAGTGCAGTGGGGTCATCATAGGTCACAGCAGCCTCAAACTCCTGGGCTCAAGTGATCCTCCTGTCTCAGCCTCCCAAGTCCCCAGCTGGGACTATAGTGCATGCCACCACACCTGGCTAATTTTTCTATTTTTTGTAGTGACAGGGTCTTGCAATGTTGCCCAGGCTGGTGTCAAACTCCTGGCCTTAATCTGACCTCCTGCCTTGGCCTCCCAAAGTTAAAAGATATCAACTGGCTTAAGATAAGGGAGCTGATTGTATAAATTTATCAAATGCTATATGAGAAAGCTCTGACTTTTAAGTTTTTTAATGGCTCCAGCAAAAACTGACCCGAATCCTATTTCAACTTAGCCCATTTGCTATTGTTTTTAATAAAATCCTTCAGTGAAGGGGGAAAATCAAAAATGTAAAAGACCTACATCTTAAGAACACTAAGGAATATGCTTCTGAGTATTTTCAAAATATTATGCGAGGAAAAGGATTCCTCTCACTTCATTACTCCCCATGTCTCTTCATGCTTCACTTTGTAAACTCTCCCTCACTACAACGGATGGACGTGGCCAATCTACTGACTTGAATTTAATAATACAATAGCTGTCCATTATTAAAACAATATTTAAAGTTACTGTGGATTGTTCTGTTATGACCATGACACAAAGGGGTATTTTGGGGGGAGAAAAGAAAATTACTTTTTCTGAAGGAAAATTTTAAATAACAAAAATGTGAAATTCTCCTTTGAAAGCAGGGAACTAGCTTTAATCAGTTAATTGCCCTGCTAGCTGAAATTCAGATCCTAAAAATAACAAGCTCTAACACACAGCATTTTTGGACTTCTGCTTAGGACACAGAACCCTGCAAAGAATGTTGCTCCCACACTAACTACAAGAAACAGCTGGATCTGGCCGGGTGCAGTGTCGCCCTGTGGTCCCATCTACTTAGACTTAGGAGGCTGAGGCAGGATTGCTTGAGGCCAGGAGTTCAAGGCCAGCCTGAACAACATAGTGAGACTCTGTCTCTGAGAAAAAAAAAAAACCAGAAAGAAAGAGCTGGATGATATACAAAATCTACATTTTTGAGTCCTCGGAGAGCTGAGGCTGCAAAGCAATCCTGCAAACTAAACTCCAAAGAACGATAATGGTTTCCATGGAGAGGACACAGGAACTGTCTTCCCTTTGGCGAAACACCGGAGAAAAAGTGGCTGCTATACAAGCTTTTAACGCTTGGAAAGGCCAAGTGTGGGCTACTGCGTTGGTTTGGAACAGGACTGGCTATCTAATTTGTAGGCCTCAGTGCAAAAGAAAACTGTGGGAACCCTTGCTCAGAAATGAAGACTTTCAAGATGGTGACAGCAGAGCATTAAACCAGGCCTGAAGCCCTTCTACGTGTGTGGCCCTGCACCTGTCCCATGCGGCCCTATCCTGGTTGAGGGCCTTACATGCAAAGGGACTTCCCACTCAGTAGGTTGAGAAGCTCCCCAGCACCTGTCTTCACCAGGTGCTCAGGAGGCGTGAGACAGGGCCGGAGACCACAGCAAGGCGACCTCAGGGCAAACAGGGAGCTGACCGGGGGCTGTGGGGAACAGACACAAAGCTCCACGCCTTCCCCAGATCCTTCTACACAGCCTTCACTTGCTGGGGAAGGTACAGCAAGTACCATGCACTAGGCACTGGAAGATAGTTTCTGGAGAAGGAACAGAAGCAAAACCATCTACCTCTCCCAGGCAAAGATTATTGCTGCTGGGAGAAGGGAGAAGCAAAAACTCTTGTCAACACAAGGTGACAGCTCTCCACTGATGGAGGAATTGAGGCCTAGGGGCTTTGAATGTGTAAGTAAGGAGAGAATTCTATACCTAGAGGAAAGATCTTTCACAAATGCACATGAAATAAATGTTATAAAAGACGTACAAAAGCTGAAGGAATTCATCACCAGCAGACATGCACTACAAGAAATATTAATGTCCTTAAGGCAGAAGAAAAATTATACCAGGTGGAAATATGAATCTATACAAAGAAAAGCAGAGTACTACAAAGAGTACAGATTTACACGGTAAATACATAAAAGGTTTTTTCTTAAGTCCCTTTAAGTGATAATTTACTGTTTAAACAAGTAATAATAATATTGTATGGGGTTTATAATACACGTAAAACCAAAACGTATGACAACAATAGCACAAAGTAGGGAAGTATATTATTATAAGGTTCTGATACTATGTATGAAGTGGTATAATATTATCTGAAGGTAGATCGTGTTAAGTAAATGTAAACCACAAATCCTAAAACAACCACTGAAGTAACAAAGAGGTATAGCTAATAAGCCAGGAGATAAATGAGATAAAAAATATTCAATTAATCCAAAATAATTCAGAAAAACAGGAAAGAAATGAGACAAATAGAAAACAAATAGCAAGAGGATACACTTAAACCCATCAATACCAATAATCACATTAAATGTAAATGGTCCAAATATCCCCAGTTAAAAGTAGAATGAATTATTATTATTAATAAAAAAATCCCCAACCAAATGCTGCCTATAAGAAACAGTGGTCATACCTATAATCCCAGAGCTTTGGGAGGCCTAGGTGTGAGGATTGCTTGAGGCCAGGAGTTTGAGACCAGTCTGGGCAACATAGTGAGAACTTGTCTCTACAAAAAATTAAAAAAAAAAAAAAATTAGATGGGCATGATGGCACATACCTGTAGTCACAGCTACTTGGGAGGCTGAGGCAGGAGGATCACTTCAGCCCAGGAGTTTGAATCTGCAGATAGCTGTGATTGCAGCAGTGCACTCCAGCCTTGGCGACAAAGAGAGTCCATGTCTCTTAAAAAAAAAAAAAAAAAAAAAAGGGAAACAGTCGTAAAGTATGAATACTTCAAAAAACAGAAACAAAAACAAACCCTAAGCTAACATGAAATACGAGTTATCCTAGCCAAAGCAATATGGAACATATAAAAAAAAGTCATAGATTAGAAAAGGAGAAAAATGTTTTGTATTCACAGACAACTTTGTCAAAAAAAAAAAAAAATCCAAAGTAATTTCTCGTAAGTATGGTCTGAGCTTCCCTAACTGAAAATTCAAAATCCAAAATGCTCAAAAATTTGAAACTTTTTGAGCACTGACATGATACTCAAAGGTCACACTCAAAGGAAAGGCTCGTTGGAGCATTTTGGATTTTTGGATTAGGGATGTTCAACCAGGTGTGCATAAGCAAATATTCCAAAATCTGAAAAAAAAAAATCCTAAATCCAAAACATTGCTGGTCCTAAACATTTCAGATAAGGGATACTCAACCTATATAAGGATTAAGCATATTTAATATGGCTACTGGATACAAGCACAGTATTTTTAAAAGATCACTTTTGGTTTAATTTATCATCACTAAACAACTAGAAAATAAAATTGAAAGAAGTTATTTACAATAGCATTTTTAAATCAAATATTATAGTCAAATGGCAAGATGTTTACACCAAATATTTTAATACATTGTTGAGAGAAATTAAGGAAGACTTAAAAGAGGTTTATCCCATCTCCATGGACTGGAAGACTCAATATTGTAAAATAATCTCTATTATTCCCAAAGTAATAGAGATTTAACACAATCTTAGTCAAAAGCCCAGCAAACTTTTTTTTTTTACCCCTGTGTGTGAATATAACAAATTGATTCTAAAGTTTTATTATGGTAATATATATGATTTACCATTTAAATCAGTTTAATGTATACAATTAGTGGCATTAAGTGAATTCACATCATTGTACAATCAGCATCACTATCCAGTTCCAGAACTTTTCAATCCTCCTAAACATAAACTCTATACCCATTAAAATAACTCCTCAATCCCCTTTCCCTCCGGCTCCTGGCAATTTCTACTGTGTGTGTCTATGAATTTGCCTATTCTAGGTACCTCATGTAAGTGGAATCATATGGGATGTGTGTTTTTGTGTCTTGCTCACTTCACTTAGCATGTTTGCAAGGTTCATCCAGGTTGTAGCATGTATCAGAATAATATTCCATTGTATGTATACATTGCACTTAGTTTATCCATTGGTCTGTTGACGGAATTTGGGTTGTTTCCACATTTTGGCTATGAACATTGGTACTTAGTGTATATAAGACTTAAATGAGTGATTCAATTTCTTTAATAGTAATGAATTATTTAGACTATATTTTTTGAGTCAATTTGATTAAGTTAAATATTCTAGTAATTTACTTCCGTAACTTTGCTTTCAAATTTATTAAGCAAATGTTATTCACAGCATCCTTAACTTTTTGATCACTTTCTTCTTTTCTTTGGCAAATTCCTTTTTTTTTTTTTTTTTAAAGAGAGGGTCTCCCTGTTTCCCAGGCTGGAGTGCAGTGGCATGATCGCAGCTCACTGCAACCTTGAACTCTTGGGCACAAATGATCCTCCTATCCTCCTGCCTCAGCCTCCCAAGTAGCTAGACTACAGGCACGCACCACCACGCCTGGCTAATTTTCCTATTTTTAGTAGAGACCAGTTCTCACTCTTGCTCAGTCTGGTCTTGAACTCCTGAGCTCAAGCAATCCTCCCGCCTTGGCCTCCCAGAGTGCTAGGAGTGTTCTGGCTATTCCACATTTTAGTTCACATATTTTTACACATATTTTCATAACCAGTTTTTCCAAATTCTAAGAATTTATAATTTCCATTATTTGATCTTTGACCCTTAATTACTCAGTTTTTAACATTTCAAAATGAAGAGGTATTTCTTTTTCCTTTTTTTTTTTGAGACAGAGTCTCGCTCTGTTGCCCGGGCTCGAGTGAGTGCCATGGCGTCAGCCTAGCTCACAGCAACCTCAAACTCCTGGGCTCAAGCGATCCTTCTGCCTCAGCCTCCCGAGTAGCTGGGATTACAGGCATGCGCTACCATGCCCAGCTAATTTTTTCTATATATTTTTAGTTGTCCAGCTAATTTCTTTCTATTTTTAGTAGAGACAGGGTCTCACTCTTGCTCAGGCTGGTCTCGAACTCCTGAGCTCAAACGATCCACCTGTCTCGGCCTCCCAGAGTGCTAGGATTACAGGCATGAGCCACCATGCCCAGCCTGCTACATTTAATTTACTTAAATACAGAAGTGAGCTGAAATCACCCACTGTAATAAAAATTTATTAATTTCTTTGTATTTCTAAGAATTTTTTAACATAATTGAGGCTATTTTGGTAGGTGCGTGTAAGTTTAGAATTTTGAGTTAACTGTTAAATCTTATATGTATTGATCCTCTGTCTTTAAACTTTGTGTCAAATATTAAATTTTAAGATACTTCAGATTTCTTTTGTTTAGTTGCCTATTTTTTCCATCTTTTAATCGCTAATTCATCCAAGTCACTTTGCTTTCAATGTTTTAGTCAGTAGATAGCTGGATTAAAGGAAAGTCTGACTCTTTGAACTGACATTCAGTTTATTTATAATACATTGTGATTTTGAGATTTCTTTTTTTTCAAGAGACAAGGTACTCTCTTGGTGAGGCTGGAGTAGTGGTATCATCACAGCTCACTGCAGCCTCAAACTCCTAGGCTCCAGCAATCCTCCTGTCTCAGCCTCCCAAGTAGCTGGAGGGCCACCATGCTCAGCTAATTAAAAAAAATTTTTTTTTTTTAGAGATGGGGTCTTGCTATTTTGTCCAGGTTGGTCTTAAACTCCTGGCCTTAAGCGATCCTCCCAAAGTGCTAGGATTTTAGGCGTGAGCCACCATGCCCAGCCAATTTTGAGATATTTATTTCTACCATCTCATTTTCTTCTTAAAAGACACTTTCTTCTGAAAATAAGCTGTATACATAGATCATTACTTTTAATTTTCAATATGGCTGTTTATTATGTCAAGAAATTTTACGTCGAATTTCAAATTACTGAAGCTTTTCCTTTAAAGCACACCACAGTAAATCAGTGTTTTTGTTTAAAATGGAAAGTTTATTTGCTTAGTACACCAAATAGGATGCAAGCACTGTCATGACAAATATACAGAAATCTGCAGATCAACATAAAACAGTAATTTAGTTTAAATGATGGGAAATCTCTTCGAATGTTATGACAACATACTCCCCGAAAGAATCTTTTCTTCAGTTAAGTTAATTATACATTTCAATAAAATAAAGGATAATGGATTAGTGGAAGTTAGCTTGTGAATTTTTCTTAAAAATAAAACTCCAACTCTATTAATCCATGCTAGTTAAACACTATAACTAAAATTTCCAAGTAAGTGCAAAAGGAGATGAAGCAGTTAGTTACCTTTTTTGCTTGAACAGTCCAGAGGAAAATGGTTACTACAAATACAGCAGGCAAACTGTTAGACTGACCAATCTAGAACATAGTGTACTCAATTTCAGTCTCGAATTGTGCTCAATGCTCATCATTAGTGTGGCACATTTTGGTCCATGATGTGGTTTAATGTCAAGACAGATCCCGGTTTGTTACAGAAACACATAGATTACTGTTGGTTTTTTGTTTGTTTTTAAATATATATATTTTAAAAAGCCAGGTATACTTCCACATACAAAGGTGGGTTTCCCCAGGAGGAATTTACAGGAAGTAGTCTGGGGTGCGCCGTGTAACGTGAGGCTCTCCACGACGAGGTGCTGGGTCAAACTGAAGGCTACAAATGGCAAAAAAGGAATCACAGAGTTAAAGGATTTGACTTTGAAAGCAAACAAATAAAGAACAAGACATTGTAATAGGAACAGGAGTCCTGGCTTCCCACCAGTATTTTGTCACTTATGGCTGGAATGACCCTGGGCACATCACTGCAGGTGTTCCCACCCATTCTACCACTCCACAGAGCTATGGTGAAAATTTAAGCAGATAAAATATCTTGTCTGGTGCCTGACATAGAATATTTTTAACACTATTATCAGCTGAATGGAAGTGGCAAGCATGGACATACTTCTCTTGTTCCCGATTTTAGCAGGGGATTCAGACTTTCATCGGTAAGTATGATGTTAGCTGTGGATTTCTCATAGCTACCCTCTATCACACTGAGAAGTTCCCTCTATGACTAACTTGTTGAATGTTTTATTCTGAAAAGCTGCTGGGTTCTGTCAAATGCTCTTTCTTTCTGCCTATTAGTAAAACTAATATTTAATATTAATACAGTTTATTACATTGATTTTCATGTGTTGAACCAACTTTGCGTACCTGGGACAAATCCTACTAGGTCATGGTGTATAATCCTTTTTATATGCTGGATTCGTTTGCTGGTATGTATTTTGTTGAAGCTTTTTGTGTCTATATTCATAAAGGTTATTGGTCTGTGCTTTCTTCTTCTTCTTCTTCTTTTTTTTTTTGAGACAGTCTCACTCTGTTTTCCTGGCTAGAGTGCCGTGGCGTCAGCCTAGCTCACAGCAACCTCAAACTCCTGGGCTCAAGCGATCCTCCTGCCTCAGCCTCCCGAGTAGCTGGGACTACAGGCATGCGCCACCATGCCTGGCTAATTTTTCTATATATATTTTTAGCTGTCCATATAATTTCTTTCTATTTTTTAGTAGAGATGGGGTCTCGCTCTTGCTCAGGCTGGTCTCGAACTCCTGAGCTCAAACAATCCACCCGCCTCAGGCTCCCAGAGTGCTAGGATTACAGGCTTTTCTTTGTGGGAAGTTTTAAGATTACTGATTCAATTTCCTCACTTGCTAAAGGTCTGTTCAGATCTTATATTTCTTCTTGAGTCAGTTTCAATAGTTTTCATTTTTCTGGAAATTTGTCCAGTTATTTAATTTGCTGCCACATATTTATTGTATTTCCTTATGATCTTTTTATTTCATAAGACCTGGAGTGATTTTGGCAATGTGAATCTTTACTCTTTTAGTCCAGTTAATACTTTTCAATTTTGTTGATCTTTCAAAGAACCAACGTTTATTTTCACTGGTTTTTCTATATTGTTTTTCTCCTCTTTATTTCATTTGTTTCCATTCTACACAGTGCTTTCACTGTATCCTATACATATTGGTACACTGTGTTTTTGTTTTCATTCATCTCAAAGTATTTTCCAGTTTCCCTCATGTTTTCTTTTCTGACCCACTGGTTATTTAAGTGTGTGTTAATTTCCACATATTTTCCACTTTTCCTTCTGTTACTGACTTCTGGTTTTATTCTGTTGTGTCTGGAGAACGTATTTTGTATGATTTCATCTTCTTAAATTTACTGAGGCTTGTTTTAAAGTCTAGCAAACTGTCTCTGTCCCATGTTCATTTGAGAAGAATGTGTGTTCTGCTGCTGTTGGGTATTGTTTTACAGATGTTAGCTATACAGTTACAGTGTTCCTCAAGCCTTCTATTTCCTTGATCTCTGCCTAGTTGTTCTATCCAACAGAAATAATTTTTTTTTAAAAATAATTTCCTCTATTGCCTACTTTTCCCCTTGTCACACTTTCTTGTTCCTTTTTGTGTCTTAGAATTTGTTGTTAGAAAACTGGACGTTACAGATAATATATTGTAGTAACTCTGGATATTAATCTCCTTGGGGATTGCTCTTGTTTACTTTGTAGTTTTTAATTTTGTTTAGTAACTTGGCTGAACTAACTCTGTGAAGTCTATTTCAGTCTCTGTGGCTATGCTCAGATTTTTTTTTTTTTTTTTTTTTACTTGTTTTAATTGTTCAGCCTGGTTACTGAGAGGTCACTTCTGGGTGGACATAAGCCACTTACTGATCGAAGGTTGCAACTTAAGTCCCTTGGCCCTGATTTTAAAGCTCACTCTAACGACCACTGGAAATGTTAAGTGGCTTGGGGGTTGCTATCAAAGTTGAAGGAGTTTACATTTTGGCTTACCATTCAGCCAGGGACTATGGCTTGGATTTTCCTTCTCCAATCAGTCCTGAGAAGGTATAATGGGCATGCACAATCTTCCAGATTGTCAGAGATGAGTGTGATTTTATTCTTAAGTGCGGTTTACTAGGAGTTGTTCCTGGATCAGAGTAATTTACTGTTCAGCCAATGTTTGATCAGAGCTTGTGTTTAAGCCTCTTGGACCAGTGAGGGTTACAGGGTTACATCCTTTCTTGATGAATCTACTGTTTCCTAGAGCTGCGGTGACAAATTACTGCAAATTGGACGGCTCATACAGCAGGAATTTATTCTCTCAGAGTTCTGGAGGCCAGAAAGCTGAAATCAAGGTGTTGGCAGGGCCATCCTCCCTCTGAAGGCTCTAGAGAAAAATCCTTCCTTGCCTCTCTAGCTCCTGGTGGCTTTGGCAATCCTTGATTTGTAGATGTAGCACTCCACTTCGTCTTGTTGTGATGTTCTCCCCTGTGTTTATGTTTCTTTTCCTCTCATAAAAACACCAGCCAGACTGGATTAGGGCCCACTCTAATCCAATGACTTCATCTTCAATAATTATATCTGCAAGGACCCTGTTTCCAACAAGATCACGTTCTGAGTGGACATGAATTTCTGGGAGGACACTATTCAACTTGGCACAATCCAGACGTGGCTTGGGGATATTATTAGGAATACCCCACATCCTCCTCATTGCTGAGTGGGGTACAGCAAGTATATGTACACAGCCTTCTTGTCCCCCGTGTTGACTGTGGTCCCAGGAGCACTTTTCTTGGCTATTTCTTTCCCTAGTGTTATCTATTAAGCTCCTTGTTGCTCTGCTCTTTTGCTTGTTGCTGCTAGTATCATGGGAGCTATCAGAGCCCTCTTAATTGGTCTCCACTGTGATATCCACTGTTTTTGATGAAGTACTCAGGCTTGGAATTCTCCACCTTCTGTTCTAAGTAAGGTAAGTCCCCTGACGTAAGAGCTGAGGAACTTCTCTGTGACCTGCCTCTTTCCTAAGTAGAACTTTTGTGCCACTGTTGCGGGCTCGGTGACACCCTGTGTTCTGAGCAGGCAGTGGGGAAAGAGCACTTGGGCACCCAGTGGTGTCAACCTGCCACTCTTGCCTGGAGTTGAGCTTCCACCCTAGGAGAGGGACAGCGAAGGGGCCCTCAGCCTGCTTGACTGTGTTCACCAGGGAAAGAGGTTCTGTAACCCAGAACTAGGGAAGGTGAGACATGCGGTGCCTGATCCATCATCTGGGAGTGCAACAATAGCCCTAAGACTGGGGGAAGGGCTGGGAGGCTCCCATCTTTCTGACCAAACCCACCCAGAGTAAAGCACCTGGAGTAGCTTGTGCAAGACGGCCCCAGGAGGAGGAGAGGAGGGAGCAAGTCATAGCTTAAATGCCACAGACGACACCTATTATTACTTGTAATAGATTTTCTTGAGTGTTTCACCATTTGCTTTATGCCCTTAGCACAATTTTTAAAAATGGAAAAAAATGTTTTTAAAAATAATTTTCTCCAGTTAATGGTTGTTTTGTTAGGAAGAGGATTTGTCACACTTCTTAACCCACTGTTCCAGAAGCAGATATCTACCTCTGTTTTTTAACATCTACATTTAAATTTCTTCCTTCTGAAAGTGATTATATATAACTAAAATTTAAGGGCTGAGCACGGTGGCTCATGCCTGTAATCTTAGTACTCAGGGAGGCCGAGGCGGAAGGATCTCTCAAGGTCAGGAGTTCAAAACCAGCCTGAGCAAGAGCAAGACCCTGTCTCTACTAAAAAATAGAAAGAAATTAGCCAGACAACTAAAAAAAAAAAAAAATACAGAAAAGAATTAGCCAGGCATGGTGGCGCATGCCTGTAGTCCCAGCTACTCGGGAGGCTGAGGTAGGAGGATTGCTTTAGCCCAGGAGTTTGAAGTTGCTGTGAGCTAGGCTGATGCCACGGCACTCTAGCCCGGGCAACAGAGCGAGACTCTGTCTCGAAAATAAAAATAAATAAATAAATAAATAAATAAATAAATAATTTAAGGTTACTTACAAGGAATATTTTAAAGTGTCATCTAATTCCATGATAGCAGCCTGGTTCCCACAACGGTAACAATAATTGGGTGCACTGAAAATGGTAACCACATTCCGATCATGACACCAGTTGTATCCCTGAAGCATTAAAAAAAAAATTCCAACATTTCATTATAAAATTATAATCTTGATATAGATAAGAAAAACTCAATCCCCAAATTACAAAATTACAAGTATTTGCTGTGGAAATGTAGTCATCTATACTATCTTATAAGGTCTCTTTAAGTTTGTGTACCTGCACATAATACTATATAACTCTTGCATATAGGATTCCATTACACGGAGTTCAGTAATTGTGCTGTTTTCCTTACTCTATGCTTGAGATCTTGGCTAGGATGTGTATTGAAATGTCTCCCACAGTAATAATAAATTTCTCAATTTTCCCTCATAAATTGTGCCAGTTTTTGCTTCATATATTAATATTTTGAAGCTATTATTAGGTAAATACAAATTTAGAATACCTTCTTCCTAGAGAACTGGGCCAGTTTTCTTCAGTAATGACCTCTTTGTATTTCTAATGATACCTTTTATCTTAGAGGCTATTCTGATTCATGTTAGCTGTATTTTGGATAATTATCTACTTGATATACCAATATACCATTTTCCATCCCTTACCTCTAATTTGTGGTATCATTATGTTTTAGTTATGTCCAAAATAATAACTGAATTTTGATAATTTATCTAATCTGAGAGCTTCAGTCTTTTAGGCAAGTAAAAATTTTGTCCCTTTCCATTTCTTATGATTCTCGCTATAGACTTACTTTTATAGTATGAATTGGAATTCTTTATTTATCATATTCCCACTCCTCTCCTTGCCTCCACTGGGCTGGTGAAGTTTTCTCTAACATTTTGAAGCTACTCCCTAATGGTCTGGAGAGATTATCTTCTATTTATGTTCCCTTAGTAGTCACAAAAAAACAACATTATAGTGGAGAAATCTGGCAGATACCACCTTAACTAAGTGATCAAAGTTAACACTAGCAGCAGTCAGGCAGACAGATTTCCCAATCCCTTGATGTGATGCACTGAAGAGGACACAACATCACTGTATGGCATGCCTGCCCAAAATGCATATCCTGAGTCTATAATCATAAGGAAACATCAGTCAAACCCCAACTGATGGATATATTTCTACAAAATAAAATGCTCATACTCTTCTAAAATGTCAAGATAATGGAAAACAAAGAAAATCTGAGGAATTATTTCCATATCAAAGAAGAGTGAATGCAACCGAATCCCACATTAGATTTTGTACAGTGTACACAAAATCAAATTTTGCTATCAAAGACATTAGTGAAATAATTCACAAAATTTGAATAAAGTGTTTAGATTAAGTAACAGTATTATAACAATGCAAATTTCCTGACTGTGATAACTACACTGTGGTTATATAAAAGAATGCCCTTAATTTTACAAAATACACATGGAAATTTGGGGGTAAGGGAGCATTCATCTGTAACTGATATTCAAATGGCTCAGAAGAAAGTAAGTGGAGGGAGAGGGAAGACAGTCCTTTCCCTACTTGCTAAGATCAGCAAGCCTTTCTCCCTATTATCTAGATAATGGGGAAGTATGTTTTTTGTATTCTAAGTCATGAAGCTTGATTACATAAATATACACTCATCTGAAATAAAGATCACCCTACAAGAAAAGTACGTACCTCCATTACAAGCTGGTGAGCACGAGAAACCAGTGTGAGACCATTGGCATGGTTAAATGTTTCAGAAATGTCCTGTCCAAATGTGTAGCCAGCACCACGTGGTGAGATACCCCACCCACCACGATCATCTGGATCTGACCACAACAGATCACACATTGGGCCCTGGACAAGAAAATCAAGTATATGTTACAAATTAGTACCAGTCACAGTTAACTAATTTTTATTTTACTCATAATGTTGTTATAGTTCGTGTTTTTTTTTTTTAAACTCAAGTTTACCTCATGTGGAACTTCTTGTAAACGATCCAGGGCTCTTATATGATCCAGTGTGTCTATGGATGGAGAGAGGCCACCATGGAGGCAGAATATCTATTTATGAATTTAAAAAGAAAATGTATTTGTTTTACTAATTGCTAAAAGTTAATGAAAACTAAATAATGGTTATAAACGTCAGTCCTAACAGCTTTTCTTTTCAAAATAAAATTTAATAATATTCAGTGGAAAATGTCTACAATACAGTGGAAAACAAAAAGAACAAATCAGAGAAAATGCTAACATTTAGATCTGTTTCTTTTATTTTTTCTTTCATAATGCTAGGCATTTTATATAGTATTTCTCCCTTCCTCTGGTGAATGGGATCCCCATCCTTATGACCTACCACTACATTTTCTTTTTTTCTTTGGTCTTTTTTTTTTTTTTAGAGATGGTCTTGCTATACTGCCCAGGCTGGAGAGCAGTGGCTATTCCTAGGTACTGATCATAGTATATACCACAGCCTCAAACTCATGGGCCGAAGGAATTCTCCCACTTTGACCTCCTGAGTAGCTGGGACTACGTATGTGCACCTAATCACTGATGTATAAAATTTTTTGTTTCTCGTATAGCAAACACCCACTGATTCCTATTGTTGCTTATAATAATTTTTCAGTTTTCTCAGATTTTGAGTACATAATCATGCCATTTACAAAAATATTTTTGTTTCCTTCCTTAAAAAAGAGATGGAGTTTTGCTCTGTCACTTAGGCTGGAGTGGTGCAGTGGTGCCATCATAGCTCACTGCAGCCTTGAAGTCCTGGGCTCAAGTGATCCTCCTGCCCCAGCCTTCCAAGCAGTTGGGACTACAGGTGTGCACCATCACACAGCTATGTTTTTTCTTCTCAATGTTTGTATCTTTTAATTCTTTTTATTGTTCAGTGCATTGTCTAGGACTTCTAAAACAAAATTGATTAATACAAGTGTTTTTTGCTTTGTTTTTTGCCAAATACCTATTTTTAGGCCCATTCTGTGGGGATTCTGAATCAAAGAGAATAATACAAGTTTTGGTTAAGCATTTTTCTCCAGATTTTGAAGAGAAGGTTTCTAATGTTTTACTGGTAAGTACAGGCAGTGTTTCTTTCTTTTTTTTTTTTTTGAGACAGAGTGTCGCTTTGTTGCCCGGGCTAGAGTGAGTGCCGTGGCATCAGCCTGGCTCACAGCAACCTCAAACTCCTGGGCTTAAGCAATCCTATTGCCTCAGCCTCACCAGTAGCTGGGACTACAGGCATGTGCCACCATGCCCGGCTAATTTTTCCCATATATATTTTAGTTGGCCAGATAATTTCTTTCTATTTTTAGTAGAGATGGGGTCTTGCTATTGCTCAGGCTAGTCTCGAACTCCTGACCTCGAGCGATCCACCCGCCTCGGCCTCCCAGAGTGCTAGGATTACAGGCGTGAGCCACTGTGCCCGGCCCAGGCAGTGTTTCTTTATCCAATTAATGTTACTATACTTTATCTCTTAATAACAATTTTAAGTCATAAACAGATACAGGATTTTTTTCCCCAAATGATTTTGGTCTGATTTTATTTTTCTGTGCTTGCCATGTCTGGTTTGGTATTGGGTTATATTAGGTGTACAGTGTGAGTTTTGAAGCTCTCCATCTTTTCCCAAGTTCTAGAACACACAAATTTTAAGTTCCTTAAAGGTCTGGTAGAATCAGACTATAAAACTATTTAGACCTGATTACTTTTCCAATTTCTTGTAAGTGTGGTATTCTATTTATACTGAACTAATTTCTGCAAAAGAATTTTAATAATTAGCATTTTGCTATAATAAATTTCATCTAGCTTTTCAAATTTATTGGAATAAAGCTATACCTGTTATTGTGATATATAAGCTCCTTTGCATTTACAGTTATGCTTTATTTAAATAAATGTTCATGAAACTTATGTAATTCTCTGCTCTGCAATTTTAAGTATAAGGGGAAAAGGCCAAGGAGATGCACAAATACATGTCACGTAAATCTAGACCCTAATATACCAATAGTATATCTTTTCTTTTGTTTACCATCTCCCTCCCCTGGCGAGACACAAGCACATATATACACACCTGTCCATCTACTAAAGCTGTAAGTGGAAGATAATCAAATAGATCTGTAAAATATTTCCAAACATTGGCATTCCCATACTTTCGCAGACATTCATCATAAAAGCCGTACACTTGGGTAATTTGTCGGCTTTCGTGATTTCCTCTCAATATTGTAATGCGTTCTGGATAACGCACCTGGAAGAAAAGAAAAAGAAACCGTGGGTATAAACACATTGTTACTAGCATCGTGTTAAGCACATTAATCTCTGACCCACTTCTTTAAATGGCCCTTTTGGCCACTAGTAAATGGAACGTTAATTCTTTTTCAGAGTAAAAATCTTTCTCACTCATAATCAGGTTTTATGGATTAACATTTGAACCTTTAACTGATACTGATATTACTCTAAAAACCTTGTATCTGATTCTTTGTTTCTAGTATCTTCATCATCATCAAACTATCACTGGTCTTCTAAATCTTTACAGAACATTATTACTTCTTCCTGGTGAATGCAGTAAGATCAGTGGTTTGAAACAAATTCCTTTACAGACTAACTTCTCCCCTTCTCAATTTTTATTTCCCACAGGAAGACTGGATTTGCCAATAAAAATAAACAAAAAAGGCCCTTGCCAAATCTGGGCAAGATTTCAAATATATTAATAGTTTCCTTTCTATGCTAAAAGAAAAATATAAGCATACTATTTTGTTAGGAATGTGTCTGATAAGAAATATGAAAAGGTGTCAGATTCTGTAAATTAAGCAAAAAAGCTGCACACACATACTTCAATTCATACATGTTTACTAAGCATCCAACATTAAGTTCAGGGCTATAAAGTTAGGTGCCAGGCCCACAAAAGTACAGTCATGTACCACATAATGACATTTTGGTTAACAACGAACTGCATATATGAAGGTGATCAGAGCAACTGGCTATACCGTACAGCCTAGGTGTGCAGTCGGCTACACCATCTAGGCTGTGTAAGTGCACTCTACGATGGACACAATGATGGAACTGCCTAACAATGCATTTCTCAGAACCTACTCCTGTGGTGAAGGGACACATGACTATACAATTTTTGGTTTCTGCTGTTTAGGGGCTAATCGCACTATGAGACACATAAAATAAATAATACAAGGCAATAAATGAACTGCCTTGTAGCATAAATACAGTGTGGGAGACTAAGTGTCATCATGGTAACACAGAGCAGAAGGAATACGGCTAAAATCGTTGAAAGCTACACCAAAGTGAGATGAGCTGAGTCTTGGCAGAACAGGTAAGAAATCACGGACAGAGTAATCTCACGGGAAATCAGATAAGGAGACAAACGGAGATAGTCTAGAGCATTGAATAATAAGAGAACTCTTTGATTTGACGTAGAGGTTATGCTATCAACTACTGGCAGGCAAATTAAGACTAAAGAGGGCCAGTCAAGGAATTGGAGTTTGATTCTGTAGGTGACATGCAATTACTGAAGAGCTTGAGAGTAGGGAATTAACACGATAAAAGTGTTAAATAAAAGAGATTTCATCTGGCAGCATATACAAGGTGAATTTGGAACAATCAGATCTTGGAGGCAGAAACACATTAGTTACCAAGCCATTGCAACAATCAAAGTGTTTTACTGCAGACAATGAAACTGGGAAAAAAAAACTCAATCAAAATGTGAGGTGATAAACTGTGTGGTGACAGTAAAAATAGAAAGACACAGGAATAACATACTTTTCCAGGCAAGAATTAAAAAAGACTTGTTGGCTGAGGACAGTGGCTCATGCCTGTAATACCAGCACTTTTTGAGGCCAAGAGTTCGAGACCAGCCTGAGCAGTGTAGCGAGACACAGTCTCTACCAAAAAATAAAAACAAAAAAGAAAACAAAAGCCAGGCTTGGTGGCATGTGCCTGTAGTCCCAGCTACTTGGGTGGCTGAGGCAGGAAGATTGCTTGAGCCCCAAAATTTAAGGTTGCAGTGAACTACGACGATGTCACTGCACTCCAGTCTAGCCTGGGTGACAGAGCGAGATCCTATTTCAAAAAAAAAAGAAAAAAGAAAAAGACGATTTATTTATGACCCAATACGAATGATAGGTGACTAAGTCAAATATGATCCCAAGACTTCAACTATGGACTACCCAAGAGAATGATACATTTAACAGAAGTAGGCAGAAGTCCTCTCTTTTTTAAAAGATGTAAAACCAACTACTATTTTAAGGGATTATAAATTGAATGGACCATAAAACAGAATAGATGATATGCAATACTGACATTCTTGCCTTGAGCCTGGGTTAAAGCTTGAAAAAAAGAAAACTGAATTTCATTAATCATACCTTTAATGCTACAAGAAGAGTCACAGTCTCCACTGAGTAATAACCTCTGTCTACGTAGTCGCCCATGAATAAATAGTTTGTATCTGGAGATTTTCCACCAATTCTAAAGAGTTCCATAAGATCGTGAAATTGACCGTGTACATCTCCACAGACAGTAACAGGACATCGGACCTCTTGCACATTTGATTCTTTTGTTAAAATTTCTTTAGCCTGTTAGAAAATAAAATCAACAATTAAAATAGATAATAACAAGTGTTTGCAAGGATGTGGAGAAATTGGAACCCTCATACACTGCTGATGGGAATGTAAAATGGTGCAGCTGCTGTGGAAAACAGCCTGGCAGCTCCTGAGAAAGTTAAACACAGAGTTACCGTATGATCCAGCAATTACACTTCTCAGAATATACTTAAGAGAAATGAAAACTTGTTTATACATGTTCATGGTGGCATTATTTGTAATAGCCAAAAAGTGGAAACCAGCCCAATGTTCACCAACTGATGGAGAAAATACAGCATATGCATACAATGGAATATTATTCAGCAATAAAGAAATGTACTGATACAAGCTATAATTCTGAAAACCTTATGCTAAGAAGCCAGTCACATAATATACAATTCCATTTACATGAAATGTCCAGAATAGGCAAATCTCAAGAGGCACAAAGTATAAGATTAGTGGCTGCTTAGAGTTTGCGGGAGGACTGGAGGGACTGGGCGGGTTCAAGGTTACTTTGGGGGGTAATGAAAATGTTTTAAAATTGTGACGGATGCACATGTATGTGAGTGTACTCATTGAATTGTACATTCATTTTTTTTTTTTTTTTTGGGATAGTCTCACTCTGTTGCTCGAGCTAGAGTGCCGTGGCGTCGGCCTAGCTCACAGCAACCTCAAACTCCTGGGCTTAAGGGATCCTACTGCCTCAGCCTCCCGAGTAGCTGGGACTACAGGCACGCACCACCATGCCCGGCTAATTTTTTCTATATATATTTTTAGTTGTCCAGATAATTTCTTTCTATTTTGCAGTAGAGATGGGGTCTCGCTCTTGCTCAGGCTGGTCTCGAACTCCTGAGCTCAAACAATCCATCTGCCTTGGCCTCCCAGAGTGCCAGGATTACAGGTGTGAGCCACCGTGCCAGACCTGAATTGTATATTCTAAATAAGCAAACTGTATGGTACAGGCATTTTATCTCAATAAAGCTGTGTTTTAAAAATAATCTTATTATTTCCAAGTTTAAAAAAGTCATTGTTTGAGACTAGCAACACAGTAAGATCCCATTTCTTTAAAATAAAAAACAAAAAGAAAAAAATGAGCCAAGTAGCTGAATGTGGTGGTGTGTGCCTATAGTTCTGGCTACTTGGGAGGCCGAGGCAGGAAGACCGCTTGAGCCCAGGAGTTCAAGACTGCAGTGAGCTATCATGATGCCACCGTACTCCTCCAGCCTAGGTGACAGAGTGAGACTCTGTCTCTTAAAAAAAAAAAAACAAAAAAAGGAAATAATGAAAAAAGTCGCAACAGAACAAGACTGCCTCTGCCAAAAAAAAAAAAAATCATCCAAATCGTAATAATTATAAAAACAATTTTATTCAGTCATAAAAAGGAATGAAGTACTGACACATGGTAAAATATGGAAGAATCTTGGAAATATGCTAAGTGAAAGAAGCCAAATACAAAACCACACATCACATGATTCCATGTTTATGAAATATCCAGAACAGGCAAATCCACAGTGACAGAAAGTAGATTAGTGATTGTCAGGGCTGGGGGGAGGAAAGAATGGGGAGTGACTGCTAATGGGTATAGGGCTTCTTTTTTGGAGTGATGAAAAAGTTCTGGAATTAGTGGTCAGGGTTGTAAAACTCTATTGAATATACTGAAAACTATTCAATTATAGTTTTTTTAAGGTGACTTTCGTAGTAGGTGAATTACTACCTCAATTAAAAAAAAATGACAAAAAACCCCACCAAAACCAAACGTGAAATACTGTTGCAGCCCAATGGAGTTACAACAAAATTACTTAGTGGATTTGAATTCTATTCAATCATTTCTCTTTAATATCAACAGTTCTCACTTTGTATAGTTCCCATATGCATGAATTTCAGTTATCACAGTTAATTAAATAGCTCCAGGCCCCCACCAACATGGTTTAAATTTCAGTTACCACAGTAACTGAGTAATGACATACAGTAAAAATTCTGCTGCTAGTTTACAAATACGTGTGCATCATGATCAATGCTCAATCATGACACCTCTTTCAAAGTCTATACTGGTTACTGCACATCCATTATTAAGTTCATATACAAACAGCAAAATGTGTAACTATATTGCCTCCACGTGACATTTTACAAAAATGGAAACTCAAAGGAGGGATTTGGCCAACAATGACATTGCAACAAAGAAATGAAAAGTTGCCAACGCTGGAAATGAAATTCAAATCAAAAGTGCACAGAATAGCTGACTGTGGGAATGTTAACACTGCTGCATCTGAACTAGATAGGCAGACAGGTACTTAGCAACATAAATAAATAAACTCTGTAACATAAATGAGTGAAAAAGCAAACAGTGACATAAATGAGCAAAGCAGTGCGATGAAAGCACAAAGAAAATGCTGGAAGCAGATCAAAGTTAAGAGCATAGTAATTCACCAATGCATAGAAAAGACGCATTCTCCACCTCATACATCATATGATGAGAAGGCAAGCACTGTTTAAGCTACTCTTGATAAGTTTCTTAATGAAATATTACTTTAACATTAAAAACCCCCAAATAATGAAATAAAACATGGGTAAATTTATCAGAATCTTATTGTATATTTCTACATCAGAACATCTGTGATGCTCCTTAAAATGCAGCTTCTTGGATATGCCCAAGACATAAAAAGAACCTGAATTTTTAATTTCCTTTCCACGTGACTCTTTTGCACACTTAAAGCTTAAGGAAAAGAGACAAGATGACTACATAAAAATGTTAACACTTGGGTAGTAAAAATTACACACACAAAAAAACTAGGAAAGAATATTTTAAACATTAAAAAATGAATAGCTTTCAATTTTCAAAGGATTTATAGAATCAAGACAATACAAAATTAAAACAAAAAAAATCAACTCAATTAGAAAAAAAACCCTCATATTGTACACACTCTGTAAGTCTGATGAATTTACCCATGTTTTCTTCATGTATTTTGGTATTATTTTTCATTTATTTTTATTAAAGTTCTTGTCATTTAGAATTTGTTATGGAATAAAAATCTATGTAGTGAAGAATTAACCTCACTCCAAGAGAGGTCTGGCCTTTGCCCTTGAAATGTCCTGCCTGATAAAGAGTGTTTGTCTGGAGGCTTTGACCTGTAGACAGTCAACAATGTGATTTATGATGGTGGCTTTGGGTGACCGGGTAACAGTTCAGCCACTGGAGGACAGGAAAGCAAAGACTCAGCACCTCCTGGACTCTGCCCTATGTGTCTATTCCCTTGGCTGACTCTGAATTGTATTCTTTCCCTGTACTAAAACATAATCACAAGTATGACAGCTTTTAGTGAGTTCTGCGAGTCCTTCTTGTGAATTATAAAACCTAAGAATGATCCTGAGAACCCACTGACCTTGCAGTTAGTGTCAGCAGTGAGGGCAGTCCTGGGGAGTGTTCCCTCTAATTCACAGGTGACTAAACTCTTACAGTTGGTGTCAGAGGTGAGGACAGTGTTGGGAACTAACTCGAACTCTTGCAAAATTCTTTTTGATTACAAAAAGAAATCATATTATGAAGGTTTTCTCCGACTACCCTATTAAAAGAGCCTCTCAGCTTAAGCCCATCGCTCTCCCCTACCCTCTGCTTTTTCTTCCCAGCAAGAGTCACTCACGGCCTGGCACTCTATCACATCTGTTGATCATGTCCCCTCTTCTGCTCACAGCTAACCTCCAGCACCTTGAACAGGGCCTGGCCCAGAAAAGCACAACTAAAGTTTGTTGAACATATGGTGTAAATACATAGCAGCAGCATTTCTTCCACCACTCCTCTCTTTTCTTCCTCATTTCCCATAGGAACAAGTACCTCTTTTGCCATCGAAGCCAAGGCAAGATCGCACTGAAACAATTCTGAGTGCTCCTTATCTAGGACATAAATACCATATGGAAATCTTTCAAAGGAAGATGAAACTTTATAATTATTTTCCTCTCTACAAAATGGGAATGAGAGCTAAATTAAACTATAGCCTACACATTATATTTTGCACATTGAAAAAAATCCAATTCTATGCTAAAAAGTTCAAATAAAGTTTCTCTTAAGAATGAATAGGTGGGGGACACTTAATTTCATTTTCCCCCACACATCCTCAAAATAAAATTACCTTTGTATAAAATAGTCATTTAACAGATCTTCAACAGAGTTTCTGTACATTTCTGCTGTAATATACCATAGCACTCCTATAGTATAAGTCAGCAATCTCACGTTGCACCTCAGGATTTTTTAAAATTCTTTTCAACACAAAAGTATCTCAAAGGGTAGTCTGCAAGGAATGATAACATGTACTAAATTATGAAGGACAGAACAGCAAACCAAGTCTAAGCTTCAGCTCTCCTATTCCCTAGAAAGGAAACTAAGTGTGCAATGTACAGACCTCCTTCTGAGGGTTGATAGGATTATTAAAGAAACTCAGACTTGGAAGGTAATGTATAGAAGTATTAGATAACATTTGGTCATTTATAAAGAGATAGCATGGAAGGAAGAAAAGATGTCTTCATGCAAGTTACTTTAAAAAACCTAGATTAGGGCCGGGCGTGGTGGCTCACGCCTGTAATCCTAGGAGGCCCAGGCGGGTGGATCGCTTGAGGTCAGGAGTTCGAGACCAGCCTCAGCAAGAGCGAGACCCCGTCTCTACTAAAAATAGAAAGAAATTATCTGGCCAACTAAAAAATATATATAGAAAAAAAAAATTAGCTGGCCATGGTGGCGCATGCCTGTAGTCCCAGCTACTCGGGAGGCTGAGGCAGAAGGATCGCTTAAGCCCAGGAGTTTGAGGTTGCTGTGAGCTAGGCTGACGCCACGGCACTCACTCTAGCCCGGGCAACGGAGTGAGAGTCTGTCTCAAAAAATAAAAATAAAAACAAAACAAACAAAAAACCACCTAGATTAGGTTTACATTTCACTACATTTACTTGAAGGACAACTTAGAAGAAAATCAGTTTAAAACAAGTAAAAATTCCTATTTAATCTAATGTAGACTCATACATATTACATTATGTCTGTGATTTTATTACCATTCTTCTTAGAAAAAACGAAATTCAGAAAATAGTTAGAATTTAGGAAAATAAAGTGGGCATTAATTTTATTGTCAATTTCTGGCATTTTGGTTTCCTTTCACCAAAGAAGGACTTCATTCATCAAGTCCTTCATAGCACTTGTCCTGAAGAAAAGATTGTGAAGGAAAAACTTGTGCAAGATCACTAAATTAGAACAAAAGGCATATGCTGCAAATAACTTTATTCAATGAAATCACATAATGTATACATCTTCATTTTATCAATCTAGGTATATGACTTTACACATATACAAAGTTAAGAAACGACGATTTAACAAAGTCTATTTTCTAGGCAATAGCAATAGTTCATGGCTGTCTAGTTTAGTTTAGTTTCTTTACCTGTCCACTAAGAGAAGCTGGCTTAGATAAACATGGAAAACAACTGTTTGTTCTGTCAGTAGAACTGGGTCTTAACCTTATGTTCCACTGGAATCATGTCATTCTTTGTTATAGTAAGAAAGAAAAGACCTATTTTCCACATCACTGCATTTCAGACTATTATCAACGGACCTCCAAGGCTGGCACTAATCCTTACTAAGGGAAACTGAAAGCACCAGTTAGGATTATTATAGGCTTTTTGGCTTTAAGGCCACTATTTTTTTTCCCCCAGCTGCAATCTATCAGAGAGAATAATGTAAAAGATTTTTCTCAACTCACAAAATCACTCATTTTTACCATGATCTGATCTTCATTAAGATGATTTTGGGCACACAGGAATTTAAGCATGCTATTTCACATCAAGAATGAAGTAATATCCTAAAGATATTCCTGCTTCTTTCAAGGCTAACACCAGAACCCAGAAACATTTCCATCAGTTCAATATAAAATTTACATATTTATACTCCTACACAAGCCTCAAAATTTTTCTCCATAGGCACTTTATAATCATCAGAATAAAGATCTGCCAGCATACAAATTGGCTAAATTTCCCTCCCCACCTAAAGTATCATCACCGAGATTCTTCAGTTATGAAATACAATTAATGAGGTCAAACAGCTTAAAATTTTTACTCTTTCCGAGACAAGAGTTAAATATAGTTCTAGTCACATAGTGTCCTGAGCAGCACCAGACTAGCTCTCTAGGCACGCTACCTTTTTTTTTTTCTTTTCCATTAACCCCCTTCCATTCTAGGAAAGGCATACTATCTTAAAATAACTGTGCTTACTGCTGATGCAGGAATGAATCACAGAAGCAATTTTTCTGCACACATAACGAGTCAAATTCACAATTAGCTTCAAAAGCTAGATTGCTAATTTAAGTTAGTGTTAAGAGCTAGTCTTCTCAGAATACATGCCTTACTATTTAAACAACTTTTCACTAGGCAGAAATTAACCTCAGAAGCCAGACAGACCGTATCATTCATACGCTTATTTTCTGCAGTCATTCACCCGCTGGCACTAGGATGGATTTTATTTTTGCCAATACCTCAAAATAGGCCTTTACTAGTACTACTTTGGTCTTGATTTCAGCTGACTCCTTCAGTTTTTAGGCAATCTGAATTAAAATAGAAATTTAATTTTAAGGGAAAAACCATCTTCATATAACTTTCTATAGAGTAATATTTCCAATAGAATCCAAAAAATCATGTTATTTAAAAAATTAAACAAAATTCTAGTCACAAGAAGTTTTTTAAAAAGATGATTTATGTAATTACGTTTGATTTTGTGCTTCAGATCACAGGGACTGGCTCTTTTTCAGGGTTCTATAGCCACTATATAAAATCTCAGAAGTCATATCAATGCATCTATTTTTTCTGCATTTCTTCCCAAAAGCAAATGGGGTGACATTTAATACAAGATAAAAATTTTAGCCTTTTTTTTTTTTTTCCTTTTCAGAGATGGGGTCTTGCTCTGTGCCCAGGCTGGAGTGTAGTGGTGCAATCACAGCTCACTGCAGCCTGGAACTCCCGGGCTCAAGCTATCTTCCCGCCTGAGCCTCCTAAGTAGTTGGGGACTACCACGCCCAGCTAATTTTTTTTTGTAGAAAAGAGGTCTCATTATGGTGCACAGGCTGGACTCAAACTCCTGGCCTCAAGCAATCCTCCCACCTCAGCCTCCCAAACATGTTGAGATTACAGGTGTGAGCCACCACACCCAGCTTAGCCTTTCTTCATTTAACATTCACTGAGCACTTATTTCTTGTAAGGACTTTTATGTGGGGAGTATCTTACTACTCACAATCAACCCAGGAGATGGGTAAATATTATCCCTGTTGCACAGATAAGGAGTCAGAGGCACTAGCAAGTGTGGAGCAGGATTTAAATCCAGACAAGCTGAACCCTACCCTTGCCACAAACAACGATAAGGGTAGGCAACTAGGGACTAAGATTAGAACGTAAAAAATAGGCCGGGCGCGGTGGCTCACGCCTGTAATCCTAGCACACTGGGAGGCTGAGGCGGGCGGACTGTTTCACCTCAGGAGTTCGAGACCAGCCTGAATACGAGCAAGATCCCGTCTCTACTAAAAATAGAAACAAACCATCTGGACAACTAAAAATATATCGAAAAAAATTAGCCGGGCATGGTGGCACATGCCTGTAGTCCCAGCTACTCGGGAGGCTGAGGCAGGAGGATCACTTGAGCCCAGGAATTTGAGGTTGCTGTGAGCTAGGCTGATGCCAGGGCATTCTACTCAGGGCAACAGAGTAAGACTCTGTCTCAAAAAAAAAAAAAAAAAAGAATGTAAAAAATACATAGCTCACAAAGGTATGCCTAAGTTTGCTGGCTGCAAAACTAAGCACAGCCCAGAACAGTAGAGAGAAAAAGGAATACTATCTCAGTTCTCCATCACATTGAAAATGCCATCAAAGGGGTAGAGAATAAAGATAAAAGAATTTCACTTGCAAATTCATGTTTTGTGGATAAGTACAAAAACTCTTAAGAAAAAATGAGTAAGATATAAGTGCAAGATATAAACAAATATACCAATAAAGACCTAGGAATTGCTAGTCCAAATTATTTAGGAGGTGAAGTAAAAATAATCTCTCCTGACAAATACAGAAAGCCTCCTTGACTGATTGATAAAACTCAAGTGTAGTGGTACAATATTCTTCTTCAGGAATGCATTTTAAAATTAGTAGAAAGCCAAAAAGAAAAACTGATTCAACTACCACTCTGTCCGTACTTCAAGTCTGTATCTAATGCTCATGGTGAGGTTAACTGACTCAGCTATTTCAAAACTGCACATTTCACTTGATGCTAGAGCTCGAGAGATCTTTAAAGCATAAATTTTAAGACTCATGAAATTATAGGTTATCACAAGGAAAATGAATGTGGATTGAAGCTATAAGTAAACAGTTTGTTTCAAAAAGAGAAAAATACCACTTGCTTGGCAGTTCTATTTACAGAAATAAATCCCCCTGTGCTAACAAGCAGATATTTAATACATAAAGGCCCCACGCAACACTACACTTGTTAAAAATACTATTTTAACTTAACACTGGCTGTTACTCCTCCATCCTTAAGTAAGCTGCAAAATTTTAAAAGTGTCCTAGTCACAAGACTGACAAGATCGCTCCTTCTCCAGCGCACATCTGGGGCACCAGGACTTCCAAACATTATGACTGAGAAAATTTTTATAGACTATGGCATAAAATAACCTCGTTACTCCTTCATGGACTTCAAATGGGACTTTTAAACACAAAGATACATGAAAATTATTTAGTCCATATTATAAAAGATGAAAGGGAGACTCTAGACTTTCAGATGGAGCGAGCAAAACAATTAAGAAAACAAAGGATACAGAATTCAGAAAGCTATGACCATACAATTATGACTTATACAATTAGTCATCTGCGTGTTTTATTATTCTTTGGGGAAAAAAAGAACTTTACGCATACTAAAAAAAATAACTTTCTGAAAAGTGCTATCCTGCACGGAAACACATATCCCATTTATCATTCCAATCAGGCACTGTTACCAAACTTCGGACTTGCTCTGTCGTTTCTTGAAAATTAACACTTTCTTTCCAAGAGCCACTCAACGTGAAGACTGGTCACCATCTGTTTCCACCAAAGTCAACCTCTATTTTAAAAATCACAGTCTGCCATCACGCCCACCTCACTACAAACAAATGCTTGCTGCAATCCGAGCCAGTGATTCTGGAAGGGCCCCATTCACCTGACAAAGATTCTACGTTTATTAACACGTTCATTAATATTAACGTCACCCGGGTTAATTTGCAGCGCATTTTCAAAAAGACTGCATTAGACTGATTCCCGGGCCGCCCGGCGCCGCTGTGGCTAGTCCACACCCGCAGAGGTGGAGTGACGTGAACCCCCCGGAGACTGCGGGCGACCCGGACCAAACTTCGGGCGCCGGTTCCGGGGCCCGGTTCCTCCGCCCGGCGGCACCGGACCCCGAGGCCAGCGGTCCGGGGTGGAGCCGGAGGCGGCCGGCGAGGGCAGCTCACCGCCCCGGGTCGCGGAGTGGCCCGGCCCGCACACGGGGGACGCCGCAGCCGCAGCCCGGCAGGCCCTCGGCCGGCCGCCCCGGGTACCCGGCGGACGGAGCCGGGGAGGGGACCCGCGGCCGCCCCCGCCCCGCCCAACGCTCCGCGTCTGTTCTCTGGCCGCTCTTACCTTTTCGCACAGCGTCCGCACTTGGTTTTCGTTAAGCTGCTTACACTCGTTCAGCTGCTCGACCCACTGGTCCAGATCCTTGGTGAACGCCTTGTCGTCCATGGCGGCCGCTCCCCGTCCCTCTCCCACCGCCTCCCTCCCCCCTCCCGCCCCCGCCCGCGCCCGCCCCGGGCGCCGCTCCGCTCTCCCGCCGCCGCCCGCTCCCAGCGGGGCAGGACGGAGTCGGGCAGCGCGGCCGCTAGCCCCGCGCCCCGCCCAAGCCCGGCGGCGCCCCCGAGCGCGCGGCCCTGAGGAGACCCCCGCCCGGCCGCGCGCCGCGGGAGTCGGTGAAGGGTGCGGGGAGCGCGGCGCGGGGCTTCGGCGCGGCTCCCGCCGGACGCTAACTGCCCGCCGCCTCCCTCCCGCCGGCCTCTCCCGGCTCTCGGCCCTCTTCCCTCTCGCTCTTTCTCTCCCCTCTCTCGGGGCTTCCGTCAGCGCCCGGGCATTTCCGCCGGGAGGAGGCGAGCGGGCGGCGCAGCCGGGGCGCGGCACGCGAGGAGCCAAACAGCGCCCTCGCGGGGCTCGGCGGAGAAACGGCCCCAGGGGCCAGGGGCGCGCCTTTGTCCCTCTTCCCTTTTCTGTCTCCTTTCCCACCCCGGTCCCCAGACCAAGCTCTCCTGGCTCTCGCTTCATATCCTGGTCTCTGGAGGAACTTTGTCCTCACGTGAGCGTCCGGCAGTGCTTCTTCAGCACTCTGGACAGGGAATGGGGACCGCTTGGGCTTTCCCGGGACAAGGTTGTCTTCCCAGAGTCCTAGCACTCTCCTATAGCAGGCGTTCAATATTTATTGAGTAAGGATATTATTTCTAGCCTTGTCTCTAGCGGGTGGGGGGCGGTGGGGGATAACATCTCGAATCCTCCCTTTCAACACTAGAAAGATGAAACGATTGTTCTGCCTGATAATCTGTGTCCCGTCGCGCTCCAGCATTCTCAACTGTGTTCTGCAATGTTTACTGAGTTGTAATGATTCATCCATTCCACTAATATTTATCGAGCAGCTGCCAGCTGCCAGACACCTGGTAGAACCCGTGCTAAACGGCCGTCCTGCCACTATTTGAGGTGCACACGATTGCGGCTGAACCCAAGTGGGAGGCAGCATCCTGCACCAGAAGGCAAGGGTTCCTGTGTTGGCTTTGCCAACTTCCTGTGTCCTTGGACAATCACCAACCTTCCACAAGCCTCAAATTCTTCACCTGGGCCGGGCGCGGTGGCTCACGCCTGTAATCCTAGCACTCTGGGAGGCTGAGGCAGGAGGATCGCTTGAGCCCAGGAGTTTGAGGTTGCTGTGAGCAAGGCTGATGGCACTCACTCTAGCCCAGGCAACAGAGCCAGACTCTGTCTCAAAAAAAAAAAAAAAAAAAAAAAAAGAAAGAAAGAAAAAGAAATCTTCATGTGTTAAAAGCAATAAAGCCTACCTTTTCAGGTTGTGAAGATTACGTTTTAAAACTGCCCGTTGAATAGTACAGTATGGGAGCCACGTGATAGTTGCCTTATCCGTCCTAGGGAACAACTATAGAAAGCTCTAGATAGGTGGCATTTGGACTGAATTTTAAACTTTCTCCCCAGGCAAAGCCTTGGGGTGGCCTGGAGAAAAGGAAAGGAGTTTTAAGGAATATTTGTGTGTGTGTGCGCGCCAGAGGACAAATGTGTGAGAGACCTTTGTTTCGAAAGCTGTAAAGACTCCTAGCAACAGAAATAGATGGTGGGAAATGAGGCTGGAAAAGCTTCCACTCTCAAGCAACTTGTAAATAGTAGCAAACCAATTGAACAGGACAAAAAAAGGTGGTTCTACACTACTGGAGAGAAGGGGTACCTGTATCATTGCAATAGCAATTACATTCTTGTCCATAAAGGCTTAAAGGAGGCTGAATTTCAGCTGACCCTGAAAAGCTCAGAATGAAGGTGAGAATGAGAATGATGTTTTGGGGGTTCCTAGAGAAAATGGACTGGGAACAGAAAATATACCTTGAGGAGAAATGGCAATTATGCATGATGGTTAGTGAGGAAGGTCCTTGAAATAGAAGCAAATGTGTTTGGAATTAACGTGAGAGCACATTCTTAGAGTCGTTGAGTAGGTGAGTTTGTGAAAGCAGTCCTTCTGAAAATTTTAGTCAAGTAGTGCTATAGAATAAGAATTGTTCTGAGTGCTTCCTATATAATAAGTATTTTACATATACCTTCCCCTTTAATCCTCCAATAACCCCAGGAGGTAGGTGTTATTATTACCCTCCGTTTTACAGGTAAGATAAAAGACACGCAGAGGTTTAGAAACACCTGCCTCTGCTGTCTGGAGGAGAGAAAGCCGAGAATTGTAGACCAGCCAAGGGGCTAGGTGATTGCGGTATCAGTTTTTGCTATTTTGGTTATGAAGGCATTTTACTTAAAAATAAAAACTATAATGTATAAACTTTTCTTTCTTTGCTCTTTGCTTCTGGCATGTATGTATGTGTGCGTATGTGTGTTTTCTCCTGCAGAACATAATGACCAATCTCCAATCCTTGCTAATTACTTGTCATGTCAAACTGCATTTAATATTAGGTTTGTAGGCCAGTTCTAAATTTTGTTTGCCAGAAGTGTTCTTATCTTTATTCTCTCTCTTTTTGGTAAGAGAATTTTAAAATTGTTAACTTCATCAGCTCCTTTGCCTTAAAGTGTACATGTTAGGTTTTGTTTCTAGAAATTGACTAGGCTTTTTAAAAATATACAAACATTGATGTTTTTATTTTATACCATTTAAAATATGAAATATGAATCATTTATGTCTTGTAATGTGTCCAGAGAGTTATATGCTATGCTAAAATTATACATTGTATTGTGCCCAGTGCAGTGGCTTGAGTTTGTAGTCCCAGCTACTAAGGAGGCTGAGGTGGGAGGATGACTTAAGGCCAGGAATTCCTGACCAGCCTGGGTGATACAGTGAGAACCCAATCTCAAAAAAACCCAACATATATATATATGTGTGTGTGTGTGTGTGTGTGTGTGTGTATATATATATATATAAATTATATTAGTCTAAATAAGATTCTTCTATACCATTATAGTCCTCAAAAGATTAAAAAAATTTGACTTCTAGTTCAAATACCTTCTGATATATGTAACATGAATATAATATTATTGAAATTGCCACAGGGAGTTCTACATAAGAATCTCTATGGATTAAAAAATTAAAATAGACAAAGTCAAATTGGAAATGCTTTCTCTGACTTTAAAAACAACAAACCACAATTAATAAAAAGATCATAATTCTTTCCCTCTCTGCCCAAAAATGTGCTTTTAAAAAACCTTTTCAAATGTATCAAACAAGAGATGGAATTATTTAAAGATAAAGGAATCAGAGCAGATGCTATATTTAACATTTTGTCCTTCTTTGTTGACCTCAGGAGGAAGGTCAGTTCAAATTCCTTAGTACAACACTATGGAAGTAGAGTCCTTTATATCTTTATTTTTTATTTATTTGAGACAGAGTCTTACTCTGTCGCCCGGGCTAGAGTGCCATGGTGTCAGCCTAGTTCACAGCAACCTCAGACTCCTGGGCTCAAGCCATCCTTCCTGCCTCAGCTTCCCAAGTAGCTGGAGCTACAGGCGCATGCCACCATGTCCGGCTAATTTTTTCTATTTTTAGTAGAGACTGGGTCTCGGTCTTGCTCAGGCTGGTCTCGAACTCCTGGCCTTAAACGATGTCAGCCTCCCAAAGTCCTAAGATTACAAGCATGAGCTACCGAACCTGACTTTTTTCTTTCTCTCAATACACATATAAACCTTCCCCAATCTTCAAGAACAAGTGCCAGGACTATCTTCTTCCATGAAGCCCTTTCTCATACTGATACCAGAAGGAACTCATCTCTGTGCACCTTAAAATTTCATACCTTTGGACCAATCCTTTTTTCATACTACATACTTTCTACCTCATGTTAGTTATTTGTATGCATTTCTCATCTTTCCTATTTGACTATACAGTCCTTGACCACAAATGCATAGGTATATCACATTTGTAATACCAAAAACACATAGTACAAGCCCTTTAGAGAGTGGGTGCTCAGTAAATATTTTCTGAGTAAATTTGAAGAAAGCAGTGACCGTAAGAATGAAAGGGAACTGGTGGTATGAATAAAAGGATCGTTTTCAGCATTTAGGATTGGCCCAACATTGTATGTATTCCACACATACAATGTCAATGGAATGTTTTAAATATTTACATACACCTCCTCCACCTAAATACCTTATTATCACCTTTTCAGCATGTTTAACTCATATATATCTTTCAAGACTTAGGTTTGTCTCATTCTTAGAAATATTCCTAAATTCATTATGATGAGTTATATGGTCTTCCTCTTGAGATCTGTAACACAAGGTATAAGCAGCTATCACACTATTTGCCTCAATTTATTTTAATGGTTGGATTCTTGCATGCCTCTCCCACTCCACAGACTGTAGGTTCCTTTCAGATCAGAAATCTCATTGATTTTTCTGTCACAAATGCCTGTCATACTACTGAGCTTAGCAATACAAGATGTTCAATAAACATTTGTTGCTCCTAACTTGGTAGTGTATTTACATTGCATGTAATAAATTTTGTTTTTAAGACAGCAAGCATTGTTATTCTCAACCCAAATCATTTTGTGGATTTTCACTCTGAAATATCCAAAACAAACCCTTATGATGAAATATTATTCACTGATTTTTTCTACTTTGCCATTTGATACATAGGTTATAGGAGAAATGTTTTCATTACTGCAGGTTCTTGGATCAAGAACATAGAAGGCTGGGCAAAAAAAATTAATTTTTAGTCTGTCCTAACATTTTGTCATGAAAAACTGGTGGAAGATTACAAAAGGAACATAGCCGCCTCAGCAGGTTCTGTGTGTGCATTTCCAATAGATGGCAGATTTGAAACATTGCTTTATTGTTTATAGTTTACTGTAAGACAGGTTAAGAGGGTAGGTATGAGTTCTAGGAAACTGCCACAGAAGTGAGTGGTCCTGGGATAGTTTTGAAAATAAGTGGGGAGGGAAGGAGGGCAGAAAGAGAGCTTCTCATAAGGGGTCTGGTGGAGATTCAGCTTCAGGGTATCATTTGAAGAGGTAACATGGCAACGGAGCCGATTTTGAGGAAAATGTTTCCATTAATATATTCAGACTTGGTTTCAAAACACCTCAGTTGGGAAGCAGTGAACGAAGAGTCATTAACTATTTATCATAACTCCCAATGTACAAAATACAGTCAATATAATTAAAACGATCTTAACCAAAAGAGTAGAATTACTGTATGCACACAAACAACTGTTTGTCAAACATGCAGAAATAGCAAATTACTGGATTGCACTTTTGCATTCTATATTTAAAAACATTTTTTCTTGAGACAGGGTTTTGCTCTGTCACCCAGGCTGGAGTTAAGTAGCCTCAAACTCTCGGGTTCAAGAGATCCTTCCACCTCAGCTCCTCAAGTAGCTGGACTACAGGCGCTCACCACTATGCCTGGCTAATTTTTTATTTTTTGTAAAGGTGGGGGTCTTGCTATGTTGCTCAGGATAGTCTTGAACTCCTGGCCTCAAGTGATCCTCCTGCCTCAGCCTCCTAAAGTGCTGACATTACAGGCAGGAGCCAACACACCTGGCTGTGGAGATTTAAATCTGATCTTGTATTCTTTTCCAACCAATGATACTTAAAGTTATTAAACGATGTTCACAAAGATGACTTGAGGTGCAGAAATATCTTGAAGGGACTTCTGAATAAATGAACTTACAAAATAAGCAAAATACTTCCTTTTTTTTTTGAGACAGAGTCTTGCTAGATTGCAGTGGCGTCAGCCTAGCTCACAGCGACCTCAAACTCCTGGGCTCAAGCAATCCTCCTGCCTCAGCCTCCCGGGTAGCTGGGACTACAAATGCACAGCACCATGCCCAGCTAGTTTTTCTATTTTTAGTAGAGACAAGGTCTTGCTCTTGCTCAGGCTGGTCTTGAACTCCTGACCTCAAGGGATCCTCACACCTTGGCCTCCCAGAGTGCTAGGATTACAGGCACGAGCCACTGTGCCCAGCCCCAAATACTTCCTTTTTATAGGGTTGACGTAAAGATTAATACACACTCAAGTTAAACAGCATATTTTTAGCATGAATCAGATGTTCAATGATTGCTGACTCTCAGCTAATCTTTAACCAAACATGCTCAGCTGACTAGACCATCTTCTCTACAGACTAATTCACAGCAAAAAAAAAAAAAAAAAAAAAATCTGTCAAAGCCTAAATTATTATTTAATAAAAGTCTTTAAAAGTAAAAGAAATTATAAATCTGAATGCTGTTGCTGTTTCTTATAAATTAAAATGCAGTATTTTGAGATGAGTAGTTGTACATGATATTTCAAAGGAGACTTCTTATAAATAAAACAAATTCTTGACAATAATAAAGCAGAAAGCAGAATTTACACAAGATATGAGGATCTATATCCTTACAAAATTTTCCTGTCCACATTGCATTAGTAATCAACAACCCCATTTCCCAGTTTCTTCTCATTAGCTAGCAATTGCTAACTAGGAATCTGCAGTTATTGCTCTTAGAATTCGATTAATCAATTTAAAAAATACTGGTCTACCCAGAGACTCAGGAGGCTTAGGTGGGTGCAACTGCTTGAGGTCAGGAGTTTGAGACCACTCTGAGCAAGAGCAAGGCCCCATCTTTACTAAAAAAATAGAAAAATTAGCTGGGTGTCATGGCACCTGCCTGTAGTCCCAGCTACTCAGGAGGCTGAGGCAGGAGGATTGCTTGAGCCAAGGAGTTTTTTTTTTTTTTTTTTTTTTTGAGACAGAGTCTCGCTTTGTTGCCCAGGCTAGAATGAGTGCCGTGGCGTCAGCCTAGCTCACAGCAACCTCAAATTTCTGGGCTCCAGCGATCCTCCTGCCTCAGCCTCCCGAGTAGCTAGGACTACAGGCATGCGCCACCATGCCCAGCTAATTTTTTCTATATAGATTTTTAGTTGGCCAGATAATTTCTTTCTATTTTTAGTAGAGACGGGGTCTAGCTCTTGCTCAGGCTGGTCTCCAACTCCTGACCTCGAGCAATCCACCTGCCTTGGCCTCCCAGAGTGCTAGGATTACAGGCGTGAGCCACCGCGCCCGGCCAAGGAGTTTGAGGTGCAGCGAGTTACGATGATGCCTGGGCAACAGAGTGAGACTCTGTCTCAAAAAAGGGCACAGAGCCTTATTTTTATCTTAAAGCCTTATGTCATTACTCTAAGTAATGTCTTTGGGGAAGACATTAGCTTGAAATGACCTCAATCAGTAGTTTTGGATATATACACACATTTAAAAAGCATATTCCCAAACAGCTTACAAGTGAGGTTGGCACACTTTGGAAAACCATGGCTCAAAAAGGCTCTGATGACCAAAACATTGACATAAAAAATGCATTAAAATGTTCTTATATATGATTTTTAAATATTTTATCTATATTCCTAAAGGTTTATATAGGTTTACCGAAATACTGTTTTGGAAGAATTTTCTTATTGGGAAAATGGGATACAACCTCCCATTTGGCTACATTCATTGATGATTACCTCCTCAAAGACGCCTTCCGTGAACATCTTGGCTTATGTATCATTCAGTCGCTCCCTATTAGTTCTTATTAATTCTCATGATATGAAATTATTTATTCACGTTTATTACTTGTCTCCTTTGACCAGAATGAGAATTTCACGAGGGCAGGGACTTTGGCTTTTATGAAACTACAGGCAGTGATGAAGTCTGTAAGAGTGAGGGGAAAAAAGGGATGGAGGTGAAAGCAAAAGCAGCTGGACTGGAAAAAGAGGGAACTGCGCCAGCAGTTTCTTTAGTTACCTAATTGTTGTGGTTTTAATGTGTCCCCCAAAGTTCGTATGTTGGAAACTTAATCCCCAACATAACAGTGTTGAGAGGTAGGACCATTAAGAAGGGATTAGGTCGAGGGCTCTGCCTTCCTGAATGGATTAACGCTGTTTATCACGGAAGTGGGTTTGCTACTGGAGTGGCATCCTTATAAAGGATGAGTTCTATATCTTGCTCTTTTCTCACCATGTGATGCCTTCTGCCACGTTACGTCCTCACCAGATGCAGCTCTGATCTTGGACTTTCCAGCCTCCAGAACTGTGAGCCAAATACGTTTCTTTTCTGTGTAAGTTACCCAGTCTGTGGTATTTTCTTACAGCAATGCAAAATGAACTAACACACTAATGAAGTCAGTTTTTTGTAGATTGTTCTTCAAGTAATGGGTATGTGTAAACCAAGAAACGTCCATATTTATGCTTCCTTTACAAAAACACAAACAAAAAAACCTCTGAAATTAGAGGGAATCTAGTTTATTCAGATAATTCTTTAAGTTCCAAAACAATATTTACAAACAGGGTTTTTTGCTTATAATGTTTGCTCAATTTAAATCTGTTTTATTTTTATTTTCACGATCGGAACACATACTTGAGGAGGAAAAGACTCCATTTTTACATATTCTGTCAAAGTGCAGGTTTTTAAATCCAACTGAATATTATAATACGGTTTTTTGGGTTTCTTTGAAGAAATTAAAACCCATGAAATAAAAATATCACAAATACAACGTCAACAGAATCTGAAAGTTGTTTAAAAAGTGAGTCTTTAACAAATGGATGGCACAATTGACTGCTTCCCAATCAAGGTGTTTTGAAACCAAGTCTGAGTATTAATGAAATATCACTTTCCTCAAAATCGGCTTTGTCCTGACTTTACCTCTTCAGACAATACTATGAAGCTGAATCTGCCCCAGACTCCTTATGAGAAGCTCTCTTTCTACTTCCTTCCCCAGCCCCTCTTTATTTTCAAAACTATCTCAAGACCACTCACTTCTGTGGCAGTTTCCTAGAACTCATACCTATCCTCTTAACCTGTCTTACAGTAAACTATAAACAACAAAACAATGCTTCAAATATGCCACTTCTTTGGAGGCCTGTGCCAGACAACATAAAAAGTCTGCAAAAACACTGAAGCTTTGCTGTTTCGGCCAAAGCAAATCTCTTTTCAAATTTTAGGATCAACTAACATTTGACAAAGGTCTATCCGATTTTGAGGCTTTTTTCTAAGACTGGGGTCTTAGAAAAAACAGAAATAGTTATTGAGTAAGAAAGGTAATGTATGAGCAGAGATGTTGCTTAAGACAACAGTGACATACTACATCCTGTTGTCTTAAGATAGTTATTACTGAGAGATTTTTCACTTTTGCAGAATGTTGGAAAAAAAATATGACCAGAACATTAAAAAACTTGTATTTGTGTCATATTAAGTTACTGTAACAAGACTATAAACATTATTCTCTATTATTTGCTATAAAATCATTAAAAGAACCACTAAAATTGTGAAATACAAAAGAAATAATCTTGTAGAAATGGCCCATTCAAAAAGGTGTTAAAAGTGCTTCAAATTCCAATATAATGAATTAAACAACTGTTTTTAACATAAAATTAAAAACAATCTCTAGGAAACACTGAAAGTATGCAAACTAATTTTTTTATTCAAAGTATTTGACAAGTAAAAATTATAAAATACTGAAATTAAAGGAACTCACCATGTTAGACATAGAATTGTAAATTATATGAATAAAGTGTTAAAAATTATAAAGTTATTGTTCTCATGACAAATAAAAAAAATTCCTACTTTCTGCTCAAATGGCACAACACCATAAACAATGTATTGAAAAATATAAAAAAAGGGAAAATATCAGAAACAAAAATCTGATTTTAAAGATTTTACCACTACTGCTTAACTTTAATATGAAATGTTGTATTAACTCCCTTTATAATTGCATGGAAATAATTTTGGTATTTAAGATGTTAGAAACTAATTTATTACCTTATGTGATACACTGTTGCATTTATACATTTTATAAAGGACTATATAATTTATATTTTCTACCACATTTATACATATTTAAAAAACTTGTTAAGTGTTAAAATAAAAAAACATATAAGTAAAAAGTAGTTGGAAAAATTTGTTACATCTCCTTTATTTCAGTAGACAGAAGACTATATTCAACGTCCTGGCTGAAACGGTTCTTGTTGACATGGAGCTGGAAGAAAAAAACCCACAAAGATTTATAAGAATTTATGATACAGACTACTGGTACATTATAGTACAGCGGAAAGAGCCATTAAGTTACAGCCAAGGAGGTCAGAATTCAAAGTGCACATCTGCCTCTTAGTAGCCATAGGAGCCTGAGAAAGTTATTTAAGGCTCTCTGAGGAGTAGTTTCCTTATCTGTAAAAGAATGGTATCTCTAGGCCGGGCGCGGTGGCTCACATCTGTAATCCCAGCACTATGGGAGGCCAAGGTGGGCGGATCGTTTGAGCTCAGGAGTTTGAGACCAGCCTGAGCAAGAGCGAGACCCCGTCTCTACCAAAAATAGAAAGAAATTATTTGGACAGCTAAAAATATATATAGAAAAAATTAGCCAGGCATCATGGCTCATGCCTGTAGTTCCAGCTACTCGAGAGGCTGAGGCAGGAGGATCACTTGAGCCCAGGAATTTGAGGTTGCTGTGAGCAAGGCTGATGCCACGGCACTCACTCTAGTCCGGGCAACAGAGTGAGACTCTGTCTAAAAAAAAAAAAAAATGTTGGTGTATTTCATTTCAGTATGCCTATGCATTTCCTTATTCACATAGTTAAGTTTTTATTATATAGTTTTTAAAACTGTCGTGTCATTAAAAACTACTAACTCTTTTATGGCTCCATTATATTTCACTCTATGCATTAACTATAATTTACTTAATGATTCCCTACAGTTTGGTTTTACTGAAGGACACGTTAGTGATATTACCAGGTCTTTTTAATTTTTGACAACTAGATTTCCACCTGACAACACAATGCAACTCTGCTCGACCTACAGACAATTCTACAAATCTGCATAGAAAAATGACTGCTCTGTGTTTATTTATATATCTCACTTATTGTGAATACCATTTACATAAATGTACAAACTAAAAATTCAATGAACAAAACAATAAAACTTGTGAAACTCACTATACATCCAAGAAACTTCTGGAAGCACAGCTGGATTAGGAGGGTAAGAGTATGCAGCTTGTAATGGTTGATCAGAAGCATACTGTGAAGAAATCGGCTGCTGAAAACTGTAAGAAATAGGCATCTGAGATTGAAAATACCCATTCACTGGCACAGAGCCATATGCTTGAGGCCCACCAGCAAAATAACTAAAACATTCAGAGTACAGAAGATTAGAATGTGTGCTTTGGACAGTACTTGCAACTGCAGTCAACATCCCAGAAGGAGGTGGTTGTACTTCATATGATGTTATCCCTTGGTACGTCTGGGTAATAGTGCTGCCACTGCTGCTGCTGTAATGATAAACACACCAAGCATAGTATGGATATGAAGTTCCAAATGAATGCTCTGAAGAATTATATATTGGGGTGCATGCAGACTGTGGAAGTTCATCACAACATGTGGCAGCACTCTGAGTTAGGACTTTTGAATTTTCATCATTTTGTTGTTCAGAAAAAGAGTACTCCGCTGTTTGATTCACATTAAGGGTCATGTGTCCAGATGCTTCAAAAGAAATAGTACTGGGATTCAATGTATCCTTCATATATTTCTCTGCCTCAGATTGTGCAGACTGTGTTTTACTTATTTCCAGAACAGGAATTTTTTTCTGGATAAATACGGGTTCTGGAGCAGTCATGCATGTGGAATTTTTAACAGGTGAATTTAATATTTCGTTATCTTGAAGTTCAAGGACTGTGTCCTTCATTTCTAGATTGGTATGGATATCCTTCACAAAATGGAAAACAGGCTTTGAGAGCACTGATGCATTAGGCACAAGAGAAGCATCAGCTCCTGGTTTTATGTCTAAAAGACAAGTTTGCTGTGTGAAATCTGGAGAATTTTTAAGAAATTTCTGTGAAAATGTCTCATGGTCCTTTGAAAATGTGCCACCTATACTTTTTTGGTCGCAAGCTGCAAAAGCAGTGCAATCTTTCTTATCACTTTTTGTTTCAGCAGCACAAAAATTCTTATTTTTCTTCTTCATGCTATTTAAACTTCCCTGTTGTCCAGTGAAGTGTTGTGAAGTATCAGATGAAATATTACTTAAATCTATTTTGCTTTCTGCCTTTAACGAGCAAGTGTCTTTCAGGTTCTTTAAAGGTAAAAGTGATCCAGGTAGTAATCTTTGCATTTCAATCTTTTCTGGTGATACGCGGTTTCTTTTCAGATTGTCAGAGGAACTCGATTCTATTTTGTCTTCACTTTTGGGATGAGATTCTGTAGTCCTATTAAGTGTAACAACACATATATACAAGCAACTTTAAATACATAGTATCATAAAACCTTAACACAAATATCTATCTGAAATTTCTATTCAGGACAAGAGTTCTTAAGATTCACATTTTCTCATTCTATTGGCGGTAAACAAGTAACATTTTCCCAATTTTATTGCCTTCGTTTGAATTTAGATATTTTTCCTGAAGATGATATCCTTCACATTTTTTAATTTTTATTTATTGTTTTTGAGACAGAGTCTCACCTTGTTGCCCAGGCTAGAGTGAGTGCCATGGCGTCAGTCTGTCTCACAGCAACCTCAAACTCCTGGGCTCAAGTGATCCTCCTGCCTCAGCCTCCCAAGTAGCTGGGACGACAGGCATGCACCACCATGCCCGGCTAATATTTTCTATATATTTTTAGTTGTCCAGATAATCTTTTTCTGTTTTTAGTAGAGATGGGGTCTCACTCTTGCTCAGGCTGGTCTTGAACTCCTGACCTCGAGTGATCCTCCCGCCTCGGCCTCCCAGAGTGCTAGGATTACAGGTGTGAGCCACTGCGCCCAGCCTCCTCCACATTTTAAATGTATTTCCAATACTCTAAAATAAACTATTTTATCCTTTAGACATTTCCTGATAGAGGCTTTTTAAAGGTAGGAAACTATCACTACTGAATTGTACAGTATAGTTTCTAATTGTATATACCTCTAACCCACTGACAATCTTCATTACTTATTATAACTGATAAAACTAACAGCTGTTTCCCACCCCAAAAGATCTCTTCCCTCTCTGTTGTAACAGACTAAGATGTTTTTGTCTGTTCATCGGTAAGAGTGGGAAAAGCAGACCTCCAAAATTTCCTGCCAATTTAGTATCCTTGGCAATCTTACCTAAATTTAGACAGTCTCAAGCAGGCTGAAAGAAGCATTCATATGTGAATGTTTAGAGCTGGACAGTTAATACAGGTTCCCAAGGTAATTCTCACTATAGTCTTGAACTCCTGGGCTCAAGGGATCCTCCTGCCTCAGCCTCCTGAGTAAGCTGGAACTGCAAGTGCATGCTATCATGTCCAGATATGTTTTTAAATTTATTTTTATTTTTTTAGAGATGGGGGGGGTCTCACTAGAAGTAATATTTCTCTATAGACAAGAGAAATTCATCTTTGGCCTCTAATTTGTATCCCCCACTTAGGAACAAAAAGCCCCATATTTTACTGAATCCAGACTCTTCAGAAGGCATTTTTAATAATAACCTATTAATATGTGGTCATCCAATCCCATGTAATACTTTGTGATCCCATAAAATATTAATTTTGCTTTTATTGAATCTCCAATGTTTCAGTGGTTTGAACTTGAGACTGGCAGTTGCCGCGATGGTCTGTCCTTTTATGTCACCCTCTTAGGGAATATTTATTTCTATGAAGATAGCACCCTACATTACCTTATACTAGAATTCATTTTTCTCCAGTCAGTTTATTGTTAGAGAAACAAATAATTCCTATACTTAGTTAACAAAGCTGATTATAAAACTGTTTTTATATTATCTAATTAAGCCTATTCATTTTTGTCACTACACAACTATTCAGTCACATATGCCAGAAAAAGGATTCTAGAAATGAAGTAAATGTTATATTTAAAGAGGCAAAACCAAATAAGACAGAAATGAGGTTGCATATTTCTTTTTATTTTATATTACTCATTATCCTTCACAAAATGGAAAAAAAAAACCCAAGCTAATCACAAATTCAAAATCTTACAGAGCTGAATGACATAAGAAATGCTCAAGCCTAGTGGTGCCACTTCATATCAAAATATAAAGATAATTTATTCAGTTTAAAGAACCAGTCTTTGAGATCATTTTCTTCCCATTTTACGATATTAAAACATCCTTTTATGAAATAGTAGTCTATTTATTTATTTATTTATTTATTTTTGAGGCAGAGTCCTGCTCTGTCACCCTGGCTAGAGTGCCATGGCATCAGCCTAGCTCACAGCAACCTCAAACTCCTGGGCTCAAGCGATCCTGCCTCAGCCGCCCAAGTAGCTGGGACTACAGGCATGCACCACCATGCCTGGCTAATTTTTTCTATATATTTTTAGTTGTCCAGCTAATTTTTTTCTATTTTTTTTAGTAGAGATGGGGTGTTGCTCTTGCTCAGGTTGGTTTTGAACTCCTGAGCTCAAACGATCCGCCTGCCTCAGCCTCCCAGACTGTTAGGATTATAGGCGTGAGCCACCGCACCTGGCCAGTAGTCTACTTAATATGTGCGTCTATGACACATACACTATTTATATTAATGTTCCCACTTATGACTTGGCAATTTCATACCCCTTTAACAAATTCTGAAATTTGCTGGTATATGAAATCCATAAGTTTATAATAGTAAATCATCTAATCACCTGTCCTATTCTTTTATGCTTTTTATAGTAAACCAGTTGCTAAGCCCCATCAATTCTTTAAGTAATGTCTATCAAATATGAACTTTCCTTTCTTTTTTTTTTTTTTGAGAGAGTCTCACTCTGTTGCCCGGGCTACAGTGAGTGCTGTGGCATCAGCCTAGCTCACAGCAACCTCAAACTCCTGGACTTAAGCGATCCTACTGCCTCAGCCTCCCCAGTGGCTCGGACTACAGGCACGCGCTACCATGCCCGGCTAATTTTTTCTATATAGATTTTTAGCTGTCCAAATCATTTCTTTCTATTTTTGGTAGAGATGGGGTCTCACTCTTGCTCAGGCTGGTCTCGAACTCCTGACCTCAAGCGATCCACCCACCTCGGCCTCCCAGAGTGCTAGGATTACAGGCGTTGAGCCACCGCGCCCGGCCCTGAACTTTCCTTTCTTATGCTGTGAAACAATCACCCTCTTCTAAGCCTTGGCTAACTTACTTCTTTCTTCTAATTAGACTCTCCTTAACCTTAAATCACTGAATCACTGAAAAAACACATTTCACATGACATTAGCCTTTAATATTTACAGAACGAAGTTCATACTCCTTAGACCTAACTTAAGACGTTGTATAATTTGAAACAAACTTCTCTCTCCTTAGCTTCCTCTTGTCCCACAAGTTAAATGTATTAGCCACTAGACTTAAATAATTGTTTTATTCTAATTCTTTAACATTTGCCCAATTTTGTTTAGTTTTTCTTCAGATAGGGCTGACGGCAACTCCTACCTTGGATGCTTGAATGTTGTTGTTTCTCTGATTTTTGTGACTTCTTTCATGTTCACCTATGTTTAAAAGATACAAAGAAAATCTACATTGGTGATGACAAAATATAAATATTCATTATTTCAATATTAGGTATCTGCAACTGCTTGCTCTGTAATCACCTAAAATTAAACTCAATAATCACTTTCCCCTCAAGAAACCAGTGACTCTGCTGGACTTCCCGTATTTTGCATGTGTTTGGAATAATTTTTATTCTTAAAGAAATCTGCAATATTCTTCTTATCCCCACATCCTAAAACTAATCTTTGCAGTCCTTTTATGACTGTTCCCTCTTTTATGCCTTAGTAAACCAGGTGCTAAGCCCCACTGATTCTTTAAGTAGTCTGTCAAATATGGAATTTTCCTTTCTTATTCTGTAAAACAGCACCCTTTTCTAAGCCATGATTGACTTACTACTTCTGTACTTCTACAGAAAAAATATATGACTTACTACTTACATAACTCCTATACTCAGAATCTCATCACCCTTTAAATCATTGAAAAAAAACACATTTCACATAACATTACACTTCAGTATGTACAGAATGAAGTTTAAACTCCTTAGGCCTATATTTAAGACATCTTATAATTTGAAATAACCTTCTCCATCCTTAGCTTACTCTTACCCAGTAAGCTGAATTGTTCCAGACTTACTTTTTTAATTTTTAAAAATTGTCTTACTGTTTCTTTTCCCCTATAGTCCTTGACTCAGGACCAGACTAAATTTTATATTAAGCCAAAAAATACAGAACACTTCATGAATTTGTATTATCATCCTTGTACAGGTGCCACACTAATCTTGTTTTGTCCAATTTTAGTGTATATGCTGCAGTGAGTGTCAGACTTAAACTAATTTCTCAAATGATGCCAATAAGGATTCTGTCTGTGCTAACATTATTTCCCATAACTTAAATACCCTCTTCATTTTTACCTTCATCTGATAGTACTTTTTTCCTTTAAGGCAGAGCTTTGGTGTGCATTCTTTCATGAAATACAGAAATCTTTCCTAACAATGTAAGTTTTGGTTTTTTTTTTTTTTTTTTTTGCTTTTCTCATCAATACCTATAAAACTTTTTTTATTATCATCCTGACTTTATATATATATATATTTTTTTGACATGGGGTCTTGCTACATTGCCCAGGCTGGACTCCAACTCCTGGGCACAAGGGATCCTCTTGCCTCAGCCTCCCAAGTAGCTGGGACTACAGGTGTGTGCCACCACACCTGGCTCCTCACTTTACTCTTGATGTGAATACACTTGTGTTCTTGCTGTGCTTTGGAAGTATGTTCATAAGCTGGTTATTAAGCATTTTCTAATAAATATAGTGTAATAGATGGAGATTAGATGTCTAGTCTATAGAACTAGTTTAACAGATACAATTAAGAGAGCAGAAAAAGAATCCTACTTTTCATTTTGTATATACGTTTATTTCTTCTGAACTAAGTAATTCTTGAGAAGTTGTAAGAGAAGCCTTTGAGTGGAGAGCAGGGGCAACTGTCAGTATGGGTTCTGGAGCCACACTGCCTGGTTTTAGGTCTGGGTGCTCCCATTTACTAACTCTGTGACCTTGGGATAATCATTTCATCTTTCTATGCCTCGGTTTCCTTATCTTCAAGTATGATAATAAGTAGTGGATACATCATAAATATTTTTGTAAAAAATGAATGAGTTAATAGTTGTACAATCCTTACAACAGTGCCAAGTACATATTAAATGCTATATAAAATTTGTTTATATAGGATTTCTTCTAACTCTTTGATAATCATCTATAGAAAAATATCTGTCCTCCTTTCTCCATCTGGATGATAATGGTCAAGAGGACAGGCTTCATTAGCCAGTTTTTAGAATTCCCTACATTGGGCATAGGCCTGTCATAGATAGAGGCTACTCAATCAATTCTGGTCACTCACATTCATAATATTAAACTTTCCCTTAAGAAGCTATTAAAATTCATACCTTTGCAAAAAATCTAAATTTAAAATTTAATTATGTTTAAAAGGTAGACATTTGAGAAGTCTCCCATATATAGTATCAATTGTATAATTTTATAGATAATTAATTACTTAATCCAGTATTTTAGTTAAATAACTTGTATTATTCTGCAAACTGTTTGCTGAAAGAACAGACACTTGTTTTCAAAAATACACACATTTAAAAACATTTGTACCTTTTGCTTCTTACAACTGGAAACAGTAGTACTTTTCGCTTGTTCCTCAGAATCCTCACACTTGTCCACAGTGATAGCTCGTTTTTTAGAGCAATTTGGAACATTTTTAACGATACACTCTGGAATTAAGGGCACCTTCATAGACATACTGGATTTATTGACATTTTCCCCAGGTTTTATAACATGAACATTCATCTTTTCTTTTCTCTTCGGCTGGAAAGTCTTCCTTCTGTTACATAGCATTTGGCATAGAATAAAGGAAATGGCTAATTTAGGATTTTTAGCACATATAATCTTCATATGTTCAATGGTTTTCATGACTTTCATAATATGGGCCACTTTTCCTAAGTCTTTCTGAGGGGCAGACATTGTATTTTTGAGCAATGTAGAAAACTGACTATAGTTGTATTCTAACTCTGTCACAGTGCTTCCATAATTTACAGATGCTATGCATGGCACAAAGTCAATATATGTGGAAATGGAATACTTAGACTTCTTTAGAAGCTTTTTTATTTCTGAAAGTTCTTCAAGTTCTCTTGAAAACAAGCGAAGAGCATATGAGCAATTAACAGCTTCACTGTATTTGTAGATAATATCCACATCTTTCTGAAGTTCAGAAATAGCAGTCTCTATCACTTTCCAAAGGCAAACATCTGTTGAGTTATTATCTTTAAGAAATGAAAAAGAAGTCATTTTTTCTTGGCAGTGAACCAGCTCAGGAAGAAGTGACAAATCAAACCACAGCATACCTCGGAACCTCTGTTTGTCTAGTTTCTTTGCTATTGAGTTTTTAAGAAAGTGAACTGTTTCTGAGACCATGACAATTTCAACATATGTTTCAATCGCTTCAGGTTTTAAAATTACAGCCCCACAGTTGTGGTTTTTCATGTCCAAAACATTTTCTTCTGTGATAAAAATATTATCTATATTATCTTCTTGTAGCATCTGGAACTGTTTTTTTAAAATTTCTAAATGATCTGTACATCTCAAGGTGAGTTCCTGTAATTTTTCAAGGTCTGCAAATTCAGCTTGATCCAGTATTTCACTAATACCACAAATATCTGGGTGTGAAAGCCAAGTACCATTAAACCTATAATTTTCTATGCTAATTGTTGCTTTGTTTAGATCATCTGACTTTCTGGAAGCAATCACAGTATTCTTCTCAAGCCCAATATTGGAAATTGGTTCACTGTTTAAATCTTCAGACAAAGTACCATATATCTGCTGCAACTTTGAAAAAGCACACTGATTCATTTTGAGTAGCATTTCTTTATTTTTTCGTGAGTATTTTTTGCTGAAAGATCTTTTCTCTTTCCAAACAAGACTTTTTGCAGCATCAAAAAAGATATGTTCCAGACCATAAAGAGATATTTTAATACTTAGTGCCTCATTGTTCTTGATAAAATTAACTTTTGAGGAGATCATTTCTATGATAATCCACAGATGGTCTTGTTTTCCTGGATATGAATGAACTTCAGGAGAGTCCCCATATATACTGATCAGCTTTAAAGTACTTTTTCTCAAGGTTTCTAGGTCTCCTAAACTGTCTCCAAGGTTAACTCCACAGGTAAATGGCACAGAAAGAGAAAAGTCAAAGCAATCAGAACAATGCTTCATTATGGCTTCACATTCATTAATCTGTCGTTTATATTTTAAGAATGCATAGTATGAATTATCTCCCCTTTTTGTTTCTTCAAACAATTCAATTAATTGACCATGGTAAGTCTGTAACTCACAGAAGGCATTATATTTTAACCTTCCTTGAAAAGCAGGATAGAAATTGGACTGCTGTTGATATCCACGTGGTCTGCCAAGCAGCTCACCGTACAATGTCTCATCATACCAAAGCAAGCTTCGGAATGTTGGTTCACCTCCTAAAAGTCTTTTTTTGTTTTCAATGAATTGAATAGTTTCCATCATCATTTGAAGTTCTACCAAAGTGTCAACAGCACATGGTTTTAATTTGCACTTGCAATTACTCCACAGGTTTTGTTCTAACAGTTCTCTTGAAATCACAATTTCTTCAAATGAGCATTCTTGCTTTCTTTCAAAAGCTTCAACAAAGAAAGGGAGAATATTTTGACAAACCATAGTTTCTTCCTGTAGAACTTGTAAAGATGATGCTTCATCTGCCCTTTGCAAAATTTGAGATAGCTTAGTTATAAGGGCCGTATGATTAGCTGAGCAATGTTTTTCATCTAATTCATTCACGTATGATGTAGGTTTCTTCTGATGAGTAGTGACTTTAGAGGTTTCAGAGTGGGCATGCAAAACAGGTATATGATTAACTCCTACAATATCTGGTTTGGAAATAAAGGCTGTTTCTGCATGTAACACCGAGTCAGGCTGAGAGTCATTACTAATTTTAATTTCCCCCTTCTTTTCTCTTTTGTTAAGCTGATTAAAAACTATGTTATTCAAAGAAACTGCCTTCGTAGTATTTTTAGTGCTTAGATGAGAATCAATTAAGTTATTTTTAATTGTTCCCTCATTTAAGTGGGAGGGTTCTTCTTTTAAGATCTCATTCTTTTGATTTTTGTACTCAGTCTTGACAGTTGATCCTTCAATAATGCTTCTCTTGTAAGCTGAATCTTTGGCTTTTTCTGCTTGTTTAACTTTGCACATTTTCCTGTCCTGAATGTCCTTCTTTACAATACATTTTGAAGAAGACCCCTTTATGTTATCTTTTAAGAGCAGAGAACTGTCATTGGAAGATAGTTTCTTCATTGTATTTTTCCTATAACTTTTACTTTCTTCAGTTGCTGATGTTAGATCCAACTCAGACTTCTCAGTAACATTTGTTTCATTCTCATCTACGTGGAAGCAATTACCTGAAGAGCATTGCTCGGTCTTTAGAATCTCCTTTCCACTACATATCTGCTGGTAGTGTGATGTTGCGCAAGAATCTGTAGCAAAAATTCTCTGTTTATGCAAGTAAGATTTCAGAGATTCTCCCTTACTATCTGTCACTGAAGTGGTTGAAAACAATTGAGGAATACTGTATTTTTTGCTTGCTATCAAATTCAGGTTTAATGGGTCCATAAAGAAGTTTCTTGTAACAATGCTTCGTTCACAGCTCTCAACAGGAGGTGTCCATTTTTCTACAGGAAAATTTACTTCCATGTTCCTTTTACAACCAGATAAAATAAGGTTATCTTGCTTGCCAGTATCAACATTTAAAAAGTGCTCCACATTTGATTCTAAGACTGAAATAAATATGTCAGTTTTCACCTTTGTGTGAGCTATACAAGTTGCATCATAATTTTTGTCTGTGCTGTAACTTAGGTTGTTTTCTTTTGTGCAACTTAAAGATACTGAATTACTTTCATTTATTACTTCACTAGCCTCACAACTGTGTTCTTTAGTTGCATCCTTAGTATTATCATGGGCTGAATGGCTCTTAAGCTTTTCATATTTACTAATGTTAGATAGAAACTTCACATCACTTTGATTTTCTTTTTCAGTTAGTTTCTCATCTGAGTGGTCTGAGGAAGAGAGCTGTCCAGTCTTTCCAGAAAAAGGCTGAAGTTCTGATAATCCCGGATTTCTCATACTTTTATTACTATAAACTGGCTGATTTGTACTTTGGGAAATGGAGGATAGGGACAACTGTGATTCAGGATGTTGTTCTTGATCACAAAATTCTCTCACATGAATAGTAGTGTGACTTCTGGAGATATTGCTGGCCACATTTTTCTTGGAAAGGTACTGTGTGATCTCTTCACTTAGTTTGTAAGACTTGTGCTTTGACCCACGGGTTAATGATTTATCAACATCAAATTCTAAAGCTCTTTTCTCTCCCTGTTTGTCATATTTTCTTTTTGACAAAAAATGCTTAGTAGAATAGTATCTTCTTTCAGACACAGAACTATAACCCTGAAGGTCACAACTTTCCCAGAAATTATTGCATATTATTGCATACGATTTTGGTAATGGACCCTTTCTTTTCTCTCCCACTTTAGCTATAATCTGCAGAGATGTGTGAACTCTTCTATGAGCCTTCTTTAAGTGAACAACAGCTCTGTCTAGTTTTCTGGAAAGACATTTACTCTTACATAAAGATGCTTCACTATTTAGAATATCCAGGACACTCCTAATGTGCTTTTCTGACTGTGAAAATGTTTTAATTCGTCCTTGGGATAATAAAAAAAAACACTCAGATGGGTCTGAACTGGTTAGCCTCCTTTTCTTTCCACAAATTTCATGCAGTCTTAAATCTTTAGGTGATATGCTCTGATCTCTAGAAGATGTATATATCTTCCTCTTGCTAGTTCTTGATTCCACTTCCTTTTTACTTCTAGTATCATTACAGTCAGTTTTTGATTTTGTAAAGGAACACCTGCTTCCATCATTTATTGTGGCAGAAGTTTCAGTAAACAAAGATTCACTGTTTTGTCTCTCAGATGTATGATTCACATGTGTATTTTGACTCAAGTCAAAAGAAAGGGAGATTTCAGACTTACTCACTAGTCCTGATGCTTGCAGTACATTACTAACTTTATCTTCACCTGGATAACCTGAATTTTTACCAGAAGGCTGACAGTGAATTTTAAATCCTAGAGCTTCTCCTCCTCCTTTATTTATTTCTGGTTTTGTGGCTTCAGTTACATATTTCCAAAAATTATTTTTCAATTCAAGGGAGTCAGCAGTGGGGCTGAATCCTGGCCTAACTATGTTAGTAATTCTAATTTGTAGATCTGGAAGTAAAACTGGGTTTAGGAGCTCTGTTTTGTTTTTCTGTGTGGAGGAATAAAAACAATTACTTTTCTTAGAAAAATGCTGATCATTATTCTCCCTTTTTGTGGTGCTTTTCAAAATTTCTTTCTCCCCATTGTTGCTTCCTAATAGACCTTCCCAATCAATACGGGACTTCAGAGCCTCATATAATGCCTCAAGTTCTTCATAAAGTACATTTTCATGGCTATGTGTATCTTGTTGAAATAGATAAGCATCATCACACTGTTCTGATCCTACTTCAATCTCATTTTCCAATTCGAAATTTTGAAAAACTGAGTTCTCACTTTTTGATTGATGAAATGAGTCCTGTAATTTATTTTTATCTGTATCAATTTCACAATCAGAAACCTTATGTTTTACTAATGAACCAAAATCTGGACTCTCAGAAGAACAAGTTTCTTTAAATTGGTATCTGTGGAGATCTTCATGATCTGTGCTTAAAGTAGGCATAGTAGTACTAGCTATCTGCACTGAAGCATTGGAGGATACACACACTGAAGAACTTGAAATTTCAGGAAATGTTGTGGCAGCCAAATGCTCTACACTTCTTCCAGTATTTTGAGTATCTTTTTGTTTTGCAGAATTAATGGTATCTTCACTCTCCAATAATGCAGTTTCTGTTGGTACATATTTTCCTTCCCAAGTCAAGTTAACTGTAGTAGAAAATTCTTCAGAACTCAGAATTTCTACATTGTTGTAATTTTTGTTCTCCCTCCTTTCATCTATATTGGTGAAATTTTTGTTTGTATGAAAACTCTGTTTCTCATCTCCATGTATACCCTCTATGTTATTTTCTGGAGAGGAAGCACTATCTGTCTCTTTCGCCTCATTCTGGTTTTCTTTACCATTATCTCCTTGTTCTCTGAAATTAACATTCAGGCATATATCATTGTTCAACTGTGCATTAAAAAACACAGTGTGATCTTGACCTTCAGTATGATGAGTTTCTTTGCAGTCTCTTTGAATATTCTCTAATGACAGAGGCTCATTTTCATTTTTTCTATGGACACATACATGTTCTTTAGTTATGTTACAATGTGAATTTTCATGAGCTGTTTCTATGTCATGAGATGAAATAACTGTATCAATGAGCATTTCTTTGGCCTGGGGAATGTCTTTTGCTTCTTGGAAAGCATCAGTCATAATGCTAAGACAATTTTGAGTTGTTTTTTCCAATTTCAGTTCCATAAGCTTTTGAGCAATGGCCAAATTTGTATGAATATTATCTTCACATTCCAAAGAATACTGAAGATGCTTTTGTGAAAAGCTCCCTACACCTGGAGTAATACTTTGTAATTCCAATGCTACATGTTGTAGTTTATCCTTATCCTTTGTGGCAGGTGTGGAAGATTTCTGTATTTCTAACTCTTGAGTAATTAATATTTTATCACGGTTTTTCCCCAAAGGGTCAAGACTCTCACTGTCTTTGTATTCTTGGCACAAAGAAACACAATTATCTATTGGATGGATTTTTGTTTCATCAGTGAAATAGTCAATTTTTTTCCCCAAAGTTTGCTTTTCTCCATGTTTGAAATTGTCTTCCAGGTCAGTGAAGTTTCCCATCTTTCCAATATTTTGAATGTATTCATTTATGCTTTCTTTCTTTTGGAATGGAAAAACTGTAGACATTTTGTGATCAGTGTGATATACAGTTTTCAAATCAGAAGACTGTGATTCCTGAGAGACTTGACTACTGTACTCTCTTGTACAAGTATTCATTGACTCATAAGAGTTACGTGGCTCACTGTGTTGTTTAAATAAAAGTGGGATGTTACTTTTCTGTTGGGCTCTCTGGGCTTCTATCCCATTATGTTTTTGGTTTTCAACTTCTGAAATTACATTTGACAAAGAAACTGGGAAGGAAAAATTCTCTTGGTTCTTACATTGTCCCGTTATGGTAATTTTATTGGGAGTTGTAAGGCCATAGTCCTTGGAGCCCATGTTAGGAGCCTGAGATTGTGAGTCATCCAAAGACATTTTAAAGGCAGGGACATCCAAACAATTAGTAAGAAGAGAACAATCACCAGTGATGACTTCTGATGAGGCAGAACTAGTTGGCATAGGTGACAGGTTTAGTTCTGAATTAACATAACCTAAACTCTTCTCAAATGGCAAAATTTCATTTAAACCTGCAGTATCATTCTGTTTTCCCATGCTTTCTTCTCTCCTCATCAATCTTGGGTCTTTGATGAGTTTTGATGTAATAACTGTGCTTGAGCCAATATTGTTTTGAAGAGGAAAAGCAGCAGAAACACTACTTAAAACATTTTTAAGACACATCAAATTTAATAAGTGGTCACCATTAACATTTTCTTTGGTATCACTGGAAATAAATGAAAGACCTGAATCATGTGCATGTACTTGAGAAATGTCTTTAATTTCTCCTAAGTTGTGCTCTGTCTGTCCATGGTATGTTTCAAGTGTAGAAATGGTTCCATTTTGTGCATTTCCACAGGAGTTAGAAATATTTGAGTTGGAAGAATTTATTTCTGAATTTAGTGTACTGCATGAACAGTTTTTCTGAACAAATGGGTCTACAGGTTTCCTGAAATGCTCAAAGATGACAGTAGCATCTTTTCCTTTTCCAATTCTTTTGGCCACTGTACAGTTATTCAGAGAGCATGCTTTTTCTGTGGAAATAAGAAAGAAAAATTCAAAGAAAAAGTGTTTCTACAGACAACTGTTAATACAAGTAAACTATGTCAAGAGTGCTTTCATTTGAAAATTATCTAAAAACCTAATGATGGTTAAAATGTACTCTCAGAAAAATGCAAACAGAAGTAGATAAGTAACAAACCAATAAAGTATAAATGATGTACCATGAAACTGTCCTAATCTAGGAATCTTAATAAAAAAAGACTATGTGCTATAAAAAATTTAAATTCTGACAAGAAATAGAAAAATTAAATAGGAATAAAAACATTTTCCCCATAGAACTTTTTCATATTAATCTGAAATATAGCATCTACATGCTAATAGGCAAAATTGTCTACCTCTACCTATTGTTACCTTGCTTCTTTCCCCTCCACCAAGGCAGAACAAGCAAGAAAAGAAAAGAGGAATGAGGGGGGAGGGGAGAACCCAAAAAGTTTTTTCCAGGAGCCAAAGCAAACCATTATCACTTTCCCATAGTAAAATAAATATTCTTGCAAATAATATATTTAAAAAAAAAAACCCCTGGAAAATGTAAGCAAATTTCCTTTTACCATGTGTAAAAATGTATTCCTAAAATTTCATAAAATGACTCTCAAATAATGAAGGAACTTACAAAAATGCATTATTTAACAAGTAAATAATTTCTCATAAAATGTTCACAAAACATTTACAGCTAAGTAACACTACAAAATATCCTTACTATAACAGAAATTAATGATGAGAAATTGCTTATGAAATCTATGAGACATGTGAATCTGTTAGATCATTGAGAAGTACTACAGACACAAATTCAAAGATACTAGCAACACATATAAATGAATCAAGATCCAATATATAAAAGAATTCCAATAAATTAGTAATAAAATAAAAAGTTAGCCTAATTAGAAGAAGTAGGTAAAAGATTTGACCAGGAACTTCAGAAAAGTGAAAATCTAATGCTCAATACACCCATCAAAAGATCCAAAGTATTTGGGGAAAAGCAGAATATAAAAGCAATGAAATGCCACACCTAACTAGAGAAGCAAAAACCGTAAAAAAATGTCTGACAATACTAAGTTTCTCCATCAAAAATTAGAGAAATGCAAATTAAAACTACAATGAGATACATATAATCATTAGACTGGCAGAAACAAACCACCTGACATTGTCTTGGGTTTAAATTGCACATTCGTACTGTAAATATACACTCTACAGAAAAATTCCTGCACATATGCACTGAGACACTGATGTGAATGTTTAAAATAGCAATGATTGGAATAACAAGAAAACTGGAAAGTGCTCAAATACTCCCAGTAGAATAGTGTATACTCACGCAATGGAATACTCCATCCATCCATAAAAATTAATAAGCTATAGTTACACATATCAACATGGAAAAATCATATGAACATTAACACCAAGCAAAAGTCATCCCAAAAATACCTGCACTGTGATTCTGAATCTGTAAAATGGAATACAGGTAAAACATAACTACTTTCCCTAGTGATTCACAATGCATTAGAAAACAATAGCCAGAAGTATTAACACCAGCACAAATGCTCCTGAAATAGAATACATGAATCTTACCAGTCCTCTTAGAAAATCCTGTTGAGAGGAATCTCAATGATGTCACAAGGTGTCCATTATCTACTTTTTGACCAATAAATTTTACTGTTAGCACTGCATATGGAAGACACTGCCTAGGCTTATCTACTGGCTTTGAAAGGACATTGTATTCATAGAAGTATACCTGAAAGATAAAGAAGAAGAAAAAGAACCAAGTTTATGCTGATGAATTTTGGTAATCAGACTTGAGTAAGCTCATAAATTAAAAATCTCTGTATAGTGGCATGATGTTATTTATCTACTTCCATATACTCCCTCCTGACACCTTCTTCAACCCTAGTTTTTCTTTTGAAGATGTATAAAATTCCCATTTACTCCCCACCACATATTTTTCTTCTTGGTAGACTACCAATGTTGGCAGAAGCAGACACAAAATCTGTTTTTAAATAAAAAATATTTTTCCATTATAATTTAAACACCTTGCATATTCTCTGAATCACTGTATTTTATTTGGTTGGAAAAGTTAATTAAGAAAATAACAATAACACATTTTATATGAGGGAGCATGTATATATTTATGGGGTACAATGTGACATTTTGATATACGTATACAATGAGGAATAATTAACTCAAGCAAATAAATGTACCTATTACCTCGCCCATCATTTTTTATGGTGAGACATTTGAAATTTACTCAGTAATTTTGAAATATGCATAATTATTAACTATAGTCACCCTACTGTGCAGCTGCGTTCAAAAGAGAAGTTGGTTCGTTTTGCAAGTTAGGAATTTATGGAACATCTAAATAAAAGGAGCCACTGTACTTTTGAACAGAGTTAAAGGCAAATTTTCAACCTTCTTTACAAGACTACAAATACTAAAACAGCTTCCACTTTTTGTTAAGATTGTATTATAATAAATGAAGGAAGAGATTTTCTCTAATTTTGGGGACTTTGTTTTATGTCTTCTATCATACAATGTGAAGTATGTGACTTTCAAGTAATCAAATGAACCGTAACATTAACATACTGCTGAACTGTAGGCTTGTAGCTCAATGGCATCTTTCAGAGAAGGTATACTTCTTGACATATGGCAATCAAATTTAGGAGAAGGATCCAAAGAAACTTTGTTTTTATCCACAGAAGGCTGAACTTTCTTCACTCTTCCAAAGAGAACCTAAAAACAAAAAAAGCAAAAAAAAAAAAAAAAAGGTCTGTAAGAATACATCTAAATACTTTTAAACTCTCACATTTCAAACAAAAAAGGCTAACATTAATTTTTTAAAGTAGAAAGATGAATGGAAACATAATCCATTTTCCAGATGAATGAGAAGACTTCACATGGTAATTATGTCAGTTCTCCCCAAATTAAACTCTTAAGAGTGGAGAAAATGCCAATACAATTTTCAGCAAATCTACTTTTACAAATGAGTTTTAGTTTAAAAACTTATCTGGAAAACTAAACAAACAACAGCACAGGAAACTTTTTGAAAAATGTGGGTTAGAAATACAGAATGATGGAACAGGACAGGTTAACTTACAATTCCAGATATAAAAACATTTTTTAAAAGGATGTTCCCACAAGAAAAGGCAGAAGAATGAACAAAAAACAGAACAAAAAGCCTAGCAGTCAGTCCACATATATGTAAAAAATATTTAAAATATAGTATATTATTAAAGGTACCATTTGAAATAAGTAAAGCAAGGATAGATAATTCAATTCGTGGTGTGTGACAACACGAAAAAACTAAATTCCTTTTTTTAATGTATAATGAAAATAAGTATCAAACAAGTTAAATATTGAAGTATTAAAAACACAATGAGGCTGGGCTGGATGGCTCACACCTGTAAGCCCAGCACTTTGGGAGGCTGAGATGGGAGAACTGCTTGAGGAAAGGATTTCAAGACCAGCCTGGGCAACAAACTGAGACCCTGTCTCTATAGAAAATAAGAAAAATTAGCCAGGAGTATGATGGCACATGCCTGTAATCCTAGCTACTCCGGAGGCTGGGGCAAGAGGATCACTTAAGTCCAGGAGTTTGAGGCTGCAGTGAGATATGATCACCACTGCACTCCAGCCTGTGTGACAGAGTGAAACCCTGTTTCAAAAAAAAAAAAGAAAAAGAAACCCCACAAAAAACCAAAACAAAATTCCCCTAAACATAAGGAAAATACTGTAGAAAGAAATACAAGGAAATAATTATCTAATCTAAAAGTGAGAAATCTTTTCTCAGAATACATGCCAAGAAACCATGAACCAAAAACATACAAACTTCACTATACAATATACACATACATTTTTCAGAGACAGGATCTCTGTCACCCAGGCTGGAGTACAGTGGTGTGATTATAGCTCACTGTAACCTTGAACTCCTGCACTCAAGTGATCACAATATTCTAAAATTTCTGTGTATCACAAATGAGTACAAAAATTAGGTCAAGTGAAACTAGAGGAGCCAGAAGGAAGTGTAATGAATATTACCAAAAGCTACACATTTTAAATAAAATCAGCAATTCTATAACTATTTATTCATTTGACACAGAGTCTTGCTCTGTCTCCTGGGCTAGAGTGCAGTGGCATCATAGCTCACTGCAACTTCAAACTCCTGGGCTCCAGTGATCCTCCTACCTCAGCCTCCCAAGTAGCTGGGACTACAGGTGCACAACACCATGCCAGGCTAATTTTTTTTTATTTTTTGCAGAGATGGGGTCTTAATCTTGCTCAGGCTGGTCTTGAACTCCTGGCCTCAAGCAATTCTCCCACCTTGGCCTCCCAGAGTGCTAAGTACAGGTGTGAGCCACCATGCTCAGCCAATTGCTACTTTTAATAGGTTACTACATTAGTTCAAAAGTCAAAACAATAATAAACATAATGTGGTATCCTGGACTAGAAAGAAACATTACTGGAAAAATTGGCAGAAGCCAAATACAGTCTCTATTTAATTGTGTTGGACCCACGTTTAACTGCTTAGTTTTGACAAATGTGCCATGGTTATGTAAAATGTCAACAGGGAAAGCTGAGTGAACTGTATATAAGAACTCTTTATACCAGCTTTGTAACTTTTCTGTAACTCTGAAGTTATTTGAAAAAACACAAACATAAAATAATAAACCATATAGAGGAAAACTGAGCTCTCAAGATATGTTTTAATCAATTGACAATGCTCACAAATCAATAAAAAAGGGGGGGGCAAACCCAAGAAACTGGCAAAAACCATTAATAGGCAATTCACTAAATATAGTCAACAAATACATTTAACAGAAGGCTTAAACTCAGGAACAATCATAATAAAGAAAAAAACTAATAATGAGGAACTAATTATCACATATTAGACTGGGAAAAATTTAAAAAAAGTACAAGTTTAGTAAATGTGTGAAGTAGCAAGTATTCTCACACACTGTGGATACAAGTGTCAATTAGTACGATCTTTCTCAGGGCAACTAGGTATTATATACCAAATGTGTACAAACATCCATACTTCTGACTCCTAGGAATAAACCAATTAATTCTTAGCAAATGAACATTTGTGTGTGTAAAAAAATACCTAGAAGTATGATCAAAGTATTATTTAAGAGTGTAAAAACAAAACAAACCCAAAACCAAACAATATACAGAATGTGCTGGGCAAATTTATGGTAGAGGTATATGGTGGAATACTATGCAGCTGTTCAAAAGGGTATTAGAGAAGAATACTTATTTAATGGCATGGAAAATTTTTATTTGATCATCAGTGAAAAATCAAGTTATATAGTATATAAAGCAAGAACATACTTTAATTACAATTATATATGCGTATCTATATACATGAATAGATGACTAAGTATATATACATATAGGAAAAAAACGGGGCTTTTTGGAGATTTTCAGTATGTTACTTTTCTAAAATCAATATCTATTACTTTTTAATAAAAGGTAAATTATGCTTAATAAATTTGATATTTGAGGTAAAAAAAAATTTAAAGACTCATATGATACTTGGGAGGCTCAGGCAGGAGGACTGCTTGAGTCCAGGAGTTTGAGGCTACGGTGAGCTATGATCCTGCCACTATACTCCAGCCTGGGTGACAAAGTGAGATCTTGTTTCTAAAAAGAATAAAAAAGAGGCTGGGCGCAGTGGCTCATGCCTGTAATCCTAGCACTCTGGGAGGCCGAGCGGGAGGATCATTTGAGCTCAGGAGTTAGAGACCAGCCTGAGCAAGAGCGAGACCTCGTCTCTACTGAAAATAGAAAGAAGTTATATGGACAGCTAAAATATATATATAGAAAAATTAGCCTGGGATGGTGGTGCATGCCTGTAGTCTCAGCTACTTGGGAGGCTAAGGCAGAAGGATCGCTTCAGCCCTGGAGTTTGAGGTTGCTGTGAGCTAGGCTGGCCACAGCACTCTAGCCTGGGCAACAGAGTGAGACTTTGTCTCAAAAAAAAAAAAAAAAAAAAACAAAAAAACAAAAAACAATCATAGATATGAACCACTGATTTTATATGGATGTACAGACGTCCTAAGTTGTCTTTACATAAGTGACAATGCCTTTCTATGATTTTAATAGTCCTGACAAAGCCATAACTAACTAAAGAGTAAATCTTAACCAATTTATCTGTTAATGCTTGAAATTCAAGCACGAGACTTACTTTTAAAATTTTGATTAGTTTTAGAATTTTAGAAAAGTTGCAAAAATAGTTCAGACGTCAATTCTAGGAAAATAGTGGAATAGGAAGCACAAGAAATCTGTGCTATTATCCCCCTAGATAATAACTATGCTAGCAGAATCTGTCTGATGTAACTATTTTGGAACTCTGGAGTCTACTGAAGGCTTGCAACTTTCACGATGAGGTTTAGATCGTATATAGGTGAGTATCCCTTATCTAAAATGCTTGAGACCAAAGGATTTCAGGTGTAGAATACTTTTCTGCAGTATTTGCGTTATACTTACCAGCTGAACATCCTAATCAGAAAATCTGAAACCCAAAATGTTCCAACAACCATTTCCTTTGAACATCACATTGGCACTCAAAAAATTTTGAAATTTTGGAGCATTTTGGGTTTTAAATTTTTGTATTAGCAATGGTCAACCTGTATTGTGGTTGATTTCAGTCAATTTCAGTTCTTAGCACACGAGTAGCTATCCTTCAGCCACCCCAGCGGCCCCATGGCAGGCAGCTGTGCATGTGTTCCCTGAGCAGCCTGCACACTGCTTGTGGGTGCTAGACTGGGTGATAACAAGCATAGAGGATATGTGCTATGATTACTTCGTTACTGCTTCTGATAACAGAGGTGACCAGCATTGTTCTTGCATCTCTCTCCATTGTTGAAAGCCCTTCTCTCTCTGGCTGAAGTGATCTCTAAAGGATTAAAAAGCCAATGCCTTTTTTTCTCCACTTCATTTTTGTCTTTTTCCCCTTATGGGAGCCATATCCTGAAGATGATGACATTCAAAAGCAACCACATATATGACAGAAAATAGAAAGTCATTACACCAATAGACAGGTAGGTGCAGGCTCAGAAAAGACCTGAGAAATTTACACATTAGGCTTATCATTGGCACAGAGGCAGCCTACAACAACAAACGCAGAACACAGAACAAAAAGAAAAACAGCAAGGCTTGGGAGGAGTTCTAATTTCCAGAGTTATTACACTGTTAGAGTCAAATGTCCAGTTTTCAACCAAAAAAAAAAAAAAAATCCAAAAGGCATACAAAGAAACAGGAAATTATGGCCCATTCAAAGGAAACCGTCCCTTAAAAGGACAGTCCCTTAAAAAGACCTGATAGCAGATATACTAGACAAAGACTTCAAAACAACTGTTTTAAAGATATTCAAAAAACTAAGTATGTGGAGAAGTCAAGAAAACAATGTATGAACAACATGCAAATAGCATTAAAGAGATAGAAAATGTAAAAAAAAAAACCCCAAAAATATATTTTGGAGCTAAAAGGTACAATAACAAATGAAAATTCACTAGAGGGGTTCGAAGGCAGATTTGAGCAGGCAGAAGAATCCATCAGCAAACTTGAAGGTTGGAAAATGAAAATTATTGAGTCTGAAGAACACAAAGAAAGACTGAGGAAAAGCGAACACTGCCTAAGGGACCTGTGATGCAACATCAAGTGGACTAGTATGTGCTTTGTGGGAGTCCAAGAAGGGAGATGTGGAAAAGGTCAGAGAATATTTGATGAAATAAAGGCTGAAAACTTTCCAAATCTGATGAAAGACATGAATATAAACATTCAAGAAGCTCTATGAACTCTAAAAAAGACAAACTCAAAGAGACCCCGGTGAGACACATTATAATCCAACTGTCAAAAGCAAAGAGAGAAAAATTTGAAAGCACAATAGAAGCAATTCATAACATATAAAGGATCCTCAATAAGACAACAGGCAGATTTCTCATCAGAAACTTTGGAGGCCAGATGGCAGCGGGGTGATATGTATTCAAAGTGCTAAAAGGAAAAAAAAAAAAAAACCCCCCGTCAACCAAGAATCCTGTATCTGATAAAACCATCTGTTAAAAGTTGGGGGAAAACTGAAACACTCTCAGACAAATAGAAGCTGAGGGAGTTTGTTCCCACTAGACCTGCTCTACAAGAAAGTCTGTTATCAATAGACTGTCCTGCCAAAGGGAATCCTAGAGGTTCAAATAAAGGACATCAGACATTAAACTGAAGCTCTAAAGATCTCAGTAAAGATAAATACATTGGCAATTATAAAAGCCAGTACAGCAGTCCCCCCTTATCTGTGAGGTATAGGTTTTAAGACCCCCAGTGAATGCCTGAAATCGAGGATAGTACCAAATCCTATATATACAGTCATGTGCTGCAGAAATGACTTTTCAATGACAAACCACATACATAACACTGGTCTAATAAGATTACAATATATTTTTACTGTACCTTTTCTATGCTTAGATGCCTTTACATACAAATTACTTACCACTGTGTAACAACTGCCTACAGTATTTGTTACAGTAACATGCTGTACAGGTTTATAGCCTAGGAGCAACAGGCTACACCATTTGGGTTTTTGTAAGTACACATTATGTCTATACAATGATAAAATTGCCTAATGACACATTTCACAGAACATATATGTATTGAAAAGCAACATATAACACATAACTGTTTTTTCTTATACATATGTACCTATATGATAAAGTTTAATTTATGAATCAGGCACAGTAAGGGATTAACAATAAATAATAATATAACAATTGTAACAATACACTGTAATAAAAGTTATGTGAATGTGGTCTTGGTCTATCTCTCTCTCAAAACATCTTATTCTTCTGTATGATGGGTAACTGAAACTGTCAAAAGTGAAATTGTAGGTAAAAGGGGATTAGTGTACTCTTTTAATAACACTGCACAACTCGTTTTGTTTTCTATGTGATTAAAGAGAATAATGCATTAAAAAATTAAGTCTAAAAGCTAGTATTATTATAATTTTGGTTTGTAACTCCACATTTGTTTTCTATATAATTTAGGAGATTAACGCATTAAAATTATTAGTTTATATTTCTGGATACAAAATGTATAAAGATGTAATTCTGTGACACCAACAACTAAAAGGGGAAAAAAGCTATTGAAGAAGTGGAGTTTTTTAATGTTACTGAAGTTAAAATGGTATAAATTCAAATTTAAGTGTTACAACTTTAGAATGTTAAATGTAATTCCCATGGTAACCACAAAGAAAATAGCTAAAGAATATAAACAAAAGAAATGAGAAAGAACTTTAAATATTTCACTACAAAAAAATCAACTAAACACTAAAGAAAACAGTAATACTGAAAATGAGGGACAAAAAGTGGCCGGATGCGGGGGCTCACGCCGGTAATCCTAGCACTCTGGGAGGCCAAGGCGGGAGGATCATTTGAGCTCAGGAGTTCAAGACCAGCCTGAGCAAGAGTGAGACCCCGTCTCTACTAAAAATAGAAAGAAATTATATGGACAGCTAAAAAAATATATATAGAAAAAATTAGCCAAGCATGGTGGCGCAAGCCTGTAGTCCCAGCTACTCGGAAGGCTGAGGCAGGAGGATTGCTCGAGCCCAAGGAGTTTGAGGTTGCTGTGAGATAGGCTGATGCCATGGCACTCTAGCCGGGGTAACAGAGAGAGACTCTGTCTCAAAAAAAAAAAAAAAAAGAAAGAAAATGAGGGACAAAAAGCTGTAAGACCCATAGAAAACAAATAATAAAATGACAGAAGTTCCCCCTTAACAGTAATTATTAATACTTTAAATGGAATTAAACTCTCCAATCAAAAGATAGAGACTTGCAGAGTAGATTAAAAAAAGGAACACAATTCACCTATAAGCTTTCTATAAGAGACTCATTTTAGATGTAAAGACACAAATAACTTGAAAGTGAAAGGACAGAAAAGGATATTTCATATAAATAGGAAGCAAAAGAGAGCAGGGGTAGCTATACTAATATCAGATAAAACAGACATTAAATCAAAAAAGGTTACAAGAGCACAGAAGGATATATTAATAAAAGGTTCAATACATCAAGAAGATGTAACAATGATAAACCTTTATAAGCCTAATAGACTATCAAAATATATGAAGCAAAAATTAACAGAAATGAAGGGAGAAATAAACAGTCCTACAGGAACAACTACTGACCTCAATACTCCACTCTCAATAATAAAGAACAAAAAACAAAAAGGAAAAAAAATTTAAAACACACACAAGAAAAAAGAAAAAAAATAATTCATAGAACAATCATGTACAAGACCAGGAAGGAAACAGAGGACTTGAAGAATACAATAAACCAACTCGATCTAACAGGCATACACACAACATCCTACTCAACAACAATTAAATAGTATGCATATGCTGCCCATGAGAAACTCACTTCACCTATAAAGACACACAAGACATGGAAAAAGATATTCCATGCAAATGTAAACCAAAAAGGAGCGAGAAAAGCTATCCTTGGATCAGATAAATGTTAAATCAAAAACTGTAAAAAGAGGCAGAGAAAAAACTGTAAAAAGAGGCAGAGAAGGTCATTATATAATGATAAAGGGGTCAATTCAGCAAGAGGATATAACAACAAAATGTATTCAACAGTGGAGCACCCAAATATATAAACCAAATATTAATAGAACTGAAGGGAGACACAGACTGCAATAATAGTAGGGGACTTCCAACACCCCACTTTTAGTAATGGATAGATCATCCAGGCAGAAAAATCAACAAAGAAATATCAGAGCTAAACCACACTCCAGACCAAATGGACCTAACATTTATAGAACATTTCTATCCAACTGCTGCACAATACACATTTGACTCATCAGCACATGGAACATTCTCCAGGTTGAATCATATTAATATGTCAGGTCACACAAGTCTCAAGAAATTAAAAAAAACCCCAAATTATATCAAATAACTTTTCTGATCACAATGGAACAAAATTAAAAATAACAAGAGAAACTTTAGAAACTATATATACATATGGAAATTGGAAACAGTACACGTACATGGAAATTATACAACAAGCTCTTGAATGACCAATGGGTCAATGAAGAAATTAAGAGGGAAATTTAAAAATTTCTTAAAACAAATGAAAATGGAAACAACATAACAAAACTTATGGGACACAACAAAAGCAGTACCAAGAATGTAGTTTATAGCAATAAACAACATCATAAAAATAGAAAAATTTCAAATACACAACCTAATGATGTACCTCAAGGAACTAGAAAAGTGATAACAAGCCAAACACAAATTTACAGAAGGAATGACATAACAGAAATCAGAGCAAAAATAAAATGGAGACTAAAAAAAATCAAAACAATGAAAAATTGGGTTTTTAAAAAGATAAACAAAATTGACAAGCCATTAGCTAGACAAAGAAAAAAAGAGATGACCCAAATAAATAAAATGAGATACCAAAAGGAAACATTATAATTGATACCACAGAAATACAAAGGATCATTATAAACTATTATGACAACTATACACCAATATATTGGAAAACCAAACAAATGGATTAATTCCTAGACTTATAACCAAGACTAAGCCATGTGAACAAACAGAAAACCTGAACAGACCAATAACAAGTTCAAAGCATGAATGAAAAGTAGAGCTTGAGTCCATCTTTTGAAGTGAGGTATCACAAGAATGGAAAAACAAGCACCATGTGTACTGACCATCAAATTGTTACTAACTGAACAACACTAAGGTGCTCACATAGTAGTAATATTCACTGAGTGCCGGTCAGATGGGAGGGGGTGGTGGGGCTGGGTAAACTCACAACAAATGAATGTGAGTGCACTGTATGGGGGAAGGGCACACTTGTAGCCCTGGCTTGGATGAAGAAGCTAAGGCATTACATGTAGCCAAAATTTTTGTATCCTTATAATATTCTGAAATTTAAAAAAACAAGTATCACAACAAAGAAAACGCCCAGGACCAGATGGCTTCACTGATGAATTCTACCAAGCGTTTAAAGAAGAACTAATACCAATTCTACTCAAACTATTCCAAAAAATTGAAGAGGAGGGAATACTTCCAAACTCATTCCATGAGGCCAGCATTACCCTGATGTTAAAATGAGACCCAAACACAACAACAAAAAACCTACAGGCCAATATCCCTAATGAAGGTGGAAACAAAAAACCTCAACAAAATACTAGCAAACTGAATTCACTAACACATTAAAGAGATCATTCATCACGATCAAGTGGAATTCATCCCAGGAATACAAGGATGGTTCAACATTATGCAAACCAATAAATGTGATACATCACACCAACACAATCAAGAACAAAAACCATATGATCATTTTAACAGATGCTGAAAAAGCATTCAGTAAAATCCGAGATTCCTGATAAAAACTCTCAAAAAATTGGGTACAGAAGAAACATACTATAACAAACTCTCAGCTAGTATCATACTGAATGGGAAAAACCTTAAAGCTTTTCACTGAGATTTGAAACAAAACAAGGATGCTCACACTTTCACCACTTCTATTCAACAAAGTTCTGGAAATACGAGGCCAGAGCAATCAGGCAAGAGAAAAGAATTAAAGGCCATCCAAATTAGAAAGGAAGAAGTCAAATTATCCTTGTTTGCAGATGACATGATCTTATATTTAGAGAAACCTAAAGATTTCATCAAAAAACTCTTAGAACTGATAAATTCAATAAAGTTACAGGACATAAAATAAACATACAAAATTAGTAGCATTTCTATATGCTAATAGTGATCATTCTAAAAAGGAAATCAAGAAAGCAATTCCATTTACAACAGGTATAAAAAAATAAAATCCCCAGTAATAAATTTAAGCAAAGAACTGAAAGATCTCTACAAGGAAAACTATAGAACACTGATGAAAGAAACTGAAAAGGACACACACAAAGAATGGAAAGATATTCCATGCTCACGGACTGAAAGAATTAATAATGTCCATACTACCCAAAAGTCATCTACAGATTCAATGCAATCTCTATAAAATACTAACGACATCCTTAACAGAAACAGAAACAACAATCCTAAAATTCCTGTGTAACTACAAAAGACCCCAAACAGCTAAAGGAATCCTGAGAAAAAGAACAAAGCTGGAGGCATCATACTACATGACTTCAAATTATACTACAAAGCTATAGCAACCAAAACAGCATGGTACTGGCATAAAAACAGACATACAAACAAACAGAACAGAATAGAGAACCCAGAAATAAATCCACACACCTACAGCTAACTCATTTTCAACAAGGGTGCCAAGAACATACACTTGGGAAAGGACAGTCTCTTTAATAAATGATGTTGGGAAAACTGGATATCCATATGCAGAAGAACACAATTAGATCCCTATCTTTCACCACATAAAAAAATCAACTCAAAATGGATTAGAGACTTAAATGTAAGACCTGAAACTATGAAACTACTAGAAGAAAACACTGGAGAAAATGCTAAGGGATACTGATCTTTGCAAAGATTTTTTGTGGTAACATCTCAAAAGCACAGGCAACAAAAGCAAAAATAGACAATGGATTACATCAAGCTAAAAAGCTTCTGCACAATAAAGGAAACAATCAGCAAAGTGAAAAGACAACCCACAGAATGGGAGAAAATATCTACCAACTATCCATCCAACAAAAGACTAATTACCAGAATATATAAGGATCTCTTCTGGTCTTTTATCCATTTTCAAATTGGATTATTTGGGTTTGTTTGTTTTTGCTATTGAGGTCAAAATAATCTCAACAAAACCAAATAACCCAAAAGTAAAACAAACAAAACACACACACACACAAAACCCAATTAAAAAATAGGCAAAAGACCTAAAGAGAAACTTTCCAAAGGAAGACATACAAATGGAGAACTGGTATATAAAAAAATGCTCATTACTACTAATCATCATGGAAGTGCAAATCAAAACAATGATATATCTCACCCCAGTTAAAACGGCTATTATTCAAAAGACAAAAAATAACGGATGCTAGTGAGGATGTGGAGAAAGGGGAACACTCAAACGTTGGTGGAAATGTGGAGTAGTATAGCCACTGTGGAAAACAGTATGGAAGGTCCTCAAAAAACTCAAAATAGAACTACCACATGATCACACAAGCTCACTGCTGGATATATATCCAAAAGAAAGAAAATCAGTGACAAAGCAGACCACCACATATACTGGGGAAAGAAAACCCTATTTAAAAAATGGTGGGGGGAAAACTGGAGAGCTACATGCAGAAGAATGAAACAGGACCCCTATCTCTTGCCATACATAACTATTAATTCAAGATGGATAAAAAACTTAAATGTAAGGCATGGAACCATAAAAGTTCTAGTAGGAAAACTCTTTTAGACATCAGCCTCGGCAATGAATTTATGACTAAGATCCTATAGGAAAATACGGCAATAAAAAATGGGACTTAATCAAATTAAAAAGCTTCTGTATAGCAATGGAAGTAATCAGAGTACACAGACAACCTACAAAAATGGGAGAAAATATTCACAAACTATATATTCAATAAAGGGCTACCATCTACAATCTACAAATAACTCAAAAGTCAGCAAGAAAAAAGCACTTTTGTCCATCAAAAAGTGGACCAGAGAAATGAACTTAAGTTTTTCAGAAGAAGATGCACAACTGGCCAACAAACACATGAAAAAACATTCAACATTTTGTTCAGGGAAATGCAAATTAAAACCACAATGAGATGCCACCTCTTCCCTGTCAGAATGGCCATTATTAAAAAGTCAAAAAACAAGAGATGCTGGCATGGATGCAGAGAGAGAAAGGAATGCTTATATACTGTTGGAGGAACTGCAAATTAGTACAACCTCTATGAAAAACATTATGGAGATTCCTCAAAGAAATTAATGTAGACTTACTATTTGATCCCACAATTCCACAACTGGCTATCTACCCAAAAGAAAAGAACTCATTTTATCAAAAAGACACCTGCACTTGAATGTTCATTGCAGCACAATTCACAACTGCAAAGACGTGGAATTGACCTAAGTGCTCATCAATTCCTGAGTGGATAAAAAAAATGTGTATACATATACACCTCCACGAATTACTACTAATGCATAAAAAGGAATAAAATAATGTCTTTTGCAGCAACCTGGACGGCACTGGAGACCATTATCCTAATAAACTATCTCAGAAATGGAGAAAGAACCACCACATGTACTCATTAATAACTGGGAGCTGAACGATGGACACACTTGGGCATACAGAGATGCAAAAGACATTGGAAACCAAGAAGGGGCAAGGATGTGAAGGACATGAGGGTGAAAACTTACCTACTGGGTAAGATAAATACTATTATGGTGATGGACGCACTAAAAGCCCCAACTTAAATATTATAAAAAGTATCCATGTTAACAAAAGCATTCGTACCTCCTTAATATTTTGAAATAAAAAAAAGAAAATCCATGTATCAAAGAGATATCTGTACTCTTATTTATTGCAGCACTATTCACAGTAGCCAAGGTATGGAATTAACCCAAGTGCCTATCACTGGATGAATCGATAAGCAAAATGTGGCACATACATATGATGGAATATTAGTCAACCTTTAGGAGGAAATTCTGACATATGCTGCACCATGGATGAGAACTGAAGACATCAGGCTAAGTGAAATAAGCCAGTTACAAAAGGACAAATATTTCATATACTTAGAGTATCATACGGTATTTGTCTTTTTGTAACTGGCTTATTTCACTTAGTACCTTAATATCTTAGTATCTCATATACTTAGAGTAATGAAAAATCAGAGAGACAGGAAGTAAAATGGTGGTTGCCAGGGACTGGAGGAAAAAGGGGAAAGGTAGTTGTTTAACGGGTATAGAGTTTCAGTTTGCAAGATGAAAAAGAGTTCTGGAGATGGATGGTTGGTGATGCCTGCATAATATGAATGGACTTAAAAGCATTGAAGTTTACACTTAATTGCTAAAATAGTAAATTCTGTTGTTATGTGTATTTTACCACAATAAAAAAAATTGGAAAGAAATATGTACTTATTATAGAATATTTGGAAAATGCTAATTTAGAAAACTAGAAAGAACAGAAAACTATATTGTCAAGATCCAAAGATTTGCCTTTTCTTAATCTGTAAAGTTTACATCATCTTAATGATATCCCATATTTTAAATTTTAATATTTACAACAATTAACATGATTGCGTAAGCATTTTCTCATGTCCGTAAAAACTCTGTAAACCTAATTGCAATTGGTGCATATTATTCCAGAGAAAGGATGTATGATAAATTCATGATGCACTATTGTTGGACATCTTCATGATGGCTATTTTTTTCTACCATAAACACCACACATATGAAAAAGTTCAATGGTTTTGTATACCCTGCACCCAGCTTTTCCGAAAGTTAACATCTTACATAATCATGGCACAATTATCAAAATTAAGAAATTAACATTGTTATATTAATTAAAATAAAATAAAAGAGTTTAATAATATTAAACCAAAATTGTTATAATACAATGTTTTAAAGGAGAGCACTTAAAACACTATGTATTCATTATGATATGAACAAATGAGTGAAAGAAAAGAGGGTCAATCAGGAGAGAAAAAGATATATACTGGGAAGACAAAGATGATGAAGGCAGCCTTTGCTTACTTGAACTTTTGCTTTGTGCTGCACACCCAATTAAGGAGTCAGGAATAGGGAAAATTTTTGAATGATGATGACAAAACAGTAATTATTTATTTTATAAAATTTAAAAACTAATAATTTATATTAAAGGGAAATATGTTCAGGTCACTTTAAAGCAAACCCTTTACATATATGTAATATATTTGTTTTATGCTACCTACCTTAAAAATTATAATGCTTTCTACAGTAATGCTTTGACTATGAGCATAATTCAAGGCAACATCCACATGTCTAAATATATAAATTCCAAGAAGAGGATTTCCTAATATCTTCAATGTAGATGCTTTAGTACTTATCCCATTCTGACATATCTCTGTCACATCACTTTGTGGAAGTGCTAAAAAACAGAAATGTTCTTCAAGTTCTCTGCCATGTCTTCCACTGTCACGCATCTCTGACCTAAAAGAAAACAAATAATGCATGCAGTTAAAGGCAAACACCAATAGAATTTTCAAGAAGATAATTATTTCAGCTTACCACAGTTAGAAAGCAAGAATTCATAATATTCAGAGGTATCACTACCTTCTGATGATAAGTTAGACTGAAAATCATCTAAGGAACAAATTCGAGATTACTTGTCTAGGATTTATGAATATTATCATCACTGGCCTGTAACAATAAGGGCTAATATTTTGTGAATGCTGCAAATATAACCAGTAGAAAGTCTTTAGCTTTACATGCATTTTGTCATTTTGTTCTCGCTATACACATTTTAAAAATGAGGAAAATGAGGTTCACATGGTTAAATCTTGCCCAAGTAGCAAAGTGACAGAGTTGGAATTATATAGGCCAACTCTTGTCAGGTTCCAGAGCTCAACTTCTTGCTAATTGTGTTACGGAGGGAAGAATGTGTATTTCCTAAATGAAATCTGTTTCTATCTACATATTGCTCTGTATCTTTACCTACATAGGTGTACACACACACACACACACACACACACACACACAATTATTAGGGACATTCTCCATTCTTCAGGGATCTAGACAATCTGTAGAAACAAACTAATATTTGATTACAGGCTCCTATCTTAGCAGTAAGAAAATTATGAATCATCCTCAGAAAAGATTATAATCTGAAATAAAGATACTCCCGATTCTACTACTTCCATAATAAGACCCATTCATACATATAAAATATATATCCATCTCCCCTAATTGACAGACTAGATAGGGTGTTCTATATGGCTGTTTCAGGAGTAAGAAGTAACAGGAATTGCCACATCAGGTGGTACAACAGAGGTTCAGACACTAGTGCAGAAATCTAGTTCCAAATGATTATTTGCAATGATGAACCTGCAGAACCCAGCAAAGGAATGCATATACCACAAAAGGAAAATTGTTCTTGAAACCCACATGCTTCTAAAATTTATTTCCTGGAACATCACTCACAGAATTCGTATAAAGTGTATCATGCATGTAAGTGTATTAATATTTATTTGCAAGAATGACTTACCATTAACAGTAGACAGAATCAGAAAATAAATGGCAACATTTACAAAGCAAGACTGGCTTATTAGATCATGACCACTTCTCTCCTACTACCCAGAAACGTCAACCTTAACTTTTAGCTCCACATGTCTGCATTTCCAGCTCTTGCTTTCAACTTCGTATCCGTAGATTCTATGAACCACTAAGATTGTTGACTGTTAAAGTTTAATTCCTTAAATTAAACTGCTAAAGTTTAAAACTGTTCCCCATATTTGACTTCTTCATTGGTTTTTCTTGGGATTTGGAAAAACATTAACTTTCTGAGCAATGCCTGTAAGGAATTCCCACATGGAAACACTAACAATACAACAGAGGATGGGAGGGAGGGAGAAAACTGAAGTATAAAGGTTCTTACACTACATATGAATATTATATTATGTGAAGATACACCAGGGTAAATTAAAGATATATAATGTACACCCTACACACCCTACAGCAGGGTTTTTCAGGAGTGTGCGGCACCACTGACATTTTGGGCCAATTTTTTTTTTTTACCTAGTCATCTTGCTGGTCATTATTACATCACCTTAAGGGAGTTAGTGGAATGAAAAAATATAACAAAAATCTGATCTAGGGCTACAAAAACCACTGTAAATTAAAGTAGAAAATATTCCCTGGAATTTTATATTGTTAATACTGATAAATACTTTTAATTTCAAATATGCTTTCAGAATTACATTTGAAAAACATTTAGGCCTAAATATGACTTAGATAATAAAAATGACCAATAAAAATAGTTTTTATTAAATAGAACTATTTCTGGATGTCACACTGTTAAATGACAGAAACTCTAAGTCTTAAGACTTCCATATCAGAGAAAATAGATAAAATGAGCCTGAACAGTCTTTTGAATACAATAACACGTATTCACCTAGGAATATGAGTAACTAGCATAAATAAACTGCTGTATTACCAAGAGGCAATACGCACCAGATTCAATGCTAATAGGATATTTTTATTATCTTAAATATAAAAAATATGTAAGAGTTAAAAGTAGTTTTCCAGAAATGTCTTCCCATGTTTTTATGTAGCAATACTAATGAGGAATAGATGTCAAAACTTGTCAAACCCTGAACTTTACACATAGCTTAAACTCTAGAGTAGAAAGCTGAAAATCTACCAAGCACTCCAAGCGTTAAAATTTGTAGTTATACTCTTGCTTGTGGGTTTGTCATTTTGGTCATTTTAGCTATTTTATTAAATATTAAGTAAATAAATATAAAAGACTTAGATGAGAAAACTCATATTGATATAGAAATCATAAAGTTAGTATAGTACAACTATCGTGGTAGAAATAGGATTGGAATCTTGTATATCTTTCTGAAGACTTTTAATTAACTGTCTCCCAACTGAAACCAACTACAACAGAGGAAAGGTGTAAGTGCCTCAGATGGAATGCCTATGTCATAGTTAATTACTAATACATCATCCACAACAGGTTCCAAGACAACCTGCACATAGTAATCAACAATTTTTTATTGTGTAAATGAAACACTGGGAAATATCTCCAGTTCTAACCGGAAACAAACATACACAAGAGGCATTTAGTTACTGGGGGTGTCTAAAGGACAGAATCCAAGTATTCAAGTAAATGTGTTTTTTAGAAAAGAGTTAAAGAAAATGAAGTTATTTCTTTGGAGAGCTTGAAAGGGAACTTAATAGTTTTCAAATCCATCCACTAGATTACTAGTGTTAAGTACCCACTGTCCAGGTGGCCCAAAGTATAATACATAAAATGAAAAAAAGACAGCTAAGGAGAAAATGGGATTCAACAAAACCTAAGCACGAAGGCAATGTGAGAAATGCGCTAATTCACACAAGTCTAGAGATGAGTGTACTCATTTTCTGCAGCTGCTATAGTAAACTACCACAAACTTAGTGGATCAAAAAGCATAAATTTATTATCTTACAGTTATGTAGGCAGTAAGCCAGATGTGGATCTCACTGTGCTAAAATCAAGGTGTCATCTGGACTGTGTTCCTTTCTGAGCTTCTGCGGGAAGATCCATTTTCCTGTTGTCAATTCAATTACTAGCACTTGTAGGACTGAGGTCCCCATTTCCTTCCTGGCAGTTAGCTAAGGGGCCTTCTCAGTTTCTAAAAGCTACCAACATTCCTTGGCTCATAATCCCCTTCCTCCATTTTCAAAGCCAACAAAGGCAGGCTGAGAGTCCCTCTCAAATCTTCTTATATCTCCTTTTTCTGGTCCACTCTTCTGTCTCCCTCTTCTGTTTTTAAAAGTTCATGCGCCACTATACAATATAAACATGTAATGGAAAAATAAAATAAAAACGGACATTGCAAAAACAAAACTCTCATGTGATTAAGCTGGGCCCACACAGATAACCCAGGATAATCACTCACCTACACATCTGTGACCTCAATCATATCTGCAAAGTCCTTTCTACCACATAACACAGTCACACGTAGACATCTTTAGGGGAGCATTATGCTACTTACCACAGTAACAACTAGGCCTACAGGTTTCCTTGCTCACAGCCACCAGGAAAGACACAGACTTTGTCTTTTCAGGATTTCCAAACAAGTCTCATGCTGTGTTCTACCGAACTATAATGACTACACCTGTACATCAGTAAACCAATAAAGCAAAGGGAACTGGACAAAGAATGGTTTAGACTAATTACGTGAGACAATCTAGAATTGTTTAGAAAACTGCAGTCTAATATAGTCTACTCATTTGGCTAACCTTTATTTATAGAAACCACTCTTCCAACACACAGTTTCAAAAATACTCATGCCTACAACAAAGCACTTTTAATCCACCTCACAGAAGGGAACAACCCAAAGTTTCATCTAATTACATCTAACTCCAGATCCACACGATGTAAGTGATATGCCTTCATTCCCAACAGGTCTGGATATAGATGTATATAATCAAGATCCATTTAGGCAACATATGGTTAAAAGCTCAAATTACCTATACTCAAAACACACTGATGGAGAAAAAAGAGGATAACTACAATTAAATAGACAAACGTGAAGAATGACAACAATGGTCAGTGTTAACTGCCCCTTAGCATAGAGTATATCCTTCCTATATAGTAGTAGCTGGGATTCCTCGCTCTCAAAATTCCAAAGGCTAGTAACCGTAACCATAGCACAAGATCTTGTTTAGACAATGGTTGAGACTAAGAATTTCTGTCTCCTGGCAATAAGCTTCTGAGAGCTTCCCACCACCTGAGGCTCTAAAACTACTATGGCCTTAACCTACTGGATTTCAATTTGAAACTTTCTTCTCCCCAGAATGCACTTAAAATACAGTCATCCATTGCATAAGATGTTTTGGTCCACAATGGACTGAATATACAACAGTGGTCCCATAAGATTATAATGGAGCTGAACAATTCCTGTGACCAGTGACGACGATATAGCCATCATAACATCTTCGCACAATGCATTAGTAACAGTTGTGGTGATGCTGGTGTAAAAATCCTACTGTACTGCCAGTTGTATTAAAACATTGCATATATAATTATGTATGGTACATATACCTTGATAATGATAAACCACCATGTTACTGGTTTGTATATTTACTAACTATACTTTTTATTGTGAGAGTATACTCCTTCTACTTATTTTTTGTTTTAAAAAGTCAACTGCAGAACAGCCTCAGGCAGGTCCTTCAGGAAGTACTCCAGAGGTGGCACTGTCATCATAGAAGACAACAGCTCCATGCACATTATTGCCCTTGAAGACCTTCTAGTGGGACAAGATGCGGAGGTAGAAGGCAGTGATATTGATTATCCTGACTTTGTAGGCCTAGGCTAATGTGTGTGCTTGTGTCTTAATGTTTAACAAAACAAGTTTAAGAAGTAAAAAAAGAAAATTTTAAACAGAAAAAAGCTTATAGAATAAAGACATAAAGAAAGAAAATGTTTTTGTACAGCTGTGTCATGTGTTTGTCTTTTAAGCTAAGTGTTACAAAAAGTCAAAATGAAAAACAATTTAAAGTTTATAAAGCAAAAGTTACGGTAAGCTAAGGTTAATTTATTATTGAAGAAAGAAATTTTTTTATGGATTTAGTGTAGCCTAAAGCGTACAATGTTTATAAAGTCTACAGTAGTGTAACATCTTAGGCCTTCACATTCACTCACTGACTCACCCAGAGCAACTTACAGTCCTGCAAGTTCCATTCATGGTAAGTGCCCATACAGGTGTACCATTTTAAAAATCTTTTATACAGTATTTTTACTGTACCCCTTCTATGTTTAGATCTACAAATACTTACCACTGTGTTACAGCTGCTTATATAACAGTATTCAGTACAGTAACTTTCTGTACAGAGGTTTATAGCCTAGAAGCAGGAAGCTGTACCATATAGCCTATGTGTGTGGTACATCTAGGTTTGTGTAAATACACTTTATGATGTGTTCATACAACAACAAAATCACCTAACGATGCATTTCTCAGAACATATCCCTGATGTTGAACAACGCATGACTGTGTATTTTCACTATATAAAGTTGAGTAGTTCCACTTACCAGACAGAAAATATTTAAAAGGAGGTATCTGGGAAAGACCTAAGGCAACATATTTGTGCTTTACCACAGACTTGTCTCCTGCTAAATCTCATTCCCTATAAAACCATATTTCACACTAACTTCTAAGAAATGAATTCTCTACTTCAAGCTCATCTTGCCAAGCTGAACTATGAAACTAGGCCACAAACAGAAAGGATCTTTTTCATTTAATGTGAATTTTCTATGATTTTAAAAAAATGATCTTTCCTGGGTCTTAGGAAGGTACTCTAATATGTTCAAGTGTTTTTGTATAATTAAACTACAGCCACATGAAATACATGGTCTTTGCCCCAAGTAGAGATAATCACCAACCTCCCATCTGGGAACAGTAAGGATACTTACTGACTTCTTCCCCTGAATTAAATCCGTATTTTAGAATCTCTTACCTGAACATACGTCTTTCCCAGTATACTAAGTTCAGTTCCAATTGAGATATCACTGACTTCAAGTACAGAAACACATTCAAAATGGCTTAAAAATAGACTACCTTCTCAAAACAAGAAGTTCAGAAATCAGGCAGTCTTTATCAGGGTTGACTGATTCTGGGACTCCAGATATCATCAGGGATCCAGGTTTTTCCCATCTCTGGCTGTCCTTAGCGTTAGGGTCATCCTAACACTAGGTCTTATTACTATCCCAAGAGTGCCACTACCAGTAGCTGGTTGGCTTCTCTTTCCCAGAGACCACAGCCAATCTTTCCTCAGCAGTGTGTCAGTGGTCCAGAGTAGTTTAGTTCTTACCATTCTTGGAACCAATCATTGATAACATGGCTAAAATTAAACATGAATGACTCAGACTACTCATCTGGGATGGAAAGTAAATTCAACTAAAGACATCAAACCGAATACTGACAATGTTTAAAATGACATCCTTTCACATTAATTTGAAATGTTTAAAAGTTATCTTAAAACAACAAAGGGCCAAACTGATACAAATAGGGCAAAAGAATTAAGGAAAACTGAATTCAGATTCTCTCTTACCCATTAAAGGCCAGCTCAAGTTTCTTAACTCCTCAAAACTCTTCAGAAGAATAATCAATCTCTCGCCAGTGTACTTGTATCTTTATTATGACGTATTATTTTATATTTAGCTGTATATCTTCTCTACTAGAATGTAAGCTCTTTAGGGATGAGGAGAAAACTTTATTCATTTTCCCTAAGGCTATCAAATATAATGTCTGACACAGTAGGCAGGCAAGTGTTCAATGAAAGATCAAATACACACGTTTAGATTATAAATGTGTTTGTGCTGACTTCACATGTAAGGGGTAGATAGACTACAGATAACAAGTGGAGATTAGTATCTTTTTGGAGCTATTGCTTTTCCTGAGACCGCAGATTTATGACGTTGTTATTTCCTCTAAGAGAAGTGATGACAATAAAAGCCAGAGGTAGTCAATGTTATTAATACTTTCTCTTTTCTTCTTCCTATTCTGTTAGTCTCTTCTGCTAACCAATCTGTTTACTTTCCTTTTATTTTTGTTTCCACCTGTGCTGTAAGGCCACTTAAGGGTACTTCCTAGCATCATTTCCTAGCATCATTTTTAAAAATGAGATAAAAGTTTAACTTAATTTGACACTGAAGCACCCACTGTGTTGCCAGACTCCATCTTACACTATAGACACAAAAACAAGTATAACACAATACATTAGGGGAATAAGACACAAACTAATATATTGTGGTAAGTCTTACAAAAATATTATAAAGTACTATGGGAAACAAATGAGTTTTTGTCTATTTGGGCAAATACCTAAGAAAACAGTAAATCCTATACCTGTTGGTCATTTAGAAAATTGTAACATGTCTTAGACCATTGAGTAGTTGTTCTAACTTTTCTGTAACACTAGTAAGGAGACATAACTGGTTGAAACAACAAAATTTCAAATGCCTAAAAGAACCAAAATCAAAGAACAGTGCCAAGAATTTATTTTTGATGAAACTGTTCTTTCAATCTGGACAGATCCAGGATATATCCAGTCCTTTCCACCGTGAAAGCTGTGTTTTTTAGAGGGAAGATAATGTGCCACAATGAACTGTCATTCCCACCAATTCCAAATCTCCAAACTGACACCAGTGTGGCAGCATGTTTGAGTCAAGAGGAACTGATTCTAAAAAACACAGAAACCAAAACATTCCTAAGTAAGTTCCACGTGTGGGTCTATCAAGCTATACTTAAGTTCTAAGTTAAAAGTGTGAAATGGTAAAGGAGACAAATTCAGAAGAAAATGAAAATGCTAAAATAAATTGTGCTCACACAAGATCTATAAATATAAAATGCTTACTTATAATGAGAACTTTGCATATGCTCTGACTCTTTCTTATGAAATAACAATAATGTAATGTGCTTTCCCAAAAAGCTGAAGAGGAACTTTAAAAAATTAAGTGTCAGAAATAGTGACATCAACCCAGAAAGAGTGGTTCTGGTGGAATAGCTGGACACAGCCAGATACAATCCTTTCAAATTAAAACATCAATTCAGTCTCTCAAGGGTTGGGTTCAAGAGGAGAAAAAAGTTATTTTCTGATTACTTTAACTGCTCTTTTACCTGTGGGGTGAGGTAGGGATCCACAAAATGGCTGCTTAATACGTGTGTTCATGCATACTTCTTAAAAATTTATCAGGATTACAAAGTTGGAAAAGGGTGTTTGAAATCTGACTTCATTAATGTATAAAACTTACCAATCAAAGCTCATATTTAGCTTTCAATGTTATGAAGGGTAACACTGAAGGTAACAATAATGATCTGCACTTATCTCAGTAATACTTATTAAATCGCAAATGGTGGAAATAAATTAGCATAAGACTCCACACTAAAAAACAAACAAAACAAAATCTCAAACTTGTTTATTAGATCATAGCTTACCTCTTAGCACTAAAATTTTTTTCCAGTTCCTCATTGTGAACCAGTTTTGTATCCCCAAACTGCCATGATGACTGTAGGTCACAGCTTACATCAAGCCTGCATTGGTTAAGAGTATCGTGTATAAAACCATACTCTCTAGTATTGGTGCAACAAGGTGACAAGTATACTAAAGAAAAAAAGGGAGAAAGTAATTACTTGTGTTTAAAATGACATTATTGTACATGTGTACAATATCAAACCCAGGAAAATGACATTGGTACAATCCACAGATCTTATTAAGACTTTACCAGTTTTACCCCCACTTGCGTTAAGTTCTATGTAATTTTATCACATGCATAGATTCATGTAACAACCACTAGAAGACACAGAACTGTTTCATCACCACAGATCTCCCTGATGCTACTCCTTTATATATGTATGTTCATACTGAAACTCCCCACCATCCCTATTGCCCTCCCCCGTCCTTAAATCCTGGAAATTACTCATGTTTTCCATCTCCAGACTTGTCATTTTAAGAATGTTTTGTAAATGCAATTTTGTAGTACGTGACCTGTGGAGATCTCATTTTTCTTACTTAACACATTGCTCCTGAGAGCCAATTAAATTGTTGTGTGTATCAGGAGGTCATTTATTTTCATTGTTTTAGTGGTATTCCATGGAATAGTTTTAACTATTCACTCACTGGAAATCTGGGTGGTTGTCAATTTTTGGCTATTACAAATAAAGCTGCTACGTACATTCATGTACAGGTTTTTGTGTGGACACAAGGATTCACTTCAAGGATAAATGCCCAAGAATATGACTGCTGAGTCATAAGGTAGCTGCATATTTAGTTTTTGTTTTTTATTTAGAGATGGGGTCTTGCTGTATTGCCCAGGCTGGACTCAAACTCTTGGGCTCAAGCATTCTTTGGCTTCAGCTTCCTGAGTAGCTGGGTCTAAAGGAGTGCTACTGCACCACGTTGCATGCTTAGTTTTTAAAGAAACTGGCAAATTGTTTTCCAGAGTGGCTGTGCTATCTTACATTCCCACCAACAATATATGAGTGATTTGGTTTTTCCACATGCACATCAGCATTTGGCATTGTCAGTCTTTTCTTTTTTAGCCATTCCAACAGGTGTGTGGTTATCGTTCATTGTGGTTTTCATATGCATTTTCTTAATGGCTATGATGTTGAGTATCTTTTTATATGCTTATTTTCCACCTGTACATTCTCTTCGGTGAAAAATCTGTTCATGTCTTTTTCCTGTTTCCTCATTGATTGTCATCTGTACAGCGACAAGCGTATGTCTGATAGAAGACACAAAATAAACGAGTACTTCGAATTTCTATTAACAACTGAGGGCAACAATTTATATTTAAGTTTCTACAATACTAATGTGGACCTCCTACACTTAATACTGTAGTTATATAGTAAGGCATTTGATAGAACAAGTTCACTTTATTCTTCTATTTCAAAATTGTTTTAACTATTATATAGTTTCTTTGCCCTCCCACATAAATGTCAGAATAAGCCTGTCTATGTACAAAATGCCTTGCTGGGATTTTGACAAGAACTACCAAGAATTTGACACCATTATTTTAAGGCTTTTAATTCATAAACACAGCTCATCTCTTCATTTATACAGTTTTTGTTTGATTTTTTATCAGCATTTCATACTTCAAAGCACAAAAATTCTGTACATTTTGTTACATTTATATCTAAGTATTTCATTTTATGAGTTATTGTAAATGGTATTGTTTTTCATTTTGATTTCCAGGTGTTCTCTGCTAGTATACAGAAATACAATTGGCCCTTGAACAATACGGGCTTGAACTATGCAGGTCCACCTATATGCAGATTTTCTTCCTCCTTTGCCATCCCTGAGGCAGCAAGACCAATCCCTTCTCTTCTTCAGCCTACTCAATGTGAAGACAAGGAGGGAGATGAGCCCCTACTATGCTGATCTACTTTCACTTAAAGAATAAATATATTTTACCTTCCTTAGGCTTAACATTTTTTTCTCTAACTTATTTTATAACACAGTATTTAATACATATAACATACAGAATGTGTTAATCAACTATGTTACCATTAAGGCTTCTGGTCAAAACAGTAGGCCATTAAGTTTTGGGGGATCAAAAGTTTTACATGGATTTTTCACTGTGGGTGGGTGGGTGGGTTGGTATCCCAATCTCCATGTGGTTCAAGGGTCAACTGTGCAGTTTGTTTCTTGTAATTTGATCTTGTATCCAGTGACCTTGCTGAACTTATTAAGTTCTAGGTTTTCCTCTTTTCTTGGTAAATTCCTTGGGATTTTCTACATAGACCATCTGTCCTCTTCAAATAGGGATGATTTCATTTCTTATTTTCCAATCTATATGCCTATTAATCGTTTTCTTTGTGTGTGTTGGGTAGAACTTCCAGTGCTTTTTTGAGTAAGAGTGGTAAAAGACAATATTCACCACTGGGTTTTAGTGTAATAATTCATTTTACATACTCAATTCAATTTGCTTATATTTTATTTAAGGTATCTGCATCAGTGATCACTGGACAGTGGTCTGTGGTTTTTTGGTATAATATTTGTCTGGTTTTGGAAACAGAGTAATACTGACCTCATAAAATTATTCTCTCCACTTCTATTTTCTGTAGAATTTGCATTCTTCTTTAACTTAAGTGTTTAGTAGAATTCTGTCAGTGAAACCATCTGGGCCTTAAGATTTCTTTTCCAATAATGAATTAAATTTAATAGACATAAGGTTATTTAAATAATCTATTTAGTATTTCAAGTGTTTTGGTAGTTTGTACTTTTCCACAAAGCCTATAGGTTGGTTAAGGATAACCCATTTCATTCTTGATAGAAGTAATTTGTGGCTTATACCTGTTTTTCTTTGTCAGTCTTGCTAGAGGCTTGTCAATTTTAATTATCTTTCCAAACAATCAGCTTTTTCTGTTTCACTGATTTTTCTTTCATCTAACTTTGGGCCTACCTTGTTATTCTTTCTCAGGTTTCTTAAGGTGGAAGGCTAGATTACTGACCTGAAACCCTTCCTCTTTTCTAATGTAAGCATTTTGTGATATAAACTCTTTTTTTTTTTGAGACAGAGTCTTACTTTGTTGCCTGGGCTAGAGTGCCGTGGCATCAGCCTAGCTCACAGCAACCTCAAACTCCTGGGCTCAAGCAATCCTTCTGCCTCAGCCTCCCGAGTAGCTGGGACTACAGGCATGCGCCACCATGCCCAGCTAATTTTTTCTATATATTTTCAGTTGTCCATATAATTTCTTTCTATTTTTAGCAGAGACGGGTCTCGCTCTTGCTCAGGTTGGTCTCGAACTCCCGAGCTCAAATGATCCGACCACCTAGGCTTCCCAGAGTGCTAGGATTACAAGCATGAGCTACCGCGCCCAGCCCCTAAATTTTCTTGTTAGCAATTCTTTAACTATGCCCCTCAAATTTTGATAATGTTGTACTTTCATGTTTATTCAGTTTATGTATTTGTTCCCTTTGAAGTATCATGAATGTTTAGAAATGTGATATTTACTTTCCAAGTATCTGGACATTTACTTATTTTTCTGTTATTAATTTCTACTTTGCATGTGGTGAGAGAACAGATTCTGTATGATTTCGATTAAGTTTCATGGCCCAACATATTATCTATCTTGTGAGTGTTCCCAGGGTGCTTGAAAGAAACTTACTGATATTAGATGTTTTCTGTTCTCTAATATATGCACTCAATGCTATAAATTTCCCCCAAAACACTCCTTTCACTGCATCCTACAAAATTTTGCATTTCATTCAAGGTATTTTAAAATTTCTCTTCAGATTTCTTCTTTGATCCATTTATTATTTAGAAGTGTGTGGTTTAAATTCTAAGCATTTTGAGATTTTCCAGTTATCTCTTATTGATTTCTAGTTTAATTCTACTATGGTCTGAGAGCAAAAATTGTATGATTTCTATCATTTCAAGTTTCTTAAGGCGTGTATTTTGGCCCAGATGTGGTCTATATTGGTGAACGTCTCATGTGAGCTTGAGAAGAATGTCTGTTTTGCTGCTGTTGGATGAAATAGTCCATGGATGTCCATTATATCCAGTTGTGTGATGGTGCTGAGTTCAACTATGCCTTTACTGATTTTCTGTCTGCTGGATATGTCCATTTCTAATAAAGAGGTATTGAAGTCTCCAACTATCATAATGGATTCATTTATTTCTCCTTGCAGGTCTATTAGTTTTTTGCCCCATTGAGTTTTTATTTCAAATATTTTATTTTTTAGCTCCAAATCTTCTATTTGGTTCTTTATCATATATTTCATTTCTTTGATGAGATTTTCTATTTTTCATTTATTTCAAAAGTGTAATTGCTGTACAAACATCTTTATGATGGCAGCTTTAAAAGTCTTGTCAGATAATTCTAACACCTGTGTCATCTTGGCATTGGCATCTACTGAGCATCTTTTCTCACTGAAGTTGAGATTTTCCTGGTTGGTGGTTTAAGGTGAGTTATTTTTATTATATCCTAGTCATTTGGGGTATTGTTATAAGACTCACAATCATATTTAATTCTGTACTTTAGCAAGCCTTTACTAAAACCGTGCTGGCAGGCAAAGGGAGGCACTGACTCTTTATTACTATGCAGGGCTGAAATCCTGGCTCTCCACAGGGCCTCTACTGACACCCTCAGGGTTATCCTGTTACCACTGAAAAGGGGTGGAAGTCCATGCTCCTCACTTATCCTCCACTGCCACTGTGGGAAGGGACAGATGCCTTGTTACTGCTGGATGTGGCTGAAGTCCAGGGTCTCCACTTTGTATTCAATGACTCTACTCCTAGTGGAAAGGGGGCAACTCATCACCACAGAGCAGGGGTGGAAAGCCACTGACACTGCAGGAACAGGGGATGGGAAGGAGAAGAATACGTTATTGCCATGTGGTAAGCTCCCCATCTGATAACTATTGGCACCACAAGGAAGCAGAAGGGTACCTTGTTTCTGCTTGGTCAGGGTAACTACGAGTCCAGGCTTCCCACTTACCCTTTTCTGACACCACCCCAACAGGAAAAGGGAGCAGCACGTTTAATGTCAAATAAGTTTCCGTCTTTCTAGGCTGTCCATTTTTTAGTCCTTTAGAAAAAGAGAACAGGCTTTTCTTGGGGCTTTTTTGAGGGGGTGGTCTGTGTCAGCTGGCATTCCTGGGTTGGAGGCATCCAGTCTGAGATATGGAGGAAACAAAAAAAAAATCCAGAGAACTTACTTCTATGTCATTCCCTGAGTTCCAGGGTCATAGTTGGTCTTTTTTTCCTCCATCTTTGAAAGTCTTCAGACATTTGTCTTGCATATAGTGTCCAAAGTTTTTAGGTGAACTTAGTGAGAGGGATGAGAGATTTGTCTACTCCATTTTGTACACAGCCAGAAGTACATGCATGTTTAAGGAATTAAAGATCTGCCTTAACCTAATTTTACATCATTCAAAATGAAAGATGAACATGAACTAAGAATCAGAGAGATACAGTAATAGTTTAAAAAATCCTATCTTCCACAGACTTATTACCTTTCCCAGCTGTCCTCCTGATCTTGGGAATGGTGAATTTCTTCAAAGGATTGACTTCTACACCAGTAATTAACAAAGGTTCACTGGTTGAACTCATTTTCCATAGTGTCTTATGTTTAGCAATCTCTTTCATTTCCATTTTGTTGGTGGCCTAAAAATCAACCCAAAGTTATTAAGCAAAAGGTCAATAAATACATAAAAGGCAATGGCAGTAAAATCATTTAAAAATTCTTCAGAGGAACTGAATAAAGATATATTCTTGGTCACACTGTCAACATGTTTCCATCTAAATTTTCCACATTACCCAAAATAGAAAATAAATTAACAACTTTGATTTCTATGTAATATTAAAAATATTTAAATTTTAGTTTCTAACAAGACCTTTTTCTTGTAATTCGTGTAATTATAATTGGGTAACCAAAAGCCTCTGTGTTCCTGAAAAGCTTAAAGACTTCCAAACTTAATTTTTATTAAACATTTGGTAAAATTCTTAATACTCCATTTTAAAAAAGTATTTTTCATATATACTTCTGTGACTAAAATGATGTAAGTCAGAATCTCTCTCCCTTTTCTTTCTCCCCTCTTCTCTCTCTCCCCAATCTCCTCAACCCCCTACACAAACATTGATTGTTAACCTCTCAAGTAGAACTCAAATTGAATACCAAAGGAAAGCTATGGAACCCACCGAGAAACATATGTAAGTAGGTATTTTTCATACCATTTCATAATATGCTTGATGAGCCTCCTCATACCTACCAACTGCTCAGTTCAAACATTAGATCACAATCCAATTTAAAATATGCCAAAATTCTACAGAAGGATCGCTAAGGATAAGATTCTATAGGAGGTTCACAAAGGATTTTGTTGAGCCTAAGAAATACTGATTTATAGAAATGCCCCATATATTTTTAGAGACAGAAGTCAAGCAAGGCTTTGCCCTAAAGGAAAATGTAAACGTGTTAGTTCACATATCAAAAACTGCCTCTCCTCAGGAGGGCGTCTCAATGGTCAGTAGCAGCTGCTTTCCAAGGCGATGCTGCAATTTGGGCCTATGGCTCTCACCTGTTTTGAAAGACAAAACAGGTCTTGCCTAGAGCCACGGATGCTGGAGCTGATCAACAAAGACAGGCCACTGGAGATGACAGCTGATCATAAAGATATGCTGCCCGAGCCGGGCCCAGATGGAACCATGCAGTTAAAGTAAATGGCGTAAGAGACAGCTCATGTTTGACTTCTGAAATCTATGTTTTAATACACAATAACCAGAGCCACGATGTCTGTTTTTGCTAAAGTAATAACCTTATCATAAAACTTAGAAGTTTGCCCTAAGAAGATTTTATAACTCACTGTTCACCTAGATAGAGTTAGTTGAAGGATCTGTAGTAGCCTTATAGAAGACTTTGACCCTAAACCAAACTACCTATTATTATGTAAATCCTGTTACCCACAGCAACCGAAAACCTGTACCTGCCCTGTAAGTATCTGTGTAAAACTTTAGTCTGGGTTGCATTTCCGTGGGAAGAGATGTAACCTTCCAGGCACCCTGCTTTATCTATCTTCATAAATCTTTACTTTATAAACTATGTCTTTGGCTCTGTGTATTATTTTTATTTCTGTTTCCTACTATTTTTTCATCCTTTGCGATGACCCCTGTCTGAGGGACCCGAATTTTTGCAGGGAGCGTAGCTAACTCCCCGCAGGATTTCTCCCCCCAGTCCTCTCCCTCTGCCCTTTATGAAAGGGGATCTTGCAATCTCCCATTTGAACACGGATTAGAATAGAAAATGAAAGAAAAGGAAAACCAGTCCTTCTCTCATCTAGCCACACTGACAGACACTAGTGGGGTTCTGCCTTCTCACAAGAATACCCAAAGAATACGCAGCTCCAAAAATAGTTGTCAAGACTGTCATGTTCACCTGGCAATTTACTGAAGGGAAGAAGGGAGAACAACTTATTTAGAATGACTGATACTGCAAAAACTCCTGAAATAGTCATGATGTGTATCAATAGCACATAAAGGTATAAAATAATCAGTCAACTACAGTTAAATTACACATTCAGGAAAGCTGTATGGTTTCTTACAAAATATTTCTGCAGTGAAATTTACTAATATAGGAAAGACTTATGAAATTCACTGATTTTGTTCCTCAATGGTTAGGAAAATATTTTGCCACAGAAAGGTAAGTTTACAACTGAAAAAGGATGAATATTCAGGGAACAAAAGTATTCAATATCCTCCATTAAATAAGTTGCTACCAGTAGTTTTTCAATTATTACCGTTCAAGTAGGAATAATTCCCCTTTAACTTCAGCCCAAACAACTCAGCCATGTTAAAGTGATAACAAATTCATACATTTCTGTACACTTATTATCACATACCTGTAACCGTTATATTTATATTATTTATTTTATATATACATAAAAAATGTTATATATTATAAAATATACAATAGTTCTAAACCATTACATGTGTGTTTTTATATATGTAAAAATAAAATGAAAAAGTTTGACTCCTGAGGATTCATGCTGACGCTGTCTTCTGGAGTCCTGGGTAAGTAACAGAGAGTAGAGGGAAAAAATCAATTCTAAAAACTTCAGGAATAGTTAATGTAAAGGGAAACACACACAGGAGGTCCTTAATGGATATCCAAGTGAATAAAAACAAAAAAGAACAAAAACCAGAAAACATCCATTCATATAGGTTTTAAGAATATACATATCATGGCCGGGCACAGTGGCTCATGCCTGTAATCCTAGCACTCTGGGAGGCCGAGGCGGGAGGATCACTCGAGGTCACGAGTTTGAGACCAGCCTGAGCAACAGTAAGACCCCGTCTCTACTAAAAATAGAAAGAAATTAACCAGACAACAAAAAATATATAGAAAAATTTAGTTGGGCATGGTGGCGCATGCCTGTAGTCTCAACTATTCAGGAGGCTGAGGCAGAAGGATTGCTTGAGCCCAGGAGTTTGAGGTTGCTGTGAGCTAAGGCTGATGCCATAGCACTCTAGTCCAGGCAACAGAGTGAGACTTTGCCTAAAAAAATATGTATATATTATATATATACACACACACACATATCATGAACTTTAGGCCAATACGTTTAAAGACCAAAGAATTCTTGGAAAAACATAACCTACCAAAACTGATTCAAGAAGAAATAAAAAGAATAAACCTATTATTAAGAAGAAATTAAATCAGTAGTTACAAATTGATTGTAAAAGTGAATGAAGACAATGATAACACATAATAAGCTTTGTTAATCCCAGATTTGCAAGGGTGATTTAGCAATAGAAAATATTTACATTTTATTTACTACATAAACTCATTAAAGGAAAAAATCAAGTGATTATCTCAATAGATGCAGAAAAAGCATCTAATCAAATTCAAAATCCATTCAATATTTTTAAAAAAGCTTTAGAAAATAGGAATTGACAGAAACTTTCATAACTTGATGACAGGGGTCTACTAAATATTTACAGCAAATTAGCAAATGTCAGAAGCACTGCCTTTAACATTAAGAATAAAATAAGGATACCCACTATCACTGCTTAATGTACTGGAGGTGCTCGCAAGGCCTTAAGACAAGAAATAAAAGGTATAAAATGAACTAAAAAGCTGAAAGGGGGAAAAAGAGACTGGGTTCTATGGGCTTGAGAATTTCTAAGAATGTGAGTGAGTATTAATTTCTAAGAGGAAACCTAGATCCAAATACCAGCGAGATTACAAAGGAAATGTTTCTTAGAAAGGCAAAATGTCACAATGGTTCAAATTTTGGTTGTATCATGAAGTTAACAAGGTTATACAGGGCAAAGTGCCTAACTTGTCTGAGGGCAGTAACAGTATCTATAGGATATATGGGTACAGAACCTGGTACACACTAACTGCACACAATTAACTGTTAACATAATCCTGAAGCCTGTGCTACAGAACCAAGCTCCGGAGTTTGTCTGCAAGCACAGTATTGTAAAGACAAATCGGTTAGAAGTCATGTTCTAATTCTAGCTCTACATTAACCAAGGACTGAACCTTGGGCAAGTCACTAACTTTCCTTTCAGTGCATTACTCTGTACGTTATGAGTGATAATACGTTTTCAGATACAAGTTGGTGGCAAAGTAAATAAACCCCTTTTATGTAAAATTGCCAGTCTAAAGACTTAATCCTCTAAAGGTCTATTTTAAGGGGACATTTGTACCGTTTCCTAAGACCATTATTAAAAATTAGGAACTTTAATACTTGAGACCATTGGTTATAGAGATTACAAAAAAAAGAAAAAAAAACCCTGCAAAATCTTCTACCTAATTATTACTGAAGTGTCTTTAATAATAGAATTTGGTGTTTCAACTGAACTTAGAGAGTCTCAGAGTTCTCTTAAGAATCAACTGCTATCAGTTATGAAAGTTTCCTAATAAAAGGCGACTCAAGATGATTTTACATATACAAAACATTAGAATGTTTTTCTCAGTTATCTTGCAAATGTTCAAATAAATCATCTTTTTAATTTGCCTTCAACATCTCTAAAAGTTTGCTAATATCCCTTTTTAACAAAAAGAAACAACGCATCAGTTTTAAGATCTTCTGGCAAATAACACTGTTCTGTTTTCATTTATTTTTATAATTACCTTTTATTTGTGTCAAGTAATACTAATTTGAATACTGAATTTTGGGCTCCATCCAAAAATTTACTTTAGTTTTAAAAAGTTTATTATAAAATATTAAAGAAATTATAATGATGGTGTGTAGATATGGAAAAAATCATCCCTCTTCTGGTAATCTTGGGAAAGAGATCCTGATAAATATTCCTGGAACTTCAGTCACTAACATAAATTCTGAGTTCTTCTGTAGAGTTCTAAATGGTTGATACATAGGATTATTTCTGATAAAGTTAAATCAGATCACATATATGATAAACTACACATACACTTAGATTACATCAACAAGAATTCCTGTTAAGACTATACAACAAAGAAATGAAATATACCTTAGCCCAACTTTTCATTTTATAGATTAGAGGTTGGCAAACTACAGCCTGGGGGCCAAATCCAGGTCACTACCTATTTTTGTAGGACCTACAAGGTTAAGAAATGGTTTTTACACTTTTAAATGATGGGGGAAAAATAAAAAATATTTCATGTCACATAATGATATGAAATTCAAATTTCAGTGACTATAGTAAGTTTAATGGAACACAGCCACAACCAGTCCACTCATTATCTATTATCTAAGGCTGCTTTCCTGTTATACGAGCATAGTTGACCAAGTGTGTCATAGAACCTATGGGCCACAGAGATCATAATATTTGTGATCTAGTGGCTTCTAGCCCTTTACAAGAAAAAGTTTGCCAATCCTGTTATACATGAAGCAACTAAAGTATCAAAGAGTTGGTATTAAATAAAATCTAGGTCTCATTATCTCCATGTCAGGGTTCTTTCTTCTACACTCCATTGTCTCAATCATCTCTCCACTGTATTCTGAATTTCACCTCTACCCACTTTACTTCTCTGTATTCTTCCCAACAGCGTTTAAACAGGCCTAAATGATCATTTAAAAAACAAAGTAAAATTTACCAGAATCATATTTGCTCTTGTCCAGTTCACCTCCCTCTCCCTCCTCAATCTATTTTAATTTTCGAATCCATTACTTTACCTAAACAGTAATCTTCAAAGTCACCAATGATTTCCACATCAGTCTCTTACTCTCTTAAGTACATTTCCGGCTCACAACTTACTTGGCCTCTCTCTGATACTCTTGACCAATTTCCGCTCTTGAAATAACACACTTCACCAGACTTCTATGACTTCACAATCCTGATTTAACAGCTACCTCTCAGGTGATGCTTTCTTAGTCTCTCAATAACTCACTTTTCTGTCTGGCCTTTATTATTGTTTTGATCAATTTTTACTTATAAGAAAAAATAAAATATTCTCTTTAAAATTTTATTTTTTAATATTTCATCAAACTTTAACCTTTTAATCTTGATAAATACAAACAGAAATTTGTGGTTTTAATTTGCATTTCTTTAATTATCAGTGAGATTATTTTTTCCGTGCATCACTTGTTTCTATATTTTTGTCCCATTTTTTTCTTCCAGACTGTCTTTTAGTTAATGATTTGTCAGGACTCTATATACAAAGAAATTAGTTTTGTCTGTCACATGTATTTCAATATTTTTGTATTTTAATTTTGTTTATGGCATCTTCCTCCCATCAAAAAACTTTAGTTTTTGTGTAGCCTAATTTCTGAATCTTTTATTACACATTATGAGAATATATGACAGTTCCAGGTTCTCCATATTTTTACCAATGCTTGATGTCACCAGACTACTTTTTGCCACCCTGATAGGTACAAATGTTATCTCATGTTTCATTTCCATTTACCCAATTTTTGATAAGACTAATCATCTACTGAATATACTGTATTCTCCCATCTGTGAAATGCCAGTTCAAATTTGTTGGTTTTTTTTTTTTTTTTTTTTGAGACACGGTCTCACTTTGTTACCCTGTGGAGTGCAGTAGTGCAATCAGAGCTCATTGCAACCTCAAACTCCTGGGCTCAAAGGATCATTCTGCCTCAGTCTCCCAAGTAGCTAGGAATACATGTTGCCACGACCACACTCAACTAATTTTTTTTGTAGAGCAGGGTCTGACTATGTTACCCAGGCTGGTCTTGAATTTCTGGCCTCAAGCGATCCTCCTTCCTCAGCCTCCTGAGTAGCTGGAACTACAGGCATGCGCCACCATGCCTGGCTAATTTTTTCTATATATGTATGTTTTAGCCGCCCAAATCACTTCTTTCTATTTTTAGTAGAGATGGGGTCTCGCTCTTGCTCAGGCTGGTCTCAAACTCCTGACCTCAAGGAATCCTCCCTCCTCGGCCTCCCAGAGTGCTAGGATTACAGGCGTGAGCCACCGCGCCAGGCCTATTCATGTCATTAATGTCTTTCAATAAAGTTTTATAATTTTTTTTCTACTGAGAGTTTTACAAATACTTTAAAGTATTTATTTTAAGCTACTTTATAATTTTGACATTACTATATATGGTATGTTTAGAAATTATATTTTCACTATTAAAATGTTTAAAATAATGTTGATGATAATAAAAATGGTTCATTCTCACATAACACTAGGTACCACTTTTGTAAGTGCTTTACATATGTATCGATCCATTTAATCCTCACAATCTATGAGATACCCTTATTGTTCATTGTCATTTTAGCTTGTGATATGAATAGTGAACATAAAAGCATTAAAAAAATAGATCAAGTTCCACAAAAAGGTCAAAGTCACCCTCGCTACAGGGAATGGTGAGAAAACAGCTCAATTCTTCACTGAATCAATCCTCTAGTTCTAGTCCTTCCCCCAGCTTTCTCAAATGCATGAGTTCTGATGGGCTGGACTGAAACAGAACCATTCTACCATGGAGTAAATTAGCACAGGACAACTTGCAACCTATTCCTCAACAAGGATGATTACCTGCATTATCTATCCTTACATATTAGTGGTGTTTTGTTTTTGGGCCCCCACATTAAATATAACTAATGCCTTCCTCTAAGTTTTTGTATTAAGAACATAGTGAAAAACAAATGAGAATGGCAAAAATGTAACCACTTTGCCTGCTTAAAGCCACTTGTCTTCCCTATGCAGATATAAACAGGGCTAAGGCCCTGGAAATTAGATGTGTTGCTAAAAGGGTATGAAATATGGAAGCTAATTGTGCTACCAGGCTGTGAAAGATGAGGAATAGATCAATCAATCAATATAGCCCCAAGCTGAGTGCATTTTCGGCTCAAGCAGATGGAAATTATATGCAAAAGGAATTGGGAATTGTTGGGAAAGCACAGGGATAAGATTAATCACTAATCATTATGGTTATGAGACTTTTTAAAAGACATTTGGGAAATACAAAGGAATAATAAGATGATTAAAGATAATGACACAATTTTCAAGGGAATTAATAACATAAAAATCTCGGAAAAGAAAGAATAATGTGACCCCATTTAATCCATGCAGAAAACCTTAGTTACTTGCCCCAACAAAGTAATCTCTGAAATTAGTCACATGTAAAAAATCCACACAATTCATTTTGGTTAATGTAGGAAAGTAACTATACACATAAATTTCTAATTAGAAACTGATAAATTTCTAACTAGGATTGGCCAACACTGAATCAACTTTTCCTCCCTCACTGGGTTGTTTCCTGGATAAAAACCAAAAGTATTCCTCTGATTCTCTTTTGGTGTCAATGAAGTGTGCCATTTTTGCCACTCAGGTGTTCCCCTCGTTTTAAAATATTAAGTGTTCTGTGTTAGTTCTAAGAGGTCAATTGTAGCTTCTTTTTCTACATCTTGGCGTGTAAAGTACAACCGCTGATCATTATTCACCTTTTATGGTCTGCTGAACCTAAAATTAAAAAATGTGTTGCTAAGGTCAGCAAGGTAAGGTTTTTAAAAAATAAAAAAAGGTTAACCATTTGATATTGTAATGGAGTTATGCCAAGAAAACACTAATACAGTTATAATTTTTAAATAAATGTACATAATTATACATCTTCATAAAAGCAGAATGTTCATTTTGAAATTAATCTTTATTTAAATTTGAGAAGGTAACTAGCAATTAACCAATCTTTCATACCAGCACAGCAACAAGCTAATAATTTGCATTCTTACTAGCGTTCCTATAAACAATGGATTTTAATATAATTTACTTCTAACATTTAAAATTCTACCTGATTTTAATAACAAACAGGCTTCTCAAAAATTCTTCAGGAAATGTTTAATCACACAATCAGTGTTTTGTCTAAAATACCGAAATAAAGCTGGTAGCGATTACACAAAGCAGACCAAATGGAGGCTTAAGGATTTAAAAAACCATGTGGGCAAAACTTGAATATTACCGAGTCCCTAGGAGAAAAGCAACTGGAATTCTGGTCATAGTACCCTAGGCAGAGAAATAAACTTGGATCATTTTTCTTGAGTCTTGTGATGCTATGCTTTGTCAGACTAAAAATTTTAGTTTTACTTTTGGATTGTCACATTAAATATAAGGTGACAAAAACAATAATTTTCAGACTCAGCAAATTTGTAACAAGTGAAACTATTTTTCTCTAAAAAATTAGCATGTGTAATTCAGCTGAATTGTTTTTAAAAGAAAATTATTTGAGTATTCATGCCATAGATAAAGAGGTAATATTTTTGGTGGCAGTTTGGTGAAGTCAGACGACCTGGTTCCAAATTCTGTCTGCCACTTACTGACTCTGCATGCAACTCTGGACCAGTACCTAATCTTTCTGTGACTTGGTTTCTTCATAGGGAAAATGAGAAAAAAATCAGTATCTATTTATGGGTTAGTTCAGTTAACAGACACTCTCTTGCTATGTTGATTAACTGAATTAATACAAACATCACATAGAACAATGACTAACTTATGTAAAGTGTTGGCTGTTATTACTAGTGCATGTGGTGTTTGTTTGTTTGTTTGTTTTTTGAGACAGAATCTTGCTCTGTCGCCTGGGGCTAGAGTGCCTAGTTCACAGCAACCTCAAACTCCTGGGCTCAAGCGATCCTCCTGCTTCAGCCTCCCGAGTACAGGGACTACAGGCACGTGCCACCACGCCTGGCTAATTTTTTCTATTTTTAGTAGAGACGGGGTGTTGCTCTTGCTCAGGTTGGTCTCGAACTCCTGACCTCAAGCAATCCTCCTGCCTGGGCCTCCCAGAGAGCTAGGATTACAGGTGTGAGCCACCGTGCCTGGCCTCTAGCACATGTTTTATCAAATAAAGAGCTATAATGTTTTAATCCTTACAGTTTAACATGAATCATCTAACACTCCTCCATTCTTTTTAAAATAGTTATATTATTTATTGACCTGTGAAGCCCACTTCTCTATTTTAGCCTTAAGACAAAACAAACACATATGAAGTCCTTGTATTTGTATGGGCTGAATATCTCAGATAAGCAAACACACAAAAAAATTGGAAAAACTAAAATACTAGGTTTAATTGCTGGGAGTGGGCTTGAAAAACAGTTAATTCAGCAGGAGAATGTCAATTAACTGAATTAACCTGTAAGTTATAGGTTAAAACTTTTAGTCTGACAAAAGCAAAGCATCAGAAGAGTCAAGAAAAATGACCGAAGTTTATTTTTCTCCCTAGGTACCAGGACTAGTATACACACTATTAATTTTCCCATTTTACACATGAAGAAACAGAGGCACAGAAAGACACCAGGTTTACCTATTAGCATGAGCTTGAAAGACACAAAAATTAGGTTTTCTAAAGAAAAAGAAAGGATTTGTGAAACTTTTCTCTAAAATTTGTTCTTTTGCTGTTCACTTGTTTTCTATTCCTTGGCCAAATGTGACTTCATACAAAACACACTACACTGGATGTAAAGGATGTGTAAAATTTAGGAATATCATTCTAAGCTCAAAGGGTTTATAGATTTTCCTGACCACCATACTCTGTGTAATTATACCAGCAAAGAATGTGTAATATTGATTTTATAAAATTTTATTCCCTTTTTGATTTGCTCTATTAGTGACAAAAATTTAGAGTAACATTTTCATCTCTACATGTTTAGAAAATATTTGCCAAATCTCTCCTTTATAGATGACGATTTGTTTTTTTGCTCATAATTCTTCCTAAGACCCTACATTAAATTAAAATGCTTATGTGAGCTTGAAATCTCTCTCTAAACAAGACTTTGCTTGTAAGCCACAGAGTGGAGAACACTGCCTCTACCCAAAAGAAGTCACTATAAGGTACAATAAATGTGGCCTACTGGAGGAAACAAAGGATTGGCAGTAAAAAACCTAGGTTTGAGTCCTAGCTCTACCACTATCTGTAATGGCTATTTCAGTTTATAAAACTCTCTCAATTTTATTACTGCTAACTTTGTTTTTGGTGGGAGAGGTGTCTTACACTCTTTAAAAGAATGTGATGAAGCCATGTATCTTTTCTCCAACAAATTAATGCAAATCACACATTTTTGCTAAAAATTAGAGGCTTCAAATAATCACTGAAGTCCATGTACCTCATGTTAAGAACCCTACTAAAGGATTACAGTTGTCCCTGATGATTTAATATAAAAATGCCATTTACTCATATTCTCTCTCATATACTTGTCTTGCTGTTCAACTGTAAATGTGCCAGTACTAATGAGCTTACACTTTTAAAAATGTAAAAAAATGAAGTTTTCATTAGCAAAAGGAAAGGATTTTTCCCCCTTGAGGTGTGTAAGTGTGTGTGTGTGTGTGTGTGTGTGTGTGTGTGTGTGTAGTTTTAGATTGGTATCCTGACAAGCTAAATACTCAAATCAGTGATTCTTCATTGTCCTCAAAAATCCTAGGAGTAGAGAAGTCTTACAAAACAAAAACAAAAACAAACAAAAAAATACTTTTTCTGTGTATGAAGTCTAATAAGGCACTACCAAAGCTACCTAAAACAAAAATTAGGTTTGGATAAGGATTTAATTGTCCAAATATATTCAGTCACACTGATTAAAGCAGTAGCAAGGTCTGTGCCAAAGTCTCAGCTGTTGTAATTAAAGACAGACCCCCCTCAGGAGCAGCTAGCTATCATTAATTTCAAAGGGCAATAATTACAAAGGTTTGGCATTATGTGGATTATACATTCCAAGGATATAGAATTGCTACCAGACTTCAGGGGACTGTCCTAACAAGCAAAGTTGCTCATTAAAGCAATCATCAAATTTACATATGAGTTTAAAGTTTTCTGAACTTTGCTTAGTTTATTATGCACCTTTTCCTTTACCTTATAAAATATAGAGCTACTTCTAAAAAGTTAATTTCTGACAATCTACCCCTAACTACTGGACTAACTTTATAAAGCTGAAAGTATTACAAAGAAAAATTACCCTAGAATATAACTGTTGTATTTTCAATTAAACAGGAATATAATTCATATTTAACTGAACCAAAAAGAGTTCTTTTTTGATAAAGGATAAGTAACAAAATATAAATGGAAAAAGGATAAGGCTATTTTTCCACCTCTAGATTGGTAAAAATGTATTGAGATTTTATAGATTTAGAGGAAAACTTAACTGCCACTGTGCAACACCTTCAGGAGTTGGAGAGTTAATCAGATTCCATTGAGACCTAACAGGATAACATGGAGGCACTTCAAATCCCCTGAATCTGCGGTCCCCAACCCCCTGGGCCTGGTGTCTGTTAAGGACCGGGCACAGAACTCCGCGGTCCTCTTCCCTCCCAGAAAAAATTGTCTTCCATGAAATTTAAAAACCGGCGGGCAATAGAAGCCTCAACTGTATTTACCGCAGCTCCCAATCTCACGCATCACCGCCTGAGCTCCGCCTCCACCTCCCCTCCTCTCCCCTCCCCACAGCACGTGGAAAAATTGTCTTCTGTGAAACTGCTCCCTGGTGCCAAAAGTGCTCCCCACTGCCATAAATCATTCATGAAGGCAAACATATTTTGAAACAAATGAAAAAGGCAATTAAGAACAAAGCAGAAGCAGAACATTTACCAAAAATCTTAATTGCTAATTTTCTAAAATTAATCTTTAAGTATTTGAACACCATGGTTATTTCCACTAATTAAAAAATTTGGCAGTATGTCCTCCTTCAGTAGTATAGTAAAACCTAACTTTATAATTTAAACATGCCCAAGTGCACTAGTTGGCGTGCTGAGAGAAAAAGTGGTCCTCGGGTCTCTTCAAACTGAGTAGAAATACTATAATTATATTTTACTGGCTGTATAAAAGATTTTTAACATATTAAACTACAAAAATAAAATATTGCTGACATATATACTAAAACTGAAATTATGACTAGTCAGTAGGGTTAAAATTTCAAAGTGTAAACTTAAGTTATTATGCTATTCTCTCTATTGGTCAACAGGACCACTACAGATAATTTCTCATGCTTGTCTGGTTCTATGAATTCTTTAATACATTAAAAAAAAAAGAAAATATGAGTGAGTATTCAAGACACTTACGCACTCTCCCCCAAACTTTGAAATCTTTATGATCAGTTTAGGTTCATATTTTTAAATATGCATGCAATAAGGTAAAGAGAGGTTTTTGTTTTGTTTTCTAGTGAAAAGCTTTTAAGAAGGTGACCAAATAACAAAGCATTAATATCTCTAAATATTGATTTCACTCTCCCAGTTCCCTTAACCTCAGATGTTAAAATGTACTCTCCTTTCCAAGCAGCAATGATATTTTCAATGAAGCCTAAAACCATTTTAGAATATCCAATACATAAATTTAACTGTTTTCTAAATGTAAACTCACTCCCACTTAAAGCTTATACTATTCTACTCCTCTACATACACATGTAGTTGTCAGAAAGGAAATTCAAAAATTTAAATAACCAAATTATAATTCTGTGTCACTTCTTTATACTTTGAAAGAGTCCCATATTCCACCTGTCACCCCAAAAATCAAACAACACACTTATGGTGTTGGGGTGCTTCACACTGCACTTGGAGCCCACGATTTTTAAAACATGAGAGGATCTGTGGTATCTTTCAAAGCCTTAGAGTTACCAATAACCTCAACCTTTCCACTTTCTGTAACATCATTACTTAATTTTTCCCCCCATACAGCCCCCACGGCGGGCCGTGTCTTTCAAACTGAGCATTCCAAATGGGGAAATTCAACCACAAGCATGGAAAGGATGGAAACCACCTTACAAGATCCGGGTAGGGCTAGGCTTAGGAAGTGGCTCACATTAAACTACCTGACAGTCGGCAGACTTTTTCTGCACCCGTACCATGCCGGGACCGGAAAAGTTTCAACATATTCAAAGAGTCGAATCGCGAAGCGAACGACTACCAAGGCGAAGCAGTCCCGCAAAACCTCCACGCAGCCCTTACAACGGCCAAAGCGCCGAGGACTCGCGGCAGCCGCATCCCCGGGCGCCGAGGTCTTCCCGCCCGCGGGTTCGGCCGTCGGGGGACGCTCACCTCGGCCACCAGGGTCGGAGCCCGACGGCCCCCCACGACTCCCCCGCGCCGCCGCCCTCACCTACCGGAGCTCCCCCACGTCCACCGGCTCCCGCAGCGCGACAGCGGGCGGCGAGCGCCGGCGGGCATCCTCCGAGCGCGGGCCCTGGCGGCGAGGACGCGGCGCGCGGACAGCCCGGGTGGCCCGGGGCCTCGCGGCGCCCGCGGGAGCTGCGGTCACCCGGGCAGCGTTCCCCGTCTCCGCGTGCCGGAGTCGCGAGGCCCGCCGCATGGCGCCGAACTTTCGGTCCCGGAGCGGGCGGGGAGGCCCGGCAAGCCCCGCCCCCGCACGTGCGGCCCCGCCCCTGAGGCCCCCCCCCCCCCCAAGCCCCGCAGCTCGGCGGTCCCGCGGCCCGGAACGAAGGCGGGGGGAACGACACACGCCACTTGCTCCGAGCGGGGCTCGGCTGCGCTCCCCCCCCCCCTCCGGCCAGCTGAGCGCTGAGGCTCAAGGGGACCGGGGTCCAGCCCGCGTCCCAGCCGAGGGGCTTCCCCCTCTGCCTCGGCGTCCCCAGCCGCCAACGAGGGCGTCGGGCTCCCCCCGGGCCTTCGCGAGGGGCAGAGGGACGCGAGCGCGGGCACCGCTCCTGTGCGAGCAGCTCGACGTCACGGTGCGCGGGCCCCCGCGAGGCCACCTCAGGGCCCAGCAGTCCCCGACATGAGCGATAACTCACATTCCTCCCTCTCCTCAATGACCTGGAACCCCCCGGCCCCCGACATTCTAAGCCTCCCCCTCCCGTGCCTCCTTCCCCACGAACCTTGAGCTGCCTTCTTTGCCTGGTCAGTTCCGCCCAATCTAAACCTCGGCACAGCACAGAGCTGCTCCCGCAGGCGTCTGAGGAAACTTCGGGAACACAGCCGCGTTCCCCGGGCTTCTCCCCCAGACGTCTGAGGAAACTTCGGGAACACAGCCGCGTTCCCCGGGCTTCTCCCCGAGGCGTCTGAGGAAACTTCGGGAACACAGCCGCGTTCCCCGGGCTTCTCCCGCAGGCGTCTGAGGAAACTTCGGGAACACAGCAGCGTTCCCCGAGCTTCTCCCCCAGACGTCTGAGGAAACTTCGGGAACACAGCCGCGTTCCCCGGGCTTCTCCCCGAGGCGTCTGAGGAAACTTCGGGAACACAGCCGCGTTCCCCGGGCTTCTCCCGCAGGCGTCTGAGGAAACTTCGGGAACACAGCCGCGTTCCCCGGGCTTCTCCCAAAGACGTCTGAGGAAACTTCGGGAACACAGCCGCGTTCCCCGAGCTTCTCCCGCAGGCGTCTGAGGAAACTTCGGGAACACAGCCGCGTTCCCCGGGCTTCTCCCCCAGACGTCTGAGGAAACTTCGGGAACACAGCCGCGTTCCCGGGCTTCTCCCCGAGGCGTCTGAGGAAACTTCGGGAACACAGCCGCGTTCCCCGGGCTTCTCCCCGAGACGTCTGAGGAAACTTCGGGAACACAGCCGCGTTCCCCGGGCTTCTCCCCCAGACGTCTGAGGAAACTTCGGGAACGCAGCCGCGTTCCCCGAGCTTCTCCCGCAGGCGTCTGAGGAAACTTGGGGAACACAGCAGAGTTCCCCGGGCTTCTCCCAGTGGCGTCTGAGGAACTTCAGGAACAAAGCTCCACCCACCCAGCCACGTGCCCACGTGGACGGGGCGGGGCCGGGAGGAGGGTGGGCCTGCGCCTGCGCAGTGGCTCCTGCGAGGCGCGACCCGAAGCCCGGAAGCGGGGTCCTGGCTATGAACGCACTTCGTGATGTTCCCTGTCCCAAGGCAAACTGTGTTCAGTGCTTACTCCATTTACACGTAGTAGGCCTTCAAGAGAACAATCCTTTTCTGATAACTTTATAATGTAATCTAAAAAGACTTGGAAGTTTGAGGAAGACTTTATATTTTCCTCAATTTAGTGGCCCACACCTTTAGCAAAGGCTTGAGGTTGGGGGTGGCGATCACATCCCAGTTTCAGGGATCTAAAGCATCAAGATTTTTAAAAGACTCCTAGAATGAAGAAAATTATTTGTACTTTATACCACCTCTTATTAAAGCCCGTTTCAAGGGCTGCATAGATGACACAATCCAGGTCCTCTAGGCCAGTCACTTAGGTTAAATCTTGCAATTACAAGCCTGAGAGTCACTGCATTCTTCACTATTCGTGGGTCTAGATGTTGGGACAGGGAGCCCAAAAGATGCACTATTCCGTTTTCCGATAATGACTTCTTATAAGGCAAGTTTTAAGTGCATTTTACAACTGGATTGAAAGAGGCGTTTCAGAGATCTGTGAACAGCCTGAGTCTGTACGAAAAAAGTTCAATTGAGTGGGAGGTTCTGTAACTTTCGTTAGATTCTAACATTTGTGACACTCCCCTCAAAGAAATCCCAGTGGCCATGCGAGGTGGCTCACGCCTGTAATCCTAGCACTCTGGGAGGGCGAGGCGGGTGGATCGCTCGAGGTCAGGAGTTCGAGACCAGCCTGAGCAAGAGCGAGACCCCGTCTCTACTAAAAATAGAAAGAAATTATCTGGCCAACCAAAAATATATATAGAAACAAATTAGCCGGGCATGGTGGTACGTGCCTGTAGTCCCAGCTACACGGGAGGCTGAGGCAGGAGGATTGCTTGAACCCAGGAGTTTGAGGTTGCTGTGAGCTAGGCTGATGCCACAGCACTCTAGCCCGGGCAACAGAGCGAGACTCTGTCTCAAAAAAAAAAAAAAAAGAAAGAAAGAAATCCCAGTAAGAAATTCTGCTTTATGTTTATACTCTTATGGACCACTGGTATTTTTAAAAATTGTTTTACGTTCTAGTTTTCCTCTGCATATGAAATAAAATTTTGTTATTTCTCTTAATCTATTTTTGACAATAAGCGAAAGCTCAAAATTTACCTATTTCTCATTTTCTTCTTCATTGACCATTATCTCTCTCTCTTTTTTTTTCTATTTCTTAATTTGGATTACATAGTTTCCAGGAATATTGTGTTGAGAAATCTCTATTTTTAAACTTAAGAGTTAGGGTACCCAGCAATTGTACCTCTAGGAATTTACACCCGAAGGACATGTGTAAGAATTTCATAGCAACACTATTCATACTAGCAAAATACTAGGAACAACTGAAATGTCCATCAACAAAAATTGTGGCATATTTATAGTCTAGAATATTTAACAGCAATGAAAATAGAATAAATTACAGTTATATGCAATGACATATATGAATTTCCCAAACAATATTGTGGGAAAGAAGGCAGAAAGAATGCATATTGAAAGCCTCCATTTATATATAGTTTAAAAATAAGCAAAACTAAGCTCATATTTAGGGATGCATACTTACATGGCTAAAGTATAGAGAAAAGCAAGGAAGAGTTTTCATGAAAGTTAGGATAGTGGTTACCTTAAAGAGGGAGAAAGTTGTCATTAGTGTGTTATAAGATTTTAGGTGTTCTTTATTTTCTTTTTTGTGCTTTTCGATAACTTCTAAATATTTTACAATGAATGTGTGTTGCTTTGTAACCATCAGGGAAAAATTAGATGTTATTTTCAAAAGTAAGTTAAAAGGACCAAGGTCAAATGCCACAACAAAAGTGAGAAAAAAAAAAAGTTATTTGTGAACAGTACTAGAAAACTATGCCAAACCTACCACTTCGGTTTGCTCCTATTTCCTTTATCCCCATTTTTTTCTTTTTGAAATTCCAAAAGAGACAAAAATATAATAATCTGCCATTTATTTTCTAAAACATCAATTTTTTATCCCTTATTGTTTTCTTAGATTTACTTTATTCTTTCATTACCCTCTTGAATTAAATCGTGTTCATCTTCTTTGACTCTTTTCTTGAATTGGTTAGTTTATGTTCCTTTTCCTTTTCATTTTATTTCTTAAAAAAGAAAATATTTTTAAGACTGGCTTTGCCTCTGAGGTCATATATTAGTTTCATGCTATGAGTTTTCATAAATAGTATTTTTGTTATTGTTATTTTAAAATAATTTATATTTGCATTTTTAATTTCTTCTTTATGTTAAGATTTATTTTGGAAAAGGCTTTGCAATTTCCACATGATTTTGAAGGTTTTTTTCTCCCGGTTCTTATCTCCCAGTTTAATTACAACATGATCAGAATCTGTAATCTGTGCAGTTTTGCTTTTGGTAATTTATTGGTTTTTTAAATGTGGTCTGAAATGTATTAGTATTTATATAAAATTCCCGTGGCTGCTTTCTGTAGCATATAAAGTTTAGCATACGCAAATTTTATCTAATTAGTCATATTAATCAGACCACGCAAATCTTAATTTCTTTGCATACTTAACATTTTTGTCTTTTGATCTTTCCAAGACTTAGGGAAACATGTTTTTGTCCATTTCTCCTCGAATTTGTAGCTACTTTTTTCATATATGTAGGGCTATATTATTTAGTATGTAAAGCTTTATGAATATTATATTTTGAATATTTATTTGAAATATATTTGAATATTTATGAATATTATATATATTGGATCTTTTATTAATATAAAATGAATATCACATTTTAAATGTTTTTCTTTTGTCTGTTGAATTCTCCTTTAACTAGTATTGTTAGCCCCTTCTTTCTGGTTGGATTTGCTTCCTGTTTCTTTGCCAACGTTTTGTAATAAACATTGTATAATTAGATTTTTTTAAAAAGGAGTGCAAAACATTTATAGGTATAACTAACATTAATCATCTTGGGTTTTTTTTTTTTTAGAGACAGGGTCTCTGTCAACCAGGCTAGAGTGCAGTAGCATGATCATAGTTCACTACAGCCTGAAACTCCTGCACTCAATTGATCCTCCTGCCTCAGTCTTCCACGTAGCTGGTACTACAGGTGTGCTGTTTTTTTTTTTAATATTTTGTAGAAATAGGATGTCATTATGTTGCCCAAACTCCTGGCCTCAAGCGATCCTCCTGCCTTGGCCTCCCAAAGTGCTAGGATTATAGGTGTGAGCTACTGGGCCTAGAATTTTAGACCCAAACTTTATATTAAATTATTATATTTTTCCTTTTTTCAATAGTTATTACTTTCTTCTGTTTTTAATTATAGTTGAAGCTGTAATTTCAGAATTAATTTTATATTTTTATATATTCCAAAATTATTTGAATATTGGGTCTCTTTTTTGTTAATTTTGCCTGGTAATTGATGGACCCTTTTGTCTACAGTTAAGAATTTTTCTGTAATCAGTAAAGTTTCATTCTATGACAGTATTCATTATAGCATACATACTGTTAGTTCTTGCTTCTTCAGTAAAACAGATATGCAAATGTGTTTTGTTCTGTGTTCTTCATTTCTATTAGCTTCCTGTCTATCATTTTCCTCTCTTTGTTCTTTTTTTATTTGCAATCTGTGAGATCTTTTCAGGTTTGTTCTATATACCCCTGATTCAGTTTTTATTTTATTTTGAAGTTTCTATTTGGAAAAGCAGTTTTCAAAACTCAGAAAGTCTCAGGAAAAATACCATGACCATCCATGTACTTTCACCTGAACTCACCAATTGTTAACATTTTGACACATTTGCTTTATCAGGATATCTACATAGATAAATAAATTTTTTTCTAAAGCAGGAGCCAATCCATAACTGCACATTACATTTGGTCATCATGTCTCTTTAGTTTCCTTAAACCTAGAACACTTTCTCAACTTTTCTTTGTTTTTCATGACCTTGACATTTTTTAATACCTACAAAAAACCAAATATGGTGTATGTGTACAGTGGCATACTACTGAATTACAAAAAACAATGATGATCTAGCACCTCTTATATTTTCCTGGATAGAGCTTCAGCCCATCCTCCGAAGTGAGGTATCACAAGAATGGAAGAATAAGCACCACATGTACTCGCCATCAAATTGGCATTAACTGATCAACATTCAGGTGCTCACACGGTAGTAATATTCATTGGGGGTTGGGGGGATGGGGGTGGGTAAACTCACAACTAATGGACATGGTGAGCCTTGTATGGGGGAAGGGCATGCCTCTAATCCTGGCTTGGGTGAGCCAAAGTCATAACATGTAAGCAAAATGTTTGTACCCCCATAATATCCTGAAATAAAAAAAAAACCTACAGCTAATATCATGCTTAATGGTGAGAAATTTGAAGTTTTCCCACTAAGATTAGGAAAAATGCAAGGATGTGTCCTCTCACCACTGCTTTCAACATCATGATGGCAGGCGTAGCTAGTGCAGTAAGAGTTGGTATGCTGATTGGTATCTATTGTGGCTAGAAGCTCATCGAACGTTGTCAACTCATTCTTCTTCCCATGTTATTGAGATGGCAATGTTTCTTTATTCCATACCCTTAATTTTAATGTGAGAATCTTGTTCTATTCTAAAATTCTATTCTAACCTTAAATATGGAATTTTAAAAAATAATTTCCAAAGTTAACTCTGATTCTTTTCCCTAGGTGTGACTAGCCCCCAGATGTCACCAATGTAAATGAAATTTTTTTAATCAAAATTTTGTAGGGTCAGCAATAGCAGCAGGATTTTAGTAAGGTAAACTGTAATCTATAACCTAGACATTAAAAGTTTCATGTTCAGATTTGGTAAGAATCTCTGGAAATTGAGGTCCAGAGATGTTAAGTAACTTACCCACATAGCTATAATATTACTTGGTTTATTTATAATTAATTCATATTTCTTTCTTCATATTAAGAAATCCATTACTCCCTACACAATGTACTCCATTTGAAATGAGATGGAAGGGGAATGTAATATAGAAAAACCCAGTGTCTTTCTGTGCAGAAAGACAAGGGTCAGTCTCTGGAGATATTTCATTATTAATTTGTTTATCTAACTGGATTTTAACCCCAAATGTCCTTGCATCAAGACATATTGGTCTTACTCTGTCTCTGCTTCTGTCTCTCACTCCCTCTTTCTCTCCCTCTCCCACTTCTGTAGATACAAGACTAATCTAACTTATGATACTTTGAAAAGGTTGGATCAAATTGATTTTCCATTGACAACTTTCTAGACCTTTAGGGCTTCAGTATATGTTTTTGGAGGGACACTACCGCTTTGTATATGTTATAGACACTGTGCCCTTCACCTAAATTATCTCATTTAATTCTCACAACAATTCTGAAGAATGGCATTAATCTCATTTTACAGTTGAAGAATCTGAGGCACAGATACAATAATTTCCTAAGCATATGCAGATAATAAGTGATAGAGCAAGAACTTAAACCTAAGGGCTTTGGCTCTAAATCCCACTTTTTTCCCACAGTACTACACTAAGTGAGCCTTTGAAAAGAATAAGTAATTTTCTTACCAATCTACAAAAGTATCATTTGTCAAAGTTTTAAGCTCCTGGTCATGTTATAACCTTCATAAGTTCAGTTCTTCAACATTTTTGGAGCTAATCACTATAGTTCCAAGGCACTTGGGCACGTAAAAAGTACTGCTCAACAAAAGCTGTTGACTGAAATCCAAATAAATGATATCTTCAGGTGAGTGGTTAATTATTCATTTGTTGACACGTTGACCATTTAAAAATTTCCAGCATCTTCTCTGTGTAGTAAGTGATGTGTAATTGAAAGGTAAATATGTACCCAATTCACTAGTGAAAGGGTGTAGTACCACCTTTTCTGTGACTTGGAAATAGCTTCATCTCCCGATGCCTTCTTGGTGTGAAAATCTTGACATTGAGGAGAAAACATGCAAATTTACTCCAGAACCGATGTGTTTCCTGAGAGCAAAGAGAGGGAGACTTTTATATACTTTAGGGTCAACATAATTAAAACTTCTCTGATGAACTGAGCTGGTCCCCACTGAGATATGCTGGCAGGATATCTCCCCAAAGGCCCACCAAGAGTGAGCACACTATGCAGGCAGGGAAAGAGCGTGGCCATGTTGATCAGTCCTCTGGGCTGAGTCTGCAAGCTCTTCCCGAACCAGCCACTGCAGTGGGGGACATCCACGGTGCTGTAACCTCAGGAGCACAAGCTAGGAACACAAGACTTGGGGGAAAGACTCTTCTCTCATGAAGAATCTCTGTGGCCTCTGCAGGAAGCTGGATGATCAGTGGCTGTGTCACAAATGTAATCGAGGGTGCAGAGGTAATGCAGGAACTGCTGTTTCAATGGTAAAACGAAGTAACAGGAGTGGAAGTGGCAGTAACAGAAGCATCGGCTGCGGAAGAGAACAGTGCAGTAGTGGACTGGTCACCCCCATTTTTCCCCCCTTAGCCTTTGGAAAGCACAACTGATCCCTTGGTACTTACTAAGCCCACCTGGAGTTGTTAGACAATTCAGGGTTGGGGAAACAGACTTCAAATAGGCCTACCAGATTGAGCAATAAATAAACAAAAATACAACAGTTTTTCACTTTAAGTATGTTCCATGTAATACTGATCTGAAATTCAAATGTAACTGAGTGCTTGTATTTTTATCTGTCAACCTCACCTCCAAGGTAAAATTACTAAATTCCGTGATCATTTTGTCAAGTGAGGTCTCAAATAGGGCTCATACCAGTTAATAAGCCAAAGTAGCCTTTAAATAGTATTTTCTCCATATTCTGTGTCTACCACTATTATAGCATTTAACACTCGATATTGCAGTGATTTTCTTATGAGTATCCCTTAATTTTCTGCTAGAGAATTGAGAGTAGGCAGTATGTTTCCCCCATCTCTTTATCCCTGAAGCTCAACACAATCCCTGAGACAGTTATAAATATTTGTTGAAAGCTAAGTAAATGCCTGAATAAGTTAATTCCAGTTCCAATGAACTGCAAATTGTCATTTCATCCAGTAGAGGGCAGCTGTGCACCCAGTACTGTAGACAGCAATCTGGACAGCAGAGCTGAGTAAAGCTCTGATTTTTTGAACTTGAAAAAAATCTATACTTTCAGCAGAGACTTGATAGCAGTGCTGCCCACTCCCACCCCCACCCCAATGCCTGTGCCAATATGTGCAGAATCAAGGCCAGCCAGTGTGAAAGATTCTTACTGTTCTATTGAAAAGCTCAAATTTTAATCCATTCTTTCTTCTCTTTAGAAACGCAGAACTCTATTACCTGAAAACATTTGAAAAAACAGATCCATCCCGGTGATCTCTTTTTTTTAAATAATAGTGGATAATTTGATACATTTATACATAATGCATATAATTTATGCATTTTTCTAGGAAGTACCATTATCCTTTAATATATTCCATTGATAAAATCTTTTAAAAATTGTTTCCAGCAGGGCGTGGTGGCTCACACCTGTAATCCAAGGCACTCTGGGAGGCCGAGTTGAGAGGATTGCTTGCGGTCAGGAGTTTGAGACCAGCCTGAGCAAGAGCGAGACCCCCCCTCTACTAAAAGTGGAAAAAATTAGCCGGGCATGGTGGCAGGTGCCTGTAGTCCCAGCTACTCGGGAGGCTGAGGCAGGAGGATCGCTTGAGCCCGGGAGTTTGAGGTTGCTGTGAGTTAGGCTGATGCCACGGCACTCTAGCCTGGGCAACAGAGCAAGACTTTGTCTAAAAAAAAAAAAACAAATAGTAGCTCAGAAACATCTACAAAAGCAGACTTTTTAGATTAACTTGGCTCTCTCTACGATTTCCAAAGGCAGAGAGATCGTCCTGTAAGAGACTGCCAGAACTCTTATTGCCCACTCTGCTCTCTTCCCAGCCCCTCACCCCACTTTAGCAATGCTTAGAGGGTTTAAAGGAACACAGAGCTAGACGGAATGAAAGGTGATTTCTAGTTCAGAGAGGATGGAAGAACGAAAGAGATTGTGGTGGGTGTCCTAAGCAGGAAAAACTGAACAAAAGGTCAGAAGTGAGGGAGAAATGAACCAGGGGAAACCTGGACCTAGAATTAAGACGAGGTTGGCTGAGAGGCATGGGGAAGGGGTACTGACTCTGTTAGTGGTAATGGGAGGAGAAATACATTTCTTGGGATTGGGATGGAAGAACTGAAGGTGGTTGGAGTGTTCAATGTGTCGCCCAGAGAAGAGTTCTTTGAAGAAACGCAAACAATGGACCGTTGGGTGTTTTCTCTCTTGTTTTCACGTGGCCTTATATATGTGGAAGGTTAATACTGTTCTCTTACTTTCACTAGTATTTAGTAAAATGCCATTACTTTTCCTGTTTCTGCTTACTGGGAAGATTGAGCTGTATAGGTTTTCTTTTGCTTTCAATTAGGAACATTTAGAAGAATAGGAATCTTCCTTTTCATACACTGTAGAGACTGTATGTGAATATTCATAAGTTTTCAGTCTGTTCTTGTTTCTGCTAAAATCATGTCCTTAAAAATTTAATTTGAATAACTTGGTCTTGTCAGACTCTGAAAACCTTGGAAATTGTTGTTTTCATGGATAAATAATCTACCGAAAATTTGTGGCTCTGATTGCCTTACTTGATGATTTACCCTGGTAACAAATGAGTAATTGATGTGTCTCTTCTCTTTTCCTAAACATCAGAAATACTTGTCGATTGCTTTGCGGAATTGGAAGTGTACCATTGGCATATTTGTCTTTTATTATATGAATGAATGATGGTAAAATAAAAGCATGTCACTTTGAAAAAACAAAAACAACAACAACAAAAAGAAAACAGTAGTACCTTTATGACACACAAAAAAGCATTCAGACAGTGTGCAGCCTAAAACATGGAGAAAAATTGAAAGGTATCAGGCAGTTAATGAAATAACATGTTATTTTCCTGGGTTTTATTATGTTGTATTACTTGTTAACTTATTTAAATCTGTACTTTGTTATGATATCTTTTCTCATTTGTTATGGACTGAATGTTTGTGTCCTACCAAAATTCATGTCTTGAAGCCCTCACTTCCAATGAGACGGCATTTAAAGGTAGGGCCTTTGGCAGGTAATTAGGTTTAGATGAGGTCATGAAGGTGGGCCCCCCATGATGGAATTGGTGCCCTTATAGGAAGAGGAGGAGACACCAAAGTGCTCCCTTTCTCTGCCATGTGAGGACACAGTGAGAAGACAACTGTCTACAAGCCAGGAACAGGGCCCTCACCAGAAGCTGACCACGCTGGCTCCCTGAACCCACACATTGGTGGCTGGAATGCAAAATGGTACAGGTGCTATGGAAAATAGTCTGGAAGTTCCTCGAAAGTTAAACATAGAGTTATCATATGACCCAATAATGTATACCCACAATATATCTAAGAGAATTGAAATCATATGTCCACACAAAAACTTGTACATGAATGTCACAGCAGTATTATTCATAATAGCCAAAAAGTGGAAACAATACAAATGTCCATCACCTGATAAATGGATAAATAAAACGTGGTATATCCACACAATGGGATAGTATTCAAGCATAAACAGGAATGAAGTTCTGATACATTGCTACAATATGGATGAATCTGGACAATATGCTAAGTGAAAAAATTCAGACACAAAAGGCCATGATTCCATTTATCTGGAATGTCCAGAATAGGCAAATCCATAGAGACAGAAAGTAGACGAGACGGTACCAGAGGCTGGGAAGAGGAAAGGATGGTGAATCACTGCTAATGGATAGAAGATTCTTTTCAGGGTGATTAAAATGTTCTGGAATTAGGTTGTGTTGCTAGTTGCACAACATAGCAAATAGACTAAAATCCACTGAAGTGTACAATTCAAAAGGGTGAATTTTATGATATGTGACTTGTATCTCAAAAAAAGGTTAAAAAAGTTAAATTTCTTAGTCTTAAAGGAGTATTATTCTTTTATCTACAAAACCATGATAAAATAATACAGAAGACTTACTGAAGTTTCAGCACAGATTTCTTTTTCCCTGGGGTTGTTTGGAAAAAGGCCTACTTGTATTGGTGCTGCTAGTGGAATAAATCTTTTTTTATACAGAGTTCTGAGCATATATATGCACTCAATAAATATTTTGATTTATTGATTGATTTTCCAATCTCTAGTCCAACCCATAAGTTACTGAAAAATGTTTCAGACCTTAGACCTAAGAAAAAAGAGATTTGAGAAATAAATGTCAGCCTAAGAAGAAGGTAATGGATACACTTAATGATGTAGTCTCTACAGTGAACATTATCTAGCTGTATCATGGTACAAATTCTTGAGGTTAAGGGCGAAACTCGGGGGTTGTTCTCACACTGAAATCCTTCAGAAAACACGGTATTCACAAAATGCTGTAGGTGTATGTCTTTAGGAGTTATTTCTGTTCCTTTCCCAAAAAGAAATTCTGTTTGTCCCAGCTCTAGTTTCTCTCATTCAGAGTTTAGATTCTTACCCTTAAACTTGGATTAACATATTCTGATTTCATTTACACCCAGTTCTTATTAAATGGATAAAGTGGGTATGCCTCATTCTCTTAGCTCCTCAGAGTTTTTTTCTGTGTTACTGACAATGACTGCTATGACATATATGGGGGGGGGAATTTGAATATATATATGTATACGTATTTCATTTTAAGGATGGAAAAACCAAAACTATAAAAAATTAATTTGGGGTTATACTTATGCAGCATCTTCATAGGTCCACGTAACTGTAATCCAACCTAGAATTCTCTGAGCCTTACACCGGATGCCATGCAAGACAGGTATTTGAAGGAATTCAGGTCCCCTATAATTACATCATTCCCTAACTTTCCTTTCTAGTAAACCTGTGAAAAATGACAGTGATATGAATTATATCTCAATTTTTAAAAACCCTAAAAATTAGACAGCGACTTTCTCTTTGTATGTAGGTACTGCATTCAAATAATATAGAAGAGGTCAAACTCTGTAATACCACACCACAGAAAAGAGCATTGTTTAGACTTTTTTTTTTTTTTTTAAGACAGAGTCTCACTTTGTTGCCCGGGCTAGAGTGAGTGCCGTGGCATCAGCCTAGCTCACAGCAACCTCAAACTCCTGGGCTTAAGCAATCCTACTGCCTCAGCCTCCCACGTAGCTGGGACTACAGGCATGCACCACCATGCCCGGATAATTTTTTCTATATATATATTTTTAGTGAAAGTAAGAGAACAGTATTAACCTTCCACATATATAAGGCCATGTGAAAACAAGAGAGAAAACACCCAATGGTCCATTGTTTGTGTTTCTTCAAAGAACTCTTCTCTGGGCGACACTATATATATATTTTTAGAAAGATAATTTCTTTCTATTTTTAGTAGAGACGAGGTCTTGCTCAGGCTGGTCTCGAACTCCTGACCTCGAGCGATCCTCCCGCCTTGGCCTCCCAGAGGGCTAGGATTACAGGCGTGAGCCACTTCGCCCGGCCTCATTCTAATCTCTACATCTACATTAGTGGTTCTCAACCTAGAGCAGTTTTGCCACATGTGGGACATTTTTGGTTGTTACAACCTGAGGGAAGGGGGCACTACTGGGGGTACTAATGGCATCTAATGTGTAGGTGCCAGTGATAGCGTTAAACATCCTACAACACGCAGGACAGCCCCTGCAACAAAGAATTATCCAGCCTCAAATGTCAGCGGTGCTGAGGTTGAGAAACACCCATCTATACGACCATAATCAGTTTTGTAATCTTACTTAACAATGTATCGTGGACATTTTCTCATGTCAACGCTTAGAGTTTTACCTTATCTCTTTATATTCTTAATTCAATACATTTTGGGCAAGAAATGAGTTTTGAATTTTATCAAAGTATTTTCCATCTATTGAAATAAAACATGTTTCTTTCCCTGAATCTATTAATAGGGTATACCATGAAGAGGTTTTCTAATGTCAAATCATTCTTATAATTCTCAGATAAACCTTATGTGATAAATACTATTTAATTTCTGAGAACTTTTTCCTTTCTCAACTGCCCTTTTTTTTTTTTTTATAGCAGCTTGAATCTTTTGCAGATTCTTTGTGTTTTCAAATCTCTCTGAGGACAATAATTAGAAGTTTTTACCTAAAATATCTTACCTCAAATATCTCTTTCTTCTAGGGAGGGTTGTTCTCCTTGTTTGTCCTAAAGGTTTTCTTCATGTTCTTGTTTTCTTTTGAATGCCTGGGGACTCTAGGTTGTTCACGCATATATTTCAATGACAGAAGAAATAGTACAGCACACAAGCTGGCCTGGAGGATCTTCGAAACAGTGAAGTTTTTCTCGTGACTAGGAGGTCAGACAGGACTCTATAGGAAAGTGCAAATTTCCCCATTCCCATGCCAGCTCTGGTTGAAATCTCTCCTTTAAATCTTTCTCAGCTTTATAGATTAAAAAACATGTTATTTTTATTTATATTTCTTTGCATGTTAGCAGGGATTTGCTGACAGGATTCCTTTTACACCTGTGCAGATTGCAGATTGCACAAGTATAAAAAGGCCAGCTAAGCTCAGGCCCCTCATTTGCTGCAGTAAGACAGATTCAATATGGAGACAGAGTGTAGGGTGTATTTGCCTTGTATATTGCATCACTTCCTTTTTTTCCTTTGTGTCTGTGTGGAGTTGCAAAGCCACGTTGGGCTTTGCTTCTCTTCCTTCTTGGACTCTAGTGCTTTCCCTATTGGTCTTCCCATTCATTTAGAAATTTGTTCTCATCATACCTAACTTGGGTGCAAATGCCTCAACCAGCTATTCTGTACACAAACAGTACAATTAATAGTCTTATTGCATGACTCTAGCTCCAACTCACTATGAACTTGGAATTCCTCCTAGAAACGCTTGGTGGGGAATGGTGCGCAGCTGTGCATCGGGCCTTTAATTGGGGCTGCAGGTTTGTTAGTTATAGCTTCTCCATCAGGCAGGGAACTTCTTTTTATGTATTTTCTATCATTTCAGTGAGATTTTGACAGATACGAGAGATAAACACATTTGCTTAAGCCACCATCTTGAATGAGTTAATATGCAAGTTTTAAATTTTAAAACATATTGTCAAAATCAACCTTCCAAAATAAAATTTGCATTGGTTTACACTTTTATCAACAGCAGAGGAGAGTGCCAATTTCCCCATTCCCCTGCCAGCTCTGGTTGAAATCTCTCTTTTAACTCTTTCTCAGCTTTATAGATTAAAAAAGATGTTATTTTTATTTATGATTCTTTGATTGTTAGTGAAGTTAAGTACCTTTTTTTTTTTTTTTTTTTTTTTTTAATTTCAGCTCATCATGGGGATACATAAGTTTAGGTCATATACATTGTCCATGTCCTGCCCATCCCCCCGAGTCAGAGTCCCAAGCGCGTCCGTTCTCATTCTCCAGACAGTGCGCCTGGCACTCATCATGTAGTCATACCTCCATCCCCTCCCCCCCCCCACCTCCCCGGGTCTGCACCTTCAAGCATGACCATTCCCCAGAGGGTTAAGTACCTTTTCATCTGTGTTATTGCTTCTTAGTGTCTGATCCTGTAAATTTTGTTTAATCCCCATTGTACTATTGAAGTATTTGTTCATTTTTATTGATTTGAAAGCTATTTGTACATGCTAACTGTATTATTATATTTATGCCATATGTTGCATGCTTTTTTCCCAGTTTTTCATTTGTATTTTATTTTTATTTATCACATATTTTGCTCTAGAATTTAAAAATAAGTTTTGTAGTCAAACTTGTCAATATTTTCCTTTATGGTTTCACATTTTAGTATAATACTTAGAACATTCCTTTAATCTACTTTCTTTGGTTTTTTTGTTTCTTGAGATAAATGCTTAAGTGAGCAATTTTCATTGTTTTGTTTATTAATATAAATAAAGCTTTTTATTTTTCTCTGAATATGGCTTTAGCTATAACCCCAAAATGAAGATCAATAGAGCATCATTGTTGCTATTCTAGATAACCTTTAATTTCAGTTTTCATTTCTCTTTTATCCAAGAGTTAGAGGTGTCACTTAATATTTCCAGGAAATTATTATTATTATTATTATTGAGACAAGGTCTTCCTCTGTCGTCTAGGCTTAAATGCAGCAGCGTCATCACAGCTCACTGCAGCCTCAAACTCCTGGGCTCAAGCTACCCTCCTGCCTCAGCCACATGAGTAGCGGGGACTACAGGTGCACATCACCACACCTGGCTAATTTCTGTATTTTTCATAGATATGGGGTCTTGCTACATTGCTCAGGCTGGTTTCAAACTACTGGCCTCAAGCTATCCTCCTGCCTTGGCCTCCCAAAGTGCTGGGATTACAGACATGAGCCACCACACCCCACCACATCACTTTTTTAGAAAGCTATCTTTTTAAGTTTTATTTTGGTAGGGATTTCTACTGTGTAGAATTTATTATTTATTAACAACATGATCCCTTGATCTCTATGCAATCACAGTTATTCTGGAAAACTCATCTTTAACCACCCTCATGAGATCGCTCACATCTGGCATTATCTCTGTTTACAGATCAGGTCTTGCCCAACCTCACCTGAAAGACCATAATTTGATTCTTACTGGGGTCTCTCTCTTTAGAATGACTCTTCTTTTACAGTTTCTTTCCATTTCTAGAAACATGAATGACATTTTTTAAGGTATGTAGTGAATGATCTTTTGAGCATCTGTAGAGTCTTTTTATGGATCTAGACCTCAGCTAGGTGAGAGGTTGTACAGACCTTGAACTAGACCTGCGAGGTAGTACAGGCCCTGCAAGAACAGCTGCAACAGCACTGCTGGGAAGGTGGGAGGAAGTCCAGACCAGTAGGCAGAACAAGGTTTTTAAGGGATTTAAGAGATCTGGAAAATCCAACAGGATTGATCTCAGGGTAGTCCAAAAGCAGGCCAGTCTCTGCTTTAAGAGGCTTGTGGGGCCAGGCACAGTGGCTCACGCCTATATTCCCAGCACTTTGGGAGGCTAAGGCAGGAGGAGTGCTTGAAGCCAAGAGTGTTATGGCACAGTGCCCAGGGTACAGTCTGTGCCCAAGTATGCCTCGGCTTTCCACCCATTCAATGTGAATGTTTTCTCAGTTACCAGGTGGGTAGGAGTCTTTCAACTTGTCTTGGACTTTCCCCCAGTGGGAATTGATCCATGAACAGATGTTTATTTGGAATGTCTGTGGGTGGAGAGAGAGTCAGGATCTTGCTATTCTGCCATGTTCTTGACAGCACCTGGAATTTTTTTTTTTTTTAAGACATTATGTATTGCCTTTCCAGCTGTAGAGAAGGCAAAACTTTACCTCTGCCCTCTTAGAGTCTTAGGTTAGGACAGAGAATTAAGTTGACATAAGACAGATTAACAGGGGAAAAGCACACAGGTTTTATTTTACATGTACGTGGAACGTCCCACAAGAAAATGAGAACACCAAGAAGTGGCAAAACCGAAATGCTTATAAATATATATATATAGATAGATAGATTGGACAAAGAGTGGCAATTGTGGAAAAGGAACTAAAATGAGTGGGGAGGCAAAGGAAGATAAAGTTATTCTGGCCAGGTGCAGTGGCTCACACCTGTAATTCTAGCACTTTGGGAGGCCGAGGCGGGAGGATCATTTGAGGCTAGGAGTTCAAGATCAGCCTGAGCAACATAAGGAGACCCCCTTCTCTACAAAAAATGTTTAATAGAAAAATTAGCTGGGCATGGTGGTGCACTCCCATAGTCTCAGCTGCTTGAGAGGCTGAGGCAGAAGGATCATTTGAGCCCAGGAGTTTGAGGTTGCAGTGAGCGATGATGATGCCACTGCACTCTAGCCTGGATGACAGAGCAAGACTCTGTCTCAAAAAAAAGTGTTATATTAACAAGGTTTGTTTGTGCAAATTTTTCTTGGCCTCGACTCTTCGTCTCTGGTGATAAGAATGTTTCTTTTTTCCTGGTACAACGGGAAAATACAAGAGGTCAGAGTGTCCCCTTTGTATCTGCTGTTTTTCAAGTGTCTTTAGCTCAAAATAATTCTTACACCTTAGTGGCATATTTTGGGGTGACATATTCTGCCACCCTTCACAACTGAAATTTTTAAGGAAAAAGAAGGAAAATACTTTCTGTAAAGAGCTTAACGAAATTAACTAACATAATTATTGCTACTAACTTTAGTATCCAAAGGAGAAATTTAGTCCAGCATTTATGAATGACCTTCATAATATTTTTTATTTTTCTCTTATGTTAGATATCAACCATCCATTGCTCTAGGTTTAATATATATGCTGTCAGTGTAACCATATGCAGAAAACTTGCGGTATTGCCAAAAAAGAGAATAAAAACCAATCTATCCAGTGACAGCAAGGCCTGAACGAAATTATGAGTGGGGTTGGGAGTTGTTAATAATTGATTTGGTCAATGCGGAGTGAGTTGTCACAGAAGATGAAGAGTGCCCAGATCCTCTGCATTGCATTTTATATAGAACTGGAGGTGAATTCAGGTACTTCGTGCTCTCTGGAGGCTGAAAATCTCATTACTTACATGATACACATTGTATCACAGTGGCACAGCTGTTGCCCTGACAAACACTAATTCTTTTTTGTCTCTCTTCTGCGAACATGCAAGACAACTTTCAAGCAAAGAAGTGCAGGTAGTGCATAATATGGGAAAAAGCAGAGGGAAATGCCTGTTGATGGGCTGAATTGCCTGCCCCCCCCAACCCCCGTTCATATGTTGGAATCCTAACCCCACATGTGACCCATGTGAGATAAATAAAGCTAAATGAGGTCATAAGAGTGGGATCCTAATCCAATAGGCCTGGTGTTCTTATAGGAAGAGGAAGAGACGCTAGAGATCTCTCTCCACGAGAGCACAGCGGAAAGGCCACGTGAGGACACAGCGAGAAGGTGGTCATCTGCAAGCCAGAAAGAGAGGCCTCACCAGAAACCAACCCCGAAGGCACCCTGGTCTTGGATTTCTAGCCTCCAGAACTATGAGAAAATCAATTTCTGTTGTTAAGCCATCCAGTCTGTGGTATTTTTTTATAGCAGCCCTAGTAGACTAATACAGTGCCCTAGTATCTTTCTTTGAAACCCTCCTCTTTTTTTTTTTTTTTTTGAGACAGAGTCTCATTCTGTCACCTGGGCTAGAGTGCAATGGCATCATCATAGCTCACAGCAACCTCGAACTCCTGGGCTCAAGTGATCCTCCTGCCTCAGCCTCCCAAGTAGCTGGGACTACAGGCATGTGCCACTGCACCTGGCTAATTTGTCTATTTTTAGTAGAGACGGGGTCTCGCTCTTGCTCAGGCTGGTCTCGAACTCCTGGGCTCAAGTGATCCTCCCGCCTCAGCCTCCCAGAGTGCTAGGATTACAGGCATGAGCCACCGTGCCCGGCCTTAGTTTTTAATCATAACTTGCTGTAGGATCTTTGACAGGCCACTTAGCTTCTGGGTTTGTTTCCTTGTCTTACTCTGAAAAGAAGGTATTCCCTGCTATTGTTTGTGTTTTTCCTTGAGATGTGTGGTTGAGAGAAAAAGTTGAAAACCACTGGAGAAGATGGTCTTTAAGATTCCTTCAAGTCCCAACATTCTCTCACTCCTATGTCATAACTCACAATCTGGGCCGCACGGCATGCTGGGACATTCCAACAAGCAGGGTCTGTGAGCCGGGGCCAGAGGGTGGGCGTGCTCAGGAGGAACCTCCTCCCGGTGGGGAAAAGGTGTGCAGATAGATGAGCAAGTCCTTGGAGACACAGCAAACTCCAGGTGTATCTGGGTCAGCCGTACTCCCCAAGAGGGGACTCCTGATTCTAAGAGCAGTGGACACAGCATGCTGTGTGGGATTCCCGGGCAGCGGTGATGCTCAGCATGAGATGGGTTTCCAGGATCACAAGTCAGGCAGGACTGTCGGAGTAGAGTCATTGCAAGGAAGACCAACAGTCGTCGAGGGAAGAGGGTGGGGAAAAGTTTGGTAAAGGGAACTTGGAAAATTCTACAAAGCTAGAATTGAGGACCAAGCCTTGTTTCCTGTGGGGAAGCTGCCTGGGGACAGAGAACCCTGCTGGCCCCATCAGACAGACCGGCTGTCCCCAGAGTTGGTCAGTGCATGAGTGTGAGTGAGGGTGTCTGTTTGCGGGGGGTGAGGAATCCCAGCAGCTTCTCCCCAGAGCTCGCATAGACATCCAGGGCTCTCTTCGCCTTCGGTGTATCAGCTGTTTCCAAAGTCCGCTTACGAGTGGGGAGAGCTTCTTGTTTCTTGCCAGACTGGGTTTCAGAAACGGGCAAGGCTGAGCTGGCGGTGACTCGGCAATGACTGCCACTCAGCAAGTGGAAGAGGGAACAGACTTCTCTGTGGCCATTTCAGAGACCAGAACGAGGGCTAAATGGCAGTCATAGAAGGAAGACTTGACTCACTGCACACAAGGGTCTGCTACTTTGAGAGGCCCCGAAGTGAATTATTCACCACTTACATATTGAATTAGAGTTGTCTGAAGATCTACCAGGGATGCTGTGGAGGGAATTCCTGTGTTGAGTGGGAAATTAGACTTGAACTAACCAACATAGGATACAGCAGGTGTGGGGAGAAACCAGCTTCAGGCGTTGGCCTCTATTACAAATATAATGTGCTCAGATTCCTTTCTTTTTGCTTGGCCAATGTTGATTTGATGTTCTTCAAGCTCCCCTCGGTGGTTTCAGTGGTTTCTGCTTTCTTTGCTCAGTTCCTTGAACTCTGATTTTTACCACAAGGATCAGTGGCAAAAATCTGATGTCCTATTTTAGATGTAAAACAGCCCAGGCTGAAAGTTTCCCCGGACACAAACAGACTAAATGGGCCTCTTTTCTTTTCTTTTTTTCTTTCTTTCTTTTATTTTTCAGAGATGGGGTCTTGTCCTATTGCCCAGGCTGGACTCGAACTCCTGGACTCAAGGGATTCTCCTGCCTCAGTCTCCTGAGTAGCTGGGACTGCAGGCATGTGCTATTGCGCCCGGCTCAGACAGGCCTGTCTTCGGTTCGGCTTTACTGCTGAGAGAGAGGAACTGGACAGAGTTCTCCATTGTTATGTCCTTCCTTTATGCAGATTCTAAATGAGGCAGGAAGTGTCCTGGGCTAACTGTGCTTCCCAAGCTACACTTGTCAAGAAGAGAGCATCTGAGGACAAAAATTAAATTAAAGGAATGGAGAGAGGAAAATGAGATGAGGCTATTTTTGAGCAGTGGCTGAGGTTATACTTGGGAAGGGAGGTGACTGTCACAGGTCTGAGTTCCCAGCAGCAGACCCTGTGTCAAGGATTCATGTGCAATGATTTATTACAGAAGTGCTTCCAGAAGAAACTGGAATAAGGGAGTGGGGGACGCAGGACAAGGAAAGGAAAAGAGCTGAGCAAAGGTGAGAATTCAGGGACCTTGTTCTTATTGCTGTGTGCTTCACACTTCGTGGCTTGTACAGTGATTTATGCTCACAGTCTCTGAAGGTCAGAAGTCCAGGCTTGCTGTCACTGAGTCTTCTGCACAGGGTCTCACAAGGCTGCAATCAAGGTGTCATCTGGGGCGGTGGTCTCATCTGAGGCTCGGAGTCCTAAACTCACGTGGCCATTGGCAGAATTCATTTCCTTGTAGCTGCAGGACTCACAGTGGCTTCCTCCTTCAAGGCAGACAGGAGAGCATCTCTTTGATCTCAGGAAAGGCCTAACCCCCCTTACAAAGACTCACCTGAATAGGTCAGGCCCATTCTAGACGGTCTCCTTTTTTATGAACTCAAAGTCAACTGATTAGGGACCTTAATTACATCTCAGAATCCTTTTGCTTTTGCCATAGAATGCAACATTATCACAGGAGTGGTATTCCGTCATATTCACAGGTCTTGCATCTGTTCAAGGGAAGGGCATTATGTAAGGGTGTGGTTGCCATCTTAGAATCCTGCCTCCCACAGATATATTACTGGCCTCGGTGTGGTCCTCTATGGAGCTCCAAGAATGTGTGGAACTTGAGGCAAGGTTGGATTTCATGTTCTCTCACCAGTCGATCACTGGTTAAATGCCTCTTCGGGTGACGTGCCAGATGCCCAGACTGGCTTTGGCAGCCCATGGGCAGTGCTCTGAAGGAGTCGCTGGTGTGACATTCCAAAACAAAGCACATCAAAGCTGGGGGGAATGCCCTTAGAAATGGTAAAAGGAATCTAAAGGGCTCTGGGAGGAGTCCCCCCAAATTTCTACTACCCTGACCAAAAAACATGATTATCATAGTGGCGGTGCACACCTGTAGTCCCAGGAGGCTGAGGCAGGAGAATCGCTTGAGCCCAGGAGTTTGAGGCTGCAGTGAGTGCTATGATCGAGCCACTGCACTCCAGCCTGGGCAGCAGAGTGAGACCCCCTTAAAAAAAAAAAAAGAAGTAGAGAGTAAGGCTGCTTAGAGGGCATCTTACTGCAGCCTCAGGAATACTAGGGCTTAGTGTAGTGGCTCATGCCTGTAATCCTAGCACTCTGGGAGGTCGAGGCAGGAGGATTGCTTGAGGCCAGGAGTTTTAGACCAGCCTAAGCAAGAGCAAAACCCAGTCTCTACCAAAAATAGAAAAATTAGCCCTGCATGGTGGTGCATGCCTGTAGTGCCAGCTACTTGGGAGGCTGTGGCAGGAGGATTGCTTGAGCCCAGGAGTCTGAAGTTGCAGTGAGCCATGATGATGCCACTGCACTCCAGCCAGGGCAACAGAGTGAGACTCTGTCAAAAAAAGCAAAAAAATTACAGAGTCACTGAGCTGTCCCTAACCAGAGATGAGGTGGGAGGATTATGTTGCATCTGCTTCTGACTGTCTACAAATTCTACCCATCCTTGATGGCATAGCCACAAAGCATTTCCTTATTATTCCAACTATTAATATATTACTGCTGACCCGGACCTGTAATCTTGTAATTACTTTTTCATGAATACATAATATATTATGAATACATAATTTATCACCCCAACTCCACTGTAGGGTAAGCCTACCAAGGCTTGATTATGACAGAGGAGAAGACAGCATAACCGCAGCACCTGTCAAGTTATTGTTAACTCTTAAAGGGACCATCACCATCACCACCAACAAATATTTGCTCCCACCACGACAGATACTGTGAGTGGATAGGGACTTAAAGGCCACCTCGTTTATAAAGATTTTCTCAGTTTCTCCAGCTAAATTTTTTCCTGCATGTTCTACCTCTTTTATGGCATTTATTCCATTATATAATATATTACAATTTGTACTTTCTCTTTAACACCAATCTCAGATTTCTGGTTGTAAGAGACATGTCTCATGTTTCCTCGTCTCTCTAATAGTAGCTAGTAAGAGAGTTTACATACAAGTGGTTTTTACTAAATGTTTGTGGATGAATGAGTGAATGAACGAAATGCCAAGACCTTAGAGTGGAGTTGGGGTGATAAATTATGTATTCATAATATATTATGTATTCATGAAAAAGTAATTACAAGATTACAGGTCCAGGTCAGCAGTAATATATTAATAGTTGGAATAATAAGGAAATGCTTTGTGGCTATGCCATCAAGGATGGGTAGAATTGGGAAAAAAATGAAGAAAGACATTTCAAAATAATAAATGAATGAATGATTGAGCATCTAATATATGCAAGGCGTTGTGTCAGACCTTGAAGATACACGAGTGAAGAAGACTGGTATAGGCCGGGCGCGGTGGCTCACGCCTGTAATCCTAGCTCTGGGAGGCCGAGGCGGGTGGATCGCTCGAGGTCAGGAGTTCGAGACCAGCCTGAGCAAGAGTGAGACCCCGTCTCTACTAAAAATAGAAAGAAATTATCTGGCCAACTAAAAATATATATACAAAAAAATTAGCCGGGCATGGTGGCTCATGCCTGTAGTCCCAGCTACTAGGGAGGCTGAGGCAGTAGGATCGCTTAAGCCCAGGAGTCTGAGGTTGCTGTGAGTTAGGCTGATGCCACGGCACTCACTCTAGCCCGGGCAACAAAGTGACACTCTGTCTCAAAAAAAAAAAAAAAAAAAAAAAAAGACTGGTATATAGTCCTGTCCCTCATGGGAGGTAGCTACAAAAGAAGCACACAAGTAATTATACAATGAAAATTATTGTAATAATACTGTGATATTGTGAAATACGTATTTGGTCTTTGTCCCATTTCCTGACATACAGTTCCTAGAAACCCTTGTAGATAGGGGTGCTAGGGGTATCTTTTGTTCTGATATTTGGTCTTTGACCCCAGTTCCTGACACAGAACTCCTAAGACCTTTGTCATGTCCTGAGTGATAGGAGTGTCTGACACAAAGCTCCTAAATCCCCTGGAATTTCCTAGTTGATGGGAGCATTTTTTGTTCTAAGGAGGTGACTCTTGGCAGACTCTCGGATACCCTCAAGGATGGTGGCTGGTTGCCGGGGGGAGCCAATGATGTAATAAGAGGGTTGGAACTTTCAGTTCCACCCCTGAGTTGATATTGGTGGCCAATGATGTAATGGATCACACCAACATAACGAAGCCTCCATAAATACTCAAGGCCTGGGTTCAGAGAGCCTTCTGGATAGCTCAAGACATGGAGGTTACTGGAGGGCGGTGTGCCCAGAAAGGCGTGGAAGCTCTGCGTCCCTTCCCACATACCTTGCCCTATGCATCTCTGCCATCTGGCTGTTACTTTGTGTCCTTTGTAATATCCTTTGTAACAATTAACTGACATAGGTAAGGAAAGTGTTCCCCTCAGTTCTGTGAGCCACTCTGGCAAATTAGCGGAACAGAGGAGGGTGTCATAGGAACCCTGATTCACAGCAGGCCACAACAGGGGGCTTGCGATTGCCATCTGAAGTGGGGGCAGTCTGGTGGGACTGAGCCCTCACCCTGTGGGATCTGACGCTATCTGCAGGCAGATAGTGTCAGAATTGAATTGCATTATAGGACACCCAGCTGGTGTCTGCTAGAGAATTGATTGCTTGATTGGTGTGTGGGAAAAAACTCCCCCATGTATCTGGTGTCAGCAGTGTTGATGTGATGTGTAAGAGTAGGGGGGAGAAAACCCTTTGGTTACTTCCTCTATCCACTCAGACCTACAAAGGACAAACAGTGTGCAGTGAGGTTGTATACCAGGGGGACTTAATTTGGGGGCCCCACCTTAGGGTGACATGTAGGCAGAAACCTGCAGAATGAGCTGTGATCATCTAGGCATATCCATTTCGTAAAGCTGCTGCAACAAATGACACAGACTTGGTGGCATAAAACACTATAAATTTATTCTCTTACAGTTCTGGAGGCCAGAAGTGCAAAATTAAGGTGTTGGCAGGGCCATGCTCCCTGGCAAGGGCCATCCTCCCGCTGAAGCCTCCAGGGGAGGATCCTTCCTTGTCTCTTCCAGCTTCCAGTGGCTCCTGGAGTTCCTTGGCTTGTGGCTGCATCATTGAATCTCTGCCACTGGCTTCATATGGCCTTTGTCCCCTCTGGGTCCTCTCCTTTGGGTCTGTGTGTCTCAAAGCTTCCTATCCTTTCTCTTGTAAGAACATCAGTCATTGGATTTAGGGTCTTCCCTAAATCCAGGATGATCTCATCTCAGGATCTTTTACTTAATTATATCTACCTATCTATCCATTAATACAAAGACCTTATTTCCAAATTAGGTCCCATTTCGCAGGTACTGGGAGTTCGGACTTGAACCTGTCTTTTGGGGGACACAGTTCAACCCACTACATGGAGTGGATGGATACCCCGGAGGAAGGGAAGGCGGCAGAGCCTCCTATAAGAGAGGAAGAAGTGTGTCTGAAGAGCCTGCTACGGAAAGTAACATGACATTTTTATTCAAGAAATAGAAAGGAGTTCTTCCATCTAAGCATATATCACCTAGTTATGTTTATAACCGCTTCCTCCCGAGGCCCCATTAAAAGGACAGAAGATGAACTTGAAATGTACAAATTCACAAGGATAAAGAAAAAACAGACACAACCATGGAGGAGTGATGTCAAATTTTTGGAATATAGTAACAGATAAAGGAGTGATAACTGATGTTAATAGAGCAGAGAGAGCTGAACTCTCTCTGTATCAGAGGATGGTGAAAAGGAGTAAACCCATTTACCACAAAACCACAGAGAGGGTCAGTGACTGAAGGCCCAGGAGCACGGGGAGGTAAGTGTACACGATGGGGCTGAAACCGATGATGAGTCAAAATCTGTACATAAAACAGATTCCCGGCCGGGCGCGGTGGCTCACGCCTGTCATCCTAGCCCTCTGGGAGGCCGAGGCGGGTGGATCGCTCGAGGTCAGGAGTTCAAGACCAGCCTGAGCGAGACCCCGTCTCTACTAAAAAAATAGAAATAAATTATCTGGACAACTAAAAAAATATATATAAAAAAAAAAAATTAGCCGGGCATGGTGGCACATGCCTGTAGTCCCAGCTACTCGGGAGGCTGAGGCAGGAGGATCGCTTAAGCCCATGAGTTTGAGGTTGCTGTGAGCTAGGCTGATGCCACGGCACTCACTCTAGCCCGGGCAACAGAGCGAGACTCTGTCTCAAAAAAAAAACAAAAAAAAAAAAAACAGATTCCCAAGTCCCTCTCCCCATGTTGCTAGGCAATCTCCCATCCTCTAGCCCAGCAATCTCCAAACTTTTTGTCACCAGGGACCGTTTTTATGGAAGACAATTTTTCCATGGACCGGGGAGGACAGGGATGGTTTGGAGATGAATCAGGCGAATCACATTTATTGTGCACTTTATTTCTATTAATATTACATTGTAATATATATTGAAATAATTACACAACTCACCGTAGGCTGGGGACCCCTGCTCTAGCCCCTCTAGTCCCTGCAGGACACCAGAGGTTCATAATTTGGAAAAATTGAATCAGAGAAGTTCTATGCTTGAGGACACCAGGCAGAATGGAAGGTGGGAGTCAGGTGTAGGACTGCTAGAGGCAGAATTAGTGAGAGTCCTCACATCGGAAAGCAGAGCCCCCTGAGCTGCCAGCGACCTTTCCCTGTTCACCTCTCAGAATGGTGACAAGCAAGGTTATACCTTCCAGTCAAAAAAACAGAGGATTCTGGCCGGGCACAGTGGCTCACACGTGTAATCCCAGGACTTTGGGAGGCCAACAAGGCAGGGTTGCTTGATGCCAGAAGTTTGAGACCAGCCTGAGCAAGACCCCGTCTCTACAAAAAATAGAAAAATTAGCTGGGTGTGGTTGCATGCACCTGTCGTCCCAGCTACTCAGGAGGCTGATGCAGGAGGACCAGGAGTTGGAGATTGCAGTGAGCTATGATGACGCGACGAGCAAGACCTGGTCTCAAAAAAAAAAAAAAAAAAAAAAAAAAAACAAACCAAAAAACCAAAACCAAAACCAAAAAGGACAATCAAGGGTCCCCTATCCATTGGAAAAAAGCCAGTATCATGAAATACAGAGACTAAAATACAGAAAAGCAACTCAGAGAAAGTAGATATTATAAAAGCAGATGAAAACTTTATAACTATAATTAGTATCCTCAGAGAAATCAGAGAAGAACGATACTCCACATACTCCATCCATGAAATAACAACACCTTCATTTAAAAGTCAAAGACAAGAAAGAGTAGAAATTAAAAATGCGAGAGAGGAAATAAAAACCATATAGGGTTGGAAGATAAAGTCAGGAAAATATAAAACATACAATAGAAAGGCAAAGAGAACATAAGAGTAAATCTGACATAAAGGAGTTTCAGAAAGGGAAAAAAATTTTTTTAAAGAAATAATGCGAAACAAAATTCTCTGAACTAAGTTTGCAGAATGCAACTGTCCCCTAAGTTCCTAGGATAATGAATACAGAAACACTGACCCCAAGTATAGCTCACAAACTCTCCTCTTGTCTGTATCTCTCTAGTTATGTTGGCTATTTGAAGCTTGTTCCAATGTAAATTCTGTTCCCATGGGAACAACATACAAGAAACTGATTTTTTGTGTGTTAATAATGGGTTGCTTTTACCCCTTTATACTTGAAAGTCAGTTTTATTGCAGATAAAATCTTTGACTCGTGTTTTCTTTCCTTGGGCATCTTAAATATGTTATTCCATTTTCTTTTGGTACAAACCATTGCTGACAAAAGTTTGATGATCATCTAATTTTCTTTCCTTTATATCCTTTGCTTTTTTTTTTTTTGCCTAGAACCCCGAAGAATTTTATCTTTTAAAGCCTGGTACTTTTTCTAGAATGTTCCTTGGCATTGGTGATTCTCATGTTGATAGGTACATGGTGTGTTCTTTCAATATGTAGTTTTAAATTGCTTTTTTAAAAAATTTTAGACAAAGTTTCTTAAATTATAGATTTTAATATTTGTTCTGTCCAGCTTGGCTTACAGGGGCAGGCCTCTTGTTTGTGCCCGCGGCTGGACTGGACGAAACCCTTTCCCAACTTCAGAAGCTGTTGTAAATTTGATCCCCTGGGAATACCTGTTAGCTACTGAGGTTCTCTTATTTCAAGGCCTGTGGGAGCCCCGTTGCTTCTCTTTGCCTTTCTCCTGCATAAATGCAGATACTACGCAGGTCTCAGGGCTGCTGGTGGTTTATCCTACCTGATGGCCTTTGGGCTCCGTGGGGATATCTCGTTACCTAGTTTTGTTTTTGACTGTGCTATGTAATTACTTTAACTGTTTATAGAAGGGGATTTGGGGGGATTCAAAAGCTATGCTGCTGCTGTTGTCTTCCCAGCATCCCCTTCACTGGAAGAAAGAGAAAACCCTAAAATTTTCAGAATGGATCAAGAAATGTGTCATAGGTAGAAGCAATAATGCTGGAGGCAAGAAAGCAGAGAAGAAATGTCTTTGAATGTTAAGGGAAAATATTTTTAACCTAGATACTCTCTACCCAAGTAAACTCCCAGAAAAGTAGAAGAGGACTGACTGTAGGGTGTGTTGGGAACTTTTGTTTTAAGTTTTGTGGTTTTTTTTTTTTAAACTTTTTAAAGACAGGGTCTTGCTCTGTTGCCCAGGCTGGAGTGCAGTGGTGCAATCATAGCTCACTGCAGCCTCAAACTCCTGGGCTCAGGAGGCTGAGGCAGGAGGATCTCTTGAGCCCAGGAGTTTGAGGTTGTAGGGAGCTATGATGATGGCACTGCACTCTAGCTCAGGTGACAGAGATCCTGTCTCAAAAAAAAAAAGAAGCCACCTTTTCCTCTCCCATGATAATCCATTAACCCATTAATCCATGAATCTATGAGGGCAGAGCCCTTGTTCATTTATGAGGGCAGAGCCCTCAGGATCCAATCACCTCTTAAACACGGAGTGATGAGATTGGATTTCTGTTTCCAAGAGCTCACTTGATGATACCATTTCTGTTATTTTTAATAATATGTACATAATTGCTCTAAGCAAACTAGGAACAGAGGAGAATCTCCTCAACTTGATAAAGAACATCTACAAAAAAACTAACGTCATGTTGAAGTTCTAATCCCTAGTACCTCTGAATGGGACTGTATTTGGGAATAGAGTCTTTGAAGGGATAATTAAGTTAAAATGAAGTCATTCAAATGGACCCTAATCTAATATGACTGGTGTCATAAGAAAAGGAAATTAGGACACAGACAGGCACAAGAGAAAGACCACATGAAGACACAGGGAGAAGACAGCCATCCACAAGCCAAGTATAGTGGCCTCAGAAGAAACCAATGGGCTGAAAACTTGATTTCAATATGTTACCTCCAGAATTGGGAGGCAATAAATTTCTGTTGTTTAAGCCACTCAGTTTGTTACGGCAGCCCTACACACTAATACAGTGAGAGACTAGATCAGGATCAAAGCAAGGATGTCCCCTTTCACCACTCCTATTCAATACCCCACTGAAAGTCTTAGCTAATGCAATAAGACAAGAAAAGGAAATACAATTATACAGATTTGGAAAGAAGAAATGAAACTGTCTTTGTTTGCAGGTAAAAGGATTGTCTATGTAGAAAATTCCAAAGACTCAAAAACAACAACCAAAAAAAAAAAAAAAAAACAAAGAAACCAAAACTCCTGTAGCTGTAATAAGTGATTATAGCAAGGTTTCTGGATACAAGGTTGATATAAAATGTTAATTGCTTTCTTATATACTAGCAATTGGAATTTGAAATTTAAAATAGAATGCATTTACATTAGCACCAAAAAAGTGAAGCACTTAAGTATAAATCTAACAAAATATGTACAAGATCTATATGAGGAAAACTATGAAGTTCTGATGAAAGAAATCAAAGATGCAAATAAATGAGAAAATATCCCATGTATATAGATAGAAATATTGTCTCAATATTGTCAAGATGTCAGCTCTTTACCAACTGATTCAATTCCTAATGGATCAATTTCCCAATGATCTATAGATTCAATGCAGTCCCAATCAAAATCCCAGCAAGTTATTTTATGGATATACATACAGGCTTTTGCATATGCATGAACTATATCTAGAAAGATTCATTAGAAATTGCTGACTGTGGGGGCTGACCCTAGAGGAAAGGATGGATGGATAGAAAGAATGTGAGCAGGTGAATGAAGGGTCAGGTGAAAACACCTGCCCAAAGCTGCTTGTTTGCTGAGTGCAAAGGTTAGCTGAAAACAGCTGACCCGTATGGAAGTTGTTCAAGAAATTAGCAAAGGGCCCTGACCCTTTGCACGTGTCCTTGGAAATAAACATGGGGAGGAATGTAGCTGAGGAGGCCATTTTCTCCTTCAGATTTTGGCCTCTTCCCTTCTCTGTAAACACTGTGTATTTCAGGTAATTATTCATTCCTTTGCTACCAAGCTCAGGAGCGAAAAGCAGCCACAATGCTAACAATTGTCTCTGGGGTGAGGAGCAGGGGGTCTGTTGGGAGACTTGCCTTTACACATTTTGTACCGTGTGCATGTACGTGGACAAAAAAATTTAGGCTAGAAAAGAATTTATACTAGGTTCACAGAGCTAGTAAGAAATAAAAAGGGACTAAATCCAGGTCTTCTGAACTGTAAGCCCAAAGCTTTTTTTCCCACTATCCCACTCTGTGAAGGTGGATCAGAGAATGGGGTGGTGTGGGGTGGTAGGTGTGAGAAGGAGGGATGGAGAGAGCCCGTGGCAGGACCGGGAACGGGCTAGGTGGAGTGCGGGGCCGGGGAGTGTGGACGTCACCCTGTAGATCAGGCAGAGTTTTCTACAGGAGGGGATTTGATCAAAGTAACAGGGGCTTCACTCCTCTTCTCTTTGACCACTGCCCAGAAATCCACCCAGTCGGGCTTCAAAGGGGTGATTCAGGAAAAAGAGCAAATCTTATTCTGTTTGTGCTGCTATAACAGACGGCCGCAGACTGCGGCATTTATAAACAACAGACATGTACTTGTCATAGTTTGGAGGCTGGGAAGCCTAAGATCAAGGCAGCGGCAGATTCGCCAGCAGAGGTGGTGTCTGATGAGGGCTCTGTGCTTCAAAGATGGCTCGTTTTTGCCCTGTCCCCACAGGGCAGAAGGGCACAGGGAGTTCGCTTGAGCCTCCTTTTTAAGGGCACTAATCCCATTGACTAGGATGGAGCCCCGGTGACTTAACCACTTCCCAAAGGCCCCGCCTCTTAATACTACTACATTGGGAATTAGGTTCCAACGTAGGAATTTTGAGGGACACCAAAATTCAGACCATCGCAGAGGGATTCTGCAAGGATTGAAAACGTAAGATATAGATAGACGAGATTCTCTTTTAGCAGAAGCTCATTTGCATAAGCCTCGAAGGGCTCCAGGGGTCCCGGGGAACACATAGTAGCACAGAAAGTAACAGAGGGACGACTTGTGGTAGCTGAGGAGAGAGCGTACGTGTAACCAATGAGCAATTAGGAGCCAGGGACAAGGTGTGCGAAAACGCGTCAGGAGCAATTGCAATGTTCCTGACTACCCTTTCGTACTGATGGCTTTTTCTCTTGTACAAAAAATTAAGGAAGTTGCTTTCGAATTAGAATTACTTTTCAGTGTTATGAAAAAATCCAGGATCTCAGAGTCACTGCATTTCTACATGTAAGCCCGGCGTAATGCGATCATTTGCATTTATATAGCAGCATTTATCTGAGGCAGAAATGTACTTCTCCAGCATTAACTCATTAATCCTCCTCATGTCCTTGGGGAGGAGCTGGTAAGCCTGATTATCTCCATTTCACAAACAAGAAAAATGGAGCCACTGAGAAGACAAGTGATTTGGGTGAGAATAGGTTGAGTCTATATAGGGAATTAATACTAGCACTAAAAGTCTCTTGCAAGTGAGTTATAGATGATTGGTTCAACACAATTTGCTGTTCAGATGCCTCAAAAATGTTTAATAAATGAATATCTTACTTTGGCTTTCTAACCAATAGGATATGATGATTATTCAGGTTTTATTCACCCTGACTGATGAATAACAAAAATTGTCCCATGCGATTTAAAGCCACATTTCTCCCTGAACTACTAACTCTAGAGCCCGGGACCCTATGAAAGGAATTACAAGATCAGGGTAATAATAAGAGAAAGTTCCTTGGTTTAAATAGGTTATTTGCAATTTGCTTTGGTTTTTGCACTCCTCAATTGTCAAATTTTAAGATAAGGATTTGGGTGCAAGTAGTTTATTCAGAGGTTATCCCAGGGAGCACGTGGGGGAAGTGGGGAAACAAGGGAAGAGAGAAAAGTTGATAGAAGGTTCCCTAATGCGTAGGTTACACCTGTGGGCAATGCTCTCTGCAAGGGACCCTCTGTGAGACTGTACACTGCGCCTCAGAATTGTCTCCCCCAGGGGTAAGGGAGTTGGGTTTTTTACTCACCACCTCTCGTCTCTTTTCAGATGTGCACTGCACCTTGGACGCTTCTGTTCTGCTCTGTGCTCAGGGTGAGCAGCTCCTGCAGCCACAGAAAGCCCTCAGATGGAGAAGCTCCCACCAAAATATCACATCTAGAACTGCTGGCAATGATTTCTGGTCTCAATTAAAATTTACCAATATTGCATAATCCTGGAATTCTGTGTTTTCTGATTTCCAAGATGACGCTGGGTGGATTCTTCCTTGGGTTGGCACAGCTGTTAATGAGAAAAGACAAGCCCCTGTCTGTTCTGCCATACAAATGCATCTTAGGTAGCATTTCTGTACTTTAAACACGACTCTCGGGGATGAGCCTTCCCAATCCTGACCATTGTTGGCCTAATGGAATAGTGATGGCAAGATCCTCATTTTTTTTTTTTTTTTTTGAGACAGAGTCTTACTCTCTTGCCCTGGGTAGAGTGCAGTGGCATCATCATAGCTCACTGCAGCCTCAAACTCCTGGGCTCAAGCGATCCTCCTGCCTCAGCCTCCCAAATAACTAGGACTACAGCCATCTGCCACCATGCCTGGATAATTTTTTGTATTTTTAGTAGAGATGGGATCTCACTCTTGCTCAGGCTGAACTCAAACCCCTGACCTCAAGCGATCCTCCCACCTGGCCCTCCCAGAATGCTAGAATTACAGGCGTGAGCCAATGAGCCTGGCCCAAGATCCTCATTTTAGCATGGAGGCAAAGGTAATATGCTATCTAGACATAGGGCTATTTTCTGCTTGGTGCTTAAATCATATGGATTATATCAGACAGTTTTGTGAAGAAGGGAAATAAAGTCATTTGGGGTGGTGAGGTAGATTCATGTCATATCTCTGTTAACTCTCTCGGGTGGTGTCTGCTTACTGTTGTACCACACTCTTCCTGGGCATCTGTGTGCTTTCTAGTCAGGGTCAGACATTAAGAAGTATTAAGAGCTCTGTGTGTGTGTGAAGAGGTGTCTGTGTGTTTTCAGTGATAATCCAAAGGCAAAGTCAAATGAGTGTGTTAGCCATCTTGCATTATCCATGCTATGTTTACTCCAAAAGCCAATCGTTCATGCCATATCTGCTTGGTTTGGTAGCCTTCCTCATAGGTGAACAGAGGGTACCAAGAAAGACATAGAAGGTATAATTATGTAATTCTAACCAGTGGAAGTCAGCTTCCTCCTTTACCCAGAGAAACAATCTGAGGAGGTGGTGAAGCACAGAACCACTGACATAGACTCAATCACTATAATTCACATGCTGAATATTCTCATTTTGCAACATTTAGTAGTCCATTATGTTAGCTGCTGGGAGTGGAAGAAAGGAGAAAGGGAATGGAAATGTAGCCTTTTTATCCCTTCAGAAATCAATTCTAAATGGAAATCACAAGGGTACATTAGTCTCTCAAGAATATTGGCCAAAAAGAGAAGGAGAAAGACAGAATGGGAGTATAAAAAGATGCAGGATCAAAAAACTAACTCGCAAGCAAGCAAGCAAGCATTCTATCCTCATGGGATATTTTCAAATGAAATTAGGATATTTTGTTTCTGCCGTTAGTCTTTAAATGTTTCCTTTGGTTTTGTTTTTTTTGGCAAAAATGTCCCAGTCTGTATCTTATACCCCACACTCTCACTCCATGTGGGTTAGGTGGGGCTGACTCTGTCCTGCTCTAGGGGTGAGCACACATCCCACGCCCCGATAGTCAGAACAGTCCATCCCCCTAACTATAGGAATTGGCTCTAATCCAAGTCAGGCGAATGAAATCAGTGCCAGGATTTTCACTGGGACTATTGGGAGAGAGTTACCCTCTTTCTGGTGTGGTTGCTAAGGTGACAGGAGGTAAGCCTGGAGCTGTGGTCACCATTTTTACCAGCATCGGTGGGACAACCTGCGTGAGAATGAAATTAACATAGAGGAAGGCATGACCAATAGGAAGAGACAGAAATTATAATGACGTTGAATATCTGAATCCAGCCATACCTGAAATATAAAATTTATTACTTGACTTTTGAGTGATGTGAACCGGTACTTTTCTCTTTTCTGGTATGGACAAATTGAGTTTCTTTTCTTGTGCTTGAGAACCAAAGAGTTCTAATATAATCTGCTATTGATTAATGGCTGCTTCTTTCCATTGATCTATTTGACTGATAAGCGTATTTTTAACATAAACTCAGCCTTTTTTCATTGTGGTAAAATATACAAATTATAAAATTTGCCATTTTTACTGGTTTTAAGTGTACAATTTAGTGACATTAACTACATTCACGATGTTGTACAATCATCATCACGGTCCCCTCAGCTCAGCCTGTTTAAGGAAAGCAACGTTTCAGCTAAATTTTCTTCTTTGTAATCTACTTCCTAAGAGGTCTAGCCGATTACACTAACGCTGGATCAAAACCATTATGTGAAATTAACTTCCAAAAGCAATGCTTGTGGGGCAAAGAAATAAGCCATCCCCAGATCACAGAGGAGCTATTTCTCCTAGATACAGATTCAGGGGACACAATCTTGTTGCACCCTGAATACCTCTTAGACTAATATTAGTATTGTAGAAGGGCCCAGAACAAGGGAAGCCTTATTAAGTAATAAGCTAGATTAAGACTCAAAATCAGAGACAGAAATGGATGTCTAAACACCATTGGATTCCCATTGGCAAGTCAAACCACTCTAAGTCCTTGATCCTATGATTTGCAGTACTCTTACCCTTTGGAATCATTTAAAAGGAACTTTGAAAGCATTTAAAAACTCAGAGAAATGGAGGGTACAAGGCACTGAAGTGAAATTGTTGCTGGGAAATACCTATTAGAATGTTGTACTAGAATGTTGGCCTCGTGGGGTGTGTTTGTGTGTGGGTGTCTCTGTCCATCTGTCTGGTGGAAGGATGGGGAAGCAGTGTTTAGAGAGACTGGATAAGGGGACCAGCTCAGGTTTCATCTGAGTAGACTAAGGTGGCCTTAGTTTAGAATCCTAAGGGAATAGTTCCAAGTGGTCTGTTACTTCCCAGCCTTCAAATATGCCTCTTTCCTTTTCTCTTTCTATTGTCCTATCCTCCTATCTCCTGACCGGTTTTCTCTCCAACATGTGCCCTTGTCTCTTTCTTCCTTTCTTTGGCCTCAGTCCTGTACTCAGTATGACAGACAGTGACAGGCACCCTTGAAGCATGTCCCCAGAGCTCCTTAGAACTCCAAAGTGAATCCATTCAGTTTAAGAATCACCTTGGTTTCCCAAAGAAACTCAAGATTTACCCTGTTCTTATGACTAGTTGCAGGGGAGTTTAGAAGTCATGTCTTGCACTATTACATGTGCAAGAAATTTTCTTGTAGATATCAGATTATTATAATTTTAGGATTCTGATATTTCACAGCCCTCAGGCATCTTTCAATGGAAGATATGGGAGAAATGATAATGGTCAAGAGTTCTTACTAACAGTGAGTATAATTTTTTTCAAGTCTTAATGGGCACTAGAAGGAACTGGTGATCAAAGGCTCTTGAGAGTAATTCACAATGATTAAAATATCTGTCCTACTTGCTACTCCTCATAAAACTATTTTGTGATGTTGGAGTTACTATGTTGAATTCTGATTTGGTTAATGTGTTGCAGATGTTGGAAACACTGTACCACACCCCTGTGAAAAGAGTAAGGGTTTTCTCTGAAAGGATCAATTATTCCTGGTGTCATTTATCCAACTGGCCTTAACTCAATAAATCAGAACTTAGAAAATATAATAGGGAACATGTGTCCTATTTGGGGCCTTGTTCTTTTTAGGGATAGATTGTTTTTTCTTTTTCATTTTTTAAAAGAATCTTAACAATCAAAAGAATAGATTTTTTTAAATTTCAGAATATTACAGGGGCACAAATGTTTTGATTACATGATTTGCTTTTGTGTAGTTTGACTCAACGTTATAAGTGTGCCCATCACCAAGGTAGTGTGCATTGTGCCCGTTAGGTGTAAATTTACCTGTCCCCTCCTACCTCGTCCCACCTACTTGGTTTCTGTTAAGTTTTACTACCATATGTGCACATGGGTGTTGATCAATTAGTTCCAATTTATAGTGAGTACATGTGGTGTTTGTTTTACCATTCTTGTGACATTTCACTTAGAAGAATGGTCTCTAGTTCATCCAGGTTGTTACAAAAGGTACTAGTTCACCATTTTTATGGCTGCATAGTACTCCATAGTGTATATATATATATATATATATATATATATATATATATATATATATATATATATATACACCACATTTTATTAATCCACTCATGTATTGATGGGCACTTGGCTTGTTTCCACATCTTTGCAATTGTGAATTGTGCTGCAATAAACATTTGAATGCATGTGTCTTTTTGATAAAATGACTTTTTTCCTTTGGGTAAATACCCAGTAGTGGGATTGCTGGATCAAATGGTAGATCTACTTTAGTTCTTTGAGGTATCTCCATACTATTTTCCATGGAGGTTGTAGTAATTTTCAGTCCCACCAGCAGTGTATGAGTGTTCTCTTCTCTCCACATCCACACCAGCATCTGTTGTTTTGGGACTTTTTGATAAAAGCCATTCTCACTGGGGTTAAGTGATATCTCATTGTGGTTTGGATTTGCATTTCCCTGATGATTAGAGATTTTGAGCATTTTTTCATGTTTCTTGGCCACTAGTCTATCTTATTTTGAAAAGGGGGTTCTGTTCATGTCTTTTGCCCACCTTTTTATGGGGTTGTTTGATTTTTTCTTGCTGATTTGATTGAGTTCTTTATATTAATAGATTCTGGTTATCAGCCCTTTATCGGATATATAGCATGCAAATATTTTCTCCCATTCTGTCTATTCACTCTACTGATTGTTTCCTTGGCTGTACAGAAGCTCTTTAGTATAATCAAGTCCCATTTGTTAATTTTTAAATTCTGATTCCCTTTGGGGACTTTTTAATAAATTCTTGATTGTAAAGAGGGTTTTCAAAAGAAGCAGAAGTGTTCAATGTTGGGAGTGGAGGGTTTTCTGAGGGCAGCCATTTCCTGGAACAAATGATCAGTGGGGTGCATTTTTGTGGTCAGAGTGTCATGATGGTCCGTTGGGGGGGAAACTGCCATGGCAGGCAGTCTCTCCATCAGTAGTTTGGTCCTTTTCTTTGCTGAATATTAATAGTGTTTCATTTTGCATAATATATATCATTCCATAGTAAACCATAGTTTGTTTATTCATTGATAAATTCTCTTGTAAGAAAACTCAGTATATAGCCAATAAATTTGCCAAACTGTTAAGTTAGGAGACTATTATTCATATCACAAGGGGATTTATTTTTCAATTTCAAAAGGACTTTCTTCAGAGATCCTTTAACTAGGAATGACCCTAGCAGCCCTTAAAATGTAGATTCATTAAATATTTACAGAAAGTCAATTTATATGTTTTTTTAATGTAAAGATTTTATCCATATATTAGGGTTCTCTTCCAGAAGACCCTTGGTTAAATTTATTTTTATGGTCCAGGACTCATAATATTAATACATTTAATGGCTTTTCCTCCTCTCTTGGGGAAAAAAATAGAAATATGAAACTCTGATTATTAACTATTAATAGTTTCTCAAGCAAGTCTCATTAATTGTACTAATATTTGTACTAATTGTACTAATATAAATACTAGTGTTAGTACTAAGGAATAGAGAGGGACCTACCTATTGAACCTTTCTTAACTCAGGTAATAGAGCTATGATTAAATGCCATGATTACCTGTCTTTTCTGCATTGGAATGTTTTTTAAAAGGATCAACATGCTTTACCCCTTTGAAGTAGGGGGAAACTCTTGCAGATAAGAACTACTGTATTTGTTTGTTAAATGGAATGTAGGAAGAGCTAGATCTAATTAAAAGTATGAAAATAGTAAGGACTCCCTTAAGCAGAAGGCTAAAACTAATGTGATAATACCCGAATGTTGTTTAACTTTGTTTTGGTTAGTGAATAAATAGGTATTAACATTTTTTTTTTATTGGCCTCTGAGTCTTTTTGTATTTTAAAACTTTTTGCTATAATTTATTTAAATGCACCACAATTAGGCCTACTCCAAAAAAGAGTCATCTCTGATTTCAGCAAGTGCTTAGCATAGGTATTAATTGATTCTCTTACATTTGTCTTTCATAAATCATCACTTCTGAGCAAGGAGAAGAACAATAATTTCCAAGATTGTATTATCTACTTACAAATACTCAAGTGATTGCTGTCTCAGATTTCTCCTTGATCAAGAGCCTACATTTTACATATCTTTCTTTAAAAAAACAGTAAATTATTTAGCATTGTTATTTTCATGTAACCAATGCTTATGTGCTAGGTGTCAGAGATACAGTAGCGAAAGATCAATAAGCTTATCGCAAAACAAGTTGAAAATACTGTAAATGAACAGTTTCCAAGTGAGAAATTCATCAAGTTGAGATTTTGCTTTTGGGAAAAAGCTGCAGATAAGTGAGAAATAAAGATCTAAGGTAAGATTTTTTAAGGAAAGGCATTCACCGTGACCTCCGCAAGCTTGAAAAGGAAGTTCTGTGGTTGAGAAGCTGGTATGTAAGATTAAAATAATCATCCTTTAGAATAATTCCTATTCCCTCACCCTAGGATGGAGCATTGTTTGTAAGATACAACGCACAAAGAGTGGCATTCCTTAGACTTAAAAGCAAGATGGAAGATGTAGCCTGTTTTTTTGTGCAAGAAATTCAAAGAACATAAGGAGCAAAGGGCAAAACAAATTTGATTTATCTTCCTAGAAAAAGTGAATGTTGTTTGAAATTATCCTTTCGGGGGAAAATCGGCAAAAATCAAGCTTGAAGAAAATTTTTTTTTAATGAATCAATTTTCTTCACTCCAACAACTTTCTACCATTTAATGATGAGAGGGTGAAAGTTAGCCTCAAATGCAAATGCTAAGTCCTTACACTGACCTGTTTCTACAGCCATCTAATCAGCAGGCCAATAATGTCCAGGATGGGTGGGGATTGCCCTGGAAGACAAGAGCCATCCCTTGCTGTTTAAGTGACTGTTCATGCTGGCAGCAATTTTCACAACAGGAGGAAAACTCAAGTTGGAAGGAAAGAAAAGTTCCTTTCCATTGTTATTTGTTATATTGTTACATCCTCTGTAATGCCAAAAATAATCTGCTGAAAAGTAGTAGGGGAGGTCGGGCATGGTGGCTCACGCCTGTAATCCTAGCACTCTGGGAGGCCAAGGCGGGTGGATCGCTTGAGGTCAGGAGTTCGAGACCAGCCTGAGCAAGAGCGAGACACTGTCTCTACTAAAAATAGAAAGAAATTATCTGGCCAACTAAAATATATATAGAAAAAAAATTAGCCAGGCATGGTGGCACATGCCTGTAGTCCCAGCTACTGAGGAGGCTGAGGCAGTAGGATCGCTTAAGCCCCGGAGTTTGAGGTTGCTGTGAGCTAGGCTGACGCCATGGCACTCATTCTAGCCAGGGCAACAAAGTGACACTCTGTCTCAAAAAAAAAAAAAAAAAAAAAGACAGAAAAGTAGTAGGGGGAAAAAATCTAACAGATAACTGGTATTTGTTTTTAAAAAATATTTTTTAATGAATTGACTACAATTATTTCTGCGTTCAGTGGAAACAATTTGAGATTTACTGATGAACAGACTGCTAAGCCCATTAGTTGATAAACCACATGATGGTTCCATGTTGCGGTGATGGTGATAGAAGCTATTAATTATTGAGTGTTTACTATGTGCTGGGCATTATTCTGCATCTAATCCCATGTCAACCTAAAATAATCAGAAGGGTCAGAGTCTAGTTTAAAGAGAGTTTATGCAAGGGCAAAAGTTTAAGGATAGCCACTCAGGAAGCACAGGGTCCAAAGAATGGAAGTGTAGAAGTTTGGGGTTGTTTATATAGAGAAAATTTAGGAAGCTTAGCAGAATTTCAACATCTTTCTATAAAAGGTTTAATGCATAGGTGCAATGAACTGATTAGTGAAGGTGGTCTTTTTCTTTTGGAAAAGGTATATTTAACATTCCACACTGAAGATGTAACAAGTCATGGGGTCATTTGCGCCATCTGGTCTGAGTTAGGCACAGAACAATAAAGGAGGCAGTTAATCTATAACAAAGATCAGCGATTGGAAGGGAAAAGGCTGCCTCTGGTCTCTCCTAGTCATTTATAGCAGGGGTCCCCAACCTATGGCGAGTTGCATAATTATTTCATTATATATTACAATGTAATAATAATAGAAATCAAGCACACCATAAATGTAATGAGCTTGAATCATCCCCAAACAATCTGCCCCTCCCTGGTCCACAGAAAAATTGTCTTCCATGAAGACAGTCTCTGGTGACAAAAAGATTGGGAACCTCTGATTTACAGAATAAGAACAATGGGGAAGAGAGTTAATCTGTAAGAAACAGAAATTGCAAACTTAACTTCCCCCCAGCATACTTTTATTTTCTTTTACACCCACAATAACCTAATGAAGTAGACATTATTGTTGTCTTCATTATATTATGAGGAAATGAGGCAACGATAAGTTCTTTGTCCAGCATCACACAGCTAATATGCAGTCAGAGCTGGAGTATGAACCCAGGTTGGTAAACTTCAAAGCCATGTGTAAAACATGCCATAGAAGAGCTCATCCTTGCCAAAACCTGAATTTGCAAATGCCTGGAAAAACATGTGACTTGATATTAAAAACCTAATAATAGGCCAGGCAAGGTGGCTCATGTCTGTAATTCTAGCACTCCGGGAAGCTGAGGGGGGAGGATGGCTTGAGGTCAGGAGTTTGAAACCAGCTTGAGCCTGAGCAAGAGTGAGACTTCATCTCTACAAAAAATAGAAAAATTAGCTGGGCATGGTGGTGCACAGCTGTAGTCCCAGCTACTTGAGAGGCTGAGGCAGGAGGATTGCTTGAGCCCAGGAGTTTGAGGCTGCAGGAAACTATGATGACACCCAGGTGACAGAGTGAGACCCTGTCTCAAAAAAAAAAGCCTTGGATTTAAATAATCCTTTTTTCCTGAATACTGTATTTTGTGATAGCCAAGCCCACAATGATGTGATTGTCACTTTAGGCTTCTGGGGAAGAAAAAGTCACTTAGGTATTTTGTACCTGGCTACTTGTGTTATCTTTCTCCAGGGAAAATGCAACTGTGATAAGAGAGCAGTTCAAAGTTAGGGAGAAACAGCAACTGAAAGGCAAAGGAGGGGAAGAGGGAAGAACCCTCAAGCAATCTGTGAAAAACTGAGAAGAGTTAGGGGTGAACTGCTGAAAAATCTCACTGCCTGGTGCCCTACGGGCAGCTGCCAATCGGCGTGATATTTTTCATGTTCCTTCTACGCAATGGAAAACCCATGACTTTGCTTTATTTATGAGGCGGCTGAATAGTTTTACTCTAAATGAGTTTTCAGACATCTGTTTGCTTGGTATTTGATTAAAGCAAAGTAATCTCTTCATCAGTCTTCCAGCACCTAATTTTTTCAGCCCTTCAGATTTGTTTTCTTTGTGAATACATTACAACTTTCACCGTCCATGTGTTAAATAAACATTCTAGGAGCCTATTGTTTTGGACTAAGCTCCTGCACTAAGCCCCAGGAGACTAGAGTAAAACTCAAAATGGAGTCACTTATGCTCCAGAACCAAACTATAATAAATTGTTGTCAGACCTTTCAGAAATCAGGAGAGGCAACAGCCTCATTTCCCAAACAGGCCAGTTTCAATCAGCATGATAATAAAGTTCCCTTTGCTTTAATTCTTACAACAAGGTAACCTGATGTCAATCAGTTATTTCTCTATTGTTCTGTTTCCTTGTTCCCACCGTGCAAGGCAAGTAGTCACTTTCAAATGACGAATCCCCTTTTTCATTCCTTGTTTCTGTTTTCTTCAGCCTTTCTCTGTCTATAAAACCAAGCTCCTCTGCTTGGCTCATTTTATTATTTTATTTTACTTATTTTGTTTAATGGAATGAAATGTTGCCAGATTTCAGAATCCCAAACAAAGCCAATCAAGATCTTTAAGCTAACTTGTGATTTTGTCTCTTGACACATGGTATCTATGAATTTGCAGAAATGGAGAAATAGATCATCAAATTTAAGGTATAAGATATGTCCTACCTAATTTATTCTTTCTTTTTAATTATCATTTTCTAAACTTAAATTATACAGCTGTCTATCAAAATGTGCAAATAAAAAATTCCTACCTTGACATGATCAAAATAAAAGATTTTGGTATACAACTAAATTACATGTTTATCTTCAGTATACCTTACTCATTACCTGACAAAGAATTTATATGGTATTTGGATATTTAAAAAGCCTTTTCTGCCGGGTGCAGTGGCTCACGCCTGTAATCCTAGCACTCTGGGAGGCAGAGGCAGGTGGATCGTTTGAGCTCAGGAGTTCGAGACCAGCCTGAGCAAGAGTGAGACCCCGTCTCTACTAAAAATAGAAGGAAATTATATGGACAACTAAAAAAATATATATATATATAAATTAGCCGGGCATGGTGGCGCATGCCTGTAGTCCCAGTTACTCGGGAGGCTGAGGCAGGAGGATCGCTGGAGCCCAGGAGTCTGAGGTTGCTGTGAGCGAGGCTGACGCCAGGGCACTCACTCTAGCGCGGCAAGAGAATGAGACTCTGTCTCAAAAAAAAAAAAAAAGATCAAAAGCCTTTTCTATAAATGAAGTACTGATTCATGCTACATGGCTGAGCCTTAATTCCATTTATAGTTAATGTCCAGAAGAAGCAACCTATAGAGACAGAATGCAGATTAATGGTTGCTTAGAGCTGAGAAGTGCAGGTACCGCAGGGTGAAGAGTTGGGGGAAATGGAATTTGACAGCTATTGGGGATGAAGTTTCTTTTAAAAGGGTTGGAAGTGTTCTAAAGTTAGATTGCAGTGACGTTTGTGAACCAGCCTTTTTTGTTTCCCTTTAACCCCTCCCCCAAATTTGCACGTGGGAGCACATACCACTTTAAGTATTGGCATAGCAAAATCACATAGTTGCATTCAGAGTTAGTCAGTGGTAAGACTCGCTAGTGTTTATATCTCGTCTTTCACGAAGTTGGCGTGTGGCCAGTGAATTCAAATCCATACACAGAGTGCAATGTTTGCTGGTGTAATTAACAAGTGAGAATGTAAATGACTGATGCTGCGTGTCTAGTTTTAGCTCAACCATAAAACCATCTTTTAAAACCAGGAACTACCACATAACGAAAGAAAGGCTATTTAAATAACAATACTCCTTCTATAGAAAATCAAAGCCAATTAACCTAACCCTTAATTTCCTCAGCATCCTCTTTGTTGAGGACACAGGCAAGTCAAGAGCATAATCTGTCTGTTGGATTCCTTTTTCTCCTGCTCCCAATCGAGCAATGAATGCATAAACACACACACACAAAAGCGATACGTTAAAGATCACATATGTGAAAGAAAATAACATAGTGTCGAGCATATGGTGGGTATGTGATAAATAAATGATACAGTAGTTTCCTAATAAACAGGAGGGGGTTGTTTTCTGCTAAATAGAAAGCAGGCTTCAGCTTGAAGCTCTTCACTAATACATAATTACTATTTCAGTATGTGAGAGATTCAGAATATAATTAGTGATTTTTCAGTATTTAGACCTTTGCTTATTGGGGCAGGAGCAAGAGGATAGAATATAGAAGGGAGATGATCTCTTCCTTGCTAGGGCCTACAACTTTGTTAGCATGGGGGGAAAGAACATTCAGTCTGTTTGGGGGTGTTGGTGTTTTGAACCTTTCACTCTTTGGTCTCCTTTGGGAACTGTCGGGAAATTTTTTAATTTTCACTCTTCTGCTTTGAGACCCATGAATCAAGAAGATGTAGAAGTAGCATTCTGAGAAACAGAGACATTTTTCAACTTAGCAGCCCCAGCCTTCAAGCTGATTTGAGAGAGGTGTTGAGTGCCCAAACACCATGCCAAATTGCTTTGACCTGATACAGTAATGGGAGACAGAGGGATTAGAGAATTCAGAGAAAACACGAAGCGCAGCAAGACATCTCTGCAATTTCATTAAACATCCCCGTAGCGGGCAAGCATCTAACAACACATTGCTCCAGCCAGGAGTGGAGAATCTCCAAATTGTCACCTCTGGGGGAGTTGTGAGGACAGACACAAAGGTCTGTAACCTTCATAAGATCTGATAGGGCCAGCAATTGCTGTAAGATTGCATAGAAAAAAATGAGATGATCTCTTCTGGGCAGGGTGTATCATTCATTCATTCGTTGACTAATTTCATTCAGCTCAATAAACAATGAGGGTCAAGGATGTACCTGGCCCTGTTTTAGGTACTGATCTAATACGGTAGTATTAGATCAAGACATTTAAAATTGATAGTGACACTGAGAAGAGGAGGTATAAATGAGGAAAGAAAATACAGTAAATCATTATTGTTTCTAATCTTTCTCCTTGCTTCCTGAGAGGAAGAAGCCTAGGTTGTTATTGGCCCAGGTTCATAGGGATAATGGCCAAAGTTAAAACCAACAAAAAAAACCCCAAACTAGAGAACGTGGAAAGATTAGTGAGATTGTGTTAGAAAAGACAGCTTTACTAGAAGATGAAAAAGAATAGTTATGGGAAACAGAAATAGTGAAGGAAAGAGAACGGCTTGTATAGTTGAATTTGTCAGAGACTGATTTTGAAGATCATCAAGACAGACAAATGAGTGCTTTGTGGCAACTTCTGTGACTATGGAATTCGAGAAAGAAAGTGTGAGAAGGGAAAAAAAGGAAAAACAAATTTTACTTGAATAAGTAACTCATTCTTTTGGAATTTTCTTTTTGGTCAAATTTAGTTTGGAATTGATAATACATGGTTTCAGCAAAAAAAAAAAAAAAAAAAAAAAAGTGTATACAGCAAGAATGTCTCCTTCCTAATCTGTCACACAGCTCCTCTTCCCCAAGGCATCCATTGTTATTTGTTTCTTATATGTCCTCCCAGGAAAATTGTGCATCTAAAACCAAACTCAAGTATATACAGTAATATTTCCCCTCCTTTTATGAAAATGGTACCATACTATATATGAAGGGAAAAATATTGAAATTCTTCTGAGATCAGAATTACAATGTGGGAGAAAATGGACTGTTTGATACTGAACATATAAAGAACCAAAGATTGTGTATTTGTCATAAACAAGTACTTGTCTTGTCTATGGGAAAGGGTTCTGTGTCTCTGAGATATGTGAGTTTGTTCTAGCTACTTTTAAAATTATTATTGTTGTTTATATTTTTTTATAAATGGGAATCTTGCTATGTTGTCCAGGCTGGAATGAAATTCCTGAGCTCAAGGGATCCTCCCACCTTGGCCTCCCAAGTAGCGGGGGCTACAATCATGTGCCAACATGTTTGTTTTAGCTACTTGGTGTTTTAGTGCCTCTTCCTTGGTTGATGTTCTCTGGTGGATGAAACTTCTCTACGACTCCTGTTTGTCCATCCACAAACCTCTTCCCCAGACCCCCTTGTCCCCACTGTTCCAGTTCTTTCAAGCTCTTGACCAAATAGCCAAACCCTTTGTCACTGTCCATGAGTCCGTAGAGCCTTACCCTGGGCTGCTTTTCTTTCGCACAAAGTGGATGACCCGGTGAACCAACTGAAGCTCTGCCCATTGGGGCATTTCCTGCTGGTCTTCGGCGCTGACCCATCCATGAACAAAGCCCTGTCTTTCTCCTTCCCTGTGAACTGTTCACAAGGGCCCCATCACAAAGCCACGGGTGTGAGCTGAGGCGGAGATGCTGGGGCAACGGTAGTGGATGATGCACGGGCGGGGCACCTGCTTGTGCGGCTTACCTGTGCCCTTTGCCCCTTGCTTGTGCTCCATCCCAAATGTGTCACTTCCATCCTAGAATGGGATGCTGCTGAGTGCACCGGACCTTATAACGTGTGGGTCTGACAGAATCCAGGTCGTGATGGGCAGTTCTGGACACATCGTCACTTCCTGTCCCATGGTCAAACATTCTATCCCTCCCGGAACCTAATAGCACACCAGCAGCTGTTTTTCACATGGTTTAGAATGACCTCCTGCAGTGGCATGATCTTGCTTGGGAATCCTAGGGCTCTGCATTGCGATTCTTATGTTGGGACTTGTCATGAAACCCTTACAGCATCTTTTCCTACAGCAGATACCTCTAATTCTATAAGGTCAGCTGGGTCAAATGGCAAAGGGACAGATCTGTTCGCATTGTAGATCTGCTGCAGAACCTTTTAATACTCTGGGCCTTGCTCAAAACAGGAAGCTTCCTTGTTATTTGGTAAAACAGGATGTGGCCGTATTTCTAAGTGTAGAACATGGTATCTCTTGTTGAAACCACAAGGGGGTTTCAATCTAGGTCTGGTTGCTTGTTGCACAAAGTTCCAATTATTGGGACAACGAGGATTGCCAAGAAAGAAGGAAATTTTTAATAAGACAGATGTCCTGGTTGGGAGAACGGGAAGCTGCCTCAAATCTATCTTTCCAACTAAAGGAGAGTGTGGGCTTTTATAGGAGGGGCCACATACCTTGGGGCAGATGGTGGTGTAACTAACAAGGGGCTCCATGCATTGGGGTAGGTTCTAAGGGACGGTGAATCGTCTGGAAGTCTGTCTGGGGGCTTTCAGAATCTCAGCTCTTTGTCTTGCAGAAAATCTGTTATTTCTGGGAAATAACTCAGAAGGTCAGGTAGTTAGTTAAGGGAGAGGATGAAATGGGGGTGGCTGAAATTTGTTCAATGGGGAGCTGGTTACATCTCCAGAATCTAAGATCCATCCGTTCTAGGTGTTGTGGTTCTATGTCACCGGTGGGAAGCATGAGACCTGCTAATGTGTCCCTCGCTTTTGAGGGGGTAGCCCACTATGCCTTATACCATTGATCCTGAATATTTTTACTAATGTGGTGGGATTTTCAAAGAACAGAAAGTTAATTTTAATAAAGTTCAATTTATCAATTTTTCCTTTTGTGAATTGTACTTTTGATGTCATATCTAAAAATTTGTATGCCTCACTCAAGGTCACAGAGATTTTCTCCAATATTTTCTTTCACAAGTTTTGTAATTGTATAGAACACATTTGGGTCTATGATCCATTTTGCACATGGTTTAAGATATAGATCAAAGTTTATTTTGTTGCAATAGAATACCCAACAGTTCTAGCATCATTTGTTGCAAAACTATTCTTTTCCATTGACTTACCCTTGCATCTTTGTTGAAAAATCAGTTGTCCATATATTTGTGGCTCTATTTCTGGACTTTCTATTCTGTTCTATTGATATACTTATCTATCTAGGTGCCAATACCCCAGTGTCCTGATAATGCTAGTAAGAGCCAGGTGCTGTGCCTCATGCCTGTAATCTCAGTGACTCAGGAGGCTGAGGCAGGAGGATTGCTAGAGCCAAGGAGTGCACCTTGGTCTGTACTTTGAGAGAACTTGAGCAAGGGGCCTGGAATTGACTTTCTCAGAACCTGAGGTCTAACACCTTGGCAAGGACTGCAGGGAACAGGGCAAACTCAGTGCCAGGGTGGTACTCAAAAGTCTGGAAATGGAAACGTCTGAGCTGCCCTCAACAGGAAAGAATTCTGCAACAGGTCCGGGCTGCAGTGCAGGCAACATTGCTCATCCGTCCCTATGCTCGGAGGAAGGGATAAAGAGGCTGAGGGACGTGGAAGATCTAGAATGTACTCTATGAACACTCGGGCTCCTGCCACCTCAGTGAGGTTTTCAGGGGCTCCAACAGTCAGGAGCCTACTGGGTGATCTCCAAAGTAGAAGACAAATGGGTGCATCTTGCATCCCTACTACATAAAGGAAGCTCAGCACCCTGGTAAACCTCTTTGGGTTCAGGAGACAACACATTCCAAAGATGAGAGTATTGCTCTGGCCCATGTGCTGTGTGACACAGATAACTACCACCTTTGAGTAGGGCTCAGAGCAGGAATGGGCTCTGCAGCAGGAGAAACGGCCCTGCTGCTTGGTCCACGGGCAGGCCCTATGGCTTTGGAGTGCCAATGTAGGGAAAACACACAGTGGGAAAACATGGAACTTATGACAAGCCCCAGTGGGAGAATCATGATGCAGCCCCTGGGATTCTGGAACCAGCCCATGCCAACCACTGCAGAGAATGACACATGTTTTGAGAACTAGCCATTGGAGAGCCACTGGGCCCTGGTGGAGATGACGATTCTGGATCACGGGTACAGAATGGCCCACTAAGATCTGAGTTCTTTTGAACCCTCCAAGTCACAAAGTTGGACGGGCCCAGTGGTAGTCTGTGATCGGGTATTGGTGCATCCCAGATCAAGATGGAGCAGGACCAGAGCCCGTGAGTGTGCCGCGTGAACAGGCAGCCCAGCTGCCTTATCCTGGTCCCCCTCAGGAGATGCACCAGCATGTCTCTTCCAGGAGAGGGGAAATCTTTCTCCTGGGAAGAGCTGCAAGCAGGGCACCTGGTCATCCACTTTGTACGGCAGAAGTGGCCGGAGGTAAGGATATTTACAGCTCCCGGGCAATGGACAATGGTCTAGATCTCTGGTCAGGAGCCTGGAAGGAGAAGGGCTGGAAGATGGTGACAAAGAGGTCTGGGGTGGAGGCTTGTGGGTGCCCACGTGGGAGTGGGCACAAACTGGGAGGAGTTTTGCATCACATATGAACACCCCCCAGGGGAGAGGCACCGAACAACCAAGTTGGTGGCCAAGATGACTTGACCAGTTGACATGACTCAGACCGTTATTGGCCACCTAGAAGTGGCAGGATGGGCACATGAACAGAGTGGCCATGGCAGCAGAGACAGAGGCCTCGAACCAGGGGACCACTTCCCAGCAAAGGAGGTGGATGGTGCAGGCCTAGGACGCGAATGCCGCACCACCCAGAAGCAAACCTCAGGAATGCAGAAGTAACCTGTGGGTCAGTCATGCTCCCTGCACAGGAAGTCTGAGAGATGCATTTTCACAGCCACCACGGGCTCGCGTTTGCACCGCACGGCTCCGCGTCTCCACTTAACTGACCCACAGACCCACTGCTGTGCTCTGAAATCTATCACCACGTTGGCACTGAGGGTGCGCCTCCCCTAGGCTGCTCCCAGCCCCTGACTGAGCGTGGCAGGTCCCCTGCAAGAGGCTGGCCTCCTCTGCAGTGTGACTATGGCTTAAGTACTCCCCATAGGCCTGGCTGGAACTTGCTTAGAACTGCACTGCAGTCAAAGGAGGAATCTCCTGACTCCTTTCTTGCCTCCCTCCCCTCTTCTCCTCTCCTCTTTCACAGGGACAGACCCGCATCAGTCTGATGGCTCCTTCACCTCCCACCCCCCCTCCGCTCCTTCTCCATTTTCCCTCTGCCATTTACTCTAATAAATCTCTTGCACATCGAATCCCATCTTGGCATCTGCTTCTTGTAGGACCCAGACTAACACAGACGGCTTGTGTACGTGCTGGTGGGCTTCTAAGGCAGAATGGCAAATGTCAATCTTACATGCTAAGTGCGGTCAACTGGGAGTGGTTGCCAGGTGAGTGCGGAGTTGAGAAGGATTCTAGAACTGTGCCTGGCCCACTGAAATGAATGCCAAGGTCTATCAGCAAGGTCTTCCCCGAGGGTTAAGGGAGGAGGGTCTTGGTCTTTCTTTAGTCACTACTGCTGAATTGGGATGCTCTCCAAATCTTTATCAAGAAGGGTCATGGTCTGAGAGCTATTGTATGAGAAACTTTTGTTAATGATGAATGATTCATAATGAGAGTGAATGATTAATGATAATGATAGTTAATGATTAATCATGATTATAAAAATAATGATTATATAATGATAAAAATATATGATCATGTAATATGATGAATGACAATGCTTAATGATGAATGAAAATTATAAAATGGTATCGTATCATTGAGGATCCTAAAGTGATACAAAACGTAAGATAATATGTGGCTTAATTATATTATATAAGCAATAATATTTTCACATTGAAAGATGGTGAATCACATGGAACCTAGAAAAAAAGATTCAACGCATAAAAATTTGTTAGAGTAGCTTCCATCTCTGACTTGGGGTGACTGTGCTCTGTGATTATTCCTGCTTTGTTGGCAGGTCTGCGTCATGGAGCCCATCATAACGTGATGCTATTCATGAATGTTACTCATTTCCCTTTATCGGATTTTATGTTTGCCAAGCAACATTATGATGTTAATCAGATTTGGGGAGCAGATTTTCCTACTGCAAAGAGAATGTGCTGACCGGTTGCTATAGCTATTCTAGTCTGTCTAGCTTTTGATTTCCTTTCTTTAAAAAGTCATTTTTAAAACTATAAAAATAATACATGCTTATCATAAAATAATAATTAAAAAGTATAAAAGCAAACTTCTAAGTTCACTTGTTATGCAAAGCATCTTTCCAATCCTACTCCTTAGGAGTATCGCTTTACTTTTTGTTGTAAATTAATTAGTTTCTCCGTTGGATATCTGATGCTCAAGATGTTTTCCTTATGACCTTGTTTAAAAGGAATCTCTTGTGAATTCACTCAGAATGAACCGAGTTTCTAAATACACAAAACTAAGGGCCAACCCTTTCATTCTGAGTCCTTTTTATCTTCATGTGCCAGTCTTTTGTTAAATCTTTTATGATAGCAAACATGCTTTGCAAAAAGTGTTAAGCTTTATCTACCACTCACGGAATATGAGACCAATTTGGAAGAGCTGAGTTGGCTACATTTTATGATTTATTCAGTCTTGCGAACTACCACTCACATATTTTTGTGGGAATTGTATTACTTTTCAGTAATACAATTAACCACCCTCCAGCCCCCGGCAAGGATAAAGTAGAGGGTGAGATTTGCACTTTAGTCTTAGTGCAAATTAGTAAGCATGTACTTCAACAGTTTTTAAAAAAGAATGCACGAAGACAAATCTGAAACGATGCAGATTTCATTGGTGTTTTTGTTTGCTTATTTCTAAAGGTAAAGATTATTATTATTGGCAGTTTTCAAACTGAAAGCAATTCCTGTTGAGAAAAATTATTTCCATCAGATGAGTAACGTTAGGCTTTTAGTGTACATGGAATTTATTTCAAAAGATTTTCCTCAATGGAGAACATCCGAATCTTTTTTTTTTTTTAAATGCTTTCCTATAAGGATTTAGGGAAGACACTTTGAGCATAAAATCTCTAAGGGAAATTATTTTTTTAGGAACAGAAAAGACAACTTACCAAAATAATGCCGATAAAACTATAAAGACAAATATAGTTGTGTGATTAAAAAAATTAATCATGGTTTCACTTAGGGACTACATTAATTACATAAATGAACCAAATTTACAAAGTATACTCATTTTATTTAAGGCTGATGAGTTTTAAAAGTTTCAATACTATCAAAAAAAGCTGATAAAAATTTTTAGGAATAATTTTTTTAGGTGGGACAAACATTATGGTGAAAATGAATACAGAAATCTGGTTGACTGATCTTTTCACATAGATTGAACAGATCATTCTTCTTCCAAAAGCAACTCATTTATTCTCTCATCCTTTCCTCAAATTAGAATTAATTTTTCTTTCTATTAACAGGGAAGATATTACCACAGAAATCAAGAGTCTCTAAAACATTCAAAGAACTACCTACTTTCTTTCTTTCTCATTAAAACGTGGAATTATTTTGTAGCACATTTATTATTCACTAGCGTTCATAAAATGGAATGCTGTAAGGGAAGTTACAAAATATATACTGTAGATGAGAGGCTGTGATTAGTAAATACTGCATTTGTTCAAGGAAGTCACAGAAGCAAGCCTAGGGTACACACCGCTCTCTTCCCTGAACTTCAATTTCTGATGTTAGAAGTCAGACATGATTTAATGGCTATTTGAGACAAAATTACTGTGCCTTATAATCTTTCCATAATAAAGTACCATAGTATTAATAGTATGGAAATGTCATTTCAGTCATCAGACCCACTAGATTAGGCTGATGTGTTTGATCCTCTTCTATGTAAGGTCAATAATTGTTGCTTGAGCTGTCTTAATCCATTTGTTTTGATTTTTTTCTTTTCTTTTTCAAATTAAACATTACCCATGGGTTAGGCAAAATATCAAGGTTGGAATGCAAACGTACACACTGCCTTCATATTGAATTTATCTCTAGTTTGGGAGAAATGGCCCTCTGCCCTCAAGAAGATATTAGCAGCTTCACGTGTCCGACTGCTGTGATTCTTAATTTAGATGCTAAAGCTAAAAATCCAATAATACCACTGCCATGAATTTATCTAGTGTGCCATTTTGGCATATGACGTCAGTTTGTCCTGGAAAATTCCAATTTTTTTGGGGGGGGTTCTTAGTTTCATACATGAGGAGTGGAACTTTCATTATACTTTAAATATCAGCATATAGGACTGGTCTTTTCAATGTCATTTGAATTGTGATAAAGGTTTTGAAGTCATAGTTGCTCTCATGCAAATGTTATCTCCTGGCTCAACCAGATGATAAAACTTTATTAACAATAAAGTAATAAACATACCAAGGCACTCTATTGGCACATTTTTGGGCTTTTCAACTTACTTATTTCCAGGTTTGATAAGTCTAGTTTTTATACATCCTACCTAAACATAAATTTAGATGCCAGGCCAACTGGATGTAAATTCCCAAAGGTACCACAAATTTGGGGGCACAAATGAAATGAGGAAATAAACACAAGATCAACTTTTGGAGCCCAACAGAGCTGAGATGCTTCCCGTAAAATAATGAAGAATTCAAACTAATCACACATATAAACAAGTTTATTAGATTGTCAGTGATACTTTGAGACAAATTCAAGTTATTTTATTTTACTTCATATAAACAGAGGAAGGGAGGAAAGTTTTAAACTTCAAGCTTTGTTCAGCATGTGTGCAGTTAGCATCCACAAAAGCACCATTGGATATGGAAGAGTTAGCACCACAGAATTTTAGGACCTAACTGTTAACATGCATCACTGAAAAACCTGGAACATAAAAACTGAAGTAGTACATGGTATGGTCTATTATAAACAATACAAGGCAATTTATGATTTGCTTTCATACAGTACAATACAATCACAATAAATGAGAATCTTTTAAGTACAATACAGGACAAAAACCACCTTGTACCCTGTTAACACTAAAGCAGTTACAGATTTTTAAAAAAATGTATCTTGTAAGAGGAAGTGGGTTGAAATTATCCCTCCCCACCTAAATTTTTTTAAATTCAAGAGTTATAGAGTTACATGATCTCTTAAGAAAGTATTTTCAAATCTATATGTCTCCCTACCTCAATGCTGACAAATGGTGGTTTGAAAAGTGAACGGCTTGACGAACTGAAAAAACAAAACACAAAATCCTGACAGAGTCGAGAAGTACTCCAAAGTGGTGGAAGGTATTGCACATAAGATCGGTTTGCAAATGATGCCAGTGGCGATGATACTTGTCTTCCCTTCCGTGGAGGAATGCCAAGCACAGAAGCATCGCATTCACGATGGACTTGGGTTCACGTCTCTTACCGAATGTCTTTATTCTGAGGTGTAACATAAGACTCTTATTCCTCAACTGTTTTTGTAGTGTCATAGGGTTGTTCCTTATGCTTGCTTTGACAACAGTGAAAAGGGTTGGTATTCTCCCTGGATTTAGGGTAATTTGTGAGCTAAAGAAAAAATATTAATTTAAATTTAGCAAATGTGAAGTTTTAAAGGGCGTTCCACTAGTTTCATAGTACAAACCCATCATGAATATCATTGAAAACCTTTCTGTGAGAAAGCATGTAACAAACCCTCAAGTTTTCGTTGTGTCTAGGCCAATTTTGGCATATTAGAAGCTACTGTATAAGAAATGTGCAATAAGGATAGATACAGGTATATTCAGATCTCAATGCGTTGACACCAAGGAAAATATAATTTTACTCACCAAGAGAAGAATATACCTTGAAGCATCTATGCAGACACATGATAAATTCATGTGTCTGCCCAACTTTTAATTCTGGAATAGTGATAACAGGGTCATTTAGGAAAAAGTACTCAATTACAGTACGGCAGCAATTTTATGTCGTATATATTTAACAGTAAAACATTTTTGAAAATAGAATCAGTACTATATGGTAAGTTTACAATTCACCATTTCTATACTTGTAATACATGCGTTTATTTGTTTTCCAAGTTTTTAAAAATCCCACTAGGACCAACATCTTTCAGAACAACGATCTAACATTAAACAAAACTTTCTAAGGAAAATATTTAGCATCACAGAGATTTGAGAAACGTCTGTTACTCGGCATCACAAAATACTCAGTAGGTCTACATTTAAGATTGTTCATGCCATGACATTAACACACCTTTGGGTTAATATATCCTATTTAAAAAAAAAAAAAAAAACAAAGAAACAAACCAAACAATCCACACGAACTTTGTCTTTGGTCTCTCCTTGATAAGGACAGACCGCTGATGAACTTGACTCCTTCCTATACCATGTGATGATGACTCTGTCCATGAAAGTGCATTTACAGTTAGTAAAACATTTAAAACTAAAGATAGGACAATGGCCACCACAGAGAAAGACTTAAAGATAAGTAAAATTATAGAAAAATGTTTTCTTTAAAAAGTATACTGCCCCAAAACAAAAAAGAAAGCAAAGTTTGAAATCTTCTTCTGTGGAAAAACATTCTTGGGTAAAAGCTTATCCTTACAAATATCAGAAAGATGTTAAGGTTTAATTTGAGGGGGTTGAACGCTTTTGAAAAAATTATTCTATGCTTTCTCTGCTGAATTCAATTCATTGTATAAATCAACTGCTAATTTTCTGAAGAGGAAACAGTTATATACAGCAGCACATCCATGTTGATGATTTAAATTTGATAATTCACCAGGCATGGCTGACTTGAACAAAGAAGAAACAAAGTAATTTTGTAATGTTTTAGGGTGACATTAAAAAAAACTCAACTAAACCAAGATTGAGTTATAATAGGCTGGCTTAATAATTTTGATTGCCCTTATATTGATTACTATTTCAAGATAGGGTAGTACCAATTAAAAATAAGGTTAAAAAAATAAAAACTACCCCAAAATTGTTCAATGAGAAAGCCTTCAAATTTAACAACCTTTTAAAATCTCAAATGATTGTAGACTTAGACTAACAGTTTTGTCATTATCACACATATATAATTCTGTTACTCTTGAGTTTTATTATTGTTCATTGGTTATATTCCGTAACACAATTTTTTGTTAGGTTAAAATAGTTTGAAGTATTATACTATAAGAGGATTTAGAAAAACATATAACTAGGATAAATTTATAAAAGGATAAAGAATAAGGGATTTTAGACAAATTCTATACAGACATAGCTAGTTCAGGGTTAATAAAGTGCCTTCTTTTCCAGGTAATTAATTTTTCATTAAAATATTTTAAGGCTTTATAAGAAACTCAACGTTATCAGAAGCTTGATAGTATATGGGGTTATGTTCTTAATTAGTATTCTTTTGTAGCGCTTATTCCATTTAATCTTCAATCCATATGGTAATTTTTAATAATTAGCAACTTAAAATTATAAATTTGAATTGTCAATTCTGAATTCATTTTGCAAGGAAAGGGAAAGATATATAATTTCTAAATGCTGTGATTTGTACATAAGACTCACATGTTGCTTGTGAACAATATAGTTTATGTCATAATAAACTATATTGTTAAACGATATGGCAGCCAATGCCCCTCGAAAAATTCAACAGAATATTTAGTCCCATGGCAAATAGGGCCATCATTTCATTCATTCATTCATATATTCTGTTGTCTTTACATTTAAAATGATTGTGCAGCCTTAAATGAAAAAGGCCAGAGAAAATCTAAGGTAAATTCTTCAGATACAGGCACAACGAATATCTTTTATTGCAACAGTTTATGCATAATCTGTATTGATACCAACATCTAATGTTAAGCATTTATATTCATTTTCATTTTGTTTCTACTACCCATGGGTGTAAGACAGTAATGTGTATATGTGTATATATATACACACACATATATACACACAGTAGAGTGTATATATGTGTGTGTATATATATATATATCTCAAAAATGTGTATATAATAGCCATAATGAGAGAGAATTCTACTTCTTCCAAGTCTTGTCATTTCTCTTTGGGGGATATGGGTGTGCTCTAAGCACAGCTGTGTACTTGGTTGTCTTGGCAGCTCCAGATTTTAGATAAATTATGATTATATGAACATCAACTACTCAATTATTTATAACCAATGAAAACAAATTAAAATGCTTGAATATTCTTTTTCAGGAATTTAGGTATTTTATCAGAAAATTACTAAAATTAGGCACGAGAGTGGCCATGTATCTAAAATATTTTTCTGGTTACCAATGGATTCATTTAAAATGCTTCTTAAATTAAAGATTTCGAGGTTAGGATAGAGGAAGAAAGCTAAAACTCATTGCAAAGAATGATTCAAGTTAAACATTCCACATAATTAGAAAAACAGGAATTATCAGTGGGAAAAAAGTGCTAGTCTTAAAATTGGGTTTGGTTTTGAATCTAAAGCCTAGTAAGAATAATTCCTGGGAATTAGAAAAAAATAAAATGGCATAAACCTTTATAATTGCACATTCCTTTACCAAAGTGCCACGAGTTACCAAATATTTTTCTAAAATGCACATAATGCTACTTTTCGAAATCTAACTATTAGATTAATACATATACAGTTTTACCTTTTTCATACTAGTATAGTACAGTTTCACAAACTTAGCACAAATATAACCAGGAAGATCAATTATACTTTATAAAAACAGTATAGTCTGTGGGTTTTCTTTTTTTAAATAACTGTTAAGAGCCTTTGTCATTATGAGGATCAAACCCAAGTGCTGTATAGCCAAAGCATTCCCATAAAACCTGAAAACACCATGAAAGTTTGTTTAGGTAAATTTTAGTAATACTCTGCCATGCAATGCACATAAATCATATGATTTTTTTTTGAAAAAACATTGGTTTAGTTATCCTGTTTTTATCTAAATTGACTACATATTATACTTACTGTTTTCAATCACTGAACTCACAATATATGTAACAACCAAGTTTTGAAAAGAGTATTAAACACTGAGGTTTCTAGCCTTAACTGCTCACTCCTAGGAAGTACTGCAAAAATGATGTGTGGGTTATTAATTTTCATGCTTCTATCTCTTTACTCTAAGTAGAAACGCTAAATGGAAATGTACAAAGATAATACAATAAGGACAAAAGGACATTAGAGACCAAAGCACAAATATATGGAAGAAATTAATATGCATGGAAGTTCTCCATATTATTGAATTTGGCAAATCAGGGGAAGACAATAAAGAATGAAGATCCTTTACCCATGTAATAATTACATCAATATATATTTTCATATAAATGGCATCCACATTGAGTTAAATTTTGAATGTTTTTGTTGTTTCCGAATATGATGAAATTAGAGAGTTGCTTCATTATAAACTAAGACCAAGAAAAAAAATTCTATTGTTCAGAGGAAAGAGAGAATTTAAGATTATGATTCTCCATGGCAGGTCATCTGGGTTCTGTTAAGCCACAGGCTAAACACTGTGGTGTACTGCCCCATTTAATCAGGGTGAAAATGCTGGTAAAAACATAAAAGTACTAATGTTAAAATAAGGATTAGTTCATAGTCACAGAACATTAAATGACTACCAAAAAGGATCCCTTCCTTTTCCTACAGTTTGAGAATCTCAATCGTAGCTATTAAGAACGACTATATAAAAGCATCTGGAAGAAATGCCCAATTTTATAAATTCTTCATCTTTTGAGGATGTAGAATGGGATATAAATTGGTATCCTAGTCTTCTGAGAGAATTAACAAGCTTTAAAAATATAAGTAAAATCAGAAAGGATCAGGCATAATAAATCACTGATAATAACTCCCCAAACCCAACATACTGATAGGTTAATCACACAAAGGATATTCACCTTGTTTAATTTAAAGAACCTTCTCATAGTTTTTTGAGTATAAAATTATAATCCCTTCTTGGTAAATAATAGTCTTGTATAGTTTCAGCTTTTAAAAGTTCTTAGAGAAATACTTCCAACAAGCATAGAAATGCAGAAGATTCTTAATAGAAGCTGCAGATGTGTAGAAACTCCACACTATATGTGATATTCCAACTATATTTAGCTCATGTAATACCCAAAATAAGATTCATAATCTCTCTTGTTAATACAAGAGGTATTTTCTTGATTTTGTAAAAGCTAGGCAATTTTATTTACCTAAAATAGCTTTTCCCTGGTAGCAGTCCTATAATATTGACATAAATACTGATTCATACCTATGAGAACCGTTTCTACCCTATAATTTAATCTTAATTTCTATTATTCAGCTCTTTTGTAGCACTTTCATTTCCAAAATGCCTCACAACTAGTTATAATATTAACAGTTATTTCTCGTTATATCCCCACGAAGAAGCAAAGTTAATATTAATAAATTGCCTGTACAATGTTGGATCTGCACAGAGTGTGCAAAGGTCTTAGGTAGCTTCTCTGCTCTGTGGGGCAGTTATCTGGCATTGCCCGATGCTGTGTGTGTCTATACTGTGCGCTCTTTAGGGCCAAAGACTGGATCTTGTTGTCTGCTATATTATCCAGACCTAGCAGAATGTTCAGCTCATGCAATCTGCAAAATAAATATCTGTTGATTCAATGAATGACAAATGGGACTGAGAAAGCAGAAAAAATAACCTTACCATAACACTTCCCCACCACTAGCCCCCCAAAAAGCTGTGCTGGTCTGCTTTTGCTTCTCCACGACAAAAGGGTAGGTAGTATAATTTGTCTTAAATAATAGGATAGGTAGTATTACTTGTGTTAAATAATAGGGTAGCAGGAGTTCGAGGCTTTAGTGAGCTATGATCGGGCCACTGCTCTCAAGCCTGGGTGACAGAGCAAGACCTTGTCTCAAAAAAAAAAAAAAAAAAAAAAAAAAATCAAGAATAATAGGGTAGTGTTACTTACTCTTGAGTAGCTATGGCAAACCCCCTACGGTATGTTCCAATGGGGGGACACAACACAATTGACTCTTACTACAGCTACTCCTAAAGCTTACAATGACTCAGCTTTACCTTTGCCAAGCGTTTAAATTAAAAGTTGTGCTTCTGCCTGTGGGAGACTATTCTTTTCTTAAGCTGATTCAGGCATAATGAATCAAGGAAATAATCTCGCAGCTGCAATCGTTAGCATGAACGTGGAGACTATCAAAGGGAATGAAAAGACAGTTACTCATAGACAGCAAAGGGGGTCTGAGGACCAGCGGTTCTTCATTTGTTTTGGAAATAGGGCAGGAAAGCTAAGACTTGAGAAAAGATAGGAATTTTATTGAACTAGGTGAATGCTGAGGAGTTTAGATGATGTTGAAAGCCTTTTCTACTCTAAAATTCTACATTGTACTGACTGGTTCTTCCTCTGATAAGATGGAAATCTGTACACTATTCAATATGTATTTTCTTTTTAAGAAAAAAGGGATAGCTACACCTGAAAAGTTTGATGTTTTGGAATTCTCGAACAACTGTGAGTATTAAATGTTTTCTTTAAGCCACTATTACTTCTTCTTTTGTAACAATACCATGTCTTTTAAAGCTTGAATAAATCTACTCAGATTCCATCATTATAATGTGGATATCATAATACTTTATATTGTCTGCAAAATTAGTAGCTAAGTTTGTTCCTACTCCCAACATTTTATTTGAACTTGTCCCCTAAAAAGCAGGTTTCACCGATTAAGTACAACTCATGACCTCAAATCTAATTTCAAAGGTAAAATTATAGCTATGATTTTAAATTACATCAGTGAAAAAACAGATGGCTTTGATATTAAGTTGGAATCTCTAATATAAATCACTGTCATATAAAGAAACCACTTTGTTACAATATTTTGACTGAGCAGCAACCAAAACATTATTAATTTGACAACTAGGAAGCAAAAACCTGATTTTTATTAGCCAGAACCATAACTAGATGGGAGGAGGAAAGATGACTTACTATCAGCTTTAACTTCTGCTCAACTAGGACTTTGCAAAACACTCAAGCAGAGTGTACTCCCTGGAAAATGAGATTTATAATTCTTTATTTCACAATCTAAGATCTCTTTACCTTTCTAACATTAACCTACTATTATATTATTACTTATATTCAAATGGAGATAGGGGGCCATACCTTCATTTTTCCATCTGGCAACAAACATTATTGGCAGTTAATTAAAATTAATTACTATAACTAAAATGATGACGAATGATAAGAATTCAGTGCATACTTTTGAGCAATTGCTTACAAGTAGCTATCAGTCTTTAGAGTTTAGAAAATATATCCTTGAGGCTTAGTATGACAGCCCTGCAAATCCTCCTTATGGGTTAAATTATACTAATGAGATTCTCTTGGTAATTCAAATGTAACTGCTCTTGCATGAGAAATAAAACTTAGGCCAAATTCTACACTAAAGTAGGTCATGTTAAAGGGAAGTTTCATTTCAATATTTTTGGAATTATCAGCATGAAGTATGACCATGGTAAAATAATTTAGGAACTAGAGGAAGAAAAGTAAGTATGAGAGGGGAGAAGGAAAGTATGTGTATTTCAGTGGTAGATGAAAGAAATGAAAAAAGTGAATAAGAGGGATTTAGATAATGAGAATAATCCGAAACTTTATATTCTCTCAGTACTCTGGCTAAATTTCTTATTTCATATGGGTACCCTTTTCCGTTGAACTGATATAAGCATTATAGTACTATATGGATGTTCTTTGTCTTGTTGGAAAACTGTATAAACATTGAAAATGATGTACTAACTTTCATAATGGTAAGAGAGTGGCTGTTGGTACACGACAATGTTCTGGGATCCCTTTGTGTTCCAGCAGCTCCTATTTCAGAGTGTTGAAGGTTGAGATGGCAAGGATGGGATTGGACTGGCCAAAGGTCAGCCCAACCCTCTTCTTTATTTAGTTAAGTCAAAATTCAGCCACCTTTTTGGTAAAATAAAATTCTTTTGAAAAAGATATAATAATAGCAGAGAGTAAAAATTCCCCCTTTAGATCTATTGGTACACAATTTACTATGGCTCCCTAGAATCATAGTATGATACTTGCTTAAATTTATTGCCATTCCCCAGAGTTTCAATGAACCTTTGATAACATGGCAAAATGTAGGGACACTTAATTAGGAATTTCAGAACAACAAAAATGCCATGCGAATGTTGCTCTTATTGTATCTATTCTTCTTTCATTTATATAATCTTGCTAGAAATTGCAGATCAAAGTAAGTTTCTGATAAAGAACTGGGTTCATCAGGTCTATATTATATAATTTTAAGAGTGCATAAAAGCTACCGAGGAATTGCCATATTGATAAACAATGAAAGCAGTCTTTCCAACAACATATTTGATAACAGAGATACTGTAAGAAGCATATCTTCACCTGAGATTATTTTCCCATTTACTTTCTGAAGTCAAAGTAGAACCATAAAGTGATGGAAACAATAACAGTTCTATGGCTATTGCAACTGCTGAAGCACATTCAATGTTTCTGTTTCTAGTAGAATAATTTAGAGTCTCCCAGAAGAGTAACTCTTGATGCATATAACATTAATTAAGGTGGGAGAATTGTTTGAATGATAGAAGTACTGTTATGTGATATTAGTATTAGAGGGCATTTTCTCCCCCTGTATTCTTACTACAGGTTTGTTGCCATAATTTTAATAGTAGTTACGCATCAATTAAGATACTCAGTGAGGATCTGCTTATTTCTTACCTGTTTTAAAAAAGTATCATTAGCAATAAAAAGGAACTCTTTACTGATAAACTCAACAACATGGGTGATATCAAAACTACTAGGCTGAGTGAAAGAAGCCATATAGGACAAAATACATGCTAATTTATATGAAATTCCAAAATAAACACAAGTTATAGAAATCTGATCAGTGGTTGCTTTTGGCAGTCAGGATGAGGGGACTGTTGACCGCAATGGGGTACGTGGGAACTTTCTGGGCAAGAAATGTTCCTCAAAACTGAATGGTCACACTTACAGCCCTGACTTCAGCATTATACAAGCTATCCGTGCAACAAAAACACTTGGACCCCCTTCATATTTTGAAATTAACAAAAGCCTGAATAGTATGTTAAGATCTGAGCATTTCATTGTGTATAAATTATATCTTCATTAAAAAGTGTTAAAAAGCATTACAACTAAACACAATATTCTTGCTAGAGCATTGGAGGTTGGTTGGCATTTTCCTCTTTTTCCATTTCAAAACTTCTCTCTTAGAAACTGTCTTAGAAACTGAGAACAACATACTCTAGAATGGGATGCATGGCTAAGACTCTACAGAAGACATGAATTTTGTATCAGGGGCTATTGGTGGAGCAGCAGTAGACCCCTAGTATAGCTAGTAGATTGATTCACTTAATACTTTTAGGAGGGCAGGCAACAAAATTTTACCTTTTGCTTCTTGGTGCATAATCAAGTATATATATGGTCTATCACATTTCGAAACCAGTTTGGATGCCAGGGCTTGGGGCCTAATTTATAAAGATGACCTCACCATTTCAAGTCTAAGGGGCCACGTGTTTTTCAGCTTTAAAGAGATTACATTCAGAGTCCAATATCCATGAATTTCCAGTTTCCTATAGAAATCACCTTATTACACTATGTGACAATTCTAAAAATAAACTGGTGAGAAAATTCTATTGGTTCTGAGAAGAAAATAGTAATATTCTGAACAGAATTTATCCACAAGTGATGCCAAGTAGTCATCTGCAAAATTAAAACTGGAATCAAAATCCAGACAATTGTTTCCCCAATTTATTTCTTTTTTGTAATTCCAATTCCTTTGAAGGCCACCAAAGGCTTGTGCTGTCCCAAATCCATGTCATACAAAGACATCTAAAATATGTAATTTTACTACTCATTATCACCTCCACCTAAGATCAGAGGAAAAAAAATAAACATAGTATGCAATTTCCCTAGACAATGCCTGGCCTCTGGGAGGAACTCAGTAATATTTGCAAAATAAAATAAATGAATGCTCTCATTTCTCTTAAATTGCCATTTCTTACCTCACATAATGGCTTCTTCCTCCACATTACAAATTCAGTATGATTAAAATGGAAAAAGCATAGGCACATAATTAGTTAAAAAAAGAAAGCCCTAAAACTACATGCCATTAATATTGCTATGCTATTGTTAACATAAAGAGAGCATAAATATAAATGGACACAATTATAAAACCAACAATAAATTGATACAAGAAACTGTGGATTCTTAGCTATAAAATTTTCCTTTTAAAAACTCTATTAATGACACTAAAGGACATTGTTGGCCTCTCTAGAGTGAACAATAAAAATTTTTAAAATCAGGCCGGGCGTGGTGGCTCATGCCTGTAATCCTAGCACTCTGGGAGGATGGCTTGAGCTCAGGAGTTCGAGACCAGCCTGAGCAAGAGTGAGACCCCAAGACTTTGTCTCTACCAAAAGTTGAAAAAATTAGCCAGGTGTGGTGGCTTGCGCCTGTAGTTCCAGCTACTTGGGAGGCTGAGGCGGGAAAATCTCTGGAGCCCGGGAGTTAGTTGATGACGCCACTGCCAAAAAACTTTTGCAATCAATAGACTAGATAGTTACATGATGTTTCATGTAAAGATTTCTGACAGTGAGAGATTGAAGGTTTCATTAGTACCAGAGGAAAACAGAGTTCCAAGGGCTGGTAGAAAAAATATAGTTCAAATATGAAAGAGGAAAATTTCAGTATCAAGATGATGGTCTGTTAAGAGCCTTTTTATGACAGTCACTGGGGCCTCCATGATAATGATTCTTTACTATCCTGGAACCAAGCGTTAAAATGTGCATCAACTTTCAAAAAGCTATTTTTTTCCAGAGTCAAGTGATTCGCTAACATAACTTTGTAAGATGACGTTTTCAACTTTAAACAGGTGAGAAAACTCTAGTTGAGAGATAAAAAGAAATATTCTGAATGAAGCCCACACACTCCCACTGATTTTGAAGCAAAGTAACAGAGAAGCAGACACTGAGTAGTACAAGGACCACTTAAAGAAGGTCTAGTTCAAGTTTTGAAATGATGAGTCAAATGATTTTGAACATGTCACATATCATCTTTAATATTTTTCCTATCTGTTATAAATGAGGCTGTTATGTTACTCCCAAAGACTCTTTCAGGCAAAAAAAAAAAAAAAAAAATCAAAGTCGATGGCAGAATTAGGAAGGAAAAAATCTTAGGTTGTCAAGTCACTGCAGGTTCCTATACCAATAGCAGGAAATAGGTGAATGTAATCCTTTTGGTGCTGGGGCAGTTGATCCCCAAACCATACAAACTGCCTTATTATCATCTTTCTAAAAGAGAAAACAAAGCAGTTCCAATCTTCTGCAGGAAGAAAAGTAAGCTTTGATATTTCCCAGTCTGTGGGTAGTTCATTCACTTTCTTAATGGTATCTTTGGATGAGTAGAAAATTTTGATTTTGATGGAGTGTATCATTTTTTCCTTTATAGTTAGTGCTTTTTGTTTTCTGTCCAAGAAATTTTTGCCCATGTAATTGTGCAGTTTTAAATTTGACTGAAAACAGTTTCAAGAGAATATAACTAGACCAACTCCCTTGCTATAGCTGTACCTGAAAGTTCCCATGGTCAGAGGAGGCTCCCTTCCAATTTTGCATAATTTTGTTGTACTTTCTGGGGAACCATTCATTTTATGGGTTGGGAAGAATTAATAATGATGCTAATTAATATTTATTACATGTATATTTTATGACAGACACTTTGCTAACAGCTGCATGTATCTGAAGGCATTTAATTTTCTTTAAGAGAATTCTGGTTGACTATGTTCTAGAGGGCAAGGAACCTTATGTTTTATTATTGATACAATCCCCTGGACCTAGAAGGTTGCCCAGTACGTAGTGGGTGCTAGGTAAGTATAAACTTAATGCTGAATGAACCAATAATCACAACAACTCTACACAGTTATATAAATTGCCCCAAATTATACAATAAGTGATAGAATTTGGACTTGAACCCAGGACTGGCTGACACCGAGGTATGTGCTGTTTACTGTCTGTACTGGGCCACTGAGACTCCCTGGTGACTCTGTGGGGACCCAGTAACTAAAAAGACAGCTGAAATTACTGCTATTGCTTAAAGGGGTGGAGGAAATCGATTAAAATTATTGCTGTTTTATTCTTCTCCTAGCAAAAGGCAAATGTGGAGCTTCTATTAAGCTCCTCTTGGTAATCTTAGGCATATTGATTTGATTTTTTGCATTTATAACTATATGATAATTTGTTCAATGAAATTTTATGGCTATAAATATAGAAACAGAATAATTCAATCTTCATGTAAGAATCAAGAATTCAGTCTGCTAATTCCTCAGTGATGCTGAAAACCATGGTTAACTGGAAATGCCAAGGAGCAATGTCATTTATTCAGTGGCATTTTCTAGTTAACAGCTTTGAATCCTATTGAAAATGAAACATTTCTAATATGTCTTATTTTATTTTCTGCCTTAATAAAGACAACATAATAAACAGGATTATATTTTGTGTGCTAATGAGAATACTGCAATGTTCTAGGGTCCTCATTGCCAACAACCATAATCACCGTACAGTGATGTAGACAAGAGTGGGTTCTTGAGGTGGTTTGATAAAACCCTGGAACATTCCTTTCAAATAGGTTGTAGAAAAAGCCTACTTCCAACTTATTATGTGGTCATTTATTTCTTGTTCACAACAAGATAGGGAAAAGGTTCACTCATTGATTTTCAATGAATTTCTTATGCAAATTAAGTAGTTTTATCTCTTAAATTCTCTAAATAATACCATTTTTTGAGGGCTACTCTGCAATGCAGGTGCCATGACAAGACCTGTGATAGCAGGTCAGGAAGGGGTCAAGGTCTAGAAGGTGAGCTAAAGTGGGAAGCTCAGGTACAGAGGGGCAGACTCAGAGTTCTAGGAAGAGGCTGATTTGGAGGGTCAGAATTTAGGCAAGTGCCTGCCTGGAAATGAGCACTAATGTAAAGAGTGGCTGGGCCTTCCAACCAGGGCCAAACCGAGAGTACATGGAGTACAGATCTGAGCCTACAGATGTGATAAAAACAAAAATATATCTACAATGCACTGCAAAACCTTCTTTCTCTTAGCTATAAAAACATGTGTTTAATTTTACCAATTTTGATTTCAAGCTTACTATTTAAAATTTCTATGAGGTTATTACAAAGCCTTCAATGAGCAGCAGGCTTGTTAAAACCCTGGCATTTCATTAGGTAGCTAAGTGATTACAGCAAATCATTTCCCCTGCCAGTGCCCCAGTTTTCTTCATCTGTTAAGTGGGGATAGTGTCACTGAACTAAACTAATCTAAATCGGTAGTTTCATCAGGATGAAATGAGATGGAATATGGAAAAGAACTTTAAAAACTATTTCAAATGATATGTAAATTATTATAATGTAAAATTCTACATTCTCTTTACATTTGTTTGAGATAGAAAATATTTCATAATTACTGACCAGTTATGGGAAAACTTTCAGGATAAACAAATCTTTTGTACCCACAACTAATTAAATATCTTTTTTTTTTTTTTGGTAGAAACCGCCTAGGCTGGTCTCAAACTCCTGGCCTCAAGTGATCCTCCTGCCTCGGCCTCCTAAAGTGCTGGGATTACAGGTGTGAGCCATTGCCCCTGACCCTAAATTTATCTATTAATGGTCTTCATTGCAGTGTCACTACAGTGAAAATTATTACAACCATGATTTACTAATACAGCCAGGGTAGAATCAGGCTTATTTCATTTGGCTAAGACATTGGTGAAATAGTCGTTATAACTGGTGACTGATGGATTTTTGTCAATCCAAACATATAAAGAGAAAAGGAACTTGTCAATATATTGAATTAAATATATGCGATAAGTGTAAACTAAAATTAAAGTGAAGATGAATACAAAAGCTGAGGGCAGGGAGGGAAAATATGTGATACACAAGTCACTGCTCCTTGCCTTCCTCATCTACTCCCCAAATCAACCCCCCATCCACATACAGAAATCACAGCAGTCTTTTACGACGAGCTCGAATGGAGCTTCACAATCATCTCCAAGCTAGGGCTTGGGATGTCATTACCACTTACACAGTAGGCATGTGAGATGAAAGAGAATTGTTATTTTCATCCAAGGACATGAAGAGAGATTTGGAATGAGGAAGGCAGAATTATTGTTTCAAATGGTATCATTGCATTTGTCTAAATCTGAATCAATGAAATATATTTTGAGCACTATGACTGAACGTAGATAATCATCTTCGAAGGATAAACTGTTAAAGGGAAAACAACATACAGCATTTTATAGTAGCTTCCAACACACTTCTCATATATACCAACACACTGCCTGGCACATGGCAGATATTCAAATGAATATCTGTTAAATGAAGAAAATGACAGCTTGATTGGTCTCCAAAAGCTGCTTTCAATCAAATAATTTTGGACATGGCACACTTAAAGCTAATGGCAGTGAAATATTTGTCTTTTGTAAGTTACTGTATTCCTAGTTTCTAGCACAGGACCTGGCACAAAGTATCCACTCAACCTCCATTGAATGAATACAACAGCATCATTTACCTATTAAGCAAGGCAAAGAATATTTCTTAAGTGAAATTTAGGATGTGCAGGAAATAAAAGATCCCGTAATTATACCACACCGTGATTTGTGCAACACAGTATTTCTTGTCAGGTTTCTAAATTATCCATTAACACTTGTCGCCATTTAGATTTGCCTGTTAAATACCATGATTCTGAAGCAACGAGATTTCAAAGACAAAACAGGAACAGAACAGCGATCGTGAAGTGAAGAGAGATGATTTAAGTCATCAGCTCAGTGCTAGGTGTTGAAGAGAATACAAAAGAGGAAGAAAACAATCTCTGGTTTTAAACTTAAATTCAAATTAAGGAGATAGGATTCTTATATGGGAAACTAAAATATATTTAATCAAGGTTTAGGTTGTTTGTCTAAAAAAATCTTTTGGAACCGGAAGAATTGCTTATTTAAAGCTTTTTTTGTACAAGGCCAAAAGATAAATCTTCCTGATTATATATAATATATCACGATCAACTAGTTTTTGTGTTAGTTCCAAGATAATTTATATATAAAATTAAGCAGCGGGAGGAAGGGTGGTAAGAGGACTGAGCAAATTAGACAGAGAAACAGCAATAGTGCAACACTGTAAAGCAGTCATAATTAAATACGAAAGGTGCCAAGAGGGAAAGGATAGTCAATATATGCCATATGAAACAAGAAGAGCTGGAGGAAAATGAGACAAGGCCATAGAAGGAAGTGGAAGATAACTTTAAGAGAAGTTTCACTGACTCCAGAGATACAGAAATTGAAAGGGTTCTTAGAGATCATCTACTCTTATCTAATCCCCACAATTTATGATTAAGCAAGCTGGGGTCTGCAGAGGTTAAATGACGTGCCCCAGCCCAGCTAGAAAGCACAGATCTAGGGCTTCCGAAGGAGAACACATGGTCTCTATACTACACTGCTGCATACCATGAGGTCAATGGCAGACTGTAAGGATTTTTTAAATTCCCTGAATGCTTAAAATAATAGCCCAATTAAAACATGACTTATTTTTTTGGCTTTAATTATAGCATAAACATAGTGAGTCATTTAGCATTCACACTCAGTTTATAGTTACTTTGTAACACATTTACTAACACTAGTCATTTAGAATTGCGATATTAAAAATGGAGTTTAAGAATCAAGTTCTGTGTTGACCTAAGATTAATTCTTTTGCATGTGAATATAAAACATTTCTATCAAATAAAATGTAGATTTTAGGTAATATGTCTCAAGTCAGATGCAAATCACCTTAATGGAACGTACTGTTTGAATTACAGGTTGGTATGTCATTAAATGTAGTCTTTAAGTCTTTTAAACAATGACTCAAACAATAAATGGTGACTAACAAATAAACTGCAATTAGTTACCTAATGACCCAAAGACTCCCTTAAATAGGAATACAGTTCAATAATGTTTTCAGAATAATAATGCAAACTGACCTTAGTTATTAGAAATCACGCAGGCATTCTTCATTCTAGGTAAATTTAATATTGTAATTGATAAACTAAGTAAATATTTATGAAATAAAGGCTTAGAACTAGGAATTTTCAGGCTGCAATTTAATATATTATATAAAGGTTCCTACTGGCAAAGTATCAGTGCCTAGCTTATGTTAGAGACTACGGACAGAGGGGAGGTTAAGTGCTGGCAGCCTGTGCTCTGATGAGTGTGTGGCACTAAATACATTTCTGTGCTTTAGGGGTGATAATGGGGAACAATGAAGAAAGATCTTAAATAGTGAGGGCAGCAATGAAAAGGAGAAAGTAATTGCTCAGTATGTTACTGAACCAGCTGCATTTCAACTCTTTCCCTACATCTTTTCAACTCAAGGAATTCTTCCCCCCTTACTAAGAAAACATTTCTAATTTTATAATGGAAATCAAAGAAATAGATTCAATTTAAAAATTTTTTATTTGCAGTAAATATTACCAATATGTTGCAGCAGATCATTAAAGTCTGAGTGTTATAAAAATTATGGAATTATTAAAAATAGTTCAATATAAATAGTACTTATCTGAAAAACTCATAAGATAGCACCGATATTATGAATTGTTAAAATAGAAAAATGAATGAAGATTCAGTTATTATTATCCAATAGTCATGGTCAACTAGTTTTTGTGCTAGTTGCAAGATAATTTGGGCCAAGAAAAGATAGATTGTTTATCCTGTGGCAAGATCATGAACATTATACTCATAATTATAGTATTTTGGGTTATTTAGATGTATATTGCTTACAGGCTTTTAAACTTTTATTGATTTCTTAAAAAAATTTTAATAACAGGAAGAATTTTTTTAAAGAAAAACATTTGAAGAATAAGAGTTTTAAAAATTTATTTCTTGGGTTGAGTTTTTTCTTGCTGCCAAAGCTTTTGAAAATAACACTTGCAACAGTTCATTTGCAGAAAAATGCATTTTTATTTTCTACCTATTTTCTCCCAAATTATGTTTCCAATAAAGCTGCTTAAAGCTAAATAGTTTTATATTGAACTAAGCAAAGATTTCGCAATCATTTAGTAAACCTTAACACTGTCAAATTCCAGGAAACCTTCCAATCTACTACATAGGTTATAATGTATTATGGTAAAAAATATCCTAGAATGTACATAGGAAAAAGCAAAGGAAATACTAGAATTTAAGCCTAATTGTTCTGGTAGCTCTAACCTCAAACCTTCAACAAATAAAATAACAAATGAGCAAGCACAAAGTGAGTCCCCTGGGTCTTTGGAGGAATAAAGGCTTACCTTTCTCTGCAAATCATCGGAAAAACTTCCAGAATAAAATAGGCTTCATTCAGAGCCACCCAAATATTATAAGGATTTCTTATCTTAATACAAGCACAATTGCTTTGTAATTGTAAATCTTTTTGCACATGAGAATTATGACAACACAGGAAATAAGTTTTGTACTTGGAGAGCTAAATGGCAATAACTATAAACCCATCATTGATGGGAAAAGAAAATAATTCTGCCTATTTAAAAAGCAAGGTTGAGAAGAAAGTGTTAATACAATGGTAGTTGCCAGAGGTTTCGGGAGGGGAACATGGGGAGTTATTTAATGGGTATAGGATTTCAGTTTTGCACTACAAAAATGTTCTGGAGATAGGCTGCAGAACAAGGTGAATATACTTAATCTACTGAACCCAATATTACTGAACACTTAGAAATGGTTAAGATAGTAAATTTTATGCTGTGTGTTTTTTTTTAAGACAATTAAAAAAAATGAACAACACAAGATACGAGGCACCCAAAGATTAACTAAGGATATTTTTTTCACCTCTAATAAATTGTAGGTTTATACAGTATCTTAAAAAAAACGGTTGAAAAGAGTCATTTGAAACTTGGAGGGTTAACTTGTGAGAGATTGAAAGACATTCATTTGACTTAGGCTGCAAAGACTCAGAATGCTTTTGCTGTGAAATCTAGAGAATAGGCAACCAGTGGTTAGATGTCAAGTTAGAACAGTTTGAAATTGAGCTTAGGAAATAGGGCCGAAACTGGCATTTCCAGTGATCATTGCCCAGAAAGTTAGTCAATATGATAGTATAAAATCTTAGATTAAGTACCTGGATTTGTGCATTTAGCCTCACTGTGTTTAAAGTGAGTCCTAGATATTGTTAATATTGTGACCAAAAAATCATCACCCCATGGTGTCAAGGTTGACAGTATTAAAAGTTAAGCAATTCCAGCCGGAAAAGTGATATGGAAGAAAGAACGCAAGTCAAAGCTCCACAGGCTGAGTCTATGACAAAGAATGGCTTCCAGGCCATTTGTATCAAAATGAGCAAGACAATTAAAAATGCCAATTTCTGAACCCCACTCTGGACCAACCAAATCAGAATCTCTGGGGATGGGGACCAGAACCTACATTTTTAATACACTAAGCACACTAATGTTGGAGATTCACTGGCCTCAATTTTTTTTTTTTTTTTTGAGACAGAGACTCATTTTGTTGCCCAGGCTAGAGTGCTGTGGTGTCAGCCTAGCTCACAGCAACCTCAAACTCCTGGGCTCAAGCGATCCTCCTGCCTCAGCCACCCGAGTAGCTGGGACTACAGGTGTGCACCACCACGCCCGGCTAACTTTTTCTATTTTTATTACCGGTCTCCCTCTTGCTCAGGCTGGTCTCGAACTCATGACCTCAAGTGGTCCTCCTGCCTCAGCTTCCCAGAGTTCTAGGATTACAGGCATGAGTCACCTCGCCCAGCCTGGACTCAATTTTAAAGGGTGAAACTGCTGTCACTTTAATGGAGTCATTACAACTCCGAAGCAAATATAGACTTCCATGGTTTAAGGATATCTCATTGATGACATCACCATGGCCATGATTCTTCTAGTTCCTCAGAGGCACAGTGGAGATTCTCTGCTGTTTTTATAGGATTAAAACAATCGCTTTGAAGTATTAAAAGAGACACATTCCTAGGTGAGTCACATGGTAGTTTGTGCTGCAAGTGCCAGCTGTCTGGCTAAGCTTGAAATTTTTAGAGCTACAATGAGAACTTTTATAGCTCTACAGAAGGAATGACAAATTGCAAATAATTGGCATGAATGCTGCTCTCTCTCTTTCTCTCTGTAGATGAAGACTTAAAATTCTGAACACTTTTAGGGCACCTAATCAATTGTAGTAACAAACAAGATGAAATCAATTTGCTATTATTTCTTCACGGGCAAAGAAAAGGAACAGGATTGGGTTCTCTTTATAAACTATATTTATATGTGTAACGTTTGTGTGCAGTCAAATTTGCTTAGCTAAATATTTAGAAATGTGTAATATAGTTTATAGATGTTGGTGTAATATATTTCAACCAACTTAGATCTCTCCATAAATAGGAGTATTTGTCCACTTTAAATTTGGAAATGTTACAATATCACAGGAAAGCACAGATGATTAGAAGCACTGACAAGAAAAAAGTAGACACTACTAGGGAGAACTGAGTTTCTTATTAGTTCACAGTAAATCTTGAATTTAGGTATTATTGCTACAGCTACCCTTCTGCCCTTTACAAAGCGTTGAAACTCTCCAGGAGCCAATCATGTATTATTTATAGCAATAATTAACTTACTTGGAATCTAGTTCTCTAAAACAGAAAATTTAAGATGAAATTAGCAAACTATGTTTTTTGTTTCCACTTTGGTAGTGCCAGAAAAAACAGAGAATGATATTCTTCGACTTTGAAGCATATCAACTTTTAGAGGAGTTTCAACTTTTAAACAGAATTCAAAAACATTGATAATATCCAGTACTTTAGTTTTCCAATTTACCCTAATGTCTTATGTATTTAAAAAGGAGTCTGTAGCAGGTACTTTCAAAATAGCAATGTAAGCACTAAATTTATTCATTCATATATAATTTCTTCTAAAAAAAGATTAAAAGTGAAAAATTTCTCTGAAAATTATAAAAGGTGGACTCAATTCTGCAGGATAAATTTCATGAAAACTATTTTAGCTAGTCCATATAGTTAGTAAAGCTCATGAAAATTTGAAAATTAGTTCTCATCTTGTTTTGCAATAACAAAGGGAGGGAGGACGGGTAAGTTTTTTCTTGTTTTCAGAACAATACCAGAAAATTTGAAATCATACTTCTTTCTCCAAACTGGTAAATTAACAGAAAATCTGAATGCAAATTCCTACTATTATTTCCAGTAAATTCTAAGTTCCTCAGAGTTGAGAAAAATCTTTGAGTTAATAACAATTCAATTTTTGATTTATTAATTCCCTTTATGCATCCTACATTAAGTGCATATCTAGTCTCTGCCTTAAATAATTCCAGGAACAGGGAAGTAACATGATTCTTGAAGTCTTCCCTCATGTTGAGCTGACATCTCAACATCTCAAGTATAAATCTATACTCTGTCTGAAGCCTATGCAGATTATAATTCTAAAATTTAAAATTTTAAAATCTAAAATGTATATCATAGCTATAATACAAAGAGGATAGAGACTTTTTAAAAAGTTACATTGCCTATAACGATCCATTTCAGTTCATGACTATCTCTGTTGTGTCAGCAGTTAATCTTTTTCACCATTAGGAACTCATTCAGTGTTCTGGAGCACTAATCTTTGAAAGGTAGTAGCTGGAGAGTCAATGAACTTGAAGAACTGCCAAATGTCTATGTATGAATACATTTAATACTTCCAATAGGATGTAATCCACTAGAATGACAACTATTAAGAGGTGTTAAGTATAGTTATATATATTAAAATTATATAGATTTATATATAAAATATTTTATTAATTTTGATCAACACATTAATTATGGTATAGAATGTCCACAATGTTGGCAAAAATAGAATAAATTATTTTAAAATATGTTAGTTATGCTTTCAAATAATATGCTCAATGAGTGTTCAGTTGACATATCTCTAAATTGAAAGTAATGAATTCACATGTTAATCTGAAGAAAGTACTACAAACACACAACGGTATATAGTTCCTCTACCCTATACGTACAAAGAGGACACAGGAAGATGGTGAAAATACTATATGGTTTTAAAAGAAGTTAGTATATTTATCACCATTTATATATCTTGAGAGAGAATCAGCATTTTAAGCTTGAGCCTTTAAAATCTGTTTACTTAGCCTGTTGTAGTAATTATGAACCATTTGAGCCACGTAATGTGTGTCACAAAATGTAAAACTAAGGGACTAAAGTAATTTCAAGGTCCTTCAAGTCCTAATATTTAATATTAACTAAACTTGTATTAATAATTCTTGAGTAGAGAAATTACTCACTTTCTTTAACTAAGATTTATATACCAGAATTACTGAATAAATTAAAAATATGCATCCATCTCCATACATTTGAAGGCTAAGCTTTTCATATAAGGCTTCATAACTGTTCATTCCTATCAGCTTTATCTCAAGATGGCTGTTGAAAAATGAGAGGGAATCAAAAAGGTTATTAAAAAGGGAAGAAGACAATAATTTTTTACAAAAACTCTATAGTCAACTTACAAAAAAATGTTGCTTGTTTTAACATTTGTAAGGTTCTCAAGGCAGGATGAGTAGCACTGAGTCTTTTTCCTATCCTGATGCTATAGCTGTTTTGACTAGATTTTTCCTTTACTGTCTTTTGTAGCTAAGGTTAAATCTCATCTACCTAGAGCAGTGGTTCTTAAACTGTGGTCCCCAGATCACCAGCATTCACTGCCCTGGCAATGTGTTGGAAATGCAAAGTTTTTGTCCCTCCCCACCTCTCCAGTCCTACTGAATAGGATTCTGTAGTTGAACAAACCCTCCAGGTGATTCTTATTCACACCGAAGTCTGAAAATTATTATCCTATAGTAATGGGGAAAAATATGCATCTGTAAACAGCAATTATCTTAGTTTATCCCGCTGGAGTTAAGGGAAAGAAGAAGAAATTTGGTCATTAAATATGAAAAGGAATGGAACGTAGGGAAGAATATGAGCAGGAAAACTGGTGAGAAATCAATAAGATAGCAGGAAAAACTTGTGAGAAATCAATCACTAATACTGATGAGATTTATTTCCAAACTAATTAACATGATGAGTTGTTTTGGGTTCATGAAAATGCAATTGCAGACCCACAATAAGCAGTAATTTGTCTCCTCTTGCCCTTAAAAATAGAATTAGGAATATCTATCTATATTCTTATTGATCCCTTTAAAAACTTACTGATATTTATTAGAAATAGCTGATCAGGGTTAGAAGTTCTATCTGTAAACTAAAGTTTAAATAAGTTGTGATTTCTAGCACCAACTTCAATGAATTAAGTGAATCCTCATATAAGTAAGTGTTTCTTGGTGAAACTAGTCCCATATATACGGGGATAGTTTTGAATGAAATCATTCCCAGTAATCTGAGCAAGATTTATTTACATTGGTGGTTGGGGGTAGATTGTGCTTTATTGAGTGGGAGGGATCAGTTGCAGAAGGAAGTCTTAAAGCGCGAGTTCAGCCCAACCAAATGAGCAGAATTTTTGACTTTGGTGTCAATTTGGGTTCAGATATATTAGTTCTGAAATACTGAACCAGTTTCTAAACCACTGGAAAATTATATGAAAATGGGGATGATGATAATAGGGCTGTTATGAGGATTATAAACAATAGATATAAGGGGCCCAGCTATATACTAGCATATAGTATGTGTTTGTGTGTGTGTATATATAATATACACATGAGATATATATATATACACACGTGATATATATATATCTATACATATCTATACATATCTCATGGTGAAACTTCTCTAGAGGCCAAATTCAGTTCTGAAATTACCTGTCAATCATGCTAATCAAAAATATTTTCTGATCTGTCATGTATTGAAAGTTGGAGTAACTGACCTTTGAGTCCACATCAAGTTTTCTTACTCATCCTGTTATGCAGAAATATGATAAGTGTGTTGAGATTAGTTGAGTGAAGTAGTAGCCCTTCCTTCTTAAGCATCTATAGATCTAGCTCATAGGACAATTTCTAAATTTTCAAAGAGCAGCTCTAGTCTTTATTGTGTTTCAATTGTCATCTGAACAAATAAATAGGATGGAGTGGGTCCATTGTGGAAGTGAGAGAAATTAATGCTCTTAGCCACTTCCTATAGGGTAAAATGTATGGGGCAGGGAAGAAGGAAAGATAGATGGAATTTTAGAATTCTATTTTTACATCTGACTATAACATGGTGCACCCTTTTGTTCTATTGAAATTCTAGACTGACAATCATTGGAATAAATCACATTGCTAGTCTGAAGAACCTAGAAATAAAATACAGCAGTCTCTGACATAGATTAGCAAATGATAAGGAATGTTTTGAATTTTGATGCCTGTACACATCCTTATCCTCATTCCTCCATCATTATTGTATGGTTCTGTTGTTTGATTTTGCTGGGTAGTCTTGGCACTTAGGTGTGTTCTTTTGGTAAAGTTGCTTGCAACGTTTGATGGGAAGCTGAGGAAAATTTCTACAAAACGGCAAGGGTAAAAGAACTGCCAAACTAAACTACTCGCTTGTATCCTACTTAGATTTCAAATACCACTGAAAAAGCAATCACGAATCTAAAATGTGTCTGCTATTTTGAGGAGAGGGAGGAGGAAAGAGAGAAAACATTTTCTACAACAGCCAATTCATTCTATAGAATTCGTTGAAAACAGACTAACCAAACTGCTATTTTGAACCACCATCAGGCCAAAGATTGCTTATCACAAGGAATATTTCTGTAATGGAATTTTATGTGCACAGATATTTTTGAAATTAAAACATGCATGTGCATATATGTACTTCAAAATACACTTAGACCTACTGTCTTCGATAAACAAAAAGGCACCAAAGAGAGGTCCAGGAGAAAGGTGTCACTATGTTTTTGATCCTCCCCACTGGCAGCGGTGGTGGGGTGGTGACACTGCGTAGTAGAGGACCAGGGTGCTGAACTAAATGCCTCTAAGACAGCAATCTTGTGTGCTGATTCTCCTCTCCTCCCATCACCCCTGAATCTTCAAATACCCTCGCAGTTATAAGTCCTCTAAAACAAAGCCGTATTGTTCAACACATCAGTGTCCTTCTTGATGGTCTTTGTTAAATGTCATTATTTGTAACACAGGATATTCAATAGGACCATGGAAAAAGGGATCAAAGGCAGTACGTGATTCTTAGGGACCACTACAATGATAGTTGTTGTATATTATTTAGCAATGTAATTTATGGTTATTTCCGGAACAATGGCACTTCAGGAAGTGATGTTAATTTTTAAAATTCCTTTACTATGCAGACTATAAGAAACGATCTCAGAATGTGTAGAAACAATCAACGTTCCTTCCAAAGAATGAGACCTCATATAGATGATAAAAATATTTCTTAAAAAAATTAAAGTATAGGATAGCTACATAGTTAGTATACAACAACCTCGTCTTAAGAAGGACTAGGGAAAAAATTTTATTTTGTGTGGCTAAAGAAATACATACATATTATAAAACTGACATTTCTGCATTGTTCTGTTGAGTATCATCACAGGTTGCTGCATTACTATAGCTGTTTTTAATATAAAGAGAGAAACTCATATACTTTCCAACTCTGGTATTCTCCATCTATTTTTTCTTTCATACTCCACTGATACAGAATTTTAAAAGTTTAAGAAGGAGGGAGCCTTAGCTTGTAGCATAACATTGTTTATTTTTCATATGAGGAAACCATCTAGCAGAAGCTGAATGACTTAGGGTCAGGCCATAACTTAATTAGGAATTATTATTCTTTCTCAAATGCTCTTTCAAAGGTTAAACAAATGGGGATATAGTTTTAAGAATGACTTATTTCTCTCACTCCTGTTAGATTGATTTCTTTTGTTACATGCAAGCAAAATCAGCTACTATCTTTCTGTTTCTCTTTTTCTACGTGCTACCTGTAGGTAACAAACTCAATAAATCCACAACAAATAATAAAATCCTGTGAAGAGTGCTATCCTACAGAACCATTTTCTTTAAGAAAAATAAAATACTGAATATTTCTGAATATAAAAGTTCCAGATAAAAGAAATTCTGACTTTAATCAGATCAAATAATCAGATTTATACCATTATTTTGATAAAGATAAAAACCAACATAAGCCTTTTCCCCCAATCTTACACTTTGAGCACTTCTAACTTTTAAATACTATAAACACTTTGCTCTTAGGGATTATTTTCCCTTTGCTTTGCTCCAGTTCTTTCCTAGGAAAATGAAAACTGAATAGAGCAACTCTTAGAAAAACCAAGCATAAGGGGGTAAAATGAAGGACAGAGAACTGCTACTCAATCTTAGAAATAAGTCAACAAAATTAAAGAAGAAACCATATATTCCACTTAAAACGAATTATTTCCTTCATATTCATATCACAAAGTGACTTCACTATAGCAGCACTAATTCATTATGTTTTAATTTACTGGTGGATGTCACTGGCCTCAATAAAAGTAAGCAATTTTTCAAAAGGGATATTCAAAAGAAGATAAAGTTTGGAAAATATAATTTATCAGAAGCACGAACATGGGAAAGTCTTCAATTAAGTATGGAAAATTAGGAATATTTTTTAGCCTAAATTCAAGCAAAATTCATTCCTAAAGGTGAATTTGTCTTCTTTTTGACCCCTCTCTTTAAATAAGGAGAAAAATATACATACACCATATTAAGCCTGAACAAGTAAGTACTTGGAGAGTTTAACCAGTTTTATAGATTCTATAAAGGATAATAAGTTATTCATCATGAAAATAGAAGCAGCCAACTTTTTTATGCTTTAAAATTATGATTAAGCTGATCCTATGTTTTAACAACGCCTTCTTCATTTTACAAACAGGAAATTATGCTACCAATTATGGAGATGTTATCCCAAAGTTTAAACCAATGTTTTACATTTTTAAATCTTCTGACATTTTCATAAAATTTACAGATACCAATCCATTAAAATTTTTTTTCCTTAACCCATATGTTCTTTAAGATATTTCTAACTGCATTGGATCTTTTACTCTGGTTGCTTTAATTTATAACTAGATAGTATCTTTCAGGATTCAAGTATGGGATATTTAATTTTTCAGATAATTTTTTTGGGTGGTCAATAGAAAAGTGATCTTTAAATGTACCCCCGATGGGAATGAAAAGAGAATTATGATTTTTTTGGGGGGGGGGCTTTAGGTAACTATTAAAACAGCTCTGCATATTATATTTATAGGAATAGTAATATTTATTTTCATTTTTAAACACTTATATTTACTATTTTATATTCTCCTACCAGAGGATAGAGATGGTTTAGTTGTACTTGTAACTTTATAGCCCCCCCAATTTTTATTCTTTCCCCAAATCAGCATAGCATCTTCTGGTCCCAAGGACTTCTGACAGATTCTGGGTCCTTCAATGAGAAATCAGTGCTTTAAGCAATCAGGACTAGTGTTAATCTCCTTGCTTAGACTCGGATTTGATGAAATTGCTAAAGAATCTTGTATCTTTCTCATCATAAAGATAAAAGCTCCATGTTAATAAATCAGAAGATTTCAACAGAGTAATAACGTAACTTTTCACTATAGTTCTAATACTTATTTGCTGTTATAATGGCAAAGTCTTTGGATAAAAACAAGGTAACAGTAACAGAATTAGTAAAAACTCAATGTGATAATTAGTTAAAGCTTTTAAATATTAGTGCTTTTCACTAGAGAACATAGTTTATCTAAAATAACACTTGGTTAAATTATTTAATATCCTGCCACTCCTAAACTGTGTTACTTCAGAAAAAAGATCAATATTTTTTGGAGGGAAGAAAGAGGTGGAATATAGGAGGGCAAGACAGCTAGGAATAGGGAAGGGAAACTAGTAGGATAAACTGAATATCTGTACATTTTAAAAATTAATATATGCATATATTTGTATTTTAAGTAAATACCAATGGTTTGCATTCAAAATTTCCTTGATATTCCCTTGGTGTAATAATATAGTTCAAATTAAATGATGTTAACTAGATCAAGTATGATATCTAAGCAGAAGGAAAAAAAATCACTTAAAATGACAGATCTAAAATTGATCCTACTAAGTACAGGAGAGTATATATAATATGTTTTCATCTGTATGTTTAAAAATAATATATATATATACACATATGCTTGTATATGTAGAGTAACTCTAGAAGGATACACAAGAAATTGATAACATCAGTTGCAACTTTTCACTATCTCCCCATCTGTAATGTTTAAATTTTGTACTATATGTATGTTTTTCCCTATTCAAAAATATTGATTAAAACCCCATTATTAAAATAAATTTAAATGATTTAAAATAGCATGTCAAATTAAGAACAAAGACTGTTTTCTTTTCCATTATACATGAAAATAGACTTACACATGTATTATTTTTCTAAGATCCACCTACATAAATTTGGGTCTCTTTTCTTTATGACAGAGTTACTGTGATCTAAAAACCCAATTTTCACATGACATTAAATTGGGAAAAACACATTTCCCAGTACTTCACTGCTACAGTATTGTGGACTAGGGATTATCTCACGAGCACGCTAATATTCTCTTTCTCTGATGGGCTAACCATTTGCCACCATTTCTTTCTGAAATTCAGGAAATCTTTCAGGAATTTTCAGAAAGATTTTAAGACTCTTCTTGGGCAGTGATAAATATTAAACCTGTGTTATTCTGTAGACACAGATTCAATGTTAACTTCTCTTTGCATCCTGCCAAAGATGTTTGGTGTTTTAGTAAACACAGACTTCAAACTAAGTGGTGACTAAGCAAAGCCCTTACATAAAGCTTGTAATAGGATTTCATGAATAGTTCCAATGAAAGACATTTGAAAATAAGCAGGAAAAAAAATCTCACAGTTTTAAAAAAATTATTTCCAGAAAACCACTTAACGATTCAAATTAAGTACTATTCATTTAAATATTAAAATAAACCATAAAACAAAATTTAAAGGAATGATAATACATACATCAGCTTTCAACGGTAGCTGCTTATTGAAAAGAGTATCTGAGGGTATATTCCAATATCATCCTCTTCAAATTGTGCAGCTCAGATAAATGTTTATTTTACTGAAAATATTTGCAAAATTACAATATAAATACATGATTATATTAAGATAGGATGACTATATATAATGTATTCTTATCTATAGATATAAAATGAATGCAGTAAATATAGCACACTCTTGATGAATTGTTAGTACACAGTGTTTCTCAGTAAAGTACATACAACCTATTATTAAGCAACAATTATCTAGTTTTCAAATGTACATCTTAGGAAGTTTTTAGGATGGAAGGATACATTAAATCCCCCAATACCCTTTTCAGTTGGTGAAGGTTAGTATTTCTGTAAATCTTGAAATATCATACTTATTTTAACAATTTTTCTTAGGCTCTATGCATTTCTTTAACTTGAAACTTTATTTCTCTAGTCTGGGTGTTTTAAAAATAATGCCATGTCAAGCTAACTATACTTTTAATTTTAGTACAGTATTATATACTGCCTTTTTTATTAGTTACTTAAACACATCAACAATGGAACAGAATCATTAAAAAAATTTTTATCTGGACAAATTCCCAAAATTAACTTTCAGGGTATCATGGGGAATCTCGACTAAATATAGTCTCAACTGTAATATTAACTGAGGTTAGAAATAGTTTTTTTTTAATTTATCCTAGTCCTTAAGAATACAAATATGAACTCTACTTTAAAATTCTTTGTTAAATGTACTGGGATTTGCTTCAAAAGCATCTTCTACCCTTCTCCGTTACACTGATTTAATGGAAACCTGTTACTACAACAGTTCCAACACAAACATATGCATGCAAGAGATCGCCCTACGGATTCTAACTACATAGTTATTGAAACACATCCCACCTGTCAAGTGGCATAAATGTACATCTTCTATATACAAAAGGTAAAGTGCATTATTAAATTAGTGAACTGACAGATTGTCTGCCTGGACCATATAGCTTTCAAATAGACAAATGTGAAATTCTCCCATTAGAACCCATTATTTCAAGAGGTTCCAATTAGCTTTTCCACCCTGTCATTTATTTTTTTGGCCATGCTCTTTAGTGCAAATAAGCTTGTGTTTGACTCAAGTTTAAGGGACATGGCAGTTTGGGGCTTTAACAAGGAAAATTATAAAATGTGGCAGAACTTTAACACCTTTATAATACATTGCATCTTTTGCATATAAGCAACAGATTAGTGCTGCTTTCAATTGCTAGGAGCATACTGCCAACTATTATGAGGAACCCGTTTCCAAATTTCATACTATTAGCTTATATTATTACAGTTTAGAGTCTGTACCACATTATGCTCGGATTATTATGTGCAAACATCATCAGTGTTTTAGAATTATACAGTGAACTAGTACTTTTGGTTACTAACTTTCATGCTCATTTTTTTACTTCTAACTTCCAGTTGCCTTAAGAGTTTGATGTCTTCAAGGCAGGATTTCTGTTATTTTGAAGAATACCATGTATACTTGCAGCTCCATTTGTTACAAATGACAATAAATAAAATGCATATTGCACAGATAAGAATAGTAGCTTATTTTATAAGATACATGGCAATATATGTCCTAATACCAGAGTTTTGAACTGGATCTTATTTGATTATGGCTAATGAATTCTTGGGATTTTAAAGTATCCAAAAATCATAGCATCATTTCATTTTTCGATGAATACATTTAACTATGAAAAAATGAAACAAAAGGACTGGCAGAAGGTTTCATGATTCTAAATTATATTCCATTGCCAGTATATATGCATCTATCTAATCTGCAGCTTTGAGATGGTAAAAACTTTGAAGTATACATACAAGGTAGAAAATCTGGATGATTAACTAATTCTTTACTTAAATAATTAATGTAAAACTAGACTTAATAATATTTATATATAAAGAATTAAAGATTTATCTTTAAGTCTGACATAGTATTGTATGTATGTACATATATGTATATATACATATATATGTATATATATTGACACATACACTCAAAGCTTATCAGACTAAAAACCAAAAAAAAAATCATTTTGACCTAATGGATATAAATATTTCAGAAAGGAAGATTTTTAAGAGTATACGCTCATAGCAATAGTGATAGGAACAATCGAATACTAGAATATTCACAGCTCCAGTTTGCCAAAATTGGACAGGTTATTATTAATAGGCACCATGATGGGCAGCAATAACAATCAGTAGTACAGTAATTCAAGTGCACATCACTCCTTCATATACCAAAAACTACTTTTTAGCAAGCCTACATAGTTATTTTACAATTAGGACTGTTTAAAAATCCTTGCTACTCAACACCCACCATGTGCTTCTAACCCTCAGTTGTTCCATAGTGATTCAGATGGTCCACAATTATAATGAACTAATGAGATTCCTTTATACTACTTGAGGAACCATGAAATACAGTCTGCAAACCAATACCAGTATATATGTCTGGGTTACTGATTGCTTGTTCTTAAGTAACATAAACCAATGAAATTAATTTTCTTAGTTCATACCATAGTTTTCTTAGTGACCTTACTGAAATGTATTTGGGGACAAACCTTTGGAAGAAAGAAACTGTTAAAATAATTTTGAATAACTTACAGTATATAAAAGAAGAGCTACATTCTGATCTCAATCCATGCAGCCAGCTCTCATCAATGAGAGCTATATTTGGGGGTTGAAATCAGTGTTCTGGCTCTTAAACATGATTATTGTGTGGGAGGTAAATAAAGCCAAGATAAAAGACAATAATTTCATTCAGAATAAAGTGTAGCTCAACAGATGAAATCTCAGTTAATACAGGATGGGTTGGTACACGTATACACTATATCCACTCGTTTAAAAAAATTGCTTAGGTGTTGAAAAATTGCTGTGGCACTTCCTGGAAAGTAATTTTTAATACAGGTAAATGGGTGAGTCTTGTGTAAAGTCATAAAGAGCACCTTAGAAAATGCCTGAATTTTCCTTTCAAACATATTTATAACCAATCTGCAAATAATATTTTTCCCAGACTGAAAATTTGTATTCTAAATACTTTTTAGAAAAAAATGTTTCTTCCCCCTATGGAATTAAAACATCTGTAAAAGTCAGGTTTCTACTGGAAGTACTGACATGGTTTTAAGGGTAGCAATTGCAAAAGTGCTACTAAAATATATTATTACAGATATATTTTTATATCAGTTAACTGGTGCACCAACCTCTCTGAAATAGTGCTAAAGAAGCAGCATAAAATATAACACCTTGAGTCTGAGATATATTTTGGGAAAAAAATCTCTCACAGTCTTCAAATTAGCATGAAAAGCTAAAACACCAAGATTTCCATAGCAAAGCCATCGGGTGAAGCCTCCCACTCAATAGTGACATAAAAGTAATTCCTGAAACTTTGTCAAGTCAATAAAAATATATGGTATAATAAATAGGTGAAGATGGGATTATAACTAGCTTAGAATAACCAATTAAAATTCTCCCATGGCTTTGATATGGCAACTAAAAACTGTAGGGTTACCACAAAATTTGAAATTATAGAATACTATAGTAACTCTTAAGAAATATTATGACAGTGCATTTTTAAGGTTTAATTAGATAATGAGATTTGACCCATTAATGGTATCGTTTAATATTCAGTTATCCAATAGATGATATATTTCTATTTGTACTTTTATAAATAAATATATTTATATATACTTGAGGTCAATTTCTGTTTCTGTGGTAACTGTCCTACAGATAAGCTTAGCAGGTTTTAATGAAGGTGGAATGAAATGCTTTTCGGGGAACTTGTTAAATAGAAATTCACACTTTCATTTAAGTATATGTATCTTTTTTTAGGATCATGTCATAGTGCAATGTAAATCTGAGTTGTGGTATTTAGAATGTCAGAATGTCACATTTTGTGCTGATTTGTATACTTCAATAGTCTGGAGCAGCTGAAGCAGCTAAACTACTTAGCTCTGGGAAGGTTGGAATTCCCATAAGAATTATAGTGATCTATGTGTAACATAACATGAGAATAAGACTTCTTGAAGTATAAACTACTAGAGGTATTACTAATAACAAAGGGCCAAAAAAGAGGAAAAACTTCTTCAAATGATTATGGATCAGTACTTTTAGCCAATTTATGATTTTAAATTTTGCCTGATGGAGTTCAATTTCATTCTAGTCGAGGCATTCTTGTTCTTCACCACTGGCCCTTCTGCCATCCATTCTCTTTTCTTTATGGCTGTTGCAAATTTTCCTCATCTCTTCTTCATACTTGATAAAATTCTCCCCAAACCTTGTCCAAGCTTTGAATGGAACAGTAATAGTATTACGGTAAGGTGGCCTCACCTCACTTACCTTCAGGAAAATTCCATATTTATTAGAGCCCACATCAAAGTAGAACCTTTTATTGTCCACTCTGAATGAAGTCCCCTCTGGGAGTTCAGGCGGGTCATCATCTCCACCTCTACGTTCTTCTATGTCCCCTTCGCCATAGTCTTCGATCAGCTGAACCAAGGCATCACGAAACTCAATCATTCCTTGTGCTGGGAGGACAATTGTCTGTTCTTGGCCCAAACTGTGGCCAAAATAACCTATCATGCCAGTGCCCCGCATCATGGTTTGTCTAATCCTTAGGAAGCGACCCCGTTGATTTTCCTTTAGGTCTAGGTAATATTTCCTGTTATCCCTCTCTATATAGTCCGTTTTGAGGACGCTGTGAGGATGCTCTTCGGACCCCACCGAGACTGGCGGGGAGGGCGCGGAGTGCTTCTGTCTCCTCCGGGAGCTTTGCTCTTTGCTGTGGCCATGCTCTTGCCGGTGGCCTTTGAGGCCCAGGTGGGCGTAGTGCTCGATGAAGTCCCCTAGACAGTCCTTCAGCTCCGCTGCCACCGACAGGGACAGGGTCAGTTTACTCTTCCTGATGTTGTCCTGCCGGCCTCTCCCTATCCAGACTTCGGCTATCTTTAGGAACCGGCCCCGGGAGCTTTGCTTCACGTCCAGGTAAAACCTCTTTTTCTGGATGTCCACTCTTTTGGAGGCCAGCTCCTGGATTTCGGCTGTGCCCCCGGCCTGATTAAGGGTGGCTGAAGCCGCGTAGTGGGGGTAGTGGGAGTGCTGGGCCTGGGGATAGAGTCTACTCTTGCTTAGGCCAGAGCCCCCCACATTCTTGCCTCCGCGGCCGCGGCCGCCGCCGCCGCCTCCTCCCCTTCGCCTGGCTCTTTCCATCTTCAGCTGCAAGTGACAAACAGACACACGGGGTGGGGTGGGGGAGGGGTGTTGAGAACAATCGCAGACGCCCCTCGGCCTGCTCTGCCCCCGCCGCCGCCCGGGACCCCCACGCCGGGCCCGGATCCCACGGCGCGGGCCGCCGCAGCGCCGGGCTCCAGCCCCAGCCGGACGGTCGGCGGCGGCGGCGGCGGCGGCGGCTCCGGCTCTGCGGCGCGCACACAGCATCCCTCCGCCGCCCCGGCCTCCCGCTCCCGCACGCCGCCGGGCCGCCGCCGCGGGTCCGCAGCCCCGGGTCCCCAGGCAGCAGGCACTCACATCATCTCTGCCATCACCGCCGCCGCCGATGCCCTTCACGACCACCGCCGCCGCCGCCGCCAGCTCTCGGCCCCTCTGCCGCAGCCGCCGCAGCCACCGCCCCCCGCCTCCTCCCCCGCCGCCGCCGCGCGCACTGCCCCCCGCCGGAGCCGCCGGGCAGGGGCATCGCCTGCGGCGCCCACCGCCGCCGCCCCTCCTGCGGCCGCTGCGGGGGCCGCCGCCTCGATTCGGACGCCGGCCCGACACCCGCCGGGAGGGGAGGGGAAGCGGGAGGCGGGGAGGGTGACGGCGGGGAGCGGGCGGCGGACCCCGCCTCCCCCAGCGCGGTCCGCTGGAGGGGAGAGGGGGTCTCGCGCTCTCCCTCGGCGCGCGCCCTGACGGCAGCCCAGCGCGTGGGGCTGCAGCGCGAGTGCCAGGCGACCGGACAGGTGTGAAGATGGGAACGAGGGGCGGGTGGCGAGTGTTCTGACTTCGCGGGATTCCGCCGGGAGGTGGGGCTCGGGCGGCCCACCGGCACCTGCGCAGAGACTACACTTCCCGAGATGCTCAGCGGCCGGCGGAGGCTATACGCACGCGCACTGTGCCGGCGGCCGCGGGACGGGTGGCGGTGGGAAGGCTGCAGCGCCGCGTGGAAGCCGCCGGGGTGGGCCGGGAAAGGTCGGTCTTCCTCGGCTCCTGCATACAGTGTGCTTCGTTGTCGCACCGGCCCGCACCCTGCAGCGTGGGAATAAAGTTTGTCGATTTGGTGCCCAGCCTGGATGCCTGGGGGGCAGGCCCTGCTGTTGTGGCGCTCCGCAAGTCCGGCTGAAGGAGCGGACAGACCCGTTCAGCTGGCTCTTCCCACGGTAACGTGTCCTCCCCTCTCCTGCTTCCCCTGCTGTGTGTCCGCCTTCCACACGCGGGGGGCTTAGCCCGGCGGCACAGGCCCCGGCCGTGTTCGGGAGATCCCCTAGAACCGGACATTGTCCTTCCCCCTTCCCTCTTCGGAGCAGGGTGGAAGCTCGTGTCAGTCAGAGAGGGGGGCGGCTGGGTTGTCCGTCGTGCGCCTTTAGGATTCAGCCTTTACTCTGGCCGGAATTGAGTCACTCCGTGTTTGCACAGCCAAGTCGAGGGAAATAACCCGGTATCTGTGATTTAGCAGATTATGCTGGATTTTTTTTTTTGCGTTCACACCATTCAGTTCTTAATGATTTTTTCCCTCCCCCTGGTTGAATCTGAGTTCTCTGGATAGGCTTGATATGTAAAAATGCTACTCGGTACTGAAGACGGTATTACAATCCTTAGGATGCTAATTTAGGAGTCTGGAAGTCAGAGCACTTCAGGCTTTGTATGATTCGGTCTGTTAATTTTTAGAGGTTGGAGGTCGGGGTAGGTAGGGAAGTTCAGATCCTGAAGTCATTGAACCTAAAAGGAAGCAGCTGAGGTACTGAATCTAAAGCGTTTACTTGAATGAGGACAGGTGCCCGGAACACACTTCCCACTTGCCTTGGGGAGTGCTCCTTCGGCCTTAATTGCGAGCAGGTTTTTATTTGTTTGTTTGTATCTATCTATCTATATCTATCTATCTATGTATCTATCTATCCATCATCTGTCTTTTTGGTGTCATTCTTGCTCAGGCTGGCCTCCAACTCCAGAGCTCAGGCGATCCTCCCACCTGGGCCTCCCAGAGTACCAGGATTACAGGCGTGAGCCACCACACCTGATAAGCACAAGCAGGTTGTTAAAGGGAAAGGGAACGAGTGGGGCTGATACAAATTTGCCACCTTAACCATTTCTAAGTGTACAGTTCAGTGACGTTAATTGCGGTCACTGTGTTGTGCCTTCATCACCCTTATTTCCAAAACTTTTTCATCACTAAACAAACTGTAACCATTATGCAATAGCTGCCCATTGATACAAAGTTATTGGGCAGGAGTTTTCACTGGGTTGCAGAGATAAAGCTACTTGGTGTCAGTTAGTCTAGAGCCCACATAGCAGGTGACTTCAAGATAATTTTATCACAAGGCGGAGTGACATGGCCTATTTTTTTATTTTATTGCCTCTCTCGGCCTGATAACTTAAACGGGTTCACATTCTTCAGATAAAAAGTTTCTTTTCTTCTTCTCCCTCCCTCCCCCCAAGATCGTCTCTTACTAATCCAAGAAATATTTATTGAGCACTGCTCTGGACACTAGAGATACCAACAGTGAACAAAACAGACAAGAACATCTCTGCTTATTTACATTTTAGTGGAAAGAGAAAGGCAAAAAGTCAAACGTAAAAGATGTCAGAAGGTGACAATCCTATGGAGAATACAAAGGAAAGAGGGAAGAAGAGTGCAGGTGGGGGTGAGGGTAGGGAGCTGCAATTTTACAATAGCTGGTCAGGGAACCATCTCACTGAGGAGGTAATTTCTGAGTAAACAACTGAAGGAAGTGAGAGAGCTTACCCTGTGGTTATCTGGAGGAAAAGAAAGTACGGAAGGCTCTGGGGGAGCATGGTTGGTTGTATTCAAAGAGTCTAGGAGGCAGGTAAGCTAGAGCAGAGTGAGACAGGTAAGGTCAGACCAGAGAGGGCAGGGGACAGAATGATTGTGTTAGGACCCTGAGCTATTTTGAAAATGTGGGCTTTAATTCTGAGGGAGATGGGAATCTATTGGAGAGTTGTCAGGGAAACAGTGTGATCTGAATTATCTTTTTCTTTTTTAAATTGTGATAAAATATACATAACATAAAATTTGCCACCTTAACCATTTCTAAACGTACAATTCAGAGATGTTAATTACGTTCACTGTGTTGCGCATTCGTCACCGTTATTTCCAAAACTTTTTCATCACTTCAAACAGAAACTCTAACAATTAGGCAGTAACTGCCCATTCCCTCTTCCACCCAGCCCTTAGTCACCTCAAATATACATTCTTTCTCAGTGAATTTACCTATTCTAGATATTTTGTGTAAGTAGAATCATATAATATTTACATTTTTTTGTATCTGACAAATTTCACTCCGCATAATTTTTCAAAAAGCTTTATTGAGATACAAATCACATATAAAATCCATGCATTTAAAGTGTACAATCCAATGAGTTTTGGTTTGTTCACAGAGCTGTTGCAACCATCATCACAGTTAGTTTTAGAACATTTTCATCACCCAAAAAAGAAACTCCATGACCATTAGTACTCATCCTCGTGTCCCAGGCAATCACTTGTCTACTTTCTGTTTCTATGTATCTGTCAAACACTAGAACTTATTCCTTCTGTCTAACTTTATTTTTGTACCCATTAACTCTCCCATTACTCCTGTTAACTCTCTTCACTGCCCACCCCTAGCTATCCAAGATTTTGGTAACCAACATTCTAGTCACTACCTCAGTGAGATCAATTTTTTGAGCTCACACATATGAGTAAGAACACGTGATATTTGTGTTTTTGTGTCTGGCTTATTTTGTTTGACATGATGTCCTTCAGTTCCATCCATGTTGCTGCAAATGACAGGTGTTTTTGTGGCTGAATAATATTCTATCGTGTGTATATACCACATTTTCTTTATGCATTCATCTGTTGTTGGACACTTAGGTTGATTCCATATCTTAGCTATTGTTGAATGCTACTGCAATAAACATGGGAGTGCAGATATCTCTCAAATATATCGGTTTAATTTTCCTTGGATATATACCTACTAGTGGGTATGCTGGATCATATGGTAGTTCTATTTTTAATATTTTGAAGAACATCCATACTGTTTTCCATAGTGGCTGTAATAATTTACATTCCCACCAACAGTGTGGAAGAGGTCCCTTTTCTCTACACCCTTGCCAAAGCTTGTTATCTCTTGTCTTTTTGATAATGGCTATCCTAACAGGTGTGATGTGATATCTCATGTGGTTTCAATTTGCATTTCCCTGATGATTAGTAATGTTGAGCACCTTTTCATATAACTGCTGGCCATTTGTATGTGTTCTTTTGAAAAATGTCTATTTAGGTCTTTTGCCCATGTTTTAATAGGGTGTTTTTTTTGCTGTGTATTAATAGTTGTATGAGTTCCTTATGTATTTTGGCTCTTAACCCTTTATCAGATATATGGTGTGTAAATATTTTCTCTCATTCTGTACATTGCCTTTTCACTTTGTTGATTGTTTCCTTTGCTGTGCAGAAGCTTTTGACTTTGATGATGGAATCCCACTTGTCCATTTTTGCTTTGTTACCAGTGCCTTTGCTGTTATGATCAAAAAATCTTTGCTAAGACCAATGTCAAGCAGCTTTTCCCTATATTTTCTTCTAGCAGTTTTACAGTTTAGGGCCTTCCATTTAAATCTTTTGAATTGACTTTTGTGTATGGTGTAAGATAAAGGTCCAAAGACTATTCTTTCTCCATTGTGTGATCTTGGCACTCATGTCGAACATCAGTGGAGCATAAATGTGTTAATTTATTTCTTGGCTCTCTGTTCTGTTCCTTTGGTGTATATGTCTGTTTTTATGTAGTTGGGTACTTTAAAAAAAAGAACATTTTGACTTTTAATACTGCAGACTATTGAGTAAGCACCTATGTTTCTCTTCTTGAAAAGACTGTTGTGTCTTTTTGGTGGTCTTGTTGAAAAGTAGTTGACCGTATATGCTTTGGTTTATTTCTGGGCTCTCTACTCTGTTCCATTGGTGTGTGTCTGTTTTTATGCCAGGACCGTACTGTTTTGATTACTATAGCTTTGTAATCTAATTTGCAATCAGGAGGCGTGATGCCTCAAACTTTGTTTTTCTTTTTCAAGATTGTTTTGAATATTTGGGATCTTTTGTGGTTCCATATGAATTTTAGGATTGATTTTTGTATTTCTATGAAAAATGTCCTTGGAATCGATTGCACTGAATTTGTATATTGCTTTGGGTAGTATAGACATATTAACAGTATTAATTCTTTTAATCAAGAATATGGAATATCTTTCCATTTGTGTTTTCAATATCTTATGTCAGTTTTTCAGTGTACAGATCTTTCACTTTCTTGATTAAATGCATTCCTAAGTATTTCTGTCTTTTTGATGCCATTGTAAATAGGATTGTTTTCTTGTTTTCTTTTTTGGGTAGATCATTATCCATTTAGAGAAATGCAAATGGCTTTTGGGTATTGATTTTGTATTCTGCTACTTCACTGAATTAAGTTATTCTGTTTTTTTAGTGGCGTCTTTAGGGTTTTCTACATATAGGATTGGACATGGTATGCTTTGTTCTGTTGATTTATTTCTGTATTTTTACACCAATTCCACACCATTTAAATTACTGTAGTTTTGTACTGTTTTATATTTAATGAGTGAGTTTCCTCTTATTGGTCTTATTTTTCAAAAAAATATTTGCTGCTCTTGAGCATTTTCTCATCCCAGTGAACTTTAATATAAACTTGTGTGGTTCGATGAAAAATTCTGCTGACATTTTTCTTGGTATTGCTTCTTGAGTGTATTGATTTAATTAATATATTTACAGCTTTGAGTCTAGCAATCCAGGAACTCAGTGTGTCTTATTGTCGACCCAAAATAAGTGACTGAGGCAAAGCTCTCAATCAATGGAGGTTTATTAAGCCAAAGTTGAAGACGTGCCCGGGGAAAACACAAACCACAGACAAACCTGTGGCTGTTTTTCTGAAGGGGAGTTTCGGAGTTTCAGTATTTAAGAAGGGATAGGGCATACAGAAAGAAAAAGAGGCAGGGACAGAGTGAGTAATCAAACAAACGGTTACCCAGGAAAATCTACTTTTTACATTAAGATGAGGTGAGAGTGTTAGAAGAGAAAAAGGGAGTGAAGGAAGCATCAATTATGTAGATGTCCCTGGGTAGGGGAAGAATGTCTGATCCTGTCTGGTCTCTATTTTGCGGACCTGGGAAGATCAACTTGTAATTCATTATGAGTGTGGAACTGAACAGACGCCAGTTTTAGGAGCTAAAGACCTAAAGTTACAATTTGCATGTCCTTGCTTATGGGAGGTCAGCAAGAGATTTCCTTAATGAATGATCTGTGGGGCCAGTCCGTCAAAGATGCCTGAGGCCTCTACCTTGCCTTTTGCAAGTTCACGGTTGCTGGAGGTAGTGGGGTGGTCCTGAGATTTTTATTTTCTTTTACATTTTTCCAGCCCTTTTTAATGTCTTAATAAAATTTTCCAGTTGTCTTTAAAATAGGTCTTACACTCATATGTTTTGTATTACATTTATTCCTGGGTAGGTTGTCATTTTGCCGTTATTGATTTGGCTATACATTTTGGATATAATTGTATTAATATAATTTGGAATTGGATATAATTGTATTTGATTCTTGCTGATATGTAGAAAAGTACTTAATTTGGGTAAGCTTATTTTGAATCTGGTCACCTTGTTTGCTTCTGTTAAACAAATAGATAAAATTACCTACCCTCAAAGAGATAATGAGGAAAAATTACTTTCTTTAGGAAAATAATTAGAGCTTTGATAAAAAGTTAAGCTTATCTTTTGTAAAAACTGGTTAGTCAAAGTAGTCAGACTCTTTTGAAGGTGTTTTGTTTTCTCTTTGCTTTGATAAAATGCTTAATATAAGGGAGGATTAAGAAAAAGGATGGTTTTGAAGAATTTCTTATGGGGTAATAAGAAATTAGAATACTGTTTCATGTTCTCCAAAAAAATAAGTGGAACAATGACCTTCCCTCCTGAGCCTGCTTCAAGGCTTTGTTTCTTTCTGACTTCATTGTTCTTGTCTCTGCATTTTAATGATTCCTTCTACTGTTAGTGTTTTAGGCTAGCTCTTCAGAGATTCACCTTCTCTCTAGCTCTCTTTGAAGCCAAGAGGATAGAGCTATGGGATCTTCCTACTCTGTGGTATGAATAATAGAAGCCATCAGAAACAATATCAAAGCTTTGTAGCTCCTCCTGGAAGTTTTGATGTGAAGCCTGAGATATCACCTATTGGTACCTGACCTGCTTTTGCTGTTCATTCATAAAATTGAGTTGCTGAAGTACAGTACAAAAATAATTGGACTGGAAGATAACTTTTTTCCTTCCAGGAAGTACACAGTCACAAAACTGCTGATTTTAAAAAATTCATATTATCTAAACTTACCTGTCTGAGTAGACTGTATCAAACTTCTCGTGTAAGATTTGCATTGGGTACATTTATGGTTGCTTACAGAATTATGTATTAATTTTCCAGTTTCTTTTTTACCCAGTCTCCATTTTTATCATTCCTTCTTCCTTCCACACTTAAATTGGTCTTATTGTAAAATTTATGCATTTTTCTTTCTACCTAGCAATGCTGAATTTCAACCCAGTGCTTTATATCGGAAAGTTAAATATCACTCCTATTGAGCTAAGTTACAATTTTCTGTTAAATTGCTGCTGATTTTGATTCTTGTTTTGATTTTAAAAAGTTTTGAAACTCTCTGCTTATGAAGTTATGAAACTTTTGGTACTGTATACTTTTTCTGTGGCTAGTTTGTTTATCCAAATTATTTTTATTTATTTATTTATTTATTTTTTGAGACAGCGTCTCACTCTGTTGCCCAGACTAGAGTGCTGTGGCGTCAGCCTATCTCACAGCAACCTCAAACTCCTGGGCTCAAGCAATCCTGCCTCAGCCTCTCAAGTAGCTGGGACTACAGGCATGTGCCACCATGCCCGGCTAATTTTTTCTGTATATATTTTTAGCTGTCCATATATTTTCTTTCTACTTTTAGTAGAGATGGGGGTCTCGCTCTTGCTCAGGCTGGTCTCGAACTCCTGACCTCGAGCGATCCTCCCGCCTCGGCCTCCCAGAGTGCTAGGATTACAGGCGTGAGCCACCGTGCCCGGCCCAAATTATTTTTATGTAAGATAGGTTTTAAGGAAAGACAAGGATTGACTAAATGATTTTATTTTCAATTCTATTTGTGTATTACTTAGAATACAAGTATAGAAAACTTGATTCATACAGGCTTAAAAAATAAAGAAATGTATTACGGAAATGTAACTTGAAGGCTGAGATAGGGATGAGTTGAGGACTGGTTTAGTTCATTGCCTGTGGCTCCTTTTCTCATCTCTCCAGCCTTCTGTGTGTTGACTTTGTAACCTAAGTTGGTTTTGTCCTTAAGTTGACTTTCATCCTGGCAGCAAAATGGCTGTAGAAGATCTGGGTTTCACATTCTTAAATAGAGGGCATCTCTTCTGGCAGTTTTCTTGTGAGAGCAAGATAGTGTTAGTCTCAGAAATCCAAAAAATCGCTCCCTCGTGTCTCACTGGCTTGAATTAAGTCATATATTTTATTCTTAAGCCAAACCCAGAGGAATGCTTTGAGCTTAGGCCTGAGTTTCTGAATTATCACTGTGGCAAGAGGAATGGGATTACCTTTAGACCAGCGGGTCTACTCGGGGAGCTGAAAGTGGGGCAGATTCCTTAAAGCACATTGGCTTTGTGGGTAACTGACCATAATCTGAATGCAATTTATTGGTACTATAAAAAGGGCCTAGGGTGGATTGGATGCCGGCTAGGCAACCGTCAACGTCCACTTAATAATGAATCCTATAAAATTTCGTCTTAGGCCATATGAAGTAACGGTAATAAATATATGAGGAAAAACGGACAGCCTAAGCAAGTTTTAAATTGACTTACTTGGAAACTTTCTCTGCAGTTTCCCAGTTTATAATGGTTGATTTCAGCTGACTGGCTATAGCCACTTACAGAACAGAGGGAATTCATTAAAAATAATGAATTATTTAGCTGGATAGTGAAATCCAGTTATAAAGCACTTCGCTGTGCCGTGGATTCAGGTCAAGTCATGTTCCTGGTTTATGGGCAGTGTGGCTTCTCACTATGACACAGCAGAGAGAGGCTTTTATCCTTTTCCCCTGTTGCTGGCTAAAATTAATGGCATTTTATTGTGTTTATTTGATTGGTTCCATTTACATTTTATTTCATTTGGCTTTATTAACACAACATTGTACTTTATGTAATATTTGACAGGAAGGTTTGTTAGATACCTATAAAGAAATAGGTCTCTCAAATATCCTACTACTGTTAAAAATTACATTGACTTGCTGTAGTCAAACCAAATGTTAATAGGTAGTTGTATTTAGCTTTTCTCATTTGCTTGCTTGGGCTATTGGAAGGAAATTAAGATTATTGGAAGTCTAGTAATAGGTTAATGAAAGTCTTGAGAGCTTCTTTAATTAGTTAATTTAGGCTTTGTCATGGATTCTTTGGTTCCTCTGTTTTCCTCTGCCCCTTCTTATTCCTGTTGATTCATAGAATAGTAGAAAGGACATCTCAAAAACCTTATAGGAGAATACCTTGTAAATTATATCTTCTATAATAAATTATAGTTTGTATATATGTGTGTATATATTACTTTAATATTTATATAAAGTGGTTAGTAGTATATTGGGATGTGTAATTAACTCAATGTGCAAGGTCACATTTTCAGGAAATATGTAATATAATAAATTAAATCAAGCCCAGAACTTTTAAAGTTTATTTACTGAGCTGCTTCTCAGTAAAAATAACATTAAAACATTTTTAAAAATAGCCAGGTGGAGTGGCGCATTCCTGTGTTCCCTGCTACTCAGGAGGCTGAGGCAGGAGGATCACTTGAGCCCAGGAGTTTGAGGTTACAGTGAGCTATGATCGTGCCATTGCACTGCATCCTGGGCAACAGAGTGAGACCCTATCTCCAAAAAAAAAAAAAAAAAGCCTCAGAGTGAGGAATTGAAATTACAGTTTAAATATTGTGACTATTCTTTTATGACATTATTAGCGAATTTTAGAATAATTGTAACATTCTTGCATTTTTATTAAATAATCAGTATTTATGACAGTGTATTTCATCAGATTAGCTTTTATATATCTTGAACAAAATAGAACTGAACCATTTTACATAGTAAGTAGAAATTTATCCACATTAAACAATATAACTGGCTAATAGAGTTAAGCATTGAATTTCTTACTAATACTTTTTTCCTGAACTTCAAATTAAGTTATTTATATGTTCCATTTAACTTAACAATTTTTAAAAATACTTTCCAAAAAGATTGGGGTGCTTTATTCAGTTTAGCCCTCAAGCAGTTAGGCAAGTCAGTTACCATTACAGTAGGAATTAATTTCCTTACCTTAGAGGTTTTAAGAACAAAGAAATCACTGAGCTCATCCACTGAAACCCCACTTTCTCTTAAGATTGGCCTCATGAGACTGGTGTTAAGTCTGTCCATTCTCTAGAAGATGGCACTGTTTTAAGTGGAAACTGTACTCTTGAAATGAATTTCTGTTCCATGAAAGTATGGTTTAAAAGTTAGGTGATACTATCCCATCTTAGCTAATTTGGGATGTAATTGCTCTTAATTTTTCTAAATTTGTTCTAATCTTACTGGTGTGATTTCTCTTGACATGAACTAGAAGTGACTTCAGCAGACTTGTGCTAATATTTAATTGCTGTCAAATGGAATCACTTAAGATGAATTTCTTTGTAAACATGATTCATAATTTTGAGAAATCTCTTAACATGTAATTGGGGAATGTTACCAACTCTATACAATAAGTCTACTCATTTAGCTATCATGAGGATCATTTTGCAACTAATTTATCAAAAAGGCTTTATCAGGCCGGGCACGGTGGCTCATGCCTGTAATCCTACACTCTGGGAGGCCGAGGCGGGTGGATTGCTCGAGGTCAGGAGTTCAAGACCAGCCTGAGTGAGACCCCGTCTCTACTAAAAATAGAAATAAATTATCTGGACAAATAAAAATATATATAGAAAAAAATTAGCCGGGCATGGTGGCGCATGCCTGTAGTCCCAGCTACTCGGGAGGCTGAGGCAGTAGAATCGCTTAAGCCCATGAGTTTGAGGTTGCTGTGAGCTAGGCTGATGCCATGGCACTCACTCTAGCCTGGGCAACAGAGCGAGACTCTGTCTCAAGAAAAAAAAAAAAAAAAGGCTTTATCAAGAAGTTGCATTCATTCATATTGGATATTTGATGAATGCATTATGGAGATAAGTAGGAGTTGGCAAACTGGCCAGTGTGCCATATTTGACTTGGTGCTTGTTTTTGTGCTATGGAGTAAATGGTTTTTACATTTTTAATTGGTTGAAAAATGAAAATAATATTTTATGAAATTTGTATAAATTCAGGGTTCAGTGTCTATCGGTAAAGTTTTATTGTAACATTGCCATGCTTATTTAAGTATTGTTTATGACTTTTGTGCTGTCATGGCAAGCTTGAGTAGTTTTGACAGAGACCATCTGGCTCATGAAGCCTAGCATATTTACTGTCTGATCCTTATTCTATAACATGAAAAAGTATAGCCTTGATTATTCACTTTAAAAAAATCATTTCCCCCTTTTATTGACGTACTTTTGCCCCCTGATCGTTAGAAGGAACACTTTTTATAGAAAAGTTGGAATGTAGAGAAAAGTATGAAAAAATATTAAAAACCATCAATTATGAAATAACCAATAATATTTTTTTATACATTGCCCTAGACCTTCATACACAACACATGCATATATACATATTACATGTGCATGTTTATTTGAAGTTTTCTAATTTTTTAACTTGATAAATTATAATAACATTGTTTTTAATGACTGCATAGTGTTCTATTTTATGGATGTACCATAATTTATTATTATGAGATGGATAAAAGTAGTTATCACATTGAGCTCAAGAAGTGTTGCACAATTAATCCAGAGTACTCCCTGGATTGCCAAGTCTGCTTTTTTGCCTGCCTGTAATGGGACACTGTTTGGGACCAGTGAGGCAAAGGAAATTGAAAAGTTGCCATTTTCAATTATTCTATTACAAGATACAATGATGATTTGTCAAATGAGTAGATATAACACTAATCTGGAGGTTATTTAATCAAAAGGTGTTCATTTCAGATATGACTTCATGAACACTGGTAATGGTCCTCAGTGAGAAGACTGTAGAATCCTTGAGGAAAACACATGGAAGACATTACTTACTTGACAAAGAAGTTCCAGAACCAACTGAGGATGAAATATTCAAAGTGATAAATGAATGCTTTGAAACATACAAGGTATTATGGAAACAGTAGAAGTTTGGGACTGGAAAAGACAGGAAGGTAAAAAGGCTTTATATATATTTTTTATTTTTGAATATTATGGGGGAACAAACATTTTGGTTACATGTAATGCCTTTGCCTCGACCAAGCCAGGACTAGAAGCGGGTCCTTCCCTGATATAGTGCGCTCTGTCTCCATTAGTTGTGAGCTTTATATTAAGTTCAATGTAAAAATATATTCCAAGTAATATGTTATCTTATTCACAGAGAAGTGCTTGTATGTTCTGAATGCCTGTGGTTTTGAATGCCATATTAACTGATTAAATTAAAAATAAAACTGGTAAGCTTAATTAAATTCAAGCTCCTACAGTACCTTCTTTTCAGCTTTAGGTGCAAAAATTCGATTAGTTATTTCATTACTGAAGTATGTTGACAGTCCAAAGAAGGATTTATAAGCTGAAAGGGAAACTTTTAAATTATTCCATGTGAATGATTCTTACTTTGCAGATTTGTGGAAGTATAGGTATCGGCTTCAAAAATGGCATCCTTAACTGACATTTTGAGCACTTGAATTAACTCAATCAAAAGTGCAGTGATCATGTGGAAAATATTTTTATATTAATGTGTACTGACATAGTTATGGATAAAAATTAAGCTTTGGAAAAGTGAAGTTGAAATGGTTTTAGAAGTGATGTTTAACTGGTGTTATTTGAATCCTAGAGAAGAATTAATAGTAGAGCAAAGTCAGGTGTGAGACAAAGCTTTAATATTATTTTGAAATACTTGATATAAAAAGATTCAATTGTATTCAAAGCTTACTTATATCATGAGAAGAAATTAAGATATTTCTTAGTTAATGAAAAGGAGAAGCTACTAGCTTTAAAGGGTTTTTGCGCATTTGAAGTACAATTTAAAGAAATTGAATAGTTGGAATACTCGTTAAAGGTGAAAAAGGAGTTTTCAGTCTATTGGAGCAAAGGCTCCTCTTTTGCCATTTACCACCACTTGTGCTAACAAAGCTTCTTTTTGATGGTTGCTGTGTAGAATTTGAAGAAAATATTGTTAGAAAGTCTTGATGAGGAATGGAAGATAGTGTAACCTCATATATATTTTACATTATTAATGGGGAAAAGGGAATGAATGGTAATTTCATCAAGACAAAAGAAATGAAAAAAGAAAAAGAGGAAACTGTGAACACAGTAAGATAAATGCTAATCAGAGTAAGGTGAAAGCCAAGCATTTATACTATGTGTTAATGAGATGAATTTCCCTACTGACAGACATGTTCATATTGGGTTATTCAGAATAAAAAACAGAAAAATAAGCAACAACAGAACAACAACTACAGAAATTCCAGACAGCCTTTGAAATAGTGATAGAAGGTTGAAAAGTTGTAGATAGTGGTAGGTAGATAGGCAAGAAGATTTCAGGGAGGTTGGAACCAAAGCATATCAAAGTAACATTATTTCAGAGGGGGATTTAAGATTCTTTAATCTTAAGTACAATATGAAGCATTATGAAATGATGAAAGACTTGATTTTAGAAAAGAAGTGACAAAGTTGTTCATACTTAACAACATAGTAACTAAACATGTAAATAAAAAATTCTTTTATACTGTCTGTGACTTTTATCCCTCCAAAAATAACCTTTATCTGATCAAGAATTAAAATTCTCATGTATGTTAAAGGATTTCCCTATTGTAAATAATTCCACAACTTTAATTTTCTGTGTGCTTTTTATCTGTCTGAAGATCTAAGTAAATTTGACAAAGATGTTAGGTTTGTAAACAAATTTACTTTCAAATTCTTTTCTTGGAAGCATCTAGATAGAATTTCGTGTGCAGAAGAAAGTACTTACATCTAAAAATTGCAAATGTTAGATATTTCAAATTAAAATGATTTTAGTGTTATAGGTAGCAGGGAAGATATATTGAAGTTTATTTCTGTTTTGGCAGTGTAAATGAATTACTTACAAAATTCCAAGATTCTATAGGTGTTTTTATAGAGTTTGTGTTATTTGTAGCAACTTCAGTTTTCTGGCATTTTCCCAATGATCTACCCTGGATATAGCCGAAACTTGTTTTCCAACTTTACAAAAATATATTTTAAGATTAAGGACTGATTATATATAAACAATTTTGGAATAACTTTTGATTTCTTCTGTCAAGGGTTTTGAATTTGTAGCAAATATAAATTTATTCATAACCACTAACATTTATACAATGCTTTATAGTTAACAAAGCATATATATTTTACCTTACTACATATAATGCGTATGGCAACCCCAAGAGTTGAGATGTCAGTTCTGATTCAGTGAATCATAGATCTTATCCAGTGGCAAACTTTGATAATGATTCAAAGAATACAAGCAAGCACCAACTGCAGATGGAACACTCTTTTTTTGTAGGAGTCCCAAACTGTGAGAAACAGATTCCAAAAATGTAACTTTCTTTTGCTTTAGGACATGTCATGGCTTTGGATTAACAGACTCATTTTAAGCAATGTGTGCAAAAACATTGCACAAGGGAAGTTGTTTTGGTTTTGAACCTCCTGTTTTATATTTTCTTAATTAGATGGTTTGACTAACCCCCATTTTCTAGCCATAAATTAATAAATCTGTAATTCAAGGCTTATTTATGATAAACAGTCTAAATAATTATATCTTGCTGACATACTAGGTATGGATTCTTTGGTATTTTTCTCCTTGGAAATACCTTTAATAAGTTTTCAAGGCCACCATCTGGTTTGAAACTTTACCATGTTGACTGGGAACCCAGTTGAAGTTTTTGTCCCTTCTCTAATAGTGAAAGAGGGAGTTACAATAAGCCTGTTGTGAACTCTTTCTTTCCCAGTGCATAAGAGTGATGGAATTTGTTCTATATGGAAAATTTAAGTTTGACAAAGTAATCTTTTAAGTGTTTTGTTCCATAAATTGTTAGTATTTTCAGTTTTTGGTTCATGCATGGGAAAATGAGCAGCTAAAATGGACACTTGCCAGATATTGTTTCATTTCTTCAAAGTTTATTTGCTAAATATCAAATATAATAGGCTATCCCTAAATCATAAATATTAGTTGCTGTGATTATTTAACATTAACATGTTTCATCATGAGAATCTTCCGGGGCATATTCAGAACTTCTACTCCCTTATTGCGAATTTGAAATAATAGAAACTAAGGTTGAGCTTTGAGGAATTTACTAAGAACTTAAGGCTACTTCAGCTTAATATGAGTCATATCAAGGTGTGGATCCCTTTTACCATTAAGAAAAGGAATATATTCTGGGTCTCTTATTCACTGTGTTTTCTTTAATCATACTTGAAGTTTGTTTACATTGAGGAGAGCACTCCAAGATTGTACACAGATTAATTAAAAAAAATCATCTAAGAAATTCATTCTTAGGGAAACTTGTTCACACAGGCCAAAAACATAATAAAATGTCCTTCATGCAGAACACCTGTTATTTGTCTTCAAAATTAAATCTTCAAGTAGATTTGTGAATAAGTCTTACAGTTTTGTTGAGTTTACTTAGATCTTAGGACAGGTGATAATCATAGAGAAAGATGTCAGAAAATGTGTCATAATTCATATACTCAAGGATTTTCATTGTTAATGAAATAAAGATTATTTTTCATAAGGATCAGTCATAGAATAATAGAATTTTGAAACTGCAAAATCCTTAGAACTCAATTGAAATGGCTGATTAGTTTTAAAGGGAAGAAATACTAAATGCATAGTTATTGCATCTGTTACATTGTTTATTTTTCTTGTGTCTTCTTGGCTCTTATAACCTATACTTAGACCTAGATGTCGTAACTTACTTTAAATATGTACATTTGGTTTTCAGTCATCTTGAATCTTTCAAAGATTTTGTTGTATTTACTCATAATGTCATTGGTTTTGGATTTTGCAACTAGGACATTTTAAAGATGCATGAAGAAACATTGGAATCAGCTCGACCGAGGCAGAAATTTCCTAAATGGATGTGTATGAAGGATGAAAGTTGCGCTGTAGAAGAAAGAAAGGTATGTTGTTCATTGATGATTCTTTCAGGTGGGAAATTTAATTTAAACTTGACTGTACAATTTTCACTTGTAAACTTCAGGTTATTGTTTAGGTCATAATTGCTGGTGGTGTATGAACCAGGATCTAGTCATTGAATGGGTAAATGGGAATAAATTTTAATTGAATTTACAAAATGAGAATTCTTACTATATATTTTCCTTTTTGTATTCAGTTTGCATGGTTGACCTTACTAATTTGTTCTAATTCAGATAGTAATTTGGACGACATTAACTTTGTTGACTTTTTTCATTAAGCCAGATTTAAGATCTGCCCACCAGTCTTCAGTATTTTAAGGCAACATTATTACATCTAGAATACTAATATAATTATTAGGAAAAAAACTCAGTAAAATAAATGCTTTATGAAAGTAGGATTAGAAGTGTGAAAATAAACTAAGAAAAGTAATTTGACAATAGGATGGTTTTCTATTTGTTAAATTGTATTTATGATTTTATTAAGTCTATAAAGCATGAATTGATAAAACTTAAAACCATAAGTTGAATGCTTCAGTGAACTTTATTATTTCAGTGAACATTTATTATTTAATGTGAACTTTATTGGCACCTATTTTGAATTTTATTTAACTCAAGGCATCTTCTGTTCAGAAGAGTATTTTTGAAGATGACCTTCCCTTCTTAGAATTCACTGGATCCATTGTGTATAGTTATGAAGCCAGTGATTGCTCTTTCCTATCAGAAGACATCAGGTAAGAGATCTGAATTTCCTAATTTCATTTGAATTTGGACTCTTGGAAGATAACTCTTATGGTGATATTTGTGGGTATACTGAGTTTTACAGTTGAGGTATGTTCAATAGATAATTATTTCTACATATAGAATATCACTAAGTTCTTTTCTATTTTTAAATAAAAAATAAAATCACTGAATTAAATTTGTAATCTACCTCTTTGTTCATTCATAAGCTTTTCTTTTTAGATAATTTTTTGATTTTTAATACTTAAGATATTAAATATAGAACTACTGAACACATGTTTATTTTACCAATTTAGGAAAAAAAATGCAAGAATTATTTAACCCCTAAATGCACCTTTAGATTTCATTAAAATACTAACATAGTAATATTGAATAGTGGCTATGATTAGGCCTGTTGTATTTAGTTAGCAACAATTGTAGCAAATGATCCTTAAAGAGAACATTTGAAATGGCTGTTAGTACTTTTAAAGTTTGCCTTGTTAAATTAAAACTCTGCAGTAATACAATCTAAAGCTCTTGAAGCATTTTACAAACAGAAGTAAGGAATTCATTCAGATCTTCTTGAAGTTGTTAAAGCTGTCCTTTTTTTTCTTTTTCTTTTTAAACTGTTATAAATTGGGTTAAAAAAAACAGAGGTAAGTTAAGCTATTTATTAATGGTCTTCTGGCAGTAGCTGTAATCTAGAAATAGCATTTCAGTGTCCTTACTTCCACTATAGTTATCTGGCCACTTTTGGGTACCATTATATTAAATTAGTCTCACAGAGAAGGTAAAATCTATTATTTATGATTATATATTACCTCTACCATCTTACCTTTGGCATTGCTATAAGTATGTCATATCTGAAGGCAATATGCATAAGTTATTTGAAGCATTGTAGTTTTGATGAATTGTATGTATTTTATAAAAGGCAGGCGGGGGTTTTTTTTTTGTTGTTGTTTTCCTCTTCCTCTGGCTGCTTTTAAGATTTTTGCTATTACAAATTTTTGACAATTTGATTATGATGTGCCTTTGTGTTGTGTGGTTTATGTTTATCCCACTTAGGGATAAACCAGTGAACCCACTTAGGGTTCATTGAGTTTTTTGGATCTGTGGGATTATAGTTTTCATCAAATTTGAAAAATTTCTTAATATATTTGTTACTCTTTTTTCTTTGTGGGACTCTCAATCCATGTAAGTTAGGTTGCTTGATACTGTGTTGTAGACCACTGAGGTTCTTTCCTTTCAGTATGTTTTTCCTTTTGTCCTTTTTTCTCTCTGTGCTTCAGTTTGAATAATTTCTTTTGCCACGTCTTCAAGTTCACTTTGATTTTTTTCTTTTGTAGTGTCTGATCTGCTGTTTATCTCATCCTGTGAATTTTTTTTTTTTTTTTTTTTTGAGACAGAGTCTCACTCTGTTGCCCGGGCTAGAGTGCCGTGGCGTCAGCCTAGCTCACAGCAACCTCAGACTCCTGGGCTCAGGCAATCCTCCTGCCTCAGCCTCCCGAGTAGCTGGGACTACAGGCATGTGCCACCATGCCCGGCTAATTTTTCTATATATATTTTTAGCTGTCTGTATAATTTCTTTCTATGTTTAGTAGAGATGGGGTCTCGCTCTTGCTCAGGCTGATCTCGAACTCCTGAGCTCAAACGATCCGCCCACCTCGGCCTCCCAGAATGCTAGGATTACAGGCGTGAGCCACCGCGCCCAGCCTGAATTTTTAATTTTAGATGTTACATTTTTCATCTAAGTTCCATTTGGTTCTTTTTAAAAGAAGCATGTTTTCCATTTGGGTCTCATCATATTCATGTTTTGGATCCTTGAACATATTTAGTGTACTTATAATAGTTGTTTTAATATACTTGTCTGTTAATTCCATTATTCTAGTGTTTTTTTTTTTCTCTATTGGATGCTTTTTCTTCTGGTATGGGTCACATTTTCCTGTTTCTTTTCATGGCTGTTAATATTTTTGGAATAGACATTGTCATTTTACCTTGTTGATTGTTAGATTTTGTTGTCTTCCCTCAGAGAAAGGAGATTTGTTTGTCAGACAGCTCAGTTACTTGAAGATCAACTTTATATTTTGGGGCTTGTTTTTAAGGTTTATTAGGGCAAGTCTATAGTTGCCTTTACTCTAAGTTTAGCTGTATAATGAGCTGTGACCCTTCTGGAGTCCTTGCTGACTGTCCCGGTTGATCAACAAGGATCTATCTCTACCCTCGCTTTTCAGAACTTTAATTCCTCTTGCCTTTGGGTAAGCCCTAAGAATTGTTCAGCTTATAGCTGTTTGCCCAGTCTCATAGTTTCAGTCTATGCATGTATACCTTGGCATTCTACAAAGACTGAAGGAGTGCCCTGTGCAGATTTCTGGAGCTCTTTCCCTGCCCTAGTTCTCTCCTCTCCAGAACTCTGCCCCACAAGTTCCAGCTCTCAGCTTCTGCAGGTACAAATTCCCTGTTGTCTGCAGTGTGTTCCGGGCAGAAAGCTGGGGCAACTGTAAGACTCACTTTTTGTTTCCCTTCCCTCGGAGATCATGGTCTTGTGCTGCCTGTTGTCTAGTGTCTGAAAACAGTTGTTTTACATATGGTGTCCAGTTTGCTACTTCTTTATGGTGGAAGGGTATGCCTAGTCCCTGTTATTTCATCTTGTGAAGGAGAAGGTGAGTTTCTTTTATTTTTTAAATATGTTTTCAGTTTTTTAAAAATTGTGAAATGGGCAAATACAAACAATAGCAGATAACAATATAACAAACACATATTCCTCCCACTTTGCTTTATCAAATCTTAATATTCATTTTCCTTGAATCTTTATTAAGGAATGAAATAATAAAATACAGCTGAAACCCCATGTATGTCCTTTCTGATTCTTCCCCTGTGCCCCTCTGAGATAACGTCTATCATGAATTCAGTGCTTAGCATTCCCTCACATGTTATCATATTATTTCATAATTGCATATCCTAAAATGTTATATTATTTTGTCCATTTAAAAACGCTATCAAATGTATGTGTACTCTGTATACTATGTTTTTCAGAATTTTTCTTGTTGATCTTGTTCCATTTTAACTTTTTTTTTTTGGGGGGGGGGAGACAGGGTCTCACCTTGTCACCAGGCTAGAGTACAATGACATGATCGAATTCCTAGGCTCAAGCGATCCTGCTGGCTCAGCCTCCTGAGTAGCGAGCACTACAGGCGTGTGACACCACACCCAGCTAATTTTCTTTTCTTTTTATGTTTTGTAGAGACAGGGTCTTGCTATATTGCCCAGGCTGGTCTCAAACTCCTAGCCTCAAGTGATCCTCCCACCTTGGCCTCCCAAAGTGCTAGGATTTCAGGCATGATCTATTGTGCTTGGCCAATTTTAAATTTTACATGATAATCTACTGTTTCATTATGCCATGATTGGTCCGGTCTCTTGTTGATGGAAATTTCATTTGTTTACAATTTTTTGCTAGTAGGAACAGTGCTGCCATGGATATTCTTAAGTACGTCTGTCTCTTTGTACACATATGAGCATTTCATACACTTACGAGACAAAATTGCCAGGTCATAGTGTTTATGCATTTTCAACTAGATATTATCTTTGTTAAAGTTTTTTCTAAGAGGATTTTATCAATTTATATGTTCACCAGTAATGAGCAGTCCCACTGATAGAAATCCTTCTCAGAACTTGATACTGTGAAACTTTAATTTTTGCCAATGAGATAGATGGGGAATTGTGTAGATTTAATTTGCATTTCTCCGATTTCTAGTGAGAATTGTTTTCACATATTTATTTGGATTTATTGGCCATTTGGATTTGGTTTGGGAATTACCTGTTGCTGTTTTCCTCCATTTTTCTTTGGAATTATTTGTCTTTTCTTATTTTTTAAGGAATTTAAAATATATTCATTATCAGTTGTATGTATCACAGATATCTTCTACCAGTCTGTGGTAGAAGATTTTTGAATGATGTCTTTTTAGGCAAAAGTTCAAAATTTTAATGTATTTAATTTATACTGTGTTTCTTCTCTTAGCACGAGTCTATCTGATGGAGATGTGGTAGGATTTGACATGGAATGGCCACCAGTATACAATAAAGGCAAACATAGCAGAGTTGCACTAATTCAGTTGTGTGTGTCTGAGAGCAAATGTTACTTGTTTCACATTTCTGCTATGTCAGGTTGGTATCTCTTTGTTGCATTTTTATATGGCTGATACTTGTGTATGTCAACTTTATCCCTATAAAATTAAGCTCTTTCATTAGCTGGCACTTCTCTATCTTATATTTATTTAAGTATGTAAGTTCTACCTGATTCACTCACATCCCTTTTATTTTTATTTAATTTTCACAACATTCCCATGGGTATTGATATTTTTTTTGTTTTAGAGGAGAGAGAACTAAAGTTTAAAAGGGTTAAATGACCAGGAATATGCTGCTCATACTAGCAGAGGTGGCTTTCAAACTAGTTGTTTTTTTCCTTATCATTTATCAATCAGGATTTTTTGTTCTAGGTAAGGAAGGAAATACTCAAGGTGAATGTGTTTCTGAATTTAAGCTTAACATAAAAACAAATTTAAACATAAACATGGTATTTATAACAAGTAGAAAGTAAATCCATCATACTTTACAGAACTTATGGAAATAACAATAAAATGTTACAGTTTTCCCCCAGGGATTAAAAAATTTGCTTGAAAATGAAGCAATTAAAAAAGCAGGTGTTGGAATTGAAGGAGATCAGTGGAAACTTCTATGTGACTTTGACATCAAATTGAAGAGTTTTGTGGAGTTGACAGATGTTGCCAATAAAAAGGTAGACGTAATATATACATTATTTTCATAAAGAAGATGATTTTGTGTGTCACACAATGTGCCTTCTATCCGAATGTCAGATTTTTTTGAAAAAAATAATTTGAGCTTTATGTTTTTGTAGCAATAAAGAAGTTCCAAGTGAATGTTCTATAATGAAAGCTTCAGTTCTAATCCATTGTTTTGGCATATGGTTTCTTTAAGTAAGCGTTCTCCCTCCCTCCCCCCCAATTCTTGGTACTATTTCACTGCTTTCTAGTATTTGCAATTTAAGTATTTTGTTTTAAATTTATCTTTTTAATCCATTCATACCAGTAAGTTTCTTTTTTTTTTAAGGGAGAGTGTGATGCAGCTCCTATGGTTTAATGCTCTTAGTGAAAGTTTGACCATTAATTCCATTCCCCAATTTCACATATTTTATTAATGAAGTCATTAAATTAAATTCTTATATTTAGCCAAATACTCATTTGGCTGGGAAGTAGAAAGCCTACTAACCTATTCAACATTTTTCCATGAATAATAGTTTTAAAGTTCAGTAATTTTAATACCTAAATTAGGGAAATTCCAGAATTAAATTCATATAATGTGGACGGCAAATGGCATCGGAAGTTTATTGAGACCTATCTCTAGGTTGTATTTTGACATAACATTTTCTAATTTTATTTGTGACATGGTCATTTGGTGGTATTTAGGAATATCTGAAAGTAGGAAATAATAATTATTGCTGTGTTGATTTTTTCTTGACTTCTAGCTGAAATGTAGAGAGACCTGGAGCCTCAATGGTCTGGTTAAACACCTCTTGGGTAAACAGCTTTTGAAAGATAAGTCTATCCGCTGTAGTGATTGGAGTAATTTTCACCTCACTGAAGACCAGAAACTGTATGCAGCCACTGATGCTTATGTATGTACTTAAAGATCTTTAGATTGGGATGTATTTTTTAAAACTTACCATAAATTACTTTAGAAAAATTCTATTGTAGTAGTGGCACAAACTCAACTAAAATATTTTGTATCAGTTTGGCATTGAAAAATGCTTAGGAAGACATTTAGTGAAACTGCTAATTCTTGACATTAATTAGCAAGTACCAATCAACAGATTTTTCAATGCTAGTTATTTTCATTGTCATGAAGCCAAAATAATGTCCAATTTGTATGTAAAAAAAAATGTGAACTTGCTGAAAACCTGAAAGGCTAATAAGCCCAGGCTGAGCAAGCACAAATAGTATTGATAATATATTTGATATATAAGCCACTTCAGGTATAAAATAGTTTCTATATTAAAACTGGCCTTATTTTTTATATTAATATTTATATTTAAAATGTGGAGAAAATTAAGAAAAATTGCCCCCAAATTTGGCTTACTGCTGCCATTGCATATATTTTCACATTTATATATTTGTACATAGAGAAATCTGGGTTTGTTTTTATGTATAGCACTATTGTGTTTTTTAAAAAAGAAATATATTTTATTCCACAGTGAATTTCCTTTCCCTTAATTCATACTTTTGTTTGTTGATGACTGTCTGGTTTTCCTTTTCGCATTTATTTTTAGGAATGGAAACTCCTTTGATTTGTAACCAGGAAAAAACTCACTTTTGCTAGGGAAAGAAGATGATAATTTTCCTTTAAAAAAATCATAAAACTTGTTGAGAACTAGCATAAGTTCTTGGTGGGAAATAGGTTAGGTGACGTGAAAAGATTTTAGGAGTTTTGTGGGATTTTGTCTTAAAGAAATTGGGGGACATGTTAGTTTATAGAATAGAAGTTATTTTTAATAAGGGGGGTATTAGAGGATATTATAAAATAATGTTTTTTTGTTGTTGATTATTGTCTTAAATTTTTTTGTAAGGTAGAAGTTTGGTTTGGGTCTTTGGTGGAGAAGTTGATTAAAATATTTTTCTAATAAATAATATATAATTGGAATTATTTTTGACTTTAAGGTTATTTTTACTTTACTCCTGACTACATGTCTCTATATTTAAAAAAAATATATAGACTCAATATTTTTATTTTATATATTTTATTTTTAATTTATATGTTCAGTTAGGTCTGTTTTTAACTTAAGACTCAACATATTTATCTTAAAAAAATTGTCTAACCGTCTGTTCTTGTAGACAAAATTAAGTAAGGTTCCCCTAAAAACCTCAGAAAATAAACTGTACACATAATTCTCTAACAAAAGACAACTATTTACTGTAACAATAAATACTAATACGAGACTTCACTCGTGGCCTCCCAGTTCATTAAAATACTAAAAAAGCCCCTAACTCCCCTAATCACTTAAACTACCCTTTGTCTCCGTCTCAATCATTTCTCCATCTATATTATTTCTTTCTTTATTTCCTATTATTTCCAAATCCTTTACAACAATCCTACCTTGAGACCTGTTTTACTAGAAGAGTAACTAACTCCTGACAAGTTCTGTAGCATTTTTCCTCATGAAAATCAATGTGACTTGATTGTTTCTGTTGAAAGTGCTTAGAAGGAGGGCTATTCATATAATGACTAACATTCTCAGCAGATTTAATGAAATAGAGGACAGTAGATATCGTAGTCAAAACAGATTGTATTCTGTTAGATTCCATTTACAAGTTATTTGATTTGGATACCTGCTTATAACATTGGGTATTAAAAACAGTGAAAACTTAAACTTTTCTTTTAAGGCTTAGATGGTTTACTTTCCCCATTCTGACAGTTGGTGTGGTGAATAAATGAAGACATATAGATCTTTGTGTAACATAATAGGTTAAATTCAGTGTTTTGGATGCTTTGGGAATCATTCTCTCTGATTTTTTTATAGATGAGACATATAGTTTTATTTTTATTATCTTTAGTATGTTCTTTTTATGTTTCTGTTTGTTTATAGGCTGGTCTCATCATTTATCGCAAATTAGAAAAATTGGGTGATGCCGTGCAAATGTTTGCTATAAATAAAGGTATGTTATGATCTAAAAATAAAAGAGAAAATGTGAATATGCTCTTTAATGAGGTTTATCTCCAAAAAGAAAATATTCACATATTTGCAGAGTGTTCAGTATTACAGCTTCTTGAATATCTGAGCAGTGTAGACATCAGGGTGAGATCTATCAGGGCCAGAGATTAGGGTTTCAGGCATGTTACTCGTGGCAAAGCAGAACTTACTGCTTTGACTTTGTAGCAGCTATTCATTAGACTTGTAGAGTTGAGGCTTTGTGGCTTTGATAGCATCAATGATGCAGTGAGTTTTCTCTCAGTCTGGAGATTATACATCCTTGCTATAAATATTTAAAATGCTTTATATATAGTGCTGTAAAATATGTAAGATGTTTACAGTGTACTGGCTTAAATTTCTAAATTTTCTATGCTATTCTCTAAAACAGATAGCCACTTTATTCAAGTTCAGTGTGTTTTTTAGATGTCTTGATAGGTCGGTGATACCAGACAGAGCCACTTACTGGAGTGGATGAGCACAAGCTTTTGTGTTAAATAGACCAGTGATGGAATCCCAGCTATGTGACCTGGTATATACCTACCTGTTGCACCATGTTTCGGATGTGGATAACAGCCTAATATCTGTTTCATAAAATAGTTGTGAGCACTAAAAGGGATAAAATATTCAAAGCATCTATATTCATATGTCTAAAGTTGTTATTACAATTCATTTAGTTACCTTTTGGAGATTTTAAATAACAGTATTTGTTAAGATGTTAATTAAATTAGATGATTTTGCTAAATATATTTTAAAGTATAGCATGATGCCCTCATATAAAATTATATAATACCCTTTTAATTGTTGTTGAGAAGGGATTCACGCCCTCTGTGGTAGACCCTCCTTTGTTACATGTTAGGGTAGAAGATTCCTCATATCCCCTTTCTCTCCCTGGAGAGCCACTTCCACACTTGATGTTAGCGGAAAGGCTGAGACATGATGGAGAGCCACTTTTGATGAGTGGCTGCTGATTCTTTGTAGCCAAAGGTACTGTAGCTAGAAATTAGAGTCAGCCCTCCGTATTTGTGGGTTCTGCATTTGTGGATTCAATCAACTCTGGATAAAATATTTTCTGAAAAAAAAAAAAAAAAATTCCACAGAGTTCCAAAAAGCAGCACTTGAATTTTGTGTCCTGTGTACTACATTGAATCCATGTGAATGAAGTGGTGTGTAGGCATTTTATTGGGTGTTATGAGTAATCTAGAGATGATTTAAAGTATATAGGAGGATGTGCACAGGTTATATGCAAACACTATGCCATTTTATATAAGGGACTTGAGCATCTATGGATTTGGTATCCATAGGGGGTCCTGGGGGTCATTCCCTCAAGGAGACAGAGCAGTGACTATATCTTAATTAACTGAGGTGGGTGATATGTTTTTAAAGCTTATTTGGAGAACAATATATGTGAACTTATTTAACTTCTTATAGAACTAAAATTCAACAGAGGGATTTCTGATTTTCTGATTTTATAGTTTGCAGAATTGCTTGTAGGTTACACTTACAATTTTGTCTGTGATAAAAATGCTTCCAAGGAATGTTTAAGATATTTTTCACTGAAGTAACATACATTAATCAGTCAATATTGGAAGTCCTGATATCTATGTGCTTGTTGTTGTAATCTACATTCTTTGACCCTCACTTTTTTCCCTGTATTATATGTGAGTATGTTGTGACATCTGAAGTGAGGTAACTTGACTCAGATTCCAATGAATTGTAACTAAGATTACCATCTTTTTTTCCTTCCTCCCTCCTTTGCTGTTATTCAGCCACAGATATCAGCCTCATTGTTCTCTAATGTCCCTGGTGTATATGTGGATGATTTTGTCAAATGACCACAGTCCTCTTTTGGTTTGTATTATAAGGCTGTATTTTTAAATTTTTTATTAAAGGATAAAAAGTAGATTAGAACATAAGAAAATAAAAGGATGTTTGCTCGTTGTTTCTCACTATTAAAATATTGATTTGTTCCTAAATGGTAGTTAATAAACACTAAATGATGTAAATATGCATTTATTCATTTTTTAAATATTGTTAAGCACTTTATGATATGGAGATACAGTAGTGAACAAGACAGGCATGATCTGTTTTATGGACAGTTTTATGGAGGCTATAGATGAATAAAAAAAGCAATTGCAGAATAGAGAGATGAATCTTATGTCATGAGAAAACAACGTGCTGTAGTTAGCACATAGGAGAGGCATCCAATGCATATCATAGGTATGCGAGAATATTTCCTGGAGAAAGTGCTGTTTAAGGCGAGATCTGAAATAGGAGCAGGAGTTAGCTAGCTGAAGAGTAGGGGAAAGTGTCACAGACATAGGAAGCAGTAGGTGCGAAGTTTCAGAGGTAAGAGGTGATCATGGTATCTATAGGCAGTTGGAAAGTAGTTCAGTCTAGTGAACGATTGACTATGACAGGTTGAGTGATGGAGAAGCAGAAAAAGGAAAGCAGATAAGCAGTGCTAAGGAGTTTACATTTTCTCCTAAGAGCACTTGAAGCTATTGAGGGTTTTAAACAGAGGAGTGAAGTGAATTATATTAAAAAAAAATACTAACTCAGATTATAGAGTAGAAAATGGATTGTAGGAGGGCAAGAATCACAGTGGCAAGGCCTTTTGGGAGGCTATAACGATCTAAGGGAGAGGTAATGGCAACTTGAGTTGGTTGTTTGTAGTGAGGATGGAGAGAGGTGGATAGATTCAAAATGCATTTTATAGAGCAGTAGGATCAACAGAATTTGTGGTAGCAATGAGACATGTGTGTCAAGGATCATTCCTGTGTAGTTGGCATGAGCAACAGGGACGAAAAACATTGACCAGTAAGAGCAAGATTTGGTGATGAGTAAGTCGTACAGTTGATTTTAGGCATATTGAATGAGGAAAACCTGTAAGATAGCAAAGTGAGATGGTCAGTAGACACCTAGATTATATAAGCTGTAACTCAGAGGACAGTCTGAGAACTCTTAATGTTTAATGTTTGTGTGGAGAAGGGGACACCAAAGGAGTTGCCACAGGCACAGAAGGAAATTAGGAGGTGTGGTGTGCAGAAAGCCAAGTGAAGAACATGTTTTAAGTAGAATGTTATCAACTGTTTTAAATTCTGCTGAGAGTTTGAGAAACTGAGGACTTAGAATTAATCATTAGATTTGGCAGTGTGGGAATCATTTGTAACCTTTTACACAGTAGCTTTGGTGTACTGGGTGACAAGAGTGTTTTGAGGAGGGAACGTCATTTGGGGCATGTGCTGTTAAAATAGAAAAGGGTCCACAGGCATTGGTAACATGAAGGTACTGTTACCATAGGAAGAGAATGATGCAGGTGGAAATCATACCAACGTGAATAGAGGAGTAAGTTAGATCTCAGGTATGTGAAAACAGCCTTTTTTTTTTTTTTTTTAAGAGATGGGGTCTCACTGTGTTGCCCAGGCTGGCATTAAACTCCTGGCCTCAAGTTATCCTCCCGGGTAGCTGGGATTACAGGCGTGTGCTACTGCACCTGGTTTGAAAACAACTTTTTCCTTAGAAGCTTGTTTGTATTGTTTTAGAAACAACTAAAGCATGTATAAACTTATTTTTTAGAAGCTTTGTTTGGAATGGGAATATTTATTGATTCATACAACACATATTTGTTGAGTGCTTATTATGTGTCAGGCACTGGTACAGTTGTTGGGGAAAATTCACGGAGCGAAACAGATCAAGCCCGTTTGTTGCATTTGACTGAAGTCAGGGCGGAAGCCACGTGGATATCTGAAGGAAGAGCACAGCAGGCTTAGAGGAAAGAAAGTGTAAAGCCTCTGAGGGCGATTGCTTGCCTTGTTTGCAGAACAGTGAGCATAACTGAAGCGAAATGAGTAAGGGTAAGAGTGGTAGGAAATGAGGCTAGAAGCAGTAGCTTGGGCCAGATCATTTAGGGCCTTGTAGGCTGTGACTCTGACTTCATGTCTTATTAATGAAAATAAATATGATGATGGGAAATCCTTAGAGGGTGTGGAGCAGAAGGACATGATTAAAATTTTATTTTAAAAGGATTTTTCTGGCTGCTGTAGGAGTGCAAGTGTTTAGGCAGGGAGTGCTATTGTAATAGTCCAGGCAAGAAATGATAATTGTTTGTGTCGTGGGGGAAGCTCGTACTGCAGGCTGAGACTTTGACTCAAAGATTAGGATAGGTTTGAAGCAAAAAGTTTATTTTACTTTCCATGAGAGGAAAGGGCACACCGTGAAAGAAAGAAGTGTGGGTACTGAGGATGAGTGGCTTGGGCTTTTGTTGTTGTAGAATGATAACAGGAGGTGGTTGGTTGTTTTTTTTCCCCCTTGTCTGTTAGACTGGCTTTAGTTTGGATTAGACTAGTAGCAGCAGAGGTGTTGGGAAGTGGTTGATGCTGTAGACATTTCGAAGGTACATATTGTGAAGGATTGCTGATGCATTCTCTGTAAGGGGTGAGATAGAAACTGATGGAACAATTAGATATTTTGGTCGGATCAGCTGATGAAGGGAAGGGTCAGTCATAGTGGAAAGATTATGGGAAGAACAGGTTTGGATTTAAGTGTTGGACATACTGAGTTATAGATGATTATTGATATCCAAGAAGATATCTTAGTTGGAAATGTGATTCTAGAGTTCAGGGGAAAGGTTGAGGTTTGAGATGTAACTTTGGGAATCACAAGCACCCAGAGGGTAGTTAGGGTGGTGAAACTTGATGAGATAAAATAGGCAGTGAATGAAATAAAGAACAGAAGAGATTGACATCAGGCGCACACCAGCGTTTAGAGGTCAGGAAGATGAGAGGGCATCAAAGAGGACAGAGAAGGGGCACTAATGAGGGGGGAAGTATAGGAGGTATGGTGTTCAGAAACCATGGGAAGAAAAAGTTTGAGATGTGTCATGAATTTAAAATGAAATGAGTAATCATAGTTGTGTTTTTTTATTTTCAACAACAATTCAACTGTGTGTAGGGATCAAATAGGTAAAAAAGCTGGGTTTAGCTAGAGTAGGGGTTTTGCCAGGTAGGTACCACGAGGGAGGGAAGAGCAAAGGACTTGAGAATCTTTATATACCAAGGGATAATTACTGTGATGTGGGTAAGAAATGAATGTGAGGCATGGTGGGGCGTGGGAGTGGGGAGCAGAATGGGGAAGGAAAAGGTGGTAGAGTCAATGGATTTGGTTCCAAAAGTGTCACAGAATTGTTGGGGAAAGCATGCTGGAAAGAAGGATAGACATGCTGGTGTCCAGAGGGTGGAAGACTTACAATTGAAGTTTGGAAGATGTGATTTTATTGACAGTTACAAGGTCTAATGTATGACTGTGGAACTGGGTGGCTAAGGTCAGTTGATTGTTGGAAATGGAGGGGTCAAGGAACTGCAAAGGCCACAGTTTTGGATGCAACATCTCTGTGGATGTTGAATTCACTAGGGATGATCACAGGAGTAGCAGCGGGGAGAAAGACAGTTAATGAACTGGACACCAAGATCTTCAGTGAATGAAATGATGTGATTTTTGAGATCACAAGATTAACTGTAGTACTCAGGAATGGCAGGTTATCTGTTCCTGTATCTTATGCTTCAGAGGAGCTGGATTTTTTGACAGACAAGAGAATGGTGATGACGAAATTCTAATTTGGGGAAGGGTCTGGGAAAGTAGGGCAGGTTTTGTGCTGTTGATGGAGAATGATGTACCAGACAGAATGAAATTGAGAACTTAGAAGGTGATCACTGATTAGAAAAGCTGGCATTTTGTTTTGGTGATGACTGATAATGAGGACAGTACAGAATGACTGTTGGATGAGGTTATGTTTACCAAGCTGTATTACTAAGTGGCACCGCACGTGTGTTATATTGATTTCTGACTGTGACATAGTGCATATGGGTTCACATCCTCATTTCTACCTTCTGCCTAGATCAGTAACCACTGGATTATAATATCTGTGAATGCTGATCATTTGGAATTTATTTTTAAGTTTAAATAGCAAATATTTGAAAGGGATGTAAAGTGACTGAGGTGATTTGGGGATTCTATAAGGAAGTGTTTTTGTTGCAATTCATTTAAGGAAAGAAAATGAAAATCTGAGCCCTATACTATTTAATGAAGTGGTTAAATGAATATCTCTGTTTTGTGGTTTGAAAATTAAAATTGATTTTTCTCCCCCAGTGGAGGAAATCCTACCTAGTGACATGAAGAAACAATTGACTTCAATCTCTGAGGAAGCGATGGATCTGGCTACACATCTTCCTGACACTTTCATAAAATTGGAACATCCACAGAGGTTAGATATTATCTGTTTTTATCAATTGCTTGTTCTTATTGCATTTTCCTATATATGAAGAATTACTGTTCATTAAGGTAGACTCTTACAAATTTGCTTGAATACATGCACACAGACTGATGTCTGCATTTGAGAAATATCTTTCCAGCTGTTAAGTAGTGAATCCAAAAGTTTAAGGAGTTTAAAGCTCTTCAGTCTGCTTTGTAGGATGTTTTATGAAACAAAGAAATATAAATTGTATTTATATTATACTTTTTGAAGTCATATCTATATTTTCTGTCAAAGCAAAATAAAATAAGTACCCTTTACAGAAAATATTTTTCAGAGTTGTCATTTTCTGTCCTTGGGAATCTTGCATTTAATTATATTTATAGTTTGGTCACTTGAAATCTATAAATAAAAGCAACTTTTATACTTAGTAGCTTCACTTTTTGGGTTATTATTTGAGAATTCTACCTAATTAGTAGACTATTAGAACAAAAGGCATTCAGATTTTAAAGATAACTTTATAGCTAAAGTATTAGGTAACTTAAGATATTTGGATTAATAGACCTTTGACTACAGGTGCTATGTAGCTAACTCTTTTTGGAACCAGACCGTGCTCTGGCCTTAATTGCTGAATAACTTCCTTGTTAAATCTCTAAAAGCAGGAGTGTTCTTGAACAGTTAACAATTACAATGTGGTAATATAATTTTGAGCCAAAAAATACTTTGTAGAAATGTGAAGCCCTTAGTTGGAATAGAAATAATTCTGACTCTGAAAAAGTGCAATGTTAATGGTTTTTTTTTTTTTTTCTGGATGAGATTTGTGATAGATTTTGAGGGAGAAATTTAAAAATATGACATAGAAATTCAGGTCTTTCAGTGTCAGTTTTCCCCCTAGAAATTTGTTTTAGTAGTTTTTATGTAACTTTGAGAATTTCTAAAGAAAGATATAACTTTCAAATGGGGAAGGATTCCAGTAAAGCCATTTCTTACTCATTTTGACATTTTTCCCTCCATGAAATTAGAAAAATCACCTTTTATGTGATTTTTTTTATGTGCATTTCAGATTTTTGCACTAGCAATTAAAGTATCTACTGGATGTAAGTTTTATATGCTTAATGGTTTGCTTGATAGTATTTGTCAAGGTCAAGTAAAATATAGAAATAACTCTCTAAATTTAAAACATTTTATTTGGGAAGAAAGAATTGCAGTTTGGGGCATACACACAGAATAGGTGATCTTTGATCTGTCCAAAGAATAAAGAGAAGGTTGGAGGTTTTATAAAAAGGAAAAATGTTATGTTTTGTTCTGAAAGAAAGGTCGTTGGTGCTAGTAAAGTTTTGGGGACTTGGCAAGCTCTGATTGGTGAGTGATTGTAGTGGGTAAAACTAGTCTTAAGAGCAGCAGCAGGTTGTTATGGTAGCTATTAGATAAAGCTGGTTTCGGGTTACTACAGGCAGTTTCAGCAGCCAGGCTGGCACAGAATGACATTCTTAGAGCACTGTTACGTGTGCTTTGTGCTTTTCCCCCCTAGCTCCTCGAATCTGATTTTGTTGGGTATGACAAGAATGACCCAACTCAATTTTCACATGTCAAAACTAAATAGGTTTTCTTAAAACTGGAGAATGGGAAATACTGGGATCTTGTAATGTTTTAGCGTCAAAATGAGAGCTAGTTAAATCTCTTAGGTTATTTGTAACAAGTCTACGGTAATACCTAACTTATCTAGATTATACCTCAGAACAAGCAGAGAACAAAAAAAAGGTCTCTGAACTGTCAACATACATTCTGTAAGCGTGTATTCAGGCAGTTTCTGCATTTCCAGAATGAAATGAGGCGACATTCAGAGCATTTTTGCCTTTTGTTTATAGATATAATTTGACAAGTGTGGATATCTAGTTAAAATGAAAAATGAGCCATGGGGGCTCATGCCTGTAATCCCAGTACTTTGGGAGGCTGAGGCAGGAGGAATGCTTGAGTCTAGGAATTGGAGACCAGCCTGACCAACATAATAAGACCTGTCTCTAAAAAAAATTATCTAGGCATGGTGGCGTGCACATTTAATCGGGAGGCTGAAGTGGGAGGATTGATTGAGCCCAGGAGTTTGAGGTTGCAGTGAACTGTAATAACGCCACTGTACTTCAGCCTAGGCGACAGAGCAAGACTTTGTCTCAAAAAAAAAAAAAAAAAGAAAAAGAAAAAATGGTGTGAACAAGGACTAGTATGCGCATGATACAGCTGGAAATGACAGCTGGCAATCTGTGAAAGAATGAGTAAAACTATAAAACTTAGAACTCTTAAAGTAGGGCAGCTTAAGATTTGTTCCAGAAGGGAACAGCTTTATGCTTCAGTGGACTCTGAAGGCATTGGTATTGTGTAGTACTGCTTAGTCATTGATTTAAATTGAATATATGTCTTGTTGTATTGCTATTATGTACTTGACATTCTGCTGGGTGTTGAGTCTGTTTGCAGGCTACTAATGTGCGTAATAAAAATCCTGAAAAAGCAGGAAAAGTACACTATGCCTTACTGAAGAAGGCAGGACAGCCTTTGGTATTTATTAGAGTAAATGTTAGTTGTCTCACATGAAACATTTCATCTTTGATGCTAGTGCTGGATAAATGAGACCATACAGTCTTGTCACTTGGTCTGTGCCACTGCTGTTATGTTTGTATGTTACAGCACTCCCTGTGCATTTAACAATCAAAATGGGTCACATATCTATTCCTACTATTTACATGTAGTTCTTATATTTGAATAGATGTATATAATGCTAAATGTTCTTTGTAAGATTTAAAGAATTTTAGAATGTTGAAATTAGTTTTTAGTTTTTGAATTTAATTTTGTTCTTGATTTTGTTTGTGTTATCGTAGACTTTGCCAGCTTAAGCTTGAGCCCAACTTTCGAGTGCTGTTAATGATGCTGCTTTCATTGTGGAAATAACTCATGAAACAACTCAGTACTTTTGATAGTTTATTCCCATGAAAGATCAAATTTTTGCTTGAGTCATTGATATAAAAATTTAAAAGGCATGTCAAATTTTATTAGACATTGATTTTAATACAGAAATATTAGAATACCTCAACAAAAGCGCTAATTAAATAGTAAAACATGGCTGTCTGCTTATCATACTCCCTTCACTGCTTTTAATTTCTGCTTCTGTGAAATACTTAAACATTGCTTTAATAAGCTCCACAACAAAAAGACAAGGCAGTATCCCTCATTTTACCCTCTAGTAGTGGTCTTTCATTTCAGAGAACTGGGTTTCGTTATAGCATTTAAAGTTACTTAGTTAAAATGTTATATATTAGCAACTGCAATTAAGGGATTCAGTTCATATTTATTCATGTGCATCTTACCCATATTTTCTCACTTGTATTTACCTACTGATGTCTTTTTTTTCCATTCTAAAAAATACCTATTCAGTTTTGAGATTTTTAAAGATGTAAAACAGCATCATTTTCAACTTACAGCACAAACAATATTTACATATTGCAGTTGGAACTAGTAATTGATCATTGAATTGAAAAAGGTAAAATGGGATCATAAAAATTTTCTTTTACCTTAAAATATTAACATACGTTTGTTCCCAAACTTTTGGTATATATGAAGGCTTTTTCATTACACATAGGCCTGCTGTTTATAGTTCTGCAGTTTCATGTTTAAACCACACCCATAATGTATCATCCACAATTTCTAATTTTAGTTTCTTTAAAATGGAGTGAAAAATTAAGATACTTTAAGCAATCTGAGTGCAGAGTCTGAATTTTTATGATTTTTCTTCTCAGCTTTTATAGTTCTTTTGACCATGATTTATCAAACAAGCTTAAAAAAAAAGTTTTCTAAGTCTTTCCATGTATTCAAATTAGAATTTAATAAAATAGTTTTTTTTGTTTTTGTGGTCATGTATCATCAATTTACTTTACATTTAGTGAATCACCAAAAACAGTATAGCTGGCATAAACAAGTTTAGGGCCAAACACTATTGGCTCTCAATAAGCACACAAATCGACTGTTGGATGCAGAGTGCCTAGCTATGCTAGAGTCGCCTCCCAGCTGTAATTATATATGGGCCTTTGGAAGTGAAGAGCAACTTTCATGCAATGGTCAGTTTAGAAAGCTTTTACTTAGTAAAAAGCTTTAAAACTTATCCTTAATGCAATTAAAGTTGAATTAACTTTAAATTTTTTTTTTTAGGGTTTCTAACCTATTAAAGGATATTTCAGAAAATCTGTATTCACTGAGGAAGATGATATTTGGTTCTACTAACACCGAGGCTGAACTGAAGCCCAGTGTTAATTTTAACTTATTATCATTGGAGGACTCAACTGCTGGTGGAGTACAACAGAAACAAACAAGAGAACATAAAATTTTTACTGACGTTAAAGATGAGACATCGGACCCAACTCTCAATAATTTAGTTCAACATGATGGACAAAATGTACTTGGAAATGAAGTGAAACAAAAAGAAGATGGATTTGAAGATGGCATAGAAGGCAATGAATTGAAAGATAATAAGGAAAGAATTTGTATAATGTCGTTAGATGTTACAGAATATGAACTTCAAATGTGGGAACAGCAGGCTCAGGAAGAATATGATCGTGGCGTTACTTCCAAATCTGAGGTACTAAATAAAGAGGAAACATTTTTTGAGTTATTAGTAGGGTGGGCTGTCTTGTTTTCTGTAAAGGGGCAGATAGTAAGTATTTTAGGCTCTGGGGATATACGGTCTCTGTTGCAACTACCCAGTTCTGCCGTTGTAATGTGAATGCAGCCACAGACAAATGTAAACAAATGTGCCTATCTATATTTCAGTAAAAGTTTATCTGCACAGAAGTGGGCCTTATTTGGCTTGCAAGCCATAGTTTGTGGCTCCTGACTTAGTACAATAAGCAGCATTGTATAGTGGAAAGACTTTATAGTGTCAATAGGCATTTGTGGTAATTTGCTATTTTATCATTTCTTATGCTTTTCTCATAATGGATATCTCTGCCTTTGTGGATTCCTTTCATATCTACTAGTGGTTACCCTTCCAAACTGGATTTTTGGGGGTGGTTTTATTCCCTTATACAGAGTTTCTTTACATGCTAGTGTGAGAGGGCTTCTAATAAACTGATGTTTTTGCTTGATACTAGTCTCTACTGTCATCTGGAGGGTCAGATTATTTTTTTCATGATTTTTTTTTTTCTTTTTTTTTTTTTTAATTGAGACATTGTCTTGCTCTGTTGCCCAGGCTGGAGTGCAGTGGTGTAGTCATAGTTCACTGTAGCCTCAAACTCCTGGGCTCAAGTGATCCTCCTGCCTCAGCCTCCTGAGTAGCTAGGACTGAGGTGCGCACCACCACTCCTGGCTAATTTTTCCTTTTTTTTTTTTTAAATGTAGGGATGGGGTCTTGCTATGTTATCCAGGCTGGTCGCAAACTAAAATCAATCATAGTAGTTTTTTGTAATTTTTTTTAAACCATTGGATATAAAAGAACTACTGTTCTTGGCTTTGTACAGAATTTTCCAACACTGTGAAGAGGTTCTTGAACTCAAAAAATTTGGGGGATGCAGTTTGACATTAACTAGAGTTGAACTTGTCACTTTCTACTGTCATTTAGAGAGGGGATTTTATTTTAAGTCTCTTTATCTAACTTGTCTACCTTTCTAGCTATATTTCTGTCTTTCTCTTTGGTTGTTTCTTTGTTCGTCCTTCTCCCTTTTTGCTATCTACCTATCCTATAAACATGTATTATATATTTATCTATTAGAGAAGAGGAAGTTGTGTAAAGATACCTAGTGTATAGGAGCTTTATTTTGCAGAAAAGAAGATACAGACTCTAGCACTAGAAATTAATCTTTGAAATATATGTATTTTTTAAAGCCTTTAGCTCCCAAGGATACATCTCATGTAATTGAAAGTGATGAAGATTTAGAAGTGGAGATGCTTAAGGTATGTTTAAAATCATAGAAAAGTTACTTCTGGTTCTTTCCAGAGGACATTTATTTAAGTAAAATATTACTTAATTCTAAACCAGGTCCCACAGTGGAATTGCAACTAGTTATGTAACATTAGATTTCATGTTTTCCAATTTGTATTTCTTTGCAGCTTTATATAGTCTCTGTATAATGTTTCAGAAATAGTATACTAATTTTTCAATGTATTTGTTTCTTCCTTTTTTTTTTTTTTTGACACTTGCTCTGTCTGTTGCCCTGGCTAGAGTTAGAGTACAATGGCATCATCATAGCTCACTGCAACCTCAAACTCCTGGGTTCAAGTGATCCTCCTGCCTCAGTCCCCCGGGTAGCTGGGACTACAGGCGTGCATCACCACACCTGGCTAAGTTTTCTGTTTTTTTTTTGTGGAGACAGAGTCTTGCTCTTGCCCAGGCTGGTCTCGCACTCCTGATCTCAAGAGATCCTCCAGCCTCGCCCACTCAGAGTACCAGGATTACAGGTGTGAGCCACCGCACCTGGCCTTTCTTATATTCTTAGGTCACTTTCTTTTAATCTTTTCCTGGCATATGGGTAGTGATTAAGCTCTCCAGTATTGAACTGAAGTTGGTTTTCTTTTCTTCCCATCTATGTATATCTTCTTTTATTTGGAAGTTCTGTTTTTATACATTCAGTTATCTTCTTTACTTTCTTTAGCATTATTTACTATGGATATTTTATATCATATATAATTTTCTAATGGTTTAAATGGTTCGGGTTTACTCTAGTTTATTATCAAAGTTGAAAATAGTACTTTATAATTTATATATTTTCTGCTTCACTCAACCTCTAGTTTCTTTGTCAGGTGTCGTGAATCAAAGATGTATAAGAAAGAAAAGGTAATTTAGCCAAATTAAATGAAAAACAAAGGAAAACATAGAAGGTTACCATTATGTATACTTTTTATTCTTCCTCTGTAGGTTGATGAGATTTTTTTTCTTTTTATTAGATGACATTAATTTCCTTATTCCTAATTTTGAGGCTGAGTAGTGGGTAGTGATTAAGAATGTAGATTCTGAATTCAGATATGGATTTGAATCCCACCATCTCTAGTTATTATTAATAGCTGTGTGACTTTTGGCAAGTTTCTTAGCATTTTTGATACTCACTTAACAGTTATAATAATTATTTAAGGTGTTGGTTGTGAAGAGCTTAGTGCAGAGCCTGGCATTTAGTAAGTGTTTATTAAATGTTGCCTAACAATAATAGTAGAACAAAAATACTAAATCATATTTCTTTAATGACTAACCATTTCTCTGAGGAGTAATGTTCAGGTAATGCATTTATAGGATACTTATGGACTTCTATAAACATTATATTCATATTGAATCTCTTAGAGGCAACTTGGATGTCCATATTAGAGCACCCTATTTTAAAAATGCTTTGTAAATGTGTTTGTGGACTTGAATAAAAAATCAGAAACAGAGTCTCTATTTTTTGTCTTCTAGACTTAAAATGAGTACACTTTTTGAAAAAACCTTTAAAGTCAAAATATTAAATGAAAGGTTTATTAAAAAGAGAAAATAAAAACTGTGGTTTAATACAGTCTTTTTGTCACTCCTTAGTAAAAAATTTCATAGATGAAACAATTTTGAAATATCCTAACATTGTTGAAATAGACAATCTTTAGTTAGGGGAGAAAATCAGATACTGTCAAACCAAAATTAAAACAAATAACTCTTTCAAATTTGTAATATTCCTTTTCTAAAATTATTTGAATTTTTTGGTTTGTTTTGACATTTCTAGCACATTTACTGTTTGCTTATAGTTTAAGCCTTATCTTTACTAAAATTGACTGTGACTGACACATGAGGTAGAGAAACTGATTACAAAAATAACATTAAAATCCAAATTAACCACTTGGGGATTGAAAACGTTGAAATACAATAAAGAAAAACTCTTTTAAATTATCCCAAATCAAATTTATGATAGCCTTCCCCAGGGGCTGTTTATTATATGCTATTAATGAACCTTGTTTCTGCTGGAATTAGTCCATCTTTGGCCCTTTGCCTTAGAAACCATTCATGAACACATATTTAAACTGGAGCACCCATGTTCTTTTGTGGTATTGCTTACACATCTGCCAGCTTTGAATGAAATTGTAGGCTCTGTTAATAATACTCCTTTTGTGTTTGGTGAAAAAGATATGACACTGTCAGTGGTTTTGCTTTTAAAATTTCTTTTAAACTTTCAGTTTTCAGAGAATCTAAATAATGGCACGGTAGAACCAACTGGTTCTCAATGCTTAGCAATGGAAAGAAATGTGGGTCTTCCAACTGAAGAAGATGAAGATGAAAATGAAGCTATTGAAGAGGAAGAAGAAGGTGAAAATGAAAATGAAGCTATTGAAGAGGAAGAAGAAGATGAGAAGGGTAAGCACCTTTTTGAAATGACGCACCTCTGATATCTACCACGTTTTGAATGTTTTTGGAGGTCAGGGACTTTGTGACATAGTTAATTAGTGGATCCTATAAACTTGCCATTAAATTCCTTTAGTGCTTTTGTTTCCACAAAACACATTCTTTCTATTTATAAAAATAGAGTAAAAGTAGTGTTGTGTTGATAAGTTTTTCCCTTTGTTTTTTTGTGTTAGAGACATGATTTCTCCAAATCAGTTTAGTTTTCTACTTAAAATTATTAATGCTGAGAAGTATAATGATGAGCTTTTATTTGTTTAGTGATAAATTATCTTGATTCTTTATTTTGCCCTTTCTTGGCCACTCATGGATCATTCAGCCTAAGATTGGACAGTGAAAGTCAGTTGGGTAGAGCTAACATAACTCCATTGTGCTGTGCAGTTAGAATTTTGATCAAAGATTTAGGTAACTAAATTTACCCAATTAAGTTAGATTTAGATAACTACAGTAGATTTAGGTAACTAAATTTAGGTGTAACTAGATTTAGTTTTAGGTAACTAAAATGAAGATTTTATTTTATCTGTGGACTTTTTTTGTGACACTAATATAATTTCTGATTATCATTAATCAAAAGTTGGTTATATTATAAAATTTGGACTTGGTATATTGCTTGCCATAGTTTGTTCTCAATGTTAAATTTTGGAAGTATAGCTGATTCTAAAACATCAGTTTTTCACAGTGCAGCCAAAGTGTAAATCACAACAAAATTCTAATACTTAGTAGTATCCAAAGTGTTTACCTGAAGTCATGACTGGTACCGAGAAACCCAAATTGGATTGGAATTAAAAGACAGAAAACAGTAACCTGTGGTAGCTGTCACCATATTCTTTAAAAGAAGCCAGTGAAATAAACCTTTTTCTTCCTTTAGTGCATTTCTATTTGCACATAAATGCCCATTTTATTTTATTTTAAGACTGTTTGTTGCCAGAACCCAGTGCAGTGCAAGTTGCTTGCCTCAAGACCTACTTTGGCCATTCCAGTTTTAAACCGTAAGTACAATCTCAGTTAATTAAATCACACATTTAGTATTTTCTTCACAAAGGCAAAAAAGCAAATAACCCATCCACTTAGCACAACAGTTATGTAGTTACACTTGCCACACTGTATTTTCTAAAAGTGACTATAAAATTATTTCAAAGTAGGATTTATATAAAATTCATTTCTGTAAGTTTTTATAAATGAGGAAAAATGGTTTTTCTTTAATTGAGTGGTTCTGTGGTTTAAAGACACTTAGAAATAAATTTTACTTTAATGCTGACTTGTTTTTCATTAAGTGTTTTTATACCTATTTTGTGCATCATATTGTCCAAAGCATGCCAGTAGACTAGAACTTCATTATATGACAATGTAACAAACAACAATAATCTTATGTTATTTTAACATATTCAAGATATACTTACATTTAAGGGGCACATTTATAAGGATAAAAATGACATGAATAAAAATGAGACGAGGAACAAATGAATTTGAGTAAAATTAATAAGCATGTAAAAATCTAGACTGGATTGTTTCTGTTCTGAGAATTTATAGTATAATCCACTGAAGTATTTCCTTTCTTTTTTCTTTTAATATTAAAATTTTAAAATTTATGTCCCACGTACAGAGAAGTGCACACAGGTGTACCAATGAATGACTTTTCATAAACTGAGCACCCTGTGCCGCTGGCACCTAGAGATGAATAGGTCCTTATCAGCACACCGGAAGATCACCTTTCTGGTTGTTTTTTCCCTTGACATTTTAAGAAAGTTTTCTAAGATACAGTAAAGTTGAAAGAATTTTTTTTTTCTGTGAATGCCTGTATACCACCTTGATTCACCTATTAACATTTTACTATATTTGCTTTATCGCATATCCATCTCTCTCTCTCTATCCATTAATCCACTGAAGTTTAAAAATGCATCTCAGGGTCAGTTGAGGACATTGTTACACTTCCCCCTAAGGACTTTAGCATTAAATTATTAACTAGAGTTAGATCTTATTTATAGTTTTTTTCTTTGGTATAAAATTTGTGTAAAAGGAAAATAAAATCTTAAGTATATGTGCATGTACCTGTGTAACTACATCCTTATCAAGATGTAGAGCATTATTATCATCAGCTCCCAAAGTTCACTCATTTCCCTTTTCAGTCAATCCTTGTCTCTGAGGCATTTCTCTTAATTTATTTTAAAGCATTGACTTTTTTTGATATCTAGTATAAAGCTTGGAATTTATTTTATACTTTAGATATATGTGAGGAGATTTAATGCATATACCAGATGGAAACTCCTAGTTGTTGGCTTGAATGGAAGGTTGATCAATGGGATTCTTTGCTTTAAAGTTTCAGGGTTTGTACTTGTTTATATGTGAAGTTCAGAAATATAAAGGAAATTCTATTAGTGGAAGTGAAAAAGTTAAATGGATTCTAACTTGTACCTGGGTTTCTTATTAATAAAACAAAATAGCTTTTTGCTTTTTACTTTCAAGGGTTCAGTGGAAAGTGATTCATTCAGTATTGGAGGAAAGAAGAGATAATGTTGTTGTCATGGCAACTGGTAAGTTGTACTTAAGCAAATAACCTAATCCTTTAAAAAATAAAACTTAAGATGTTTCAAATGCTTAATCTTTCATTAAACTCTTAAAATACAAATGGTGTAAAATATAGAAGAGTGTAAACAGAGCCTATCAAATTTATGTATGAATTAGCTTTTAGGAAGATAGCATATTAGTAATGCCAATTCCACCATACAAATACATTGTAAGAAGAAAGTTAAGTATCAAGGGTTTATTTTTATTTCTCTGAGTTTATTATTTTTATTGCAAGGGTATGGAAAGAGTTTGTGCTTCCAGTATCCACCTGTTTATGTTGGCAAGATTGGCCTTGTCATCTCTCCCCTTATTTCTTTGATGGAAGACCAAGTGCTCCAGCTTAGGTAAGTCATGTTATCATTGCCCTCTTTTTTTCTTCTGTGAATGAAACATGAAATCTATCATGTATGTTTTTTTTTTTTTTTTTTTTTTTGAGACAGAGTCTCACTTTGTTGCCCGGGCTAGAGTGAGTGCTGTGGCGTCAGCCTAGCTCACAGCAACCTCAGACTCCTGGGCTTAAGCGATCCTACTGCCTCAGCCTCCCGAGTAGCTGGGACTACAGGCATGAGCAACCATGCCCGGCTAATTTTTTTTTGTATATATATTTTTAGTTGGCCAGATAATTTCTTTCTATTTTTAGTAGAGACGGGGTCTCACTCTTGCTCAGGCTGGTCTCGAACTCCTGACCTCGAGCGATCCACCCGCCTCGGCCTCCCAGAGCTAGGATTACAGGCGTGAGCCACCGCGCCCGGCCTATCATGTATGTTAAAACCTAGTTCACAATAACATTTCTGCAAGTGTTGCTTTATCTTTATTAGTAATAAATGATACTTCTGTGGGAGACCCTATCTTTCTCGAGTTCTCTGAAATTCAACGCTACCAGGTGGGCTTGATAAAATTTTTTAAAAAAGCATTATTACTTTATGCTAGCTTACACTGAATATCTGAAAATTCTTTTCTCTTTCTATTACCCTTGCTCTTTAGCTTGGTATGAAGTATATACATGGAAGCATATTTTTTATCTATGAAAAAATTTTCAATTTCTTCAACCTGAACTTGCTATCTTTTTTTTGTTGTTAATACATAATATTCATACATATTTATTGGGTACATGTGGTATTTTGATTCATGCATACAATGTGTAATAATCAAATCAGGATATTTAGAATATCCAACACCTCGAACGTTTATCATTTCTTTGTGTTGGGAGCATTTCAAATCTTCTCTTCTAGTTATTTTGAAATATATAATATACTGTGGTTAACTGTAGTTATCCTGTGTTATCAAATATTAGATTTTATTTATTCTATATAACTGTGTGTTTGTACCCATTAACCAATCTCTCATCATTCCCCCAAACCCCCACTGCCCTGAGCTTGCAATCTTTCTGAAAGACACATCTTAAAAACCTTCCTCTGATAGGGTCCTTGAAGGAATTTATTTATCAACTTAGTTACAGAAAACAAGAAAATTGCAAAGAAGAGGAATACACATTATTATATTTCTTTATTGCTTCTTACTTAAGAATGAAGTTGATATTTGTAGTCTGTACCTGGCTTCAGAATATTTGTTTTTCTTCTCACAGAATGTCCAACATTCCAGCTTGCTTCCTTGGATCAGCGCAGTCAGAAAATGTCCTAAAAGATATTAAATTGTGAGTAATTTATGATTTCTGATCATGTGCTCAGGTGTCTATAGTATGTAAGAGAATTTTGTACACACAAAATTTTATTTAATGCATGAAAAAAAGTCCATGATTTAAAAATGTACTTTCTTTTTATAGTACCTTTGTGGAACTGTTAAATCTTTCAAACTTAAAGAAATCTATTATTCTCAGTTCTCAGGCTATAAGATTAGCATTGTAGCCTTGGAATTAAAAAAATTTTGGTTTTGGAGGAGCACTTTGAGAATATCTAGATTTGTCTCATTTTATAGATGAGAAAACTGAGGCCCAGAGATAAGTAATTTGCCCAAAGTACTTATGAATTTGTGGCCGAGCAGGGACTGGATTCTAGATCTGTTGCCCTACCAATTCTGTCATGATGTAATTCCTAAGAAGAATATCATCTTGGATACACAAAAAATATCTGTGTATGTATTAATATATATGTACATATAAATGCGTGTTCTAATTCCAGAACATTTTCATCACTCCCAAAACAACTCCCATACCCATTAAACAGTTACCCCTATGTATATTAATATATACAAGACATACATGTGTTTACTGAGTTTTGATAGATGCATATAAATATGTAAACAAAATCTCTAATAAGGTGTAGAATATTACTGTCACTCTAGAAAGTTCCTTCATGTCCCTTCCCAGTCTGTCCTTCCATCTTCCATCCCGAGGCAAACCACTATTCTAATTTTTTCCAGGATTTCATATAAATGGAATCATACAATATGGGCTCTTTTGTGTAAGACTTCTTTTATTCAATATAATGTTTTTGAGCTTACTCCATGTTATCACATATATCAGTAGTTTTAAAAAAATATCTGAGTGATATTTTACTATTTGAATATAACACAGTTTTTATATTCCCTTACTGACCAATACCTAGACTATTTCCAGTTTTGGGCTATTATTAATAAAGCTGCGGTAAACATTCCTATAAAAGTCTTTTTGTGAACATATATTTTCTTTTTTTTCCTAAACATTTTAATCACCTTTATTGAGGTGTAATTGACGTATAGTAAATTTTACATACTGAAAATGTGTAATTAGTAAGTTTTGACATATTTGTACAACCACGAAATTATCGCTACAATCCTGATAATGAACATATTCCTCATCCCCAAAGTTTCCTTTTTTTTTTTTTAACCCCAGGTACAAGGTAACTGCTATTCTGCTTTCTATCACTAGATTAGCTGATGTTTTCTAAAATTATATGTAAAAAGAATCAGTCATATCTTATGTGCTCTTTTTTTTTAATCTGGTTTAAATAATGCAGCATAATTATTTTGAGATGCATTCATGTTGTTACACTTATTAATAGTTCATTCCTTTTACTGTTGAGTAGATTACATTATACGGATATGCTGCAAGTTGTTTATCCATTCACCTAATAGACATTTGGATTGTTTCCAGTTTGAGTTATTAAAAATGAAGCTGCTATGAACATTTGTATATAAGACTTTGTATGAACGTATGTTTTCTTATCATTGATGTGTACGTAGGTGTAGAAAGACTGGATCATGTGGTGGATATATGTTTAGATTTTTTCTAATTGAGACAAAATTCACAGAACATAGCATTTACCATTTTAACCACTTCGAAATCTGGTGACTTTTAGTATATTAGCAATGTTACATACCCATCATCACTATACTAATTCCAGAACATTTTTATCACTCCCAAGAGAACTCCCTTACCCAGTAAACAGTCACTCCTTACTTTCTTCTTTTCTACCCCTTTCCAACCATTAGTCTACTTTCTGTCTCTATGCTTTGCCTATTCTGGATATTTCTGTAAATGAACTTATACAGTAAGTGGCCTTCTGTGTCTGGCTTTTTCCACTTAGCATAATGTTATCAGCACTTAATTTCTTTTTATCACTGAATAATATTCCATTGTATGGGCATACCACATTTTGTTTATCCACTCATCAGCCATGAGTATTTGGGTAGTTTCCACTTCTTGGCTGTTATGAATAATGGTGCCATGAAAATTCGTGTACAAGTGTTGTTATAGACATGTTTTCTGTGCTCCTGTGTATATGCCTAGAAGTGGCATTGCTGGGTCGTATCATAATACGTATGTTTAACTTTTTAAGAAATTATCAAACATTTTGAGAATGGTTGTACCATTTTACATTCCCACCAGCAATGTATGGGAGATCCAATTATTCCACATCCCTTTTATCACTTACGGCCAATCTTTAATTTGGCAATTCTAGGAGAATCTCATTGTGTTTTTAATTTGCTTTTCTCTAATGACTACTTATGTTGAGCTCCTTTTCATATGGTTTTTGGCCATCTGTATACCTTGTTTGAGGAAGTGTCTATTCAAATCTTTTGCCTGTTCTTTTTTTTCCTCAGTGAGTTTTTATAGACATTTCTGTATTCTGAATACAAATCCTTTATTTGATATATGCTTTGCAAACATTTCTCCTAGTTTATGACTGTTCGTTCTCTTCATAGTTCTTTTGAAGAGCATCTGTTTTCCATTTTGATAAAGTCCATTTTGTCAATTTGTTCTTTTATGGATTTTGCTTTTGATATTTAATCTAAGAAATCTTTGCTTCACAAAGATTTTCTTTTGTGTTCTCCTAAAAGTTTCATAGTTTTAAGTTTTACATTTAGTTTTATTATCCATTTTCAGTAAATGTTATATATTGTATGAGGTATCATTTACAGTTTATATTTTTCACGTACGAATATCTGATTGTCCCAGCTTCATTTGGTGAAGACTATCCTTTTACATTAAATTGCCTTTTTTCCTTTGTCAAAAATAAATTGACTGCGTACATGTGGATCTGTTGCTACATTCTCAATTCTCTGTTCTGTGGATCTATTTGTCTGTCTTGATTGGTGTCCTGATTCGTATAGCTTTATAATAAGCCTTCAGATCAGATAGTGCGATTGCTCCGGTTTTGTTCTTTCAAAATTGTTTTGGCTATTCTAGGTCTTTTGTGTTTCCACAAGTATTTCAGTATCACCATTTCAACTAAAATGCCCACTGGGATTTTGATTGGGTTTACCTTGAATCTAAATATCTGAAGAATTAGCTGTTTTGATAATTATTGTCACTGTTTTATGCCAAAGAAAATGGGGCACACTAAAGTTAAGTAACTTGCCTAAGATCATTTACCTTGTAAGAAGGAGAACTAAGATTCAAACCTGGATAGTTTGATATCAGAGTTTATTATTTATACTGTTTCCTACGTTAATTAAAATACTGTATTAATTTCATGAGGGTAAAGACATATCTGTTTTGCTGCTGATTGACTCCTAGTGAAAGCACAATACCTAAAACACAATAGACACTCAAATATTTGTTGGATGAATAGCCTATTATGAAGTTTTTTCATATAGAAAATTAAATTTCATTTTATTTGACTTGATCTAGATCTTCGTTTGGTAGAATGGACAATAGACTCTAAATACTTTGCCGTAGATCTAGCCTTTCTTACAAGTATTGTCTTAATTAGGATTGTGTCTGCCCAGAATAGAAGTTAACACAAGCTGGCTTAAGTGAATATTGAATTTTTTATTAGGAGTAAAGTCATGAAACCCACTGAAAAGTTAGCCAGCCCTTAAGGAGGAGACTGGAAATGGGTATGGAAAATACAATAGGGTTTTCTTTTTATCTGTAGTCTCTGTGTGTCTTCCTTTTTTTTTCTCTAAAGAAATAAGTGTTCTCTGTTTTTCTAGTCACAAATTAGAAGATGGCTGCTCTACAACTCCTTTTTTTTCTTTTTTACATGTTGCGGGTCCTGGTGCTTGCAGTGGCTGACTGATTATTTCTTGATCAGACCTCCAGATTCTAGAACAGAGATTAGGTGCCATGACTTTGACAGTGTCTATCCCTGGTCCAATAAGTGTTAGGCAAGTGAGCAGAATATGTAGAATAAACATGAATGTTAAGGGTTTCATCGTGGGGGAGTGAGGATAGTGGGTTATGGTTCTCAGAGAAAGAGGCTGGTATGTGGATAGACTGATAATACCATGAAAGGTTTATTTATAGGCTTGATCGTTTAACTCAAGCACTTGAGTTTGAAGGGGAATAGACTGCTGGCTTCGATGTCACTTTAATGCTAAATACTCCCTGACAGGCACTGTCACTTTTTATTTTGACGTATTGAAGAGAAATCAGATAACTAATATATGTGAATACTACATGGACACATATATATAGCATTCATTTAGTTTTTCATAAGTGGCATAATGTATTATTTAAACATTTATCAAGTATTTTGATTTTAAGTTGTAATTCATTGAGATGACTGTTTTCTTTATTGTTGGTTTGTTTTCTTTCCTGTCTTTTTCTTTTTTTTTGTTTGTTTTTACAGAGGCAAGTATCGGATTGTATATATGACTCCAGAATTCTGTTCAGGTAACTTGGGCCTACTCCAGCAACTTGAGGCTACTATCGGTAAGTGGTAAAGAGGGATCTTTTTAAATACGTACTGAACTGAGTTATTTTTTAAAGTTAAACCTATGGATGGAGACTGGATTTCACTGCTGTTAACATTTATTTGAAATATCTCCTTCAGGAAACCTCTGAGTCTCTAATTGCTGTTTTTCCTCTCTTTTCCCATAGTACCCTATAATTCGTTTTGCCATAGAAATTAGGCTCCTGTATTATAATTACTTGTTTATATATCTGTTTCCTTCTGCTAGACTATAAACTTTTTAAGGAAAAAATACCATTCTTATTTATATTTTACTAGTGTAGTGCTAGGCATATAATGAGGCACTTTAAATGTATTGCTGAATGAATGTTGAATCTAAGATTCTATGAGATTTGAATTTACCTTTTTCCCATATTCTAAATAAAATCAATGTGTAGTGGTTCTTTACCCTTGTTGTTTATGAGAATCACCTTTCAAATTTTAGAAAACTGTAAGTCTCCAACCTTGAAAATTCTGGTTTAACAGGCCTGGGGTGGTGTGTGGCATTGATAGCTTTTCACAAGTGATTCTGGTATGTAGCCAGGATTGAAAACCACAGTTGCCACCAGTGAGTATGATTGATGGCAAAAAAACGAAAAATAGAAACTTTTTTCTGCATTTGATGAGGTGTCAAAAAAAAAAAAAAAAGTCAGAGCTTATTTCCTAGAAAAGTGTAAATACAGAATTAGTCAAAAGCTGATGCCACCTTTTTTTTGTACTTAAAAAATTTTATTTGTTGCTTTTTTCTTGGTGGTTAGGCTCAGCTCTCTAAGAGTTATAATCATGGCTTCTGTTGCAAATACCCATATTTCAAACCTTCAGTTGTACTAACCAAACTTAGTTTTCTAAGATTGTATGATCTGTTTGTATAATTATGAATTAAAATAATTCCAGATAGTCTGTTTGTATAATTATGAATTAAAATTATTCCAGATAGGTTAAGGTTTCAAATTACAACATCTCATTTAATTGTTACTTACTCATAACTGTAGGAAAGTATTTAACAATTTTTCTAATGATATAATGAAAACAAACTTGTATCTTCTAGTATGTGTTAAATCTAACAAAAGAATGAGGGCAGAAATTAACATTTGATTAAATATATTATCAAAGGGTGCATTTATCAGCTGTTTAATTCCCTTATTGGCATATTATATTTTTACCTTTAATGGACAATGAATTTTATATATTTCCTATTAGGTTGTATGAAGTTCTTATGAATATTTCCCTTTGGATTAAGCACAATTGCCCTATAGATAAATTTCATGGTTTTATTCAAAAGCTAGGGTTTGTATCCATAGTAGTCTGGGTATGTTTTGTTTCATTTTAGTATTTTCTTTGTTTTTGTGATGGTGTTAAATTAATAATTAGTATAATAATTAGTAACTAAATACTTAGTACTTTTGACAAGTAGTGACAACTTTCTATTTTTATTTTTGTAATGGATTAATTATGAACACTGCAATCATTATAGCAGATTACTTTGCTTATGATGGATGAAAATGTTCTCTTTGGTTGACTCTCAGTGATGAATAAAAATGGATAAATTAGTTAAAAATTATTTTTGAAATGTTTTCCTTTGGCTTTTGTTGCAGAAAATTGTATAAAATGCTTGCAAAAATGAATATACTGAGGATGTTATTTGTATAGTAGTCTGACATTTAGTTAATCAGATTTGTCATTTTTAGGTAAATGTTAAATTATTTAAGTAGTTTGGATTTTTAACAGACGCAGCAAACATAATTTTATATGGAGACTCTTTACCAAGCAAACTTGTAATTGTCTTTTAACTTTGGAAGTAAACTTGAATGACAAATATGCCAAAATGAAATATGTATAGATGCTGAGAAGACACCTGGACTTGCACATTTAAAGTGAATGTTGGCAAAAGCTTGCCTCAACTGATTCGAAGGGACAAAGTTCAGCTCCATTAAAAGCTAGTTTGTCAAACCTGTAACTAAGGGTTTTAAAATAAGGAAAAGTTTTAAAATAAAAGATTGTCGTCTTTGTTTTAACCTATTTAATTTGAAATCTGGGTGATTTAGTTTCTAAAGCCAAAGTAAGTATAGTGGTAAATATTGAACTTTTCCCAGCCATTTAGTAGTAGCTGGAGATTTTTGATGCCAAGCAACCTACTTTGCTCATATTTAGTAAGTTTGTTTTTTTGCTTTCTTTCTCCTCTATGCTCTCTTAGGGCTATTATGGTTTGTAATCTCAGTGAGTTGTAATTGTTTATTTGCATGTCTGTTTCCACTTCTGGAATTATAAACTCCTCAAGGCCATGGATTATATCTTATTAATCTTTCTATTCCTAGAAAAGTGTTTACATCATAATGGTCATTTAATAACCATAATAATAATAGTAGTATTTTTTTAATTGAGCTCTTTTTTTGTGCCAGGCCCTATGTTAGCATTTTATGTGGATGATCTAGTTTAATCTTTAGAATAACTAAAAATGTTAGGTACCATTATTTTCATATTATCCACGTTTTACTTGTGAGGAAACTGAGACTTGCAAAGCTTAAGTAACTCACTTAATATAATACACATGGTAAGTGGTAGAGCTAGGTGCTGCATCCAGGCATTCTGACTGCAGAGCACAGGCTTTTAATCACCCTACTACTGTCAGAACATGATTAATACTCAGAGAAGTATCAAGTAATCATCATACCTACTAAAGGGAAAAGTTATTCTTGTCTTCGTTATTAATTTGGTAATTGAGGGCAAAAGTACTACTGTGACTACTTTGCAATATCTGAAGACATTTTAATGAGTGGTTATACTGTAAAATCCTTTTCTGAAATGCATTACTACACACTATTGATTCCGTTTCAGTGTATGTGTATGGTGTGGGGGCAGAGTAGAGATGCTACTAGGGGAATAAAGGACAAATTATGTTTCTTCTTACCTACTTTGTCCATAATGAGACAGTTCTTCCCATACCATTTTACATTAGGAAATGTGGATGTCATCCTGTCTTCCTTCTAATACTGGTATTTCAGAGGGACTGTCTGCAATATGATACGTATCAATCATGGATAGTGATGCACTTAATTATAGTAGAAATGTGCTCTTTTTTATCTTTTTAAATAGCTAATCCGTGAGATAAAATTGAAGGTATTACCAAAGAGATATAGAACAGTTCTTGAAAGGATGGTCTTGCTAATAAATGATCTAACAGAGAAAAAGAACTCACTGTCTTTAAGACTAATCACGTCGGTCTTAACTCATTGTCTTTGAAAATTAAGCACCTGTGGAGTTGGTTTTACAGCGTTTGAAAAGAGCTCAGCAGACAGAAAGGAAGTATATTATATTCACCAGACCAGTTTGGCCAGACTACATTGATAAGCCAGTCCCCAGGAGAAGAAAAAAGGGAAAAACAAACACCCTCACATCTCATACCTGTTGCCTGCTAATCACTCTACAGCAATAAATTTTTCTTCTTTTCCCCCTTTTAGGCATAAAAATCCTGAGCTCCTCCTGCTTGGGGCCAGCATTTAATTTCCCCTTTTTTTCTTCTGGGTGCTGTGCCTTTTCCCTTTTCTCTCTCTCTCTTTCTCTTTCCCTTTTCTCTCTTTCTCAGAGAAAGTAAAATAAACTTTTACTTTTTTCTATCTTAACTTTATATTGAGAATTCTTTCTTCATGCTGACCGAGAAGCTCCCCATCCTAAGAGTTCTTTTTTTAAAAGGCATTATTGTTGCAGGTGGTTCATGAGTGATAGTTTTGGGGACAAAGTCATAGTAAGCAGTTCATCTCTCTAAGGAATAATGACGAAAGCTGAAATCTAATAAATATGTTGTTTGGATGAATATATAAATACTTCCTATTTAAATTTTTTGTGCCTTTTATTCATGTATCTCCCCTCTCCCTATTTCTAATAAGGATTTTTGGTATTATCTGATATTATTTATGCTTTTATTTTTATATGAACCAAATGCTTTGATTTGGATTATTCTTCTTTTGGTAATATTGTATTCTAAGTAAAGAAATTAATATTCTTTTAGGTGAGTTTATTCTTTCTTTTTGAACTTCATGTTTCCCATTTGTATGTTTTTTCTCTTTTATAGGTATCACACTTATTGCTGTGGATGAGGCTCACTGTATTTCCGAATGGGGGCATGAATTTAGAACGTCATTCAGGAAATTGGGCTCCCTAAAGACAGCACTCCCATTGGTAAGCTTTGCCAAGTCTAATGTCTTAAAATGACATTCTTACTAAGGGGACCGTTCAGGATTGGGGAGTGGCCAAAAAGCTGAAGACTTCTCTGTGAAAGGGCAAATGGATGATATAAGCAGGGAAAAGATTTTTTTTTTTTTTTTAATTCTAAGGTTGGCATGTAATTCATTGAGGAATGCTACAGAATGAGGCTTGGCAAACCTTTTCCGAAAGGACCCAGTAATAAATATTTCAGGCTTCATAGGCCACATGTAGTCTCTTGTCACATATTTCTTTCTGTCTCTCTCTCTCTCTCTCTCTCTCACTCTCTCTCTTTTTTTTTTTTTTGAGAAAGAGTCTCACTTTGTTGCCCAGGCTAGAGTGAGTGCCGTGGCATCAGCCTAGCTCACAGCAACCTCAAACTCCTGGGCTTAAGCGATCCTACTGCCTCAGCCTCCCGAGTAGCTGGGACTACAGGCATGCGCCACCATGCCTGGCTCATTTTTCCTATATATATTTTTAGTTGTCCAGATAATTTATTTCTATTTTTCAGTAGAGACAAGATCTCGCTCAGGCTGGTCTCGAACTCCTGACCTCGAGCAATCCACCCGTCTCGGCCTCCCAGAGGGCTAGGATTACAGGCGTGAGCCACCGCGCCCGGCCTCTCTCTCTCTCTTTTTTTAACAGTGCTTTAAAAATGTAAAGGGTTACATTCTTTGCTTTTGGGCCATAACAAAATAGGCTTTGGGCCGTATTGTCCTGTGGGCCATGGTTTCCAGACTGCTGCTTTAGAACCATTCCCATGTCTTCTTGGTGATCTTTTATCCATATGTCCTTTCACTCTATGTGTCCTTTCACTCTAGGACGCTGTGAAAGCATGGTCACCCCTTCTTGCATCATAATTAAAAACCTAAAAATTGGACCATTTTAAAGGGGGATTTATTAAGGCTTTTAGTATTAAAATTCTACTTTCTTAATTTTAAACAAGAGCAAATTTTTACGTGAATGTTCTACATAAATGGTGTATTTTATATGAATGTCTTGAAAACTTACAATATTAGCACTGTTTTATTTTTTATTTTGAAAATTATAGATTCATAGGGAGTTCTAAAAAAATATACAGAGTGGTCCTGTGTACCTTTCACCCAGTTTCCCAAATGGTAACATCTTGCATGACTATAGTACAATAGCAAAGCTAGACATACGACATTTATACAATATTCAGAATTTATTCTTGTTTCACCAGTTTTATAGGTACTCATTTGTGTGCGTGTATTGTTCTATACAATTTTATCTCATATGCCAATTTGAGTAACTACCACTGCAATCAAAATAACCAAACTGTTCTATTACCACACAGCTCCCTGGAGCTATCCTTTTATAGCCACACCTGCTAACCTCCCAACCTCCCCACCCGCAACCCTATCCCCTGGCAACCACTGATCTGGTCTCCATCTCTACAGTTGCCTAATTTCAAGAATGTTACATAAATGGAATCATACAGTTTGTCATCTTTTGGAATTAGTTTTTTTCACTCAGCGTAATTCTCTTGAGATCCATCCAAGTTGTGGTGTACAGTCATGCGTTACTTAACAAGGGGATATGTTCTGAGAAGTGTGTCATTGGGTGACTTTGTCGTTGTGTGAACACTGTAGAGTATACTTACACAAACGTAGATGATACAGCCTATTGCTCCTAGGCAACAAATCTGTTTAGCATGTTACTATACTTAATATGGTAGGCCCTTGTAACACAGTGGTAAGTATTTGTATATGTTAACATAGAAAAGGTACAGTAAAAATTGGTATTATTGTCAAAACCACATGGGAGTTTCAGCCTAGGTCCAGTTGCTTGTGGCACAAAGATCCAGCCATTGAGACACTGAGGATTGCCAAGGAAGAAAGGAATTTTTTAATACAACAAGGCAGAAGTCTTGTCCGTTGGGGGCAGGTTGTGGGAGATGGTGAATCTTGTCAGGACGTCTGTCCAGCTCCTTTGTCTTGCGGAAAATCGACCATTTCTGAGAAACAACTCAAAAGGTCAAAGGTTAGTTCAGGGAAAGGATTATAAAAAAGCATATAGGGGTCATTGAAATTTGTTCATGGAGCCATTTACGGTATAAAAGATAAAAAAAAGGTACACCTGTATAAGATACTTACCCTGAATGGAGCTTGCAGGACTGGAAGTTGCTCTGGGGGAGTCAGTGAGTGAACATGATGGCCTAGGACATTACTGTGTCCTACTGTGGACTTAAACACTGTACACTTAGGTTACCCTAAATTTATAAAAAAAAACATTTCATGTTCTTCAATAAAAAAGTTGAAGATTAATTAGCTTATTGTAACCTTTTTACTTTATAAATTTTTAAAAAAACTTGACTCTTGTAGTAACACTAAGCTTAAAACACATTGTACAAAAATATTTTCTTTCTTTATATCCTTATTCTATAGGCCTTTTTCTAATATTTTTTAGTTTTTAACCTTTTTGTTATTAATAAAAACTAAGACAAAAAACACACATTAGGCTAGGCTAACACAGGGTCAGGATCATCAATCACTGTCTTCCACCTCCACATCTTGTCCCACTGGAAGGTCTTCAGGGGCAATAACAGGCATGGAGCTGTCGTCTCCTGTGATAGCAATGCTTTCTTTTGGAATACCTCCTAAAGAACCTGCCTGAGGCTGTTTTATAGTTAACTTTTTTTTTTTTTTTTTTTTTTTGAGACAAGGTCTGGCTTTGTTGCCCAGGCTAGAGTGCAGTGGCATCATTATAGCTCACTGGAGCCTCAAACTGCTGGATCAAGCAGTCCTCCTGCTTCAGCCTCCCAATTAGCTGGCACTATAGGTGTACCACCATACCCAGATAATTTTTTAATTTTTTTGTAGAGACAAGGTCTCACTATTGCCCAGGCTGGACTTGAACCCCTGGCCTCAAGCGATCCTCCCGCCTCACCTTCCCAAAGTGCTAGGGTTTACAGGTGTGAGCCACCGTGCCTGGCTGATTTTTTTTTTTTTTATAATTAGAAGAAGTATGCTATAAAATAATGATAAAAAGTATAGTATAGTAAATACATAAACTAGTAACATAGTCATTTATTGTCATTGTCAGTTGTTATGTCCTGTATATAATTGTATATGCTGTGCTTTTATATGACTGGCAGCTGGCAGCACAGTAGGTTTGTTTACGCCAGTATCACCACAAATCTGTGAGTAATGCATTGTGCTACGATGTTATGAAGGCTATGACATCACTAGGCGATAGGCATTTTTCAGCACTGTTAGAATTTTACGGAACCACTGTTGTATATGCGGTCTGTTGTTGACTGAAATGTTAAGTGATGCATGATGGTATTTCAAAAGTTTTCTCATTTTTTATTGCCGCATGGTATAGAGGTACCACAGTTCATTTAACCATTCACCAGTTGAAGAACTTTGGGTGGTTTTCCAGTTTTTGGCTATTATGAATAAAGATGCTGTGAACATTTGAGTACTATAATTTCAAGGTCCTTCAATAGGTGAATGGTTAAACAACCTGTAGACGTAAGTTTTCATTTCTCTGGGATAAATGCCCAGAATTGTAGTTGCTGGGTCCTATGGTAGTGCGTGGTTAGTTTTGTAAGGAACTGCCAAGTTGTTTTCCAGAGTGGCTATAGCATTTTACGTTCACACCAGCAATGTGTGAGTGATGTAGTTTCTTCTCGTCCTTGCCACCATTTGTTGTTGCCACTATTATTTTAGCTATTTTGATAGGTGTGAAGTGATATCTCATGTTTATAATTTGCATTTCTCTAATGGCCCATGATGTTGAACGTCTTCATGTGCTAATTTGCCTCCTTGATGAAATGCCTGATTTAATTGGAGTACGTGTGTTTTTTTTTTCTGTCTAGTTTTAAGAGTTTTAAAAAACTATATTGTAGATATGAGATATTGGTCAGATACGTGGTTTGCAAATATTTCCTTCCAGTTTGTAGCTTGTCTTTTCATCTTTTCCACAGTGTCTTTCACAGAGTAAATATTTTAAATTTCGATGAAATTCACTTTATCAATTTTTTCTTTTATGCATTCGTTCTTTGCTTAGCCCTAGAATCTGTTTATTTTCCCTGGTGGTTTTTTTCCCTAAAGTTTTTATAATTTTGTATTTTACATTTAGGTCTATGATCCATTTTTGAGTTAAATTTTGTATAAGGTGTGAGGTTTAGGTCCAGGTTCATTGGTTTCTTTGCAGATGTTTGGTTGCTCCAGACTATTTGTTGAAAAGGCTGTCCTTCGAAGCTCTATTAAATTGGTTTTGCCCCTTTGTTGAAAATCATTTGAGTATATTTGTGTGGGTCTGTTGCTGGGTTCTCTAGCCTACTGTGTTAATTTTGAATGAATCAACAGAGTTGGCTTATGTTTAAGTTTTCCTGGTAGTAGTGAGGCAAGTATACTCAGAGAAAGTATTAAAATTGTTATTCTTTTGGTAGATTTTCTAGTTCAATTTCCTTGTTCATTAATCTTGTTATAGATAGCAAGTTGAGAGGGATCTTAAAAATATTTTCTTTTTGTTAGCTTTTCTCATAAAGATTTGGTTGGATCAGATATTAAAATGAAACATACAAACAAAATACTTGAATATGCCAGTTAGCAAATAATGTATAAAAATTAATAGTGTTAACAGTACATATAATAGGGATTTCTATGGTGAAAGTCACTCGGTACAGTACCCCTGGAGGACTGATTTCCATTAATTTAGAATGGTTTAAAGTAAGCTTTTGGAAACTAGGAAGATTGCTTTCTGTAATCCTTTCCTAGGCCTTTGATTCTATTAATAGAAGGATTTTGTAAAGGAATTTGAAGTGTTTTATACCGTTCTTAAACTTTGTAGTTTGAATGAAATCTTTTAATATGTCTGGCCATGGAGTCATGAATCATTTTCAGTTCTTGGTATGATTAATAAAGCATATTCCTTCTGTTGAGCCTCCAGGGCAGGATGTTTGTCAAGCAAGGCTGAGAAAACCTTTTTCCCTTGATATTTTCAAGAATCTTCTTTATTAGCTAAGTGGTGACAAATGCCACCTGGTGGTTGTAGGACTGTCATTATTCTCACTGTTCTTGGTGCTTTTTTCCTCCTCCTAATTCCAATTACACTATGACGACTGATGTCAACCTGGAATGTTTCACACCGTGTTATTTCAGTAACTTCAAAAATAGCAAAGAGATCACTAAACCGTTTAGAATAAAGATTCCTGTTTGGAGGGAATCAGACAAAGCGAGTCTTGAGAAAGAACGGCTAGGCAGAAAACTCCATATCATTCTTAAAATTCTATAAAATTCAAATAAGAGGAACTATGAAGTCCGTAAGACATGTTGGTTATTTCCATTACTTTTTCCCCAGTACTATTACAAAGGTCCCGTCATAGTAGGCATTCTGTGACCGTTTGGAATGAGCGAATGAATGAAGTATGTGATGTTATGGAGTACAGAGTTAGAATTAGCAACATGACCTAAATTTAAAAGCAGATGGAATAATTAGAATTCTCTCAATCTGTGGGTGCTATACCCTTCAAGTATATGACTAAGATCTTCCTAAATTTATACTCATAAGATTAACTTACATTTGGTGGTTTGTTTTAATAAAACTTGGTTACCTATTACCAAAGAAATCAAGACTTGCCAACTTAAATAGATTTTTTGAGTTAAGAACTTGATATAAATAGGTAGCAGTATAATTTATCATCCAAACCAGTTTGCTTCTGAAAATGAAAGGATTTAAGCTGTTAATAATTATACCATGACTCTAAGTGTGAACTGGAAGCGTCCCAGCAAAGGAGGATGTGTGGTTACTCTTCTCGTAATCTGCCTGTGTGTTATTTTTAAGCTTCACCCTAGTTTATAAATTTTAAATGTCATAAAGTACCACATACTTCTAAGAGAAAAGGTTCTGTTCGTTGCTTAAGTGAAAATTTATTGTTTCTTTAATTTTAATATATTCTGTTACTTTATCCTATTTTCTAGGTGTAGAAGCAACATTCTTAACTGTCACTTTCTAGAATGTTGAAGGAAAAGAGTGATTTTATTTATTTATTTATTTTTGAGACAGTGTCTTGCTCTGTTGCTCCAGCTAGAGTGCAGTGGAGTCATCATAGCTCAGTGCAGCCTCAAACTCCTGGGCTCAAGCGATGCTCCCGAGTAGCTGGTCTAAAGGCGTGTGCCACCATGCTTGGCTAATTTTTTCTAATTTTGGTAGAGATAGGGTCTCATTCTTGCTCAGGCTGGTTTCGAACTACAGAGCTCAAGCGATCCTCCCGCCTCGGCCTGCCAGAATGCTAGGATTATAGACGTGAGCCCCGGAGCCAGGCCAAGAGTGATTTTATAGAGATTTTTGCTATTAGCAGGTAATAGGATAGGCAGTAGCTAGCAGCAAAATGGGAATTTTTAAGTTGGAATGGTCTCCTTAACAGATCACGTAGCCTCTCCATCTCATTTTTTGAAGGAAAAAACTGAGCTCTTGCCAAAGTCAGTGGCAAACCTGGGAGTAGTACCCATGTCTCTGGAGTTCTCGTGTAGAATTCTTTTCAGTTGTTGCAATAACAATACTAGTAATCGTTGAGAGTTTTTGAGTATTTACTATATGCCATACATTATGTTCAACACTTTGCGTGTTTTATCTTATTTCATCTTAACAACTTTATGAGATTGGTGCTGTTATTGTAGTCAGTTTATAGATGAGGAAACCAAAGGTCAGAAGGTTAAAGAGCTCAAAATCTCACATCTAGTAAGTGCCAAAGGCAGGATTTGAGCTCAGGCGGTCTGATTCTAAGCCAGATTTGTTTCACCACTGTGCTGCTCTTTTGCCTGATTTTTCTATTAACATCTTGAAGATGTATCATGTTTCATGCTGATTTCCTTATTTTCATAAATGTATTGCCTGTCCACTCATAATTATATTGCTTAAAACAAACCCAACCCTCTTTGCTTGTGGCCTGAAATCCAGAAAACTTCTGTTTTTATCTCCATATGCACTTAAGGATTTTATTATTAAGAGTGCATTTATAAAGTGTTTGATTAAAACTAAGACTTAAGATTGGTGAAAATGCTTTTTTGTGAGGGTGAGAAGGTACATGTCCTATGAACATTTAATTTTTCAACTTCACTTATTCTCAGCCTTATATTTGTTAATAGTTGTATATTAACACATATATCTATGTTAGAGCTTCATTAGAGAAACTAATCTTATAAATTGTCTTGTCTAAGTCGTTAGGCAGGTACTCTAAGTTCAGAGAACTGTCTGTAAGCCAAAAATCAATGAATTTACCTTTTAAAATGATGTCACAAAATTTAAGGATGAAGAATGCAAAAATGAGGCCAATTATGTGGTCAGTTTGGTTTTGACTTAATTTTTTTATTTGAAAAAATTACTGTTGAAGTTGATTGTTTTTACACAAGTTTTGAGATAATTTTTAATTCAGTAAAGCTGTATTGATTATAGAGTAGATAACAAGTTTTGACAAATTGTATCTTGTTTTGAGTCAAACTGAATAGTTGCTTCTTTCAAATTGGCAAATTGTACATAAATTTTTATTTACATATAAGGTAATTGCTTAAGCTGGTTTGTGAAGTATATCCGTTATCAGAAGAGCTGTTTTATGAAGATACTGTTTCCGGTATCTATAACAGACCAAAACAGTATTATTATTTTATTAGAATTATTTTTTTTTGAGACAATTTCTCACTATGTTGCCTGGTTCAGAGTACAGTGGAACCATCATAGCTCACTGCCACCTCAAACTCCTGGGCTCAAGCAATCCTCTTGCCTCAATGTCCCGAGCAGCTGGAACTATAGGCATGTAATACCATGACCAGCTAATTTTTCTATTTTTTTGTATTGATTGGGTCTTGCTCTTGCTCAGCCTGGTCTCAAACTCCTGGGCTCAAGCGATCCTCCTACCTCAGCCTCCCAAAGTGCTAGGATTACAGATGTGAGCCATTGTGTCCTACCCAAAAAGAGTATTTTTAGGAAAGTTTTATTCTTGGTGATAGAACAGCTAATGACTTAGGAACAACTTTAAGACAGTCTATATTTTTCTGGTTATGGAATAATAGCATAATTGAGTTTAACTTCTTATTATAATAGGAACAAATATATTATGAGCGGTATGTTGTTATCCTACCTTACAATTTCGAAAGATGGCATATTTATGGTTTTCCTGATACCTGCTGTGGCTCCTGCTTTGTCTGCTAATCCAGTCAGAAGTCTTTATTAGACTGAAAATAGTACATGACTTGGTTGCTTAAGAAATCAATAATACATGTTTAACTTAGTAAAACTGGAGAGAGGTTATCTAGGTCATTGGGAACTTTGCTTCTAGATTTGCAAAGCCATAAACCAATATAGTAATATAAGGGACAAAAAAAGACTCATTGGTTTATATAGTTAGATTTTCAGTGACTTGAAGGGTTTATAATATATGAATTATAGATTAATCAAAAATAAGGCGTAATATGTTACCTGCTTATATCAGCACTATTACAGATGTAATAAATGTTAAAAATAAGAAATGGAGAAGGAGATAGCTAATAAGTAGGCTTAATTTAATATGACAAGGTAAATTGCATTTGGGAACCCAGTGGATTCAGTGTTTTATTTAAGTGATTTCTGATTTTTAAAAAGTCAATATTTGTATTCAGAAGGCTGAGAAATTTATAAGTAGGAGTTTTTTTTTTTCTTTTCTAAAAAAGAATAATTTTAAAGTTGCATTTTTGACACTGTACCTCCTGTATTGTCTTGACAGTCTCTTTGTAAGAAAGCAGTAGAAATGTTGGGAATTAATGAGCTTTGTTTTTAAAAAATCCATTTTACTTCATTCAGGTTCCAGTTGTTGCACTCACTGCGACTGCAAGTTCCCCAATCCAGAAAGACATTGCACGTTGCTTACATCTGAGGGATGCTCAGTTTACCTGTACTGGTTTTGATCGACCAAACCTGTATTTAGAAGTTGCAAAAAAAACGGGGAATATCCTTCAGGATCTGAAACAATTTCTTGTCAAAAAGACGAGGTAAGGATTTAATGGTGATGCATTTTGGTAATGATTTCCTTCTTTTTTAAAATTTTATTTCCTATTCTAATGCATGTTTGACATGTTTCAAATTCTACCTAGCTTTGGTTCAAGTCAAATCTGGTGTTATTATGATTAATTCAGTGACTGAGGACAAAGTCTATTTTTGAAAGCAGAAACTAGTCTAATATTTTAATACTCCAAAGCAACTTCTGCAGGTGGTATTTTATGCCTTATTTTTAATTTATAATTCACAAATTATAACTCCTGTTGCTTGAACAGGACATACATTCTTAATAATTGACAAATAAACGTAATATAAGAAAGCTCTTGCTTTTTATTTAATTGGTTTGAGACCGGGTCTTGCTTTGTTGCCTGGGCTAGAGTGCAGTGGCATCATCATAGCTCACTGCAACCTCAAACTCCTGGGCTCAAGCAATCCTCCTGCCTCAGCCTCCCGAGTAGTGCCACCATGTCTTGCTAATTTTTTTTATTTTTTGTAGAGATGGGACTCTCGCTACATTGCTCAGGCTGGTCTCAAACTCCTGGCCTCAAGTGAATCCCACCTTAGCCTCCTAAAGTGCTAGGATACACATGTGAGCCAACACGCCTGGCCTAACTCTTGCTTTTTAGTAAACACGTAGAAACTTAACTTTCTGATAAGACAGAATAAGAACAGTGTAACAAATTTTATGCATACTTCTATGTAAATAATCACTTACCTTTCTTACATAAATTAAGACTAATTGTTAATCTAGTGTATTGCCTTCCCAAAAGTATTTGTATCAATAATTTATAAATTTTTATCAAAGTTTCAACAAATGCATGCAGCAATACTGATGCATATAAATTGGAAAGTAATTCAGTCTTTCAGTCCCATTTTTCAGTTAAAATCACTGTTGGTATTCTGGCAGTTAGCTGTATAGACTTCTTTTCTCTGACTCTACTACTGTGTAGATGCACACTCCCAGTTTTTTGTTGTTGTTAAGTTTATGCAGAAATAGTTTCATAGTATATCCATTTCTTCTGCCATTTTCTTTTTTCATTTAAGATATCTTGGCTATCTTTCCATATACTGTGCCTTCTTAAATTAGGGCCTTATTTGTATAAGATATCCAGGTTTTGGTGAGCAGTTTGTTTTTCTTTGAAAAGTTTTTAAAATAAGATTTGTGTATAGTAAAAAAATATATATATTTTTTGCTCACTCCATTAAGTTATTTACTGTAAATTTTGGATATTGAAACCCATTTGGTTATAATCAGAAGCTGCTTTCAGTGTGTTATTCAGTAAGACTCTTGCAGTGAAATTATTGCCTTTTTTCCTCTGCTTAGGTTTTCAGTGGCTTTTGCTATAATCCTTCTTAAAGGTTTTATAAACTTTTTTTAATATTTAATTTTTTACATGTTTGCTTAATATTTCATAGTATGAGTACACATGATGAACATTTAGATTTTTTTTTACTATTATAGTTTTGCTGTGTACATGTATCTTTTGGCAGATATTCAAGTATCTTTATAAATTAGAATCCTAACATGAATTACAGGGTATATGCATTTAAAATAAAAAAAAAACTTTTCATAAATCTAAACTAGTACAGTCTTTTTATATTGATTGTCAGCATAATTGAATACATTTATGTAAACCTGCAACATTTTGAGCCACTAAATAAATGTTCTATGGAAATAGAACATGGAAATTGTTACACTTAATAAGTTTCTACAACAGACATTCTAATAGATATTTTCTGTAACATTCAATCTCAAGATTACTAGTAAATATTTGTTCTATAAAAGCAATTTTTCAATATTACATGAAAGCTCTTTTAGTAAACATACAGAAACTCAGCTTTATGATAAAAGAATAAAAACAATGTAACATTTTATGCATATTCCTGTGTAAATATTTGCCTCTCATGTAAATTAACACTAGTTGTTAATTTAGAGCACTGCATTCCTTAAAGTGTTTTTATCACTAGTTTATAAGTTTTTATCAAGGTTTCAGCTAAAACAAATAAACTTGTTTATGGTTTTAACTTTAATTTGAACCAAAACTGAGTCAAAACTGAGTTTCTGGGGCTTACCACAATTCATTTCTACATTTGATTCTCCATAATGTTTTAAATTTTCATGCATTTAAATATATTATTGTTTTTGATATGCTTTCTCCTTTTAGCCTTTTATTTAGAAAGTAGAAAGGAAAAATTAAATACGATAAAACCCAAACTGGTCTGAAATATATATGTTTATTCTTTTGTTCTTCTTTTTCTTTAGTTCTAAATGGGAATTTGAAGGTCCAACTATCATCTATTGTACTTCCAGAAAAATGACAGAAAAAGTTACAGCTGAACTTAGCAAACTGAATTTATCCTGTGGAACATACCATGCAGGCATGAGTGTCGTCCAGAGGAAAGAGACTCACCATAAGTTCATGAGAGATGAAATTCAGGTGTGAGGATCAATCATCCTTATTTTCTATTCCCCATAGTGGAAATGGATATTTTTCAAATGATAATTTACCTGATCTTTATTGAATACTTTCTTTGCATTGAGCATAAAACAGTCGCTCTGATAAAGAGAATCAGTGTGTAGTGTGGGACATAGGTATGTGGATAAACTATCTCAGACTAGTATAAATAGCAGCTGTACCTAGTGCTTAGGTGCATAGAGGCAGCACTAGCTCTGTCAAGGTAGGTTGTGTAAGTGGAGGGGCGGGGTGGGGGGTGGGGGGAAGGCATCCAGGAAGATGTAATTAGAATAGAGTTTGAATATGTGAATAGAAGTTTGTCAAGTGTGCCAGACCAGTAGGCAATGAGGGAAAAGGAATTGGTTATAGAATTCCAGAAAGAAGGACTAGAATGTGCAAAGACACTTTGATATGCGAGTGCATACTGGGTCTAAGAAATTGTGACTGGTTTGGACTGGCTGGAGGGAAAGAGTTGTAGTAGGAATGGCGCAAAGCAATGATCTAGAGACAGGGAGGAACTTGTAGAGACTCACAGGAAAAATGTTGAATGGATTGGTTGGCCAGGTTATAGATGGCTTTGAAACTTGCAAAGAGGCAGCCTGAGCTTAATGTATGTCATATACCTCTAGTTTTTCCAGAGTACTTTAACCACAGAATTTTAAATTTAGATGAAATTTTATCTAATAGATAAAACAGATTAAAGTAGAATAATTTTGGTTGAAGATGGGTGAGAAAAGAGGGTCCAAAAGCCTCCAAATCTCTAGGACAGCCCTTATAGATATCTTACATCCTTAGAGTGCCACAAAATAGAGTTTGAAAACTATCATGATGTACTACTCTAATTTTTTGAGAAGATAATAGTATATTACAGAAACATTAGACTGGCAGCACTAAGTAGGATTGATTAGAAGGAGAGAAACTGCAGAAGGGAAGAGTATGGATGAAGTCATTGTGAACTGCTACAGCTGAGATTCCCATAATGATTGGGCTGGTTCAGTGGGTTTCATAGAGAATATTTGGGAGAATTTAAATTTAAGACACTTGAGTAGGTTTAAATCAAAAACTTTACACTATCAATATCATATCTATGATGCTCTGTTGCTATAAGCCTATGGAATAGCCCTCCTCTCAAGAGATGAACTTAACTTCAGTTCTGGCATTTTCTGTCCATCTATTTCCTCTCTGTCCAGCCCTCCATATCATATGTAGTTGTTACCCATCCCAGGCCAACATTGTTTAAACCACTTAAGTCTGGTTCATATATAGTGTCTGTGAAGTTCACTGTGCATAGTCATGTTGTACTGCATACCTGCCTGAAAGCGTCTCGTCTTTATTTCTCCTCTTTCCAAAGTTACGAACAGCTATCACTACTGTTTAGAAATTTTATCCAAATTCTGGAATGTTTACATTTTATTCTGTTATCTCAGTGGCTTGAAAATTGGCAGATAAAATTTATTAACTGCTACTACAGAACCTTGACAATGACTCTTCAAGCTATTAACTTACCAATGGTTTCTTCTATCTTGATGTATTCGTAATTATTCATTTAGACTCAAACATCTCCCAAAGACATGAGAAAGTACAAACTTTATCCATGTTATGTTGTCATGGGAGACTTTATTGGGTGCATCTGGTTTTCCTGCTAATAAAAAGCTTGATGAAAACATTAATGTTTTGAAATAATGGCTTAAAAAAAAACCTCACAGTGATTATTAATTACACCTAATTTTTAGAAAAGTACATATATGTATGTGGTACTGCATTTTCCTTTTCTATGGCAGAATGTTCCAAACTTTTGTCCACATTATGAAAATTAATAAATTAATATTGATTGTTTGACCCTAGGCTGACATCGGCTGTTGTTTTATCTGACAACTGGCCCAACATACTCCTTCTTTGTCTTGTAAATAATTCAGAAGCTTCACATTTGCATTGATAGTTCTCAAACACTTTCTCAAGATGAGGAAAATAGATTTTTTCATCTGTATTATAGTCTGGTGCACTTGGACTTGATTACTTGCGATTGAGTATTTATTGAGTGCCTACTGACGTACAGAATTCTAGATATTTACTTTCCTGTCTTTTTACATTGATTGATACCTTAGTGTGGGCCTAAAAGTAGAAGTAACCTCCCTAGCTCTTTATATCTTGGATAGAGTGAAACTTAGACTCTTAGTATTTTCTTTCATAATTTTAGAAAAAAATATGCTTTCTTATTTTTATAACCAAATCTAATCACATTTGGATATAGACTTGTATGTTTAGTCTGTGACTATTCAGTCTTTCTTTGAATCTTAACTTTTAGTTTTGTATCCTTTTGTATTTCATTTGCCCTTTCAAGTTGCCATGAATTCCTTTCCTTTCAGGAATGAGGTGTGAATAAATTATTTGATAAAGTATTTTTATACCTACTAGTTTATAAGGATATTTTGAAAATAATGTCTGTAACATAGGTTAATCTCATCTAAAACTAATATCATATGATGACAGAATTATTTTTGTGTTGCTTATTCACTCTTAAATATAGCAAAATTGCCTAGTCTTATCCAGAGCTTTCGCTTAGTATTACATTTATTTGTATGTTTATTTTTTTCTCACCTTTCTCATATTTCCTTTTTACTTGTTCAGCATTTTCCTTCCTCCCTTACTCTCTTCCTTCTGTCTTTCCTTTGGTACTCCTGGTCCATCTTAGCACTTATCTTTTTTTTTTTTTTAATGACACTTTAATTCTTATCAGTAATACATGCAAATAGTTCTACTGTGCTTACAGTGAAAAGCGTCAGCTCCTCATGCCTTCCCACTTCTATTTCCCACACCCAGCTCTCTTAGCTGATTCTTTTGGTGTTTATCATTATATCTTGCCATAATTTGCATATACTGCTACTACTTATTTATTTTTTTGTAGTAGGCATTATCTATTGACTTCCCATTATAAAAGATGAAGTTTAGCTTCTTTTTACATCCTTTACTGCCCCTTTTCTCACCCTGTCCATGCATTTCTTTTTCTTTTTTTTTTTTTAAATAGAGACAAGATCTTTGTTGCCTACACTGGAGTGCAGTGGCGTGATAATAGCTCATTGTAACCTCAAATTTCTGTGCTCAAGCGATCCTCCTGCCTCAGCCTCCCACGTAGCTGGGACTACAGGCATGTACCAAGATGTCTGGCTGATTTTTTTTTTTTTTTTTTAGAAACAGGGTCTTGTTATGTTGCCCAGGCTAGTCTTCAACTCTTGGCCTCAAGCAATCCTCCTGCTTTGGCCTTCCAAAGTGCTGGCATGAGCTACCATGCTCGGCCTGTCCAGGCATTTCTAATTACCTTTACTGCCAATAGGTTTACTGCAATAATTTTCTTTAGATCAGTGTACAGGATTTATACAATTATTACTCTGTAAATGCTTCTTATTTCTAAGCCATGTTGTATATTATGGTTGTTTTTCTTGCCTATCTTTTTAATTTTTATTCATATTTTTTGTTTAGTTTTCTGTGTATTTATCACTAATTCTTCTCTAAAATGTGCCATAGCCATGTAAATCTTATCTCGGTATATTCATACGTGTTAGGCATTCTATCAGCTTTATCCTTTTAAAGATGCAGGGATAATGTGTCATGTTTCGTTCCACTATCTTTATTGAGAATCTTCTGTTTTAGAATAATGTTAGAAAATATTAAGATACTCTGCAATCAGGTAAGGACATTTGAAACTTCATAATAATACAAAAGTTTTATTTATATAGTAAATATCTTAAAAGCTCTTTTATGTCTTGTAATCACAGGTGTTCAGAAAAACCACTTCATTTACAACTTTTTATAGAGAGTGAACAGAAGTCCCATTTTACCAATCCTTAATGTGTAAATTGAGCAGATAATCTTTTAATCTATAAATGATTGGTTGAAATTATATTAAATTCAGTTTTATGCCAGAGACTTTAGTTAATGAACAAATTATTTTACCAAAAGATATAAATGTAAGGTTTTAGTTCTGTTAAATGTGTTTGTCAAACTGTGTTGTTATTTATTCTCAGTGTGTCATAGCTACCATAGCTTTCGGAATGGGCATTAATAAAGCTGACGTTCGCAAAGTCATTCACTATGGTGCTCCTAAGGAAATGGAAACATATTACCAGGAGATTGGTAGAGCTGGTCGTGATGGACTTCAGAGTTCTTGTCATGTACTCTGGGCTTCAGTAGACATGAATTTACATAGGTAAAAACATTTATTGCTTTTACCCTTGCAGATTACTTTCTTCCTTTCCACGTAATCTTTGAAAGTATTTGAGGCAATGTCCAAGATTTCAAGTAATTTGTGAGTACATTTAAAACCAAAATAATCCCCCCAAAACCCGAGGACATCTAAGAATAATTGTGGTAGCTGTTGCCACATGGAGGAGATGACCTGATTTCAGCCATACCTTGGGTAATGTGAGGAATTAACTAAATTAGGGTTATACTTGGGCATGTGACATAGATCCTGTGGAATCCCTTCCTACGATTGTGTGTCAGTGACCAGTTTTTCCCCCTTCTCGGATCTTCTCAAGTTGTGATATGTCATCAGCCATAGTTATTTCAGATACCATTTATTTTGTTATTGGTTCTTTCTTCCATGGTACAATAGTGATTATTCCAAAAGATTTCTACGAATCCCTATTTGACTGTCTTTGCTGTTTCTTTCCTTGGTTACTTCCATGAGAGCATGCCTGCTTTCCTTGGATTGTGTGTGAATAATCATGTTGCACTGTACTGATAAAACTACCCTGAAAAAATATTAAGAGTTCAGTATTTAAATATAGGAAAACCATTCTGTTTAATTCCTAAATAAGTATTTTGTTGGTACTTAAGTTCTGTGAGATTTATATTGGAAAAGAAGTCTTCATCTTGCAAAAATTTTAAGGGGCAGCATTTACCAACTGATGCTGTTATCCACAGGAAAAAAAAAATGTCAGGAGAAAAACCTATACATGGTAACCAGTGGGGCCAGCAAGATGAAGTATTTTCAAACTACACCTCTACATAGCTGAATAAATTGAGATCTTAAATGGACATATTAGCCCATTTTATTAAAATAATGAGAGTACTTACCCAATGCAGTTTTTATTCCTCATTCAATGATGTTTTTTTTTTTTTTTTTTTGAGTGCCCGCTGTGTTCTAAGAATTACGCTATGTGTTGGAGATACAATGGTAAATAAAGCAGACATGGTACCTGCTTTCATAGAACTCACAGTATAATGAGAATAGTAGATCTTAATCAGGGAATCACACAGCTGTGGGTACTTAGGGTTCATTTTACTATTCTTTTTGTGTTTGAAAATGTCAATCAAAACATTTTTAAGAAAAGGATTATGCAATAAGTTTAACACATTAACTGCCATGTGACTTGTATTTAACTCTTTTGGGACTACAAAAATAAAGTGCAATATTCCACAGAATAAAAACAGTACCATTAATGGAAGTCAGTTGGAGCCAGTGAAAGATTTATTGAATTGAGAAGATTTTACAAATTATTCTCTTAATAAAAAGATGACAATAACTACTGAGTTTGACTGTTTAAGATAATTTGCAAATGCTTCACCTTGGGAGCTGTGACAACTGTTTTTCAATTTGCATATAACTCGCACAGAAAACAATAAAAAAGAACGAATTTTTCCTTGAATTAGAAAAGATCGTTTTGTTTTCGAAGTTTTTATTCTGTTTTTATAAGAAAACACTGTGGCCCCAAGGAACATTTTTTTTTTTCCTAGTATGGCATTCAAATGTGTTAAAATTACAACTGTGTCAAGTGTTGTGAAGGAAAGTTGGGTTGAGCAGTGAAAATATATAATGGTGTGTGGTGTTTACAAAGTTGCAAAGCTCAGGTAAGGCTTCCTTGACGAAGTGACAGTTAAACGGACATCTGAAGGAACAGGGATTAATTAGGTAGAAATGTTTGCTGTAAATTTTAAGCTCTTTCTTCTAAAAGTAGTCAGTAGCTTTTGCTTTTTAACATAGAAGACGACAAAACCATCCTCTTTTAATACAGAACAATTCTTGTTTTCCTTTTGATACTAATGTCTGCTAAGGTTTTTGTGAAGTAGTTTAAAATAATCGGGATAGAACACAGCTGTGCATGCTACTGTTAAATTTGGGATATATCAAATAAGTTGGTGTCTACCATTTCTGATTTCATGTATATGTTAAAGGTGCTGAAGACATTAACAGTCTGAGTTTTATATTGTAGCCTTGCAAGTTCATCAGTAATATAGTTCCTGTTTACCTGGTTCTTAAAAGATATTTTCAATGGCCATCTCATTAAAATTTAATAGGAAATAATAGTGATTAGTTATCAAATAGTGGTACTAGAAAACCCATACTTGAATCTTCAGTATAGACAGGTTACTCTTTGAATCAATCCTGTGGAAAATAAGACTATAGGGTTAATCAGGATAAAAAAGAATTGAGCAAGAATTAAGGATAGATCTGTCTTCTAGAAAAAAAAGTCTAAGCATAAATGAAGTTGCTGGTTCTCAACTGAAAAGGCCAGTGTAATTCACAAACATTTTAGAGTCTGTCGGTATACCAGAATTCTATGATGGAGAGAAAAAACTTGTCCAGTCATCATGTAATTTTATATTTCTTATTGCAAAAGCTGTACCACTGGCAAAGTCCCAATGTCTGCATTTGCAAATTATCTTAAATAGTCAAACTCAGTATTTACTGTCAACTTTCTATTAAGAGAATAATTTATAAAATCATCTCAATTCAATAAATCTTTCACTGGCTCCAGTTGATTTCCATTAATGGTATTGTTTTTGTTCTGTGGAATATTGCACTTTATTTTTGTAGTCCCAAAAGAAGGCTAAATATTTATTTGATTTGCTGTTACAGACTTGTAGTTTTATTTTGTCAAATTTATTACTGACAGTGTTGAGATTAGTTAAATGTAGGTCTCATCTGAACCAAAGATAAGGGAGGATCTAGTTCTGAGAATGTAAGCTTTTGTTTTCTTTGTTCTTTCTGAGGAGAAGGTGAGCTAAACAAACAAACAAAATAAAGCCAAAAAGGAACTAATGTTTAACCCTTAAGGTAGGAAGAATGAGGTTACAGTGGTTCTCCCTTATCTACGGTTTCAGTTACCTACGGTCAACTGTGGTCCAAAAATATTACATGGAAAATATTAGAAATAAACAATTCCTAAGTTTCAAGTTGCCAGTAGTTCTGAGTAGCACATGAAATCTCACACCGTCCTGTTGTGTCAGCCCAGGAATGTGAATCATCCCTTTATCCCGGGCATCCACACTGCATAGGCTGCCTGTCTGTCAGTCGCTTAATAGCCATCTTGGTAATCAGATCGACTGTTGCAGATTGCGATGTTCAAGTAGCCCTTATTTTACTTAATAATGGCCTCAAAGCACAGTACTGTACCTAGTTTATAAATTAAACGTTATCATAGGCATGTACATATGGGGAAAACATAGTATATATATAGGGTTTGGTACTATCTATGGTCTCAGGCATCCACTGGGGATCTTGGAACGTATCCCCTGTGGATAAGGGGAGACCACTGTATATGGTTAACCTGGGAACTAGAGGCAACAGTTGGAAGTGGCTTTGGAGAAAATTACATGGAAGGGCATGGTGGTTGGTGGTGTCAAATGAGAGGAATGTTTTTGAATAACAGATCTTTTGTGTGTTCAGACTTTCCAGAAGTTGTTGAGAATTATACACAGGTATTTTAATTTTAGTCAGTCAGAAGGTTGAATAGTCAAAATATTAGTGAGTGAAGTCCATTTTGATGAGAATTAGTATTATCACTTAGGTCTTACAGGTAAATCATTGCTTTGTTTTAAAATATCTGAAACCTATTTAACCTAGACTGTTATTTATTCTTGGAAAGATCTGGAAAGCTATATGGGAGATTGTCATTGTCTGATATTTGATATTCATGGAGTTTCTTTGTAGAAGACTAGAAATTAAGAGAGTCAGGATGAATTATAGCAGCATTGACTTTAGAAAAAGAAACATCTCTTTCATGTTATTTAACAATTTTAAATAAATTCAGTATTGTCGCAAAAACAACCAGTTATAATTGAGAAAGGAACTTAATTTTGATACGTGTTCCATAATATCATACCCCATAGTACCAAGAGACAGTTTTAGAGGGCTGAGAAGTGCTGAAAAGCTAATATTTGGATCATATTTGGGTCATGAGCCTCTTTCAGTATTTCTTACATTAAGGCTTTTAGTTTCTTATAGAAAATAAAGAATAACCTTTTTACTGGGAAAGTGTAAAAATTGACATATTGTAGAAGGCTTGGTACAAGCCAAAAAGTTTGTGACATATAAATAAAAATGAAAACTTTAGGGTTTATAATATTTTTCAAAGGCAGCTGAAGAATTGGTACTTGTACATAGGTAGAATTTTTTCAAAAGCAATTTTCATTAAAAAAATCAGAAAAATGCTGGCCTCATGTTTGGGGCATTAGCTGGAAAGGAATATGAGAGAACTTTCTGGGGTGAAAAAAACTATTTTTATAGGGGTGTGGGTTTTCTAGTTTATGAAAACTAAACAGTAATAGTTAAGTAAATAAAAAGTAACAAAATTGCTAATATAGTTTCACATATTTCTGTTATATTTTTAATTGACAGGCACCGCCTTACTGAGCTACGTGATGAAAAGTTTCGATCATACAAATTAAGGATGATGGAAAAGATGGAGAAATATCTTCTTTCCAGTAGTTGTAGGCGACAGTATGTATCATTTATTTTATATCATTTAATAACATTTGTGGATGCTTCTTTTTTAAGAAAAAAGTTTTGCTAAATAATTTGAAATATTTTGAAATATTTTGTTGATGTGTGCTGAATTTTTTAAGGCAAACTTCTTTGTGCCTGAGTAAACTGAAGTCAAATAATGAGGTCTCAAGTGAATCAATTAATGATGATTTTACCTCATTATTTTCAGGAATGAATTTAACATGTATGTTTTTGTTCTTTTATTTAATTTAAAATTTTCTCTTGGGTAGAATCATCTTGTCTCATTTTGAGGACAAACAACTACGAAAAGCCTCCTTGGAAATTATAGGAACTGAAAAGTGCTGTGATAATTGCAGGTCCAGGTAAAGATTTCTTCTTATAGATGAACATTCCAAAAGTCTTTGCTTCTCTCCCTTTACAAATCATGTTTAGTTGAATTTTTGTTGAATGATACATATTTTAATTTTTTAAACCAAAAATTTGTTTATTTAAATAACAATGAATTTATTTATCAACCTACTTAAAGAATTCTCGTTTGTATTAATGATAATTTCAAATCTACTGGAAGGATGACTTAGCATTTTAACTTCCAAATGTACTTAAATGGGCTAGGACCAGTTGTTCATGCCTGTAATCCCAGCACTTTGGGAGGCCAAGGCAGGAGGATCGCTTGAGGCCAGGAGTTGAAGACTAGCCTAGGCAACATAGTGAGACCCCATCTATGAAAAAATTTCTTTTAAAAATTATTCTTCGTTCTACAATAATAAATGAAAAATATTAACATTCTCCAATTGAGTAAGGGATACAAGGATTTTTATGTGTTTTTTTGTTAGAACAGTGATTGTGAAATAACTCTTTGGAATATAAAGAGCTGAATGAGCTTGCCACTAGGGAAAAGAGGGAGTCTTCTCACAGAACCAGTACTTTTTGTACTTTTCCACATCCCAGCTCCATTTCATGTCAATCAGAACATAACCGTAGGCCATTTAGTTTAAAAAAAAAATATGCTTCTGCTCATACACTGGTTACTTTATGTACAATAAAGGAACAGGAAGGAGAAAATGAAAGAATGGAGAAAACCATACTGTGTAGTTGACATGTGGTGGAACCAAGCTGGCGTTTTTCTAATTGAGAATGTATCCTTGATCTATAAGCAGAGAATTCTGGAGTAAAGCAGCAGGTCCCCTTGTTAGCAGACACCTCCTGTCTGCTGCTGGAACACATCAATTGTATCTTCATCCTCCACTTCCAAATGTGCAAGTGTGTCTGTTTCATTCATTGGCTGCCCATCAAGTCGGAATCTGATCAGCCTTATTGACAAGCCCTGTCCTTCAGTGTAGGCTTTCATTGGTTTAAGTAGTGGTGCATGGATGCATGCCTTTTAATTTTAAACGACACCCCAGAACCATCCTGGCCTAGCACCTTCAAAGTAATGTCATTCTCAGTCTTGACACCTTCCATGGGCTTTTCGTTGGCCACGGTTAGCTCAGGAGTGTCTTCAGCTGCTGCTTCACAAAAGAGATGCCAGGTCTGCCCTGAATGAGCACACAAGCAGCACCAGGAGCAGCAGCAGAAGGAGGTAGCAACCAAGATTCATTTGTTTTTTTAAGTTAAAAACCTTTTCTTTGCAACAAGCCTTGTTTTCCAACAAAAGCTAACATAGAAGTTCAATATTTTACATAGTCAATCAAATGGAACTGTTCTGCTTGTAAATACTGCAACACTGCTTGCTCGAACTTCTTCTCTACGGTTATAGCTGTTATAGTTTATTTTTCATGTTTTCAATACACCTACACTCTTGGCTGTAATGAACTTTATTTGTAACTTCTGAAGCAGTTGGCACATGTGAGATATTTTTTTCTTGGCTAATTGTTACATGAAATCTTTTTATTTTTAAAGGTATATGCCTTGGCTAGGATTTCCTAATTTATTATTATTTTTATTTAGACTTGGTCATTGCTATTCCTCAGAAGATACATTCCAAGACTTTGGTCTGCAAGCATTTCAGCTGCTATCTGCTGTGGCCATCTTGGGAGGAAAGTTTGGAATTAGGGTTCCAATTTTATTTCTCCGAGGATCTGTAAGTATAGCAGTAAATTCCCTTCGTAGTTCTTCTTTTACTCCTATTACACTTTTCTTCAGAAATTTGCTATATTACAATTGTAGCTTTGACTTTAGATGGGTTTATTAGAAATTCAGAGAGTCATATTAAGTTCCAGTTAAACACTACATTCATTACTGGATAAAACCTGTGTGTATCACATCTTCCGCTGTTTTCCTGTTCAGCTCTGCATGGCAGTCTGGCACTGTATTAGTTTATCACATTGCAGTTGGTGAATCTCTAGGCTGGTCTTTCTTAGGATAATTAAGTACAGTTAACTTTCATAGTGTCAAGAGACAGGCAGAATAAAATTGTATCTTTTGGTGGCCAGAAAACTGCTAAATTCTTTGAGCAAAACTTTAGTTTCAGGGATTGTGTTGTAAGTATCTAATTTCAATAATGGTATTTGGCACAAAGTTTTTTTTTTTTTTTTTTTAATCTTTCCGTCTGTTCCTATCAGAAGTATTTAAAATTCTAAGAAAGTATTTTGGTTTTTTTGTTTTTGCTTTTTGGTGTATTTTTGCTTTCCCAATGAATACATAGTCAATTCAATTCAACTACTGTTTTTTTTTTTTTTTTTGGAACGATTAGTATGCCAGCATTCTGCTACACTGCAGGTAAAAATATGAGTAAGACATGACTCTTACAGTCCAAGAACTTGTTCTGTAGTCCTTTTGCTTATATGATTTTATTCCTGATTTAGAAGTCTGTAAAGCAAAAGTATTATAGATTGATAGTGGTTGAATAAATCAAGAGTGAGAGATAGCATACTTTGCAAATACACGTATTTATTAAAAATATACTTTAAAATAGAGATTAAAATTCTCTTTTTGTATGTAGAATTAAAATCATTTAGGTAAGCATTTATTTGTTAAAAACTCAGAATGCTTCACATGAATATTTATTTTCTGAGTTTTTATTTTGTTTAGAAAGGAACATATTAAATTAGTTGTGAAATATTTTTAATGAAATATGTTGAAAACTATTGACTTTTCATGTACTGATGTTTTTAGATTCTAAATGGAGTTTAAATTTTGTTTGTAAATCACAGGTTTGATTAGTTATAGTAGAAGTGTTGCCTAAGGAACTACTTTAGCTGCTAGGAGTAATACTATATTTTTTATAAAAAGGAATTTCAGTTGCAAGGGACAGCTTAAATATAATTGAGATCTATGAAAATTTCTTCTATCTCTATCACCTTCAAAACCTGTGTTTCCCAGTTGAATGTATAATTTATCAAAATTGTCCTTGTTTTAATTTGGAATAACCCAGCCATATCCAGTATCAACAAATAAGTATAAGTGGGTTCCTAGACAAACTTGAACTGGTCACAGGAGGGATCAGATTTCACCTATTAAAAAACCAAGTCAGACCACTTACACCAGCAGTCTCTTCTGGGAGTCCTCAAATTAAGAAGTTTATCATTTGTGAAATTTTATACCACCCTTGCTAGATAAAAGTGTAAAACTTTTTAAAAAGTACCACTTAACGAAGATTTGTAGACACTAACTGCAGCAAAAATAAGGCAAGTTTTTTCTCCCTCAAGTCAGCGATCTTGGTACCTACTGGGATATCGTTTTTAAAGTTATCATTGTAATTCCTTTGAGAATTTAGTAATTGTTCCCCTTAACGAATTTAGGAAAAACTAATTGTAATTTTGATCTGTAAAGTAGGTGTCTTAAACTGGGAACTACTGGAGTTTGTTTAAAAAGATAATATATGTAAATATATAACAGATATAATTTCAGCAGCACATGATTCTCTTACACAAGATTTTTCTAAACAGTATAAACAATTATGCAGCCTATCCATGAGTTTGTGAATGGAGCTTAAAATTTTATTTTTACAGCACAAGTTTGATTAGAAATGAAATAGTGAAAGTACTGCCTAAGGAACTTTGTTTTAGCTGTCTGAATTGCTCACCATATAAAAATCTTTAAATACCGTGTGTGAATATGTGATAAAATGTGCAGTGATCACAATTTTATAGATTAGAAAAGAGAAACACAGTCATTAATTTGTATAACCAGGAGATTAAGTGAAACCTCTTTCTTGATCACAGTATCAAAGTGCTAATCAAACTTTATCATGGCTCTAGAATTAGGTAACACTTTTGATAAAATATGATTTGACAATAGACAGCCATTGGAATATTGGTAGTTTTAATCATGGTTTATAATTTTGAAATTAACAGGAGACAGTTATCCATTTAATTTTCTGGACAGGCTATTTAATCTGATTGAAATATATTCCTAGTGATAATTATTGTTACTTTATCATTGGTTTTATTTTACACATAGAATTATGGATCACAATGACTTTCTGAAGTGGCAGCTGTGAGCTTTTTTGGCCTGTAGGAACTGGGATAGAGGCCAAAAAAAGAAAAAAAAAAGTTAAAATATTTAACAAAAGCTATGGACTTATTTTGTATTTTTAGAACTCAGGAATTTAGAACTCCTTGGGTTGGGCTTTATAACTATTAATATTTTTGTTCCACTTAAACGTATTTATGTGGAAGGTACTATATTGTATTTTGTGGGGGATTCAAAGCCAAATTAGGTGAGACTTATCCAGTTGGGGAGGTGTGAGTTGGGAAGAGATAAGGGACATATTAATAGACATGAAGTATTATGGAAGTTCTGAAGAGACAGTGCTTAGGGAAATTAGAGAAGTCTCTGTGAAGGTATCACTAGAGCTTCCTACTTTATGGGTAGATTTTGGTGAGATGTTGTCTATTTGGATATTCATTCAGAGGTAGAATGAGGGAAGATGGATGGAGAAGACTGTGGCATTCGCAACAAAAAGAATTACCACAAAAAGCAATTGTGATTTGTAAAGAGGTTAATTTGGAGAAGCAGCAAGGTGTTTTTTTTTTCTTTCCCATCTATCACTGTGGTCCCCATCCCTGGACCAGTACTGGTGGCCTGTTAGGAACGGGGCGGTACAGCAGGATGTGAGCAGCAGGTGAGCAAGCAAAGCTTCATCTGTATTTACAGCCGCTCCCTATTGCTGGCATCACTGCCTGAGCTCTGCCTCCTCTCAGATCAGCAGTAGCAGTTGTAGGAAACGAGCTCAGGGCTCCTACTGATTCTGCGTTATGGTGACTTGTGTAATTATTTCCTTATCTATTACAATGTAGTAGTACTTTAATAGCAGTAAAGTACATAATACATGTAACATGCTCAAATCATTCCTAAACCATCCCCCCCCACCTCCCCCACTCCCCCCCACCCCCCGACCCTTGTCCAAGGAAAAATTATCTTCCATGAAACCAGTCCCTGGTGCCAAAAAGATGGGGTGCCACTGCTCTGTTGGATACTAGGGCAAAGATTTTGCTTTTTTCAGAAACTCTTACCTTGCATTGTGCACTCTGGCCAGTCAAGTTCTCTTTATTCCACCACTTACCCATCGATTAGTAGATTTCCACATTCCATGATATGTCAGTTTTGGTGACCCCTATATTTCCCACCTGATTTTTAAAGGAAAAGAACAAGGTGAAATGGTAGAAGTATAGCCTCTTAGAGCTAAAACTGACAAAGACTATTTAACTCTATCACCTTAGTTTACTGTAGTTGAAACTGAGTTAAAATGGAAGTTAAATGACCTGCTCTAGGTCCTACGGTTACTGTGCCAGAATTGGATGAGCAAATGGTTTTCCTGCCTACTAGTCTAGTGCCTCTTCTCTTTATTATGCTGTTACACTTTTAAATTCATATTTTTAAATTGAATGATCTAGAGATACTAGAATGAAGATTTGCAGTTGGTAAGGGATGTGTGCATAAAATTGTGCCCTCCTTAAAAATCAGTGCCCATTTGGAGTCCAGTCACTCTAAAAAAAAAAAAAAAATCAATACCCAAATCCCTACACTGTATTCTGTGTATGTATTATATACGTATCGTCACGTTATGAAAGTGCTGAACTTTGTCATGGCTTTCTCATCCTAGGTAGTTGTACTCTATCAGTGGATAACCCGGACAATTACATTAACTAGAACCCTTAAGCAATTAATGAAGGATGCCTTGCTAAGAGTGAGAAATCATTTAACATTTGTTGTTGAAAGTTCTTACTGCATCCTGTTTTAATTCTGGGTTTTAAAAAAATGTTACTTGGTTCAGTTTGGATTTCTAGTTGCAAAGGGAATAAGATGCCTTTAAAACAAAGATACTCTGTATCAAAGAGCAAAGATACTTCATTCTCTGCATGGTAATTGCCATGGAAACAAGATAATGTGAATTTATTCACACAGTACACAGTACTCACAATGGTTATTGCTCATGAGAGGTAAGGACAGTTACTCCCTACTGATGAGAAAAATTGTCATTGTTTCACACTAATAAATATGCTCATTCACTTCAGGTTTTTTCTGCTTAGGAAAGGAAAAGCTGGAAGAGTAATTTTCAGTGTCTGGTTAGTATGTGCCTCTTCTGCAATCAAAAAGCTGTGTGTCAACTTGGGCAGCTGCCTCTACAGCACCTGACCCCAAACAGCACTGAGTTGGAAGTTGTAACCATCAGGAAGGTTTTACCTCTGCTTGCTCTGAGAACCAACCTCTACCTGCTATAACCTGTATCAAAAAAACAGATGCCTCTCTATACTTAGGAAGCTAGTAGTTGTGTGCTGGGTTCTTTGCTGATGCTGTCTTGTGAAAATTAAATACCTTCACGATCGTGTATGCCTGCAAAAATAGCAGGAGTAGCAGCCTTTGCCTCACCTTCTGCTTATACATATCATGCAAATAGAGCTCTGATTAGCAGAACTTAAATCACGTCCAGAACCCTAGCTGAAAGGGAGTTTGAAAAAGTGCTTATAACTTCCTAGATTCTGCAGTAGAAGAAGTCACAGTGGATGTAGGTTAGAATGACCCTTGAATTACAATCTGCCATTTTTACCACGAATATATTAGACAGTCGTGACTTTCTATAAAGTCCTATGCTCATGTACTACTAAACATATACATATTTAAATGTGTAGGATGAATGAATGAGGCAGTAAGAGGACAAAGTGAATGGAAAAATATAGAGAGTGAAGGCAGTGAGAGCCCCCTCCATTAGAGGACAAGAGAATTGCAGCTTCCCTAACATTTCTAGAACTTGATGGCTATGAATAGTCTCCCATTGGAATTCTCTCTTTACTTAGGAGAAAATGCCGCAAAACCATCAACTGTTTAGCATGCACCTGCTTTTCCCGGTATGTCTCAGTGAAGCAGCTAAATCAAAAATAATTAAGTAAACTTCTCAGTGCTTCTCATGAACAAAAGCACAATAAAAACAAACATGCAGTGGAAGCCATGAGTTGTTGCACTGTACTTGTGGATTAGTAGCTATTGGGTGACATTGCTGTTGGTCACACTGGTTCTAGTCTTGAGCTGGAGATTAGGATCAGTGTTTTCAAAGAATAATGTGTGTCTGCTAAACAGAGGTCTAAAAAGCAAAGGTTAAGTATTCTAAACACATATCCAAACCTATACATTGAAAAAAATGCATCTGAATTATATGTGAAATTTCCTGCTATTATTTAAAACACAAAAGGAACACTATTTAGATTATATGTTTATTTGTGAGTTGAGTGTTCACAACACTCACGATAGGTATAAAAACTCTGTAGGTTTTTAAAGTTGAAATTTAGTGTTAAGTCCAAAGGGTCCATACATGGATTTATGTTTTACTTAACCTGTTTAATTAAACAAACATTTTAAGATGCTGATTTTATTCCTAATTTCAGAATTCTCAGCGTCTTCCAGATCAGTATCGCACTCACAGTTTCTTTGGCATTGGCAAGGATAAGACGGAGAGTTGGTGGAAGGCTCTTTCCTGTCAGCTTATCACTGAGGGATTCTTGCAAAAAATTCCTGGGCATAACAAATATGTGGAGATTTGCACCCTTACCGGAAAGGTAAACAATCTAGAAGTCTGCTTGTTTGACTTAATTTTTCTCACTGTGCATTAAAAGATTTTTCTTGCTTTTGATAGGGTGAAAATTGGCTTGTTAAAGCCAAGACAGAATCTCCTCCCAGACTTATCCTTCAAGCTAATGGATATGAAGAATGGTGTCCAACGAAGTCTCTTCTGCCGAGGTTTGTTTTTTAATTTTTCTCTTTTAAGTTCTGGGTTTTTTGTTGCTGTTTAAATGGTTCACATTATACCAACTTATAGACACTACACAGGTAAAATGAGTTACTTGTTTGTTTTTTCGTGCTTATTTTAGTCAGTTTGGAGGCAGGGGTCTGTGTGAGAAAGATAAGTCATAGAACACTTCCTTGGTTGCTGGCAAGCACTGACCGTAGTATTTAGAAAGCTTCATTCCCATGGATAAAAGCAGCAAAACTGAGATGAATGCTGAGGAATCCATATAGTCTATTTCCTTCTTATGTGTAGAAGGTAGGAAGGGAATATGTACTTGTTGCCTACTTTTTAGTACCTTTACATGCTCTCTATCTTCTTTGAGTTTTCTCTTTCAAACTTCTTAAATCTCCTAGAACTTTTTCTGGGAAAAGCAAAATATCGGTTTTAAAAATCATCAGTTCTGAAAGTGTAATAGTATAATCTCATGTACCTTTCTCAGAGTGGGAGTGTGATGATTCGTGAATTAGATAATTGCATTCTAACATTTGAGATAATTTAAATTTTACTGTTTTTCAGCTCTAAAGCTGTGTCTTCAGGCCCTGCACCACATTCCTCTAATCAAGGACCAGTTGGATTAACTGCAGAAAAGGTAGTTTGTTTTAAAGAGGTGGTTCTTATTTATTTCATTCTTTATTGATGCAACTCCTGTTTTAAAATTTTATATTTTAATTTTCCAATTAAAGAGAAAATGGGATATATAACAAAACAAAAATTTGGAAAGAGAAGTGGAATGAGCAGACTAAAATATGTGGCATATGATTTGGGGGGCTAATAGAAGTATTTGAGACAGTAACTCATTTTGATTCTTTTAAGCTTTCTAATCATTTGGCTTAGAGTTTTTTTTACATATTATAATACTTACAGTTGACAGAAAAATAAGGCTGATTCTGAAATGTTCTCATTAAAGCTACATGCACACACTTTCTTGCTTTGTTTTGGAGCTTAGATAACTATTACAGATTAAATACTAACCCACAGGCAGACTTCAGCTAATTAGAACACTGGGATAATGGACAAATGTGATGAATTCAGTTTTCTGGTGAACTCTTTCTGCTTTATTAAAGTATGCAGGATGCATTAAATAATTGAATTGTTTTTGTAACTTTGGCTCTTGCATTCTTTTGATCATTTATTTTCTATAATTTTGAGAGGAATGGGACATTAAGTTTTATTTCTAACTGCCTTTAGAACTCTAGAAGTTGATAATTCATGAGCTTATTTTCGGGTGATTTATTTGATGACCTGATTAGTCAAAGGAAAAATTGTCACTGTGAGATTTTGCATCTTTATTTTCCTTACATTTAAAACTTCTTTTTCTAATGGATCTTTATGTGTTTAAAAGCAGTCTAACATGGAGAAGATGTATTCTTATGAAGCATTCAAGAAGATTTCTTCTGGAAGTACCGTTCCTAAAAAAAGGTACAGAGTTCCATATTTCTATGTTCTATATGTTATGAGCACTTTGTTTTTTTCCTACAGAGAAAGGACTGTCAGATGTTGGGATATTTCTTTGGCATAAGGAAGTTAAAGCATAAGCCTTCAGTATGATAGTTATTAAAGCAACCTATTATTAATGTTAATTTAATAGCTAATGATTCTTGGATATCACTGTTGCCAGGCACTATGTTAAATGCTAAGAACTTTATATGTAATAGCTCATTTAATTCTTACAATGTATGTGTTAGCTGTTAATATTTTTCCCCATTTTATAGTTGAAGGTACCAAGGGTTAAGAAGTTAACTAACTTGTTCAACAGCATACAGCTAGTGGCAGAGCTGGCTTTCAAATCTATGTTTATCTACAGACTATTTAATTGTATTTGTATAAAATATATACAGGCATACTTTGTTTTATTGTGCTTTGCTTTATTGCACCTTGCATATACTGCATTTTTTACAAATTGAAGTTTTGTGGCAACCCTGCATCAAGCAAGTCTGTTGGCACCATTTTTCCAACAGCGTGTGCTGTGTCACATCTTGGTAATTCACAGTATTTCAGACTTTTTCATTGTTGTTATATCTGTTATGGTGATTGGTGATCTTTGATGTTATTATCGTCATTGTTTTCGAGCTTCATGAACCGTGCCCACATAAGGTGGCAAATATACTCGATGTCATGTGTGTTCCGACTGCCCCACCAACCGGCCCCATCTCTCTCCCTCTCCTTGGGCCTCCCTGTTTGCTGAGACACAGGAATATTGAAATTAGGCCAATTAATAACATTGGCCTCTAAGTGTTCAAGTGAAAGGAAGAGTCACATATCTCTCACTTAAATCAAAAGCTAGAAACGTTATGCTTAGTGAGTGAGGCATGTCAAAAGCTGAGACAGGCCGAGAGCTAGGCGTCTTGCACCAAAGAGTTAGCCATGTTGCGAATGTAAAGGAAAAATTCTTGAAGCAATGAAAAGTGCTACACATGAATGATGAGAGCGAAAAAGCCTTAGTGCTAACATGGAGAGAGTTTTAGTAGTCTAGACAGAAGATAAAAGCAGCCACAATATTCCCTTAAGCCAAAGACTAATTTAGAGTAAGGCCCTAACTCTTTTCAATTCTATGAAGGCTGAGAGAGGTGAGGAAGCTGCAAAAGAAAAGTTTGAAGCTAGCAGAGGTTCATGAAGTTTAAAGAAAAAAGCTGTCTCTGTAACATAAAAGTGCAAGGTGAAGCAACAAGTGCTGATGTAGAAGCTGCAGCAAGTTATCGAGAAGATTTAGCTAAGATAATTGATGAAGGTGGCTACACTAAACAACAGATTTTCAATGTAGATGGAACAGCCTTCTATTGGAAGAATATGTCATTTAGGAGTTTCATAGCTAGAGAAGAGAAGTCAATGCCTGGCTTCAAAGCTTCAAAGATGGCCTGGCTCTCTTATTATGGGCTAATGCAGCTGTTGACTTTAAGTTGAAGCCAATGCTCATTTAACATTCCAGAAATCCTAGAGCCCTTAAGAAGTCTCTGCCTGTGCACTATCAATGCCTGTGCACTATGAGTGGAATAACAGAGCTTGGATGATGGCACATCTGTTAGTAACATGGTTTATGGAGTATTTTAAGCCCACTATTGATGCCTACTGCTTAGAAAAGGATTCCTTTCAAAATTCTGTTGCTCATCGACAATGCACCTTGTCACCAAGAGCTGTAATGGGGACATACAAGGAGACGAATGTTGCTTTCAGGCCTGCTCACACGACATCTGTTCTGCAGCTCATAGATCAAGGAGTCATTTTGACTTTCAGGTCTTATTATTTAAGAAATACATTTTATAAGGCTGTAGCTGCCACACATAGTGATTCCTCTGATAGATCTTGGCAAAGTCAATTGAAAAACTTCTGGAAAAGATTTACCATTCTAGATACCATTAAGAATATTCATGTTTCATGGGAGGAGGTCAGAATATGAACAGTAACAGGAGTTTGGACGAAGTTGATTCTGGTTAAAATCAAGAGTTTAGTGATAGACATACTGAGTTTGGGATGCCTGTGGAGTGGTCCAGAAATTAATTTAAATACATAGGCTTAGTGTACAGCAGTGAACAGTCTGCTTATATATCAGTAATTATTATGTAAAAATTCATGTGAATTTTCATTAAAATAATACCTGTACTTGGTTTAAGACATCAATTGGTACTGAAAGGCTTATGACAAAGCACACCAGTCCACACCGTTTCCCAAACTCACTTGGTTCTTTTCTATAGCAGCAATCACGTCAAATCTTCCAGCTGATTTCTCTGGCATTTGCCTCCATATTTCTAAATGACATGCTTAAACTACTATTTTTTGACTTATTAGTATTTATGGTCTTATTAGACTATTTGACTTATTAGAAATTTTCTGTCGAATTCCTGTCATGGTAGATTTCCCCTCATTCCTCTACCAAAGTAATTATATTAAAAGTTGGGTGATATTAATAATTTGTTTTTACATTATATAATTATTTTACATTATTATAACTATACAAATATACATATTACTAAGCAAAACTCTGTTATTATGGCCACTGCTACCTTTTTTCTTTTTTTTTTTTGGTGTTCATAATTGTCTTTGTTGGGTTTTTAGTGTTCCTTTTATTAATTTTTCTTTTCTCCCATTTCAGTCTGTTTACTCTCTTGGAGAGTTCCTTGACTTTTTTTATCCCCTCCCATCTAGTGAAATTTTTAGTTATCAAATTTTTAATTTCTAACTATTGTTCTCTTGTTTCCTTAATAATGTATAACAGTCTTTCCTTGTTTTGTGGATACAGTATCTTCATTTATATCTCTGATAATGCTCATTGTAGATATTTTAAACTGTTGTGCACTTGTAATATTCATAGACAACACATTTTTCATTAAATGTTTTCTGCAAATATTTCTGCCTCAGGGATATGTTACCCAAACTTTTTCCAGTAAATATGATAAAATTTCTTTGTGAAATAATTTAAAATACCATTTTTCTAGTAATACACTAGTATAAAGAATTCTGTAAATACTAAGATAAAGGCTAATATATAATTTAAAGCAAGTTTATGATTTTCTGATATTCTTTGAGCAGGAGTTCTTTCCTGAGTTTCACGTCTACTTATTTTAGTGATAGGATTTGACAATTATGGAAATGAAATTTTACTTTACACTGTAGTTTCTAAATTCTTCCTACAGAGAAATTTATAAACATGTCTTTAATACCAAACATGTTTTCCCTTCTACCTTCAAGAAACAGGAAATCACTTAAATTTGACATCTTTTATATAGGGTATTTTATACAAGTTCATTTTTATAAATTTTCCTATTTATAATTAATCAACAAGAAATGGCTTCTGTAGAAATTGGTTTTCTATCTAGTTTGCTGCCTAGTACCTTTTATACCATGTTGTTTGCTAATGGGTGTTTTCTCTCCTTGTTATGAATCAAAAACAAAATGACATTGTTATTTTTGTTTGATTTTGAAGAAAATTCTGAATAACTTGATTAATCCTTTGCTAGTGTTCTCCACTAACTGAAAATCAGTTATGTTACAAGAATAAAAGATTGTATCCCAGTAGGTTAAAAAACGTATTGTAACCAATAGGTTAGAAAAATGTTATTGTTGGAATGGATAAGGAATACTTTCTTTCAAAGCATTTGATTGAGGAAGACAATGGGACGAATGCTCTTTTTAAACACACCAATTTTGTGATGAACTCAAATTGCAATTTTTACTTTACCATTATAACAAATATATTTGATCTGAAATGTTTAAAATCTAGGCTGTCGTCATTGAATAAATTACCTTACCGATATTGTGAAGAATAAACGGTAGTACTGACTTGGAAAGTGATTCTGGGAAACGAATTAGAAAGTAAACTGGGAGAAAGAAACGCTCTTATTATTTATTTTCTTTTAAATATTTTAGCATCATGGTGCAGTCACCAGAAAAATCTTACACTTCTTCAGCACCTGTTATTTCAGCTCAAGAGCAGGAGACTCAGGTAAGGCTACAGTAAAAAGGCAGTTATTTTATGAGCAGTGAGTGACGATTCTGTGCATGCTTAAAATTCTGTGGCCAGTATTTTAAAAATTGTTCTTTTGCTAAGAGTCTGAGGTAGAGTTCAATTTATATTCACCTTAAGCGAAAATTCGATATGTGAGGCTCTAAAAATGAAGGTTTGGATCTAAGTACGTTTTGAGTTGTTTCTTTGTTTTTTGTTCAGACTGTGTTATATGGCAGATTGGTAGACGCTAGGCAGAAACAAGGCGATAAAATGGATGTTCCTCCAGCTATTCTGGCAACAAACAAGATGCTGGTGGATATGGCCAAAATAAGGTAAGCTATCTTTTGTGTGTGTTCTAATTTATTTTCTTCTGGCATAGGACCATGGCTTTAACTGTCATTTCTGTGAGGTGACTTCCAAATCTCTCATCCTGTTGTGCTTACCGGTTAATACTGTGTCTTTCTGGTGAAGGAGGCAGTGTTTTTATTCATAAATCGTTAAAACAGGAAGTCTTTAAATGGTGGAAAGCAAAGAAAGAAATTATAAAACTTGATTATTTGTATTATATATTGGTTTTGGTTGTTGGAAAAAATAAACATTTACTGAGATTGAGTTTCAATATGAAGCTGAACATCAGCTTTGTTGCTGGGGCAATACTGTTTAAGTGGTTTCTTGATCTTTTTTTTTTAAACACAGACCAACTACGGTTGAAAATCTAAAAAAGATCGATGGTGTTTCTGAAGGCAAAGCTACTATGTTGACCCCTCTGTTGGAAGTCATCAAACATTTCTGCCAAGCAAATCGTGTTCAGGTAAAATGCTGTGATTTGCAGGAACTCTTAGAGAGGTAGCATTTTTCTACCATTTCAAAAGTACCCTTCAAAAGCAACATTTCCTCCCTTTATTTGCATTTCCATACTGGACATTTAGAAAATGAATTAAGATGGTTTCTATAGTAAATCTGTTGTGAAAACATGTTGGTGACCTACTTTTAAAGATGATACAAAAGGAGTTGTCCAGGTTGCTCATGTCTTTCTATTTCATTGGGAGGTTTTGTTTTTAAATTTGAATGAGGGCCAGGTGTGGTGTCTCACACCTATCATCCCAGCACTTTGGGAGACCAAGGTGGCAGGATCGCTTGAGGCCAGGAGTTTGAGACCAGCCTGGGCAACATAGTGAGATCCCTTCTCTGAAAAAATTTTTTTCAAAAATTAGCCAGGCATGGAGGTGTGCACCTGTAGTCCCAGCTACTCAGGAAGCTAAGGGAGGAGGATTGCTTGAGCCCAGGACTTCAAGGCTGCAGTGAGCTATGATTGTGCCACTACACTGTAGCCAAGGCAACACAGTGAGATCCTGTCTCAAAAAAAAAAAAAATTGCATACTGTATTTTAGGTTGATAAATTCCAACTTTTACTTTGAAATGTGGTAGTTAGAAATTAAAGCTGCAAAGTTATCCTTGCTATCAGTGGGTAATGAGCTCAGCTACTTTCTGTTTCTTATTTTTTGGCATATTCTCTAATTAGCTTCCTCTTGCAGTAATGCTGTCTTTTGATATTAAATAGATTTCATGTTATTCTCTTCATTCTTAATGGCATTTCCTTTATATCCTTTTATTACTTCTTGTCCCACCATAAATGACCATCTGCATAAGGATTGTTTGGGTTTTTCTTTAAACTCTACATGCAGACTCTATGCTGTATACTCCAGCACAAAAGGCGAGGCAGTGTGTGGTAGTGGGGAGACTACTGGACTCAGAGTCAGGGAATCAGGATCTTAGCTCTTCTCTATATAGTTTGCCTGAACATCGTGAACTTCTTTGGGTCTCCATTTCCTTACCTACACAATGGAATTGATACTTCCTTCCCCCTCATCAAGGAAATAAGGATGACATTAGAAACATAAAAGACGTGAGACAACTATAAAAAGCTGGAGGAATTACATGCATTCTAGACAGTATTATGGGATTGCTTTTTACTTCTAAGAATCTCCTGTTAAGCTTTGGGCAGGCACAGTTGGGTTCTGCTTTAGCAACATCCTTCTTTAAGTAGAATATCCTTCTGCTTTTTGTATAACATACAGCATTTCTCTCTTTTGCTATAGAGTATCTTTGGCAACTTTAAATTTTCTTTTTTATACTCTTACACAAGACATCGTGTGAAAATTCCTTATATTCCATATGGATATTTGCAAATGAAATTATAATGTCTGAATGATTTGATAAATAATACCATACCTACCATCAGTAATTGAATAAGTTTCCTCTCTTTATATACTTGATGGTAGTGTCTTCTTTCATAAATTAGTGGTATTATTTAACAGTGAATAAATTATCCCTCCCAACTTCCCTTCAGGAGAGGAAACTGAAGGAGAACAAAAGATAAATGCTCCAAAGGATAGGTATGAAACCTTTGGGAACCTTCTGGGTAGAGAAAATTGATTTCTCTGATGAGGAATTATTCCTGTATTATTCTGCAAATTGAAACCATTTATTAAAGAAATAAACAAACACTAATTTATTAAGCCCCAGTTTTATTATTTATCAGTTTCATTGGCCTTTAATATATTTTTTAAAATTTTGAAGTAAAACTTAAATACTATCATAAATATTGGCAAACCCATACAGGTTTTCGGAATATCCAAAATACTCAGCAGAGTAATTCAAAGTAATCTGAAGATGACAGGGCCAGAATGTGATGGTGGTGAGCAAAAATCTAATCAAATTATATTCTATGTAGATGAAAGACTACCTATAGGCCATAAATATGTATAGATGTTAATGTATCAAAAAAATTTAGGGGTAGGCATAGGGGAGTTGGTGAATGTGTGAAGGTATTAATGAAACAAGACTGGCTGTGAATGACAATTGTTGAAACCAGGTGGTACATGCATGGCAGCTCATTTTACCATTCTCTTGACTTTTGAATATGTTTGATATTTCCCACAATAAAACTTTAAAAAATAAAAACAAAAAAAAAAAGACTTGAACAGAGAATAGTTAGTTATGGAAACATATGAATAAGAAAGGCATAAGGACAAAAGTAGGCAAAGCTTACTTAAGCACCATTCAGATGAAAAGACGTTTTGGCTAACTAGATTTAAATATTTACTTTATTTGCCAATGAGAATGCCTCAACCTACTTTTATAATTAAGAGATGACTTAAGACACTATCAGAAGTTCCCTCGTTATATTCCAAGCTTGCTAGGACAGAACGCACTGGTTGGGCCAAGTGAAACTTTCCAGTTGTAACTATATGCCTCACTATAAATTACTGTATTTGCTTTCCAATATATACACTTATATTTATACACACACACATACACGAGGGCTGTCCAGCCATTGTTAATATAGCGAGAATGGTTACATGGCTGATACTTTCTGGACAGTCCTCTATATGGTTATGATCTGTTTCCTTATGATATGTTAGCAGAATTTGTGGTTATAATACCTAAATTTGAATATAGATGTAATTTATTCATTCATTCAATATTCACTTCCAGGGGATTAGGATACTAATTTAGAGTGGTTCTTATTATATTATAGTTTGTTTTTTTTTTCCTGAGAGACAGAGTCTGTCTCTGTCTCTGTCATTCTGTCATCCAGGCTAGTGGCCCAGTTACAGCTCATCGTAACCTCGAGTTCCTAGGTTCAAGTGATCTCCCTGCTTTGGCCTCCCAAGTAGCTGGGATGACAGCTGTAAGCCATGATGCCTGGCTAATTAAAGAAAATTATTTTTAGATACTGGGTCTTGCTATGTTGCCCAGGCTGGTCTCAAACTCCTGGCCATTTCTCCTGCTGTGACCTCTCACAGTGTTAGGGTAATAGGCATCTGAGCTATTGTGCCCAGCCTGTAGTTCCTTTTTTATTTCTTCTTATTAGCTAATGAGAAGACTAGAAAATGTTTCTTGTTACAAATATTTTATTAAAAGTTTATGTTCTCTAGCGTTATTCTTTTTAAATTAATATATTAAGAAATCCAACTTCTTTCTGAGCTCCTATAAAAAGGGAATTCTGTGTTACTGAGATTTCATGTATATTATTTTTTTCCCTAATGGCTAAGGATCATATTTATACGCTATTATTATATTGTTGACCATTTGTGCTATATTTAAAATTCTGTAGACAGACCTCTTTTCAAGTACCAAACCTCAAGAAGAACAAAAGAAAAAGTACTCATTTTCACATTCTCTGAGGATCACTTATTCTTTATTCCAAGAAAAGAAGATGTCTGTGGTAAGTGTTACTTTCAAGTTACAGAGAATTTCTTTTTAGTTTATTTATGCTTGTGTTTTACGAGCTTTTTAATATTAAAGCTGTAACTTGGGGTCAGTTTCTTCTAACCCTACAATACATCTCATTTTATCTTTAAAACAGAATGTTGTTTCCTTTTTTGGTTAAGCCTACCTCTGTCAATTAAGTAATAGCAGTAAATATAGTTTGACCATGATTATCTTATAGAGGCTGTGTCAGGGATACTATAAACACATTTATAGCTCAGGGATATTGCAGCAGCCATATTTTAAAACTTGATTTTTAAAAAACAGGACTAATAGTTAAAAAACTGTTAGTATATGTGCTGTTAAGAAACAATCTTGAAGATACATTAAGTTGAAAAAAGATGGAAAACTGTGAAAAACAAACATAAATATATATGTGTGTATATATACATGCTTATATATTCACATCTTTATGCATATGTATAAAAAATACATAGGGATATCCAAAACACTGGGAGTAAGTTTTTAAAAAACTTGCTTTTCATCCTGTAGTATTTTTTTTTTAACTGTGCCTGATACTCTTTGAAAAAAATCTAATTACTATAAAAAAATGACCATACTTAGAGCTTTGAGGTTTTTTTGTATACAAAATAGAGAGTATATCTTAGTGGAATAGGGGCAGAATGAGGCTTCCAGCTAAGGTTAACTAATTTGAATTCCCATCCTCTGTGTTATTAAATTGATTTGGAACAGGTTTATGATCCAATACCAGCTTTTTCTGTTCTCTGTGCCTCCATCCACTATGCTACATTACACAGTCTTTATTCAGATGAAGTTCAAAATAAATAAAAATAGAAAGGCCATAGCTTATCTTACTCACTGAGTGTTCTAATTAGATAGTCAAATTTCTTAAAGTTCCTTACAAAGGCCATTGCCCAAGAAATCAGGTAATTCCATAATACTATTTTTGAAATAAAACACATGATAAATAAGAATTTTAAGTTCAATTTCATAAGTAAACAGTAACTTACATGTACATGTTAAATATGCCTGTATGTACATAATTGGACCATGCACATATGGTAGAACTGCATAGAGTTACTAAGAAAATTTGGTATTGGCTCCAAATTTTCTGCATAAAGTACATTCTAATCTAATATGTTAATATGAAGTTTCTTATGTTATATTGCATATTCATGGGTGAGGGTGTGAAAAATGGTATATCTTCATTTGTGTCTTCTGGTATTATTTGGTTGTATTTTACTGTTAATATGATGGGTGTAATTATCTGTACCTCTTGGGAGTCTGAGAGGATCTTGCCAGTTAACCACAAAATTAAACATGCCTAAGGACTAATTAATCAGGAGCAATAATACAGTTAGAGGTAATTTGATGCCTGGTATCAAATAACCCTGACATTATGCACACATGGTGCACACTTTCTAGTAGAAAAGAGTAGACATTTAATGAAAGTAATTTAAAACCTACCTTTGGAGGATGAAAATAAGGCCTTAAATACTATTCTGAGAAAGAATCAACATTCACACAAATATGGTCTAAATTCAGACTTTAAAAATTTAGTGGGAGAGAGTATCATGCAGTAAGTCAGAACTGAGTTAAAAGAATGTTTTACCTAATACGTAAAATGTATTTGGAGCCACATTTGTTTAAAAAGCTGTATGAATGGGTAGCACTATCCTAAATTTAAACAATTCATGTTAAGTTCAGTAGTGGGAAATTGGTGACAGCCCTTGTGAAATTGTAGTTATTGTTATGAGCAGAGCCAATTTAAAACACCTGTTAAAATCTCCAAGAACCTTTTATAGAATGCTTCTGGAGCCTCATGTTATCACTGAGCAGTTTAGGGTTTCCCTTCTTGGAAATTCATCTAACCAAAGTACCATGTCTTGTTCCAAATATACAGAATATTGGACTACAGTTTTCTAGGTTTTCAAAAGGTTGTGACAGCTATTAGACTTATATAGAATGACTTCTTTGCCATTAATTGCTTTTTAATGTGAATAATTAGAGAAGGATGAGGATTGAATTCTTAGCTAAAGCTGGGTATTTTTTATTCAGTACAGTGCAGTAAGTATAAAAAGTAGATCCTGTGGAGGTTTATAATGTGTGGGTAGTTTTAAAGAAATCATTAAAATGAAAAATTAAGTGAAGGTTTAGTTCATTGTTTCTCAGTGAACATTTATGACCTGAACATTTTGGATATTTTTTTCCTATGAAGTACAGTGGAAACTTTTAAAAACTGACTGGTTCTTTTGCTGTTATTTCTCTAGAATGACATAGCTGAGTTCAGGATTCTGCCTCTCAAAACAGTTGGCATGCATTTATCCCAAGCGGTGAAAGCTGGCTACCCCCTAGATTTGGAGCGAGCAGGACTAACTCCAGAGGTTCAGAAGATTATTGCTGATGTTATCCGAAACCCTCCCATCAACTCAGGTGATAAGTGCAGCCCTCCTCTGCAGCTTTAATGACTTGCGTCGTTGAACCCAGATAAAGTAAACAAGCACGAGCTAATATTTTTCACTTCAACAGCCTTGACCCTTTATGCTATTATGCAAACTTTACTTTGTTTTTCTCAAACAATAAAAAAGCATTACCAATCTTTCTTCTTATTAACACTCAGAGCAAGTGATACCGAGTTCTTTTTTTCCTTTACAACTTCCCCACCCATTCATTCCAAAACACTGCACTTTAATTCTTTTCTAATTTCTACCCCATCACTCTTCAAAAAAAAAATCACGTTTTTTCCTCCACATTTTTTCCCAGTGGCTTGCTGACTCAGAAAGGTTTAGGGGAAAACTGAGTCCTTGTCATTGGTTTCCCTTGAGTAGCCTTTCTAATCAGCACAGTCAGTGGTGTCAGTCACTATGACACAGAAGAGACAAACCAGGTTCTATAGGGCCCTTGTGGAAGGATTTCCTCTTGTCCCTTTGCTGCAGAAGCTCCTCAACTGTGCTCATGCACATGAAGCCTGTTCGTTTGCCTTGCATAATTTATGATCAATTTTTTACAGAAGTAAAGATGAAGTACATTAGAGGATTTTCCCCCCAAGTGTATAAATACAAACTTGGTACCTTACAACTCAGTAAGTCTGATAAATTTCTATAGGCTGTTAGGCTAGGGCAGTGGCCATTCAAAAAGCCTTATCTCCAAAGCTGCAGTGCAAATAATTTTTTGTTACCTCAAATTCTTTCCCACTTGGGAACTACTATATAATTTTCCCCAAGAATTTGGAAATAAGGGAAATAAGATGACTTTCTGAAAGTATAAGCAATACTGTACATAATTGATCAGAGCAAAAATAATCAAGTCACCTTAGAAGGCAGCATTGTTTCTAGGTTTGAGCAAGACTTGACTGAAGGTCTAAAGGACAAACACCTCTGCTACGTCCAGTGATCTGCAGTGGAAGCACAGGGAAGGGAGACACGCAGGCAGGTTTGGGTAGGGCTCATCTAAGTTCCAGGGAGGAGTGGTGGCCAGTGAGGCTTCACGTATGTTAAGGCCCTTTAATACATTGTGTCAAGATCATTCATGTTAGAGAAGGACTCCCAACAACTAATTCTGCTTCTGTATCACTTCCTAGCTCTCTGGGTATAATTTGGTTTCAATGTAGATCTGTATGTAGGGAAAGCATGCAGTAGTCATGCTCATCTGTGTATTTATCTGTGGGATACTTGTGAATTCATAATTATAAGTTAATAAATTGGCATTTTGTGAACTTGCTTACTGTGGATCTGCTAAGGTTAAATGAGGTTTCTAAATTTGAAAACCCGAGGGCCAAATCCTGGACTACGTGATAAAACATCCAAGGTAATATAGTGAGTCATCTTGTGAGAAAGCTAGCCAGCTCTCCTGGTCACATTCCAGTCTTCCTATTAATAACTTCAGAAATTAAGCCAGAGGGAGGAAAACAGTAATTACTTGGTAGGATTAGAATTAGGATTATATAAACTTCTGTTTCTCTGATGCAAAATTAGTGTTTCAGGGAAGCCAAAGACTCAAATGCTTTCTTGATTTTAATACTCGAATTATTTTTTCCTTCATAAATGTATTACCTCTCAGAACTTAAATTTATGTCTTTTTATGGGATATTGAATAGGAGGCAATATTTTCTGAAAGTTTGTGCAGGTTTTTGTTGTTGTTGTTGTTGTTGTTGACAATTATTTTTGCTGTCATTTGACCGGCTTTTTTAAATCCCAAAGACTGACAGGTGATGGTAGCCTAGTCGCAAAGGCTCTGCCAACAGAAAGATCTGTGTTCAGGTCTTGGTTCTACCATTGCTTTGCTCTGTGATCTTCAGCAATACCCAATTTCCCTAAGCCTCAGCTTCCTCCTCTCCAAAATTGGGAGAGATAATATTGCCTCTCTTCTAGAATTGTGAGAAATACAGTCATGCATCACTGAAACGATGGGGATACGTTCTGAGAAATGCATTGTTAGGCAGTTTCATCATTGTGTGAACGGCAAGCATTGCAGCTGAACGTGCTGTTGGAAGGAAGTGCTGAAACGTAAATAATGGTCTATCTGTAGGAGATGGCTACGTAATTGTAAAAGATGTGAAGAGATTGACACAGTCTGAATTGGTTCTGTGGAGTCACAAAAAATTCAAATTTTTTTGATTCTGAAAATAAGACATATTTTTCCCAGAAACTTCATCTAGTTAATATGCATTTTAAATAGTTGATGTCTTTTGTTATGTAATAATAACTGAAAGGATTCTTTTTATTAGTATCTTATTTAGCAAGTATGATTAGCTCCTATTTTAAGAATAAGTTATTTTTACACTTGGTCTTAGCTGAAAGGCTGAGAAGCAATAAAAATAAATTATTTAAGAAAAAAATTAACTTGTAGTTGATATTTGGAATTTGAAGCATGGTTTCCTTTAGAAACAATTCTGTGAATGGTTGTTTTGACTCTCAAGGCAGCCCACAAAAGACAATTTGAAACATAATTTATGCAGAGTCAATAATACTATGCTGACTTTGGGTGTTGGAGGCCAGGGCTTCAGATAATACAGGAGTGGAATTTTTAACTCCATTTCCATTCTGTAGGGCTATAGGCATTTAAAAGAGAAGACTTTGACAGTCTTCTTCCTTGCTGTCTGTAAAATATTTCACTATTTCTAAAATGTTCTCCATAATTTATTTTAAAATCAAGGTTTTCATCTTTTACAGATATGAATAAAATAGAATTAATTAGAACATTAGTTCCTGAAAGCATTGACACGTACCTTATCCACATGGCAATTGAGATCCTTAAAAATGATCGTGACAGCAGACTGTTATGCCAACCTTCATGTGACTCCAACAAAAAGAGATGTTTCCCCAACTCTGAAGAGAGCTGTTCAAGGTCTAAGAGAAGCAAGGAAGAAGGAGGCACCAATACTAAGGTGTTAATTATGTGTAGAATTGTCATACAGTCATTTTGTTCAATTTGCATATCCTCATAGTAGAATGCTATTTTTTTTTTTTACCTGTTACTAAGCTATTACTTTAACCGCACATTAATGTTTTTGCTTTTCCCTTACTGAAATAACATCAGATGCCAACAAAAGAATTTGGTGTGAAATAGTAAGAATTTTCTTAAGCTCCGTTTTTTTTTTAGGCCTAGAGCTTGTTTGTTTTTTATTTGTGACTAAGAAAATAGTGCATGGTATAACTATTTTGCATTCCATAAAAATTTTAAAGGTACATAGAAAACATCTTGAAAATTTTTCATGGAAAGACGAAAGTCACAGCAATTCTATAAGACTGACTTCTCGGAATGAGCCATTGAACCATCCAGAGATGGAAGATTTATTTACAGATTCTCATTTACAGGTAAAATTGATTTAAGGAAATAGTTTTCATGACAAATATATCAGAATTGATAAATAAATGTTTAGATTTATCTTGGTTATAGATGAAATTAAGTGTGAATGTAACTTACGTATTTCTCTATTTGCTTACATATATATGTGCATGTATAATCAAATGAGTTGATGTTTTGTATTTGCAACTTAATGGTAATAGGCGAGCCCCTTACAGTTTTGTTATGATTAATGGGAATTTTAATCTTCTACTGGTAAAGAAAATAGATTCTAGAAGGCATTGTTTCTGTTAAGTGACTTAGACCTCATAATTAAGGTCTCCTTAGATACTTACTGTTGAGACTCAAAAGACACTCTCAAGGCTGGGCACAGTGGCTCATGCCTGTAATCCTAGCACTTTGGGAGGCTGAGGCGGGAGGATCACTTGAGGTCAGGAGTTTGAGACTAGCCTGAGCAAGAGCAAGACCTAGTTTCTACAAAAAATAGAAAAAATAGTTGGGTATGGTGGCACGCACCTACTTGGGAGGCTGAGGCAGGAAGATTGCTTAAGCCCAGGGGTGTGAGGCTATGGTGAGCTACGGTGATACCACTGCTCTCTACCCAGGGTAACAGAGGGAAGACTCTGTCTCAAAAAAAAAAAAAAAAAAAAAGACACTCATGGTAAGTAAGCATTTTCCCCTTTTTCACTGAAATTATTATTATCATTATGGGATAATATTGATTATATTTTATAGAATTATAGATAAAAGACTTTAGCTACCAATTAATGAGCATCAAGAATAAGTTAGGTTGTATTATGATATTTTACATATAGCCTTATTTGAATTCCACATAATTCAGTGATGTTATATACTATTATTCCCATTTTCTGTGTGAAGAAATTGAAGCTTAAATTACATGCATAAGGTCATACAGTTAGCAATTGGCTCAGTTAAAATTCAAACCTAGTTCTGCCTGGTTTCAAAGTCTGTGCTTACTCCATGTTATTAGGCTACAAAGAAACTTAGGGTTTTTCCTACTGCTTTATTATTGCTGCTCAGATACTTTACTCTGTCTTACCCTTTGGCCTTGTTACAAACTTAACTTGGTTCTTCCCTCTACATGTACTCAGGGGTTCAGATTCTATTTGCAAGCAACTATAGTTGTCAAAGGCCCCAGGGGATTTTGATATTAAGATCTTTTGGGAAGAATAAATATTTCTGGGCCTGTTTTATCACTACCAAAATGCCTTTTCTCTATGCTACCTTATATCCCTAATATTTATTATTTCTAAGTCAAACATTATAATATCTTATAGTGTACATAAATCTCATTTGTTCTCCTGGTTTATTCTTTCCTGCTTGGAAATTGGTATCCAAAAACAAAGTTGCTGTCTTAGCCAATTTTTTCTTTAGTTTTTGCTGACATGTGAACAGCCCTTTTTCCTACACTGGATTTCTTTACTTAAGCTGGAACAACTAACAGTTTTTACCTTTTTTAAATAGTCTTCTGTGAAAGATCTTTTGCATTTTTCCTACCCTTTACTACTTGAAGGCTTTTAAACACAGACAACATAATAAAACATAGCAAGCAGTGGATGAACAATAGATAAACATAGTCTTCATTCTTGAAGTAGAATAAATCATAGTTTTGGTTTTTAGGCTAACAGACATATTGTGACTTAGATGAGGCCATCTTCTCATAAAGTCTTTCAAATACTTCTGATATCCACATCAACTGCTGGATGCCCAGGTGTACTCATGATTTCTCTGTCATGTTATTCGGAGGATTTGGTATTCAAACTGAGGTAACACAAATTTTAGGCTTATGGAACACTTAAAATTGTTTTGTTTTTTTCATGTTCAGATGGTATAGTATAGTACACTAACTACTGCCTTTGTGTTAAATTTTTTTTTTCCCTAGGGACTTTTAACCTGTGATTTACAGGCTTTTTGGTACATGAGCTGCTAAAATTGTGTGCAGAGTGTTGTGCCTATGTATGTCTGTCTTTTTTCTGGGAAGTGAACCTGTAGTCAACAGATTCTCAAATGAGTCTATAAGAACTTTTTTTTTCCATTTATTCAGTGTTTGAGTGTCTGCTGTCTCAGCTACTCTACAAGGTGATGATGGTTGGACCTCTCTTCTTGCCTACCATTGTAGGTGTTATAAGTTATATTCTTTTTCACGTGCCCAACATAATTCTGTATACACACCCGGGCAGATACCCTCCTCAGAACAACGAATTTACCATTTTGGTCAACCCAAAGCAAACACACCACAGGATGTAGATGTGAAATGATGTCAAATTTTTTTACATACTGAATGAGTGTCTAAGAATAAATGATAGAATGGCAAGTAATTGCCTGAAGAAATGATATAGTGATTTTGTTTCTCTTACATTTACTTTTTGACCCAGAAATAAAATTGTTGCTATTTTTTTTGGTGGGGAGGAAAGGCTGGTTGTGTATTTAGGAACCTGTGTTACTTTTTTGCAATTGATACACATTCTCAATAGTGCAAATATTTCTTTTTCCTTCTGTTTCCTACAGAATTCATCTGAAACCTTGAAGAGAAAATTACCTGAGTGGTTTTCCAAAGGAAATGAGACCTTAGCTGATACCAGCAAGAAAACAAAGGACAAAACAAAAAAGAAAGGTCTTTTTTGTTAAGCTGGCAATTGCGAAAACAATTGTGTGTGTCTTGCTATATTGTAAGAGGAGAACTATATTTCAATTCTGACCAGTGAGGAGTAATATTTTAGCTTAAAAATTGTTCTAATCACAACATGAAGCTCACCTATGCACTGGCATCTTAAGTCAGCCTTCTGTAGTTCATGTTAAGTATTTGGGTCTTGGGGGGGCCTGAGTGAGTATATCATAGAACAGAGTGATCAATTAGATGTGCCTTAAGATTGCTTTAAGAAACTGTTACTGTCCTGTTTTCTAATCTACTTTATTACAGTAGTATATTTGGAAAGTGTAATGTGCTGGAATTTGATATAGATAACAGTATTATTATGTGGTAATTGTGTGATATAAAAATATTTATATATTGCCAAAATTTTATCTTGTAGATGTAAGAAGGCATAGGTTTTTTACAAATTACCTTTACTGTTTTTTGAAGTTCTTACATGCATTGTTAAATGGTATAAGTTGACCAGACCAGTGAAAATGAAACATTTTGGGTTCCATGTAAGTAGGAAAAAAGAATATAAAAAAGATAGAAATTGTACTAGGCAGCTATGCACTTTGTATTTTATACATGATTTCTATTATTTTTCAAATAGTAAAACAATGTCGTTCATACTGAACATTATAAAGGTATATTTTGAACTTTCATTTACTGAATTAATTGCCTGACTGCCTTTATTTTTTGAGGACGTCAGAATTTGATTCGAATCTCTCATGTGGCACATATGACTTAAAGCCTATACTCTGACACAGAGTTGGGCTCTATATAAGTTTAAGCAGTTCACCTACGGTCCAAAGCTTTTGACTGACTTTCTTGTAAATAAAAATAACCTGTTGATGAAGAAATATTTGTTGTGGAAGAACTAGAAAATCTAGAGAAGTGAAAAAATGAAAATAAAAATCATTCATAGTTTCACTGGTGGAACAGTCAACCCTTTTTGTGTATCCTACCAGACCTTTTTATATCCACTTGTTTTCTTGGTTTATTACATGAATAATACATAAATGAGTTTTCATTGTAAAACATCCAAACTATCAATAGAAAAGTCTCCCATATTCTCATTTTTCTGCATCCCATTACCAGAAGGCAGCTCCTGTTAAATATGTGATATATAGTCGAGTTGTTTCTTCTGCATTTACATGCCTTTGCATATGTATCTACGGTACCATATAAGTATTCTGTGTGATGAAGTCCCAAGTATGCAGAAAGCACTTTTTGCTCCATGCCACAGTATAATGGTTGTCTTCAGGAAAAGCACTTGTTTGATTGTTTGACTTGGGAATTGAATTAGCTGCTTTTCGTCACTAAATACCATTTTTACTAAAAAGAATGACTGACAGACAACTATGGTTGGTCATTTGGTCTTGAGTGTTTGGCAGACATTTTCTCAGAATTGATTGAAGTCAACCACTTGCTTCAAGGAAAACTGATGGTATTTGTTGCCAGTGATAAAATTTGAGATTTCTGGCAAAATTTATAATTTTGGAAAAATCGTGTCCCTCACTGGAAGCTAGACGGCTTCCCTTAACATAAAGACTTTTTGTTTGTTTTTTGAGACAGACTCTTACTCTGTTGCCCCAGCTAGAGTGCAGTGGCATCATCACAGCCCACAGCAACTTCAAACTCCTGGGCTCAATGGATCCTCCTGCCTCAGCCTCCCAAGTAGCTGGGACTACAGACTCATGCCACTGGGCCTGGGTTTTTTTTTTTTTTTCTATTTTTAATAGAGAGAGAGTCTTGCCCTTGTTCAGGGTGATCTTGAACTCCTGACCTTCAGTGATCCTCCTGCCTGGGCCTCGCCGAGTGCTAGGATTACAAGCATGAGCCACCTCGGCCAGCTGCTTAACAAAGACCTTTTCTGATGAGATGGATGGTAATTAACAAATGTGATTTTTTGATTTTATATAAAGATTTTTGTCTGCATTCAGAAGATCTGCATGACTCACACATGCTGCTACAAAATCATGAATGGGTAAAAGATCTGTTCAATGTGCAAGATGGACCAATGGATTTTAATGTAGTGGAACATGAAAACATTCAATGATGGTTTCAGATTACATACTACAACTAATCTTTAAGAAACTACCGCTTGTCCAGTTTTGGTATAATTTCAAAGGAGAATGTCCACCATTATCTGAAAAGGCTGTTAAAATGCTCCTCCTTTTTCCAGCTACGTGCCTGTGTGAAGTCAGATTTTTTTCATATACTTTAGCCAGAACAGCATATCAAACCAGATGGAATGTAGGACCAAATCTGAGAATCCAGCCACTTCTGTTAAGCGAGACGGTAAGGAGATCTGCAAATGTAAACCCATGCCACTTTTCTCACTGTTTTTTTAAAAAAAGAAATAAAGTATTTTTTTAAAGATATAGTTATTTTTATGGTTATGAAAATGATGAATCTACTATTGGTGTTTTTAAAAAAATTAATAAATATGTTAAAACATTTCTCAGTTTTAATTTCTTCCGCACCCCCACCCTTTTTTTTCATTTAAGAGACAGGATCTTGCCTGGCACAGTCATAGCTCACGACAGCCTCAGAGTTCTGGGCTCAAGCGATCCTCCTGCTTCAGCCTCCCAAGTAGCTGGGACTACAGTTTTGTGCCACTATTTTTTTTTTTTTTTTTTAGAGATGGGGTCTTGATCTCCTGCCCTCTAACAATCCTCCTGCCTCACCTTCCCAAAGTGCTGGAATTACAGGTGTCAGCCACTGTGCATGCCCTCAGTTTTAATTGCTAAAATGGGAAATAATGATAGCTATACCCCACATTAACAAAAGTTCTTTGAGGTCCTTAGTGATTCTTAAGAGTATATAAGGATCCTGAGACCTAAGAGGTTCAGCACTGCTGATACACTATTATATAGAGGTAACATGAATTATTTATCTGACATAGTGTTGGACATTACAGTTGCTTCCAATTTTTCTGCTATTTTAAACAGCACTGCTTTAAACTTTTTTTGTTTTTTTTTTTTAAAGAGACAAGGTCTTGCTATGTTGCCCAGGCTGGAGTGCAGTGGCTGTTGACAGGCACAGTTATAGCACTCAAACTCCTGGGCTTCAGTGATCCTCCTGCCTCAGCCTTTCAAGTAGCTGGAACTACAAGTGCATGCCCTGTGCCTTTTTTAAACATTCTTGAATGAAATGTGGCATAGTCTCGTGCAAATACATAGCCAGAGAAGGATAGAGAGAATTACTTTTGTTGCAGTTTATCTTATCTGTAGTCTCATCTATAGTGGAGTTTATGCCTTCCCAGCATAAATCCTTTCTTTCTGCATTTCCTGTGGCTCTTGATTTTTGTTGGGGTTGGTTGCAAGGAGAATAATTCCAACCTGGATAAGGGATTTGCACCTATGACCTCATCTAAGCTAGTCCCTGGCAACAGTGTTTGGATTTGGGATAGGCTTGTGACATGCTGAGCTGCGAGGTACTGCCTTTCCTGAAATCTGCCTGACCTTGGAGTATTTCAGATACATGGGGCATTAACTTCCCTCTACTTACATTAAACCTGGTTGAATGAGGGTTTTTTTTTTTTTTTTAAAGCTTCCATTTGTGTTCAGTGTCACAACAGTACAGGGATGTGATCAATAGAAAGACCCCCCAACCAACAAAGACGACGTAAAGTTCTGTTAGTTACACGAAGTAGAAAATAGGGCATCGTGCTCCCTCGATCTTCAGTCTTGCCAGGAGTTCTTGTATCTTCAGGTTTCCCCCTCATTCCCTTCTACCCGAGTGTGTGTTGGAGGCTGTATGTCCCTAGCTGACCACCAGGTGCAAGTAGCTGATAAAAAACAACCTTGGCACATTACAGAGTGTTTACTAGAAGGTACTGTTTTTATGCTGTCGTCTCCAAAAAGTATTAATTACTTTCTCTTCTGTGTTATTTGTTTTTAACCATGGAACTGTGACCAGAGTCAAATAAAGCCCTGACAGTTATTTAGAATTCAAAAAAGCTGTAGCCCTACCAGATAGTTACAATAAGAAAAGAATATAGGATTCTTCTATTCAAGTAGGTTGCATAGAATTAACTAAGAGCGTGAAGGGATCCAATGGAATGAACTTTACAGTAGTTTTAGAGCTAAGTAGATGTTTCACTGTCTTAGGGGAATCAAAGAGATGCAAAACCACAAGAACAGGAAGGTTAGCTACAGTCTTAATGGGGCTGCAGACTTCAGCAACCTCGGCTGTCAGAGAAGCATCCACAAGACTGGTTGTGAAGGCAATGCAGAAATCATTTGGAATAACAGACTTGTTTCCTTACTGGGTAAATGTTTAAATCTTGGGAAAATGAAGAAAATTTAGAGTATAGAACAAATTAAACCTTTGGTAGTAATATTTTAGGATTAAGAAATAATAAGCACATTTGACATTTAAGCATTTATAATGCTTGAGATTATTTATCTTATTCAAGTAACAGGTTACTCTTGTGACTCCAGTATAAAATGTATCATTAAACAGTAGTATATGCTGATGATTTTTAAGTGGAAATCCTATAAAGTTTGAAACATTATTGCAATATTTAATATGAATCGTCTTTAACTTTCTTATTGCTTAGAAGTATTATCAACAAATTTCACTTGGAAGAGAAAGATCTAATATTAAGGTTATTAATACTGTTTACTAATTATTACTATTAACTGTTACTATTAACTAATATTTATTAAACCCAGAGCTTTAATTCTCAGAGAAATTAATATAATGTCAGCCTTACATCCCGCTTCATTTTCTAAGTCAATTTAAAAAAATTGAGATGTACTTATTTATGATAAACATTTGTGTTTGTAGTATGCAAGACAGCATACTAGTTGCATAGAAGAGGAAATACGTAGAAAAAATGCAACATGGATCTATGCTTAAGAGGGGAAGATTTACTCTGAAGAATCAATTAAATTTCACAAAAATATTTTCTTACAGGAAACAAACCATTTCACATAATTAGTAAGATAGAAGAAAACATTGACAGGCAAAAAAGATCACATGAAGGAACCATAGTATTGGCTATCATGACTAATAATTTATTGAACATTTGCTATGTGTTAGTTAACCTTCTACCCTGAAGACAGAATACAGTAGTCTCTTCCTTATCCCTGGGGGATACATTCCCGGACTCCCAGTGAGTGCGTGAAACTCAGGGTAGTATCAAACCCTGTATGTATGTTTTTTTTTTATACATACATACCTGTGATACAGTTTAATTTATAAATGACTCTGCTGGACAAAGGGATGAGTCACATCCCGGGCAGGATAGAGAGGGATGGCCTGAGATTTCATCATGATACTTGGAATAGCACACAATTTATAAGTTAGGAATTACTTCTGGAATTTTCTATTTAATATTTTCAGACTGTGGCAGGTAACTGAAACCATGGAAAATGAAACCCATGGATAAGGGGGCAGGGGGAATACTGTAATGCATGTGTCTATTTGTGTAAACAGAATATAAAAATGAGAAGAGAGACCTCGATATATGGATATGTAAGCAGGTGAGATTAGGGGTCGCGTCACGTGGTACTTTGCTTATTTTCTTGAATTTTGACTACACTTAGAATTGATAGCAAAAGGTACTAAATGTCTCCAATTGTAAAATCAGAACATTTCTGTCTATTCATACAATAGTGCCTGTTTAGCAGAGCTGCCTCTCCCACCTCTCCCACATCCTCCACCTGTGTACGAGGAGTGTGGGTGTGAGAGAAAATTAGTTTACAAGAAGACACAGTTTGTGGAGGACAATGAACCTTTCATCCTCTCTTTGCCATGAGAGAGGAGGCTTTTCAGTCTGCCTCCCATCCTCCTAGAAGACTGAAGTGTTGGAACAGTGCACTGGGTTGACGAGTGGGATTGTCTCTGAAAGCTTCTGACCTGTGGGTCCAGCAGGGTCCCTGGTGTCTTGGGCTGAGAGTGTGGGTGCCATGTGTCACAGCAAGGATGCCTGACCTCCCTAGGGGTTGAGGGTACCTCTTGGAAGGAGTTGCGTTTAAAGGTCATCGTTATGGTACCCTTAGAAGGGGCTTCCTGATGGGTGAGGGCACCTCAGTAACAATACCATACTTGGTGGGAGGTTGGGGGGGGTTACCCCTTGGACCCTCTGAGGAACCTGCTAATGCATCCCCAAAGAGAGCTGGCATTTGGCTGGCAGCCATTCAGTGTGTTGGCAGATACCAATTAGAGAAGCAGGGGCAACCAGGAGAAGGAATGGCAGCCCTGCACGGTCAGCTGTGCCATCTCTTCCTATCCCGACTCCAAAGGGCAAGGGCATGGAGGAGGGAGGAGGTGTGAAAGAGAAAACTGCAACCATCTGTCTAACATGACCTGGGTTGGGAGGGTCGGGAGTGAGAAGGAGAACTTTGAATCAGATACACAATTGAGACTCAAATAGGACTGTTCTAACATCCTGAAGTGATGGAAAATTCTGGAATTGGACTGAGATGTAAAGGGAGCCACTACCCAAGGAGAAAGGGGTATTTGACACTTAGTAGCTGTTACAAAAAGTTGGTTTCTGTGTGTGCTGCAACATACCACTTGTTATTGTTCATATGTTTGTAGGAGCATAAAGAAGTTGTGCCCTGAGACCCTCCTAACTACTGACATTTGCCATTTCAGGGGAGTGAAACTGGATGGGTAGAAGGGCCAGCTATTTAAATTTTATAATGTCTGTATCTTTTGAATCAAATCAGTATATATTGCTTTTAAAAAATAAAGTAGGCAGGGCATCGTGGATGATGGCAGAGGTTCAGCCTCCATCCACCTCTCTCGAGCCGTCTCCTGCCGGCTGGACTGGCAGGCGGGCAGTGCCTCGGAGCACTGGCTGGAGGGCTCCTACCTGGGGCCAAGCTGGAACCGCTGCGCCCTCCCCAGGCAAGAATATGAACATGGAGGATTCTAAGAAGATTCCTGGACCTCAAGGGAAAGGTTGGTCTAGGTTTGCTGGAGTATGCTATTAATAGATCTTCTTGGCCCCCAGAGAAAGGGGAAAAAACTAGACAGGTAGATCGAATTCTTTCCAACCCTGAGGGTGGGAGAGCTCTGTGACACCAGGGGGCATATACTGCAACTGACATGGATCTAACTACCCACCTTCTGCTAGACCCCCTGAGCCTTCATGAGAGGACATTCCCCACCTTTTCCGTGGGGTGTGGACTCCCGGGGGCCCAGGAGCCATGCTCACTTGAAGGTCACCTCTGTCCCCCTTTTCTAGACCACACCCAGCCCAAACATTCCTGATCCCCCGGGAGCTGCAGGAGCTTCTGGCCTTGCATCTCCCTCTGGGGAGTTCGTTTCCTGGTCTGAAGGGTCTTCAAAGCATGGCTGTTCGCAGGGTTGTGGACAAGGCTTGATGTCCAGGCTGAGTGTTCAGCGTGTGCCCAGGAGACCTCTGGTGCGGAACAGAGCCAAGGCAGAAAGAGTGGGTCGTGTCCTTAGCTGATTTTCCTGCATCAACAACACAGAATTCTAAGGAACCGGAGCATTCAAAATTCAAATTTGGCCTTCCAGGGTGTTATATTTGTCTAGGTAGGAGGAAAGAATGTATTTTATGGTGTTAGCTTGACTTATAACATTTACATATTTATATTATATTTGTGTTTCCATTTGTTCCTTTGTCTTAGGGCCCCCAAAATATGTTAGAGGTGGACCTATCTATCCATCCTTTGGACTCAGCAAGCCTCCACAATCCTCTGCATGTTTCCTTCCTAGCTTCTTATGTATTGTTACATACAATTTTACTTCCACTTTTGAACGCTAAGGTCTATATATTTTTTTTTAACTCAGTATTTATGTAGTGGACCAACATGTTTTACCATGACCTTTGCTTACTGGTTTTCTTGTATCCCTCATCTTCTTGAAAAGTTTGACTCTACAGCCGTGTACCATTCATTCAATACCAACTCTTCATAGGCTGGTTAGACCTTGGTCTAGACAAGCAGCCACATAGCCGTATACCTTTCTCGCTGGTAAACATCCGTGTTGGTTTGTTCCAAAATAACATGTGTATACCTTGGCCCTCTTCTAAGAGGGAGATTCCCACATATCCATTAACTATCATTCGTAGCCATTCCAAACTATTTTTTTCTCTTTTCTGTTTTTGCAAAGCTTAAGTCCCTGGTTTTATCACGTGTGTGCCAGCTGCTCAGGGTGGTGCTCAATTTATCAAATTGCGACAAAACGAAACAAAAAAATCCCCCCCAGAGCCCAAAAACAAAGAGCAATTTAGTGAACAGCAGGACTCACAAGTTTATTAAAGGTGCCTGGCAAAGCCACACGTGGGTTTTGTAGGAGAAAAGATTTCTTTCCTCCTAACCCATTTTTCAAAAATAACAGTAGAATATTACATTTATGTGGTTGGTAGAATTTCACAAGCCACAAATTGGACAATTCAGAAGTGTTACTTTTACTTTCTATAGCTCAGAAATCTGGGTTTTAAACTTCGGTTCCTCCTGATAGCAGGGGGATTTGGGGGTACGCTTGGTCGCTTCAAGGTTCCCCTGTGTCCTTTTCCTGTGAGTAAAACCCGAGGCTCTCACAGATGCCTAGAAGGCCCTGTGGGGTCTGCCCTCGTACCTCTGACTTTTCCACTGTCGGGCTCCATCTCCCTGTCCCTCTCTCTGCTCCAGCCATACTGGTCCCTGTACTGTTCCTGGCAGATGCCAGGCACGCTCTGTCTTAGGACACCTGATTGTTTTTTCACCTGCGGTGCTTTCCCCCAGGTAACCACGGGCAGACTCCTTCATCTCCAGTCTGTTCAGTGAACTATACCCTGAGTAACTTACTTACAATCTCAGTGCCCTGTCCCATTCTCTTAGCTGTTCCAGTTCTCTCCAGTACATCCTACCTTCCAACATACCAGAACATTTACTTATGTATTATGTTTATGTATGATCTCCCTCTGCTAGTAAACAGACTCCAGGACAGCATGGAGTTTTGTCAGTCTCGTTCACTCCTGTATCCCTAGCACCTAGGAGAAAAGTCTGGCACACAGCAGGAAGTCAGTAAATATTTGCTGAGTAAATAAACACATGAATGAATGAATGGGGCCATCTAAGGGCTGCAAGATTCTGATCAAAGCTTTCGTACCTCAGGAAGAATATGGAGTCTAGTCATTGCTACCTTCCCTGCAGGTATCCAACGAGATCTATAATCCCATCTGGTCCTTGAGCCCGTCACCCTTCCTGGTAGCCTCTGTTAAGATGCCTGGGTTACATCTGGTCTCCAGCCGTGTGGACCACACAGCTTCCCTTTGTCACTACATCGGGACCTGCGCAGTCAGCCGCGCGTTCAATAAAGTCCACAGCTCTGCCATTTACTGGCTGGGTGACTTTGGACAAATCACTTAGACAGTCTGAGCCTCACTTAAACAATTTGTAACATGTAGAGGAGTTGCTGGGATTAGACACCACGCATGCAGACCATTTAACAATGATTGGCACAGAACTGGGCTTCACTGAGTTGTAGCTGTAGACATATCTAGCAGAAAAGGCAGAGAGTCAATGGCCGGGTGTCCAGAGAAGCAGCCTTACCTGCCTGGACATGGGAGGCCCAACTTTGTGAACTCACAGCATTCTAGGGTGTGCCCCTTTATAGTACTTTGTTAGGGATCTGGGGTGTCAACAACCTGAACTGGACCCTTCTTTCTGGGACAGATTCAGGCTCTCGATATCCAAATTGACAGACTGAAGTAAATAGCCAAATATTTACTGAGAGCACCTACTATGTGCCAGGCACTGTTCTAGGTGCTGGTATACCGCAACAAACAAGATAAAGGCAAACAAGTGAAATGTTATTCCTCAGATGGTGGTAAGTGGTAGGAGGACAAAGCAGGGTGTGGAGTATCTCAGATTGGCTCAGGGCAGGCCTTGCTAAGAAAGTACGAGTTGAGCTCTGGAATTAGCCTGGGTTTGACAACTTGTAGCTGCAACCTTAAGCAAGTCAATCCACTATAAGCCTCTTTTATGAATACCGTTTTATAGAAGAGGAAACAGAGGCTTAGCTGAAGTAGTTGGAGGATTGATTGAAAGACAGCGTTTCGCAGCCCTCACCACGCCGCAGGAATAACAAACACGAGCTGTTCTCATCCTTTGCCTGGAGAACACTGCAAGCGAAGTTCACTGTGATCAGAAGGTCGCCTAATGGTTTGGCCAAAGACAGGCAAGTTAGATAATTGATATTTAAGGGGCACCAGGCTAGATTTATTGATGTACCAAAGTAATGCCTCCTTTTCATTTAATGAAGGATACAAAGCTATTCCAGAGCTTTTAAGAAAATAATTGAAATAATCAAATATTTAGAAGTTCATGAATATTCTGGGTCATGAGTCAGTTACCTGTTAAATCAGTCTCAAAATTACAGTATACAAATCAGTGTAAATTTCCTCAAAGGCTTTCTGTAGCTGATTAAGGTGGGGATGTTTAAGAGGGGGAGGAGGTGGGACAACAAGGAACCAGGAAAAAGGGCAAGGCTGGAACTCTAAGCCTTAGAGAAGACATGGGACTTGACAAACACCCCCAGACTTTGTTTTGGGTCCTAATAGGGACAGTTCAGTGGTTTTATTGACTCACTTGAATTTTATGCTGTTTTAAGCATCCACCAAGAACCTATCAGCCTTTTTCCTTCTTTTGCCTCATTGGCTTAGCATTTTCCCCCGGGAACTATTAATAAATAAACATTTTACTCATTGGTTCAAGAGCACCATCTACTGGTCAGATTTGGTAGTCGCAAGTTCTATGTTGCACAGCACAATAAAAAAACCATTGCTTTGGTTTTGTTTGTTTTTGGTTAATCCTGTTAGTGCATTTTTTTAGTACAAAATAATGTGCAAATTGGCGATAACGTGGGGTCACAGAATGTCTCTTTCTGTCAGAGATGATGGGGAATTGAAGAGTTTACACTTTTGTAACACTACCAGCTGGATAGTTCAGACATTTATTGACCAGCAAACCCGACAAAGGAAGTGGGTCGGCTTCGGCAGTGTGCCGGGCACGCGAGTTATATAGATGGAAAGACAGGATCCTCGCTGACAAATAGGCAACCGCCCACTCCAAATCTCCATAGAATGGGCGTGTTAATAAATTGTGGGATATGGGTGGGATTAAGGATTTTGTTTTTGACAACAACAGGAGGAAATTTAAAACAGTGTGCAATTGAGGATTTTTTTTTTTTTTTTGCTTTACCTGCCAACTTTGCATTAAGTAGAGGGGAACAATCTCCTTTCAGGGTGACAGAGATATCTCTAGGACCCTGGAGCTTTGGAAGGTTCTGGGCTTCAGGTGTGTGGCTGCTGTGTCACGAGCTGCAGGGGCAGGGAGGTCTGTCCACTCTGCACCAGTTTCAGCCACAGAGAAGCCGGAATGGGTTCATCCGTTTACACAGCAGCAGAAACTCAAATCTAAGTCTGTCCGTCAGTTCCTATGTGCGGGGCACGGTTGAATTTACCTCTGCTCTCAGCTGAAAATCTTCCTTTGACCTGTACTGAAAACATTCTGTGGCTCCCCATGGTCTAGAAAGGGGCTTCTTGAACTTTCCTTCCCGGCGCCCAGCCCCCACCAACATAGAGAACTCAGCCCAAGTCCTCATAGACAGAACAAGAGCAACGCTTGATCCTCATTCAGTGAAGCTCAGGGTTGTGTCTAGTCTTCAAACCTGGATTGTGGGTGCCTAGAATATGGAACTGCACTTCTGTAGAGAGACTCTGAGTCTTTGGTCAAGTACCACACTGCTTACCACCCTAGATGGGATGCCAACTTCAGGCCATTTATTCCCAGGTGTGATAACTGCAGTCCCAGGATCACCCTGAGTTAGGGGCTGAATTGTGTCTCCCCCAAATTCAGATGTTGAAGTCCTAACCCCTCAGTGCTTCAGAATGTAACTTATAGTGTCTTTAAAGAGGTAACTAAGTTGAATTGACACCATTGGAGTGGACCCTAATCCAGTATGACTAGTGTCCTCATAAGAAAAAGAGATTAGGGCCGGGCTCGGTGGCTCACGCCTGTAATCCTAGCACTCTGGGAGGCCGAGGCGGGAGGATCGCTCGAGGTCAGGAGTTCGAGACCAGCCTGAGCAAGAGCGAGACCCCGTCTCTACTAAAAATATAAAGAAATTATCTGGACAACTAAAAATATATATAGAAGAAATTAGCCGGGCATGGTGGCACATGCCTGTAGTCCCAGCTACTGGGGAGGCTGAGGCAGGAGGATCGCTTGAGCCTAGGAGTCTGAGGTTGCTGTGAGCTAGGCTGATGCCACGGCACTCTAGCCCAGGCAACAAAGTGAGACTCTGTCTCAAAAAAAAAAAAAAAAAAAAAAAAAAAAAAGAAAAGAAAAAGAGATTAGGATACAGATGGACACAGAGAAAAGGCCAAGTGAGGACACAAGGAGAAGACAGCTGTTTGCAAGCCAAGGAGAAAGGTGTCAGAAGCAAGCAACCCGGCCCACACCTTGATCTTGGACTTTCGGCCTCTAGAATTGTGAGAAAATCAATTTCTGTTGTTTAAGCCCCCCACTCTGGGGTATTTTGTTATGGCAGCCGTGGAAAAATAATGAGCCCCAAGTCTCTGATCCTGTAAAACTGACTAACTAGGCTTGGTCTGGGCAGTGTTTTCCATACACATACGCCTTCTGTGTGGTCCTGAGATTCTCCAGTGTAGGAATTCCAGCCTAGGCCCATTTCGTCCCTGTTCAAACCTCACTTGGGAGCTGCTGAGCTCATACTTAGCCACAGAAAGGGAAACGGAGGAAAGTGAAGCCAGGAAGAAAAACTTCCCTGATGTTCTGCACTGTCTGGTTTAGCGAATGTGTATAAACTTTACAAGGCATTTTTGTTTAGGTTGATATATGTCTCTTGAAGACAGTCCAATTAGAAAGTCATGATTCTATTTCTTAATACTTCCATATAAAGCCTCATTTATTCCACTTTCAATATAGGAAGAATTAACTTCCAGTGTAAAAATTATTTAATCTTTCATTCCTCCAAATACGAAAAAATGTGAATCACAACTAAAAGGAAATTACCTGAATTTTGTAACCTGGGGTAGCTTCTTAGGAATGAGGCAATGAGGTAGAGAAAATAGATACATTTTAGAGATATTTAAATGCTATAATTGTTAGCTTTGAGGACTAGATTGAAGGGAGGAACCCGGGAGGAAGCTGAGTTTCTTGCTTAGGCTGAGTGTTGGATGGTGGTGTTTCAGCTGAGGCAGGGAGTATGGGAGATGTGGGATTGGGTAGGGAAGATACTCATTTGGTCTAGGCTGAGGTTAGAGGTACTCTAAGATACCCAGATAGCAATGTCGAAGCAGGAGGGAGACTTTGGGAATTCAGAAGAAAGTTTCAAGCTAGAGAAGTAGTGTTAGAACCGGTTTCCCTCGGCCCCAGGAACAGAGAGGCAGAGTCACCGAGGCTGCAAAAGGCAAAGGAGTTTATTAGCTAGCTCGAGCCAGGGTCCAAGTCCCAGAGCACCAACGCAGTGGCCTCTCCACGAACCAGGCCCCCGCCCTGGGGTAAAAATTGAGCTTTTCTACTTTTCAGTAGGTTACAGACGCTGGGCACACCACCCCCCCTCCCCCCTTAGTTCATTTATTCCTTCAAGAGTGGCTGATCGTGTTGGCTCCCGATTGGTTGTTTCCAGGTCTGGGGACCTTTTGGTTGTTATCAGCCTCATTTTGGGGGAAGGGGAGGACCCGCCTGGGGGAAACCGAAACTTAGGCCTGTTCCAGGAGGTCTAGCCTGTCATGGAGTCACTCCTGCTCTCCTTCCTGTTTTACAGTAGATTTGGGCTTCTGGGCTTGGAGTTGTCTTGTGAAGTGGATAGAGCTGGTAATTATGCTCATTTTCTTTAGAAATGTCCCACCAATAGACAGACTGGAAAAATCCCCAGGGGAGCTACTGTCACTTCTGCTTAGGAGCCAAAAGGAAGAGGGAAAGGGCATTTTGGGAAAACTCAAGGGGCCACCCTGATTCCCAGTTTGGTCTCAGGCTAGCCCAAATGGCTTTGGAAAGGCTAGCCCGGATGGTGACTTCCGAAAGTGAGCTGAGCTGCCTCCCCAGGTGGCCACAGCTGGGGCTTCAGAGTGTGACTCACACTCATGCGACAGCCCAGTGTAGAGGCAGGGAGTGCTGGCCACCCACCTCCCTCCAGGGCTGTAATTAGCCGAGGTTCTTCTGCCTTTTGTCATGTTAAATGGTGCAGCCAAGGCTTGGCTGGTGCTTACTCTGTGAAAGGAATGAGAGAGAGACTCACTCCTGTTTTGCTAGGTAGCTCTTAAGGAACTCAAGCTTTCTTAAGTGGACCCCTGGGGGCCCCCTTCAGGCTCAATAGGAAACTTGTCTTTATTTCTGAATTGCTCATTCTTTTGCAAAGTAAGTTCCCACTTGCTGGGAAGAAGCAGCCTTTGCCTTTTTAATGCTTCTTTCTTGGGGGTGCTGTGTGGATTTCCCTATTTGCCAGGGCTCTTACCTAGCGTAGTTGTAAGTAGCCAACTTCTGTATCTTTCAAACCCACCGATAGTTCAATAGCCTTTTTTTTTTTTTTTTAAATCAACCCAACCTTCAAACGCTCTGCTTTCCAGGCGATGGCCCTGAGTAAGAGAATCTATCCACAGAACAAACATCCATTTCAGCGCCCACTTAGGGTCACCAGAGGCTTCACTTCCCAAGAGCTTTGGGACTTACCCTTCCTGGGACGTGGTACCCTTTGATCTCTGAATTGATAGACTAGAACAGCCTTCGCCAGATGTGAGGTGCCCACCCCCTCTGCTCTAAGGTGTAACGTGCTCCAGGCCCTTACAAACCCGAGATCTGTGACAACATACGGTTTGCGGTCACCTTCAGCTACCCTTGTTTGTTCTTTCAGGGCAGCAGCAGCCGAGAAAACAATAGCTTTGTTCCTTACTGCGGGGATCTAACATAGCTTTAAGTGACATTTACTATTAAACAAGCTTAAATTGGACAAACTTCCTACAGCGTTTCTTTTGAAGAGGCCACAGAAAGAAGTGAGGTGTGGGAGATCTAGAACTTTCTTTTTTTTTCCCCAGCCTTTGCAGTGACAAGGTGGTGATCTATCCTTTGGGCCTTTTACAGCTTCCCTGTGGCTCAGAATGGCAGGCGTTTCTGCTAAGTGGCGTGTTACCATGGTGGAGCTTGGCCGGGGCGAGTTCCTGTTGTATCTTTAGCTGTAAGAAGTAGAGTGTTCTGTATTTTCTTACCCCTAAAATCCATCAACATTTTCTGAGACAACTGCCAGCACTGGAGGATAATAGAGGTGGATTTGCTTTTGTTGTTGGAGACCTGGTTTAAGATTAGTTATTTTTTAGGTGATGCAAGTAGGTTTCACTTTCATAAAATATCTTAGCAAATAAACATGGACATTTAGCGAAGGTGTTAATATAAATTTGAGGGGCATGACTGTATCACAAGTTATAGGACTTTGCTTTATAAAAAAATGTTTCTCGGATGGGCATGGTGGCTGGCTCACACCTGTAATCCCAGCACTTTGGGAGGCAGAAATTGGAGGATTGCTTGAGGCCAAGAGTTCAAGACAAGCCTGGGCAACATAGCAAGACCCTATCTGTACAAAAGATAGAAATATTAGCCAGGCCTGGTGGCGTGTGCCTGTAGTCCCAGCTACTTGAGAGGCTGAGGCAGGATTACTTGAGCCCAGGAGTCTGAGGTTGCTGTGAGCTATGATGACACCACTGCACTCTAGCCTGGGAGACAGAGCAAGACCCTGCCTCAAAACCAAACAAACACCCCTCCCCCCCAAAAAAAAACCCCCAGAAAAAACAAATTTCAAATAATTAAACCATCTTGGGGGGGGTCTTGAAAGAAACTTTTTAAAAATAATCATACTTAAATACCCTTAATGATGGTGATGTACAGGTTTTTGGACTACCATGGGTTTGTCAGCTCAGAATGCAAGAGGTATTCAAATTTTATGATTTAATAATTTGAAAAAAATTCAGTTACACATTTGAAGTCCTGCCACCCTGGAGATTTATTTGCTTATGAAAAGTCAAACAATGAATTACGGTATTACAGGATAATTTCTACTTTATCAGATTAGTTTTGTCTTTGATTCAATAAGTGAGTTGTAAAAGTTTGCAATACCTAAAAAACTTTGATACTACATTATAAAAAGGTACTTAAAGATAGGTAAGATAGATATTTGTCTTTTTGATGTTTTCTTTAAAACCAAGCCCTCATTTCCCCCTAAATAGCAATGTAAACAAAATCTTCCTTTACATCTGTTATTCAGTTCAAATGTATGTTACAGAAAAGCTCTATTCTGTGCATAAAATAACAAAAAAGGGAATTGTAAATAGAAAAATAAAACATGTAGAGGAGACAGTTATTTGAAATGTGTTTTATATGCCTGCAAATATAACACACACAGCAAGAGTTAATTCTGCTATTCATCGGGCCAAAAGATAAAGTATATACTTTTAACCAAAAGAGAAAAAGTGGTCAAACCACTTGTGATTGTAAAAGCATCAATATTCAAATATTAACTTCATTGTTTTATGCCCAGTCCTGTAAGAGCTAAACCACAAGTTTGATGTTAACTAGTTAACAAGTTGCAAAGGAAATTACTTTTCCTAGGTTCCTCACACGGTGAGATGGTTCAAAGCATGGTGTTATTTTCATAAGCAGGTTTCAAGATTCTACCTCCAGCATATGATCGACTCACTGAGGATGTGAGTGAAGCAAAGGCCTTGATGTGTTGGCGCTGATCTGCCTGAAATGGTTTAAGGCCACGGATATCTGTGTCCATTCATGGAAAATGTGGAAAGAACCCAACTGCATGAAGGTACCAGGCAGATTAAAGGTCACGATCACCTCTTCATCTCAGCTGACAGTGACGGCTTTGCAACTGGATGGGAAATAGGGATGGACGTGCTCTTTGGCAGGAGTTGGAGAAGGATTATTCCCGTGTCTGGGCTATTTGCACATGGTTGTGTGATTTTGACGTAGAGAGGGTTTGTGGCTTTGAGGGGCTCTCAGGGTGTTGTGTTTCACGTTTTTCCCTTCCCCTGCTCACAGGGCAAGACTGCAGATGAAGACCCTCATCTCTCAGGTGTCCCTTAGAAATGACACCCTCTCCCACATGGACGGAAACTTTTTACGCTGTTTTAGCGTTCCCATTTGAGTTCTAGGAAGACTCTCAAAAAAGTCTGAAGCTAATGGAAATCTCTTCTGGTCATAAGTTTTTGCTTATGATCAGAAGTGATCTAGAACACGGAGTGGGAGAGAGATTGGTTACATTGAAAAATATGGTCCGATTTATTGATGAAGAACGAAGACTGTGACTGAGTATTCAAGGAGTGTAGAAAAACAGTACACTCAATGTTGCAAGAAGAAATAGAATAAAAAGACATTTGAGAAAACAGGATTGTGCATTCATCAGAAGCTAAAATGTTAATTGGTATGATGAAACTATATAAATGAAATTAGTGGGATTTAACTATTTTGCAATGGTGTGAATGTACATGTGTACATGTCCACGTCTGTGTGTTGTGCATTTTGAGTGGGTAGCATCTGAGCCTACAAATTAAGGAAAAAAAAAAAAAAAGAGCCACTGGATTTTCTCCCTGGGAAACTTTGTGGATGTGATTGAAGAATTGATTTATTTTCACTTCTCAGCGGTGAGACGCAACTTTTCTTTAAGCGTGATCCAGTTGCTGTTTGCTCTTCTTATAGAGTATTAAGGTTTAATTCCTGATCTTAGCTGTTGGCTAACTGTGCCATTAACCCTGCTGTTCTATAGTGTCAGGCCTCACCAGCAGTCCCTAATAGCCTTTTCCCTAACAGCCCCTTTGATGTCCTGAACCGCCTGTGTGCTGTGTGTGTCCAGCACTCCTGGTTTGAAATGCAGCGACACTTAGTCCTTTATTGGAGGGGATGTATCCTCACCAAGGTGGGGGTGTTTGCCAGTCCAAGGGAGCAGGGGGTGGTCTGAGGGCCCCCACTGATGTGAGCATGTCCATTTGTGGAACACTTAGAACCCAGCCGTGCAAAGGTGCCCGCTGTAGGCACCAAAGGCGACAAAGTGTAGGAACCTAAGACAGAAAAACATAGTTACAAAGGAATTCTTGACCTATGTAAAGAAAAAAGGGAAAGAATCCACATGTTTTGCTCTGTGTCTGAGAGATCGTTACTCTGTGATATTACTATCAGAAAATACAGGAAGCTTGGGTTTAAGCGACCCAAGTAAGAAAAGTGATAATTTCATCTCATCCCTCTTACTAACTTGAATATAAAAGGGAGGCTGGGCGTGGTGGCTCATGCCCATAACCCTAGCACTCTGGGAGGCCGAGGTGGGTGGATCATTTGAGCTCAGGAGTTCAAGACCAGCCTGAGCAAGAGCGAGACCCCGTCTCTACTAAAAATAGAAAGAAATTATATGGACATTAAGAAATATATATAGAAAAATTAGCCGGGCATGGTGGCGCATGCCTGTAGTCCCAGCTACTCGGGAGGCTGAGGCAGGAGGATCGCTTGAGCCAAGGAGTTTGAGGTTGCTGTGAGCTAGGCTGACGCCACAGCACTCTAGCCCGGGTAACAGAGTGAGACTCCGTCTCAAAAAAATAATATATATATGTATCTATATAAAAGGGAGTCAGGTAACTTCATTCTTGGGTGAGAAGGAGCAGTTCTCATGCTTGGGGCTTGGGTGGTGGACAGACCTCTCTGTTCCTTCCTGACATGAGTGGAAGGAGGGCCCCACCATTCAGACATTTCAATGAAAAGAAAAAGCCCGTATCAGTAGAGGTCTCAGAAAGCAGCTTTTGTGATAACTAATTATTGTTTAATAAATTGAGTCGTTATTAATCATTTGAGTAGAATTTGATTGATGTCTTTTAGAATTCTGAATTATTTTTTCTTACTGCTGAATTTTTGTTTTGTTTAAAGTATGCCAAAGGAAAGAGCATATCCCCTGATGTTTGGCCAAGAAAGCCCCCAAACACTTTCATTACATTATTTTTCTTTATTAAATGTGAGAATTGGTCAAGTTCATTAACGTTCTCCTTTTGGCTTCTGTATTTGTATGTTAAGAAAAGTCTCTTCCACTCTGATATATGTGTGTCTATGTGTATACATGTATTGCACATACACATATGTGCATTTATAGTATAAATACATCTATCGTCTACCTTTTCATTTAGATCTTTGATCTTATATTTATTCTAAGGAATATTCTATTTCCCACCTCAATCAATTATGCTTAGCAGCAGTGTCTAATATAGCTCAGCAAAGAAACTGTATAAGGAGTATATGATCTGCCGAAGTTTATTAGATAATGACATGGACAAAACACTGGGCGGATGCAGAAAGGATAAGAAGGGGGACAGGAAAATCAGTTAGGGCTGTAGTAATAATGGCAGAGGAGAATTGGGATGTGAGCGCTGTGGGACAGAGGGACCAGGTGTGTGGATCGGGGGATGACCAGATGGTGGCGCCATTTGCAGAGAGAGCAAACACTAGCAAAGGAGTTACTTTTGGGGGGGAAGATAATGAGTTTGAGGGATTTGAGTTATGTGTGCTTAAAAGGAACTTGGAAACGGGTTGAGCAAGGAAAAGATCCTTTGGGCAGGCTCGGCAGTAGCAGTGGTGGGTGGAAGTTGACAGCAAGTGAAGGATTTGGACAGGCAGGTGTCCACTGAGACCCTCAGTGCATGGAGAGGGCAGAAGTGAGGCAGGTATAGCTAAGGCTGAGCTCTGAGCCTCGCCCTGCCTGTAGTTCTACCATCACTCCCCATTATCCATCTGCTTTTGATCTTCCTCTCAACTAAGATGTCAAAGGTAAAAACACTTTAGGATTAAAGTAACTGTTTTCCAGAAATTGCTTCTTGTCTTGGAGCTGGAAGTTGTAATAATTAGCAGAGGCGAAGCCCTAAGCACTGCACCGTGTGCCGGCGCGCCTGCAGTTCCCAGGTTCGCCACCGGGTGGCAGGCGCCGCTCACGGAAACACCCGGACCAACGCGCCAGTGTCAGTCTCTTGCTGACATTGTTCTCAGGAGGAGGAACTGTAACAAGGAAATAAAATATAAAAAGATATTCTATAAAAAGATCTAAAAAGCTATATATAAAATAGAATATAAAAAGAAGGAAATAGAAGCCAAGATTAGCTTCTATGCAGAAATGAGAAGCTAGAAACTTAAAAAAATTTACCCTTTTATTGAATAATCACTTTGAGCATTTACCGTTGGATGTGTCTTACCCAGGCTTCGTGCCTTTTTATTGCCTGCTCCTCCAAGGCACTTGGTTGGAGACAGCAATGAATACAGATTGATTTAGGCAACCAGGTGCCAGATAACCACAGTCATCAAAATTTGTTCCTTAACTGGACAAGTTGCTTTCTTTCCCAAGGCCCCCATATCCAACATCCACTTAGTCTGGAGTGAGATGAGGGGCAGGTGGAAGACAGGGAATGTTCTAGACTCAGGAGTCAGACTGTCAATCTTAGGCCGGGAGCAGCAGTGATCTGGGAAGCTGATACACGGGCCTTGAGTCTCACTCAGCTGCTTCATTATAAAATGAGATCATTAGTGATTACTTAGGTTGCTCCAGTGTGTGAGGATTAAAGGTTGAATGCTTGACTCCCAGTAAGTGCAAGTTGTGATGAAGGTGATAATGATGATGGTTCTGAAATAGAAGAGGAAGCAGAAGAAACAGGGGACCCCAAGCCAACATTCTGGAAGGCCAGTCTTTTTGGCTGTTGCTGGGAACACCAAGTGTTTTTCTCTGCTTAGAAAAAATTCTAGAAGTTGTACCAGCATAGAAAACAGCATGGGCCAAAGCTGTGATGTTGTGACCCAGGGCAGAACAACAGGGTTTTGGTTTTGGTTAACATTTCAGGATTATTTCAATGACAAGTACTGGGGAATTGAAGAAGCCCTATGACGGAAGACTAGAATAATATTTTTCCCCTTATGCCCAACTGTTCTGAAAATGAGAAACAAAACTTGTCATATATATGTATATTAAATATTTCTATTTAGGAAATTATTAGATATCTAACTGCAGAGAGTCAGAGAAATGTGAGTTGACAATCTATGGATTGCATTAATACAAGACAAGATCTTATTCTTCAAAGTTGCCTTGACTATTTTTGGTCCTTTTATTTCCATGTTAATTTTAGAATCAGCTTGTCAATTTCCACAACAGATCAGCCTCAGTTTTGATTGAGAGAACGTTAAATCTTTATACAAATGTGTTAGAAAGGCCATATTTTCAATTAAGTATCGTGAGTTAAATTGTGTCCCCTCAAAAGATGTGTGGAAGTTCTAACCCCCATAGCTATAAACATGACCCTATTTGAAATAGTAACTTTGCAGATTTCATTATGTTAAAATCATGTCATACTGAATCAGGGTGGTCCCTAAGTCCAATAACAGTTGTCCTTGTACAGACAATTGGTTTTCAGCCTTCTTTCTTTTTGGATATATTCATTTAAGACTATAAATTCCAAGATTTAGCTGCTTGGCACAATTTTCGTTAGGCTGACACTTTTGCTTTCATTTAGCTGAAAGTATTTTCTAGTTTTGTCATTTCTTCTTTGACCCATGTGCAATTTTGAAATGTATTATTTAATTTGAAAAATGTGGGTGATTTTTAGTTGTAGTTCTGTTATTGAGTCCTGGTTTAATTTCACTATGATCATATTCTGACTGATTTTGATCCTTTGAAATTTTGCGAGACTTGCTCTAACACCCAGCATAGGGTTAAATTTTGGTAAATATTGCACGTGTCTTCTGCAATTGCTAGGGTCAGTGGTCTGTATAAGTAGATCAATTTAATTATTTGTGTCCAAACTTTTTCTGTCTTTAGTTATTTTTTGTCTGCTTGTACTAGCAACTATTCAGAAAGATATGTTAAACTCGTTCAGTACGATTGTGAATTTGCCTGTTTCTCCTTTTAGTTCTGCCAATGTTTATTGACGTAGGTTACATTGTTATTTAAAATTGTTATATCTTCCTGTTAAAATGGGCTTTTTGTCATTATGAAATATCTTCTCCACCTGTAATAATGCTTATTACCACAAAGTCTACTTTGTGTGATATTAGTATAGGTAAAACTGTTTAATGAAATGCTAATGTAAGTACTCGTTAGAGAAATTTTCCCAGATGTACTTAAGGTCCAGACTCAGGTGATTTTAAAATGAAGAGATTATCTGAGTGAGCCTCACCTCATCACACAAGCCCTTTAAATCTGGGTCTAAAGGTTAGAGACAGAGGAAGACAAAGATTTGGAACTTGAAGAGGATTTGATGTGTGGGAATTTCTCTGATGCTGACTTGAAGATTGAAGGGACCACGTGGCAAGGAACGCAGGTAGCCTCTAGGAGCTGAATGATCTATGTGCTCTATGATTAGCAGACTTCCTCCTCTTAACTTAAAACGTTCCTTTTTACTGACGCATAGCTTTTAGACAAAGCTTTATTCCTTTAACCAATTACAAATTAAAGAATCTCTGAATCCACCTATAACCTGTAAGCCTCCCATCCCTTTGAGATGTCCCACCTTTTCAGAACATACCCATGTATTGATTTATAATTTTGCCTGTAATTGTTGACTCCTTAAAATGTATAAAACCAAACTGTAACCGGACTGCTTGGACACAGTTTCTCAGGACATTTTGAGACTGTTTTCCCAGGCTATACTTAGTCATATTTGATATGATTTCCCAGACTGTAGTCACTCATATTTGATATGATTTAAAAAATAAATCTTTAAATTCTTTTACAGAGTTTGTTTTTTTCCATTAACAGTGAGAATTTTGGGGGGATACAATTCAGTCCATCAGAGAAGATGACCCTGAACTCTGAATTAGAATTTCAGCCCAGTCCAATAGCTTGATTTCAGCCCAGTGAGACTGAGCAGAGAATCCAGCCTCGCCAGGCCTGGACTTACAGCCCTCAGGAATCCTGAGATAATAAACTTGTGTTGTTTGGAGCTGCTAAGTTTGAAAACTAAGACTTAGAAATTCTAGGCTAATCTCATTTTATTCATGAAAAAAATCATGCCCAGAAGAAGCACAAATAGTAAAGCCATTTGTTGAAGTTCACTCTTTCAGAATTGAAGGGAGACAAGTACTCTAGCAACATTATTTTCACTATAGACCTCTTTCCATTTTATAATAATCCTTCTTGGCCTCCTGCTGATACAGCGAATATAGATTTTAATTTTAAAAAACAGCCTCTTGGCCTCAAAATTCCAGGAATTCCTCTGCTTTCCAAACTATGCACAGGTCACTAGGAAAGCGGGATTACAGTTCCACTTTTAAAGGCCTTTGAGACACAGTTAACTTCTACCATTTCACTCTGCAGATTTAGCTCCCAACTTCTAGAAAGTTCTTCCTTCTGGTTCACTTATATACAGGGTTTATGTAAGTATGGTCCACAGACCTCTATTTGAGTTACCTGTGGTATTTGCTAAAAAGTGCTAGTTCTTGGGCCCCACCCTGAGAGATCGCTGCAGTAGGTGACACACGCACTCAAGTTGCAGAAGCACCATTACATACTTCACGCTGCCGCGTGTGCCCTTTCCTACTTGTTGGCTCCTCAGAGGAGATCGGAAACATCTGTTCATCATTCTCCGCATAATAGGCCATAGCATAATTTTGATTACCTCATTCCCACAAGACTCCAGTGAGATGGGTTTATCTTACCGCTGGAAAGCGTCCAGTGTTAGGAGCCTTATGTTCTTACTTCAGCACTTTGCCCGGTTTTCCGGGGGCATCATTTTATCTTTGCCTTTGTTCTGCTTGCTCCAGCCAAACTCGTTATCACCGAAGAAGCAAGGTTATTTGCAAACACCTGCATGACCCCAATAATGAAGACTCTTCTGTTGACCATTGAGGGTTTATATATAAAGATTCTGATGGTTTTGGTTTTTTTTTTTGAGTGCTGTTGACTTCAAGAGATTTGTGTTTCAGACCATGGTCAAGATTTTGGACTTTGGCCCTTTCTTTGATGGGGGAAATTCCTATACACCTTGTTAAAAGTAAAAGTTGCCGCAATGTTCCCTTGTCAGCATTCAGGAGGCTGCTTCTCGGTCCCTGGCTTGAATGACGGGAGTCTCTGCTCACCTTTCCTTATTTGTTTACCTGTCATCTAGGTGTGATCGCTCTTAACATTTATATATCCTTTTGTCAAGGTGCTCGCTGTCTATCTGGGTGTGTGGTCATTCAGAGTTCACTGGTCAGTTGTATAGATTATGCAAAAATGTTATGATTCTTGGGATCTGAATGCCATAGTGTGCTTGGGTCTAGCGGCGACCTTCCTTTGAGCAGGTGGGTTATTCTACTATGGGCTGTTCTTTTCATAGTGATGTACACATTTGCAATGGAAAAGCCCTTACAGAACAGCTTTTAATACTAAACGGGAAGGTGGAGACACTCTGGAGGAAATTAAACAGTATCTACGCTGCAAGCCAGCATTATGGGGCACAGCACAGTTAGTTCATTTCTGTTTATTGATACATATCAAGGTGGATATTCTGGACTGGCCCAAAATACGATCAGTTCTCCTTTTAACCCTTGGCACCGTCGTCCCAGCCTCTGTTTACATGGCTGGCCTTTAGAGATTAGAGGGTTTAAAGAATTAGGTGGATCCAAGTGTTGGGCTAATTCTATTAGTGATGCTTTGCAACCTCAGGAAATAAAAAATATATCCCAGGCTCTCCACTGCTCAGTGCTGCAAACTCGCTGCAGCCTGAAGCTCTGCCAACTCATGCTTTTGATGCTCCAGGCAGTCCGAAGAGCTTTCACCACAAAGACTGGCCAGTTTGGCTAGGGTCCTGGCCATGGAGTGTAACAATGGGGAGACTCAAATCACAACTTGGTAAGGGGGGAAAAAAAAAACCAAACAAAAACAGTGGGGATGGGGCAGCCTACTCCTGAAAATATACACTTGTTGGACCCGTGTTCCTCTATCTACCATTTTTCAGGAGGAGTCAAACAATCAGATTTTATTGTGAGAGCTATTCATTTTCACGGTTTGCAACTAACTCAATTTTTAGAATTATATGGCAATCAAAATACATCTGTGGGTATTAGACTTTGAGGCCACCAGTGTGGAATCCAGATACCCTGGTTCTTCACAAAGCTCACACTGTATCAGTGGTTTTTCCTGCTTTCATGCTTTACACAACACAGAACCACATGTGTGGGTTTTTCTCCCACACCGACCAATTGTCTGGTATCAACTGGGCGTCTTACAATTTAATTCACATCTGACACCATCTGCTGGGAGTTACAGCCAGATGCCACAGGTTAAGGGCTCAGTCCCACAAGGCTGCCCTCAAGGTTAGATGCACTTTTGATAGGCAAGTCAGGGAACAATGCTGGTTAACTTTCAGCTATAGCCATACTTCTATGGAAATCAGACTTGATCACTTCCTGTCTTATGGCCTTACATTACTTTCATAGAGGTGGTTTCATTGGTAATACTTGCTTTAAAAGTTTTCTGGGTTAGAATTATTGTGGCTAATCTCTCTGGCAGTAATCAGTTAGCAGTTACAATAAAGAAAGGATTCTATTCATAACAGCAATGAAGAAGAGAAAATGTCTATGAATAACACTAGAATGAATCTCTGTGGAGAAAATTACCAAATTCAACTGAGAGATATAAAAGAATTTGAATAATATAGATACCTAAAATGTTCCCGAAGAGAAGCATGATTAATGTGAAAATGTCAATTCTTCCTATATTAACACTTATGATTTTAATGTAATTACAATAAAAATTCCAATGAATTTTTTTTCTTTTAGAAATTGCCAAAATCTTTTTTAGCATTACTTAGACTTGACAGGCATAATATAACAAATAAAATGCTTAAAAGAATATAATGAGGCAAAAACAACCTTACTGGATTCCATTTAAAATATATATTATTATTTACTATGAAGCTAAAGCAATTAAATCTGTACAGTACTGGTAGATAAGTGGATAAATAGATAATTCAGAGGAATAATTTGACATAAACAAGATTTAATACCCAATAAAGGAGGCAACACAATAATGAAGGATAAGAATATTTAATGATTATTTCTAAAATAATTAGGAAACAGTCAAGTTTAGAGTTCTTTTCTCTTACTAAACGACCACTTATTTTCTGATGGATTAAAAGACTAAGTGTTAAAACCAAAATGACATAAATGTATATGAACATTTACCTGATCGAGATAGGAAAGGATTTGTTAGCCTAAAGGCAATGAAAGAGGACTGATAGAGTTGACTAACCTAAAAATAATTTGAAAACTTTTCCACTCGAAAATTTGAAACAAAATACCAAGTTAAAAAAAACATGTAACACAGTGGGAAAGTATTTTTTAAACAGATACTTAAATTCATATTATGTTTACTATATAAATGAATCATATAAATCGATAAAAAATATGTTAAGACCCAAATTTAGTAAAAGAGGTTGCAGTGAGCTGTGATGATGCCACTGCACTCTAGCCTGGGTGGGAGGGAGAGACCCTGTCTCCAAAAAAAATTTTAGTAGAACAGGAAAAGTTGTGAGCAATTCAGAGAATTTGCTAAGAAAGATTAAAAATTTTTACTCTCAGAAATAATCGGATGGATATGAAACAATGAGATATTGTTTTAAGTATGCAGTTATCAAACAGCAAATGTCTAATGCTCGAGAACACTCGCTTAAAGTTTAATTTGTAATTACCTGCTTATATTACATTTTAATTGTATATATTGAAAGCCCCCCAACTGTTAATATTGTCTGTTTTGGCACTTCCAGTTCTCAGAATCTATCCTAAGAAAATGATCTAAAAATGTAGATTTGCACAAAATATATTAGTTACGACATCATTTGTAACCATGAAAAATAAAGACAATGTAAATTTCCACTGAATGGGAAATGATTGAGGTAAATTGTGTTAGCTCCATACAGTGAGAAGCCATCTAAAATGATGCTTATATAAAGAATTTTTATTGCTTGTGCTACAGTGACAAGTGAAATTAAAATTAACATTGAAATATTCTGTATGTCAGAATTAATATAAACATTTAAACTATATTCTGTTTATCTCCAAGGTGCTCAGGGACAGCAGAGCTCAGGTTACACCACGTGAGGAACTTGCTACTGTTCTTCTTACACTGGTCACTCCTTCCCTTAGATCTGGCCACCTCCTTCCTTCCCCGCATCCATACCCCACACATCAATTCTTCCAGCACATGTCTCAGAAAACCTGCTTTTGTGATTGGTGGTGTTTCTGTTTTTAAACCAAAGTCCCTTAAATCCAGCATGGGATCATAAAAACCCAGACTTCCAGAATAGAAAGCCCTAGGTGTATCTCCACAAGACAGATACCTAATGAATCTACAGCTAAGAAAACAAAATACAGTCAATTTCTCCATCAGGTACTCATGGTATATACAGACAAAAGAATTTTTAAAGATCAAATTATAACCCAATAATCTGCTAAAGTTTGGTGCATTGGGGTCTAGGTTTTGACTGTGTTAAGAGATACTAATTAGACAACCAAGTAGAGATGTGGAGTAGACAGTTGTATATATACATCTTGTGGCTAGGACTTCAGAAATAAATGTGTGAGCCACCAGCATAGAGATGATATTTAAAGCCATAAAGTGACAGAGCCCCCGGGGAGTGGGTATAATGGAGAAGATATATATACATGCAGGTACTAGGTAGAGCATGCATCCCAAGAACCTTTTAGGAATTCAAGCTTGATATATGATGGGATTAGTGTAATGTCCCAAAGCAGGAAAAAATTGCAGCAAGAATTACAGAAAAGTTTACAGGCTTCAGTACTCTCCCCTTCATGGCTACCGTAGAAAAAGCAGTGAGAACTCATGGGATTAGTTACCATGGAGACTTCAATATTCTAGGAATGATCATGAATCATAAGTCATCTGTAGGATCTCATTGTGACCTAGAAGCCCATGTAAGGAAGGGATGAGCCAGCAACCAAGGCTGACTTTTCCCCTAGGACTTTGAGTAGAGAACCTTTCTCTCCTCAAGGGAAGGAGCCAGATGACTTCTTAGAGAACCATCGAATTCAAAATAATTTTCAACTTTCCTTTGTTTATCATTGTCTGAATCTGATGTCCAGGACATTTTCCAAAGAAAAAGGTTAATAGGTGATCAAGATTGGCAGGATGAGGGGAGAATGAGAGGGAGGAGTTGACTGCATGGGATGGAAGAGGAACACACAGGTACGTGAACAGCTGGGAGAAGAACTGTCTAGAAGAAAAGGTAACTTTGGGAGAAGGATGATTAAAAAGATAAGGAGAGGAGTGCTGTTAAATAATGGATTGAAGATACTCATTTATCATTTTACCCTTCCCAATTCCTACTAAATTGATAGTAAAATGAGTAAAATCATAACCTTTTATTTATTTATATGTTTTTCCCAGCCTCCAGGTCTGTGAGAAAGGTTTTAGAGAATGGGAGAAGAGGCAACAATGGATGCCAATCAACACATTTTTGGAAGATTGAAAGCGGAACAGAGGAAGATGGAAATCAAGTGCTGCTGATGAGAATTTAGACCTGTTCAGAGTTTGGCAACAGGTTCCATGGAGGAGAAGATTAAGTCATGGGGCTAAAACAAGGGTGTTACCTGAAAGTTCCTTTGTTATAACTTTCTGACCTCATCCTCCCTTACTTGGGAAGACAGACCACCACCATTGACCCCCTCAGGGGTCTCGGGGCTATTCTCTAAGCTCCGTAGAGTTTCAAATGGAGAGGGTCTGGATTAAAGGACAAAGATTATCTGATGCATTTAGCCATGTAGAAAACAGAGGATTTGCAAATATGTGGGAAGACAGAATTTCTGATTAGAAAAGAAAAAGAGGCATTAATAATTTCACAAAACCCCAGAAAACTGCACCAGAGATGTAATCATAATACTTTTCTTGGTGCCGTCCTGATGATGGAAACAGTAAATCATGATTTAAGGTATGGCTGTGCTAGAACTATCCTGGGAGGATGGTGGAAGAGAAGAGGTGAGAGGGGAGGAGCAGAGATGGCTGTTTCCATGATAAGCTTTAGGATTATTTGATTTCTTAAATCCTGTTCCTGTATTGTTTTGATAACAATAAAATTAGAAATAACAACATAAGAACTAGGGCTTAAAAGTATACAGAGAAGAAAAATTATATATTAAGTTTCTCTGGACGACTCCCACACCCATCTCAGTTTCCGTAGCATCTATGTACATGCTTAGCATGGCAGCCATTTTTGGAATCTACCACACCAAGTCTTGAGGAACTTCAAGATTTAAGGGTAGGCAGAAAAGAATGAGCCTATCAAGGAGAGAAGTGACCAGAAATGCAAGACCAAACTAGGAGAGTGTTTGACATAAAAAAGGGGGCAATTGTCAACAGTCAAATAAGCAGCTTTCTCTAAGTCTTGGCTTTTCCATGAAGATACTTTCCCCAGAGCTTCCCATGTACTGCTCAGCCCCTTCCACCCCAGCGTCAGGAAGGTGTCACACCATGTGCTGTCATGGCAGCTTGTGCCTATGTCTTCTACAGCTCTTACCACACTGTGCCTCAGTCTTTCTCTCTCTGCTGCCCCTGTAATTCTAAGCTTCTTCTGGGAAGGGGCTGTATCTCACATCTATTCATAGCTAAGTTTGATACTTCTGTATATTAAATTTTGCATTCTGCTTTTTAACTTTTTATGATTAAAAAAGTAACACAGCTTTTATTCTGAAATTGAAATATTATAGAAATATAGGCTATAGAAGGTCAAAGTCCCTTTATCATCCTGTATGTAACTGTTTTAAAAGTTTACTTTTTTCAGTTACTGTTAGACATAATGCTCGTGTTACTATTTCTTTGTAAACACTTTTAGTGGTTATGTACATATGATTATTTGTAATACCTAAAGTTCATTGTTATTAGAAATTTAGGTTACAGCCATTTATTACCATTGTAAATGAAGCTGGATGGATATTTTATGGTTGAAGATTTATTCTTATTTCTGGTTCTTTAGATTCCTAGAAATAAAATTATCTGGTCAAAATGTATCCTTTTAAATCTTTTAATTGATACTACCACATTGCTTGCTGGATAGATGAAACCAATTTTTATACTCATGAGCAACAGAGAACTTTTATCTTGAAATACTGAATATTCTAAATAATATATCTAATGAATTTGACAAGTGAAATCATATCTTGTTATTTGTATTTCTCTATTAGAGAGGCTGTGTGGTTTGATATCTTTATTTTTTTATTCTGTTGTATAATTTTTTTTCTGCATATCTTTAGCACAATTTCAAACTTTATTAGTACATGTAAACTCTGTCACAGTGTGAAAAATTTCCTCCTAGTTCATCATTTTGCATTTTTATCTTTTGCATACCATTTTTGATTTTTAATAAATCAACTTTATTGACATATGTTATAAACCACAAAATGGAAGTATAACTCATTATAGTACAATGTAGCTATTTTGTGTCTCATGATTTTTGACAAATCTATCTACCTGTGTAACTTCCCAAATAACTAACATATGGACCATTCCATCTCTCTTAATAAGCTCTCTGGAGTCCCTTTGCTGTCGGTACTCCTCCCCCACCAGCTCTAGGCAACCCTCGACCTGATTTCTGTCACTGGATTGTTAGTCTTTTGTAAACTTTCATATAAATGGAATTTTATGATATATATTTTTACGTGGCTTTTAATTTGGGGCTTAGTTTCCTTTTTCTAGCCTGTTAAGATAAAAGCTTAGGTAACAGATTTTTGACCTTTTTTTAAAAAAAAAAATCTCATAAACATTTTGATACTGTAAGTTTCCTTTTCAATACTGCTTTACCTGCATCCCACAAATTTCGACATATTGTGTCTTTATTATTCAACGTATTTTCTGATTATTTTTCTTCGTGATTTCTTCTTTGACTTATGGATTAGTAGTAGCATTTTTAAATATTTTGGTTTTTTCTAGATTTGTTTTGGATTTATAATGTGATCAAAAAGCACAATTTGAAAGATTTCAATCTTTTGAATTCATGGGGCTTATTTTGTGGCCCAACACTTGGTTTATCTTGGATGTTCTATGTGCCCCTGAAAAGAACGCATATGTTGCAGTTGTTGGGTGTAGTGTTCTGTAGATGTCAAATGGGTTATAGTGGTTGATAGTAAAAATACAACAGATTTGAAAACCACTGACATTTTTTACCATCATTTTATTAATTACTGGGATAGGTGTGTTAAAATATCTGATACTGTTTTGGATTGTTTATTTCTCCCATTTTTTGATTTTCCTTTATGTATATCAAAGTTCTTTTAATAGGTACATATACCTTTACAATAGGTGCATATTGTTGTATCTTGATTTATTCACCCTTTACTCATTAAAATTTTTTGAACCTAATACTCCTTGTCTTGAAATATATTTTATCTGTAATTAATATAGCCATTTAGGATTTCTTTTGATTAGTGTTTATATGGTATTCTATCATTTTACTTTCAACCTGTTTATGCCTTTAAAGTGAATTTCTTGTAGACTGTATATATTTGGGTCTTTTTTTTCCAAAGCTAATCTGACAATCTCTGCCTTTAGGAAGATCTAGTCCATTTAAATTTAATGTAATTATTGATGTAGTTATATTTAGTTCTACAATTTTGGTATTTTTTTGTCTCATCTGTTTTATGTCCTACTTTATGTTAATCAGGTATTATTTTAATGCCTCCATTAGCCTTTTGGGATATATATGTATGTGTGTGTGTGTGTGTGTGTGTGTGTACAAATCATTAGCTATTTCTCATAACTAGGAGAGTCATACCTCAGGCCATCTTTCCTTGCCCATAAAAGGGGGCAACAGCATGTTCTTGGAAGTTCTGATTTATTCTCATATAATCCCAGAGCTATCTGTCAACCAGGAAATAATATTTTCTTTCTCAATAAACTTAATATAGGGACCTCATTATGAGGTCATAATGGTACGTTGATGGCAACATGGCATTGCAGTATGAGTGTCCACCCAGAAATACAAAGCAGACTCACATATTTTGTGCTTTAACATCTGTTTGAACTCAATCCCATATATACTTCTTCTACTGATCTGTAGAGTCCTGCTGGATGCTGTAGTCTTTATGGCTTAGGGACCAACTAATACCCAATCTGGAATAGGTGGTTCCAGTTGCACGTTCATTTGGTGTCCCAAGGTCAAGCACCAACTCTCCACAAGATCCAGCAACCACCCGAAAGTTTTAGTCAAAGGAATAACCACTTACTAAAATCCTATAGGATTTTGCTGTTAATATGTGACTGGGATTTGCTAAAATCTTCATATAGCATCATGATTAACCAGGCCCATGTGACAACTATTGAATTTTCTGGGTCATAAAGTTCAGATGGCATGTTTGCTTGCTCCACAATGGACAGCTGGAGAACCTTCTCTTGCTGTGAGCCCACTCATGGTTGACAGCCTTTTGCGTCACTCAATAAACAGACCAGCATAGCCCACCCAAATATAGCATACGCTTTCCTTAAAATTTAAGTGGGCCACAAAATATTGATCAATGCTGTATGGTGAGAACGGTCTCCAGTTTTATAATCACTTTTTCAATGTTGCTTCATGTGAAGGTCAAATGAGAACCAAAAAGCTGTCTCAAGATGGGAGCCGTGGGGCTGTCAGACATGCTCATTGCTTAAGGACTCATTTCAGTTCCCATCTATAAGGTATGAAATGCGAATCTGTACGTCAATAAATTTTTAAATTTGAGAATTTCAAGAGTACTGTTTTGGAGGTAGAATATTAATTCAGTTATTTCCTTAATTATTTGTTAATCTAAGTTGGTACTTTCTTAGTGGAATCCCAAGATCATTCAAGAATAAAAGAGAATGAAGTATTCTCAAACATAGGTGTCAAAAGGAAAACTAGTTTCCTGGTAGAAAATTAACCATCATTTCTCCCAGGATCTGGTACATCTATGTTAAGCGTTATTTGTCTTTCATTTCCTACTTAGACCAGAGGACATTTTCTGTTCTTTACTTTTACGTCTGATCTCAGTTCTCAGAAGAGACAGACTTGTTTTACATGGTTTATTTTTTCCCCCACTTTTTAAGGAGAAAAGGCATACAGGTTTGATCATAGTTTTACATGGCACGGGAGACTTCAGAATGAAGACCCAAAAGATATAGAGAAAACTGTGCATTTTTATGCTTAGGTTCAACCAAGTATGGATGGCCGTGTAGGACTGCGTTTTGACAAAAAGAGTCCAATCTAATGTTAATATTAACAGACAGAGAGAAACCTAGCAAGGCCTCTTTGTTTAGGTTCTTCTTGGCGTCTCTATTTTCACACACTTTTAAAGAGAATAACATGAAATATCAGTGCAATAAATGAAACATGTCTTCAGTGCTCTCAAATGCATCTTCCTTTGTGCCTGGCACCTTCCCTTCCTTTCTCTTCCCCTCTTGTTTCAAGAAGTACAGTTTATTATGGGATACCCCTGCCAGCAGTATGGAGCCATTTTGATGGTAGAGTTCAAAGTTTTGTCCTCTTACAGGAGCAGCACTGTAACCACGTGCTACTAGAACTGACGTGATTTAGAAGGTGATACTCTCTTCTTTCCTCCTGTTGGCCTAGTCCAACGTGCGAATCTCTAGATTTCCAGGTTGCAGTTTCTTAAATGAGATCAAATGGGTAACCTGTTCTGAGCACCTCTGCTTTTTCATTTGAAGATACAGTATTATGAAAAAAAAACTTCCAAAGAAGTAAGTGCATTGAGATTTTTCATTCACCATGCTGCCTTAAGCAAACTTCAGTGATCAGCAAACTTTTTCTCTAAAGGGCCATATAATAAATATTTTAGGTGTTATGTGTCATACAGTCTGAAACTACTCAACTCTGCTGGCGGCCATAGACTACATGTAAACGAATGGGTGTGGCTGAGTTCCAATAAAACTTTATTTACAACAACAGGTGGCAGACACATTACACCACAGGCTGTAGTTTGCCAACTCCTAACCTATGCACAAGATTACCTATTCGCTTAGGTTGTTCTAGTTTCATCTCTCCCATATGCTCCAGTTCCCCTAAAATGCAACACTATTAAAAAAAGAAATGAGTGTTCCACAGTGTAGGGATGTAACAAAATACAACTTTAGGCCTCTTGGGAAGTTTTTCTCCTGCTACTGAGTCTAAATTTTAACTTTCACATTATTAAAAGTTATTTCTAGGGCTGCGTTTCTAGTCCCTGAATGTGACTTCTGGAACTGGAGACAAGACATTCTCCAGGGAGGACAAATGCTCCCAAATGGTACTCACCATCTGGTCAAACCGAGTGGGAGTCAATTGTCTTTGAGAACAAGGTGTGAACACCTGTGTTTCCTTGCAGATGGAGGATTTACCGTTGCAGGTATAAGGAGGTGTATTTGCCCACAGCTATGGAAATTAAGGCTATTTTTAGAGCTTGAGCAAACACATCCTCAGGTTGGGCTATGGTTGGTTGATTTATGACTCAAGAATGCTGAATTCCCACATTGGAATCTGACCAACGGTTATATTGTTCAGTACACTGCCTGCTGCTTCCTACACAGATAATTACCAAACGCTAATTTACAGATGCCAGTGGGAATGGAAATGGAGTCAAGGGCTGCCCACAGAGCTAGGAATTGCATTTTATCAGGAGTCATGGAGTAGCATGTTTGTTCTTAGGAAAAAAAGAAAACGTCCAGACAAATGACTAGTTAGGAAATGTGTCAGCAAAATGAGTCATCCAAAGGACAATACAGTATTTAAAACATTACTTTAGAGTTAGACAACCTGGGTTAAATTCTTATTGCCTCACTTAATAGGTGGGAATTTGAGTTAGTTATTTAACCTAAGTCTCAATTCCTCACCTGCAACATGAACACAATAGTAGAAACCTATCTCAAAATTATGATGAAAATCAAAAAATGTAGGGCGTTTTTCTCTGTCTGGAACATTGTAAGTGATCAATAAAGCTGGATTATTATATTCTAATTCATGCCTTCAATCTGGTGTTTATCATAAATTTTGTTCTATAGTCAACAAATATGAATGAACACTTTACCTTTCTCATTTGCTCAAGGCGTTTGAAACTTTTGAGAGTATTTGATTACCTTAGGGAAAACTGAAGTCCATGAATTTAAGTGAATTACCCAGGGTTAGAGATTGACAGGACCAGAATTAAAACCCACCCAGATGATCCTCTTAGAGTTTCCCAGATATGAGCTCCTCTAGGAAGCTTCCCTGATCCTCTTTGGTTCGGTTTAGTCCTCACGTTACTTCACCAATCTTACCACCAAAAGTTGACACTATAAACAGAATGACTTTGGCAAATTATGTCCTCCTGAGTTCAATTTTTTTACTTAGTGAAAGAATACGTTGGTATATGGAGACATAATACTTATGGTTTCTTCCAATTCTGGAATTCAAAACCTAAAGGCTTTGTAGAGAAACTCATCCCTTTGGTGAACAACCAGAGTCATGGAGGTAGGCTGGCCATGGTTGACCAATGCCATCATTTTCATGAGGACCTTAGTAATCAGAACTAAAGATGGACTCAGGATTGCAACTATTACCAGGACTGGGCTTCTGGCACTTGCAAAATGTCCTTGCTATTTGTACTTGGTGGCCAGCATGGACTATTGGAATTTGCATTATGTTGTCACAAAAGAAGGACCAGGGATTTTAGAATTTGAGGAAAAAAGGTATATAACGAATCAGCTATGCAAATAGCAAAGTATGTAAATAAGTGCTTTTGTTCCCCATTGAACTTGGACAAATTTATTTTTATCTTAGAACTTACTGGTTATGTAAGTTCTTAAATTAATAAAAATGATATTATTTAGAATTTAGTTAAACATAAGCACACAAAATTTACTTATTTTGCCAGTTACATTTCTCAGTGTTCAGGACATGTAAATTGAGCTACTCCATGCTTTAAGAGGAATTTATTAGTAGTAATGGTGCTGAAGAAGGTTACCTAGTTCCCTAAATTCTGGTATGATACTCAAACCCCTAAATTAAGATAATTTTGAAGAATAGCACGAGGAAAACAATACAAATATCTAACAAGACTCTTAGTACAGACCTATTTAGAGTTGTTAATTAGAGCTAAATATTGTTAGGTTTAAACTATAACTGAATGATTTTATATATAAGTAGTTTATACTCAGAACATCTTTAATACACATATACTTCAAAAATCAGATTTGCAGAGATTTATATCTTTCTCTTTAAAAAAGATGGGTAATTCTCTTTAATGTAAAATGCATTTGTCTACAAAAGCAGGTATATGAGTAAGCTGAATGAGGCAGTCAGTACCCAGATTGTCATGTTCTCTATTGGAGCCCATCACATTTACACAGTATAGTGTTGTGGTTAAGAAAGCAAGCTCTGGAGTCAGAGTTGCATTTAACTTTGTTTTTTGCTCCTTACTCTGTGACTTTCAGTGAAGTACATGATCTACACGAAGCCCTCAGTGTCCTCATTCTGAAATGTAGACAGTGACTGTAACTATTTCATAGGTGGTGTTGAAAGAATTGCGACAGTAACTTACTAAGCACAGTGTACCAGGCATTTAGTGCCCTTCTTACTGGCTGCTCAACTTCTGGAGGAACATCGGCAGCTCTCTTTATAGCAGCCTTCCTGGCGAGAGGACGGAGGGGCTTTGGCACATTTCTGTCCACCCTGTTGTCTTTGACACTCAGGAGCCAGGTGAGTGGGTGATTGTCATAAGCGCATGTGTGGAAAACTCTTTAAATGCACCCATCTGAGCTTTTCAAGGTTGTGTCTTGAAATGAGATGCTTTTTATCTGGGGGTAGAATTTACGTCTTGGCTTCAGTGGATATTTCAAACCATCTGCTTTGGCCCACCTCTTTTCAATTTCTCTGAATCTCTGACTAATCTCAGTAGAGAGATGTTAGAAAATTATATCCGATGAAAAAATTCTTGGAATTTTAGCTACAGAGTTCCTTGTAGAGTTTCAACTTTTGGGAGTCAAAACTATTACCAATGTGAACCACTAGAGTTAGAAGTAATATATATTTTTATCTATTTATTTAAAGAAAGATCCGTTCCGTAACTTTTCTACATCAGATATTTGAGTTCAGTAATTATGTAATTTTTTAGCTCAATTAACTAACCTACACACTGTGATGGAGGTAAGTTACTCTTTATTTTTATAGATAAAACTTGAAGTAAGCTTGGAATTCTTTGGAGTTCTTTTAACCGTATGCCATTTCATTGTACTGAGATTGAGTTCTTTCTGCCCCACCTTTTTTTTGTCAAGCAATTTGACAGTTTATTCACAGATACTGAGGACTTCTTGATTTGCCATTTTTAATAATACTCACGTAATCCAGTGAATTTAGAAAAGATCCAGTAGGTAAAGAACGCACACTAGGTCACTGAGGCCGTGGCTTTGGATGAAAGTGTCATTACTCTTGTAAAAAAAAATTATTCATTCTTATGAACGTAAGTGCCATTGACCATTCTGTTACTTTTTTATACATTACTTTGTGAAATTATTTTTTCCAGCTTTACTGAGGTGTAATTGGTATACAAAAACTGCATATAGTTAACTATACGATTTGGTGAGTTGGACATATGTGTATACTTGTGTTACCATCCCCACAATCCAGGTAATAAACATATCTATCAAATTCCAAAGTTTCCTAGTATCTCTGCCTTTTTTGTGATAAGAACACCTAACACGAGAGCTATCCTCTTAAATTTTTAAGTACACAAAACCTTATTGTTGACTATAGGCTGTGTCTCATACAGTGGATCTCTGGAAGTTACTCACATGGTATAGCTGCAACTTTATAGGCATTGAACAGCAGCTCCCATTTCCCCCTTCCCCAGCCAATGGTAACCACCATTCTACTGCCTGTATTTCTGCATCTTAGACTACATCATATGCCTCATAAGAGACATCATGTATTTGTCCTTCTGTGACTTTTTTACTTAGAATAATATCTTCCAGGTCCATCCATGTTGCCCCAAACAGGATTTCTTTTAAAATCTGAGTAATATTCCATTGTATGTATATACCATGTTGTCTTTATCCATTCATCCCTCGGTGGACACTTGAGTTGCTTCTGTATCTTGGCTATTGTGAATAATGTTGCAATAAACATGGGAGAGCAGATCTCACTTTGGGATCCCGATTTCAATAGTTTTGGATATATGTATACACCCAAGAAATGGCTGGGTAGGATGGTAGTTCTATTTTTTATTATTTGAGCAATCTTCATACTGTTTTCCACAGTGTGTGTACCATTTTACATTCCCCTCAACAGTGTGTGAAGGTTCTAATTTCTCTACAACCTCACCAACACTTATCTTTTTTTTTTTTTTTTTTTAAATAGCCATCCTAACAGCTGTGAGGTGACATCTCATTTCATAGTCATTTTAAGCTGGATTTCCCTGGTTATTAGTGATGTTGAGCATCTTTCATATACTTGTTGGTCATTTGTATGTCCTCTTAGGAGGAGTGTCTATTCAAGTCCTTTGCCCATTTTTAAAACAGGCTTTTTTTTTTCTATTGAATTGTAGGAGTTCCTTATATATTTTGGAAATTAACCCCTTATCGGATATATGGCTTCCAAGTATTTTCTCCCATTTTACTCTCCTGATTATCTCCTTTGCTGTGTGGAACTTCCTTTTGATATAGGCGAAAACATCTCTCATCCACAGATATGGCAAAATTACAAAGTGATAAAAAAAGCTATTCCAAGTTAATTAAAATAGTTATGAAAACCATTCACAACAGTTAATACATACAATGCCAATGAGTTAATGTGTATAAAACTTTGAATAGTGTGTGACAAATAATTTGTGCTTAATATACACCAGTTGATATTATGTCATAGCTGGATGCAACTGCAAAGAGTTAAGAGTGGGTTTTCCAATTTATTGACTAATGTGACTTTCAACTTGCTAACACTTGGCAACAGATGTTATTGAAATCAATCCAGTGTCCTAATTTATTAAAAATGCAAGAGTGAAATAGGGTTTGCTATTTTTCAATTGATGAAGGAAATGGGTATGTTCCCTTTATTGTTTCAGAGAATTAACAACCTACAGGGACCCCAAAAGGACAGCAAACATGTTCTATTTACCAATAGGATAGATTATTTTGCTCAATTATTCCATGTAGTTGCAAGTGGTAATTTATTGAGTCCATACACCAGAAATTTTTTCCATGTTTAAGAATTTCTATTACCAGGTTTAGGGATTTGACTTTCTATCCAGTACAAGGTCAATGAAAAATAGTCCCTTCCTCCAGCACAACATTTTGATTACTATTTGATATTCAAGAAAGCAACAGGATTTGTAGTAGTGACCCTTAACCTTCGGATAGAGTTTTAGAGTCCACACAGTGCCACCATATCCGTGACCCCATTTCCACGTGAGATGAGCGATACGATTCTCATTTTAGCTGTGATTCAGAGAAGTCACCCATTCCACATCCCTCTAGTGACAAATCCCGGAGGTCACTGCTCTTCCTACCACTTCACAGCTTCTTGCAAGCCACCGTGCTTGTATTTAAGTGCATCACGGCCATACCCAGAGTAAGTAACAGCTTCTAACAGTCTCATGTCATTCAGTGACTTTCGCTAAATGTATTTTTCCTGTGCTTACTTTGCACTTGAGCGCACAGGGCAGAGACTTTGACTCCTCTTCCCTCTAATGGCATTATCTGAGGATGGAAGGATGAAGGCACAGGGACATAGAGAACAATACCTGTTCCCCACCCCCAGCTTTTTAACAGTAGAACTTGATTGCTCTCCTGGAGTTATACATACTGGCATTCAGGTAGATTATGAGAAAACTACAGAGCTGGTATGCTGTGACAGCAGTAGGACCCAGGAAGCTGGCACTAATAAGGAAAACCTGATGTTTTTAATAGGATAATTCTTTTTTAACATAAGGATTAAGTCTTATGTTTCCTCATTGCGGTGTTCCTCTGTGTTACGGGAGTATCTTTAGTCCATTTGGACTGATATACCACAATACCATGGACTGGGTGGCTCATGAACCACAGAAATTTATTTCTTCCATTTCTAAAGGCTGGGAAGTTCAAGATCAAGGTTCCAGCAGGTTCAGTGTCTAGTGAGGGCCTGTTTTCTTGGTTTATAGATGGCCATCTTTTCTGTGTCCCCTCATGGCAGAATGGGCAAGGGAGCTTTCTGGGGTCTCTTATAAGGGCACTGTTTTGTGAAAGGGCTGTATATGTAAAGGGACCCCCCCAAATGCAGAAGGAGAAACCAAAGGAAGAGGCAGACAAATGCAGTTTGATTTATCGGTGAACTTATCGGACAGAAGCGTGGCCTTGGGCAGCCACAAGGCAGGTAGATCCTGGCCTTATACACCACAGGGAAAGGGTATAGTGTTCCAAACAGCATGTGCAGGACAAGTAAAGTAGAGCCTTCAGGGAAAGGCAAGAATGCTATGTGTGTCATAGCCCACTATTTGCCTGAGGGCAGGATTTATGCTAAGTACTTGTTTATGATAACATCGAGAGTGTCTTGGCTTTATACAAGGAACAGTAAATAAAATGGAAATCTGGAAGGCGCTCCGGGAACTGTGGTTAATCAGAAGTCAACATAGTAGATTAGAATCCAGGATGGTGTGACTTTAGCCTCCACAGGTACTGATGCCCTTTCCTGAAGGGCCCCCTCGTAAGACCATCACACTGGGCATTAAGATTTCAACATATGCATTTTGGGGACACAAATAGTCAGGCTGTAGCAGGGAGCGACAGAACTTTGCTGAGACACCTTTTTCTTGGAGTTCTTTGCAGCCCCTAGTTTGTTTTCTAAACTTCCCAGTTGCTCACAGTAACTCAAGTGAGCCAAGTCAGGACAGTTCTTCTGGAAGCTCTAATTTTCTCTTTCTTTGATACTGTTTTCTAACTTCTTATCATATAAAATTTCCTCCGGACTCCACATTTCCTATTGACTTGTTGTCGAAACTAAGACAGTTGTCCTGCAGAATTTACCCCATTTTGGTCTTTTCATTTTTAATTTGCTCTGTTATCCCTTATAGATCCTGTGATGGGAGTCAGTCTAGAGTCTTGATTAGATTCAAGTTCAACTTTGTGCAGCAAGGGTACTACACAGATGATTCTGTGTGCTTCTGCTCGCATCACATCAGTAGGTAGAGGTGATGTCTGGTGGTTGTTCCAGAGTTGAACCTTTCAAAACCCAGCACGCATCCGTAAGTAGCTAGCTGAAGCTTGCAGTTTCACTAGTGGCTTTCTGCTTGTCAGCTGAAGTGACGTGTGAGTCACCTTAACCAGAGATTTCCAGCGAAATAAACCTCTATGCCAAAAGCACTGTAGTTGCAATATTAAAACAATGCAATGGAGATGGGAAGGAGGGAAGAGGATGATGGGATGTCGCAGGGGAGACTGAAGCTAAGGAACAGCCCATGAAGGCAAAGATACTAGTGTCCTTCGCAAAGAAACATGCCTCTAAGTCTCCAGTTGAGATCCCCCCAGAGGCCCTCTGCCTCTTTGTTTTAAAAGAACAAACATCTATTGACAGCGTATAGATGCAGAGAATTTGCGAGGCTTTGTGGGACATTTATGAAGATGAGTTTCTATTTCTCAAGTTGCTCATAATTTACTGGGGATGGCATGGAGTTGTTTTAGTCTAGGGCTGACAGTGTGAGGTGCTATGTCAGAAAAGCCCGGTGTCAGGGCTGCTGGAACCCAGGCTAAGGAGTTATTAATTTCTGGCAGGTAGCATAATGCAAACTCCACAGAGGATATGACATTTGAGTTGAAGACCAGGTGTGGGTTTCACTGTGTGGAAGAAGAAAGGGAATTCTAGTCTGTGGCAACAGCTTGAAAGACAATTCAGAACTATTTTCAAGTGTCTGATGTTTTTAAGGACTGGCAGGAGGTTCGCTCAAAAGCAGCACAGTGTGGCAGGTACATGGAAATGGAGCTTCAGAATGAGCTAGAAGAACCTAACCACAGCTAAAAAAAAAAAAAAAAAAAGACAGGGCCAAATTGGGAATAATTTTAAAAGCTGTACTGAGGAGTTTAAAATTGTTTTTCTGTGGGTAGTTGGAACCTTTTTAAAAAGAAAACAGATATTACAAGATTTATACTTTATGGAAGGTAATTTTGTGGGTAGCGTAGAGAAATAAGGCCATCTGGTAGAGAATGAATGACCCGTTAGGAGCCACTTTAAATGTGTGGGACTCAGAGGGGACGTTTGCATGTGCGCCGTCCCACCAGCAGAGGGCGCCACGGTGCAGTTGTCACAACGCACGACTTGCCAGGTTCTTGCCAGTGCTCCTCTCAGAGCATGCGTGGAGCTGGTTTTAGCAGCACAGCTTAACCCGAGGTGGGATATCCAGTGGAATTCCAGACACGACTTCTCCTAAAGAAAGTAGATATGGTTAGGGCAGGACTCTCTTAAACTTACGTTTTTCTATTAAGCAACATTCACAGTGAACTGAAAATCATGCCATGTCTCTGCTCAAGATCCTTCAGTGGTTTTCGCTGCCATTTGCATTAATTCTAAATTCTTGACTAGAGCTTAAAAATCTATGCGAGGTCTGAACGTAACGCATGCCTCTCTGTCCCCCTTTCCTCTCTATAGCATTCCTGAACTTCCTTCAGATCCTTGCATGTGTAATGCTCACTCATCCCTTTGCCTCTGCTCCCTGGCACGTGCTGTTTTCTCTGCAACATCCTCCCGCACCCTCACTCCCAACCTTCCTGTAGCTTTCTCCATCCCCGACTCAACTTGCTTTTTCTAACCTTTAGAGTACATATTTTGTTGTCTTCTTTGCAGTGCTAAATTTTCAGATGTTTCTGTGAGGCTCATTGAAATGTCCAAGAATGTACAACCTCCCTTCCCTCAAATAAGGAGAAGCAACATCCCCCCCCCCACCTACTAGAAGTAGAGTAGTAAGTATTTTGTCAGTTGTAGGTGTTGTGCTCCATTAATACTGATTTTTAGCCAGGATACTATTCCTGTTTATCCGTCAACTCATCAACATTCATTTATATTTAACAGTTTGGGTTTTACATAGCACAATTATGCTAGTTTACACCTAAATAAAGCCCCATAAGCTATCGTTAATAGTAAAATAAATGGAGTCATTAAGAAATGAAAACAAAAGAATGTGCCACTAGGAAGATAGGGCCCAGAGTAGAGTTCAAACTCCTTAAATATTACATATGATATTCTTGATTATCCTCTAAAACATCTATAAAATCACTTAGGGGTGATCAGTTTCCATGTGTGGTACTAGATCCTATAGTTGAATAAATCTATTTATGTTGTTAGCATCTCCAAGTATTTCCATATCATTTTAAAAATTTTTTAGAAGTGAAACAATTTTCACCCTTCAGATAATGCTTTGACCTTGTTTTTAGAGGAAAAAAGTGTCAAAATCATCTCAACACTCAGCGATCGGGAGGCCGTGTTGCAGACTCACCCTGTGATATCAGCAAGTCCATTTCGGCTCAGTTTGAATGCTGGTTTCCAGCAGGGCTATGCCCTTGCTCTGTAAGTTCTCTGAATTTTTAACTGATACCATTGGAGTAAAATATGATAGTATGTCAACCTGTCAATGAATGCTTTCCTTAAATATAACAGGAACTTTATGACCAAGTGCCAACACTGTTTGAATTTTGATTTGAACAGCAAGTCTGCATTTATGCATAAGACATTATGCTGTATACATAAATTATGGTGTCTAAATAGGTGCAGAAGTGTTCTAGAGGTTCACAGTTTATCAAGTAAAACTTTTATGTGTCAGAGAGGACCATCTTAACTGAGAATTCTGAAGAATATAGGTATTCAAAAAGGTAAAAGTCACAGTATCAGAAACAGGGTACCTAACTATGGGGAAGACAGTTTTAACTGGAAAATGACTGTTGTACCCCAGTTATTAAGGATGCCCAATCATTCTGCCTACCTTCCAGGCATATTCCATAAAGTTAGACATGGGTACGGGATTTGACTTGGTCAATAGAAATACAGCTGAAGTGATGAAGGTCTTTTCTGGCAGAAGCCTGTTAGAACCAAAGTGGGATTTTCCAAGTGCCTTTATCCATGTTTTGCAGACTGGTCATGTTCCAGATGGTGGAGGCTCTATTAGCCTGTGTGCCCCAGTGAGGACGATGGGAGTATGTCAAAATGAAACTCCATGATTTTGGGCCACGTGATTTTTGGGGTTATTTGTTACAATGGCATCAACTAGACTATCCTGACCAATAGAGTTCGCTATTATTACCTTACCTGGATTTAAAGAAATTTAGAATGTTGGCATACATCTGATTCTTTAGAATTATCACTACCTTAGAGGAGGCCATGGGGCGAGTGTATGAGGGAACACGTGATCAAATAGCACAGAGCTATGATTCTATATGATACCTTGTCCAATTAAGATGAATAAAAATAGTTGAAAGTTATGATTTGTTCTACTTATATTAATTTAATTAGCACAATTATACATTTGTTTACAGACTGTAAATATTATATTTCTCCATGTGTTTGACTCATAAATCTTGGTACTTCCAGGCTGTTTGGTTAGATATATCCAAACTATGAGAATATGTTACCACCTGAAGTAGACTATAGGATAACTACAGTGGAAGTTTTCAACAACTAATTAAGAATCACCAAATTCTTTCTAATTTTAATGTATATGTTGTTTCATGATTTTTCACGCTCTGATTTACATCATAGACTTACAAAAAAATACACGTGGATGCTCAACTAGACTTTTTTTCTTTTTAGGACAAAGATCCATCCTAGGTATTTAAGAGTTTCCAGTCCACTTCTGGTCTGACATGTTTTGGATACTTGGATGTTAAGAATTAAGTGAATCAGCAAGTGACAACAGTCATGCCATGTGAATGGCGATCCACAAAACTGCATTAAAATTACAGTGTCCAAGGAACAAATGATTTTGCTTTCTGGAAGTTCATTTGGAATAAGCTTTCATTTGATCACAGGAAACACAATTCTGTTTAATGTTTGATTTCTTAAGCTCAGAGAAACATAATGGTAGCCAAGAGGGTTGGAGGGATGTCAGAATGGAACCTACTGGGATAATTGTCTTTTAATTATGGCAGTTGCTTAACTCAAAGAAAAAAAAATTCTCAGTCTGGACAAGGGCCTTCACATCATTAACATTAATATCAGACAGATGGTGAACCTCAGAGACTTGCCCAGTACTTAGTAGTTTTGCCTTGTGAGATAAGCTAAAGTCAATTTTAAGCTAATATGTTTACTCACAGATAGCATTAATTTAGTTTAGGCTAGAGTTCAACACATTGTTATTTTTTAATTCTTTCCAGCTTTATGGAGGCATAGCTGACAAATAGGAGTTAGATATATTTAAGGTGTATAACTTGATGTTTGATATATGTATATGTTTTGAAATGATTAACACAATCAAGTTAGTTAACATATCCATCACACCTCACATGGTTACCATTGCCTTTGTGTGTGTGTTAAGAATGCTTAAGATCCACCCTCTTTGCAAATTTCAATATGTTATACAGTATTGTTAACTGTAGTCACCATGCTGTGCATTAGATCTCCAAAACTCACTCATCTGGCGTTACTGAAATTTTGGATCTTTGACCGGTATCTCCCCATTCCCTAGCTCCTGGCAACCACCATTCTACCCTCTGCTTCTATGGATTTGACTATTTTAGGTTCTACAGTGTTTGTCTTTCTACATCTGGCTTATTTCACTTAGCATAACGTTCTCCAGGTTCATCAATGTTGCCACAAATGGTGGGATTCCATTCTTTAAGGCTGAATAATATTTCATTGTGTGTATATGTACATACACATATCTATCTCTATACACATATATATCACACTTTCTTTATCCATTCATCAACTGGCATTTAGGTTGTTTCCTTATCTTGGCTATTGCGAATAATGTTGCAGTGAACATGGGGGTGTAGATCTCTTTGAGATCCTGATTTCATTTGCTTTGGACGGTAAACACAGAAGTGGGATTGCTAGATCATATGGTCATTCCATTTTTACTTTTTTGAGGAATCTCCATACTGTTTTCCATAATGGTTGGGCTAATTTACGTTTCTACCAACAATGTGCAAGGGCTTTCTTTTCTCCGTATCTCACCAACACTTATGTTTTCTTTTCTTTCTTTCGATAATAGCCATTCTAAATGGTGGAAGGTGATATCTCATTGCCATTTTGATTTGCATTTCCCTGATAATTAGTGATGTTATATGCCTTTTCATGTAACTGTTGGTCATTTATGTATCTTCTTTTGAGAAGTATCTAGTTGGGTCTTTTATCCACTTTTAAAAACAGGTCGTTTTTGCTATTGATTTGTGTGAGTTCCTTATATATTTTGGCTATTAACCTCTTATTATTTAATATACATAACTTCAAAATATTTTCTTCCATTCCTCATGTTGCCTTTTCACTCTGATTGTTTTCTTTATTGTGCAGATGGAACCTCACTTGTCTTTTTTGTTTTCTTCCCTCTACTTTTGGTGTTTATGACCAAAAAATTCTTTGCCAAGACCCATGTCAAGAAGATTTTTCCCTTTGTTTTCTTCTATTAGTTTTCCAGTTTCAAGTCTTAAAGTCTTTTATCCATTTTGAGTTGGTATAAGGGTCCAATTTTATTCTCGTGCATGTGGACATCCCGTTTTCCCAAGACTATTTATCAAAGAAACTCTCCTTTCTCCATTGTATGTTCTTGGACCTCTTGTTGAGGATCAGTTGACCATGAATGTGTGAATTTACTTCTTGGCTTTCTGTTTCATTGGTCTGTATGTCTGTTTTTATGTAGTTGGGTGTTTTTTTTTTTGTTTTTTTTTTGTTTTTTTTTTTTTTTTTAGACAGAGTCTCACTCTGTTGCCCAGGCTACAGTGCTGTGGCGTCAGCCTAGCTCATGGCAACCTCAGACTCCTGGGCTCAAGTGATCCTCCTGCCTCAGCCTCCTGAGTAGCTGGGACTACAGGTATGCGCCACCATGCCCAGCTAATTTTTTCTATACATATTTTTAGTTGTCCATATAATTTCTTTCTTTTTTTAGCAGAGATGGGGTCTCGCTCTTGCTCAGGTTGGTCTCGAACTCCTGAGCTCAAACGATCCACCCACCTCGGCCTCCCAGAGTGCTAGGATTACAGGCATGAGCCACCACACCCGGCCAAGTTGGGTGTTTTTAAAAAGAACATTTTGTCTTTTAATTTTGTCAGCTTTATTCAATATTAAACTGTTCCTGTTTAATATTGGTTAACTTTGGAAATTATCCTACCAACCACATTTTTTTATTGGTCATGCTAGATATTTTAATATTTTTTATTTACCAAGAAGTAGAGAAAAAAATAAGAAGCAACAAACAATATTAAAACCCCCAGTCTATCCAAAAGGAGGCATCGGGGGAAACATGGCCAATAGTACAAAGTAAGATGAATCATTTGTAATTACAAGCAATGTAAGTGAAATTCTACACTGAAAAAATCTTAGACTTGATGAAAACATTGAAAGCTGGGTTATATACCATTTATGGAAAAACACAGCTAAAACATAAAACAGATCAAAGATGGAAATAGATAATACCATTCAAATGCTTTCCTTCCCCAAAAGCTGGCATGACTATCTTCATGTCTGACCAAGTAAATTTTTAAGGCATAAAGTATTTCTAGAGACAAAGAGAATCACCATTGATAAAAGTTTCAAACAATCTTGAAGGTGGAACATTCTAATCTTGAATGCCCCTAATAATATAGTTTTGAAATATGTAAGAGGAGAAATAAAAAAATCCATAATCACAGTTTTTAACAGACCTCTCTTTGTAAATGTTAAGATAAGTGAGAGTTGATGTTTTGAACGCAATTGTTACAAACCTTAAAATTTTAATGGTTTAAAACAATTTATTTCTTGTTTAGTCTAACACAGGTGTTCCTAATTGGCAGGGAGGTGTGTGGGTGTGGGTGGGGGCTCTGTGCATTGTGGTTGTTCAGGGGCCCAGCACGACATGCGGTTTCCAAGATCACACCGAGTATCAAACTCTAGCCAGTGGACAGGAAGAAGGCAGAAAAGATCACATGAGGAATTTACATGACATAGGCTGAAAGTGGCTTATTTCATTTTATCCGTATTCATTTGCCAGAGCTTGAACATATGGTACACCTAACGACTGGACAGGCTGAGAAATATAAGCCCATCTAAGTATATGATCAGTATTTTAAAGAGTAAATTGCATTTTTATGTATAGTATTAAAAGAGTTAGAAAAGTCAATTAGAATTATGGTATTGTTTATAACAGCAACAAAAATGTAAAGTACTAGGAACAGCTCTAACACAAGATATGCAATTTTTTTTGGAGACTTATGGAAGATTCAAATAAATGGATAACATTATGTTCACGGATAGGAAGACATAGTATCATAAAGATGTCAGTTCTTCCCAAATTAATTGATAGATTCAAAGCACCTAAGTCAAAATCCCAGTTGGGATTTTTGTGGAATTTGACAAGGTGTCTGTAAAATTTGTATAAAAGAGCAATGAGTGTAGAATAGTGAAGATGTTGCTTAGGAAGATGCATCAGGTGGTGGTGAATTGTTCTACTAGAGAGCAAGAATTAGTATAAAGCTACACTGATTGAAGTAGTATGGCATTGGCACGAGGTATACAACACATGGTGTAGAATACAAGTCCAGAAACAGGAAGAGGTACTTGGAAACCCGATGATATGCAATTACCAGCCCTGCGATACATCTGGTGAAGATGAGCTATTCACTTAACAGTGCTGGGAGAGTTAGTTACCCATGAGGGAAAAACATGATGTGCATCCCTCTGTACCGCCATATGCAAAGAACAATCCTAGACAGATCAAAAAGATACAATTATGAAAGGCAAGTATCTAGAATGCTTAGAAGAGTATTTTCTACGAACCCAGAGTAGGAAAGGATTTTTTAAAGCAATAAAAAGAACATTAAGGCCAAGTCATATAAGATTAACCATGTTAAAACAAAGAATGTCTGCTCATCAATAGATACCTGGTACAGATGAATATATATTAGAAGATGTTTGCCACATGCATATTTGTTAATATCTGTAAAATACAGATATTCTTCAGTAAGAAAAGATAAACGATCTGATAAAAAATTGGGTGAAAGACCTATACAGACATTTCACAGAAGTGTAAATATAGACAAAGATAGAACTTGAGAGAAAACAAAACTTTAAGATTTAGCTTTCTTTCCCTAAATAAGTTGATTTTTTCTCCATTGCACACCATCATCCTTTCATTCTTCTCCATTAGCCATCTTCATCTTTCTCATCCACTGCTTAGTGTGACAGGCTGAGAAGTAAAATATAATTTCAAATGTCTCAAGTGGGTTTTCTTCCTTTCTTGGGTATAGTGCTGCTTCAGACACTATTTGGGTCAATTTCCTCATTTTTGCCTTTATCTCAATTGAATGAGTCATGCCTGTCAGTTCAATGGAGAAAGAAGAGGAAATTGATCAGTTTCCTTTGTTTAAAAAATCATCAGTTTGTAACTGCACAATATTGAGCCATCAGATTTTTAACAATGGAAAGGGTGACTTAGGTTAAGAGAATTGTGTGGCTTAGGCTATTGATTCATGCTTCTATCATTGACTATATCCAGTTATTTTATTATTTCAGGAAACTAGTTTCCTGTGCTGCCATTTGTTGCTTTCTATATGTGAGCAATCAGTTCACTTCTCACCGAACACTTGACGTTTTGACACAAACCCGACACACCATGGAAGCCAGTTGGGCTTTATTGTCAAGGGCAAAAAATTCTGTCATAGCAATGAGAAGTAATGTTTTTATATTTTCTCACTCAAAGAGTTCAAGTTCACTAGAATGCCTCCTTTTATTTGCTGGAATAGAGAAAATCTCCTGTCCCCCAGAGAGATTCATTAGCACCAGGGAGTCAAGGTGTATGTTGTCACCTACATGCTCAAGAGGAATGCGCTAATGTTTTGTTATCTTAAAGGGGAAAGTGCATTGAGGTCATGGAAAATTTTGAGGAAGAAAAACATTGTAATGCAAGACTTATAGTCAAAAATCAGACACAGGCTAGTTTTGTTTTATATAATGTGATTTCTGCCATTCATGAGTTCTATATTCTGGTTCTTTCTGTGAGTCATCATTTATTCATTTTCTAACATATCTACAGAACACCAATTACATGCTAAGTCTCTTCTGGGTGCTTGTGATATGTGAGTGAACAAAACCAACAAAAATCCCTGTCTTCATGGAGCTTGGATTCTCATGGAGGAGGACTAGCAATTAACGATAAATGTAATGAGTAAGTGAATTAAGTGACATATTGGGAATTGATGTAACTGTAGAACAAACAGAGTAGGATAAGGGACACTGGATTGTTGCTGGGGTGGTTGTGATCTTCACTATGGCTTTCAGGAAAGGTTTCCTTAGGAGAAGGGTGGAAGGAAGGCAGGCTGTTAGAACTTTGTGGACCAGCAGAACAACATTAGCCTTTTGCACTAAGATCAACGGGCACCTATGGTGAGAGAGGTTGGAAGGAAGTGAGCAAGAAGGGAGACCAAGTAGGATGCTATTTTGTTACACAATTGACTTAGGCCAGGTGTGAATGGTGGAAGGTGTGAGAGTGGACCACGATTTCTTTACAGTCTGCATGTAAGGTTTAAGGGAAAGAGATGTCAAGCATGACTCCCAGGGTTGGATCCCAGCAGCAGCAGAAGGTAGCCATGGACGGAAATGGTGATGACTATGTGCAGAGCAGACTTTTGGTGGTTGGGGGGCAGATCAAGAGTTTGGTTTTGGATATTTTGAACTTGTGCTCATCTATTAGACATGCATATGGAGTTGAAGAGAGGTGTGGGCTGGAGTTATACATTTGAGAGCTGACACTTCTTGTATTTAAAGTTGTGAGTCTAGTTGAGATGGCTGAGGGAGTGATTAAAGATAGAAGATAGGCTTTGGAGTGCCTGGGGCATCCCAGGGCTAGGGATTTCCGGGTGAGGAGGAACAGCTAGCTAGAGAGGTAGATACTGAGGGCCCAAGGAGGGAAGATGAAGCCCCAGAGAATGTAGGGTCTGGTAGTCAAATGAAGAAAGTGTACCAGGAAGGAGGGAGAACTCGACTTTATTAAAAGCTACTTAGGGCTGGGTGCAGTGGTGTAATCCCAGCACTCTCGGGGGCTGAGGCTGGAGGATCGTGTGAGCCCAGGAGTTCAAGGCTGCAGTGAGCTATGGTCATGCCACTGCACTCCAGCCTGGGCAACAGAGCGAGACCCTGTCTCTAAAAATATAAATACCTAAAAATAAGTGAATAAATGAAAGCTGCTGAAAAGTGCAAAAGGGACTGAGAATTGGCCATTGGATTTAGCAGGGTGGGGGTTTCTGGTGAACTTAATACACAAAAGCAGTTTCATTAGTTTGACAGGTGAAAGCTGAGGAAAGTACATGAGGAGAGATGGGAGGGGAGGACTTGGAAACAGCAAAATATCAAGGACAGAGAACTTTTTTTGAAGAGCTTTGCAAGTAAATATGGCTGTGGCTTGCAGGGGAAGCGTTTTTGTTCTGTTGTTTGATTGTTATTAAGAGAGATATAAGAGCAGGCAAAAGGAATAATCCAATAGACTTAGAAAATTTGATGACGCTAGGGAGTGTTTCCAATGCCTGTTTGAGTTTCCTTTTCTATCACAAATTTCACTCTATTTCCTGAGGTCATTTCTCCTTCAAATGCATTTGTTCCTTGGCGTCTCTCTTTGATGCAGACTTTGGGTCTTCACCAATCAGCATCTGTGCTCAGAGTAGAGCAAGAACAATTCATAATGTAAAAAGGAGAACTGTGGGAAATTGACAGTGGGTAATGGGTAAGAACACGGTAGATTTTAACCATCATACTTTGATTAAACATGAAAGCCCAATTTTTGTAGATTTAAAGAGATTGTAGTTTACACTACAATTCTGGAAAGCAAGAATGGGAATAACAAAGCTCTTTTCTCATCCAGTGTTCTGGGGATATTTGGAAGGGCTTGGATGAGTTTGTCTTCTCTGGTCAAATGTAGAACACTCATTTGGATGCAGTGTAGAATTCACCTGCCAATGCTGGTTGCTTTGGTGGTCCATTAGTTACTGGACACTATAGATAGGATTGACTTCCTATAGGAAAAGCCAGAAAGTATTGACAGAAATGCCTTAAAAATCCCCACACAAGGCCTCTTCTGTGACCTTCAACAAATCATTTAACCTTCGTGCTGAATAATCCATCAAGTTTACTCTTAGATTTGAATTATCCAAGCTTTCACATCCCTGTTGTTTGATTTCCCATATTAATGGTTCATGATCTTTTGCTTTCCTTGGGACACCATTGCCTTGTAATCATGGCAGGATTTTAGGGGTAGGGTTCTTTGGTGTTTGCATCATCTGATAAAATGTAAAAAAAAAAAAGCAGAAAAACCTCACAGATATTTTAAAAGCATTTTGTGTGGGTTTGGGGACTTTCTGTCTTCTCTGTTCCCATCCTCCTAAGGAAAATAAAAAGATATCTTTAAGTGGAGAGCTCAACTATGTAACAGTGACTATTCAATTACTATCAATGTAGCAGACACCTTGGGTAAGAGATATTGGAGCTTCAAAAAAAAAAAAAAATCCCAATTTCCATACTGTTTTAAGTTTAAACATCTCAAAGTTTCAGAATCTCAAAGTCTCAGAGCATTAGCCATTTTCTGGGGCTATTTGCTGCATGTTAAGAGTACAGCTCGCATTAAGTCTGAGATTTCAAAGTAATTATTCAAGAATAAAGATATAAAGAATATGAAGAAATAAAAGCAACTCATGGCAATTGAACTATTGCTAACATTATTCTTGTGAAAAGTTTAATGAGGCAATCTCTATTCCCCAGTGATTATTTTACTGTTCAGGTAGGCTGCAAACTCTGGGGACTTTTAATAACCTTCAGCGCTTACTGATTCAGATGCTGATAATTTGATACCAGAGAAATGCATCACTAGGGAACCCAGCAGCTAAGCCATAAAACCTTTGATTTACATCACTGGGGCTATTCTGAAGTGAAATCGGTTTCCCTTTGGGGGCTGGTATTGAGAAAAAAGACCTCATCATTGGTAGGAAAGAGATTTGAGCTTTGTCATTTCTAAGGTAGATCAATTTTCATTTATTAATAATATGTCATTATGTGGTACTTAAGTGGAGGATAAATAATTCTTTTTTGTATCATCGGTATTCCACGGCACTTTAAAGTGCTTTTGTTAAGTGCTTTCTCATTTAGTTAGAGACGAGTGAAGTGCCTGCTGAAGAATCCTCATTTTAAGACCCGACCATAAATTATTGTTCCCCTGTAGCTTTTCTGGGCATATGCTCAGAGAAAAGGGGGTGGGTTAAGGAAAAAAGCAATTATTTTCTTTTCTTGGCTAGGAAGCACCAGTATGAAAATGTCCTCAACAAGCTCGATTCTTAAAAAACAAAAAATAAGTTTTGTGGCAAGGCAATTGATTAAGAGGGAAAGTACTGAGCATGATGACCTTTCTACAATGACAGAGAGGGATGAAATTGGTTTGAAGTTAAAAAAAAAAAAAAAAAGAAAGAAAATAAATAGGGAGATTCATATACTAAGGTTGTTATGGAAGGTGACTTTTTCCTTAATTAAAACATTCTTTTAAGATTTCAAAATACTAAGGGGGTACAAATGTTTTAGGTTACATGGATCGTTTTTGTAATGCTTCAGTCTTGGCTAAGGGTGTGCCTATCACCAAAATACTGTGCATAGTACGTATTAGGTAGGTTTTTTTGCCCCTTCCCTGTGGTTGATTTCCACTGAGTTTTACTTCCTTCCGTGCCCACGTGTGCTCATTGGTTAGTTCCCATTTAAGGGTGAGTACACGTGGTGTTTGTTTTTCTATTCTTGAGACACTTTACTTAGGAGAACGGTCTCTAGTTCCAGCCAGATTGCTGCAAAAGGTATTAATTCATGTTTTTTCTTTATGGCTGAGTAGTTCTCCATGGTATACAAGTATCACATCATCTTAATCTGTCTTTTATGAACAGTCTTTTTTTTCCTTTGGATAAATACCCACTAGTGGGATTGCTGGATTGAAGGGTAGGTCTACTTTTAACTCTTTGTGGAATCTCCATACCATTTTCCATAGAGGCGGTACTAATTTGCAGTCCCACTGACAGTGTATAAATGTTCCTCTCTCTGGGCATCCACACCAGCCCTAATGATGAAGAAAATTCTTAGCAATTCTTGGAAATAGTTCAGTTCAGTTATTGGTGGAATGGTTACCAAATTCTAAGGCATCTTGAATACAGAATGTGCTACTGACTTAGTGTGTCTGTGCCCCTGCAAAATTCATACGTTGAAACCTAACCTCCAATGCAAAGGTATTAGAACATGAGGCCTTTGGGAGGTGATTCGGTCAGGGGGATGTAGCCCTCATGAATGGGATTAGTGCCTTTATAAAAAGGGGCCAAAGAGCGCCGCTTACCCCTTCTACCATGTGAGGACACAGCCATTCTCACCAGACGCCAAATCTGGCGCCTTGATCTTGGACTTCCCAGCCTCCACAACTGTGAGATGTAAGTTTCTGTTTCTTTATAAGTTACCCAGTCTATGGTATTATGTTACAGCAGCCTGAATGGATTAAGACAGAAGAGGAGAACAAAATGCTTCAGTGGGGTTTTTCTCAGCCCAGTGATATTGTTTAGAGAATCAGACATATGTACACAGTATATTTAACTTTACAGAAATAAAGGAAAATGGATAATCAGAGAACAACCTAGATTTAATCTTTAGGTTATGTAGCTGGTAAAGACGAGGGATCTCTTTTCTGTTGCCCTACATGACCCTAAGAATTTTTTTTTTTTTTTCTTTGAGACAGAGTCTCGCTCTGTTGCCTGGCTAGAGTGAGTGCCGTGGCATCAGCCTAGCTCACAGCAACCTCAAACTCCTGGGCTTAAGCGATCCTACTGCCTCAGCCTTCCAAGTAGCTGGGACTACAGGCATGCGCCACCATGCCTGGCTAATTTTTTTTATATATATTTTTAGTTGTCCAGATAATTTATTTCTATTTTTAGTAGAGATGGGGTCTCACTCTTGCTCAGGCTGGTCTCCAGCTCCTGACCTCGAGCGATCCGCCCGCCTCGGCCTCCCAGAGTGCTGGGATTACAGGCGTGAGCCACCGCGCCCGGCCAAGAATTTTTTTTTTAATTCCAGATTAAGGGTGGCAACTTGCAGTGAATATTGGTGTCTATCTATATTGGGAAGGACTCTAGGGTCATACAAATTTCAGTGGAAAGAGAAACCTTGGTTGATTAGTGATGTCAGGAGGAAAGGTTCACCTGGAACATTCAGGGGTTGGCAACCATCTTCCGTAAAAGGCCAGATGGTAAATATTTTAGGCTTTGCTGGTTATATGGTCATTATTGCAACTACTTAGCACTGCCCTTGTAGTGTGAGAACAGCCATAGACAATACAAAAATACTCTCATTTGAGAACAAAATTCAAGTGGCTGTTTCCAATAAAGCTTTATAAAAATAGGCAGCAGGCTGGGGTTTAGCCCATGGGCCATAATGGACCAAGCGCTGTTCTGTGGAGTGTTAAAATCAAATACTACCTGAGTCACAGTTACTGGCTCTCCACTAATGCCATCATATTTTCTGCAGACATTTTCATCTTGGTGGAGACACTTAACACACTATAGGATCTATGATGCTGTCCCTGAAACTGTTTGACAACACACTTTCCAGGGGTAAGTGCTGCCAAAGAAGGCTGTGCTAGACTAAAAACTGATGCTTTGTCAAGGGAAGTATTTGGGCAGCAGGACTAGAAATGTACATGTACAACCCTAGCAACGATCGAAGCAAATTTCTAGGGGAATTGTCAGAGTCTAAAGTTAGATCTAGTTGAGAAGGAACACAAGCCCCAATGTATGGCTGAGCTGAGATAGCAGGCTGAAGAAAATTAGCACTGGAATAATTTATGAGCTTCAAAAGTACAATATTTTTCATAGAAGTCAGTGCCTCTTGATAAACGTATTTTTTTACATTTTATTCAATCTTCATTGCTTGAGTAGATTAGAAACTCATCCTGTACAGTCCAAACAACATGACTCCAATTACAACTGTGTCTTCTATTCTTTATGTCTCCCAAATCCTGCCAAGTCACACCTGCACAGCCCTGACTCTGAACAGAGTGCCATTGTGCACATAGCTTTCTAGAAAGGAAACTTTAATCCATTCCTAGTCAAAAGGAAATTCTAATTTCTTGCCAAGACAATCACACATTCTGGCCTAAGTATAAGCCAAGCTGATAAGTTTCTATGTTACAAGATTTGAGTAATGTAGGCCCACCTATTGAAAAACTTCTTCCTCTAAAATTCACACACACAAAAATGCTCAAGATTTCCAAAATTATAACTTAAAGAACTGCCTTGCAAATATTCAAAACAAAAGACACAGAATAAAAAGGAAAGAAAGAAAAAAAAAATCAAAGTGGGAAAAATATTCTAGTTTTAGGTAAGAAATGGGAATAGTAATATGGCTACAAGTTAGGCATGTCAGTTACAAGAAAGATGCCAAGATTCTTTTTGAAAGGGGGAAGACTTCCAATTTCACAATGACTCTGATATTCAAGGTCTTTGGTGTTTCTATTTTTACAGCATGATCATTCCAATCTCAGTAATTCACCATTGTAAAATAGAAATCACTCCTGATTTGAAGTGAAGGATATATTTGGAACAAATGCAGAGGACAATACATAGTAAAGAAGTTAGAGAGAATTGAACACCATGGAAATATGGCAGGGCTTAATTTTTTATATTGCAACTCAGATGTGCATGAAAAGTGATGTCCCTTATTTATAATTGGTGGCAAGGAAAGGTCACCAGGACCTTTATTTTTTGCTGGTGGTGGAGGGAACCCCCCAAAAAACCTATCCTTAAAGGTAATAGTCTCCAGTCAATTTCAAGTCAATTTAATAGCCAATTTCCTTAATCTGGGCTGTTTCTCTTCTCCAAAAGGTCTCCCTTCATCTCCCAATATCCTTTCCAATTTAGCATCAGGTGCATAAAGAACCTCACAGCCTGCAAAGAGAGGGTTCCTTGGTACAAGTTCTGTTCTTTCCTGCTGCTCCTGCTGGTATCTGGTTTGTCTCTGGTCTCTGTCTTATTCTTCATTCCCTACTGAGCCGACTGTGGCTATTGTTACTTGAGCACCATACTCTGTATGGGTACAGACAACCTTCTCTGCCCCACCCCAGCTGCTGATATGAGCCCGCCTTGGTTCTTGTTAGTATTGAGCTTCTGAGTCTTAACCAAGTTCTCTGTTCAGCCCCTTGCTTAAGGCCCTTGACTCACTGCCTCAGCAGGGGGTACCATCTCCTGGCCTTGCCCACGTACACCACACCCTGCCATTTCTGTTCTGATCCAGTTGCCCCACATTGGCCCAGAGTTCCCCTTCTGAGGAACCAAGTGGGAAGCACAGCACAAGTTCTTTTACTTTACCTCCCCCAACCTCTTCGGAGTGTCTACACTCTTAAAGGCTGCCTTAATCCAGGTCTTAGAACAAAGACCCTGGCTAGGGTTGGGGATACTCAATCTTCAGAGCTGTTGGCATAGCCCCAATCCTTATGCCCCACCCCCTTTTTTTTTTTTGAGACAGAGTCTCCACTCTGTTCCCCTGGGGTAGAGTGCCGTGGCATCAGCCTAGCTCACAGCAACCTCAAACTCCTGGGCTCAAGCGATCCTCCTGCCTTGGCCTCCCGAGTAGCTGGGACTACAGGCATGCACCACCATGCCCGGCTAATTTTTTCTATATATGTATGTTTTTAGATGTTCAGCTAGTTTCTATTTTTCTTAGTAGAAACGAGGTCTCACTCTTGCTCAGGCTGGTCTCGAACTCCCGAGGTCAAATGATCCACCGTCTCGGCCTCCCAGAGTGCTAGGATTACAGGCATGAGCCACCGTGCCCAGCTCTTATTGCCCACTTTAAAATCTCTTTTCTTCTTCCTGCTGATAGGATTTCTACTTCTACTCGTCTGGTAGAGACTGCCCTAAGTCCTCCTTCCTTTCTTCATAGCCGACTTTTGTTGTTGTTCTAGTTGTACCTGCCCTCTCATGCCCTGTAGATTTAAGGTGAACAGGTCTCCTGGTTTTCCTGGGGCTGTCCTGCTTTGAGAATGAAAAGTCCTGTGTCCTGGGAAATCCCTGTCCTGGGCACACTGGGATGGTTGGTCACCCTACCTGTGATAAATTAACTTCATGGCTAAGCTGTAGGGGCCCCGATGCTTTAGGGGAAGGAAAAATAAATTTCTCAGAAGGAAACCACAGGGCAGAGTACAGAAAACTACAAAATATTTTCCTTCACCATAGAAATAACGGCAGAATATTTGCTTCCATTACGCCTAGCAACGAATTTGTTGAAAAGGAGCTGGTGTCACTGTAGAATTAGAAACTGGCCAGAAGCTGATATGTTGACAGTGAAGGGGCTGCCACGTTACGGAAACTTTCCCCTCATTGTTGAGGTTCTCAGTCCAGAAAGCTAATCAAATTCAAAATTTTGAGCAACTTGAGTTGTTTAAGAAAATATTTCACTGCCAAATAGTTTTAAACTGAGTCTTGAAATAGATCTCCAACATGGACAGGTACGTGGATATTTTCTCATTGTGATAAACAAGACAATATCCATGCAGTTTCCATTATGATAATGTTTGGGGTTGAATTAAATAAACAAGGAAAGAAATTAAAGTTATTGGTAGCTTCCCCCAAATCATGCTTGATTTTGGGGCAGTCCAAGGCAGCTCATCCTGGGTGTGGGCCTGAGAGCTGTTCGTGTTAACACAGGGCAGGCAGCACGATGGGCCAAGCCCGGGCGTGTCCTGCAGGGACTGAGAGGCAGACAAGCGTCTCGGGCCTGCTAGTGTCTTACTGGCATCTCCCAAGCTCAGTGATGATTTAGGCAAATGCCAGCTTAGAAGTTTCTAAGGGAAGGTAGCTGCATTCCAACAGGTAGGTGTGGAGGAAACTCAGGTGAGAGGACATGGATATTGAGGAAGATTTCTGAGCAGGTGCAGAGCTGTTTCACACCAAGAGGGCTGGTCTTAGGGTAGGGGTCAGGGTTCAGAACAGGAAAAGGCCAGCAAGAGCAAGAAGAGATCACATACCTCAACAGAAGCTTGATCCCGGAATGAGCATAGGGGAGCAGAAAAGTGATAACCATTTGGAAGCCCAGTGACCTTCAACTGGGCTGCTGACAAGGATGTGGGGGGAAGGGTGAGATCTGAACCTATGAAGATTTTTAGATGTAAAGTAGGTAGACTTGTGGTATAGCCTAACAAAATATTAGGCTACCATGTTTAGATATGGTTTAGTCTTGATCCTGGGACTGGATGAGACTTCAGGTGGGGAGAACTTTGGATAAGCAGGGGAAGGTACAGGCAGGTAAGTAGGATTTAGGGATATAGTTTCCCCAGGGCTATGTTCTTAAATTGGCTTAGAGGCTGCCTACAGCTAACAGAAGTCTGTTTCCCCCAAATATGATGGAAGTATGAATGTAAGAGCTGGAAGGGATCCATCCATTTACTTATTCATTTTTAACAAATAAGTATTTATTGGCTGTCTCTGATTTGCCGGCCTTAGATGCCGGGAATACATTGGTGAAAAAATTAGCAACCCAAAGGAAGTCTTGTATTCTTGAAAGAGGACTCAGACAAGCATACAGACACGCAGGTTGCTGGGATGGGTGTGTCAGGGAGGGTGATAGAGCATGTTTGAGGGCACTCGATTAATCGAGGCTGGGACACCACGGAGGGCTTTCAGCTAGTATAAACCTTCTCATTTCATGGTAGAGGACCAAAAAGAGTAAATGATTTCATGTCACATAAAACATCAAGGCTCAAGCCTTCTGTGGCCAGAATATTGTCCTGGGGATGATCCTAGGTGCTTGGTCAGGCAAAGCTCTAGATCAGTGGTCCCCAAACTTTTTGGCATTAGGGATCAGTTTCATGGAAGACAATTTTCCCATGGATGGCAGGGGTGTGGAGGAAGGAGGTTAGGGATGATTCAAGCATATTCCATTTACTGTGCAGTCAAACCTCTCTGCTAATCTGTATTTGCAGCTGCTCCCCAGTACTAGCGTCACCGCCTCAGATCACCAGGCATTAGGTTCTCATGAGGAGGTGTACCCTAGATCTCTTGCACGCACAGTTGACAGTAGGGTTCATGCTCCTGTGACAATCTAATGCCACTGCTGATCTGACAGGGGGTGGAGCTCAGGCAGTGATGCCAGTGATGGGGAGCGGCTGTAAATACAGATGAAGTTTCGTTCGCTTTCCCACCACTGACCTCCGGCTGTGTGGCCGGGTTCCTAATAGGCCACGGAGCCTCCCAGTCTGCAGCCAGGGTTAGGGACTGCAGCTCTAGATGGAACTAGTGGCTCCACCTCCTCCGTCCGTCTGAGAGAGGCTGTACACACAGTATCTCCTCGCAAGGCCTCCAGGCAACGGAAGCACAGGCATGCAGCTCCCATGAGTAGCTGGTATGGAAACTCAGATTATTATTTCTCTATTTTCTGTCTTGTTTATGCTACATAAAATGGAGTTTCATGGTGGCAAGGAACCTCTCCTGGAGCATAGCCCATGACATGTTCTGGCCCCCATGTACCTCTCTGTGGGTTGCCGACAACGTGGAGAACTGTGCACCTCTTACATGCCCTCTGTGTGTAAGTTTCCCCAACGAAGTTGGCTTCCTTCCTGCCCTGCGTGACGTGGTACTGGCTTTCATCTGTCATGCCACACTTCCATTTGCATCTGCCACACCGTCAGCCTGTTGGCAAATTCCAGGATAAACTTCCGAATGAATGTATAAGCAAACCAGCAAAAATCCAGGATGTGGTAAGTTTTGTATCAAGATCACTTTTATGTACAGATTGGAAAGTAGAGGATCATGACACTACCCCCATGGGGTGGCCTCCGTTAGAACATTAAATTACCTACAGAGCATATGCTAAGTGTTCCGGTCACCTTGGCTGAGAAGAACAACACTCATTCACTCGAGGCATCGAAGCTTTTTAGGGGAACAACTATGGAGTCCTGGAAGTAGCAGACCTACGATTACATTTCAGTTTTGTCACTCTGGGTTGGAGTAAGTCACTTTTCCTTTTAAGGTCTTTAAAAATTGGCTACTGCTAAGAGTATGTTAAAGTTGTTTTAATAATTAGATTAAAAACCAACATAGCAGCGTAACAGAGCAGGCAACAGACCTGGTGTTTCCTAAACCTTTACTGAATTTAGTAATGCTAACGTACATGCATTAGTAGTAAAAAATCCCGAAGAGCACACCAAACGGCACATAATCCAGTGCTACATTGTGTGGAACACCATTCGGGAAAGTCAGGGAGGCTTATTCACAAGTGGGCTTGATGAAAAATTAGCTGTCACATCGGGGTAATGAGTCCCATGGGGACTCAGTCACAGGGTGCAGCCGTTTCCAGGCTGAATCCATAATTTTCGTTTTACATCAGATAAAAAGTATTCACATTTTTTCTCCCTATTTTAAAAGCAATATAGAAGCATTGTAGAAAATGTGAATAGAGAGATGTTTACAATCAAATTGGCTATGAAACTCATTTCTAGAGATAGCCATTATTTATGTATCAAACTTATACATATTCTGTACCTAACCTATTTTTTTATTTGCTGCTTATTTTTTAACCTGTATTGTGTGGTGAGAAATCTCTCATTGCTTTTTAAATTCTTGGAAAACTGTATTTTTAATTGATGTGAAATATTAGTATTTCATTTATGGATGTACTGTTAATATATTGTATTAATTACTTTGTTTTGTTTGAAATGTTTCTTTTCTCCCTTTTATTTACAATGAACATCTTTGAGATGTTAAGGGTTTTGGTGAACTATTTAGGGTTTCTACAAATAAGATCGTAGCATCTGTGAACAGAGATAATTTTACTTCATCTTTTCCAATTTGCATGCATTTTCTTTTTCTTGCCCATTTGCTCTGGCTAGAACTTCCAATACTACGTTGAGTTGAAGTGTAAAAACAGGCATCCTTGCCTTATTCCTGATCTTAATGGTGAAAGATGGATAGGTTTTCCTCCGAGTACCATGTTTGCTGTGGGTTATCGCGTATGGCTTTTCTTACATTGAAGTAGTTTCCTCTATTTCTAGTTTTACTGTTTTATTTTTTTATCATGAAAGGATATTGGATTTTGTCATAAGCTTTTTCTGCATTCATCAAGATGGTCACTTGGATTTCCCACCCTTCTTCCTGTTAATGTGGTATGTTATGTTGATCTATTTATTCTATGTTACACATACAAAATCCATTCCAGGAATAAATCCTTGTGTTCTAGGAATAAACCACAGTTGGTAATGGCATATCATCTTTTTAACATGCGGCTGAATTTGGTTTGCTGGCATTTTGTTGAAGATTTTTTGCATCAAAGTTCATAAGGGATATCGGCCTATAGTTTCATCGTAGATGTCAGGGTAGTGCTGGTCTCGTGGAATGAGTCAGCAAGTATTCCCTTCTCTTTAGTTTTTTGTGAAAGTTTAAGAAGGATTGATATTAATGATTCTTTAAATGTTTGGTTGAATTTACCAGTGAAGCCATCAAGTGCAGGGGTTTTCCTCATTGGGAGAGTTTTAATTACTGATTCTATCACTTTACTAGTTATAGGTCTATTTGAATTTTCTATTTCTTTGTGATTTAGTCTTGGTAGGTCTTGTGTTTCTAGAAATTTGTCCATTTCATCTGGATTATTCAGTTTGTTGGTATACAATTGTTCATTCCCTTTGGGAGTCAAATTATGTTATGTATAGAAAAATGACTATTGGGATTATTCAGTTTGTTGGTATACAATTGTTCATTCCCTTTGGGAGTCAAATTATGTTATGTATAGAAAAATGACTATTGGGTTTATTATGGCAGTGGGTAGGGGAATTGTGTAGGGAAGAAATACTTTCACATTCTTCAGTTCAGAGGTTATCTTCTTAGCCATTTTACTGTATTATCTTCCTTAAGGATATTTTAAAATGAAAGAAAATTTTAATTTTATTGTTTTCCATGTCAGGAATGAGTTTTTAGGAAAGTCACCTTGTAACAACACCCACAGGTTGACCCGTGACCCGTGGTGGGCTTTCGGATGGAGGAATATTCCAAGAGATAATTGTTAGCTGAGACAAATAGGCTTGGTCTCTCAAAAATTTGAGCTCATAAATCCACAAGGAAGCTGCTAGTTGATACTGGTTGCTGGAGCCGAAACTTCTGGTAGTCATGGTTGGTGTAGGCTTTCCTTGAACTGGCTGTTTGCAACCGAAAGAAGCCAATTTAGACTAAGCAACATGAAAATATAGGAAAATTTGATTTGATTTCTTGTCCTTTGGTTCCTGAATTAATTTGTATATTCACTTTTCTTTCCTTTATGGACATTCTATTAGATCAGCATCTCAACATTTTTAATCAAGAACTCTCTGTACTCTTAAAAATTGAAAGTCTCCAAGAGCTTTGGTTTACATGGGTTATCTCTGCCAGTAGTTACTGTATTAAAATTAATAATTAAAAATTCTTACTTAAAAATGACTCCATTAATATAAATGTTTTCTTTAAGTAAAAAAACCCCATGTTTTCCAGAAAAAAAATTGTGACTAGGGTAGTGTTTTGTTTTTGCAAATATTTTTAACATCTGAGTTAGTAGGAGACTGCTAGGTTCTCAAATATGTATCAATTCTGTTGCTATGTGTCCTTTTCATTGAACTATATGAAGAAAGTTTAGGCTCACACAGGCTAAAGGTGGCAAGAAAGGAGAATTTTACTAGACTTTGCAGATATTATACCAAAATTTGACAAGTTATAGTTTCTTGAGGATTAGTTGAAAAATAGATTCTAAAACCGCAACAATGAACTTTTTGTATTCTGTTATATAAAAACCCATTAGTCTATGTTACAGTTTGAATGGTTCCTTTACCCACGCATAACTTAGTAACAGTATGTCTTGGTCATTTCAAAAATACTGTTTTTCACCAAGTTGTATAGATCTTCAAAATGTTGATGTATTTTGTTCTAAAATATAGAAAAAAATCATGTTAGCATCAATACTGATCTCATCAGAAAAGTAAATATTGAGAAGTTGTCAAGGTCATTATGATAGACCCGTTTTCCATACTACTAATTTTTGCTGGAAAAACTTTATTGACAAAGGCAGTCAATTTTCCTCCAAGCGACAGTCTTCATTCATTTTTGAGAAAATATTTTGCAGAATACCCAAAAATAACCATTATTTGTCTGTCATTCTTTTTGGTGAAAATGGTGTTCCAGGGACAAGTAGCTAGTTCAGGTTGCAAGGTTGCAACTCAGTTGCACAATGCTTTCCCTAAGGACAACCGTCGTAGTTAGATATGTGACTTCCTATTTTGGCACACAGTGTATTAGAGAGTGTACTCAAGGGTTAGAGACTTAATAAAATTGAAAGTATTACTTCATCAAGCACATCCTTAAGTGAAACTGGCATTTTTTTTTTCCTACAAATGCATGTTGAAGAATACAATGAATGACACTAGTACAGTTTGGTGCCACTCAGTATCTTGATTTTGTAAGGCACTGGCAGTTTTATTCACCATTGCTTTTGTACCCTGAATACAAAGTTCAGTACAACGAAAAAGGAAAATAATGCCTTAGTATTTTTGCAATAGGTTTGACCCTGTGGAGTCCCTGAAAGTGTTTTTGCGGAGTCCTTGAAAGTTTCCTGGCACCCTCGGGTTTTGTGTGCCACAGTTAGAGAAACTGCTGCCCTAGAGAGTGTGTATAGGTTTTATAATGTGCTAGTCCTTAGACTTTTGCGTCTGCAGCACATTTTCAATCACTGGAGACTGGACGATGTAAATGAAGGAAATAAAAAAAAAAAAACCACTGGTTTTTACAAGAAACACATAATTGAAAAATTCTAAGAGGATAAATAGACTTTCTGGAGGTTTCTATGTTCTGCTCTTCCCTACCCTACCGTGGAATTTTAAGTCAGTATCATGTCAAGTGCTCTATGACCAGAGAATACGGCATCATAAACTTAGATTGTTTCCCAATGACAGAAAGAGGATTAACCTCGAACACACAAATATTTGAAATTCATGTAAATTATGCTTTGGAAATTAGGGAAAAAAAGAGCTGCGGAATTATAGAAAATGTGATTTGTGCTATGGAATTGTTCCTAGAGAAAGCAAATTGTTAGAATAAATAGGTTATCACAGTGTAGTCAAGAAAAATTTTTTTTTTTAATTCTGAGAGGTCTTAAAGCCTAAAAATGAGCTCTGAAAAACTAAATAGGTAGCTAAGATTTGGAGGGAAATGAAGATTAACTTCAGCTCATTAAATAAGTTAAATTCACAATGTTGGCAAAAAGGTGGCTTTTAAATAACACATTATAAGAAAATGCCAGTACAACAGTATTCATTAGAGAAAAATGTCAAAACATGGGGAATGTTAACATTCTATTTAAAAGAATGACTTTTTAATGTATGATTGAATCTAGACTACAGAGATGGTCATTTGTTGTTTTTCAGAATAAAAGATCCTTGAAGTGACATCCATCCTATGAACAGTCAAATTTATTATAACTTCCCGCAAATGATAGAATGTGACATTCATACAAAGTTATCTGTATCCTCACTCTGAAAAATGGAACGTATTTTTAGAGAAATCTTATTTTATAATATTTGAGAAAGCAACTGCCTATTTTTATGCTTTGATCCATTGTAAAGTATGATGCTTTTACCAGTACAGCCATGTAAAACTTTTGTTTTTCCCAACAAAAAGTACTGTCACAATCTACGATGGCTTCAATATCCTAAGGATTTGTCACACCATTAGAGATAATGACACATATTAGTCATTAAGAATGATGTAGAATATACTCAAACCATTAGGTGAAAAAATTTAAGTTGAATGTATTCTCATGTATAATAAAAAATTATATACACGTCACTAATGCATTAAAAATATGTCTATAACAAATGTTAACAGTGGTTATCTCTGATCGTGAATGTAGTAGTTGTAGGATATTACAGACAACTTTCTCTTTATTTCTGTGATGTTTGATTTCTTCCAACAAGTATGCATTGCTTCACAATTCAGAAAAAGGTACAAAAAATAAAAAATAAGATACTACATTTTGCTTTTAATAGAAACTTTGGAAAGCCAAAAGATTTAAAGAAAATAGAAATCATCAAGTTAAAAAGACATTTAAAAAATCACTAGAATTCAATGCAATAGAGTCATACATGTATTAGTATTTTCAGTGACACTTTGGCATCAGAAACCATTTCTAACTTAAGAATAGAAATAACCTTGTACTACCCTTTGAAACCTGGTGCCACAGACAAATTCCATTCATATTATTTGTTGTCCTTATGAATGAATAAAGGTGTCAAGTAAGGATAGAAAAGTCCAGTGCTTGGAGAGATTTCTATTGATACTACTGGCAAACTTTTTGTTTATCTTTAAAGCGAAACCTATGAAATCAGTCAGGTGGGGAGATGCCACCCCCACCCTCTCTGTAAATAGACAGAAACATCTAACTGCTGAGAATCTCCTTTCCTTGTGGAGCAATGTCACCTTCATTAACACAGGCAGGATGGCAGGTGGAAGAGTGGCAGGGACCATGTGTGCTCTAAGAGGGCTTTATCTGCACAGGAGACAAGAAAGGGCCCCTGAGAATTATTTGCCAAATGGTCTTAACAAACGCTCCCATAGAAAGGTGGTCTGGCCTTCTCTAAAACTGAGGGCAGGTCGAAGTATCAACAGAAAAGGACATTCGTTCAGTCTGAGAGACTCTGCTACTGAGAGAAGATTTTTAGTTCTCTAGTCAAACTGTTGAAGAAGAGGGGTAACTTCTAGTCAGACTATTTTGTCTATGAGACTAGGGTGACCATATATTCCAATTTCCCCTAGGAAAGTCCCAGGTAGCTTCTGTTTTCATGGTGTAATTCTTAATAGCTCCTTCTTTTACTCAAAAGTATCCTGAAAAATAAATATATTCTTCTTATAGCCAAACTGATGAGGAAACTGTCATTGCGGATGTGGCAGACTCTTGATTGGTTGGCCAACAGTCATTCCCAACCATCTTGTCTGTTATTGTCTTCCATTATGGAGGTCAGGAAACTGACATACTCACTTTTGCAGCCTCCCTTGCAGCTAGGATTGGCCATACTGTATACTTTTGGCCAAAAGAGAATTTTCTAGAAAATGTACAAATATATTGGTAATGACTTTTCTTCCTGTTTTTAAGAAGGACATAATACCTGGAGTTGTAATATTCACCTTGAAACTCCACATGACAGGCCAAGAAGACCTCAGAGACCCAATCTCCGACAGTACTGAGCTGCTCATCCCATGCCAGTAGCCCGTAGAGTCAAGAACAGATTTTTAACTTCATTTGTTTCGGTTTATTTTAGGTTGATTTTCTGTTACTTGCAGCTAAAAAAATCATTCCTCATTTATACAATGGGTTATTTTCTTTCCTCACTTTATTCAGTTGTTCTAGGCCTGAGAATCACCCTCTCTTTTTGGCACACAGGTGACTGGCCTTTGGGGCCACTGAATCTATTCTTTTACTATCTCCCATTCACAAGCACTGTAGACAAATACTGGGGACACAAAACAATGGAAAGAGCAAGGAGGAATGGAGTGAGCAGGAAGGGAACTGGGAGGAAACAACAAGTTTATCTTCTTTAGGTAGCTCTTGTCTTGGAGACAGAACATTTATCTCTGGAGAACTCTAAGGACTGTTCATTTGGCAAGGACTGTTCATTTTTCATCTTCCCCACTAATGTCTTAAAGGAGGGAAAGAAATCTGAATGTCATCAGGATACACATGGAGCTGAGGGCCACAGTTACTAATTAAGTCCTCTCCAAAGACCCATTTAGATGCCTCAGCATAGGAGATAAAAAGACTACCTAATGATGTGTTTCTTTCCTAGGAGTCAAAGACCCCAAATTATCTTGTGTTAACAAAGGTGGTTTGAGAAGGCTAAGACACTACTATGATCCCCCCCCGCCCAGTGTTGGCTGAATAGTATCGTCTTGGTTTTCTGATAATTACTACTTTAATGGGATAGGAACTTCATTCCAGCACCACTGAGGAAACAGAATTCCAATCATAGCAAGCCCGGAAGCAATTCAAGTGCTGCAGACTGACCCCACGTAGAATTCACTCGAATGTTGCCAGAAATAGGAGTATCATTTTCTTGAAGCTTAGAGGGAGAGAAAAGTAATTTGGGAAACAGACAGGACCTTTGAAAGGTTCTTTCCCTTCCTGAGGTTCGTATTTCCATTGAGTTCGACTATGTGGCAATTTGAAGAAATCTATTTATTTTATTCTGTGTTTTTCCAAAGGGTTCCCCCTCCTCCTGCTTTTTCTATCTAGCTCCTTTCTTAACCTACGTCAAGAACCCGACAGGAAATGATCAGTACTTTTCCTTAGTCTGGTCCTGTTCCCACAACATTCCCTGCCAAAAATCAAGCCAAAATGAATCCAGAATTCATCTGGGACGCTAAATAAGAGAGTGTTTCAGGATCACTGTCAGATGGTTGGATTCCGGCTTTAATGGCTCGACAGCCAGAGAAACAACAGAACATTTTGTTGGGTTTTTCTTGTTTTGTTTTTTAACCCAAAAGCTATATGGACACTCAGATGGTCCTGAATTTTTGGAAGGTTGTGAGGGCGAGTACTTTAGTTTCGATACACAGATTAGTTCCCTAGAGAAAGGGGATCAGGTCGGCAAGTGCCCTGTAATTTTCCTGAAATTTACTCTAAAAACCATGGATGTAACTGCCTAAAAGGTTCTCAGATCTGGTCATGGAGGGTATAACCCATTTAGCTATCTCAACCCATCTTCTACTAGCTAACTTCAACCCCCAACTCCACTCCAGGCAAAGTTAATCACTGCATTTTCTAAGCTGATTTATAGGGCGAAACAATGCATTCCTATGAGGATCTGTTTTTCTGCTTGGTTAAAACAGAATAAAACATTCACAGTTTTGGATATTCTCTGTTTAGCCTAGAGGGAGTGGTAGAATTGCTCTGTGTATATTATAGACTGCTAGCCAATGAAGACTAGAAATGAGATTCACTTGGCAATATCTGACCACATTCCATAACGGAGCGGGCCAAGGACGAGAATAAAATCAGGTCCTGTTTTAGCAGCAGATCCAACAGAGACAAGAAAGCAAATTATTTCAGTTTTGCTCCAGGATAAAAGCAAACATTTGTTTCATTGATTTTTGCAGAGCAAAAGGCGGTCTGCAACCATTTTCCCACTTTCTCCAGCACATTTCTAATATTAGCTTCCCATCTATAAAATCTCTGATCATTGGAAGGTAATTATTTTCTGTTTGGCAGATGGAGCTCTATTAGGTTTTCATTATGACATCAATAAATAAAGACACGATTTCTCAATAAAAGAAACTCATTTGGTAAATTTTCCGAGACAGCTATATTCTTGCTCTCTGAGGACCTGAAGATTCTTTATCAATTTGTTTGTATTAAATCTAATTTGCATGATTATAAGGTGAATAAGCATCTTCCTCAAATTGTAGAAACAGAAGAAATGTAAGTGGAAATAGAAATGAGATTTGTTTTAATTGTATCTGGGAGGTTATCTTCCAAAGTGCTTGCCTGTATTTCTGTCTTCCACTGTGAACTCCTTATGGAAGTTAGGAAGAGGTAGAGGACTGAGGTTGTTGCTTAATGATAATAAAGTTAAAATTTGCTGGCAGGTGGTGAAGGAAGGGTCAGAGAAGTGTGACTGTGACAGCAGGTAGACCACTTAAGGCCAGAAAACCCAACACCTCACACTATTCCATGGAGAGTCCAGAAGATACAGGAATGTTCTGGCATACGAGGTACAAGAACCACCCAGAAGCTCAGAAGCTCTGTAGACCAGGATGACAGCAGGAGATGCTGTTACAGAACTCGGCTCCTGGTAGCAATGGGGGTGATAAAGATCAGAGATGTTGGAGTCCAGGTGAGTTTAACCATCAGAAGGATACTAACAATTATCACAGTAAGTGACAAAGCTGGAGTGGCAGCCAGTGGCATCAATCTGCAGAGAGCCATGGAGATGCTGCAGGGGACACGGTATTCCTAGAGTCAAGATAGGAAGCCAACAAGGATACGACTTAATTTTCTTTCTTCTTTTTTTTTTTTTTTTCCCGAGGCAGTAGCCCAGGATAGAGTACAGTGGGGTGGATCATAGCTCACTGCAACCTCTAACTCCTGGGCTCAAGCGATCCTCCTGCCTCAGCCTCCCAACTAGCTGGGACTCCAGGGATGTGCTGCTACTCATAGCTAATTTTTCTTTTTTGAAGAGAGGGAGTTTTTGCTATGTTGCCCAGGATGGTCTTGAACTCCTGGCCTCAGGTAATCCTCCTGCATTGGTGTCTCAAACTTTTGGGATTACAGGTGTCAGGCTTGAGCCCCTGTGCTTGGTTGGATACTACTTAAACAAGCACAACAAATCGAGGATGGAGGATCGGGAAGCTGAAGGCAGTCACCCCAAAAGCATCATGTTCTATTGCTCTCAATTTTTGGACCTGGCCCAGTTCTCAGACACTAAACACACTGATTGGGCCAGGACCCTGTGAGGAAATACTGTGCAATGCCGTGTAGCAACTCTTCTCATCAGTAAGTTGTAATCCTCTGTCTTTCCCCAAATAGACCTATAGACGTTTACTAGGATAACACACAGTGGAAAAATGGAAGACCCAGACTTTGAGCGTTCTTGGGCACAGAGTCTGAATTTTATTGCTAACTGGGGACTCAAAGTGCCACCATGACCCCCAGTGGGTGGTAAATGGAGTCTTGGGCTTAGGACTGGCTTACTGTGAGCCCATGTAGTCCATGGACCCGTGCAGACGTTATTTACTGGGTCTGCCAAGGTATCATTGGAAGTGATAGACTTAGTAGTTGGCACAACACTCACACTGGGTTCCTTGAGGGTGGGGTAAGACATCTCACAGAAGGGAGGGCAAAGTGGAAGGCTCTGAATCCGACTCCTCCCCAATTCCCTATCCCTGGCCCAGATAGTAAATCAAAATAGGTATCATGTCCAGTGGGGGAAGATTAACACCATTCTTTAAAATGAACAATGCAAGGATGTTGGACCCTGTCAAGTTTAGTGAAGTTTAATCCACTAGTCTGACCCCTGCAGAAACGAGATGGTTCCTGCCAATGACAGTCAACTACTGAAGACAACCAAGGACTAATCTTAATTGCAACTACTGTGCTGGATGTATTAATGTTTTCATTGGAGGAGACTAACACAGCCCCTGCCATGTGGTATGCAGCTGTTTATCTGGAAAGTATGTTATTAATACTTTCTGTCTCTATCAGAATGGAGGCTCATTCTTGCCTCCCCGACTTCCTTACAGGTATCTCTTGAGATCACTTCTCTGTAAAATGGCACGTGTGTCTTGATCTCAATTTGTGTTTGCCAGGGAACATGGTCTAACACGTGTTAATGCTTTCCATACATTATCTCCTATAGGAAAACAATTCAAAATTGTCCTGTTTTTGTCCAAATCCTCAAGATTCATTGGATAGTTGGCAAATGAAAAAATACAGTTGTCCTTGGATTAGAAGGAACACTGCCCCACTGCAGGCATTTGCTCAAAACTGCTGCAAGATTGTGGCTCTGGGGAAAACCAGAGCTTCTCTTGGTTGTTGATGGATCCAGGAAAAGCTGATTCAGCAAGGGCCTAATTATTAGAAGGGGAGGGAGCGATCTGCTCACAGTGGTTAAAATAAAGCACAGTGTGACTTAAAGGCAGTAAGAAAGTGTGCTGATGTCACTATGCAGTGGATACAGTCTTTTTCCTGTTTGTGAGGTCCGACAGAAGCTTGCCTGGTCTCTTAAGTACCCTCTGACCCAGCTCACCCATTCATTTGCATACTAGGAATATGTTGGTAGAAAACCCTTTGAACCACATGTTGGGGACAGTGTTCCAGCTGTTACCACCATAACTACCCCAAGAGCTAGTGGTATAAAACATATGCTCATGGATTCTGAAGGTCATTTAGATGGGGCACAATGGAGAGAGCTCGTCTGCGCATTTTCTGTGGCCTGTTATTCAAAAGCTGGGAGTGACGCAACAGCCATAGACTAGAGTCATCTGGAACATCTTCCTATTCATATGTGGTTGATGTTCACGGCTGGGATAGAGTTCCCTCCTGGCAACGCATTGATTTTATGTGAGTGAAAATAGGCTTTTGTGGTGAGATATTGGAATTTATAGGTTAGAACAGCTAGTGTCGATTTTGAGGTACTGTTAGGTAGATAGTGCAGGATTCCGGGTTTCCTAGCAACGAAGTGGGTGCAGCTGTGGTTCACTCCCCCACCCCCAAATGGGCTTCCAGAGAGGCTCGTGGGAGATCCACATGCATAGTAAGACTCAGGTCGTACAACTCCCAACTGTCCAATCACAGGGGTTCCTCGGTGACGTCCAAGCCACGAGGGAGGTCTCAATCTGTGCACTATAAAACAAGACCCGGACCGTAACCAAGCCCTCTTTTGCTCTCTTTTTTGCTTTGACAATGGGTCAGAGGTCATCATTTGTGGTCTATGTATTGTGCTCTGTAATCCTGTATCTTGCTCTAAAATCCTATCTTTATCTCCTCAAGAATCCTCATTTTCGTGCTAGCCTTACTTTGGTGTGTTTGGTCACTCTTTGGTCATGAGCGCACCAAGAGCCAACATTTCAAACTGCGATCTAACAGTACTAAATCCTGTGTTGTTTAAGTGGCCTGTTATTTTAACAAAAACCTGTAATATGTGACATTGGCTTAGCAGTTGGGTGGTGAGAAAATTGGTATCACAGGTAGAAAAACTAGAGTTCCATCTTATTCAGTGACAGTATTTCTGGCAGAACCATCACCCTGAGAAAACTTGAAGTCAGTCTCATGCTTACTGAGCTGGTAGCTAAAGCAGTAGGCTAGGAGTGTACATTGGTCACTACTGGCTGTCTTTCGCAAGATATTGCAAGAAAGATGAATTCAGGAAAGAATCGGCTGGTTTGGCAAGGGAGATTGAAGGGGATGGAGAAAGCACTGCTGAAAGAATTTAGAGGACTGCAATTTTTTTTTTTTTTTTAAACACTGGACTAGACCACAAAACATTGGAAGACAAATGTTTGAGTGACAAAGATCCATTAAAACTCAGCCTTAGGTAAAAATTTTTTCAATAATAATGCAAATGCCATCATTTGCATATCTAAAAACTCACTAATGTGCTGTGCTAAATTTAACTAAATTGACTGTTAGCCCCAAGTTACCATTAATGGTATAAAGAACTGCCAGAAGCTATAAAATATGAATTTTATAAAAAACAGGTCCTGGATCAAATACTTAGGCAGAGTCCCCAGTCTAACTAGAGCAAACTACAGTGGTGATTAAGGGTCACAATGATGGCCTCCCCCTGCCCCCTTAACCAAAGAAGTACATGAGTTTATATACCCAGTTATTGAGCACCTACTACAAAGCCTGGTATCTGGGTATGTCAAATGTGCTAAGACTCACTTGGCTGTACAAAAAAGCACAAGTCATACACTGAGAGCTAAAATACAGTAGTCCCCTCTTAACCATGGCGGATATGTAACAAGACTCCCCAGTGGGTACCTGGAACTGTGGAGCTCTTATAAACACAATTATTTGACATCCAAGATGATATTAAGTACTTTATAACAAAGACAAAACTGGGTTTAGTGACCAACTGTGCGTCCTCTAGCAAATAATTTCATTTCTGTGGGCTTCCATTGGTAAGGTAGGGGGCTTTTGTTATGATTTCCAAGGTCCTCTCCAGCTTTATTTTATGTGACTATATTCACTGGACTACCTGGCTCTGTGAGGGCAGGAGTCATGACTATTTCATTTACTGTTTTCCTAAAACCTAACACTGTACACAGCACTTTGTAGGCCATCAACAAATATTTGTTGAGTAAATGAACAGCACAGCTACACTCATGTTCATCTAGTGAAGGGACCCATGGACTGGGTTATTTTTTGCTACAGAGTGGGGTGTTGTGATGTGGGCTTATGCCTTATGATTTCGGTTCCTTTTTATAAGGGACGAGGATAATGGTAATAAGTATAACACCACAGCGTAAGCATGGGGTGAGAATTAATTGAGCCATTGTAATTGAGTCTTTAGGCAAAAATGCTAGATCAAGGTGAGTAACAATCAGGAGTATTTTTCAGATAATGGTCATGGGATTAGCAGTTACTGATATTTGGTCTTTCACCTCCTCTTGGTTGGCACAGGCAGAGCGCAAAGCAGTAAGACAAAGCATTTACTGGGGTCTCGAGAATTCCAGTTCTGGAGACAGATTCAGCTAAAAGCCAAATTGTGTTCCGGAGAGAAGAAAAGGACTAGAGATTTTTAAAAGGAAGCTAAGGATGATTATACAAATCGTTCTGGAAGAATTATCACTGGTGAAGGCACCTGGTTTGGTACAGGGGTCCACAGTTCATTGGTTGTTGGTGTTCAGGAGTTGCAGTGCTGGTGAAATTCAGCTCGTTTTCAGAATGTGATCGTGGCTATTTGGCCTGGTCCAAAGGTTCCAAGCAAGTTCCTAATGTTTTTGTTTGTTTGTTTCCTTCACAAAGTTGGAAGTCGTGCAGAGTCCTTAGAAAGACTTCCTGATGCCATTGCAGAACTCTTAACCACAGGAACACCATTTTGTATGTGCCATTTCACACATGTGAGAATGTATACCCAAGTACTTCTCTACTTACAACTCAAATGAAAGTTTATTATGTACAACAGCTTTGTGTCAGCAGTGCTTGGTGGCAGCGAAGGAGAAGGGGGTGTTTCCATGCTCGGATGAAGGGTGAAGGCTGTAGGGAAAGAACAGCTGCAGGACGTGAGGAAGAGGAACGTGGTGAAGAGGAAGCTTGGAGCTGGCACTCAGTGACTACAGATAGCAAAGGAAACAGAACCTCTTGCCATTAGGGAATCATTGGAAATACTTAATGTGGGTCTGGGCTTCCTATAGTCACGTAGGATAGGAACGTGAGTGTTTTTATTTGAATAGCAAAGTAACAAGTGATCCTAAAATGCTGGAGGACATGAGACATACACAACTATGGTATTCACCCATGAAATTCAACATAGTAAATCTTTGTTTATAGACAGCTACTATAGTTTGAGTATTTACAATAATATCAGACTTCATCCATTTCACGATGAGAAAAATTATAGTCCTAAGAGTTGAACCATTAAAGCAAAGGACTTAATTTTGAAATTAATTGTTTTGTTTGATGCCAAATCCTAAAATGTTCCCAATATGGCATATACTGTGGGTCATCTCAGATTCTTTGTTGTGACAATGCAGCTCAGTGGGAGACATATCTAGGCTCACTATGGAAAAGTCACAAACTACCTCTTGTTTCAGTATTTCAAAATCTGTTGTTGTCAGGGAGTAATAACCAGAGATAAGATTGAAGACACCGTAACTGAGAAATTTTGGAGACTATTGTTGTTAAGAGATTTCCTAACAGAACCTAGAACTATTTTGGCTATGTATACATATGCCATTTTTAAAAACAAGGGGTTATTCTTATCGTTATCATTTTCATTTACATGTTTTTGCCATTTTGGGGGCTAGAAAAAGTTGGGGAGAGAATTTAAAATTTGGAAAAGCTTTGATGGTTGAGAAATGAAGTAGAATAGAATATTTGAAATAAGGACAAATATAAAATCTGACTTTTGCTCCTAATTCAAACAAATTTCCTAAAACAGTGTCACTTAGTGACTGGAAATACACCCCCTACGTCCATCAATATTTTTTTCAAGTATAAAAATTAACTTTTAGAAGTTTTAGATTTGGATTTGAGGCTAGCATTATCTTTTGTAGTGACTGCCTGCCTATCCAATCAAGCACTAAAACAGTGTCCTCAAATAATTAGCTAATTGAGGCATGTTCAGAGACTTGAAGGGCAATTGAACTTTTTCTTCATTTTGAGGGTGAAACATACTAACTGCACTTCTAATTAGCCAGTTAAAGGTGCATTCTCCTCATTGACTTTTTTAGTTCACAAGGAATTTTATTTCCAAATGAGAAATGAATGCAACGCAATAGTTTCTCTATTCTGCCACTGTACCTTTAAGGTCAGTTTTTTTTTTTTTTCTAAGTTCTCATTTAAATTCTAACATGAGTCAAGTGTTAAATGTTTTTTTAAAAAAGATCAAGTCATGAAAAAATACAAGTAAACATTGCACTTCTGTATGACAAATATTTTGGCTTAGAAAAAGAATATGTATGGTGTATATGTAATGAGTATATACAAGGAAATATTGAAAGAATTGACAAAATGAACTTTTTATTTGCTCTTTTCTTCTCCCAAGCTTATTAATGTAGTCGACTGTGTTGTTCAGATCTTCTATGAATTGAATGATTTTTTTGAAGTAGTACACCTGTGTCAGTAGTGGAGAGAGGGTTGCCAAAAATCAACTACTATGATTTTAGCGTTTTCTATTTCTTCCTTTAATTCTGCCAAAATATTTGCTTTGTTATTTTGAGACTATTATCACGTAGATACACATTGGTCATTTTTATGTCTTCCTGATAATATTGTTATGAAATCCTCATGTACCTGGAAATACTGTCTTCTAGTCTGTCTTACATTAAACATAGTCATTTCAATTTTTTTGTGTTTACTATGATTTTAGTATTTTTTTAAAAAATTAACTTATGTTTAATTGATTATTTAATATTTAAATAGTGTCTTGTAGGCAGCAGATAGTTAGGTCTTGATATTTTTTAGTGTATTTTATCAATCCCTATTGATTTTTGGAGATATGTGTGTAGACGATTAATATTGAAGGTAATCATTGATATGGGTAGAATCAAGCATACCATTTAGTTGTTTGTTTTGTTCCCTCAGTTTTTTATTTCTCTGCTCATCCTATCCTGCTTTCCCTGTGTTATTTTAGTATTAAGTCTTTAATTCACATATGGCTTTTGGTCTATGCTTTTTTTTTTTTTTTTTAGTGAGTTAGGCTGAAATCTTCAGGTGGTTCAAATCTCAGTTGAGTTTTCCAAGTTGTTGGTGTACTGACTTGGATCTGTCTCATGCATGTGTAGTTCAGGATATAGATCAAGATTTGTGTGAGTGAATACACAGAATTAGGAGTCCTTTACTCTTCCTATCCCTTTTGGAATCCACTGCATAGTATCTGGCTTTCAAGGGCCTTTCTGGTTTTTGTGGCCAAAACAGTAGTGTGTCTGAGAATATTAGCCACGCATCATTCTGCCACTACTGACACTATGCCACTCTGCAACATGAGCCTAACTCCCCAGGGCAAAGGTCAGAAAAGAAACAGACAAAAAACTAAAAAGGGAAACCTCACTCATGATGGTCACTTCCAAGTTTTGATTCTTCCCCACAATTCACATAATCTTTGTTTGCTTTTAAAAGAGTCTCCAGTGATTGTTTATGTTTTGTTCAGAATTTGCTGTAATCATCAGAATAGATGGCTGTGGTCTTTTGAAACTTCAACTATATTTTAAATAGGCCTTTATATGAAGACTGTATCATGTGTACTCTGACATCCCAAGCCAATGAAATATTTTTATAACAGCTTTGAGATATAATTCATGTACTACATAATACACCCATGGAGTATATACGCAGTATGTTTTTGTAAATTCTAGGCTTATACAACCTTCACCACCATTTTACGATATTTTCATTACCCCAACAAGAAACCCTCAAAAGCATCTTCATTTTTGAAAGCTAGTTTTGCTGAAGATTTATTTGAGTACTTTGAATATATTATTCCACTGCCCCTGCCTCTATTGTTTCTGATAAGTCAGTTAAATCTTTTCAAGGTTGCCTTGAATGTGGCAAGTCATTTTTTTCTTGCCGCTTTCAAAGTAGTCTTTGTCATTATCTTTCAGTATTTTTACTAAGATGTGTCTGGGTGTAGATCTTTTTGAGTTGTGGTACTTGGAGGTTGTTCATCTTCTTGGATATATAAACTTAATGTGTTTCATAAAATTTAGGAAGTTTTCAGGCATTACTATTATTTTTCTTTTCCTTTCTGTCTCTCTTCTTTTCCCGTTATGCATATGTTGATGTGTTTAATGGTGTTCCACATTTCTCTGTGGCTCTGTTAGTTTGTCTTTGTTCTTTTCTCTTTGGATTGCATTATCTGATTTATCGTCTAGTTTGTTGATTTTTCTGTCAGTTTAAATCTGTTGAACCTTTCTGGTAAATTTTTCATTTCAATTATTGTATTTTGCAATCCAGAATTTCTATTTGGTTATTTAAAAAAATCGTTTCTACATCTTTATTGTTTTCTGTTAGATAACACATAGTTTCTATTTCTTTAAGCATAACTTCCTTGAGTTCTTTGAACATATTTATAATGTCTGCTTGGAGATCTATTTCAAATCTGATATCTGGGACCATCAGACAATTTTCTGTTGTCTGCTTTTTTCCTGGTTGTCAGTCTGTTTCTTTGGATGTCTTTGTAACAAGTTTTTTTTTTTTTTTTTTTTTTTTTTTTTAACTAGACAATTTAAATAACTTGTAACAACCCTGGATACTGATTTCCTTCCCCATTTCTGGGGCTTGTTTTTGTTTGCTGTTTTGTAACTTGGCTAGACTCTTTAGTTGCAGCTATTGCCCTTGTAGTGTGAAGCATCTAATGATGGCTTTCAGAGAGGCATATCCTATTTATTGGGCATGAACACTGTCATCCAGGATGACAGTTTTTTTTTTTTTTTTTAAAGTCAGGGATGTCTGTCTCTTTTCCCCAATTTCTCTGTTAATCTGTCTGCCTCTTTTGGCATCACAGCCAGCTTTTAGGTTCCACTAATTGATGGCCTATTTCTCTATTGTATTAGCTTTTAAAAAAGTTTATGTATTTTAATTCTTTCTCATTTTCTTTTTTACCCATCTTGCCCGTACATCTCTATTGTTTTACACAATGCCTTGAGGATGTCCCATGTACAAGTTGCTCCACATTCTGATCCAATTAAATTTGGGCTTGGGTAATTTTTGAGGCCAATCTTTGAGGTTCATTTTGTCCCCTTAGTGCCTCTTCTTAGCCATCATCTTTCTGTTTCTGTCTGGCACACTAGCTGGTGTACAGTTTCTTTTGTTGTCTCACAGAGCTACAAGCCTTCCTTTAAGTTTCTTACTACCAAAAATCACCACTGTTTTTGAGATTGCTCTTAAGGTTGGAACTTTCCCACACCCTGCTTTCAAATAAAGTCAGTTACTTTGTGGACACCTTTAGAATGTTGTTCTTGTGGATTGCCTCTGTCCCTGAGAAACATCTGAGCTACTGCTCCAGAGCTGGGGTAGGGAGAGTGGTCTACTTCTCTTGGAGCAACATCCGTGCATTATGAGTAGGGTGCTGGTCAGAGCAGTAGCCTCTGGTCTTCTTTGCTTGCCTCTCTGCCTTATGAATGAGCAGGGCTGAGAGTAATCGGGGACTGAGTATGCTTATGCCTAGCCCATCATCAGTGTAAGTTGGGGCTGGGTGGAAGACGCGAGTCCCTGACCTCTCAACTGTACTCACTAGGAAGTCTCCAAGTTGGATTTGGAGGTGATGAGAAATGCTGGTGGCCTGCTTCTCCCAGCAAGCTACTTTGGGAACTGAGGGAAGAAGGAACTTTGTCTTTTTGGTTACGCCAAACTAAGCTTCTATGATGCTGAACTGGCACACAGGGGAGGGATGCAGAAAGCCATGGTTCTAGTGCCTCAGACTCACTGTTCTGAGATTTAGCAGATTTTTTTTTTTTAAAAGGCTTTTCTTGAATAAATGTTTCTATGTGCCCTTAGAACAATTATACAAAGACATTAGTTGTTTAAAATTTTTCCAATTATGGTGGTTTTACTGGGCAACTGGTCCATACACTGTACACATCACCATTGCAGGAGTATTTTTTGCCCACATCCTATATATATCCTTGATTGTGCTAGGCACATTAGGGACGATATAGGAGTTCATTTGAAAGTCATGTTCATGTAGCATGTGATGTAGCTAGGGGATGAGAGTCATACGAGTGAATATAAGCAGTTCAGGATCATGGATTACTACATGTCAAGCTAAGTGTTTTAAACCCTGGTTGTCAATAAAGGCAGACACAAAGGACATGGGGGTAACACACATGGGTACTGTGTGGTTCAGTAGAAAACACTGGCATCAGGACCATGAATCTCCGATTCAAATCTTGGTTCTAACCTCTGTATCTACGAGGGTCCTGGCAGGTATTGGGATGGTTCGAGCACAGCAGCAGGAGATGATCAAATATCCTGGGACTAGCAATAGCAGAAAGCCACTACCAAGGAAAAGGAATGGTTATGGCAAGCCCCAGAGCTGTGGCTCTAGCTGTCCCTCTAGGAAAGTGCGTCACGACAGGAAGCTGAGCCTTCACTTCCCAACTCCAGTAGAGGAGGACAGCTGCTGTCGACCTGAGGCAGGGAAGGAAGGGAGCAGAGAATAGACACCACGACCTTCCTCTTCTTTTGCCCTGCATTTTCCTCCTGTTGTCTCCCACCGACTCAAGCCAACCGGAAGCCACAGGCCAAGGGCAATCGGTTTACTTGGGCATGGAGGGCAGCTGCCCAAGCGCACGGCAAGGTGGAGAAGGGTGAAGAGTGGCTTTGGAGGGCAATGGAAATATCCACAACTACTCACTCGTGATGTGACCTTTAAAAATCACTTAACTTTGTTTGGGTATTCACTGTTCCTGTCTATGTCGTTATAAAATATTAGGGTAACAATATTAGAGAAGAGCAAGAGACAAAGTCAAGGATAAAAAAAGTTTACATGTGATTTTCCAAGAGCATAAAACATCTAGGAAGTGGTGGGGTAACTACTGCCATAAGAAGAATAGCTTTAGTGATACTTTGCACTTTACGATCTCTGTGCCCTTTAGCCCTGTATTTTTATGTGAAATTTTGTGTGCTTATTTCTCGAACTTAAAGCCGTTTAGTGCATCAGGATCCTTATTTTCTTTCTTCCCATATCTCTATCAGTTATCTAAGGGTAAGGAATATGCCTTTAAGGTTTTTTTTTGAACAAAAGTGACTTTCCAAATTTTTCACCACAGTAATATTTTTCAATATGATAATTGTTTAGAACTGCATAGTTTACTGAAGTATGCTACTTTGACATGTATTGCAAGGTATTCTGACAGTTACCTTGGTGTTGCACCCCTCTCTTACCATGGAGTTCCTTCTGAGCCATCAAAAATAACTGTAGCTGTGGTTATGTCCTGTATAGGAGGAAAAGCTGTGTGAGCAAGTGAGTAGACTTGAGGAGAGCATGTAGTTGACGCTGTCTTGGCCAAGAGATAATGTGACCGTTTCAAAAGAGTGAGGCTTCCTGGCCATTATTCTGGTTAATTTATGTGACATTTAGTTTCATAATTTGGGGCAGCAAATAGGTCTGAAAATACATTTTCTCAATGTTGGGTATGAATTGAATTCAATTCCATTTCAATCCTATTTTAGTAGTTCGTTTTTCATTGGTTGTCATTTGTTTCCCCCTCCACAGGGCCACCTCGTCTTTTCCACATTAGCTAGGGCAAGTCACTTCACCTCCGTGTTTCCTGATGGAATGGGGGCTTTTATTCTGAGTCTCATCGAGTAGCTTAGTAGGAAGGTGATAGTCTTCATTCAGTTGTGTGGCTTCCTATAAACAAAGTGTAAACCATGTTACTTAGCTTTTAAAATTTGCCTATGAGCCAGGTGCAGTGGCCAAGGCCTGCAATCCTAGCATTTTGGGAGGCTGAGGCAGGAGGATCGCTTGAGGTCACGAGTTCGAGACTAGCCTGAGCAAGAGCAAGGCCACGTCTCCACTAAAAATATAAAAAATTAGCCTGTTGTGGTGGTGTGTGCCTGTAGTCCCAGCTACTCAGGAGGCTGAGGCTGAAGGATCCCTGGAGCCCAAGAGTTTGAGGTTGCTGTGAGCTAGGTGATGCCACTGCACTCTAGCCCAGGTGACAGAGCGAGACTCTCCAAATCGCTTATGAACATTAAACCTAACAATAAGACATCAAAGTTTTTCTTGAATGTTATTATACTCAGAGGTAAGATTAATAAAAGGCATTGAGTGTAACAGATGGATTTAAAAATTAAGATGAAATTTTTTAGTGCTATTTAGGCATGCCTCAATATTTGAATTCTTGACGATTTCATAAAAGCTCCTAGTCCATTTAATTGATATAAAACATTGCTCATAAAGGTGGACCATAAAGTACTGAAAGCAGCCACAAGATCTTGTGACTTCAAAGAATTTAAATTCTTTTGGAAATGTCTTTCTGACTCAAAACTATCTTTTGCTTCCAAATGATTTGTAAATAACTGAATTTTTATTCTTTCTCAAAGAAACGTGAAGGCTAAAATTTTCAGCTATGTAGATACCATACAATAAGAGATCATTTAGGTATCCATCTATATTTCTTAAGAACAAAGGTAGAAACATAAATTTAGTGCATTTACTTAAAAATTGAACCCTCACAATGCCAATGTTCTTGGGAACAGGCACATTTATTGAGTGCCAACTGAATAAGCAATATTGTGTTAGGAAAGAAAACAGCCCCTGACAAACTGGTTAACTCAAGTTGATTACCCTGTTCCATTTGCCCTCTTGACAGTGTTGACTGACTTTTCTTTCTAAACTCTCAATACGATTATCATGCCTTTAAATGTACTTAAGGAAAGAATTCATGCAACCACACATTTAATACTCCTGTTGAGATCCTTGGTACTGTTTGAGTGTAGATGATTTCAAGGTTCCATTTTTTTTTTCTCTTTTCCAGATGTATTTATAGAAGATAGCTTATATGAGCATCTCTCCACTGTTGTTACAGTTTTTGTTTTTATCCAGATCTCTTGCTTTGGAACATTACCAAAAATCAGGGATTATTCCAATCTTTGGCCTGGGATATATTTTGATGAGTCATTTAAAACCACAAAAGAAGATTGTCTAAGGCTAGTTTCCTCAGGATCACAACAGAATTAGGAAGGATTCATGTGAATATGAAATTAGGGAGCATTCCTGGGGTAAACTAGCAGAGAGTTGGGAGGTTGGATTGACAAGGGAAAGAAGCTAAGTGAGAATGTGGCATCAGGCCAAATCCCAGTGATGGTAAAACTTTGGCTCAATCCACAGGAGAATTTGGGAGAACACCACCCGTCACCTACTGTCAAAAGCCCACTCAGTAACTTGGGGGATCAAGATGTCAGTTCCACCGTGGTCCAGCCAGTTGTCGCCTTTAAAGTTTCAGGATGTCACTCTTTCTTAGTCAAGCTCTAACTTTCACATGGAAAGCCTTTCAAGACTGAATTTAACTGATGTAATTCAGCAACCCAGTTAATTTTGTGTTTGATTTTCAGCACTATCATCCCACATGTTGTAAGAAATGAAAGGTTCATTTACGGCTTATCATGGAAGGTGTCTCTTGTTCTTGGACCATGAGTTGAGTGAGTTAAAGGAACTGGGCTAATTTGTCATTTTATTTCTGTAAGTTCTGTAATCCACTCAGAAGCACGTGTCCCACAGCAAAGATGGTGGTCACCATCACTGCCACAGTAACAGTCATATGCAGCAGCTACTCGGGCTTCCAATGGCTTTGCTTCAGGCAATACTTCATCACAACCAACCACAGGTGATAACTTGAGTGCCACCATATGCCATGAATCACTTATTTTCCTTTGGCAAGGAGCTTAGCATTGTCGTGCTCAAGCTCAAGGGCACGACCAAACCAATACTCAATTCCCATCTTAAAAGGGTCTATCTTCTGGGACTGTATCAGTCATGGTCCCATCTGGAGAAAGAAATCAAATAGTAATTGGAACAGGGAAAGTTTAACTAAGAATTATTATAACCAGGGATTTCCTACTAAAGGGGTAAAGGGAACTAAGGAATATAAAAATAGCATATATAAGGAACAGCTAACACCCCCAGGAATGAGGCAGAGCACCCAAGGAAAGAGAAAAATTTTCTACCCCTCCCTCCAGGCTGAGATCCAGGCCTCATTGGAGAGGGTGTGGGCGTGGCCCACCAGATGGCAGAGACATTTTCTCAGATGCCACATCGGCAGAACTTATGGGGGAACTTCCCTGTATGGAGCTGGGGAGCCCTCTGGACAGGTGCTAGAAAGTCACCCTCCGAATAAAGCCATTCCCGGGGGGATGCCGCACTATGGAACCTGCTTGAAAGCTGCCCACAGGGGTGGTGTACTGGGAAGTGGCCCTCTGGTTTATCAGGGAAAGATGCCACTCAACGCTGCTGAGGGCAAACACCACTGCGTGTCCCATGTGCCCCCGGCCACTGCACACTATGGCTGCAAGCCCCAAAGAGCCCGTTGGCTTCCTCCTTCCTTCTATCCGTCCTTGTTTCTGGGACTTCCTTCCATCTGCCCCTCTCTCAGCCTGGGTCCTCTATCCTCTCAGCCAAAGGCAGTTTCTTCAGAAGCCTCAGGACACTTCTTGTGAGTCTGGTCATGGCCTTTTTTTAAGTCAGTTTCCCATTAGCTTTTTTTTTTTTTTTTTTTTTTTTTTGGAGACAGTCTTGCTTTGTTGCCCAGGCTAGAGTGAGTGCCATGGCATAAGCCTAGCTCACAGCAACCTCAAACTCCTGGGCTTAAGCGATCCTACTGCCTCAACCTCCCTAGTAGCTGGAACTACAGGCATGCGCCACCATGCCCAGCTAATTTTTTCTATATATATATATTTTAGTTGGCCAGATAATTTCTATTTTTAGTAGAGACGGGGTCTCGTTCTTGCTCAGGCTGGTCTCGAACTCCTGAGCTCAAGAAATCCACCCACCTCGGCCTCCCAGAGTGCTAGGATTACAGGCGTGAGCCACCACGCCCGGCGTCCCATTAGCTCTTATACTGTACCAGCTGATGGGAAGTAGGACTAAAAAAATAGACAGAATGTCTTTCATTAGGAGATTAGCTTGTCTCCATTGTGTGAATTTTGCATCAGGTTTTTCTATTTGCAGTTGCAGATCAACAGCAGTATTTTCAGTGAGATTTATGTACGTCAACGGAACACAAGGCTTAAAGACACCATACCTGGTTCTGCCACCAAATGGTATCGTGATCCTAAGCAAACAACACTCTTTGGACTTAAGTTTTCTCATCTTTCAAATAGAATAAATGGATAAAAATTATTCCCGATCTGTATGCTTTTTTTTGGGTGCTTTACTTTGTGTCAGCCAATGTGTTAGGACCGGAGATTTGTAGCTTACTAAGGTATGATCCTTTTCCTTGGGGAGCTACCTCATAATCCCGAAAATAAAATATAATGCCTCATTCTCGAGAGTTCTCATAAAAAGCAAATGAGATGGTGAATTATAAGTACTTTGGAAAAGGTAAAAAAAAAAATATATGTCACTCTTCAAACCTAAGGGGTTGTACTAATATTATCATAGTCATCACAACCCCAGGATGGCAATTAAATTATATTAGTATCTTTTATTCATTGGCATTAGGGCTCAGAAAATTGTAAGTGATTCAGGTAAGACCATAGCATTTATATTCCTAAACAGTGTTTCCCATAAATTTACAATCATTAAAATTAACCTGTGAAGTTAATTACGGGGTCTGACATGGAAGGCTTTTGGCTTTTTGCAGTTATGTTCTTGACCAGATGAGGTCCTTCCTTTTATTAGTTTATGAGTCACAGGGCAAGCACGACGTCGTACTATGAATGCTAAATCAAGATCAAGGAGCTGGAGTCGATTCTGGCCTTGGGAAAAAGCAGCCTTTTTTGGCATATTCATTTTTGCTGTTTATCGTGAATAAAGGCACCCTTTTATTGCAGCTCAAGGTACAAAAATCCTTTCAAATCCTCTCAAATACTTGGGCCTTGCATCTGCCGTGACCTGTTCCCTTTTATCTCTGATGCTTTGGCTTCTAGAGCTTTGACAGGGTGCCCGATCTCCTCCACTCATTCTCACGCCCTTTTCCTTGTGCATGTGCTCTCACCCCCTTTTGCATGATCAAGGGCTCACCAGCTCCCGGGGAGAAGGATTGCGTCATCCCTACCACAGACTGCCCGGAGCTCCGGGTGCCCTGTAGCTGCTTATGTCCTTTCCAGTCTGTCCAGCCAAGGAGAGGAGTGACAAATGGCTGGCTGAGAGTATCAGAGTGGCTGTTGGCTAATGATTGCTATAAATTCTGATAATAATAGCAATCATAAATATAAAACAGCAGCACTGCAGCAGCTGGTATTCATGCTGCTTAGACTCTTTAAGAGTTAAGACGATTTTTTTTTTTTTTTTTTTTTGGACGAGACTCAAGAGTTTTGTGTCATATGGCATCCCCTTGGCCATGAGCAGAGTTTCTTGAAGGGCAGACAGAAAGAGGGACAGCTGTCCTGGGGAGTCACCCATCCTACATCCAAACTGAATCAGTGAGAAATAAACCATTGCTGTATGAGGCAACTGTGCTTCTCATTTTTATTGGGCACAGTAGTATGACTTGTCCTTTAATACAATCACATCTGTTATTTTTCATCGAGTAACTACTGGAGACCCCACGGCCAAGTTAACTCTAAAGGTATTTACCATTCATTGTGCCGTGTTTAAAAAAAATACAGGAAGTCAAGATAGGGTTTGTGTTTTGAGATATTTTGCAGTGATCCAGTAAGTAGCTTTTAGAATCTTAATCTATGAACTTCAGAGGAGTTGTATCCATTCTAATGCTAAATTCCAAATGGAAGTTTGTTGGACTGGAAGAGTTAAGCGGCTTCCATCCTAAGTTGATTCCTGGGGAGTTAATCTTACATAAGAAAAATCTCTTTTCTATTTCAAAAGCAAGGCTTATTGATCATGAAGCATGACAGTGAGAGGATTTCCTGAAAATGAGAGGAGAGGCCTTCACAGCGAAGCCAACTAAACCTGTGAACAGTAAAAACTGCCAGCGAATGCCTACTCCTCTTAGCAAACCACAGTACAATCCTTTTGAAGTATAGAAACAATCAGGTCCGTGTAACAGAAGTTTGCAGGCTATATAGACACTGTTTTTCAAGTTTGATCTGATGGGTGGAATTTCTCTATTCCTCACAAAAATTTCTTTACACAGCTCTGATGCATCAAATAGAATTGATCTGATGAAGCAAGCATGGGGGTCTGGAATTCTGCTACTTGATATCCTACCCTCCTTCCTGGTTCCTAGTGACCATGACATGCCTTGTCAGAGCTCCAGGGTTCCTGGATCACTGCTTGAGAACTACTCATCAGAAAGCCTTTGCGATCAGATCTTGGATTTATGATGCATTGAACACTTTCCCTTTCCCCAACAAGGGGACTGAAAGACGGGAGAATAAATCCCAAGCAAAATCAACTTTCAGTTGAGGTTACCAGTAAGATATTATAGCTTCTTCTCCTTTGCATGTTAATTGCAATTTGGATTTACGATCTGTGACATAATAATTGATCAGCCTTGACTGATAGTGACAGCTGTGGATATGGATATGGATACTGCACTTGACGTTGCCCAGTGATTATGTCATTTCTGGCAAACTCCACTCAGATGTGCTTTGAATGATTTGGTTGTTCTTTCTGCTAAGCTGACGTGTCCTTAACCTCAGGCAGAAATTGTGTCAAGTCCCTCACACTTTTAGGGGCCAGCATCTTTTGCAGTCATGAGAAGTTAGAGATTCCCAGCACTTTCATCCCTCCTGAGTCCACCGTGAGACAAGGAAGGGAGGCCTGGGAAAGGGGCAGGGGGGAGACTGGCCGCATGAAGGATATGGTAGAAGGGGCCATGGTGGAACATCACCGTTGTCTCACGGGCCACCCCGCTCAAGGGGGACTATCTGAAATTCAAAGATGCATTTAAGATTCTTCTTCCTGGCACAGAATTCCTGGGTTGGTTCAGAGTATAGCTGCATTAAGTATTTGACAAGTTTGCTATAGGTTGTCCAGGAAACCTCCCGAATGCTGACAATCCTCTACCCTCCCAGGTCACAGGCTGCTTCTAGCATAGGAACCGTGAGATCTCTGCTCAGCAGCAGGGCCCCTCAGGAATATCTTAGGGCCTCTGATCTTCCAGTCCACCTGAGCACATCAAATACCAGGTTTTATCTTCCTCCTTCTCTACTCCTGAAAACCCAAGACCAGGACATGGGTGCGGGTACTTGGGTTGGGAAATGCCAGGAACAAGTGAGAAAATGGCGACGTGAGACAGAAGACAGGAAAGCCAAGAAAGGCATATTAATAAGTGGGTCACTACTGTGGGCAGCTGGGGCCCTCATGAAATCACGTGAGGAACATTGAGGCTGGGACATTTGTCCACCTGCTTCCTTCTCCTATTGGGTGAAGGTTGCCTCCGGTGGTGGTAAACCCCACACTTCTGGTTATAACCGAGTGCAGGAGGGAGTTCTCCTGGTGTCAGAAAAAGTCCTCTAGCTGAGAGGAGACCTAGGAGCTACACAGAAGCTGTCCGAAGACCAAGAATCATCCACCCTTACCTGCAGGTTAAACTCAGCTGGGTCAAAAGGCATCAACAGTGGCTGCTACAGCCTAACATGTAGAATAGGGCCTAGTACCCAAAAGGGACTCAGAAGATTATATTCACCTGGAGCACCTGGTCTCCACCCCCCCACCCCCCACCCACTTGCTGGGTCCTACACTTGGTTTCTGTTTGAGCAAAATGCATGAACTTAGAACAGACATTCTTAAGCCACGTGCTGCATTACACCATTGAATGACAAGCCTTTGCTTCATTTTTTGCTGTAACTGCAGATAGGTCTTGAAAGGCTGCTTTCTGTGGGTGAAACACTAAGCTAAGAAGGTCGTGTAACAGGCTGTCGAGTAGGGGCCCCGTGCTGGAACTAAGGGGCATGAACGGTGGCACCACACCAAGTTGGTGTCAAAGAAGAATTAAGCATGTAATGAAACATGTGGGGGGCTTTGCCTTCTGACAGTGTGATCCTGGCTATAGAGAGGGTTAATTTTAAAAAGTTGCACAGGATAGAAGAGTGACTATGGACAGTGCAGTAACTAGATGCTTTCAGAAGAGTGTGAAACATTGTTATTCTTGAGTAGCGTTTGTGCTGTAATTATTCCTGGCTTCTTTACTATGGCTATTGAGTGCCAAATGTCATAGCATTCAAAAACTATGCCACAAAAATGAAGTTGAGAACTACTGATCTGGAACCGTTCTGTTACCAGTCAAGATCACAGCCAAGACTTCCTATTGTTAGGGCAGAGGGGTGGGCAGAGAAAACAGCCAACCAAAAAAGGGGAAAAAACCCAAAAATGCTTCATGGTTGCAACTTTGCTAGCGTACCAGTCAATCCATGCCAGGCGTTATGGTTCCATCACCTTTAAATTCTGGAGGGAGAGCTCTCCCACGAATAGGTTGAGACACTGCAGTTTTCCTATCTTGGAAAACCATTCCGTTCACCCACCATGCAAACTGCCTTCTCTGAGTTCACGATGTGGAACGTTAAGAATAAAGGCTTTTCAGAGGGGCTTTTCCACGTTTCATTGACCATCTCCGTCTATTTACAACTTCCCATTTTTTTCATACTGTTAATCCCTGCATTCCCAGGCCCCCAGTTTTTGAGGGACAGATTTAGTTTCCTTTTGAGTGGAAGGGTGGGCCCACATTTATATTGACACTGTCTTTCCCAGATCCACAATTTCTTACTTTATGGCCTCAAATCAGCAATTGTGCAAGATATTCCTAGCACTCATTTTTGCTTTGTGTGTCGAGAGCAGGCCCTAAAGTACACAGTACAAGGTGATTTTCCTTCTGCCATCCTCTCCAAAAATCTTGCCTTTTCTCCACCTGAAGTCTCCAGCCCCTGGGTAAGGTTTATTACTCTGATGTGCTGATTGAATAGAACCTTCCCCTTCTTATTTACAAAAGGGTCCAATTCTTACTACCTTTGAGTAGCAGGCCATTCCCAGCCTCCTCTAAAAGACAGATTTTAGGGGAAGAAAAGATCTAGAATATTGGCTACCAACCAATGCCAGGCATTATCAGGTTAGACAAACAAAAAAACAGCTTGCCCACCTAAACTAGGGACCCCTGATATGGAAACCTAACTAGTCCCATAATACCCATCCCTGGGGAACCCACAAGGAGTTGCCTACAGGCCCTAGAACTAAGCCTCCTTGATTTCCTGTGGCATAGCAATGGTGAGCCATGGATTATGCATCTCTATTTCCATTGGTAAGAGAGCTGGTAAATATTTTTGTTTTGATGCTATAGTTTTAGAATCTCAACTGAGACTTCCTTGGCTGTAGTGATGAGTCCGCATTGTATTTTGGCACACCTGCAGTAAAAATAGCCATTCATCCCTTCAAGATTTGTTACCTATTTTTAACTATGTACTTTATGCATAAATGGTCACCTGGATAACTGTTTTGCTGGTCTCTTTGCTCACTTAGAGATCTGAGCCTAATTCTCAGAGTAGGGGAAGTCACTGACATTCACACAGTTTGCAATGCCTTTGTGATTTAGTGCCTTTAACCCTCTTAGGCAACTTGTAAGCAGGGAAGTCAGAAAGTGTGAGCCACCTGCCATCTTAATGTGACGTCCAGTCTCACTACTTTCAAGCTCCACTTCAAAGCCCTCTTATAAGTGAATCACTGTTAAGTGTGTTTTTGACAGAAAAGCATTTAGACAACTAGGCTGAAAACAATCAAGACATTTTGATACTTGTGACTTGATAGAAAAAAAAAATCACATCAAACAACGCTTTTTCAGCATTAAGTTATGTTTTTCTATAGCTAGGGAATCCAGGAAGTATATAACTCATTCCTCTAGCTAGCTTGATAACTACTCCACCAGGGCATGTGACACGAATGAACAAATAACCAGCTACATTTTAAACCCTCCTTTCTCTAAAGCCTCAAGAGATTACTCTCATCTTCAGTCCTGGATCTGAAGTCGTTTCTACACTCAAGTGAAGATGAAGTCTATTCAGATTATAGGTAATTTCTCAAAACGCAGCAGTCTACTTTCAATTACCTAATTGGTGAAGGGAGGTAGGGTCAATCAGACAGCAATCATTTACAGATGAATTTCAGCCGAAAGTCAGTCTTTTTTTTAGCACTCTTTTAAAAGCTGCCTATTGCTTAGAAACCAACCATTCTTCCATTCCCTCCTCTTCTTTTGGATCTGCTGAGGACCAGCCAGTAAGCATAAACGGCAGAAGTGGGACAGAAAAGATTCAGAGATAAAAGCAATCTATTGTCGTCTGCATTTTTTAGAATGCAAAGCGGAGGTCCTGGCATAGAGTAGATGCTCAACAGATGTCTGTTAGATTAAGTATATGACCTAAATACTCCTAAGAATCTAGCTATTTTTGACTTGCCTGAACTCAGGAGCTTCACTCCTAGAGAACTTGGCTGGAGGAAACAATAAGGGTTTTCAACAAGGAGTAACTGATATGTTTCTTGTAACTGGAGGTTGGCAAAAGACAACCTCACACCAGGTCTAGGAGGGGAATGTTACTTAGAAGGGCCAGCTCGAGTCAGCGATGGGTTGGGAGAACACAACAGTAGCTAGTGGCCAGCCCAGCTGCAGCCAAGGCAAGGTTCAAGTAGACCATGTCATACACAAACCTTGTCTACCTGTCTCAGATCACCTCCCATTGCTTTTCTCTTTATGGATGAACATAAATAAAGGTTTCGTCCTTCTAGACAGGAGTGAAAAGCCACATTTTAGAGTTCAGGACCTGGTTTTTTAAGTGGCCCTCAGAGAATTTAATGACACAATCCAGAAGTGTAAGGAGAAGGGTGGTCATCTCCCCGCATGTAAACCTTGACCAAAGAAAAGTGGAGGACAGTAGCCAGTCATGGTGGCACACACCTGTAGTCCCAGCTACTTGGAAGGCTAAGGCAGGGGGAAATTGCTCGAACCCAGGAGTTTGAGGTTGCTGTGAGCTCCGATACCATGGCATTCTAGCCCAGGCAACAGAGTCAGACTGTTTCTCAAAAAGAAAGACGGAGTCCTCCCCTCCTCTTTCTTCCCTCCAAGTGTTGCTCCAAGATGGAATTTCCCTTTGCATGTTTTCTTGCAAAGTCCTGTGTGCTGAGCAGCCACAGCTGGTTTCTTCTCTTGCCCTGCTCTTCTGGCCTTTCCCAATCGAAGGGCTGGAGCTTTCATCCTGTCTCCAGGCTCTGCTTTCTAAAGGATGAGGATTAAGACATTGACGACCCCAAAGTGGCCTCACCTGGACTGCCTGACCTCAACCTTTCCTGTTTGGTCTTTAAGCACATAGAGAGGAGTCCTTCCTCAAAAACTAAGCCCTCAGTCACCTAGTTCTTCCTCTTTTACTTACTCTGTGTAAATTCTTTCACACTAAAGTATTTGTTATACTTGCCTAGGTATGCATGTGGGTGCAGGGGGCTAACGAGGTTCAAACTGTATCCCAAACATAACTCCCTGTTACAATCAAGAGCTGTAGGGACAGTATTGTGTATCCTAACATGTATAATTGGAATCCAGGGAGAAGGAGGAGACAGAGATAGTTCAGAGTAAAATACCTGAGAAATAATGGCTGGGAATTTTCCAAAGCTAATGAAAGAAACCAAAGCACAGATCCCAAGAGTCTCCAAACACACACACCTCCCCCCACCCCAAGAAACACCTACCCTCTCTCTAAATATACCTATACATATCAGGTTGAAACTTCTGAAACCAAAAGACAAAGATAAAAATCTTCAAGACAGCCAGAGAAAAAGGAACATTATGTAAAGAGGAGCAAAAATACACTAGAACAAAGAAGTACAGTAAACATACATTTAAAATGTTAAAAAGAAAAATATCTGTTAACCAGGAATTCTGTACCTTGCCTCTTGATACAGAAGTCTGTCTCAGGTGGTTTGGAGGGAGATGGGGTTTGTTGCCAGGTAGGTTGTGTGAGGCAACACAACAATTTCTGGGTGGAAATCACTCTTAGAGATCCTGAGTTCTGGAGGATGGAATCGTTTTCACTAGCTTTGCTCACACCAGAGTCAACCCCGAGTTCTGAGGGTCCCATCTCCCACTTCAGAGAGCTGTGCTTTTACTTAGGGACTAAAGCCAGAGCAGAGCCATCTATCCCTTTCCAATGTTTTTCTTCCTTCATCATCCATGTGGAAGTTTATCTTTACTTTCGTCTCTGCTCTTCTGTCTTCAGTCCCAAAGTTTCTACGAAGCTGTGGTTCTCAACCTCGTTTGTTCATTGGAACCACCTGGGTAGCGTTGGCAGCTACGAAGCCTTTGTCTTACCCCCAGAGATCTTAACTTATTCGGTCTGGGAAGCACACTGAGCATTGGGGTTTCTTAGAAGTTCCCTAGCTAATTCTAATCTAGAGCCAAGATTACTAACCACAGTGCTAGGAAACGATAGATCTTTTCATGTAAGTATAGAGAGAGTTCTTGGAGTTTATGTTAGGGAAGAAACCGCCTTTATCTGCTGGCTCACCGGAAGAGGTGGGTGGGAAGGAAAAAGAAGAAAGTCTAGTGGGACACAGTTCTTTGATTATGATGCCTCATATCCCTTCTTTTGTATTTATCTCTTGACCTTAGTAACTTGATGCATCTAGACTTGCTTTTACTTTGATAGTTGTTTTTCTTGGTTGTCTTGGGCTGAAATTTTTTTCCATTTTTTCTCTATTACTCTATCAGAGATGTTCTGTTGTCCAAGATTATTTAAGATTTCTGACCCACCCATTGCACGATTACTTGCATTTCAGCATGGTTGTAAACTTATTTCAATTTCAATAGATTTGAAAATAGACACACCTGTGCTCATACTACAAGATTCATTCCACCTCCCAGTTCTATTCTCCCTTTGTCTTCCCCCCAATAAAGCTATAAAAGGTAGAGATACTTTACAGTCTCGCAGCAATCCTATTTTTGTTTTATATAGTTTGATACTTTTGTGATGCATAAAAGTTCGTGGCTATTGTAAGTTTTATGTAGATTTTGCCCTTCATGAATATCAAATGACCCTCTTTTCCATGGAAACCTTTTGCCTTATGTTACATTTTGTTTGAAATAAGAAGGGCCACACTTTCTCAATTTGTCTGATGAGACTTCGCTTATTCTATAAAAACATTTGTCAACTTAGTGTGCCTAAGCTTAAACAGCATGTCTACATTTTAAAGATCTTTTGAGAGAGAAGTTGAAATAGTTTAAGTTACGTAACTTTTGCCTGGCCTGGCCTGTCATCTGGTCTTAGATTTTTAGATTTCATGCTTTCTTATTCTTTAGATTTAGTCTTTTACTTTATATAATCATGCTTTTTTTCCCCTCCTTTTCTAATGTTCTAAAAGATAAAGCATTCCCTCTAACATTTTAGTCTTTTAGGTTTTTAGAAAACTATGCTTAACTTTTCTTGTTATTTCAGTAAGAGTTCTTATCTGCAAACGATAGAAACTGACTCTAGCTAAATTAATCAGAAATCTTTTTTTCAGAAAGACAAAGAGGCATTCACAGAATTAGTAGGAAGAAAAGCAGAAACGCAGGAGGAAACAACTGGGGTTACTGAACCCCAAAGGAGGTCCAGCCCAGGTTCTGTTACTTGCTGCATGAAAAGCCAATTATTAAAACGAGAAAAAGCCTAAGGAGAAAGAAATTTTAACGGAAAAAGACATCTAGCCAAGAGAACAGAGAAAACAACCTCACACTTCGCTTCCCCGACTCACTAAGGAGGAGGGTTTTTATAGTGTGCTGTGGAAGGCAGGTCACGTTTTCCAGGTCTCGTTGTGCATAGGGTCTTCAGGTGCTGTGATACCGGAATCAGCTGTTGGTGATGGTGTCGAGTTCTGTGGAGCGGCTCGTTAAGTGTGATTCTTAGGCTTCACTGGTAAAGTCTGAGGGAACAAAAAATAACTTAGGAAGGGGGTCATTTTGCAAGGTGGGTAACACTGGCACCCACACCGCAGGGCAGGCCACTGCCAGGAACTGCAGCTCTCTGAATTCCTCTGCTCCCACCATGGACTCTGTGTCTCTAGACGCTGCCATCAAACACTTCCTTGGACACCTGTGCTGCTGCCACTTTGGACAACCACCTCCACAGCTGCCACTGCCAGAATGGCCTCGTGAAGGGTCTCCGCGTTGTTTGCTTCACATTGATGTTCCAACCAGGTGCACATCATGGGCTGAGCTTAAGCCTCCAGCCCGTGGCGGAGCAGAAAGAGCTTCGAGAATGCTAGTTTCCAGCTTCTTCTGCTCTGCAGTGCAGCAAGTTCCTGCTTGTACCCTTCCCCAAGTGCCAGATCTCTGCCCAATACTCATTCCTCCTTTAGTTTTGTTACATGTCTTCTCAATATTTTATAAATGATGACAAAACAATACAGGGGGAAAGAGAGAGGGAAGAAAAGGGAAGTCGGTTAAAGTATATTCCTGGCAAGGAAGGAATCCTAGCTAGAGGTTATGACCCTTAGTTCTTCCATTGGCCATGTGGCTACAGATCCATGTTGCCCAATAAAAAGTCCTGGAATGATGGTGACAGTCTTTGCACCATTCAGTGCAGAAGGCATTAGCCACACGTGGCCAGCGAACATTTGACATGTGGCAGTTGAATTAATAAGTATATTAAGTTTAATTCTTAGAGGTGTCATACCCCCTCCCGGTCATTGGTTCCTGGACCCACATTCCGACTGTAGTAGAAACAGCACACATCCAGCATCCCTCGGGGCTGCAGTCTGCCCTGCGTCGCAGCTGCAAACACATCATAGTTTTCCTCAAAACTATAAACATATTTAATGATATTTCATTGCCTTTTGGCATTTACAGTTTGACCAGAGTCTGATTTTTATTCCTTTTGTGGGTAAACTTTTTTTTTAAAAAAATCTCTGAATGTTTAAAGGCTTATCTGTTTACTGAAGCTAATATATATTTTTCCAGAATATTTCTTTATGTGGGTTCCTTTTTACTGATTTTAAACAGTTTATGATAAGCCCTTGCACTAAGCTTTCTTGACAGTTTAGATGTGTGTTTTTCAATTAAGCCTTAAATGTTTGCAGCTGCCTTAGTTGTGGTATCTTCCTAAGCACACCTGTGAATCTTAGGTTCAATCTCTATTGCCTTTGTTCGTCCCCATCATCTTTTCCATCAATTTTTTTGGTCACTTTGGATCTTTGTACTGCCTTCTGAAAAATTTATCAAGTTATTTTCTTTCTGTTTGACTAGATTTGACCAAGTTTAATCTTATGCTTCATTGAATCAATTTGCATCTAAATCTTAATATTGTGATTTTTATCTGCCTTAAAATTATCCCACCTTCTGTCTCTTTCTCCTCTTTTCTATGTGTATTGGTTTTTTATTCTCAGTTTTTTTTCTTTATCTAGGCTTTCTGCTGCTATGTCATAGAAGTCATGCATTCTAATAAGTATGGCAAACAATTGAAATGTTTCTTCTTTTTCCTTTAGCAAATCATTTTCAGAGATTTGTTATCCTTGTGCGTTTAGGGTGATCTTTTCTTTCACTTTCCTTATAGTATTTTTAAAATCAACTTTAGTGAGGTATCATTTACATTGATTAAAATACTCATTTTAAATGGATGCTTCATTTATTCACATATTCACGACCACAATCAAGAAATGGAATATTTCCACTTCCCTAAAAGGTTTCCTGTACTCTTTTTGTAGTCAGTTCCCCCGCCATCTGTCTCATGCAACCACTGATAGGATTTCTGTCATTATAGATTAGTTTTGGCTGTTCAAGAATTTCATAAAAATTGAACCATCTTTTATGTACTTTTCTTCCTAGCTTCTTTTGCTCAGCTTCATGTTTTCAGAATTCATTAGTATTCATTCAAATTCATTAGACTTTGAATTCATTCCAATTTCATTAGGATTCATTCAAAATTCATAACAAATGCTTATCAGTAGTTAGCTACTTTTTGTCACTGAGTAGTATTCCATGGTGTGAATATCACACAATATGTTTATCCATTCTTGTTATGGACTGAATGTTTCTATCCCTCCAAAATTCATATGCTGATGCCCTAATCCCTAATGTGGTGGTATTTGGAGGTGGGCAATTTGGGAGGTAATTAGGTTCAGATGAGGCTGTGAGGGTGGGGCCTCTATGATGGGGATTAGTGTGCTTCTGAGAAGAGGAAGAGACCAGAACATTCTCAAACTCTCTCTCTCCACTCTCCCATGGTGAAAAGGCGGCTCTCCGCAAGCCGGGAAGAGGACACTTATCATGAGCCTGACCATGCTGGCACCTGATCTTGGCCGTCCCAGCCTCCAGAACTGTCAGAAATAAATGCTTGTTGTTTGTCACCCAATCTAAGGTACTTTGTTATAGCAGTCTGAGCAGACTAAGACAATTCTCATGTTGATTGGACTCGAGTTGTTCCCAGTTTGCAGGCATTATGAATAAAATTGCTGTGAATATTCATGTATCAGCCTCTTTTTGTTCACATTTGCATTTAAGTCCTTGTATATATTTATAATAACTGTTCTAAAGTTCTCGCATGCTAATTCAATCATCTCTGTCTTTTCTTTGTCCATTTCTATAAACTCATTTTTCTCTTGGATATGAGAGACATTTTTCTGCTGTTTTTTTTGATGTGGCATAATCTTTATTTGAATTCTGGACATTGCTGAGTGTCTTTGTTTCTTCCCCCTTTCTTTAAAGATTTTGGAGTTTTTCTGTGGCAGGAGGTCAATTTACTTTCTAGATCATTTTCATACTTTGGAGATTGGTTTTTAAGTTTCTATAGAGTAGATATGGAGGAACATCTACTCCATGGATATTTAGCTTTGCTCCCAAGGTGTGTACTTTCTGGAGCCTCTGTGAATGCTCCAAATGTTCAGCAGTACCTCTCTGTTCTGGGTTGTCAGAACTCAAACACCTCCTGTACTGCCTTGGGGAGTTGTTCAGTTTTCACCTTCCCAAGAGTTGTTCACTCCTGGAAGCTGTTCCTGGCCCGTTTAGTCCTGTGCTGTCTGTTGTTCAATGTCTGAAAATAGTTGTCATTAATACATACATTTTGTCCAGAGTGCTAGGCATTTATGGTAGGAAGCCTACTCTGGTACTAATACTTTATCAAGGCCAGAAGCAAAAGTCTTATTGCAGTATCTTCAAGAGGTATTTTAAAATTATTTTTTTCTATTGAATTATTTTAAAATGAGAAGAAATGGTCCATATTTGGTATTTTCTTAGAGTCCAGGCAAATGGTATGCTGTGTACCACTCTCTGTCATTTGGAGGATGGTTGAAATCTCATTTCATATATATAGCTAAGACGGCAATTGAATTTCCCTACTTTAGTGAAATTCTCAGTGATTACTTATTTTTCAGCTAATTTTACTGAGTTTGACTACATGGACTATTGCAATCCACAGGTCCAGAGCTTTCACAGAACGAATCTGTTATGAAAACCTGTGACTCTGAGCGTGCCCTGCAGTCAGGGATATTCCTCTTTTTATTCAGAGGAGAGATTTCATTGCTCTTCTTTGAGAGTTATGAGACTCCGCTTTCCTCTCTTTCTGGATAGTGAAGTCTGAAGATGTTACATTCACTATTGCTCCAGCAAATTTGGCATCATGATGGTAGGTAGAAGGGTGGTAGTGTTAATGGAAAATAGGATTCTACTCTAACTGATGCAAAAATATTTATTTAGTACTTATTATATATCGGACACTCTTCTATGAGCCAGGGATACAAAAATACCTGGAACTTGCATTCTGTTGAATCAAACCCTGAAATGCATACTGTCTTTAGCTTTTTGAAGTTACAGTAGTCATTTTCCCAAATTTATTGTTTAAAGCCATTTGAGTTAAGTTTTCTGTACTTGCAAACAAAGAGCTCTTAACCAATATGGAATATTTTGTTGGGTTACATGCTTATGTTGCACAAATTTTTGCCTGGTTAGTTTTTTTTTTTTAAAGGATGCATAGTATCTGACTAGATTGATAAAATTTATTGAGCACTTACTATGTATTGGGTTTTTTCTAACCATTATAAATGCACTGTATCAATTAGTCCTCAAAACAACCCAATGACGTCAATACTACTATCATCTGCCTTTTAGTACCGGAAAACTAAACTTTCTCAAAGTTCCATTGCTAGTAAGTATGGAATAAGGACTTGAATTGAGGCTATCAGGTTTGAAAGTCTGAGCTCTCAACCACAACAGTATTCTACTAAACACTTGCTTTTATTCACTGATGGTATTGTGAATATTTTTTGTTCGTTTAAATATCCTCTTATAACATTATTATCAATTGCTCTAACATATTCAATCATATGGATGCCATATTGTATTTAACCGACACCTCCTTTTGGGGCAGTTATTTGTTTCCAATTTTTTGTTTGAATAGTGACATTACCATGTACATCCATTATGTTTGGAAAACCTCTATAATTATTTCTTTAGAAAAATTCCTAGAAGCAGAAAGTCCGGAACCAACGGCTAGTCTATTTTAAGATTGTGATGGAAATTGCCAAGCTGCCCTCCAGAAAATATATATCAATCTATACTTCTACCGTGAGTGTATCTTCCTCAGTATTTTAATAAAAAAAATGTGGGAAGCACATTATTACCATTTAAACCAGAAATTTCTTTCATTAATTTTTAGCACAGGTTTTTCTATTCCAAATCACTTTATTTCTCAAGAATATCTGTCTTTTTTCCCCTTGGATAGTATCTGCCTGAATTCTGTGTTTTTAACATACATTTTGTCTCCTGATCTTCCCTAGTTTTAGAGGATTAGTCTGTGAACTTGTTGTGGGTTTAAGGTTTTTTCCTGAGACCTTAAGACCTCATTAAAATTTTCACTTGACAGAGTTAAAGAGTGAAATAATTACCTGAATATTGTGGCTGAAAATGGTATTAGAAAGTAAAGAAGGGATTTGGGTTAGAATCACTTACTTTGACAATTTATTTATATCTCATTAACTACGTTCTTGGTTTCTTTTTATTTCTTTAAAGCCTAGCTATCACAGTGAAACTTAAACTCATTTTCATAAAGAAAAATAAGTTACTAAGTCCAATCTAGTTTATATTATTAGTAAGGATAAAGGTACGGATTAAGCGTTTTTTTTTTTACTAATATTCATTTTGTTTTCATCACTATATTGTCATATATGGACTTCTCTTTTATACCATGAATGAAGTTGGCTCATTCAGTTCAAAAAACTAATACTCATGATTGTAGTATTGGTTCTTACTTAAACTAACAATTACTACCTGCCAAAACTATTTATGGATTACTAAAACAATATTTTCATCTTTGGCTGTTAGAGAACAAGTTTTAGACTCAAGTAGGAGAAACCTAAACGAAGGTAACTACAAAGTTAACATTGATTTTTTACCTTGCCCCGCTCTGTCTTTTGAGATTCTTTCTTCACATTTCTCATATCTTTTAAAACTCCCTGTTTATGCCAGGCATCTGTTCCTGCTCTAGGCCTTTCATTGTTCTGAAACATGAAAAGGAACATCAGAGGCTTTGACCGGGTGAGTTTGGGATCTAACCCGACATTGGCAATATTGAGCACGTTGCCCTCACTCCAAGCCCGTAACTGAAGTTCAGCGGAGCTCCCATTTGTCTGTGCTGACCATAACATTTCATCCCGGCTTGAGGCTTAGAAGATGGTTATTGAGATTCATCTTTGGAGTCAGAAAACTCCAGAAAGCATCTTTTCTTATGGTATTTCATTCTACCTCTTGAAAACATTCTGAACTAATATACTTCTCTGGGTATACAATGCCTGGGAATATAGACCATGCTGGGAAATTTGGAATGAAGAGCAGAAAGATGCTGTCACAGTGCTCTTTTGCACTGAAAGGTGTGTCCCAGATTGTCTGCTTCTTAAAGTTAAGCAGTAAGCTAGTCAAAATACAGCTCTCCACATTCAGGAATAACATTAATCGGGTGTCGGACAGATGTGGGTGGGGGAGGGGATGGGTGTATACATACATAATGAGTGCGATTCGCACCATCTAGGGGATGGACACGCTTGAAGCTCTGATTCGGGAGGGGCGGGGGAGGGTGGCAAGGACAATATACGTAACCTAAACTTTTGTCCCCCCATAATATGATGAAATTAAAAAAAAAGAAAATAAAAAACAAGGAAAAAAAATATAGCTCTCTGTTTGTGTCCCAAGTTACTGGGCTTTAAAAAATTTGGATACTATGGCCAAATATCTAGCTTCAGAAGGTGTTGTTTGCATCTCAGTCAATTCATCTATTATTTACTATTATATGTATTTAAGGTTTTAGAAATTAAAATATATTATAACAATTCACCGTGTAATGACACCGATTCAGATGTTTTTACAGGCCTGCTCAAGGCCTGATAACTGCAAGATAAGTTCTAAATTTAAAATAGCAAGAGAGAGGTTTCTGAACTCCTCCCAAGGGAGTATTCCCAGGTAATATTATTCATTATAAAACTGAAAGTTTTTCTATGCTTATAGTGGTGGTTTGTTTTTTCGTACCTGCAGAGTTAGGGAGATAGTCCACAAGACCACCCTTACTTCTGACACCAACTGCAAGTTTGGGGGTTCACTTATGATACCAGTTGCAAGAACAGATGTGCCTCAGACCCCCCTCAGGCTTGATAATTTGCTAGAAGGACTCATAGAACTTACTGAAAGCTATTGTACTTATGGTTACAGTTTATTGAAGTGAAAGAGCGATCCTCCCACCTCGACCTCCCAGAGTGCTAGGATTACAGGCGTGAGCCACCGCGCCCGGGCCCTGATCACAGTTTTATCCATCTTAGTGGCTTGGTTGAATTACATGCAGAAATTGAGAAATTATATATTCTTTATAAAAGTGGTCATTCCGAAAGAGTTCTGATTTGCTGAACACAACCCTTCTAGTACAAAATATAAAGACTTAGGCTCATTGTACCAGGTTTCTTTTTTGAGTACGGCTCATGATAAAGAGATACAAAATAAATGGATGACATATCCAGGCTGGGTGGTAATATTCTAATTCCTACTTAACTCTTGGATTGGGATCCTATTGGATTTTGAAGCATTGGTGGGGAAACGGTATTGACGCCGCTTGGAAGGAACCAGTGCAGTAAAAGTTTTAAGAGGATGGACTGCTATTCCTATTGCTATAAAAACATGCCCCCAGGAAAAGGAAGCAGGGTCCGTTAACCTGATCACCGTTTCCACACTGCGAGAAGAAAATGGGCTGTTATTTTTTATTTTTCGCCACAGCGATTAGTTTAAGCTCTGCACTCTGGGTTTCTGAGATCCGATGTCTGTTTCTATGGGAACGGCAGTGGCAGGCAGCTGCTAAGTCGTCAGACACATCTAATCATCAAGGGAAGCTCCTGTCTGAATGCAAGCCAAGTTCCTCCAGCGTCTTTGGTCATTTAGTCGCAAGTTCCTCCGCCGGCTGTAAAAACATCTCGGGATATAGGAAGTTGAAATACGTAAGTCATATTGAAAGAAATGCATGTGTGTCTGTATATACAATTTTATTTATTTTTATTTATTTAATAGGGAAAGCACTAAGAAGTGATTTGAAAAGTTATTTAAGGAAGGCCACAGAGGGTAAACAGAGCTCCTGTACTCAATAAAGTTAAAATGTTTTTTTTGGATACTCAAGTCTCCTGTTCCACAGGCTCAAAATGCAGGATCCTGACATACACAGGAAATGATTCAACCCAATACACTTTCTTTATTCGTGACTTTATCTTCTGCCCTGAATTCTTGCTTCTTTTCCTATGCTATGAACTGGGATGTTTATATAAGCTAGTGAGGAATATAAACATCCCTGCTGTTAGTTCCTTAGGTCTCAAGTCTGGAAAAATCTTTGATTGATCTCTCTGGCCTTTCTTGTTGGTAAGAAGAAAAGACATCTCCCCAAACACATCTCTTCCCCAGTTACCCTTCTCAGAACTCCTCATTCAAAGCCCCATTGAGACTTTTTGCTATATCGGATCCCATTGGGATATTGGGTAAATTACTCTGTGATTCTCCCCCTGTGCGTGGTAAACAAACCTCTTCCTCTTATTGAAAAAAGAAAAACTTTTTGCTGTACCAAACCCCTTAGCTCTTACAATCCCCTCATTTTGAATCCCCTTTCGCACATCCATTCATTCATTCAACAAATACTGAGGGCCTACTGTGTGCCAGGCCAGTGCTAAGAGTTCGGTACCAAGCCTGCCTTTATGACTCCCCTTAGAGTTCAGTGGGGAAAGGTGATTCCAGAAGTAAATGCACAACTCGTTATACAATAACAGACCATGATAAGTCTTAGGAGATTATTATGAAAAAGAAGAAGGGATGCTGCCTGATTTATATTGGAGTTGGATTCATAGAAGTTATTTTCTGCAGCCAAAATCCAAATACTGAATCTGAAATATGTGGGATGGGATGGATGTCTCCTGAACTGGGGCCTTTCCTTAGATTTTCTCATCTCTTTCTGCCTTTGCTATGACATCTCTTTGTTGGCACCCCAGGTGGGACATGTGCTATCATATCTATTGGGGATCTTTATGGTGACCTTTCAGTGCTCTTTCATCAGTTTGTCTTCAATTGCTTAATAGATTCCCCTTTCAGAAAGCTGAGGTTATGAGGGAGGGTTTGAAAGCAGCAATATAGTCAGCTGAGCAAGGAAATAACAACCTAAGGGTGTCTGAACGTCAAAGGAGCCCTGCGGACAGCAAGGGTACATGAGGCCAGTGGGTTGAGCTGGTGCTAACCAGGGCTTCGTGGAGAGGGAAGGACTTGGGTGGGACTAAGGAATTTTCTCTCTCCCCATCATCATGTTCTGAGTCAGCAGCTGGCCAGTCCAGATGTTTTCCAGCTGCACCTTCTCCGCTTCCCTGTGGCAGGAAAATGTGGTGTTCAGGGTGGCCTGGCTGCAGGTCACTGGTTGGGAACTCATCTGATGGTCCCTGGCAGGTGCATGCAATGTGATACATTCAGTCACTGTTCCCAGTGGTAAGTCGCTGCATGTGCTGCATGGAGGATGAGCTCAGCCTGGGCCACAGCCCGGACCCCTCAACTTGTCCTGACGGATGAACAATTGATGCTGGGTGGGTAGAAAATAATTTTGACCTCATTCACTTTATTGCTTGTGAAATCATGGTGGTGACTGTGGACTTTTTTGTCTCAACCTTTATATTGGGAGGAATTTGTATGTTTTCACAAGGCTGCATTAAATGAACAGGTAAATTTACAATATTAACATACAAGTTGTTAATGAATTAATAAATGTAGGTTTCTAAAAGCCACATTTCTGTTAGAATTAGCCATCGAAGGCACATGAGTAATGAATTCGAATATTTAGTATCGAAGCTTGGGAAATTGTCATTTCCACTGGGCTGAGGATTAGAGTCAGGAACAAATCGTCCATTGCTTTCTCCTACAAATTCATTCATTCATTCAGCATTATGTTCCTGCTACGTGCCAAGATAGTATAATATTTATATTGCATATTATATATAGTATAGTATAATATATAGACATATAATATAATACATATAGATTATCATCAATACTAGCAAGTTAATAGACAATAGCAATTCAATATGGCAAGCGTTATGATGGTAGCACGCAGGGTGCTACAGAGTGTAGGAAGGAAGGAGTCCCTGAGAATATGTCATTGAAGCTGAGTTCAAAGGGAGGTGTAGGTATTAGCTGGTTGATATTGACTAAACATTTGTGTTACTCCAACATTCATATGTTAAAGTCCTAACGTTCAGTGTGACTATATTTGGAGGGGAGGTCTCTAAGGAAATAAGTAAGGTTAAATGAGGTCATAAGGGTGGGGCCCTGCTTTGACAGGATTAGTGTCCTCCTAAAAGAGACACCAGAGGTCTCCCTCTCTCCCTCTCTGTACACACACACACACACACACACACAAAGGAGAGATCACGTGAGGACACAGCAAGAAGGCGACTGTCTGCAAGCCAGGAAGTGAGACCTCACCAGAAATTAAATTTGCCAGAACCTTGGACTTCTAGCCTCCAAAACTATGAGAAAACAAATGTCTGTTGTTTAAGCCCCCAGCCTGTGGTATTTTGTTACAGCAGCCCTAGCAGACTAATACAATGGTGAACTCTGTGTATGAGGAGGTTAGGAAAAAAGAGAGAGTAGATGGGATTTGGGGTGGAGGGAGGGCTGTGGAATTTTATATTCCTACTAGCAGTGTATTAAGGTTCCCATTTTTCCACATCCTCACCAACACATAGTATTGTCTCTTTTTGATTATAACTATTCTAGTGAATATGTTGTAGTTTCTCATTGTGGTTTTAATTTGCATTTCTCTAATAACTAATGATATTGAGCATTTTTTGTATGATTATTAGCCATGTGTATGTCTTACTTGATATGTCAGCTTGAGTCTTTGCCCGCTTTTAAATTGGATTGCTTACCTTTTTATTGAGTTGGAAGTGTTTGTTATATATTGTTTTAGATATAGGTCCTTTAGCAGATATGTAATTTTAATATACTTCCTCTGAGTCTGTGATTTGTCATTTCATTTTATTGATTATATTCTTTGTACAAATTTAAAAATTTTTAAAGAAATCAAATTTATCAGTTTTCTAATGGCTCATTGAAGTGTGGCCCCTTGACTGAATACAAACTTCACAGGATAAATCCCTTTATTAAAAGGATTTGTTCTGTAAAATTTGGATTCATTCAAAAGGCTGCACTCAAGGATCCAGAAGGCCATATGTGGCCCCAAGACTGCAGGCTCCGCACCCTTTCTTCTAGAAGTTTTATAGCTTTATCTATTACATTTAGGCCCATGATGCATTTTGAGTTGGAGGGTCTAAAGTTTTTTTTTTTTTTGGTGTATGAATATGCAATTATTCCAGAATCATTTGTTGAAAATATTAACCTTTCTCCATTGAATTGTCTTAGTACCTTTGTTGGAAATCAATTGGCCATAAATATAAATGTTTAATTTTATATTCTCAATTCTGTTCCATTGGTCTATATGCCTACCCTTATACCAGTACCACATTGTCTTGATAACTATAGCTTAATAGGAAGTTTTGAAATTGGGTAGTATAAATCCTCAACGTTTGTCTTTTTTTTAAAGAAAAAAATTTGTTTTGGCTATTATATATCTTTTACATTTTTATAGAAAACTTACCCCCAACTTGTTAATTTCCAAAAAAAAAAATTCCACTGGGATTTTGATAGGGATTACATTGATTTATAGACCAATTCTCTGCCTGTTTTTAGTATTTTCTTTGTTCTTCAGTAGCTTGACTATGTTGTGCCTAATTATAGATTTTTAAAAATTTATCCTTCTTGGGATACTTTTTAAAAAAAATCTGTAGATTGATATTTTTCATCAGTGTTCAATATTCAGAGCCATTTTTTCCTGTTCCATTGTCTCTCTCTTCTCTTTCTAGGACTGTTCTTTTTTCCTTTATTTTACTGATTCCCACATTTCTCTTATATTTTCCTCCTTTTTTTCATATTGTTTTCTTTCTCTCTTCTTTAGTTTGGATTTTTTTGTATTGACTTTTCTATTGACTATTGAATTATCAAATTCAATAATGTCTTTCTCATCTGCTATTCAGTCCATACAGTGAGTTTTTAATACTAGATATTCTATTTTTTAGTTCTAGGAAATTGTATTTTCTTATTTTTTAAAAGATTAAAAATTTGAATCTCTAATATATATTTCTTCTTTATATGCATGCACAGATTTACAAAAGTATTTTAAACTTTTTGTCTACTGTGGCTAATATCTGAATCTTTTGTTTCATGTTTTCTTTTTTGATTATCAGTTACATTTCTCTAATTCTTCATGTACCTAGCAATTTTTTATTCTATGACAGACAATGGGGATAAAAGAACTGTAGAGGTTGCAGATGGTTCTATTTTCCAACAAGGGAGTTTCTCACTTTATTCTGTTAAGAAGATCATTTGAAGGACACATCACTTCAATCCGTGGATTGATCTGGGTTGAGACTGGGTTAGAGTTTTTCCAAGATCTAGTTTGCCTCTGGCTCATCTCTGGGCTGTGTTGTGTCCCCTCCTGGGATTTTGATTGAAAACTCGTGGGTCTCTGTCTCCTTGGCACTGATGTACTAGAAGGATTTAATTTTGACTCTGAGTTTTTAAACATAGCCCTTGCCCGACTCAGCTTCAAAATCTGATAAATGCCTCAAGGGCAACATAGGTCATAAAATACCTTCTTGTGGTATTTTATATTCTGAAAACCATGATATTGTGAAAGATTTTACTCTGCCTTTGCAACCTAGACCCTCCAGTCTCCTGTGCTGCCCGGGAACTGAAGACATGACCCATGACAAAAACTGACCTTTTATACAGAATCCCCTAGATTCTAGTTCAGCTCAGCAGCTCTGAAACCTGTAAATTCACAATTGCTTTCTCTTTTACTCAGTAGAGTCCTTCAGCCAAGCTCGATCCTCCTGCCTATTTCACAATTGCTTGATGATCCCAAGAAAGAAAATGGCTGGGGATTGTCAGCTTTCCCAGGAAAGGCTCTTTTGACTTTGAAATTTTAGTTCATCTCAAGTCGATGGTCCTCATTGACTTCACAACCCTCTGATACCTTTAAACATACGATTTTTGTAATTTATACATTTTTTCCTAGTTACTAGCAGGGACATTGATCCATCATAACCTATTTCATCTTTCTTAGAGGTAAAGTTCATTTTTCTTTTAAAGAGAAAGAGAGAAATGAATTCCAAAGCAGGCAGTTATAGGCATCTATAAACCAGTAAGTTTATTTTAGAGACCAAGAAAAATTCTAGAACTTATTGTTTATAAGACAGATGGAGAGTTATTATAAAGAGTGCAGTGAAAAAAAAATCTAATATAGGATCATAGAAAATATATCATCACTAAATACTCCTATTTCTTCTTTTGACAAGGCTACAGAAAAACAGATAATGTCTATCTGAAATTGAGGAAGATACTTGACAAAGGTTTCGACGATTCCTTGTCAAGATAAAAAAATGGGAAGTTGATACTAATGCATTTAGATGGATTGATAGAGTCAAAAGATATTACCCTATGACTTTTTAAAGAGATCAGCATGAGTTTGAAGAGATGTTCCTGTGAGTATAATACAACAGTGCTTGTTACCCAAGGCACTGGGTGGATTTTAATCAATGAATCTGATGGAGATAAAGACAGCACACAGATCACGTGCAGCTGGAGTGAATGCCGATAAATTGAAAGACAGAATCAAGAACCAAAATGTTTTCAGCTCACCAGAACAAATCAAACTTAATAGCTTCTACCGCAATGTCCTACATTTGTATAAATAAAAACTGTTTAAATGCAGGCTGAGAAAAACATGGCTTAATGGGAACACATGTTAAAAAAAAACACTTGGTGTGAGCTCAGAATGAGTCAACAGGGTGACTTGTAGCAAGAAGGCCAGTGTGATTTACAGCGGCATTGAGCAGAGCACAGGGTCTAGAGTGAGTACACGGTACTGGGCGAGTGCGTGTACTGAATACTGTGTAGACACTTGCAGTGGCATTCTGTTCTGAGCATCTTACTTTCAGAGGGGGATCATATCTGAAGCTTGCCCAGGGTAGCTTAACCAGGATCTCAGGGCACGGTGTGCATAAAGACATATTGGGGAAATAGTTGAAGGATGTGAGAGTGTCTAACTTGGGGAAGAAGAGAAGCTCAGGGAGATAAAAGAGTTGTCTTCAACTGCATAAAGGATTGTTTTGTTTTGAGGTCAGAGCTAGGACAGAAAGACAGAGAAAGAGCTTGCATTTCTAACATGCAGAAAAACTTAAAATAGTTACAGGTGTGTGAATTTTGAATGAGGCTGCTTAATGTAGGATGAAGATCTAGGACTTTTGAATCAGGGACAATTTAATTAGATCCCTCTGTCACTTACAAGTTCTGTGATTTTATCTCCTCTTTCAGACCAGATTTCTTTAAATCTAAAATAGAGAGACCAATGGTACCATATTTTTTGGCCATTGCGAAGATTAAAGAAAATAATTCACAAAAAGATGTTGCACGTTTTCTATGTCCAATATATGGGAACTATTTTGAAGTTGCTGAGATGTGGTTAGGAAAAACAAAACAAAACAAAACACTTGCCCCTTACACTGGCTAAACCCCAACTCAAAATTTTGACCTAGTGCCTGAAAGGTAGATGCTGGGGCTGACTTAATCTGATGTTGCCGTTAAGAGCCTACAGCTGATGGAAGGTAATTCTAGAAGACTTCAAGATGTCATTTTTACCTAGGTCTTCTGCTTGAATGAACTCATGCTATGAGTTTATGAAGCATGATTAAAAAGTGCTGAGATGTACCTTTTTATACTCACAAGTTCAGAAATGATGAACATACAATATGGAAAGGATATAGGACAATGGTAACTTGAAAATGCCAGTGGGGGTGTGAATTGGAATAACCACTGATTTACTGTTTTCAATCTTCTCACCACACAAAAAAAATACTAAACAGGTGAGGTGATGCATATGATAATTAGCTTGATTTGTTTCACAATGTATACATATATCAAAACATCAGGATGTACACTGTAAATATATACAGTTTTCATTTGTCATATAAAAGAATGAAACCCATAATATGGATAGATAGAAAATACTGTTTTTAGAATGATATATACAATAGGATTTCACTTATATTAAATATTTCCTGTAAATCATTATTAATGTCTACAGTGTTATAAATATGGAGCCAAAACTTATCTCTTTTCCTTTTTATAACAGCCATCCCAGTAAGTGTAAGGTGACTGACATCTCATGGAGTTTTGATTTGAATTTCCCTGATGATTAGTGAAATTAAGAATTTTTTCGTATATCTGTTGGCCATTGGTATGTCTTCTTTTGAGAAATGTCTACTCAGTTTCTTCACCCATTTTTTAAATCAGATTATGTACTTTTTTGCTATTGAGTTCTATGAGCTCCTTATATAATAATATTTTGGATCTTTACAAATATTTTTCTTTCATTCTGTACGTTGTCTCTTCACTCTGCGGATAGTTTCCTTTGCTTTTGAGTTGGATGTAGTCCCGCTTGTTTATTTCTGCTTTCGTTGCCCAGACTTTTGGGGTCATATCCAAAATAATCATTGTCCAGACCAATGTCCAAAAAGGTTTTTCCCTATGTTTTCTTCTGGGAGTTTTATGGTTTCAGGTCTTATGTTTACATCTTTAATTTATTTTGAGCTAATTTTTGAATATGGTGTAGTTAAGGGTTAAATTTTATTCTTTAATTTTTCTTTTATGACCTGGCAAGAGAATAGTGGAGAGGTTAAAACTATAGTTGCTGGCATCACATGTGAATATCCAGCTTTCCCAGTATCGTTTATTAAAAAGACAATACTCTATCCATTGTGTATTCTTGCCATCTTTGTCAAAGATTAGGTGACTACATATACATGGGTTTATTTCTGGGTACCCACTGTTTCTAGAAATGGGTAGTATAAGACATCGGTTACTAAGACCTGTGGGTGGGCCTGAGAAAGGGGAAAGTTCGCCTTTAGTGTAGGCGTCACAGTTTAAGAGGCAAAAGGAATGCTCAAGTCTCCTGTTGGGTTCAGCCCATTACCTAGGTTTGGAGAGCGTGCAGAAAATTGAGATTTCAGTGCTAGCTAGTAGTTAAAAGTATTCAAAAATCCCTTATAAATCCAGTGTGGTTTTGAATAGTTAAATGAGATCATATGTCCAAAGATGCAGCAACCCTGATGCTATTCGTGCGGAGAGATTTAACTAAGAATAAGTTTCTGTTGGAGAGGGAAATGGAAGGAAAGTACAAAGGAAAGCAAGGCACAAGGAAGGTCTTCTGAGAAGAGCCCTGGCCAGCATGGAGACCCTGTGTGCTTGGGGGAGAAAACAAAGAGCATTAAAGGGATGAATTGCAGAGGGAGGCTCACACTGGCAATATCACACTTTTGCTTGGAGTAAGCTGGTAATATTAACTCCTGCACAAAACCCAACTACACGAATGAGAAAGTTTGAAAGTATGGCTTAATGATCAATGAAGCTCACACTATTAATACTTTGTTCAATGGAAGAATCGTACTTACCTAAATGTGCAGATAGCAACTTGGTTCTTTCCCTCTGGAGTCCAGCAGAACGTAGAGGGGACCCTGCTCTGCCAGCTGGGGGTGGCAGCAGGTGGAGGGAATGGACTCTCAGCTTGCCAGAGACTGAGGTTCTAATTAGAATCCTCCTTCTGGCTTGGAGCAAGCAGCCTTCACTTCTTAGTGTCCTTAGAGAAGAAAGTTCCATATTCAGCAAGAAATTGCCCTAGTTTAGATATATAAAACATTTTTGTGTTTGGGCTATGAAGCAGGTGCTCTTCAGGGCTCACGACAAGTATATCTTGTAACATAAAAGCATCATTAGCTCATGAACATGCTGTCTAAAAATGCAACTTTGCCTTAGGTTGTAGAAAAAAAGTGAGGCAATTGAAGGCAGAGTTGGGAAACTTTAAAATTGAGATTTCTTTTTCTAGTTTGTACATTGAATGTTAATGTCCATGGATGAATGGTGGAGTTGGTAGAAAGAGAAAGAGAAGAGAGAGATACAGAAATACGGGAGAGTTAAGATGTGCAGTGGATGATGATAGTGTTGAACAAGGCTAGTTTGCTTCCACAACATGGACAAAGGTTTATGCTATGGAGAATCTCCATTAGGTTTTTTTCTTTTTCACTTTAAAGAAAATTTAAAGTTTTAGTTGTTTAGCCTGTACTGCCTTCTCCTGGTTGGTCTTGGATTAGCAGCTAAGATACAACAAAAGCAAACTCTATGAATGAACCCAAGAGTAACACAGACGTTCTGTGCCAGATTATGTTACCTGCCCATTGCTGTTTACCACAGAGCTGGTAATATACACAGGTCCTGGTGGCTTGGCCTAAGATCGTGATGGTCTTTTTTTTTTTTCATGATCCTTTCTGTTGTGAGGCCATGCTTACATCGATAAAATATCTAAGTAGAATACTTAATTCCAAAATTGAGTAAGACACATGTGTGCAGACTGAGGTCTCCGCAACTTGCCTACTTCTAAAAGAGAGAGGCTCTGCAAAATCTTAAGCTCTAATAATACACTTAAGCTTGTAAATTCTACGTGAAGGGAAATTTCTTGCAGACTTCCAGAGTTGACTTTAATGTTTCTTTTATGACCTGGGAGGAGTGTAGCAGAGAGGTTAAAACTACAGTTTCCAGAGTCACAGACAAACCTGAGTTAAAGAGAAGGTAATTGGTCCTTTCTCAGTGGGAAGAATTCTCCTGCTTAATGGAGAGATTTTGACACCCTGAGACGTATGTATATAAAGGAGAAGAAAAGGAGGAGCCTGAGAAAAAGAAAATAGAAAAACAAAATTATTGATTTTTGAGCAAGTAAAGCCAAAAGCTCATTTTATTCTCAATCTATGAGATAATCTATGCATCTATATATCCTCTATCCATCTATCATCTGTTTGTTATCTATTATTCATCTATCATCTATTATCCATCTATCCAAATCTTGTTCTACTACCAGGAAACTGTAAGATGTAGGGGATCTATCTTCGAGGAACTAAAGAAGATGGCAAAGAATTGGGAAATGCTGACACAAAAGAAACATGTGGAGGGTGAGGAGTGGAGCCGAGGCTCTGGCCTTTGGTTAGAGCTCCCGTGCATTTGGGAGTCCTGTGGGGAGGGAAGAGGTTCATGGCTGTGGCTGGATCATAAGTAAAAGTCTATGTCCAAATGGCGGAAACTTGGGAAGTTGAGCCAAGTCAAGAATTACAAGCAGGCTGTGGACAGCTATGCAAACTAAGACAGAAGAGCTAAGGAGAAACCAGGAAAGAAAACAGCAGTGGGAATCAGAAGGCCAACGTTCTCTCATATAGGGAGGAAGCTAGTGGAGCAGTGGGAAAAACTAATCTGGGTCAAATTCCAAAAGACACATAGAATCTCACTGGCAGCAGAAAGTGCATATGAAGCCTGTCCGGAAAGTATCCAGCTGTATGCTGTGTTCTCATTATATTAACAATGGATGGATACTTTCTGCAGAGCCCTTGTACATTGGGCTGAGACAGAATTCAGCATGAAAGTTTCTTGTATTTTCGAATGACTTTTATTTCCCAGTCACTCCATGCACAAAAGTTCTATTCCTGGAGAGCCTAAAGGTAGAAAGAAGCTTTGAAGGAATGTGGCTGGAAAGATACTAGCCATGAGATTAGCAGCAGATTTATGCCTATTATGTTTGCGTGTGTGTGTGTGTGTGTGTGTGTGTTTATAAAATCAGAGTGTTCAAATAAAGGTCACGGTTTATTCTGGTTCTTCTTAACTATTAATAATTATTTAATTTTTAAAGTCTCAGGAAAGAACTCCATTCATATACCTTTAAACCAGAAATAAAGATTGACTGAAGGAAACTTGAAGGCAACAATGTAGGCACGATCAGATAGGGTTCCCCAGATCAAACCTCAAACCTGCTGATCCAAGTAGATATCTTTGCTAAGGAGTTGATTTTGGATCAGGAACTATTTCTATTTAATGAATTATGATGGCAAAAAGGTGACAAAGATACTATACAGTGATCTGATTATCTTGGTTTTTTTGTTTTGTTTTGTTTTGTTTTTCACAATATGAAGATACCAGGTAACCCTGTCTCTTGTTTGCTATAACAGAGCCTAGAAGTCAATAAATATCAAATGGTGATGGTAACATGAGAACCTTCTCGATTGCTCCAGAGATAAGAAACCAAATCTCATAGCCTTTCCCAGAGACCTATTAAGGGCTAAAATAACTAATTAAAAAATGAGGAAGCTCTCTGAGAGGCTGAAGCAGGTTGCTTGAGGTCAGGAATTTGAGACCAGCCTGGGCAACATACCAAGACCCCATCTCTACAAAAAATACAAAAACATTAGCTAGGCATGGTGGCACATACCTGTAGTCCCAGCTACTCAGGAGGGTGAGGCAGGAGGATTGTTTGAGCCCAGGAGTTTGAGGTTGCAGTGAGCTATGATGATGCCACTGCACTCTAGCCTGGGCAGCAGAATGAGACCCTATCTAGAAAAAAGTAAATAAATAAAATAAAACAAAAATGAGTAAAAGCCAAGTCAAACCATGAGAGAATGCTCCAAGTTTACGTACAGGATGAGGCAGGTTGCTTCAGGCCTAGTAGGAATATCTTAATAGCTAAGAGCAAGATGAAAATGGATTATTCGAAATTGTCATTTTTCCTTCACAGTTAAGATATCAGAAACCAGTGAGTTACTCCGCAGCCTGGGAAAGCACAGCCTCTAATTTTAAGAGCCAATTTATTTTACTCTAATTAGAAATGTTGGAAAGACTTTGGAGATTGTTATTTTAAATGCCTTTTGCTATTAAACTGTGGTTAGAAAATCTGCTCATCTAAAATGATGCCGAAAGAGCATTTAGTTTATGAGTCACGGAAGCCAGAATGATTCCAATTAGTTTCCTGCATTTAGTACAGCAGGGGTCTTTCATATGCAATGGGACGCTGCTTTAAAATGGTTACAAGCCAGGTGATAAGAGTCTTGGCTTTGATCGACCAAGAAAAGGTGAGGTGGGCTATTGTGTGGATTCATTTTAAAGATACCTCTTCTGCACAATAGGGTTAATGGTGGGTACATTTGGGGATTGTGGGGCACAGAATGGGTTATTGTGTCTCTATATACAGTCATGGGACTCAAAATGATGTTTTGGTCAATGATAAACTGCATATATGATCATGGTGTCATAAGATTATAATGGAACAGGAAAAGGGAATTGCAGGAGAAGAAAAACAAGAACCTCAAGAAAATACACAGTGAAGGGCTTAGCAGAAGCTTTAGCAGACATCAGCAAGAATCTTAAAAAGGCTGAAAACATGGACCCTGACACTGAAAGGTTTTCTTTAATAGAGAGGAATGTTCATGGTGTATTATCTGCCTATAAGCAAATCTACGCTGAAAAAAAGAAACAAACCAAGCAAACCGCAATGGACATATTTCTGAAAGGAGTGACATCTCCTGAATAAGCCCCGGGCAGGTGCTTCAGGAGGAATTCCAGCAGAAAGCATGGCTGTCCTAGGCGGTGACAGACCCATGCCTGTCATTGTCTCTGAAGACCTTCCAGTGGGTCAAGCGTGCAGGTGGAAGACAGTGATATTGTTGATCCTGACCCTGTGTAGACCTAAGCTAATGTGTGTGTTCGTGTCTTAGTTTTTAGCAAAAACGTTTAAGAAGTAAAAAATTTAAAAATAAAAAACTTATAAGGATATAAAGAAAGCAAATCTTTTTTGTACAGTTGTACAATGTGTTTGTATTTTAAGCTAAGTGTGGTTATAAAACAGTCCAAAAGTTTAATTAAAGTTTATTAAAAGTTTAATTTAAAAAAGTTAAAAAGCTGATAAGGTAAAAATGTCACAGTAAGCTAAGGTTAATTGCTATTTTTGTGTAAATTAGTGTAGCCTAAGTGTACAGTGTTTATAAAGCCTACAGCAGTGCACGGTAATGTTCTAGGCCTTCACATTCACTCACTACTCACTCACTGACTCACCCAGAGCCACTTCCAGTCCTGCAAGCTGCATTCATGGTAAGTGCCCTAAACAGGCATACCATTTTTTTTTAAGTCTTTTATACTGTATTTTTACTATACCTTTTCTATGTTTGGATATGTTTAGATTCACAGATACTTACCACTGTGTTACAATTGCACACAGTATTCAGTATGGTAACATGATGTACAGGTTTGTAGCCTGGGAGCAAGAGGCTGTTCCATATAGCTTAGGCTGTACCATCTTGGTTTGTGTAAGTGCGCTCTATGATGTTTGCTCAACGACGAAATCACCTAAGACACATTTCTCAGAACATATCCTGGTGGTTAAGCAATACATGACTGTAGTTAAGATGAGGTTGTATTGGATCAGGGCAGGTCCTGAATCCATTGACTGGTATCCTTATAATTAAGCCAGTGAAAACACAGAGGCACATATAGGTAAGAACACCATGTGAAGACAAAGAGATTGGAATAATGCATCTCCAAGCCAAGGAATGTCAAGACTTAGGGTAGCTGTATTACTATTAGAATTATTTTATGTGCCATTACTATATGATTGATTTTATTTCATGTAATGTTTACTTATCTGATATTAATATTTGACCACAGTTTTATTTTTTTCACTGAAAAACCTCTGCACATTCTTCTTTTTTTTAAAGGATCACTTTGTATCTGTCTGTTTTGGTTGCTTCTATGCTATATTTAAGAGTTTACTCCTTATCCCCTACCAATTTTATAACTAATTTATAAATAGGAGAGTATTTGCCTCTCTTCATTGGGAAATGTATATAGTGCCCATTTTTCTAATATGAAGGTTGTAGCTGATAGTTTAATATGACCTTATTTTAGCTAATTATATCTGCAAAGACCCTGTTTCCAAATAAGGTCATATTCTGAGGTTCCATGTAGACATGAATTTTTAATATTTGCTAGAGTTGGTATTAGTTCTGCTTTTGGCTTGATACTTTAATATAAATGTTTACTTAAAGTTTCTTTATTTCCTGTCTGTTTTCATTGCTTTTATATTGCCAGTCTTGTTTGGGGTACATATATCTCGTTTCCATTCCATGAATAGTTACTCAACAGTTTTCTCAAACTATGCTTAACATGTGATGTTTGAGGGATTTCTTTTGGATGTTCCCCTTTGACATAAGAAGTTTAGGTCAATTTTACTTTTCTTTCTCCAGTCACACAACGTTCCTTCCTTTCTTTGAATTCTGTCTTTTGCACTGATACTCTTGTATTTTAGATATTAATGGTTGTACTCACATTACTATTTTTATATTATACATCTCCTCTTTGGGGAGATACTTTGCTTTGCATTCCATTTTATATCCAGACTTTAAAATTTTTCTTGGACTTAATATCTATTTTTAACAGGTCTCAAAAGGCTCTGTTAGTTCTGTTCTCTTAGTCAGTTGGAGTACTTCTTAAAGTAATTTCTTTAAAGAGAAGTGTATTTTCTGAGCCTTTACACAGCTGAAAATGTATTTTTACTTTGAACTCGAATGATAGCTTGACATTTGTTCCATATAGTTCTAGCATTTAATGTTGCAGAAGAGAAGTTAGAGTTCAGGCTGGTTGTTGTTTCCTTAGAGGTAGCTATTTGGATGGTGGGGTAGGGGTAAGAGGTAGCCGAATGAAAAATTCTGTGATTCTTATTGTTACTACTATTCAGAACTGTTATCACAATGTCATTAGGTGTAACATTTCTTCTCACTGATTTTTCTTCGGAAATTTTAATCTCTTTTGATTCGTATACACTGAATTTCCTTAAGTTTATGAAGATTTTCTTCTAATGGCTCATTTATTATTACATTTTTTTTTTGTTCTGTCTTCTTCAGCAACAACTATTTATCATATGATGCCTCCTTCATGTTCTATATCATTTATATTCTTTGCAATTATTTTAATCTGTTTATACATTTCTTTTGTATTCTGACATGTCTTCTTAAGTTTGGCTTTCACATTTTTGATTTAAATTTCTTCCCCATCTAGTTTTTTCTTTATTGCCCTCCATGTGGATTTAAAGAATTATTTTTTTTCATGTTTAGCTTTCTTGAATTCCTTCTTTTTTATTTTTTTCATCTCTCAAATAATCTTTCTGATTGCATAGAAAAATGATCTTATCCCATTGTCAGTTCATTCATAAAAAACTCATAATTCTATTCTCTTTAGAGAATAGCATATAGTTTCCTAAAATTCTCTTCTGAAAACTTTTAGAGGTTTACTCTTGGTTACATTTTGGAAGCAATTGTTTTTAACTTACCCCTTTGTATTTCTTATTTGTTATAATTTTATATTTTCCCTTTATTCGTGGCAAGCAAGGATTTCCTATACCTATTTTCATTAGAATGGGTGAGTGTGTGGCCCTTCCTCACATTCTGTCCATCGATGGAGTGTTGGAATTTGCATTTTAAATCTATAATGGAAAGTCTGGTTGATCTGCATAGCTCCCAGTTTAACTTTCATTTCTTAGCAAATCTTCTCCTAGTGCTCTTTTGTTCTACTGCAGTTTTATCTTCTTCCTAGTGCTGGGAAAACTCTAATTCCCAGTATACATTAAGGATATTTTTGTTTTTCCTCTCTGTATATTATTGCTGCCTTCTTAATGGAACACACACTTCCAGAGAAAGTTCTGTTCTCTTTATTTTCTGCCCACTTGTTCTCTAGACTTCATAGATACTTCTTCTGTGCAGAAAGATAGTGGAAAAAATTATGCAGTGGTTTGTATGAAAAACAGTACAGTTTTTGCCTAACACAGCAACATCTAAGATATGAACAGAAATAATTGCCCTGTTTTCTGGCTTGTACAGACTTTGGATCCTTGAGTATGGGGACATATTTAAATCTTTTGTTAAGCTGTTTCTATTTCATGTAATGATGCTGTAGGAAGTCAGGAATAGAATTCTAAGTAGGATTTTCATTAATTTAGCTTCTACTATCTTATAATTAAGTTTCATTTCTCCTGCATTTTGGCTTTAGGTAATCTGTCAGTATTAGATTTCAGAGTTTTTAAGAGCTTCAGTTTTTTTCCTGGGTGTGCTTTTATATTTAATGGTTAGTTGGAAGAAGCTGATTTGGAGATTGCTACGCATACGCCATTTTGGATCATAAGTCTCTCTGGTGATTCAAGATATCATTTCAGTTTTCTCAATTGTAAATTTTTACTTTTTATTCTTTTACTGTTGTGGAAAATACCTTCATGGAATTCATTTAGGAGTGATATATAGTGTGATCATTCATCTTTGAGTTTTATCATGTCTAAGAACACTTTTCTGCTGCTTTTGCACATGAATTACAATTAAAATTTGTATAGGGTATTTGGATTAGCATATTTTTTCCACAGAGTTCTAGAAATGTTATTCCTGTGTCTTCTGTTAAAGAAAACAAATCCATGGCCAAGCTGACTTTTATTCCTTTGTGAACAAACTAATATTTTTCAGGATGTTTGTGAGATTCTTTCATCTCTGCAATTTGATATTTCTACCTGATTAAGTCTGCTTAAGTCTAGTTGTCTGGTCTCTTCTCATGAGGTTTTCCTAAGGATCAAAAAACACTTTCAAAATTCCACATTCATATAAATTTCAGATCAGGAACAATTTCTTCTATTATTTCTTTGATTATTGATTATGTTTGTATTTATTTTGTTTTCTGATGCATTCTTTTATAGGAGATAGAACCTTCTAGAATTATTCTTCATGTCTCTTATTTTCTACCTTCTTGTTTTCATGTCTTTATTTTCTTCTTCTAATTCTGGGAGAATTTCTTGAGTTTATCTTCTCCATCATTAACTTGTTTTTGCGGTGTTCCATATCTTTTTTGCTGCCATCATTCAGTTTTTCGTCTGGCATTATGTTTGTCAGACTTGCTTAGTCCTTCCTGAATTAAATCTTTCTTTGTGATTGTTTCTCCAGGTAAGTAGATGCTGTGGCTTCTTGAATCTTTTTGAGAAGAGAATCAGATATTTTCTGAAAGTTTCTTTCGATTTTTGGAGTAATTTTATTTTAAAAGGGGGTACTCCATCTGCTTTTTTTTTTTTTTTTTTGTTTTACAACGATTCACTTATGTTGAACACCACTATTTTTTCATAGTCTTTGGATTTGCTCTTCCTTGGAGAAACAGATTCAATACTGGTTGTTAATCAAGTAGGAAGTGAGGTGAGCTAATATTTGAAGGTGTACCTCTCAGTCATTTGTAGAAGGATCCTTGGCTTCAGAATCCCAGAGTCTCCAATGAAGTGAGATGTGGAGATTCAAAAGATTCGAAGGCTCTATATGGTCATCACATAAAGTTGTAAAAATATGCCATAGTTATGGGTAGATTACTCAGGAAATGCATATTCTTCTTCATACTACCTCCTATATTTCTATTCCATATCCTCCTCTGCTTATTTTGACCCCTATTGCAGGGGGGAAATCTGAAGCAGAGTTTCTAATTTTTAAATTTTTCCCTGCTTTGGGGCTGCTACTTTCAGGGAGGTGTCCCAGAGGCTGTCAGTACTGGCAGTGGAATCTAAGTCCAGAAGAGCTCACAGGACGCCGCATGGCTGTCTCCCCAAGGGTCCTACAGCCTGTTCCCAGTGACGTTCCCAACTCTTCTAAATTCCCTTGGGGGTTGACAGACTCCTCCCATAGACCTTCATGGTAAGCTACTCTGTTTCCTGATAGGGAAGGACTCCACATGCCCTTCCTTCAATCTCATCCCACCCTCACTATTTCTAGCAGAAATTCCTAGAAATATCTAGTCAATTATGGCATCCATGTCTAGCTTCATCCAATAACATGGGTTTTTACTATTTTTAAAATTTAATTGTTCATCACGAAGAATTTGTGAAGGAGCACAGAGGAACAGGTATGTATGATAAATAAAAGCATGGATTTTAAATATGTTAAAATTACATAGAAGCAAAAGGAAAGATAGATAATTCTTGAATAAGACAAAGCATCTCTCTGTGTCCATTTTCTTATTTTGAAGTGAGGGTCTTATATTCGGTTTCCACAATAGCGACTAAACATAAGATTTGATGAAGGTGATGATAATAGCCATGGTAATGATGATAAGAGATGATAAGTATAATGATACTGATAAGCATATTTATTGAATGCTTAATTTATATAATAATTGCTATTGTGTTCAGCCTCACTGTGCATCAGTCACTGTGCTAGTTGCTTTACACACATGATCTCAGGCCTACGGAAGAGCCATGCAAATTTATCCATGTATTACAGATAAAGAAACCAAGAACAGACTACTTTAGTAATATGCCAGAGGTCACACGGATAGTACTGGACAGAGTTGGGATTTGAAGTCAGAGCAGTCTGACTATAGAGCCCGTGTTCTTATCCACTGTTTTATTTTGCTGCTCCATATTGTCTTATGACGTAGGACTTAAATATAAGTAACATGAGATTCCTTTGACATATGAATGTGTGATTCTTAGAAGACAGAGTGGGATAACTTTAGGTCTATAAAAGACTTTTGAGCATAATATGGTGATCAAATGTGTTGTGTGTCCAGGGCAGAAAGGGACAAATGGACAGAATATTCAAGATAAGGAAATGGTGGAGTTAAGATTCAAATGTCTTTAAAGCAAGAGGTTAACCCTTAATTTGCCTGGTGGGCCTGTGTTTCTTACGTACAAGATTTTTATGTTTCTGGAGCTCAAAGGATAAGACAGAGAATTTAGCTCAGGATTGGGATATGGGGGGAGGGATTTGAACTAATGGGAAAGAAAAATTCCCATAAGATGTCCTAGGAAGAACCAATCTATTTAGGAAGATTAAAACTGTTGGACACTATGTTAATAAACACTGAACTGAGTCCTTATGAAATAGGGAACTGGCAGGTCCTGCTCAATAAGGTGTCATAAAACCCAGACCAAGGTCTCTGATAAAACAGGATGTGGTGGAGGAACCAGTTAAGACCAAATGAAAACAAGATGGCAACGAAAACAAGCTCTGGTTACCCTCGCTACTCATTTTTCACTAATTATAATGCATTAGCATGCTAAAAGAAACTCCTACAAGCACTATGACAGATGACAAATGCCATGGCAACTCCTGGAAATTACCCTACATGGTTTAGAAAGGGGAAGAATCCTCAGTTCTGGGAACTCTCCACTCCTTGTGTAGTATGTAACCAAGAGATAGCCTTAAAAATAGCCAGCCAGCAGCCCACGGGGGCTGCTCTGCCTGTGGAGTAGCCTTTCTTTTGTCTGTTACTTTGATAAACTTGCTTTCACTTTACTCTGTCGGCCTGCTCTTAAATTCTTTCCTGTGAGAAGCTAAGAACCCATTTGACCTCCCAGGCTGAACCCCAATGTTGGGGTTCGCCTGTGACAATTATATGCCTCATGTTTATTTCTTTTGACTTCAAGATTCCGATGCTCTATAGAGAAAATAACGTCTGTACTGAAGGGGCAGGTTGGCAGGAGAAATCAAATGGCAAAAGCCATTAATGGGCCTTGAAGGATGCCCTTGGACTCTGTGTGTATGTGTGTGTGTGTGTGTGTGTGTGTGTGTGTGTCCCTGTGGGAACCCAGGAAGAAAGCTTTATGTTTGTGAAGAATGTTATATTTCACCCCCTTCTATGGGGGTGAAATATGGAGAAGACTACAAACATATTGTATCCTGTAGATAAAAACAATGTAAATGCCCTTAGAATTACTTTTGTGTGATGAGCAACTTTTTAAAAATAGAAATCTTTAGTCTATTTGAACCCATAATCCAATTAGGTCTAATTGTACTATCAGTATAAATATGAACAATCGTCATTAGAAACCATAATTTCCTAATTAGGACCTGTACCGATGTGGCGATTTTTGTGAGATCTGAAAACCAACTATAGAACTATTCTGCCAAGAATGGAGACAGAAGTTACAGTCCATTCAAGTCAAGTCAGTGGCTCTTATGTTTTAATGTCTGCAGATGAATTCACCTATACAATTTCTCCATGAACGGGGGACTCTGTACTCTTGAATGTTTTCTGCTATATATTTTATATCATCCTACTCAGAATTTGGACACGTGTTCATTCAAATTAAGTCACTCAGGGATGACCACTAAAGGAAAATGGGAGTCAAGGTATTGATTTAGTGTCTATTTTTATTAGCAGAAAATTGTATTATTCTTCAACATTTTCCTAAGGGCTGATTAAAAGAAACTCCTTGGAGACTAAAATCATTTCCCTCATCACTTCACGAACACGAAAAGGGGCAGGGAGTTCCTTAGGAATCACAGGTAAAACTAACAGAGGCATGAAATGCCCTGACGACTTTCTGGCATGTTCCTTATTATCCTGCTGCCTTCTTCCATTCCTCTTTGATCCTACCTGCGTGTGTTTATTTGTTTCCTGGAGGAAACTCTTACCAAGCATGCTCCCCAAATCTTATTTGGAAGAGCAGATGTACAGGAACATTTATTTCTCAGCAAGTGAGTTGTCCAGCAGCGCAAGAAGCAGAGAGAATAGTTCATTTCTCTCTGTCTTTGGGAAACCTGGTGGCTAGCAGGCGACACTTGTAGAGAGAAAACAAATGATGAAAGTTTGGCGTGGAGGACTACATTTCCCCCATTCTCCTTGCCTACTTACGATATTTCAGTTGCTTCTACAAAGACTGAAATAAGACAGGTTGTATACAAGCCCCTCTGCTTGGAGGCATTCTTAGTCCCTGGGTTTGAAGTATGTGAGTATTAATAGACGACTCCTCAGGAACTTTACATAGAGGATGGACCCGTGCAACAAATTCTGAATTATAATGGGTAACATTATAACAAACTCCAGAGTATTTCTCTCTGTGTCCTCCAATATTAGATATTATTTTGTCTGGCAGCCACATGGGCAAGACCCAATCTAATTCCACTCTAATCATAAGTAAGCAAAGAAAAGTAAGCCAGCTGTTTTTGCAGTTGATTTGAATACTAAATGTTTCAACTTCTCTATGGTGCTCATCCTTTTTCCTTTCCACTGTTTGTAAACTGCTGGAGAGGTGTGTCAACAATATTTTATTTCAGTGTCGCAGAGAGAGGAAATTGTGATGGTGGGAGGTGGGGGTGGGGCATGTTGCTTTTTGGATATATTTTTTAACTTCATTTTTTCCCCGTGCATACTCTCTAAAGGTAGAGTGTCTTAAAAAAGATGAGTATTAGCTCTAAGTAAAATACAGTTCTAAGCATCACAGGTCTATGATTAAGTTTTATTAGGTAGTTGGTGTTTCCTAGTGCTGTTGTAACAGGGCACCACAAACTGGGGGGCTTAAAAGAGCAGAAATTTATTCTCTCACCGTTCTAGAGGCTGGAAGTCTTAAATCAAGGTGTTGGCAGGGCCATGCCCTGTCTGAAGGCTTTAGAGGAGAATCCTTCTCTGTCTCTTTCTAGTTTCTGGTGGTTGCCAGCAGCCCTTGATGTTCCTTGGCTTATAGATGTGACACTCCAATCTGCCTCCATCTCCACATGCTCGTCTTCCCAGAGAGTCTCTGTCCAAATTTCCCTCTTCCTGTAACGACACCAGTCATTGGAAGTCACCCTAACTCAGTATGAGCACATCTTAGCTTGATTACATTTGCAATGACCCTATTTCCAAATAAGATCATATTGTGAGATACTGGGGGATCAGAACTTCAACATGTCTTTTGGGGGACACAATTCAACCTGTAACAGATGGCAGAATGGAATGTTTCATTTTTGCATTTGCTCAGAGAAAAGTCCCTAAGAGCTGCGGGATATTTACCCATCATACTCAGTCATTTTCCCTAGAAGCCTCCTAAGAGAGGTCAGGCTGAATGAGCCTGTTTTACATATAAGGAAGGCAGCCAGCCTCCAAGATCATCAGATTCAACACTTTATAGTTGGAAGAAATGTGTTATCCCAGCATCTTAAATACATTGCAGATTTCACATGGCTAATGCTGAAGAGGCTGAGAGTGGATGCCACTGTCGCTTGGATTCCAGCCTCATCAGGTTCTTCCCACTCACACCCTGCAGACACATTGGGGTGCACAGTGGTTCTAGGGTTACACAGCGGGGCAATGACAGACAGCTCTGGATGCTTCTCATCACACTGTGAATCCGGCAAAGTTCCTCTTAGGCCACCTGTGGCTAGCCACCTCAAACTCTTCACTGAGAGAGAGGAGATATAAATAAATGAAATGAATAAAACAAGAGCTTAAGCTATTATCTCTCCTTTGGGGCATTTGCATTTTAATGGGGCAGCCTGGGCCCCAGCCCAGCCCTGTTGATTCATAATCTCCAAGGGAGAGTCTTGGGAAAATCTGCACTGAGGGGGCATACCAGGTGACTCACGTGGATGGGCATGTTCAGGAAACACTGGCATAGAGAAATCTTGTCTTCTGAGATTGTAAGGAATAAACATTTAGTGGAGGGGTTTAGGTAAGAGCCAGATAGGGATGGTGGGGGAGAAGGGGAAGGGATGACTACCTGACACCCTCCAAAGAACACCACAGTCAGATGCACAATTGTCTACACTCTGCCCGAGTTTGGGGCCAGGTTTCTACCCCAGGAAGGATCCAAAAGTAGTGAGTTTTCTGGGCTTGGAGTTCATCATCCCTCTTAGGAGATGCAGGGTGGATTTAGGATTGCTTGTTAAATGCAGAGCCTATGTCTTGCAAATTAGAGAGCCGGTTCCATATTAAGGGAGGGTACCGGGAGAAAATTCTAGCCCAGTTCTCTTGCCTCCTTTGTTACAGAGTGTGCAGTCAGTGGTGATGTACTCTCTCTTTTTTAAAGTGTTGCTCATTATTTATTTTGCACCTAAAGTTATAATCTAGTGTCTGTGACAGCAAGTTTGATTGTTCTTAAATGAAGGTGACAGGAAAGGCAGAGGAATGACTAGGGGAAAAAAATGTGGCCAACAGATGACAAGATAACATTGGTTTTGATTTTCTTAAAATAAACATGGCATTGAAAAATGATCCCAAATCATTTGCTTGAAAACCACACTTACTTTTCAGTAATACTTTGATGAGATATTTTTAAATTTATTTTTTTTGAAGCCTGCTGCTCTGAAATTGAGTTTGAAATCAGCTTAATACCAAAGTGTGACATATTCTCTTTCCCCGGTCTTTATCATAATTCTCTCTTCCATTTACTTTTTTACAGATTTAATTTTCATGATTTCTGCATCTTCGAGATAGAAGTCCTCTGATGGTTTCTATCTGAATGGAGTCCTTAGTACATGATGACACTTTTTCCTTTATTATTTCCTATTTCTTTATATCTTCTGCCTTTCTTCATTTTAATCCTCTTTAATAACATTTATTGTCTCTTATGGGCCAACACTGTGCCAGGGATGAGGCACAAGGAGCCACGCTAAGAAGCCCCAAGGAAAGGGACCACGTCCCTGCATCATGAAAAGTGCAATAATACCACACCATGTCAGGGTGCTGTGGGGCACAGACAGTGTCATTTGACCCCAGTTAGGGGGCCAGGGAATGCTTCCTGGAAGAAATTACATTGGGTGTAGATGAGGAAGACAAGCGGTTGGGGTGGAGTATCTCACCTGTACCCACACCCTCCATCTTCCTTCCTGTTGCAATGGGTTGTCTATTTCTGCTCTCATGTAAGATGAGTCCCCAACATAAGCACCCGGTCCCACCCTCTAAGCTTCTCAAGGACCTCACTCTGCAGTTGGCTCTTCCCTATCCTGCAGTCACAGTTTTTACTATTCCCTGGATATCCTCCGTAAGCATGCAAACAGGGCACAATATTTCTTTTCTTTGAAAATAAAACAAAACCCCCTTGATCCACACTCCCCTCCAATAAATGTCTCAGTTTTCTGCTACTCTTTATAGCCAAACTCCTTGAAATAGTTACTTATACCCACTTCTGTATTTCTTTGCATTGCTTGCTTCCTAAAGCTCATCGCAATCGGATTTTCATCCTCACCATTTCACTGAAATCACTTTTGACAAGACCACCAACTGCCTCCCATAAAGCCAGAGTGAGCGGTCAATTCTCAGTATGGACTTCCTTGATGAGCTGCAGCTTTTGATACAGTTGGTCACATCCTCCTGTTTTATATACATTCTTCCCTTGCCTTCCAGACATGATTTTTACCCCAGATATTTCTTCTATTCCTGCAGTCCCCAACCCCCGGATGCAGCCTGGTACTAGTCTTCGGCCTGTTAGGAACCAGGCCACGCATCACCACCTGAGCTCTACAGCACCCCCATGGAAAAACGTCTCCCATGAAACTTAGGAACCTGGCTACACAGCAGGAGGTGAGCGGTGGGTGAGCCAATGAAGCTTCCTCTGTATTTATAGTCGCTCCCCATCCTCCCTTTACCGCCTGAGCTCTGCTTCCCCCACCCCACCATCTGTAGAAAAATTGTCTTCCATGAAACCGGTCCCTGGTGTCCAAAAGGTTGGGGACCACTGCTCTATTCTATCGGCCTCTAACACTCAGTCTCTTTTTTTTCTAATTCTTCCTCTTCTTCAGACATTTAAATGTTGCAATCCTGGCCTTGTCTTCTCTATCCTCATTCCAGTAACGTGGTTTACATACCATCTCTGATGGCTCCTAAATGTGTATCTCCAGCCATTGGTGTGCTAGTAAACGTTTAATATTCAGCTCTCTAGGGGAAAATAAAGCCCTGATTTTCTTCTTTGAACACATGCAAAGGAAATGGCCTAAGCACTTCCTATGCCATGTAGTTTTATGCAGAATTTGAAAATCAGGTTTTGAGGTCACTTATTTCAGGTAGTAGTTCACATTTTTGAACTGTCTTCTGTCTCTTTCAGAGTTTTTGTTATTTTTGATTGAAGGCTTTAATTGGTGATACTCTTTTTTTGTTTTATTAGCACTGATTTTACTTATGATAGAAATGTCTTATTTTGTAATATTTTCAAATGTTAATTTTATTATGTCTCTGTTTGGTAGAAGATTCAAAACGTTACTCCAAAAAGATGCAAAAAACAAAAAACAAAAACCTGGCAGCAAGTTCCTCATTCACTGGCAACCTGAAATGTTAAAGTGTTAGGCAAAAATAACAATTCCTTATCAGATCTTAAGTCTCAGCTCTAATTATAAAGTCTGTGCAGTCCAACCAGCTGGGATCTGATCAAGTACAGGAAAGAGGCCAATTTACTAATAGAAATTGCAGCAATGAATAGACAAGAAAACATAGGCTGCACAACAGAGCAGTCTAAGAGAAGATGTATGATATAGTTATGGTGGTAGAGGCAAAAGAGGAATAGCAGCTTTTGGACATATTGCAGAATTATATGCAAAACAATATACTATTTAATATAGGGAATCGTGAATGTGGTACCTAGCATGTTGCTTGCATTTAATGGAGAGACGAATTTAACTAGATAATATACAGGAAATGAAATCTGTGTGTCAGACATCATGCTATTTATATATTTCACATAATCATGATCCAAATGTAATACATTACCAAGGAATGGAAATAATCAACAGTTGAAGAATAATTAGTTTCACGAAACACCTAGGGGGATTGAATCAGACGGAGGTATTCAGAGAAGACAAACTTTATGGAGAGTTTTAATTCGTAATTTGAAGGAAGAAGATAAAAATAGTTTTCGAAAGAGAAAATGTCAGGAAATACAGAGCAAAGTAATTTAAAATTTGAGAAGCGGAGATTCTGTTTTGGTAGGGAGAGGGCAGACACACAGGGCTGGTGGGAGAGTAAAGAGACACGAGTGATTCTTGTGGCCTGTGCACTCCTGAAGGGCCTTGAACTGTTGCAGAAATACAAGTTTTTGTTGAGTTCTTTTGATCAAACAATACGTACATTTATAAATTTATATATATTTTGTAAAATAAATTTTTTTGTGATTTCCTTTTAAATGAATTATTAAGGATATGAAAAGTTCGTATTCATTAAACACGAGCCTGTTACTATGGTGTATTGAGGTCTTTGATTCAGTTTTCTACTAGGTTGTTTGAATCTGCTACATTGCATCAAAAAACTGCTAGTGTACATAGGCACATGCTTATTGTTTGAATTCCCATAAGAATATAAAATCACGACCAAAATGACAAGGTTGATTTGACATTAAATGTCATATAGCACATTAAAAATTAAAGAAATTAAAGAAGAAAACCAGGCAATTGTGTTAGTATGTGGAGAACGACTTCTCCATCCATTAATGATAAAAATTCTCAGGAAGTTCAGAGTGGAAGGAAATGTTCTTAACCTGAAAAAGAGTTTACACTAAACACAGCAACAAAATGCTTAAAGATTAAATAGTAGAAACACTCCCTTTGAAATCAAAATAAGACACAGATGCCACTGCGTGCTTTGTTTTCCCTTCTTTTCTTCTTCTCTCTCTTTCTTTCTTGCTCTCTAAATCTCTCTCTGTTTTTCAGTATTGTATTGGAGGTCTGACACTGCTCAGGAACACAAGAAAACAAACAAAAAAAGTAATGGAATATAAAAAGAAGACGTATTTATCATTATTTATAGATGATAAAATTAACTACACAGAAAATCCCCAAAAACATACAGACAAAATATTAGAATTAATAAAAAAGCTTAATGACAATACTGGATATAAGAACAAAATAGAAATCTTAATGGCACATCTGTATTTAAGGATGAACAGTTAGAAAATATATGAAAAAATACCATTTACAAGAGCAATAAAAAATATTAAGGCTCTAGTAATAAATCAAATAGAGATGTGCAAGTTCTCAATGAAGAGAATCTAGGAAACTTTATTAGAAAATGTTAAAGAAGACCTGACTAAATGAAGAGATAGATCATATTCATGGATAGGGAGACACAATTGTTTCCAAATAGTTACATAATATAATGCAATTCTAATAAAAATCCCAAACACCAATTTCCATGCCATTTAGACAAGCTAATTCTGATGTGTATGTGGAAAAACAAAGGCTCACAAACAGCCAACACATGCCTAAAGAAACAAAAATCTAAGGGCTTATTATAATGCTATTGTAATTAAGAATTGATGGATATATAGATCAATGGAATAGAACAGAAAGTTCAGAAATTGACATGTTCATTTAGGGAAACGCAATATTTTGGGAAGGCAGCATTGAAAATTATTGAAGTGAGCAAATAACTATTTTTTTAAGTCACTGGGGACAACTGATTATATGGAAACTATATAATTGAATCTCTACTTCATGCCATATGTGAAATTCACTTCCAGGCAGATTTAGGACTTAGATGTGAAAAACAAAACTTTACAATTTTTAGAGAATAAATATTTAAGAATATTTTACAGGGTAGGGGAGAATTTCTTAAGGCTAAGAATGTTGAGCATCTTTTCATGGGTTTATTGGCCATTTGTACATCTTCTTTGGTGAAATACATGTTGTTTTCAAATACAAACTGTTCCATAATATCATCTTAAGACAAACAGAATACATATGAGGAGAAAAATGCAATTCTTTAGGTAAGCTTTCCTGTGGATAGAAGCAGAGAAAGGCGATAATGCAAAGGACATGAGAGTTGAAGGAAGGCTGCAACTGTTTTGGCTCAGTAGTTTTTTTTTATGCCACAGTGATAAATGTAGCCTACAGTCACAGTCTCAATGGCACAGAGTGAGGGAGGCAAAGTGAGGAACAAGAAATGGGGACATTTTCCCCTGTGAATCAGTGACTCTGGCCGTTTGCCAACATCTCTACCCAGGGATGTTACCGCTCCACATTCTAAGCAACTTGCTAAAACAACAACTACAACAGCAGCAACAAAGTCAACCCTCCTGTACAAAACCCCAAAAGCAACAACAAAAGATAGTTAAAACAAATCACATAAATTCCCCAAAAGCCCCTCAAGAACGTGTTCATGTAAATACAGTTTGTACGAAACCCTTACCTCATTTAAACACACACACACACACACACACACACACACACTGCTGTAAGAAACTCATGCATGAATTATTTGAATAACTGAACTGATGAAGGGTGAAATGAAAATAAATGTATTCAAATAAAAATAGGCGGTGTAAGTGAAGAGAAATATGATTCAAAGTCTGAGGTTTATAAAAATTATATTTATGTGTATAATACAACTGTTAAAATGATCTGTATTGGGCTACTGTTCTTGTTTCTTAATATTTTAGTGTGTAATGATAAACAGCAATAAAACAAATAAAAATTACTTGATTTGGATGTATAGAGAAAAATCCAAGCTATGGAACGTACATGTGACCTTTATCTATATATAAAAAACACACACGCACACACATATGCGGGTATGAAGCTATTGCCTTAATTTCAGTCCTAATACTCCGGGATGCTGCCTGGGAATTGTGTAAATCATATTTCTCTCTTGCCAGCCAGCTCCTTGTTAGGCTCTGCCAATTAGAGGATGCTAGAGGCAGACTGGGAGGCTGAGGACGAAGGGTGAACACATTTCTTCCTGTTTGCTTCCTGTTCCTTTTAATGACACCCCAGAAATTGTTTTTCAACTCAGCAGTGCGAGTTTGTTCCAGTAGCAACAGTTAGTTCCACTTGGTAGTTTTGACAGCATTCCTATGACTAGCCTCATTAGGGTCCTTTCGGAGACACCAGCACCAACCAGTGAGCGCCCCATCCTGAGCTGTCTGGGTCTCAGCTCTGAGAAGCCACCAAAGCTTCTAAGTGTACTAATTCTAACCTCTTTCCTTTGTCCTCCAGCCCTGGGGGTGGTCATTGTTTCCTACAGCTGCTTATTGCTTGATAGTTTAGTATTCCCTTTTGCCTTTTCAATTTTTTTAATATCTGGTTGGTTAGCAATTCTGTATATTAAATTATCTCTGTAAAAATAACTGTTGTGGTTTCTAGTTACATCTTAAATGGACTCTAACTGAATGCATTCATATATATTATAGTGAATATATATAAATGATATAAATATAGGTCTGTATATGTGTGTATATTTTTATATATATATATATAAATAAAGGAGAACTACCTATGGTTTTTTGCTATTATTTATGATGATCTTAAAAATTTCCTCTTTTAACTTTAATGTCATTGAAGCCATCCATGGGCTCTTGGGACAATCTCATTGATCACAATATATTATTATTTTAACACACTTTGGTATTCAGTTAGCTAGGTTAGAAATTTTATTTATGTGTTTATTAGTGAAAATGATACATAATTGACTTTCCTGGCACTGTCTTTTTCTGGTTTGGATGTCAGTGTTGTTAGCTTTGAGGAATGGGCTAGGATATTTTTCATATGTTTTGAAATAATTTGTATAAATTGGAATTATTTGTTCCTTATTTTGCACAGTTTTTAAAATAGTACTTTGACATCTAAATCTGTTTTAAATCTGTTTATATCTTCTATTTTTTGAGGTAACTGTGATAATTATTTTCTTAAAATATTGTTCATTTTCATCTAGATAATAAAATATATCATTTTATATATTTTAAAATTCATCTGTATTTCCACTTTTCATTTTTAAAATGCTGTTCATTTATATTGTACCTTTTTTTTCAAAATTTGTTTTCTTGCTGAAATTTTGAAAATGGATTGGTCTTTCTAAAATTGCCTTTGGTTTTATTAATAAATCTTACTCATTTTCTGTTTTTATTAATTTCTTTTTTTGATCTCTAATAATTGTACCCTAATTTTGTGAGAGTTTTATTAGCTAACCGAAAGCTTAGTTCCACACTTTTCAGTCTCTCTTGTTTTTCAGTACTGCCTGGGTGTATCCTCATTTCCTCATTCTCACACTCTCACTAGTTCTAGATAGTTTGTAATTTTCATTTTGTTTCCTCCTTGACCTAAGAGTAATTTCAAATGTGATAAAAATTTCCACTTATTTAATTTTTTAAAAAAATAAATTCTATTGTATATTTTTAAGGTCTACAGCATGCTGTTATAGGATACATATACTATAGAGATTACTATAGTGAAGCAAATTAACATATGCAATATCTCACATAGTTATCCATTTTTTTTTATTTTTTGTGGCAAGAGTAGCTAAAATCTACTAATTTAGCATGAATCCCATATACAGTACAATTTTATTACCCTTAGTGCTCATGTTGTACATTAGATCTCTAGACTTGTTCATCCTACATACCTGCTACTTGGTATCCTCTGATCTATATTTCCCATCCACTCCCCATGCCCTGCCCATTGCCCCTGGTAACCACTGTTTTTTTCTCTACTCCGTATATTTGAGGTTTTTTTTTTTTTTTTTTTTTTTTTAAGATTCTACATGTAAGTGAGATCATGCAGTATTTTTCTTTCTGTGTCTGGCTTATTTTACTTAACGTAATGTCCTCCAGGCTCATTCATGTTGTGGCAAATGGCAAGATCCCATTCTTTTTTGGAGGTGAAAAAGAATGTGTGTGTGTATGTATATGTACACAAATATATATACACATATATACACAAATATGTGTGTGTGTGTGTGTGTGTGTGTGTGTGTGTGTGTATATAGTTTCTTTATCCATCCATTCATTGATGGACCCTTAGGTTGTTTCCATATCTTCGCCATTGTGAAGAATGCTGCGGTGAACACGGGCATGCAGACATCTTTTCGAGATAGTTTTCATTTCCCTTGGGTATATGCCCAGAAGAGGGATTGCTGGATCATATGTTAGTTCTATTTTTAATTTCTTTAGAAACCTCCATACTGTTTTCCATACGGCTATACCAATCTGCATTCCCACCAACAGTGTACAAGAGCCCCTTTTTTCCATACCTTTGCCAACATTTGTCATCCCCAGTTATTCAATTTTTATTAGCAGAAGAGCTGTGCCTGCATTTTTTGTTGTTGAGGTTATTAATTTCTATTTATTTTTACACTATCCATAGTGTTTTCTACAATTTTCAGTTTTGAGAATTTGTTGAACTTTTCTCTGTGGCTTAATATGTGGTAAATTTTTGTCAATGTTCAATGTATCACTGAAAAAAAAAGGATACACTTTTAAGGTTGTGTATAATGTTTTATACGTTCTAATTTTTTTTTTTCCTTTCAGTGACAGGCTAAAAGGGGGAAAAAAAAAAATTACGTTGCTCAGGCTGGATTCAAGCTCCCAGGCTTAAGGTTTAAGAGATACCTACCACTTCAGTCTTCCGAGTAGCTGGGACCACAAGCATGTACGGACGACCATGCCCAGCTAACTTTTTTTCATTTTTTGTAGAGAATGTTGTCTAGACTGGTCTCAAACGCCTGGTCCCAGCCTCCCATGGTGCTGGGACTACAGGCATGAGCCACTGTGCTCAGCCTGATTTTATTTAAGGATGAAATATTCTCTTGTATCTTTGGGAAAATATTATCTATAATGATAAAAAAAAATCCTGTCTTACTCTGTAAATTGTATTCTTTGCATATAAATTTCTTATCTTCATTGAGTTACATATTGTTCATGGTGTTGGCTTTCTTTAAATATTTGATGATTCTTTTGCATCTGTGTAGCTGAAATTTCCTATCAAACTCAGAAAAGGCTGTATCTGTTTTTGTAGCCCGCTTGGTGGGAGGAACAGGACAATTTTTGAGTGGGATGAGAGGTAGACAGAGTTCTGTGCCCCGGGGGGCGCACCAGCCCTGAGGGGTGTTGACAGTTGCCTGAGGCGCCACTCTGTGTCTCTGACCTAGTCCTCTGCCACTTTCCTCTACCTGAAGGAAGATTTTATTGCTTCTGTTGCCTTGCCCCGGGGCTGGTTGGGTACAGCAGGGAGGAGTCAGAGGATATGTAGGTTGCTCCTGCTGCAGTCAACCGAGGTTCCGTCCTATTAATATTTTGCCTGATCCCTCCTCTCCTACTGCTACTATCTGTCACCCTCAGACACGGGGGCACACACAGGTGCTTCTCCTATCTTTTGTAGCTTCCCTCTCTTGGGTGCATTTTGGGCTGTGGTTTCCATCTCCAAATTCAATCCTCTGCTTTCTGCCTTTCAGAGTCCTGATAGTGTTTCCTTTCTTTGTCTTCTGTTGAGATAGATTTATTTCATTTCTTGGCTTGTAAAGGGATTCGTGCCAGGGGAGGCTGCACTGAATGCTCAATCCACCATCCTGAACTGGGACCACCCTTCACTTCTTAGGATAATTTTCCTCGTGCAAAAAACAGCAAAGTTCAGTAGTCTGGTCACCATCCTACACACATTGTTTTGTTTGGGCTTTGCTTTTGTTTTTTAACCACAACTCAGAAAGTGGAAGGATGGTAGCCAGAATTAACATGAAGCAGCTAGCAGCTACTTACAGATACAGTTTTTAATTATAGATAGTCTATGTTTCCATCCTGTGTTCTTACATTCTAGATAAGGTAAGATAAATCTAGGGTTATAGCTATGTAATTTTAGCCTTGTAGAATACTGAAATGAGGAATAGGTGTTAGACAATTGTCTTATTTGTTTGCCAACTGGAATGTTTTCTCTTCTGTCATTCAACCAAATGAAGATGCAAAACAGTAAAAATATTTTTGCTGAGAAGATGGAAATATATCCAAGTAGTGTGTTTAAAACATGGGGTCCAGTTTACTTGTATTTTATTGTCTTCTGAATATATCCCTAAGTAATATTGAAATTGGTCAGAGACATTTATTAATGATCACAAAGGAACTTGGAGCTGGTTAGGTTCAAATAAGAAGGCTCCACAGTATGATCTGAAAGGGCGGTTAAAGAGTGCTGCAATATTGGCTACTTTGTTGGAAGGGACTTTACAAAAATCTCTGAAACTTAATAGGGACTTTTTATTAGGTTCAATGGCCTAGCAAGAAAAATTCAGAAAATATTTTCTGGGCTGATCTTCTGACGTTTCAACATTTAAATAGTGTATGAAGTATCGGTGGGTGTGTGATTTTATTCTAGGAGCCTTAATAGATTGCTAAGTGGGTGTTTGCCCCCACAAGCCACCTCAGATCTTCCTTGCCACATGTGACTCGTTTTTATTCCAACTTTAAAAAACTTCAGAGAAAAATATTAGGTAATATTCATTTCAAAGTCTAATATTCCATGTGGCTGGCATTATTTCCAATGCCTCATCTCAATATTATATGTTCCTGGATAAAGTTCTTTTTTCTGTTCTTTCCTTAGTGGACATAGTAATGATTTGTACTATTTTGGGGGCGTTACTCATCTGCTTGTGAATATACTTGTAAATATTATAATGCACATGAAAGTTAGTGGTAAACTGTAAAGTACTATTCAAAAATATTAATATGACTTATGCTAATAGATCATATTAATAAGTGAATAAGTAATATGACCCAAGTCAAAAGAAACAACTGAGTTTGGATGTAATGGACTGGAGGCTTTTTGAATTGGAATAGACTCTGTTGTTACTTAGTATTTAAATCTTTTACTGAATCAGAAATTCTCTCCAACCTCTCTGGCAATCACTTTGAGATCTTTCCATGCCTAGAAATTGACTACATTGCAGGCTGAAACATTATATTTTCGGACCACTTTGTTAGGCAGTCATTGTTTATAATGAATTAGACCCCAAGTTTCTGTGACTTCTGTGCATTGACTGTGTCACAAGTGGGGTTCCCCAGAAAGCAGATTCTAAGTAGAAATTAGCATGCAGGAGGTTTATTAGGGAAGGCTTTTGGGATCCACACTTGTGTAGAGGAAGAGGAAAAAAAACCAGGAATTGACAGGGAGAGAAGTCACTCTGTAGTGCAGTTTCAATACAGTGCCTCAGTGACCTTCAAGCTGCCTTGAGTGGAGAAGACAGAGCCAGGACTTTAAACCTCTGTGTTTATCAAGGTATTGAATGTGGGCTGCCCTGGGAAGGGGCCGTGACCTGGGGTAAAGCAGGTTTCTTCTGCTGAGGCAATTCCCAAACGGGGCTGACATTCTAAGGCTGTCTGTAGGCAGCTAAAGTTTGAATAAATGCAAATAAATAAGGTTTAAATAAAAGTTTGAATTCTTTTATTTCTGAAAGGGAGTTGAGGTGGTATAGCATAGCATCAAACACAAATAATAAATTTTAGATTCAGTTTGTAAATTTCTACTAATACATTCTTGTTGCCTTGAACTGGGATTGTGTTGTATCTGTGGATAAATTTAGGGAGAATTGATATATTAATGATGTTGAATCTCAACCATTAATATGTTATACCTCTCTACTTATTTAGGTCTTTAATTTTTTTGGTGATACTTTGTAGCTTTCTACATACCAGCTTCAGATACATTTTGATACATTTGTCCTTAAGTATTTGATATGGGTTTTTTTGCTATATTTAAATTGTATTTAAATGATTATTCAAAAATATTTATTGCCAGTATATACAAGCATAATAACTGATTTTTGTAGACTGGTCTTATATTCTGAAACCTTGCTAAACTCACTTATTAATTGTAGTAGATTTTTTAGTAAATTCCTTAGAATTTTCTATGACCATGATCCTTTTAACTATGAATAAAGACAGTTTTATTTCTTTGTTTCCAATCGGTGTGCCTTTTATTTCTTTTTATTGCCATGTTGCGATGGCTAGGACCTGCAGAACAATTGGAATGGAAGTGCTGAGAGAAGACATCGTTCTCTTATTCCCTAGCCTGGTTGAACACCATTCGATCTTTCATTACATATGATGTTAGTAAATTATAGTAGGTGAATTAAAACTCTGGAGTAGCACCGTGAAGAGTGTGTGTTAAGGGTCAGTTGCCTAGTTAAATTCATACACTGTACTCATTTTAACTGCATCAATACTGGATACAGCAGTAGTTGGGCCAAGTTGTAAATACTTAATCTAATTCCTAGCTTTGAAAGAACGTGCTTCATATCCTTACGGAAACGTTTTTCCAAAATGATGATGAAATAAATGAATTCTGTAACGTATCGTAAAAGCATAATGTCCTGCAAAAATAACTGTGTAGACGAAAATTAAGTATGTCTATCAGATATTCAACACTGATGCTCACTGATATTCATGCCGAGAGGTTCATGCTCGGACCAGTCTTGAAATAAGCTTGAAAGTTTTTTGCCTTGGCTCCCTTTGGAGAGGATGCTGACATTTTAATTTTAAATTCATAAACACAGCCTATATTTATATAACTTCCAAAAGCAAGACTAATGCAAGAAAAGAGCATAAGGACATTCTTGGGCTCATTCCTTTGCCACCTCCTGTCACCCTACCCCCTGCTTATATAGGAGTTCAGCTTCCTCTTAAAATCCGCATCAATGAATCCTGGAATGTTTTAGGGATAGTTTGCCAGGAACAAGACTGTTTGCCACACTGAACTACTTCTGCCTTCTTGTTTCGACCTATCAGAGCTGCTTCTGCTGGAGCTACCCTCCTTGAAAGTGTCAGTGTTTCCGCAGTGGGTACAAGTCTACTAATGTTCCTGAAAGAGCAGTCCTTTAGGTGCCTAGCCTGCAAGGGCTTTGTCATTGATGGCCTAAAACATCACCGGTCATGATCAGAGTCTTACATACTCTTTCCTGAAGTCAGCTCCATCACCTGTCCCCATCACCCTTCCCTCCCCAGGTGTCACATAGAGAGGAGAGGGGGAAATTCCTTGTCACCCTCTCTGTCATCTTTGCCATCTCTCTGACCTTCTCCAACCAGCCATATCACAAACAAGCAAGCAAGCAAACAAACAAAAAAACCCAAATATTTTCCTCCTATAGTTGAAACATTAAAACTGCCATGCATATTAATCCATGCTGGACACCTGCAATGGTTACCTAGAAGCCAGTTAAAATAAACAAATTTGGCCTCTGTTGGAAACCTGGCTACACAGCAAAGCCTCCATTGACTAGAGTCAGTCAGTTGGATGTTTCGATTTGCAAAATCAATCCAACGATCATTTACTGAAGGCTCATAGAGGGTTGCTGTGGGGGACATTGAAATGAATGTAGATAAAAAGCAAAAATGTAATCTCCTTAATGTCCTCGATTTAGAATAGCTTCTATTCCACAAGGCCTTTTTGTTTTATCATTTTTTTTTCAAATTAATTAAAATACAGCTCATTATTTTCCAGGCACAAATATTTGCTCACTATATTTAAACACATAAGTATTCGATGCCTGGCAATTAGCCGTGGACATTTGCCTGCAAATGGAGTAGAGCTGATTGTAACATTATATGCAAATGAGGAGTGCTGAATCTAATCATGCATTGAGATTTCCAGACAGTCAAAAAGTTAAACCCTCTCTAAAAACCTAAAGCTGTGCATTCAAAGGTCTACCCACTGGATGCTACTACTTGCAGTCATTTACCTTCATCACCAATGCCAAGAATGCTATTTAGAAGACGATTGAGAATATTAGATGTTGTAAATATCAGACATGATCATTCCCTGCATGGTTCCTGATTCCTTCATTCGCAAGTTGAATATTTTCTTGTGTATCATTTTTACTTAATTGGAACAACAAAAGCTGAAACAAAGACACCATCTCATTATTTAATCATTTAAAAAATAAACACAATAGTTATGACTCATAATTTATAACAGCCAGAGGATAATAATGCCGCCTTCTAAAGAGATCGATTTTTGTTTGTAAGACAATTTTCTGAAATCCTCTTCTCATTTATAAAACTGGGAGATTTGGTGAATTATACAGTCAAAATTAAGAAAAACTTTATTTTTACTTTGCTTTAATTACCAAGATTTAATGAGGTCGTCTCATTAAACTTGAGCTCATAACATATATAATGAGCTTATAACATATATAAACATGAATATATGTATTTCATTCTCTCATAGAATTTTGGCAGGAATATAGACATAAAAGGTTTAATTCAGCGTTTCTTTGCTACCTCGATTAGAGGTTTTGAGCCCATTCTGTGAAGCTGCCACTGCATGAGTCATATCAGAAAATATGAGAAATCAACATCCTGAAATAACTTGAACTGAGGTTCGGTTAATGGTGGGATGGAAGCGGTATCTTGCAAAATTGAAAGGTTTTTATTAACTCGGAAGAAAATAAAACCATCATCAGGCTGGAAGTTTTAAACGGAGCTGGAGAAAGGATCCCTGCCTCAGTTTGGTCGTGGCTGTTTCCATGCTGAGAAAAACTGCCTCTGCCAGATCAGATGGTGGCGACCTGCTCATTTCCTGCGTTGGCTATCGCCAACATTTCAGTCCCAATTTCATATCTTCTGATTGGTTTCATATCCTCCGCCCTCTTCTCTTCCTGTTAAAATTGGAGCCATTTTTCAAGGGCTAGCTTAGGATTTTCCTCAGAAACCGTTTGATTTAATCTCTCCTTCCTCTCGCCTCCTAACTGCACTTCTCATCTGTCCCAGTCGTTTGACCCGTCATCATATACTGCTTTACACGGTTCATTGCTTTTTCAAACCTATTTGTCTTATCTCCTTAGCTAAATTAAAAAGCCTTTTACAGCAGGGGCTGTTTTTGTGCTTATACGGCCCAGTGGCTGTATAGGGGGATCTATTATGTGTCAATGACTTTGAACAACAGGCCATGATCCTTTTGCTCTAGGAGGCTTTATTAGGATATAACATGCATCCACGAGGTCTATTTAAATTTACGGCATAAGGAGGCTGGGTGCGGTGGCTCACGCCTGTAATCCCAGCACTCTGGGAGGCCGAGGCGGGAGGATCGCTTGAGCTCGGGAGTTCGAGACCAGCCTGAGCAAGAGCGAGACCCCTTCTCTACTAAAAATAGAAAGGAATTAACCAAACAACTAAAAATAGAAAAAACTTAGCTGGGCATGGTGCACATGCCTGTAGTCCCAGCTGCCCAGGAGGCTGAGGCAGTAGGATCGCTTGAGCCCAGGAGTTTGAGGTTGCTGTGAGCTAGGCTGATGCCACGGCACTCTAGCCTGGGCAACAGAGTGAGACTCTGTCTCAAAAAATAAATAAAATAAATAAATAAATAAATAAATTTATGGCATCATAGATATGGCCCCAGAGCCAGATGAACCTACGTTCACATTCTAGATCTACCACTTATGTGACGTTGGGTGAATTTCTTAAAACATCAATTTACTCACCTGGAAATAAAAATAATAATAAAATTGTTGTGAGGATGAAATGAGATTATGCCTAGCAAGCACTTAGCATCGTTTCTGTCCTATGATTAGCACTAAATAGTGGTGACTATTAGTACTATTGGTGTTAAAGCATGGTGGACGCCCAGTGGCTCTGGCCAGTGGAGAAGGAGGATTGCTTGGGGACTGCAGAGGGGTGCACCCTGTCAGCCAGCAATCAAAATCACAAGGTCAAACACAACAGGGTGAGCTCACACTTCATGTGTCAGTGTCAGGAGAGGGGCAAAGTGTAAAGGGGAACTATGCCAACAGGAGTGTCTAGCAGTAACAATTCTGCTGATCAAATGGCAGTTCTACTTTTAGTTCTTTGAGGTATCTCCATACTACTTTCCATAGAGGTTGTGCTAATTTGCAGTCCCACCAGCAGTGTATGAGTGTTCCTATCTCTCCGCATCCACACCAACATTTGTTGTTTTGGGACTTTTTGATAAACGCCAATCTCACTGGAGTTAAATGATATCTCATTGTGGCTTTGATTTGCATTTCCCTGATGATGAGAGATGTTGAGCAATTTTTCATATGTTTCTTGGTCATTTGTCTTCTCTTGTAAAGTTTCTGTTCATGTTCTTTGCCCACTTTTTAATGGGGTTGTTTGATATTTTTCTTAGTTCTTCCATAATGTTTTCTCCTTTGTTTTCTTCTCTTGGTCATTTTATTCTATTTTCTGGGGAATTTTCTCAAATTTATCTTTCAATGTGTCTGTTAAGGTTTTATATATGCTATTATATTTTTAATTTTAAAGACCCTTTTCTTATTCATTCATTCTTTCATTCAATAGCATTTATTGAATAATGATGTTATGCCAAGAACTGTTAAATATTCTTGGTGCTGGAGAAAGACATAAACCCCACCCTTGGGAATTATCTTGTAATGAGTGAAAGCAGACAGGAGACTACAGGTGGGTGATGTTACATATTAAAAAGGAGAGTCACGATAGGCCGACTGAGAATGTTTGGTGATGCTTGACTGCTCATCATATTTATAAATTTATAAGTGAGGCATGAAAAACTAATTGGAAGTACTACATATATATGTGCATGATGGGGATGGGTTATTTTGTGAACCGTTGGCCCTTACCATGGAGTTGGTCATTTAACTATTTCTTTGGGCCCTTTCTCCAGTTTTCTTCTCCTGTCTGAAACATACGTGCCTAAGTGCCAGCACTCGGGCAGAGTCACTATGAGGATTATCACTTAGTTACCCTGTTTCTGGCAGAGACTCTACACCCACCCTCAGCTGTGTCTACTATCCCTGATTCCAGACCCTCTTCAACTCTCTCTGTCTCTCTCCTGAGATTGAATCTCTTGTTTCCTTCCAGAAGAGGAAAGGAACAGCTGTTTGGCATTGTGGGCTTGGGAAGAAGATACAGGTGTGTAACTTATTTTTATAGTTCTACTGATTTTTAACCAGTCCTATAATTGTCAGCTCCAACCCACACCCATCTGAAGAGTTACAGTTACCTGGTGGCTCTGGTTCCTGAACTGTCCCAGTGTTCTGGGCCGTGAAAAACTTTGTTTCCTTTGATGACCACCATTGCCCCCAAAGCTGACAGGAGAATTTCAGCTTTCTCTTCTCTGCTAAATCAATCACCACTCATGCATCCATGCTTTATCTTACAAAATTATATCAACAGCTTTCATCTGCTAATTTCTCTGAACCCATGTCTTTTGCTTTCATGGGTTTATGCCTATTCTCTTTGCCTTTATGTTAGCGGAGTTTGGGGAGGAAGAAGCCATATATCTGCCATGTTTAATAAGAAAAGTCCATAATAAATGATTTAACCCAAATTACTTGTAATAAAATTTCCTCTTTTGGAATGAGAATAGTCTTTCATTCCTTATGAATTTCCCCAAACACTTTAATGGTTAAGAAAGTAGACATATTTCCTTAATATTTCATAAGCCTTTTCATTAGATGGTAAAGCAATATATTAATACTTTTACAGGGTAAGCATGTTTGAATTGGTTAATTAGGTTTTATTTCAACATTCTGAGTAATTTGGTTTTCTCTTATTAGAAAGTCTTTGGAATTTTAAAATACAAGGAATTTTTAAGAGGTGACTTCTAGGTCTCACATTAAAAAAGAATCAAAACACGCCGTCTTAGTAAATGTTATCAGAAGCAGTAAAAAACTAAAACTTTGTAAGCATCTACTCTGGGCCTAAGAATATGCTTGACTCCATGGACCATAAAATATGGGAAAGATCACTTGATCTGAAGTCAATAAACCTGGAATTTAATCCCGATTAAACCACCAGCTATATGACCTTGAACAAAACAAACATTTTTGACCTTGAGTCCTTAATCCTTAAAAGGAAGCTTAAACTAGTTGGCTTAACACTAATATTGAATGATTCTTTGATATTTATAAATGTATGGAAATTGGATGCAGGTTTAGAATAGAGATAGGAATGGCATGGTCCTTGTTCACAAGATGTGACAAACTTCAAAGGCAGAATGAATATCACACACACAAAAAAACTCTCTTAGGTTGTCTCCCATCCTTTAATGTTTATTTTCTTCCAATTCTTCCTTTTTAATCATCTCACTAAAGTGAAGCTGAGGCCATGTCATTTTCTTTGCTCAAAAGTCTTACTGTAGCCCATAGGATGAAAACCTTCACTCCTATTTATGCCTTATGTATAGCACTGCCAATGATTTCATAGTCCTCAAAAACTTTGCAGGTCACAAGGGCTCAATAAATATTTATTGATTGCAACAGAACAATAAACAGACCGAGATGATATAACTTCCTTTTAGTTTTCATAGCCAATGTTAGTCCTGAACACTTATTCTCTTGATCTATATTGTTTTTCTTCTAGGCTGGCAGTAAAAACATTGAGATTTCTAAGAAAACATTGTTTTCTGTTCTAAGAAGATACTTTATAGGTGGGTCAGGGTATGGAGATCAGCGAGAGGAAAGATTTTACTAGTAAAATGACTCTTAAGTAGTTGAAATATGAATGATTCTATTGCTAAATCAGAGTCTTTTCCCCATCTTAGAGGAAAAAAAAATTAATGCATAGAGTTGTGGAATTTTAAATATGTCTCTCTTCCATTTTCCATATCCTTTTGATCGTTTTTTCTTTCTGCCAGGGTTCAAGCAAATGATGACTTTTAATTTGTTGTAAAATCACTATTTTATTGTTTTAGATTCTTTATCGTTTCCTGCTGCATGCTAGGGCTGTGTGATTACTCTAGAAATAAAATCAGAAATAAAAAAAATAGAAATAAAGGACTAATTAGAAGCAAGGGAGGCATGGAAGAGAAAGTATGGTGGTCCTTAAATTGAGAAGAGTCTAAGCAGAGGACGAGGAGACATAGTCGAAGAAAATTAGAGGAGAATCCAAGAAGGAAAGAGGTGGACTGGGAAATGTGTTTCCTTGAACTGGAAGAGACAAGTTAGTACAGAAGGAAATCTGGCTCCAGAGAACATTCTCTTCTCTCTTTTCTTATGCTTCCTTTTGCTGTTTCGTTAACTCAGGGATACTGGGTTTTTCACTGTTGCTACAGGGGCATAATAGGAAATATAAACACACTGGTACAAAACAAAAAATAACTTATTTAAACAAAAAGAAGCCTTGAAAAATCACATTCCTTTTGTTCCTCCTAGTATAAGCTCTAATTTTCCATAATACTGCCCTGTGCACAGCATATTTATTAAGAAAAAACTTAGGTGATGACATTACAGTGTCACAGCGACATTTGAAATTAAACGATCAATGGGTAATATAAAAATGGCCAGCATATGGGAAATTTTGTAATATTTTAAGTCACATTGATGACACGCTTGATAAGAACATTATTCGCTTTTAATCTGGTACCATCGTTTGTTTTGAGTAAAGCTAGAAAACAAATAACATCATTTGCATAATGAAACCATTGAGAGCAAATTGCTGTCATTCGTCAGAGGTATCTGTACCATTTTGACTTACAGTTTGAATTCATTCAAGTTTATTTCGTTTCTTAGCCCAACTAAACAATGCTTTTGATTTATTCCTGCCATTTTGTGTCATAGAATATAAAGCGTTCCACTAGGAGGAGAAACGATTTGTCAAGTAGAAACTATATTAAGTGAAACATTCTCTCTGATATGTTTTTAATTTGTTTTATTCCCATTTTGCTATTGTAATTTTCCCACCTGCCAGTGGAGATAAGAGGCTGCTTCATTCTTACTCCTTTGGTTTACTAAGGCCACATGCGCATTTTGTTAAGAAGCGTCCACCTATCACTGGAAGGAGGGATGGGAGTCGGCTCAGGAAGTGGGACCCTGCAGTGGGATTCAGACAAGAGGTATGATCAGCCATGAGTCAGATAACAAGTATTCCTGAGCACCTGTCTACTATTTATCAAACATTGTTCTAGGGGATGCAGGGAATTGCAAAAGAAGCACAAGACAATGTTCTTGTCTGAGCTGATGAAACCTCATCCTAATTCAGGCTACCATGAATACTTTATGTACATTCTGAATGTTCCTAGCCTTTCCTTCCTCCTGTGGCAGAAGTTTTTAATATAAGGTTCATGGATCCACAAGAGGCCCTTGGATGGAATGCAAGTGATCTGTAAAAAATTCCATCTTTTTAATAATTAATCACTAACCGAAATTTAGCAATTTCTTCAATAATACATGATGGCACAAACCTCAGTAGTATTATGAGTGCCTGTGACCTTGTCACCAATAGAAATCATAGATATTTTTATATCACAATACAGTTGTTGCAGATATCTTAAAACGCCATTTATGCTTTATCATTATTTTTAAATTACAGCAGTTATTAGACCTGCAGCTAGAGTTTGTTACTTAATGCATTTACTAGAGAAGCAGGTCATGAAATTACCATTTTTTGGATATTTTTATAATTGTATTTCAATGTGATTGGTATCTATTGGAATACTACATATTTTCTTTTGTGAATCCAAAACATTAGTCTGAGAAGTGTTTCATAGACTTTACCAGTTGGCCAAAGTGTGAGCAACGCGAAAAAGGTCAAGAATCCTTGTCTGTAGTTATCAGATTTGGTAATTTCTTTATTCACTTGTACCTCTAATAGAAGAGAAAAAAAATGGAAAGAAGTTAAAATTAGGAGTTTAATTTCAAATGTTTGGTCGGGTGGAGTTGCTGAAACATCATTAAGTCTTCTGAGTTAGTAGAGGCTTTAAATTTTTCCTTTATATATTCATTATGTCTGATAATTGAGAGTTATTTGGTAACTGACGTTTCGTGTCTTAATAAATCTTTCTGTCTGTTGTCACTTCCTAACCTTTGATCTGTCATCTGTGACCTTGGAATGTGACTTTACTTGCCCTGCCACCATTTGCCCAGATGCAGATAATAATGCCTCCTTTGTTGTTGATGTTGTATGTTTGCATGTGAGGGTTATGTAAGATCTTTAAACATACTGAATGTTTCTAATTGAGTAAGAGTAGATTTGCAGGCAATCTGAAACTCTAAAGCCTTGTACAAATATACAGATGCCATGAATTACTATTACAGATGTTATGCTATAGCATGTTGGGTAGCTGACAAATTGTTAAAAGAAACTCTTGTCCATCAACTAAAAATTGCTGTATCATTGTTGGGTAAGGCATAAAGTCTAAATAATATCAAAAGGAGCCACTCTGTGGCAATTTCTAATGGGAACATTGTTCTTGGAAATGGTACAGCTCTCAATTTTCCCAGATACGATGTGCTGTTGTCAATTTCCTCTTAAACATAGCTCTCACTTTGTTAATGGTGAGTGCATTTCCACAGAGTCAGGGTGGATGATGGGGCGAAGGAAGTTGTTAGTTTCATTTGGTGTACTCATGGTGGCGTTCACTAGGCCAGCTTCTTCTCAGTAGTTGAAGGAATTGCTGTAATATCATTTCCCCTTGCAGAGCTGAGAACACATTATGCTGGTAGAGTTAAGGAACAAGCTGGTCCATCCATCATCTGTGTTCTTACAGACATTATATTTGCAATATAACTGGGAGACCAAATTTTTCAACAAGCACCAAATGTAGACTTTTCTAACACCTGATATTGTATTGTGGCCAAAATACATTGAAGAAGTTGAGTATGAATTTCCAAAAGATGGTTGTCATGCAACACCTCCCCTGTCACTTAAGTCAACTTTGTAGCCAATATATTTTAACTTTAGGATTGATTAACCTAGCATCCTCCACGTGCAAGGCATTTTATGATGGTTTTTACTAGTTACCACTCACCAGCATCCCTCGGTGGCACTGCTGTCCCCATTTTGAGCTGTTTGGAGGGCCTAGAGAATGAGAAACCTCCTCTCCAACTTTGTCTCTCTTACTGTGTGTGCAAAGTCAGCAGGCTGGGTGAGCAACATTTAAAGAACAAAAAGGCTTTGACATAGATAGCAAACATTTCCTTCTCTCAAAGAAGATTCATAGCCAGCATCCTTATTTTTCATTAGCCCTTACTGTGTGTGTGGTGTTAACGTTGCTTCTCTTATGTCAGTGTTCTGAGCTCAGCCCTATAACAGAGCAGGTGAAATAGGTTGTGATCTGTATGTGTCAATAAGCTCCTTAGTCCCACACTTGCTTAACCAAAAGCCTATGATCAATGGCCATCTTTGGTGATGCCATCTTTGCAATGACAAGCTACTCTTTAGAACAAAAGAAGGAATGAAAAAAGGAAGAGAGGAAGGAAGAAAGAGAACTATTCTGGCTTAGTTTACTGACTTTATGAGATGAGCAAAGGCAAATGCTTTTATCTTAAAGCTATCTAAAGACCAGGCATTGGGAATAGGAAATGGGCAGCAACAGTTAACACTAAAAAAGGAAGCTGACAACTTTGGCATTTGGAGAGGTTCATAGAAAGAGGAAAGCTCAACCTCATGATGTGTTAGTTTAAAAGAGTTGGGTTTTAATCTCTCACTGATTCAATGCAATTTAATGGCAGGGTTTGGAAACATAAAACAATAACGACACTATCTTTGAGATTCATTGAACAATAAGGAATAAACAAACTCTAGAAGGTAACAAGCGACAAGAAGCACCTGGGTGACATTAACATAGGACCCTCACTACTTCTCACTTTTCCCCTCTGACATGAAGTCTGTCTCACACAGCTTGGAGTCTGTGAACCATGCCGATGTGTATTTTTTAACGTGGTTCCTTTTTAAGTACATTATTGGTTTGGAGAAATGAGAATGAGAAGAGGAGCTGTATGGTGTTGATTTTCACTGTGACTTTGATACAGTGAGCAATATGTCCTTCATTTCATGACCTCCACGGACTGTCCGTCAGGACATGAGTGAAGATCTTCCTTTAGAGAGGAACCACTTTCTGACACTAACTGTGTCTTGATGGAGAACACGGTAGATGAGCTATGAGTTTTGGCCTGCGAGCTGTAAAAGATGACTCAGAAAATACAGCCTTGGAAAACTAGCTGAGAAAACTCCTCTGGCAGCACTAAGCCATGCACAGACTCAGCTCATTGCTATTTTTGGTTCCTCCTGAGATGTCCAGAATGACACCAGCCAGCCATCAACCCCATTTCAAATTGCTCCTGTTGCAATGTGTTGACATCTCTTTTCTCCTTTGTGCAAATGTGTGGGGCCACATGTTTAGAGGAGGGGAGAGATAGGAAAGGAAAAATTGGTAGTTTGAGGCAACCTCTACCATAGTGACCAGAAAAGGGTACAAATTGGATGTAGTGGAGCAGGCAGGCAGTAGAAAAAGGATATTAGTGAAAGAAAAGAATTCAGTGAAACTTGAAAATATTTCTGAGGAGCCTTAACTAGTAAACATTTCAGGAATCTAGAATAAGAAGACCAAGACAGAAAGTCCATATGATGCAACAGAGGTTATAAAGAAGAGGAAAAGGGAAGAAAGCATGAAATGTTTGAAACTAAGCTTTATAAAAGTAGTATGGCAACACTCAATACTCATTTGTTCCCCTGTCATTTGCTCATTCTTCTAGGGATAGGGAAAAAAGGTACATGTCCTTAAATGTCAATAAGGAAGGAACAAAGAGGAGAAAGAATTAAGTCAGAGATGTGTATCAGGACTTATAAAAGTTTCTTTTTCTTGACAACAAGTTATTCATAAAATGGAAAATGCCATCTTAAATGCTATATTATAGAAATAATGATGTGGCATTTGTATATTTAGATCCACAGGCTAATAGAGCTGGAAAGAGCCCTAAAGATCATTTAGTCTACCTCTCATTTTAGCGATGGGACCAGAGGCTTGGAGTGTTATTCTCAAGGTTACAAAACCAATTAATAGCCACCCAGGAACTGAAATGTAAGTATTCTGTTTCTTACTCTTAGACTAAGAACCACAGCAATTTCTTTCCTTTCTCAGCAAAAGTGATGATAAAAATAAAGGGCATGTGGTTTATTGACTTGCTTGAGGTCAATCAACACATTACAGGCAAACATGTGACTAGAACCAGAGTCTCTTGATGTTTGGTTCAGAGCATGAGTTTACTTGATGTGACACCATCAATGGTGTCATAGATTGGGTTCCCTGGAATGGCATGAAGATTGGTTGGCAGGAAGCTTTTTAGGGAATTCTCTTGGAAACAGCACCTATAGAACAGAAGGGAAGGAAGCAGAATTGGGCAGAGGGGAGACTGGCTGCGATGAAGTCTAATGAAAGTCACAGCCCAGGGGAAAGCCTGAGGCTGAGTGGCCACGGGTGTTGTCACACGTTGTGACAAAGGGATTAGGTCTTTATAAACTTCGTGATCAATCTTTATTTGCAGCACCCAGGGAGGAGCCATGACTTTGAACAAGGATGCCCTTTTGATCCAAGGCACTTCATAGAGGGGGCTGACAGCTGAAGGGTGGCAATTGTCAGAACTTGCAGAAGCTGGTAGAATAAGACCTTCATTCTTAAAGGGGCATCTTGGCAGCACACCAGTGAATATTCAAGTCTACTGCTTATACTATTTGGATCCACTTCTTCATATAAATACTGAAAAAAATCATCTTCCAGGATCCCAGGGGGCTTCTTTTCATGGGGTAATCTTATAAGGAAAAGGGTGATAGGATAAGATAGCATCCTTGCAGGTACACTAGTTTAAAGGCCTCAAATGATACTTTCCATCTCGCTTCTCCACTATCCACTCTGCATTTCTCTCATTTATAGATCTGGTGGTTTTGGTGGCTTTTTGGGTGGCACAAACTTGACCATCCTGAGCCACTGGTCACCATGCCCTCTTCAAGCCTTAGCTATTCTTGTCCATTTACCATCAAACTTAGGGAAGTAGATCCACATGGGTGCCAGACATATTTCTTCCTGCCCCTCATTGTAGGTAAGAATTCCTCCCAATGATCAAGGTGAATTGCCCCTGCCAAGATGGTGACTCTTCATATTGTAAGCTGGTCACTTGGTATGAGCCTAAAATGTCCAGATGGAAAATACCAAAGCTTATATTATAACTAGAATTTTTCTATGTTCCCTGGTGGAAGCATTTCCCCTGTGGGAAACAGAATTTCAAGCCATGCATCTCCCAGAGTTGCAGGTATGAGAAGCATAAATCGCCCAGGTGGCTCACCGAGAGTGGTGAGAAGTAGGGCCACTCTGGCTTCCATAGATCAGCCCCCAGACCCATGTATTCAACCACCTGGGCCACAACACCATATAAAGATCATTGCTTTCAAGTGCACAGTGCCTCTTGCAGGATGGAGCCTTATAGTGACAGTATCACCTTCAAGCTGGCACTTCAGTTGTGCCTTCAACAGGCCATTCCCTTGCTCTATGAGGCCAGCATATTTTGGCTGGTGTGGTATGTGGCATGACCATGGTCAGGTACCAGGAACCCTGACCCTCCTTTTTTTAAAGTGGATTCCTTGGTCTGATGCTATATCATGTAGGATCCCATGCTGGTAAACCAAAAACTCTGTAGATAGTGGTGCTGGCTGATGTGCTGTGGGCAGAAAAGCCAAATCCATGCCCAGGACATGTGTCTATTCCTGTCAAAATGAATTACTGCCCCTTCAAGGCTGAAGGATCTAATCACCAACGCATTGTTTGGTCTCCTGTAGAGATGGGAATTAGTGATCTTCTCTATTCCTAGTAGATTGGACAACTGATGGGGCCAGTCACTTGATCGGCCTTGGTGAGTGCAGACAATGCTATTGAGCCCATGCGTGGCTTCTGACCCTGACACCATAGCTATTTAATTCATGCGTCCACTGTGCTAGCACTGGGGAGGTTAATGACACATCCTGGCTGATGCCAACTGGCCTAGTCATAGCTGGTTATTTAGTGCCTCTTCCATGGTAGGTGTTAACATTTGATACAAAGATCTTCATACTTCATTCCCAGTCACACAGGTTCATGCAGATCCCTCTACCCCAGGCGTATTTTCCCCATCATTTCAATTTTTATTCTTCTTACCCCTTGACTTCCAAGTCAAGCATTGGCCACTGCTCATGAATCCGTGCACATTCTAACTGGAGGACACTTCCTTTTCTGCACTAAGAGCACCACCACATGCACTGCCATAACATCTGCCTAGTGACAGGATTTCCCCTGCCACTGTGGTTAAGGGCCACCTCTAAGTCAGGCTGAAATATGGCCTCCATCCATTTCCAGCTTGCACTTACATACCAAGACAACCTATCTGTAAACCAAACTTGGATTTTTTTCTATTTTTTATTGATACATAATAATTATACATATTAATATTTATGGGATATGTGTGATATTTTGATATATGCATGCAATGTGTAACGCAGGGTAATTAGGATATCCATCACCTCAAACACTTATGATTTTTGTGTGTTGGATCATTCAAAATCTTCTCTTTTAGCTATTTTGAAATACACAATACATTATTGTTAAATATAGTCACCCTACTATGCCATTGAACACTAGAACTTATTTCTTTGATTTAATTGTGTTTTTCTACCCAGTAACAAACCTTTCTTCATCTTATCGTTCCGCCTACCATCCCAAGCCTCTGGTTACTATTATTCCACTATCTCTTACACATTCATGAGATCAACTTTTTTAGCTCCCACATATGAGTGAGAACATGTGATATTTGCCTTTCTATGCCTGGCTTACTTTACTTACAATAATGTCTTTCAGTTCCCTCTATGTTGCTGCAAAATAACAAAATTCTATTCTTTTTTATGGCTAAATAATATTCCATTGTGTATATATACCATATTTGCTTTATCCTTTCATTTGTCTTTGGATACTTAGGTTGTTTCTACCTCTTAGCTATTGTGAACAGTACTGCAATAAACATGAGAGCACAGATATTACTTTGATCATGTTTGATTTCCTTTCTTTTGGACACCCAGCAATAGGATTGCTGGATCATCTAGTAGATCTATTTTTAGTTTTTGAGAAAGCTTTGTACTGTTTTCCATAGTGGCTGTACTAATTTACATTTCTAAAGTGAACAGTGTACCAGCATTCCTCTTTCTCCACATCCTTGGCAACATTTGTTATTTTTTTTGTCTTTAGATAATAGCCATTTTAAATGGAGTGAAATGATATGTCATTGTGGTTTTGATTTGCATTTCCCTGATGATACTGATGTTGAGCATTTTTTCATATACCTGTTGGTCATTTGTCTCCTTTTGTGAAATATCTATTCATATCATTTTTCTACTTTGTAAATGCATTAGTTGGCTTTTTTTTGCTATTGAGTTGAGTTCCTTACATATTTCTTATATATTTATAATCCCTTGTCAAATGGATAATTTGCAAATATTTTCTCCCATTCTGAGGTTGTCTTTTCACTGTGTTGATTGTTTCCTTTGCTGTGCAGAAGGTTTTTTAGCTTGATGTAATCCCAGTTGTCTTATTTTTGCATTTGTTGTCTGTGCTTTTGAGGTCTTACTCAAAAAATCTTTTCCCAGACCAATTTTTGGAAACACCAGACTTGGATTTTCTCCCCTCTTCTATTAGTTGGCATAAGGGAACCCCCTGTATAGTTATGAGTTAACAGCTAAGAGCTGCAGCAGCAATAGTAGATGACTTCAGGATCTAAGCTACCTGCTCGTATAGCTTTCTTGTGTCTTCTTGTTCTGTTAATGCTTGATCTTGGATGTACCACTTCCACCTCATCATACATAGGTCCTGGACCCACCTGACCTCATGACTTTGTGGTCTGATAGGACCCAGCTCACCATGAACAGTTCAGGCTTCATGGTTATTTGATGTTTGTGATCTGGTACTGCATTTCTTCCAGGACTCAGTAGCATACCAAGACCTGCTTTTCAAAAGATGTGTCTGCTGTAGATGGCATGGCCTTATTTCAGAACACCAGGCGTCAGCATTGTGATTCTCATATTTGAATTGCAATAAATAACACATGGCATCTTTTCCCACCACAGATACTCTATGCTATGCCATACTGGTGGGTTATATTACTCAAGTGGCAGGGCCACTGGCACCACACTCTGAATCTCTATACATTCTTTTTCTGCTTTGGTCTTTACTTCAACTTAGCAGCCTTTCTTGCCACCTGGCAGGTGATTTGATGCTGGTCTCCTGGCAATGGAATATGCTGCCTCCACAACATGGAAATACCTACCAGGAGAGGCACTTACTTATTCATTGTAGAAAGTACAAGCTGCAATAATTTGTCCTTTGCATGGGATGCGAAGACCATGGGACTTCTGAAAATTTTATTGATATGGTAGGCTGTGAATCTTTGTAGGGTTTATCTCCTGTGTGTATATTTTATATAGGTCTATGTTGACTTGCCAATTCTTTTTCATGTGGTTCAGTTGGCATGATATGTTAGTTATAGTGGACTGATGAGAGTTTTCATGGTATCCTAGTCATCAAGACTATATTATGACAAAGCAGAAGAGTCAACATAGCTCTTGGGTGGGACTGCAAATATATACTATTGTCCATTTCAAGTGAATGTGAGTTCTTTCTGATCTTTTCTGGTGTGGTTAGAAAATAATGTATTTGACAGATTAATGGTCACATACCATGTGCTTGAGGTCACAGTCATATGTGCTAGCAAAGGTGCCACATTTGGGCTACTATGATTCAGTTGAATTTGTGATATTCATTGTTGTTCTCCAGGATACATTTTTTTTAGGTAAATGATGAATTAAATGGAGATATGATGGGGATTATCACCCCTGTATGCACTAGGTTTTTAATGGAGGCCATTACATTTATGCCATTCTCCCTGGAATGTGATAGCTTATTAGAAAGTGCTTGAAATAAAATATCTGTGGAAGGGAAGAGAGGAAGCAAGACTGGGCAGAAGAAAAAGCTGGGCTGGGATGCAGTCTCAGTGAATGACACGGTTGACCCAGGGAAGCCCTTGGCGTGGATTGGCCTGCAGAGTTGTCCTGAGCTGAGTGAGGGCACTGGGCCTTGATCACTTTGTGTTGACCAATTACTGGATGCAAGATGTCTAGGAAAGGGGCGTAACCTTGGGCAGGGCAATTCTCTTTAAGCCAGACACTTCCAAAAGAGGGCTGATAGCTGAGCACTGTCTGCTGGGAGCACTTCCAGCAGGAGGGAGAATGGTTCTTCATTCTTCAAGCTGAATCTGGGCAGAGTATCTCAGAATCCTTTACCAAATGAAATATGGGATCTCTTATATTATGTGATATGACTCTCAAAAGTCATATCATATTTCATATGTATTTTTTTAAGTAGAGACTTTTTGGAGCTCTTAGTGTATTTGAAGTGAAGGATAACAAAGAAAGGGGAGGGGGGAGAAAAAGAAATGGCTATACTCTAATTGCAGAAGAGTGCCACTAATCATTAGCATATTGAACAGACACCGAACTCAATGAAAATAGTATTTGTAGACTGATAAATGAGTCTGGAATAAACTACTTCCCAGAAATTGCCTAAATGTAGCTCAGGCTAGCGTAAACTAGTTGCCCCAGGCTAGCTTCCTTGTTTCACTGAAAAACAAGCAGTACTTCACATTACAGAATTAATTGCAATTGGAGTATATTTTAATACATTCTTGAGAGCCCCAGGTATACTGTGGATTCGAATTCATCCATAATCAGTATTTATGCTCTTCTATTTAAATATTTGATCTTGGACGAGATTTTATGTAATTAAGGATATGAGTTTGACGTATATTTTTAGGGTTAATGTCTTATTCAAAATATGAAAACATGAATTCAATCAGAAATTTCAAAAATGATAACTTATCTGAGAGGCCTTCTCTGACATCCTTATTTATATAGCATCTGCCTCATTATTCCCATCTCTTTACCCTTTTTATCTTTGCATTTATCACTATCTGATGTTTAATATACAGTTTTTTAACACAATGATTATATCTCCCATCTCTGTTTGGAATGTGTTCCATGAGAGCATGGAATTTGTCTACTTTGCTTATTGCAATGTTGCCAACACTTAGAAGACTACCAGGCACATAGTTAGTGCTCAATAAATGTTGGCTGAAAGGATGGACCAATGAACATATGAGTCATATTCTATTTGCTTAACATATTTCTCTACTTTTGGAAAAACATACTTAACCTTGTTGAAGTTAAGGTCATTAATTATGTTAAAAATTAATGGTTGCTTTTGGTGAATTCAGAAGTAAAATTACTGTAATTTTTCCTTCATGAGAGTCTCTGAAGTTTTGATCAGAAGAGTTAACTATAGCTAATACCTCATTCAACACTCTTTAAACGACAAAAGACATCACATTTCATCAATTGCTCTGACTTTGTGGCTTCCGGCAGCTACTAATGATACTACTGTAGCACTGACGATGATGACAGTGGTGATGAGGATGGTGATGATGATGGTGGTGATGGTGGTGACAGTAGGTAATATTCACTGAACAGGTTTTCACTAGTCACTGTGCTAAGAGTTCTGTGTTCATTAACTCATATGATGCTCAGTACAACTCTATGAAGTACGTTTTACCATTTTACTGATAAGAAAACTGAGATATGGAGAAGTACATATCCAACGCCAATGCACCTGGCTGGTTATGGAACCAGCATTTGAATTGGGGTGAGACTTACACCAAAGCCTGTGGTTTAGCTGCTATGAGAGTCTAAGGCAGTGGCAAGCAGAGAGAAGGCTGAGGGAGGAGATATAATTTGAAGGAAGATGAATCCCACACTCCCCTTTCAAAATTATGGGGAGGGGAAACGGGGGAATGTTTGAGGGTCGTCCAGAAACATCATTTGCAAACAGGTAACTATAAAGCAGAAAGAAAAATGGTAATGTCAGAGCATAATCTGAAGGTTTGTGGGAGCAGAGGAGAAGGAGGTCTGGTCTTTTGGGGGAGACAGGGTAGGATGATAGAAGAGTAATAGTTCAGTTGAGTCTGAGAAGGGGAGGAAGGACCTACCAGAAAGAAATGACAACAGTGCAAACATATTTTCAGAAGTATGTAAAATAACATGTCTGGACAATGTAGTGAAAAAGTATAGTGCTTATCAAACTTCACTCTCTAAGTAGGATGCTGCAGTATATTCTATATACACTATATATAGTGCATGGTAGTACATAGTATAAGTGAATATGTACATTCACTACTACATAGTATTACATAAACTACTCTCTAAGTAGTATACTACAGTAAATTGGAAAAATTAATAAAACTTGACCCTAAAAAGAAACACATTTATTTCAAAAGTTTTGTCTAATTAAAAAATGTCAACAGTAGTGGTACTTTGTTCCTCCAACAACTCATTCCTCACTCCTGTGTACCCTTTACCTACACTCATGAGTTGTTTGCATTTTCCATCTTTGCTTTATTGTATGTATGTACATAATCCTTATTGTTACAGCTACATCTCTAAGTCATTTGAGAATAAGTTTCAGACTTCATGACTCTTTATCATAAAATACTTCAGCACGCATTTTCTAAGAACAAAGACATTTTTTTACCTAACCATAATATAATTATCAATTCGTACAATTTAGCATTGACACAATGTTATCATCTTACATACAACCCCATATTCAAATTTTACCAATTATCCAGCAATACCCTTTATTTATCTCAATAACATCCTGGGAAACAATTTTTTCCCAGTCTAGGGTGCAAGCCAGTGTTACACATGGCATTTAATTCATATTGCTTTAATCTTCTTTAATTTAGAAGATTTCCTCCATCATTTTTGTTTTTATAACATTAACATTTTGAAATGTACAGGCCAGTTGTTTTCTAAAATGAACCTCAGTTTGGACTGGTCTGTTTCCTCATGTAGATTCAAGTTGCTTGTTTTTGTTAGGAGCTCTATATATGTGATGTGTGTCTGTCTCTGCATCACAGCAAAGGTGACAACTGGTACTAATATTGGTGATGTTAACTTTGATCACTAGATTAAGGTTGGTAACTGTCAGGATTCTCCAATGTAAACATACCAATTTCCCTTTAAAACCAAATAAACTGTGGGGAGATACTTTGGAAGTATGTAAATATCCCAACAAATATTTAGACAATGATTTTGGCACCCATTAATGCTTCTTGTCTGAATCAATTATGACTATATGATTGAAAGTTCTTCTAATTCTTCTTTGATTCTTTCTGTATTTCTTAGTTGGCATTTCTCCTATCATTTCTTGAGCAATTTCTTACTTTCTTGAACAATACAATATTCCAGGCTCATCTTGTACTTTCTCCACTCCTGCAATCAGCCATTTCTCCAAGAAGCCCTAGTTCAGTTAGTGGATAATTGTATCTTGAAACCAAGATCTGGGTGCTGGATGTGCTTATTGCTACTGGGATGTCACTGTACACACAATAGTCCTCCTTATCCACAGGGGATGTGTTCCAAGATGCCCAGTAGACCCCTGAAACCGTGGATAGTACTGAACCCAGCTGCTATCAGTTGGAGTGTGTTTCTGTTTTCCACCCACAAATGTAATGCCTTTTCCACCTTAACTAAGCACTTACATGTGGCCATAACTTTTGTAGTTTGAGGAGTGACAGCAAAACTGGCATGAATTCCTTTTTCCTCCTTCATTATTCCACAGCAGAAGATTTGTTCTTACTGTAGATCTTGGCAACTACAGCAGAAGATTTTTTTCTTTCCTTAAGTTGAGAACTTTCACCTTTTCACTTAAAGGAAACACTTGACAGCTTCTCTTTGGCAGATCCAAATTATCAGCATCACAACTTTTGTGCTTTGGGGCCATGTTAAGTATAAGGGTGACTTGAACACAAGCAGTGGGATACCATGACAGGCAATCTGATACCTGCGATGGCTAGTAAGTGGCTCAAGGATGGGGAGTGTAGACAGCATGGAGAGACTGGACAAAGAAAGGGAGGATTCACGTCCCAGCTGGAAACAGAGCTGGGTGGTGCAAGATTTCATCATGCTTCTCAGAACAGCATACCATTTAAAACTCATGAATATTTATTTCTGGAATTTTTCATTTAAAATTTTGACCTTGGGTAACTGAAACCATGGAAAGCAAAACTGCAAATAAGAGGAGATCACTGGACATATGTTTTAATGCTGCTGTTAATATGATGAGACATGTGTTACTGATCACCAACCAAGGGAACCTTTAAGGTACATTATTTGGATAGTAGCCATTAGGTATAAACGGCTAAAACCTAGCTGAAATCACAGTTTTAAAAATTCTTATTACAACTATATGTATAAATGACTGTACAGTCTTTTAAAGTCTTCTTGAGATTAACGATCAAGTCTCATGATCCGTTGGTTGATAACCTAGATTCTATAACCTTGGATTTCTGAGATTATGTTCTTTATTCTTTTGATTTGGTAAGACTGCTCTAATTCTGGGATGGTATCAAAGTTAGTACTGCCATAACACTAGGCAATATTTAAGGAAATATAGAAATAATAAAGAAGATAAATCAAGTTGCATGTTGTTAATGTTCTAGAACAAGCTTAAGTCTAGGTATTGTAATACAATTTGGAAACACTGTATGTCTGTATGTTTTGTCTACTAATGATGGGTTTGAAGTGTTCAAAGGAATCATTAAGTCCATTCTAAATCAGTAAGTCTATTCTAAATTGTTTAAGGAGACTTCATTATATATGTAATAACTTAAAATACTTAAGAAAAATTAATGGAAAATGTTATTGGCAATGATTTAACAAATTGAACATCCAAGAAATACAACAGGGATTGAGTGTCTTCCATGTAGAAAATCCCTTTGACATAAACAAGGAGAGCCATGGCTGGATGGACCCAGAGGTAGGATCTGGGCAGAGAGCATGACAGCGTCCATTACAATTGCTATTTTGGGTTTCCCATGTAAAGTCAAATAAAATGTCAGAGTATATGGATTCATAGACTATCAACCCAGAGAGGGACCTTAAATATCACACATTTTATTATTTGCACACTTAGCACAAACCAAGAAATTCAAACGCTCACCAAGTGCTACTTCATCAAGGTACCAAAAGATAGGTGAAGCTACTTCCCTATGTTTCAGATGCTCACACTCTACCCTTCTTCATGGGTTCAGAATGAAGAGTAAGTGGCTGTGTTCTGGACAGTCATGCTGTTAGTAAGTGTGCTACTGAATTCCACACCAGACACTGCCTCTGAGAAGCCCCAGAAGAGGCAATGGATTACCAATAAGATGCTGGTTCTGCTTCCGTTCTTCTGCCAAGGTAAAAAAAACAATGCATTTTTTTAATTAATGAAAATAACGCTAATGCATAGAAACTAGGGGTTACAGGTGGGAACATCACAGTCACTACCCAGGTTAGTTGAAATTAAGTACTGCCTCGAGGCAGAGAATTGAACCAGTGACCCCGCAAGGTGTCCCCATCAACTCTTTAGCTCTGGACTGAATTGAGAAAGTATTATTGTTTTTAATTGGTTCCCATTTGGCCTTATTAAAAGTTTAAGTGTGATTTTACTCTAACCTTTTATCCTCTTGACATTTCTTTCCTTGTATTTTATAGGTCCTTTTGTCTTCCTTCATCATAATTTTCTCCTTATATTGTACTATATTTCCTCTGGAAAAAAAATGGTCTGTCTCCTTGCCATTTATTAAAGGGGCCAACAGCAAAATATTCTTGAGGATAGAAATTGCCTTATTATTATGGCTGCATTGCTGAAAGAATTATATGAAGCAATTATTTCCCACTTCTCTGAGACCTTGGCCATGTATTTTAACAATAATTGCTTGCAAATATGTTTGCCTTTATATTGTATTCTGTTTGAGAGCAAGGTTATTTCTTTTCATCTTTGTTTCCCCAACATCTGGGCCAGTTCCTGACACAGAGTAAGCACTCCATAAATGTTTACTCAATGAATTAATAATTGGTAATGTATTTTAATTGTTTATTCAAATATCTACTGTTTCACTAAAGTTAAAGACAGGGATGAAATCCTACTAATCTTTGTACTACTACCAGTTCCTGCATTAACTGTTGATGTAGTAGGTACTCAGTACATTGCAATGAAAGGAAGAATGAAAAAAGAAGGAGATAGAGTAGGAGGAACTCTGCATAATTACTTGAGAGTGGTGGAGAATCCCCTTCCAAAATTACATTTCTTCCATGCCTGTCATCGATGTGGGCAATTCTACTGTATACTTATGCACCGCCTGCTGCTACAAGGGCCTCTTGATGGAGTAAGTCCAGAATTAGTAAGAATTTGAGGTCATTTTTAGAAATGCAATTACTTCTTCACAGGGTGAGACAACTGGCCACCTGAGGGGAAAGGAAATGATTATGGTGGACAAAGAACACTGAAAGAAGAAAGCATTGCTACCCTTGTCATATTGCCTGAGATCCATCCCTGGTACTGTGGAAAGACATCGAGACAGTCTAGTCCAGTGTGTAAGTACGAAAACCAGAAAGGAAGTCTACAGGGTGTCTCAAAAGTCACCATACACAGGGAAAATGGGAAGCTGTAGCTAAATGTACTTTTATTTACAAAATAATCATTATGAAATTTTACAAAACTTTTCCTTTTGTATGGAGACTACAAAGAAAGCAGAAGGGAAATCTACATGCTTTCTGTGTGCTCTCACTTCTGTCTAGAGTAACCCTCCCTGCCGCCATTACTAATGCCAATTTTTTTGTTTTCAAGCATTATCTTATGAGACCCTTCCTACAGGGCAAGAGCATGTGAAAAGTCCCCAAGGCAGAAGGAGTTTAAGCTCTCCTGGAACTAAAAGGAGATTGTTGTGTTTGGAATTTAGTAAGGAAGGAGAAAAATGGAGCAAATTAGAGTTGGAGAGGAAAGCAAAGGCACGGGGCAAATTATGCCCTGCCTGAAGGCCAAAGAGTTTGGGCTTCAACAGGATGACATTGAATAATTTAATCCAATTTATGAAAGTATATCATCCAATTTATGTTTTTAAAAAGGATGACTGTGAAAGATGGTAAACTAGGGAGTCCCAGCCTCTCTATCCCCCACAGAAACACCAAGTAAACAACAACATGCCAATCAAAGTAGCTCTGCAAGAACTCTAGAAACCATTCAGGATCTGCAGCAACCTAACGAGCCCCCAGCCAAGGAAAAGCCAAAGTGAAAATACTAGGAAATTTGGGAGCATTTTTGTTCACTTTTATCCCACTCTTCCCCTAGTGTGGTAAGGGAGGAGAGCTGACCAGTTCCTCCTTATTCCTTCAAGATGAACAAACAAAGAGTAAAACTTATTTGCAACATTCTGGCTTGTACGCCCAAGGGGCTGGTTTCTGTCTTGTCTGACTTGGGGCATTGACAAGAATGATGACATAGTTTGGATGTCAGGGTAGAGGTTGGTAAAAATAATGGAAGAAACCAGAGCATGAGAGAGTTACAGATCCATGGGTGCCCAGAGCAAGAGATCACAGGCAGAGGAAAATAGTAGAGCATCTGAGGCCCTGAGAAAGAGCAGGGGTGGGACTCTCAGGGAAATGATAAGCAAAGGAATTGGATAAAATGCATATGCACAGGCCCAGGGAAGATGAACACCAAGAAGAGACCTGAGAAGACCTTAAACGTATAAAGAAACAGAGAGACATGGCCCATTCAAAGGAGCAAAACAAGAAATTAGACACAAACAAATGAAAAGCAATCCTGTGTTTATGAATTGGAAGACTTAATACTGTTAAGATATTGATACTACCCAAAGAAATCCACAGATTTGATATAATCTATATCAAAACCCCAATGGCATTTTTGCAGAAATAGAAAAACATATCCTAAAATTCATATGGAATCTTAAAGGACACGAATAGCCAAAATCATCTTGAAAAAGAAGAACAAAGTATGAGGTCTCACACTTTCTGATTTCAAAACTTATTACAAAGCTATAGTAATCAAAACAGTGTGCTACTGACATAAAGACAAACATATAAACCAAATGAATAGAACAGAGGGACCAGAAATAACCCCTCATATATACATGGTCCAGTGATTTTTGACAAGGGGGCCAAAACCATTCAATGGAGAAAGTTCAGTTTTCAACAAATCGTGTTGGGGAAAACTGAATGTCCATATGTAAAAGAATAAATTTGCCTCTTATCTTACACCATAAGCAAAAATTAACAAAAAATGGATCCAAGATCTAAATATAAAGAGCTAAAACTATAAATCTCTTAGAAAAAAATAGAAGAAAAACATCATGACACTGGATTTGACAAAGATTTCTTGCATAGGACACCAAAAGCAAAGGCAAAAAAAGGAAAAAAATTAATTGAACTACATCAAAATTAATATTTGTGTGAATCAAAGGATACAATCAGTAGAGTAAAAAGGGAACCCATAGAATGAAAAAAAATATTTACAAGTCATATATCTGATAAAGAGTTATCCAGAATATATAAACAAGTCCTACAACTCAGCAAGAAAAACCAAACAACCCGGTTAAAAAATGGTCCAAGGACTTGAATAGACATTTCTTCAAAGAAGATATACAAATGTCCACTGAGCAGATGAAAAGATGTTCAACATAACTAACATTATGGAAATACAAATCAAAACCACAAGGAGATACTGCCTTTATACGGATGGCTGCTATCAAAAATGAACAAAGAAACATAAAAAAACCCAGAAACTAACAATTGTTGACTAGGATGTGGAGAAATTGCAACCCTCGTGCACTGTTGGTGGGCGTGTAAAATGGTATAGGCTCTATGGAAAACAGTATGGTGGTTCCTCAAAAAATTAGAAAATGATTACAATATGATCCAGCAAGTCCATTTCTGGGTATATACCCAAAAGAATTGAAAGCATAATCTCGAAGAGATATTTGTACACCCATGTCCATAGCAGCATTATTCACAATAACCAAAAAGTGGAGGCAGCTCAAATATCTGCTGTCAGATGAATGGATAAACAAAATGTGGTCTGGATGCAATGTTATTCAGCCTTAGAAAGGAGGGACATTCTGACACATACATATTACAACACAGATGAACCTTGAGAGCATTATGCTAAATGAAGTAAGCCAAGTCATAAAAAGACAAATGCTGTATGAGTCCACTTACCTAGAGAACCTAGAGTAGGCCAATTTATAGAGGCGGAAAATAGAATGGTAGTTGGTAGGGGCTAGGGTGAAGGGAGTATGGGCAGCTATTATTTCATGGGTAGAGAGTTTCAGTTTTGCAAGATGAGAAGAGCTCTGGAGATGGATGGTGGCAATGGTTGCACAACCATAGGAATGTACTCGATACCGCTGAGCCGAACACTTAAAATGATGAAGGTGGTAAATTTTATGTTACGTGTTTTTTACCACAATTTACAAATAATAATAAAAAGATGATTGTGAGCTTCCAGTTCACTTAATTCCCTTCCCTCCCCAAGTCATATTTTTACAGTAAAAAAAAGTACAAAGTGATTTAAAATGCTAAGATCAAAGGTGAGGCCTAGGGTCACTGGCCTTTGTAATTGACAAGTATCTTGCAAAAGCATCATCACTTAAAGTTTCAAATATAGCTGAATGCCTAATAAATTTGAGAGATGGAGGAGGATGAGAGAGACAGTAGTGTCAGGGAGCCAATTCTTTTAATTTTTATAGAAGGATATTAATAGTTTTGATTTAAAATTAATAAAATTAAGAGTAGTGGTATATGTTTTAGGTTTATTAAGATAACTACAGAAGAACTAAAACACATTTGCTCAACAGTGATACTTTGATTAAGTCAGCCTGGGATGGTAGATAGATGAGGAAGGTCTAAATTTTCATGTTGTATCTTTTAGTATCCATTTTGAGCATTTTATGTGCATATATTCCTTTAATTTTAATAATTTAAAATATTATTACATAATACAGCAAAGTATAATGAGTAATGTAATAAACACCTTTGTTCCTAATGCCTAGATTAATCAAATTTGAACATTTTGCCATCTGTGCTTCAGATATTTGTTAAGAAACAATATATTATAGATGTATTTGAAGCTTCTCTATAATCCTATTTCTCTCCTTCCCAGAGGAAGCTGGTGTTTGTTTTTTATATTATATTTATAATACATGCACATTTATATATGTATCACACATAATATGAAAGGTAAAACCCTATTTTTTCATATTTTAAAAATTTATATAAATGGCATTATATGCTCTATTTTGTTCTGTAGTTTGTTTTTATTGCTCAGTGTTACATTTTTGAAAGGAGGGGTTCTGAGTGAAAATTATGACTTATTGCCCTTGTTATTTATTTATAGAGAATATACAGTTATGTAATAACATAAATATAATACATAAGTATCCCTGATACTGTAACTTGCATGGATAACATTTCATAATCAGAGACATTCATAAACCTTGTATCAAAATGATAATTGGAATCTTATTTAGAGAACAAACTAAGAAAAACATTGGCAGAAAGGAGGAGCTGCTCTTTTTTTGACAAATAATTTTTTTTCTGCTTTCATTTGCATGAGTTTTTCTGGACCATAGCTACTGTCAATTTTCATAATAATATACTGGTTGCATAACCCATTTGCCCAATTTGTCTTTGCTGAAGAAGTTAGTTACTGAGAGTGGATAAAACTCTAAGTTTTTCTCTCAGGAACAGTTTCTGACTTGTTGAGAGAAAACAAGCCCAAGTACCTCCATGATTTTAGGTCCTACTGACCCTGCACAGTCTTGTAGGTGCTGACCTTTCATGAGAAATAACATTTGTTCTAGAATATTCTATGTCTTATTTTATTTTGTCTGTTTTACAGTGCTCAGAAATAGACATTATTTTCTCATTATTCAAATGAGGTAATTAGTGCACAGAGGTTTTTCAGATCACCCAAGGTCACCCTTGGCAGGTACATGGTGGCACTGGGATTTGAAGCCAGGGCTTTCTTCCTCCAGGGCCCGTGTGCTTTCTATTCTTGCCAGTGCAGATAAATCTTTGAAAAAAATGTAGAAGTCTGACTTTGGAAAAGAAAGCTAGCTTGTTTTCTTTTCTCATTTCTCCATCTGATTTTCATGAAGAGGGGTCTTTTGTTGTTGCTTGTTGAATAGGCTCCTATGTATTTGTATTGGCTCAGGCTATGTGACTTAGAGCTTAAAAAACTGAATGCATTTTCAAACTGATATTGGTGACTTCCATCCAACATTATCAGCTTTGCCAGAATGTGTTCCTCATTTTCTCCCTGTCATACACATGCATTTTTTTTTATTTTTTACATGTTTAATTCCATGAGCATTTTCTAGCTTTCCCCACCCTCCCCAGCTCCCTCTTTGCCCACATTCAATATCGTTTATGGCATTAACGATATCTACTCTGCCTTCTTATGATGGGGCTATTGGTGTCAAATGAGAAAACAAATGTAAAAAGTGTTTTCAAAGCATGATGAGCCATGCAAGTGGAAGAGATCTAGAAATCTATATTTCAGTCTGAAGGTTAAGGCCACTCTCACTTATACAAGGATTACCAGTGGCATCAGTGAATAGAAAAAGAGATAGATTTTTCTCTTGTTTTGTTCATTCTTTGAAAAACTATGTTTAATTTTGTTCTCTGTAAATAAAGGGGAAAGAATGAGAATATAGACAATGCTTTCATTTGCATATAGAATAGCAAAATTCTAAGGAACTATTACAATCATGCATTTTGGGAGACTTTTTTTTCCTTGCAATTTAAAACTTGTGAATTTTATTGTATGTAAATTATATCCCAATAAAGTTTTAGAAAGTTTTAAAAGTTGAAAAAAAAAAACCCAAAGAATATCACCATTTTGCAATCCCTTAAGATCTAGGTATTGAGTATCAGTGGCTGCTAACATCACAAAAAGAGAGACAATTAGACACTATGTGCCTTCTGCTGAAAGAATGTCATTATCGAGGGTCATATGCAAAGCAGAAACCTGCATCTGGTCAAACATCTGGATCCAGCAGCCAATTTACAAGTAATATGACAGCCAGAAAATACATTGAATTACCCTATGGGGATTCAGTCAGCAAAGCCCAGACTGTAATATCTTTATAGAAAAACAACCTTCGTGAAGTAAATTTTAAGGACAAAATAAAAGAGATGGAGGAAAAACCTGTACATTAAAAGATATTTAAGACACATATATTGAAAAGAGGTTATATAATTCCTTATCTTCTTGGTATTCATGTCTTCTGACACCTAATTTCACAGCGCCCTTCCACCACAGGAGGGGTTATCTGCTCCCCCCCTTGAACTGGGCTCAGACATACCCAGTTTTCCTTATTATTAACATCTTACATTAGTATGGTACATTTGTTGTGATTAACCAATATTTATGCATTATTATTAAGTAAAGTCCACAATTCACTCAGATTTCCTTAGTTTTTACCTAATGTCCTTTTCCTGTTCCAGGATTCCATCTAGGAAACCACATTAGATGTAGCCATCATCTCCTTAGACTCCTCTTGGCTGTGGCAGTTTCTCATACTGTCCTTGCTTTCAATAACCTTGATGGTTTTGAAGAGTACTGGTAAGATATCTTATAAAATGTTTCTTAATTTGGATTTTTTTGATGCTTTTCTCATGATTAGACTGGGGATATGGGAGGAAGACCTCATACTGTCAACGTGACTTGTTACTTTTGATGTTGGTCTTGATCACCCGGGTGGGAGGTGTTGTCGAGTTTCTACACTGTTAACTCCCACCTCCCCTCAACTTTCATAGTGTACTCTTTGGAAAGAAATCACTATGCAAAGCTGATATTTACGGAGTAGGGGCTTATATTCCCCCTGCTTGAAGGCAGAATGTCTATATAAATTATTGGGAATTCTGCATGGGAGATTTGTCTCTTTTTCCCTATTTCTTTATTCAATCATTGATTTATGTTAGTATGGACTCAGATATATTCTGGATTATAACACTAGTTTATTTTGTTGCTCAAATTGTTCCAGATATAGCCATTAGAGTTCTTTCAGTCGGCTTTGGTGTCCCTTAACATGTCGCCATCTTTGTATTTGGGGTTTTCTTTATTGTTGTTTGTTTTAGTACTTTCTGGCACTACAAGATACTCCAGGCTCATCTTGTATATTTCCTGTGCCAGCCCTAAAACCAGTCAATTCTCCAAGAAGCCCTGGCTTCTTTCTTTGTCTGAGAATGGTATTAGAAACCAAGATCTGGGAGCTAGGTATGGTCATTGCTACTGGAATGTCTTTGCTTCTAGGGCTTCTCAGCTGACAGAACAAGGAAATACGTGTGTTAGCTAACTTTCCATTATTGACATATATAAATATTTCTATATGTAACCATCTGTAAATAAATTAAGCTAAAACAGAAGTTCATACTGATGTCTCCAACTTTAACTCATCACCTAATGGATTATTCTAGCTATTTCTTCTTGTTTGCCTATAACCTGCTATTCCAACAGTTAAGAAACCTGGCTCCTACCATTTGCCATCCATTTACTTAGCTCTTCAGTTCTAGTGTACATGTATGGTGGTTTCAGAATTCTTAAACCATAACCCATGGGAAACAACTTTATCAACTAGAGAACAGCACTTACATACACTCTTGTGGATTCCATTCATTTCCAAAGTTACTTAGGCCAGCACCTCCCCCTCCCCTTTTGGGTGACGCTGTTTCTGATATTTGTAATACACTTACATTCTTTTGTCATATTGCACATTCTATCTTTGATCCCTTGAAGTCCTCAATTTTTAAAAATTTGCATATATTAAAGTTTACACTTTGTAGTATACTATAAAGTTCTGTGGATTTCAACACAGGCATAGTGTCATGTACATACCTTCACAGTATCATACAGAATAGGTGCACTGCTCTAAACATTTTTGTGCTTCACCTATTTAACTCTGCCCTGCCCTGAACCCCTAGAAATGAATGATGTTTTTATTGTCTATATAGTTTTGATTTTTCCAAAATGTCAAATACATGGGATCATCTGTATGTAGCTTTTTCAGATTATCTTCTTTCACTCAACAATATGCATTTAAGTTTCATTCATGTCTTTCTTTGTATATCTTGATGGTTCTCTTTTTTAAAATCACTGAATAGTATCCCATTGTATGGCTATACCATATTTTGTTATCCACCTATTAGGAGACCTCTTGATTGCTTCTAATTTGGGTGGATTATAAATATAGCTTCTGTGAACACTTGTATGAAGTTTTTTCACATCATTAAGATACATTTTTTTTTTTTTGTATTTCAGAGTATTACTGGGGTATAAATGCTTTGGTTACATAAATTGTGTTTGGACTGCCCAACAAGCATGCCCATCCCCCAGACAGCATGCACAGCATCTGTTACACATTTTTGAATTTGGACTTTTTACTTTACAATGAAACAGTTAAAAAATAATTTTTTAAATTATATAATCCAAAGTCTTAGCTTTACAGCAAGGAAAACATATAGCTTAGCAAGATTAAGAGGAGCACATAGCTAGTTAGCAACAGAACCAGGACTGGCATCCAGACCAAACATTACCCTAATAAATGAGAAAAGTAATACTGATAAAGGAAAGTGATATTCTTGAAGAGAAGGACGCAGAGATAGTGAGTTATAGAGAACTGCAGACTAAAGGTGCTAAAATGTTTTATCAGGGAAGGATATGGACCTGCTTCCTGGAATTTGAAAGGAAACTATGTTTCTGAGATGGGTAAAAGACATCCCTATCAAGAGAGGATAGTTTCTATTAGAAAATGCTTTAAAAGCCTCACAATTCTCTAAATTTCTACTTATCTAAACACTTCCTGTACTCACCAAGTAGACAGGTCCATATGGTTCAGGAATGCACAATCTTTATTGACAAACATGGACTCCGACCCTGAGAATGTTCCGTCCTCTGTACCCAGGCCTCTAGGACCTGGAAAGCATCACTGACCCTTTCTTTTAACCTTAGATAGTACATTCAGAACCCCTCTTTTTTAATTTTATAAACACTTGGCTCATGTTAGGAAAATCTTTATGGTAAGCAGTGGGTTCTACCAGAACATATGTATCTTACTCGCCAAGTACAAATTGCACACTATAGAGTTATTATCATTAGGGTTCTCAAGTCTGTCTAGTGAACGCCTCATATATCTTCTGTTGACAAATATCAGAAGTTACTGCACAAAATCGCAAGGCCATTTGATTCTGTCATCTTTAGGATTCTTCCTTGGTAGAATAAAATATTTTATTTAAAATTCCCCTTGCCCTCCATTCCCTTTCCGTGTATGTTTATACTTTGTTAATATTGGGAACAAATAATAACCATCAGAGGTATTCACTGAAATTATTAGTCTCCCTAAATTATCAGTCTGAATATACGAATTCAGAAAGTTCAGTTGGCATTTTCACAACTTACCATAACTGAGGTTAAACGTCAAGGAACATGGACTCTTAGAGTCTACCTACCCAGTCCAATCATCCTGTCTTAAAATGAAGGAGACAACTGGTACCCAGAGAGGAAGAAGGACTTGCCCAAGCTTGTTAGGGGCCCATACAGGCCTGGAAAGAAGCTACCAGTCCTCTTTCCAGTTTACTAGTCTCACTCTCATTTACTTTGCGTTGGTACTTTATGTTTTCAATTTAAGCGAGTTCCTACTATTAACAGTGGTGTCTCCCAAATTTCTCTTAGGGAGAGCTTAGGAAAGGGAATATGGCTGCGTGAATACAGCAAGGGAGGGGGGTGGCTTAGGTGCTTGTTTTGAAGCTGAATTGGCTTAGCAAGATACGGTTTTTAGTCTGGTGGGGTCGGGGGAGAGGTAGAGTAGCAATACATCTCTTGGCCTCCCCACTGATTAAGACGTTAATTATTTTTGCAATCTATTTTAGACTATGTTGTCATTCTCATTTAATATTTAGAATGACTGCACAGACTATGTGAAGATTCAAAACATTGGTTTTAAATGTCTATTTTTAGCCAGTTTGCATTCAAGTACTTTAAAAAGGGACATTTCATCACAGATAATATTAGGTATATTTACCTTGCTATATGCATGGCTATATATTGTCCAGCACTGTCTTATGTACTCTTTTCTACTTGTATAGAATGAGGCTATGGCTCTTAAATAGGCAGTTTTGGAAAGAAAAATATCTAGATGCTACTCTTAAGGGATAAGCTGATAATAACACCAAAGTATTATTAAAGAAACCCAAACAACTTATTATACACCTGTTTTAAATCAGCATCTTTCTCCAATCTGTGGAGAAGATAGAAATTCAATGTGTATTCTCTGCAAAGCACATAAAAGGACAAGTCTTCCATTTAAAGAATCTAATAGCCTTCGAGTCCCTTGAGAATCTAGATTAATGGAGGTTACTCAGAGAACTGCGGAACATAGGAACTCCAGCTAGCGAGCGTGTCTCACTTGGATCCAAAAACTCAAATGCTATCTCACGAGGCAAAAGCAAACAGAGAAACATCCACGGATGTAATAAAATACCAATGATGTAAGGATTTCCTGTTGTGTTTTTGGCTTTGCAGATACAGTGCAGGTTTATAGGTAAGTATATCAATTCTATCAGCTTAAAGTGTAGATTATGGAGAAACCTATGTTAATTATCACCATTCAGTACTGTCTCCATTTCCCCACGATCCCGGTACTGATAATCATCAAAATACCACACTGGTTTCCACCTGTGAAGAGTCATGCCTGAGAATCCTTGTATTTCTTTTCAGCATTTAAATTGTGCCCTTGGACCTAAAATTTGAAACTAAAACAACTATCAAAGCCATCACTGCAATTATATAAGGTAAACCTCATTTCATATCCTCTTGGGAGGATCAGGATTATTCATGTGGCCTCCATTTAGAGGAAGAGGAATCCAAGATGCAGGAGGCAGGAGGCAGGAAAGGGGATGGAGGTGCCTTACATCATCCGGCAATAAGTGGAAGGAAGGACTTTGATGAGGACTAGTGATCCTCTGAGGCTGAAGAATTGAGGCCTCGCTGCCAACCCCACCAAACTCACTTCTTTCCACTCTACTGACGGGTATTGGTCTGGGAATACCTGAGCTACAATTGATCTTTGCAATATCTATTATTTTTAACGAAAGTTTGATGAGCAAACTAACAGTAAGCACAAGATTTTAAGGACTAAAATAACAAATGATTATTTTGAGCTACTTAACATAACAAACTTTTAAGATAGGAAAACGAATTTGCATATAAATATATCAAGTGTTCTCAGTTCACTTCCAAATGTGGAAGCTTCCTTCCTTGGCCATAGCAGATACTTAACCCCACTTATTAGCTGTTGCTTTGTTACTGAACATTCTGGAAGTCATGAGACTGCTTGTATTTGAATAGTTCAGAGTTTTGAATTTCATATGCCAGCAAAAGTTTACAGAACTTGGAAATGTGTATAGCATTTTTATTGTGCCAAGTAGGGCCCTTAAAAAGCAATTATCATATACAATCACCTTTATTTCAAAAAAGAAAAAAAAAAAAGAATTTAAACTTTAAAAATACTAGGCCAGGCACAGTGGCTCATGCCTATAATCCCAGCACTTTGGGAGGTTGAGGCAAGAGGATCAATTGAGGCCAGGAGTCCAAGACCAACCTGGGCAACATAGTGACTCTGTCTCTACAAAAAAATAAACTAGGCGGGCATGTGTCTGTGGTCCCAGCTACTCAGGAGGCTAAGGCTTGAGCCAACCAAGGAGTTCGAGGCAGCAGTGAGCTGTGATCGCACCACTGCACTCCATCTAGCCTGGGTGACAGAGTGAGACACTGTCTCAAAAAAAAAAAAAAACAAAACAAACAAAAAAAAAAAACACAACAAAACAAAAAAAAGAATGCCATAGTCTCAAAATCAAAGACAATTTTTCCAAACTGAATAAATTTGGTATGATGACAACCTGTGTTTTTCCCCCTTATTTGTTTGTTGGCTTTTTTTCCCATTTTGCAAAAGAGCAGTGTCAATTTTGTCATGGGCCGGCATTGGCTTGAGGACCAGTGTCCGGGGCTGCTGTCTCTGACTAAGACTTAAGTGATACGAGGACCTTCCCACAGTGGCTTTATTGAAGTGAAATGACAGTCATGTACATCATCTCTTAGAAAATAACCTAGAGGGAGTCAAAAGAACCTCCCTAATTGACCAACATCAGAACAGCTGTGGGAATAAATATATTTATGAGGGGAAACTGGCTGAAAAATAAAATACCAGTGCTTTGTAAAAGCAGTGATAAAGTTGAGTAACTTTTAATCTTAAATGAGACATAAAAAAAACAACAAACTCAAGTGTTCAATTAGAGGTAGTTCTCAGAAGGGGTTAATTTTTAAAAAATAGTCCAATTTATGATAAGCCTTAGAGGGTTTTTGCTAATGACAAATATATTTTAAGACATGTGTTTGCAGGCACAGTTTATAGTTACCTCTGTATGAACTGTTTGGATCATGGGAGCTCTACTTTATGCCTGGTTTTAGCCACTTGAAACAGGATTTTGTTGTCAGGTGCAGGAACGCTAATATAAAAAGCAGAATTTGTGTGCTTTGTTGGTACACACAGATCATAATTGCGGGCCATGAGAAATGTGCAGCTGTTCCTCCATTGCACCAGCAAAACAAGCATTTCTGCTGTGTTACAAGTCTGTGTACACTTTCCTAACTCGCTCCTTCCAGAATAATTTCCCCAGAGTCAAATCCCAGCCAAGTGCAGCCTTTACAATATGGAGGCGGGCATAAACGCTAGCTGGAGGCTTTTTCGGATGTTGTAAAAGGCTGATGGGTACTTTATTGGTTGGCTCAAATATGAAATTATGGAGGTTTTCATATCAGAACAGCTGCACTTAAATTTTCCATCCAAAACACTTCCCAATTTGTTCAAAATCTGGGGATAATTGGAACAGCGGCTTTGTAAGAATGTAGCTTTCTAAAAGAAAATAGAATTGTTTCAAAACATGCAAATTATATTGTTAATTGCTAAGTGTTCTTTCTTTCATACTAGCAGTTGTGCATTCTTTCGTGCCCTGTTTAGATGTTTATGCTTGGTGTCTATATCTGTTTTGTTTCAGTTATAAGATGCTCTTTTACTCCAGTAAGAACAAATTCTTCCCTTATTTATTGTTCCAGAGATGACACAGGGAACCCTCATTATACATGCAATTGGGTGACATGACAGCAAAACAAAATGCATTTTTATGTATAAAATTTACATATTTGAAAGCAGTACAATTTATCTCTAAGATAAACACTACCACCTTCTTCTGGTTGTTTCTCTGAAGAGCAAAATCAAAATAAGTCAAAATGAAAAATCAATTCTGTCACTTTACAAAATGGCAAATACATACATCAAATTCCCTAAGCACTGTAAATTGCTTTTCTTAGTATTTTTTAAATCCCAGATGTAATTACATTAAGTAATTTGGTTTCCAGAGGAGTTTGAATAATTAAAAAGCACCTGCTGATTTTCTCCCGTAGAGTAAAAAAGTATTTTAATAATACACAAATAGCAGAAACTGACAAAGAAAAGGCTTAAGTAGAAGGATCATTTTAACTATCCAATTTATGGATTTTCAAATTTGAAGCTTATTGCATTTAGACTAAGATACGCTACCTATTAGTTACAGATAGATGACATTAGAGAGCTAGCTATACTGCTAGGTTTTTTTTTTTTTATGTAACTTAATTCTAAAAGCTTCTGCCTTATCTCTTGATCTGGCATTTCAGTATCCATACAGAGACACAAACTCCGGTTGACTCTGGCTTATAGAATTGGGGTGAGGGCCAGCACGGATGAATGAAATCCACAGATAAAACATTTTAGCTTTCATCTCCCCGACTCCCCTGCCATCAAATTATTTCAGAGTTACTGAGATGCAGCAAAATGTAACTGACTCTGTTTTTGGTTTGTTTTTTTCCATTTCCTGCTTTGGTTGATTACCTTAACAGAAGTCTAGGGGAAACTGGAATGGTCAGTGTGTAGGCATGAGGAAAAAGGCATTGAGTTTAGCTCCTCATTATTAAGTAAGCATGGCTGCATTGGCCATGCTCTTTTCTTTGCAAACTAGCTTTTTTTAGCCCCCCAAAATTATAACCTACTTTCTGATGAAACTAGTCTTGACCCTTCTTCGTGCCCAGCAACCACCCGGGACCTGCCTGATGAAGGGTTCAGCTGCTGTTGACACCAGCCTGCAGAGCACAGGCAGGGTTAGCACCTCTTGTCAATGGTTGCTTACTCACGCATGAGGACAGGTGTCCTGTCCATCATCCTGACCTTTTGAGGACCCGAGGGATTTTTTTCACCCATTCTGCGGTAGAGTTGAGGCTGGAGGAAGCTGTGCTTTGGTTCATCTTACCAGCTGAAGAGAATGAAGAAGAAATACCTGAACATTTGCCCCCTAGCTACACGATGACTTTAATAAAAGAGGCCCTCACCTTCCTTTGGGACTGTAATCATGACAAGACCGTATTTGTTAGTTTTCATGCAAGGATCAATTCTTTCTATGGAAAGCTCTCTGTGTAGGGCTGGGGTGGCGGGATGGCTCAAAATAAACTCTGCGTTAAAAAAAAATTCTGATGGAACTCCTATTAAAAACAAACTTGTTCTTTGCTTTCTAAAATTAGGACTATCTTGTAAGTAGACATTATTTTTATGTATTTTGAAAAACAGGTGGCAGATTCAAACCCAGAATCATCCAGTTTATTTCTTTGTAAATCATTTATGAATTTATCCATTCTATATTCTCACTTCTTACCATAAAGAATTATTCTGTTTTCTCTGGCTTTAGGGAAAAAAATGAAGACTTGCATAGCCAAGATTTAAACCTTCAGTATCTAAACACCAGGAGGTGCTAGAAGATAACATTAAAGAACACTTCCCCCTAGATTTACAGATGCTGGTTACACAAAATTTATTAACAAATTTGTTTGCTCTGGGAGGCCCTAAATATTCAGATTCTAAGGTATGCAGTGTAGCAGACCATCTTTTGGATCCAGAGGACTTTTGCAAGGGTGAACAGTAGCCTTGTCAAGATTTCAGGGACATTAGTAAAGATTTGCAGAGAGACATATTCTACATGCCTCCAACCTGGAGCTATTTAATATTTGTGGCAGGACAGTAATTAAAGAATGTTGATACTGTTTTTGTTTTGTATAATGGAGTTTAAAATGCAATGAGAAATCTAGGCGAGACTGAAAAATTAAATTCTAGAGCTGGTGTGTTACTTCATGCATGGGTAAGTACAGTGTTTGCTCTTCCAAACCAGGTATTAGGTAAGACTACGAGACAACCTCTTAGGTACTCAGTTAAAGAGAAATTTATTTGTATTTTTCTAGTGAACCAATAATACTCTGTCCTGGGGGAAGCATTCTAATAAATAATTTTTTTAAGTTACCAGCTTCATTGAGGTATAATTTACATAAATAAAAGTAATCAATTTGAAATGTATAACTTGATGGATTTTGACAAATGTATATAATCACATAGCCACCACTGAAGTCATGACATAGGACATTTCTATCATCCAAAATAAGATCCTTCATGCTCCCTTTTAACTACTATCATTAGCCCACTCCTTGAACCCTGTAAACTACTAATCTGTTTTCTAGTACTATAATTTTGCCTTTTCTAGAATTTTATGGTCTCTTGTGGCCAACTTTTTAAATTTATCATAATGCTTTTGAGATTCATCCATGTTGTGTGTATTAATAGTTTATTCTTTTTTATTTCATTATATGGATGCATCATGATTTGGTTATATATTCATAACCTGATGAACATTTGAGTTCTTGCCAGGTTTTTGATGTTCTGAATAAAACTGCAATGAAGACTGATGTACAAATCTTCATATGAACATACGTTTTACCTTTTCTCTTGGGAAAATACCTGGAGATGGAATGGCTAGACTATATGGTGGATTTATTTTTAACTTTTTCAAGTGCTATAATATTTTTCAAAGTGGTTGTACCATCTGACATTAACATCAATAAGATAAGAAAGTTTCCCATCCTCTGCAACCCACCAAAACTTTGTTAAGGACAGTCTTTTTAATTTTAGCCATTCATAGTGGTTCCAATTTGCATTTCCTTAATGACTAATAACACTGATCATCTTTTTTACATGTTTATATAAAATCCATACATCTTCTTTAGAGAAGTTTCATTGAAATATTTTGCCAATTTTTAAGTGAGTTGTGTTTTCTTATTGAATTTGGGGAGTTCTTTTTATATAAAGATACAAATCCTCTATCAGATGTATGCTTTGCAAATACTTTTTCCCAGTCTACAGCTTGTTTTTTCCATTCATTTTTTTCAAAAAGCAGAAGGTTTTAGTTTTGATGAAGGCTTCTTTATCATTTTTCTTTCTTATTATGGATCACGCTTTTTGTATCGTTATTAAGAAATCTTTGCCTGACTCAAGGTCACAGAGATATTCTCTGAAGTTTTCTTCTAGACGTTTTATAGTTTTAGTTTTTACTTTAGACCTATGGTTATTTGTGTTCATTTTGTATATGGTGTAAGATTGGATTAAAGTTCATTTTCTTACATATGAATATCCAATGTTTTAGCATTCTTTGTTAAAAAGATTATTGTTTCCTCACTATACTGCTTTTGTACATTCGTTAAAAAATCAGTTGTCCATATGTGTGTGGGTTCATTTCTGTACTCGATACTTTTTTAATGACCTGTTTATCCCATCCAAGTACTAACCAGGCCTGACCCTGTTTAGCTTCTGAAATCACATGAGATCGGGTGCATTTAGTGTGGTATGGCCATAGACTAATGACTTATTTCTCTATCTTTACACCAGTACCACCCTATCTTGATTCCTGTAGCCAAGACCAGCTACATAATTTGTGGAGCCCAGGGTAAAATGAAAATATGGGTATTTTTGTTAAAAAAATTAAGAATTTCAAGATAGTGACAAAGAGTATTAGACCAAGCACAGGGCCATTCTAAGAGTGGGGTCTTGTGCAATGACACAGGCTGCTCAGCCTTCCTCTTCACACTTTTGGAGAATTCAGTTGAATGTATAATAGGTCATTTGAAGCTCATTACTATTCTTTTTATTTTTAAAATTATTTCTTTCTCTATGTCTTTCATTTTGTCTAGTTTCTACTGTGATGTATTTAAGTTCACTAATCTTTTCTTCAGCACTGCCTAATTTGTTGTGAATCCCATTCAATGTTTATTTTATCTTAGATACTCTGTTTTCATAGAGAAGTTTTATTGGGGTGATTTTTATATCTTCCATGTCTCTAATTTCTTATAAATATGAAATATAGTTATAATATCTATTTTAATGTTCTTATCTGTTAATGCTAACATCTGGGTCAGTTCTCGGTTGACTTTGGATGATTTTTCTTATCATCATGGTTCATTTTTTTCCTGCTTTTTTGCATGACTGCAAATCCTTAATTGGATGCCAGACATTGTGATTTTATATTGTTGGGTGCTAGATATTTTTATATTTCTATCACTATTCTTGAACTTTGTTGTGGGATGCAGTTAAGTTACTTGGAAGTAGTCTGGTTTTTTTGTATGTTGCTTTTAAGATTTGTAATCCAGGACCAGCCTAACATTTAGTGTAGGGCTATTTATTTCTCACCAATGAGGCAAAATCCTTCTGTGAACTCTACTCAATGCCCCATGAATTAGGAGGTTTCCAAGTTTGGTTGTGGGTAGCAAGAACCATTCCAAGCACTACGTACATGCCTGATTGCTGCTAATCCTTTCGAGTGTCTCTTTCTTTGGACTCAGGTAGTTTCCTCACATGCATGTACTGATCAATACTCAAGGAGGACCATGGCGCACCTCTAGGAGTCTCTCTGTGTTCAACATTCTCTTCTCCAGTTTTCTTTCCTGCAAACTCTGGCCACCTTAGTATCCTAAGATTCTCAGCTCCATCCCTATTCAGATGGTCCACCAGGCTTTGCATGGGTTCTCCCTCTCTAGTCTGTGGTCTAGAAATTCTCTCAAGGCAATATGTCTGGAACAATCATGTAGCTTGCCTACTTTGTTTCATGTTTCTCTGACATCCCTGTCTTTCATAGTATCTTGAAAACCACTGTTACATCTATTCTGTCTTGTTTTGTTTTGTTTTCTTGTTCTTTCAGGTCGGAGGGTAAATCTAGTCCCTTCTTGACTAGAAGTAGACACAATTCTCTTACTCTTTTTGACTCTCTTGCTCTGGCATTTGTTGAGATACATATTTATTTTCTCTCTTGCTGGAGGTCAGTTACTATGTTTTGTTCACTTTTTGTTGAACATTAATGAATGAATAAATGAAGGGTATGACCTAAAGGAGATTATAAAAATGATCATAGAAATTTTGAAGCTTTCTGCAATCAACTGTCACGTTATCTTGACTCATAATTATTTCATGTTAATCATCTTTTCTAAAGAACTTGCAGCTTTTTACTGATAATTGTCCACTGATTCTAGTGGTAAGGGGAAAGCTCTTTCTCCTCAATTTGCGGAAGAAAAAGTAGAGCATTTTAAACTGTTTTTAGAGTATCATGAAAAGTTTGTTTGCATTATGAAAACAGTGAAAACACTGAAGCTTTTCATTTCGGAAAAATATTGAACATATAAATTAAGGTACAAATTTTAATTTGCTCCTCCTGGGTAGTTTGATTGTTGATAATTATGAGAATTATGGTACTTAAATATAAACTCTTAAGATTTCTTTCCTTTTTTAATCTGTTCTAAGAGGGCCCAACCTTTTGTTAATGTACCAGTTCTTTCTGAGTATTAATCAACAATTTTCACAAATTGCCCAACCTCTCATTACTGTTATTTTCTAGTATGAAAGATCACATTTATTTTATGATGTGACATATCTGTAACTATAATAATTCAGTTCTAACAAATTTTAATTTTATTTTAAAATACTGGTACAAGGTAAAATTTCAAATGCTATAAAATTCTTCCCTGAACTCAAATGTTTACAGCAGCACAATTCACAACTACAAAGAAGTGGAATCCACCCAAATTCCCATCAATTCATGAGTGGATCAACAAAATGTGGTATATGTACACCATGGAATACTACTCAGCCATAAAAAGGATGACTTAATGCCTTTTGCAACAATTTGGATGGAACTGGAGTCCATGACCCTAAGTGAAGTATCTAAAGAATGGAAAAACAAACACCACATGTACTCACTACTAAATTGGAACTAACCAATGAGCATGCATGTGCATAGAGGGAAGTAAAACTGAACAGAAATCAACCAGGGGGGAGGAGAAAAGAGAGGACAGGTGAAAATATACCTAACACCTGTGAACCAAGCATTAGAAAAGTAATTAATGTAACCAAAATTATTTGTGCCTGTAATACTTTGAAATTAAAAAAAAATAAAATTCTTCCTTTCACTCTATCTAATTTTTGGAACCCAGTGTTTTACGCTTGCTTTGTTTCATTAACATATCTTGAAGATTTTTTTCTATTAGCTTTTATAGTTTTACTTTTCTTTTAATTGCTGCAGAATATTCCTTGTGTCCATGTATTATTTGCATAATCAGCCTCCCTTTGAAATTTTAAATATAATTATTTGTCCAACTAAAAATATTAATATCAACAACTAAAAATATTAATATCAACCACACCTATTTTATATTTTGATATGAAACATCTGTGAATCCTTATATTTAATTTACTGAATTTTCTGGAATTTTTGGACCATTCCAATTGGCACGTGTAGATAATTTCTGGCCAAGACATAGAATGAGGGTTTTGAGAAGTCTACAAAAGCAACCTCTACAACAGCTTCTTTTGGCAAAGCACAGCTCAGAACCAAGCCAATAGGTCTTTTCAGCTTCACTGCATTGCCTTTGGGGCCATGAGGTGTTAGTATCCTTTCTATAGGTGTTTCAGAGACATGCCTGAATTCATATTTGACTGGTGGGATTTCGTAGTTTAGGATAAACGAATACCACAAATAGGTTCTGGTTTGGTGACCATATATTACAGAAGTGTTTAGATTCATATTTATGTATATTTGCGAATTTCAGGTTTTTTGTAATTGATATCCATGAAATCACACATAATGTTTTCAAAAGCAAGGTTTAATATTACTAAGTTTCTAATACTTTTTTATAATGGGCTTGATCAAAGGAACTTTTTGAAAAAATAAATATAAAGAAGAAAGGAAGGCCATTTTGAAAATAACACAAATGTGCCAAATATTTAATATTTCTTCTAAAAGTTCTAGGTGCTTCCTTAGATATTGTCAGATTAAATGTCACCACAGCCATGGAAAAAATGATTAGTGATAGGAATTAGAAGCATCTGTAGGCTTTCTGTTTTTCTCCAGGAAAAAAGAAAAGACAACTATTTATTACTCAAATTCTTCAGGAAAGTGACTTAGCATACATAGTCTCTTACAATCCTCAAAACAACAGAGTGAGGGAGGTATTATTAGCCCTGTGTTTCAATTACTGTAACAGTTTAAACAAGGCCATATAGCTAACAAGTGACAAAGTCAGGGCTTGAACCTAGATCTATCTTTTCCCAAATCCTGTGGGAAAAATCTTCTTTTCCTCCAGAAAGAAGATTTTTTTTCTACTTTAGGATACTTCTGTGTGCATGTGTGTATGCATACGTGTGTATGGAGAGTTGCTCCCAAAATCTCAAATATTCCTAATCCTAATAAAAAAAAATCCACAAAACCTGCATTTGTTCAGAACAGAAAAGAAAATAAATTTTAACGTGGTGTGAGCCCACTACTTTGTACCCTCTACCAATTTGCAAAAATCGATAGAGGGTGGAGTCCTGACTAAGAATTTGATCTTTAATAGTTTAAAGAAAAGTACTTTTTACAAATGCTTGTTCTTTTTTTTGGTTGTCAATGGAGCTAGAAAAAAAAAAGAGAATAAAGTTCTCATGAGGACAGTACTAGTATAATAGAAGCAGAGCCTAAGAATGGATTGTTTAATAAGGGATTTCCTGTGGTCAGGAATGGAGGTGAATTTTTAGAAACAGAAATGTCTGACATAAATCTGAAGTTGTTTATTATTCTTTTGTGATAATTATCATCTTTTGTCATTAAATATTCAGTGAAATAAATTATACATAATATCCTTGTGTTGATTTTAATTTAGGTAATGGGGGAGGAGATGATGGCCGTGGTGGGGCAAAATAGTAAGGAGAGGGAATAGCAGCTACAGAAGGCCAACTGTGAGCAGTGATCAAAAATTAGGCCGGGCGCGGTGGCTCACGCCTGTAATCCCAGCTCTGGGAGGCCGAGGCGGGTGGATCGCTCGAGGTCAGGAGTTCGAGACCAGCCTGAGCAAGAGTGAGACCCCGTCTCTACTAAAAATAGAAAGAAATTATCTGGCCAACTAAAAATATATATACAAAAAAAATTAGCCGGGCATGGTGGCTCATGCCTGTAGTCCCAGCTACTCGGGAGGCTGAGGCAGTAGGATCGCTTAAGCCCAGGAGTCTGAGGTTGCTGTGAGCTAGGCTGATGCCACGGCACTCACTCTAGCCCGGGCAACAAAGTGACACTCTGTCTCAAAAAAAAAAAAAAAAAAAAAAAAAAAAAAAAAAAAAAATTAAGCAGGTTGTCTATTTGCTCTGTTGATTATTTCCTTAGCTGTGCAGAAGCCTTTTTAATCAAACTTTTGATAAAGGGCCAATAACCAGAATTTTCAAAGAACTTAAGCAAATCAGCAAGAAAAAAATAAACAACCCCATTAAAAAGTAGACAAAAGACATGAACAGAAGCTTCTCAAAAGAAGAAAGACAAAGGGCCAATAAATATATGAAAAAATGCTCAATGTCACTAATCATCAGGGAAATGTAAATTAAAACCACAGTGAGATATCACCTTACTCCAGTTAGAATGCTTTTGTTAAAAAGTCCCAAAACAGTAGATGATGGCGTGGATGCAGAGAGAAAGGAATGCTTCTGCACTGTTGGTGGGACTGCAAATTAGTACAGTGTCTATGGAAAACAGTATGGAGATTCCTCAAAGAACTAAAAGTAGACCTACCATTTGATCCAGCAATCCCACTATTGGGTATTTACCCAAAGGAAAAAAAGACTTTTCATCGAAAAGACACCTGTGCTTGAATGTTTTTGCAGCAAAATTCACAATTGTGAAGATGTGGAATCAACCCAAGTGCCCATCAATTCACGAGTGGATTAATAAAATGTGACATATATATACCATGGAGTACTACTCAGCCATTAAAAAGATGAGTTAATACCTTTTGCAACTATCTGGCTGGAACTGGAGAACATTCTCCTAAGTGAAGTGTCTCAAGAATGGAAAAACAAACACCACATGTACTCACTGTTGGAACTAACTGATGAGCATACAGGTGCACAGAGGGAAGTAAAACTCAGCGGAAGTCAAGTAGAGGGGAAGGGAAAGGAGGGAAGGGGCAAAAGCTTCCCTAATGGGTACTATGCAGACTATTTGGGTGACAGGCACACCTTTAGCCAGGACTCAAGTATTACAAAAGTGATGCATGTAACCTAAAACATTTGTACCCTCTTAATATTTTGAAATAAAACAAAGTTAAGCAAGGGCAGCAATTTAAAGGGAGAGGTAGAGGAGATTTCATTTCCCTTCCAGATTCCCATTCTGCTCTTCTCTTAGAATACACAGCTATGTTAGAACACTGGATTTGTCAGAGTAAGGGGAATGGGAACTATGTAATAGAACCTAAAGGGATTGGGGATTCCAGGAAGGAGGCTGGAAGACTTGGGCATTTGATTTAAATGACTTTCATACTCACTTGGCTTTCTGGTTTCACCATTTTGGGTAGTTATGAGGACTCACAAAAATATTTCTGTGGTTACCCCCAATATCTCTGAAGTGATAACATTACTTATTACTGAGTTGTCAAGTTTACCATTGGAACCATCATAAGATATAGAAAATGCTTGGTTGCTTTCTCTCCTTTGTTTCCTCTTTCTTTTTTGCATATTTGGGGGGTTATGTGTGCAGATGGGTAGAATTCTTTTATATAGCAAGGAGCTTTCTTACGAGGTGTTCAGAAGTCATAATGAACATGTTGTAGGTTTTAAAAAACAACCTCATTGATAGTAACACTGAGGAACTGAGGCACAAAAGGAGTATCTCATTGTAGTAGTTATGGAGTATATCCACAACAGCATGAAATAAAACAACCTGTGTTTGCTAGATTATATAGGCAGTCATTGCCATTGCCTCCATGTAATCTCCTTAGATTTGGTTTTCTGTTGAAGTTATTGATGGAAAATCAATGTAACAAGATTAAAGAATATTTCTATTTTCCTCTTAATACAATAATAAATAATGCAGTCCTATTTTAAGAAATATTACTTAAAATATATATTTTTTTTATCTATTTCTTTGAGTCTCCCTAAATTAAGTTTTGGTATTAAAAAGTCTTAACTAGAGAAGCATCTTTTCTTTTTGTGTGGTAGGATTCTCTCCTCTTCCCCAGAGTAAACTCTTCTTGGTCATTATTTTTTCCTTAATAAAGTCTCCTCTATGACTGCCATTTATGATTTTCAATTTAAGTGACCTTTTCTCAATGCCTAAATTTGAAGTACATAATACATTTTTAAGTACATAATACTTTATATTGTTTTCACAGCTTATTTAAGTTAATTACTGTAGTTGTCCCCTGGTCTACTCACTCTCTAGAAACTAATGTGATGATAAAAAACTATTTGAATATTTGGAACAGTTTCATTTTCTTAACATAAGCAAACATTAATAAATTCTTACAGAAAGGTAGGCAAGATTGTTGTATGTATTCCTAAATGCTTTACTTTGGTTATATGGAGGGCAGCCATATTATCCCTGGAGGATTCTTCTATGTACCATTGTTGAAGAGAGAATGATGAGCTGCAGAGGCCAGGGGTGAAACTCGGTGTGTCCTTTCTTAGGTTCTAAGCTTCCAGTATGAAAGCCTGGGCTATTCAACAGACCAAAAGTAAGTAGGGCACAATTCTTTACAATACCAAGCTTTTAAAAAGTCACCTCATTTTTTTTGGTCAGTGTCCAGATATTATACACACATTTTTCAATGGTAGGTAACTTAAAAAAAAAACAAAACATCACATGTACACATAATAGATTGCATGAGTGTCTAAACTAGGCTTAAAATTTGGGGAGTTTGTAAGTCAACTTCAGCATGGAAAAATTGGCAAAATTGGGTGGCTAATGCTTTTTGAGTGATTACCTTGTGCTGAGCATGGTTCTCATTGCTTTATACGTGTTAATACATTTAATCTTTATAACAATCCTATGGTGTAGGTATAATTATGATCATTTTCATTTATTAGACAAAGAAGCCTGAGGCATAGGGAATTAGGTAAATGGCCTGAGGTCACACAGCTTGACCTTAATGAGGTCAACATTTAAACTCAGATAATCTGGTTCCAGATCCTGTGTTCTTTTATTTTTTTTTCTTATTTAACACCCATGTTCTTTCTTTTCTTTTTCCTTTTATGCTTTTTTTAAAAATGTATTTCAGTAGATTTAAGGGGCACAAGTGGTTTTTAGTTACATGGCTGAATTGCATAGTGGGGAACTCTAGGCTTTTAATATACACGTCACCTGGATAGGGTACGTTGTACTCAATAGGTAATTTTTCATCCTGCACCCCTCCCCTACCCTACCACTGCTGAGTCTCCAGTGTCCATTAAGTCACTTTGTATGACCATGCATACCCATTGCTTAGCTTCTGAGAACATGCAGTATTTGGTTTCCTGTTCCTGGGTTACTTCGTTTAGATTAATGGCCTTCAGTTCCATCCAAGTTCCCGCAAAAGACATTATTTCATTCCTTTTGATAGCATTTCATGGTGAAGATATAACAAATTTTCCTTATCCACTATTTACTTTTAGTTCTTTGAAGAATCTCCATACAGTTTTCCATACAGGTTGTACTAATTTATATTCCCACCAACAGCGTAGAAACATTCCCTTTTCACCACCACATCCATGCCAGCATCTGTTGTATTTTGACTTTTTAGTAATGGCCATCTGACAAGGGTAAGGTGGTTTTAATTTGCATTTCCCTGAGGATTAGTGATCTTGAGCATTTCTTCATCTGTTTGTTGGCCATTTGTTTTTCTTATTTTGCCCGCTTTTTAAGGGAGTTATTTATTTATTTTTTGTTGATGATTTGTTTGCATTCCTTATAGATTCTGGATATTATGACTTTGTCAGATATATAGCTTGCAAATATTTTCTCCCATTTTGTACATTGTCTATTTACTCTGTTGATTATATCTTTTCCTGTGCAGAAACTTTTAAGTAAGTCCCATTTATTTACTTTTATTTGCTTTTGGGGTCTTAGCCATAAATTCTTTATGTAGGCCAATGTTGATGATAGTTTTTCCTAGGTTTTCTTTTAATATTGTTATGATTTCACGTGTTATATTTAAGTCTTTAATTCATCTTGAGTTAATTTTTGTATATGGTGAGTAATAGGGATTCAGTTTCATTCTTCTGTATGAGGCTATCCAACTTTCCCAGCACCATTTATTGAATAGTATATCCTTTCATCGGCATATGCTTTTGTCTGTTTTACCAAAGATCAATCAGTTGGTTGTAGGTATTTGGCTTTATTTCTGGGTTCTCTATTCTGTTCCATTGGTCTGTGTCTAGTTTTATACCAGTACCATGCTGTTTCTATTGCCTTGTAGTCTAATTTGAAGTCAGATAATGTGATACCTCCAGATTTGTTCTTTTTGCTTAGGATTGCTTTGGCTATTCATGTTCTTTTTTTGGTTCCATATGAATTTTATGTTGTTTTTTCTAATTCTGTGAAAAATGACACTGGTATTTTGATAGGAATTGCACTGAATCTGTAGATCTCTTTGGGCAGTATGGACATTTTAACAATGTTGATTCTTCTAATCTATGAACATGGAATGTTTTTTCATTTGTTTGTGTCGTCTATAATTTCTTTCATCAGCATTTTGTAGTTCTCCTTTTAGAACTCTTTCACCTCCTTGGTTAAATATATTCCAAGGTATTTTTTTTTTTTTGCAGCTATTATAAATAGGATTGAGTTTTTGATTTCTCAGGTTGATTGTTATTAGTGTATTGATATGCTACTGATTTGTATACATTGATTTTGTAACCTGAGATTTTACTGAATTCATTTATCAATTCTAGGAGTCTTTTGGAGGAGTCTTCCGGGTTTTATAGCTATAAGATTACATTGTTGGCAAATGGGGATAGCTCAACTTTCTCATTTCCAATCTGGATGCCCTATATTTCTTTCTCTTGCTTAATTGCTCTGGCTAGGACTTCTAGTACTATGTTGACTAGAAGTGGTGACAATGGGCATCCTTGTCTTGTTCCAGTTTTTATGAGGAATGCTTTCCACTTTAGCCCATTCAGTATGATGTTGGCTGTGGGTTTGTCATATATAGCTTTTATTATTTTTAGGACTGTTACTCTACGCCTAGTTTGTTGAGAGATTTTATCATGAAGGGATATTGGATTTTATCAAATGCTTTCCCTGCATCTACTGAAATGATCATATGGTTTTTGTTTTTAATTCTGTTTATGTGGTAAATCACATTTGTTGGTTTGCATATGCTGAACCATCCTTACATCTTACATACTTACATCCTTACATTCTGGCATGAAACCCACTTGCAGATCCTATGTTCTGGAACAATATGCCATAGCATCCTCTTTAATAATTATGGGGAGTAATTTATTTGTAGGAAGTAAGATATACCTATTTGGTTATTGCCTTGTTATCTAAAATATGCACTTCAATAAAAATCTTTAAAAATTGCCCTTTTCTAATTGAGAATATGTAATCATTTGAAAAAAATTTAATAACTGTTGAGAAGAACCTATTTTGTAACTCTTTTTGGAAACCAGAAAGCACATTTCTATTTAATATATCTTCTTAATCAAAAATACTTTCTAAGGTCATGATCCTTATTCTTTAGCTAATTCAGTCTCAGGGTGTGTTATTGGTAAATGTGGCTGAATGAGAGTCATAGGCAAGTTTTGGGACTTTCTGACTTAGGAGTTCACAGTGCATTTGAACTCCTCTGTCCTGGGCAATGCCAGGATTAGAGTAAGTAAGTATTCATAAGCTATAAAATGTAATGAGGAAAAAACTTTATGTAAACAGTCTTTTAAAATCTCATTTTCAATTGAATATTTTTATATGATGCTTAGGCATTTTAATGACAAAAGTGATTTTGATAGAAGCATTAACTGAATAGAAAAGCACAATGTTTGTCTTTCACATAACCAAGATGAGATGGAAGTCTAGCAATTGATACCAAAAAGGTACTGAACTGTGGCTTAGCTGAATCGAAGGCATAACACCTGGGTATGGAATAAGTTGCTTCTGTAAAATGAGTTTATAAACCTCAAAATGAGGTCAGTGCCAAACTTTGCTTTAATAGGGCTAAGTAAATACATAAAATGAGATGGCTGATGGGAGAGGTTTATAAATTTTTTCAGTAAACAAATTGTTTTTAAACACCCTTAAGCTGGAGAAAAAGCAACTGCTTACCTGTACATAACTGATACACTAATTTTAGAAAATTCTTTTCTAGGCATGAACCAAACCTCATAAGAATTACTATTATGGTAATTCTTTGATTAGTTTGAATTGTCTCAGGCACTTGCAATTTTTTCAAAGATTATATTACTCTGAAAATATCCTATAACTTAACATTTCCACTCTTTTGGCTGTTCTTTTCTTGGTTTCTTTAAGCAGTTTCTTTCAAATACTGCTATAATTTACAAGAAGCATATTTTCCTATTCCTATCTGTAATTCCGTGAAAATAAAGTAATTGCTCAGTGGGTGGTAATATGAATGCAAAAATATGTACCAATGGAAGCATTAACATAATTTAATGTACATTCAATGAAATTAAGGCAGCCAATAAGGAATATAATTCTTATTTATTTTGAAATGATGGTAACGAATGGCTTTGTTACCTGTTTTATAAATGCAAGCTCCATACTGACTTAAGCTCTTTTAAAATTCTATGGACTATATAAGCTATTCAATTTTAAGTTATCATTGCTGAATTCAAGCTTCTTTGGTTAGGAAAAGAATAAAAATAAATACCATGAAGAAGAAAACATAATCTGACTTTTCCTGAACTCTATATAACATCAGCCATTAATTTATATCAATATGTGGTGAAGATACTTAAGCAGAATGGAAGATACACATATATCAGGGTAAAATAGGTAGTAATGATTATTTTAAATTCCACGGAGTCATTTCGATTGTTGTAGTTTTGTAATTTGGTCTATTTTGTTACTGCCTCTATGATTCTTATTTATTTCAAGTTTTACAACATCCATTTGTCCTTTGAGGGACTGTAGACAACTGATATTGGGATAGAATTTAAATTGTGAGAAATAATTGTGGTAAAAGAAACACATCAGAACTAATGCTTGGGTGACTTCCTTTTATTAGAATTAGGTATCAAGTAAGCTAAGATGTCCGAGAGAGAGCTGGTAGCTTAGGAATTAAAGTTTAGGTTATACTTATCATTTCCTAGGAATCAACTTAAGACATCAGTTTTCAATAGCATTTTTATATACTGGTAAAAAAAGAGATATATGGTACATGGTAAAATAAAGATACATGGCTTTCAGTGTCTTGAGACATCTGTCTTCATGAGAGAGATGAAGAGTTCCCATTTCTACTTACAAGTATGGATACACGTCATCATGAAGGCCAGCTATCATTTGTTATATACAAAATACGTGGTTCTTTGACTTTTTTCTCGATCTATACAGCTAGATGACATTTACGAGAAATGAAGTGTACTGAATTCAACGGAGAAAGAAGAATACTGTATCTCCATTAACTTGTGAGAGGTTTCATCTTTCCAAACCTCCTCCAGACAGCCCAGTGATCCTTACTTTCTCTGAACTCACCTGGTCTGTGATAGCCATTTTGGCAATTAACTGTGCACCGAGTTCATATCATGCCTAGTCTGTGTATGTTTCAGTACACACGTAGGAATACATAGGGAGGTGCTGTTGTTCTGGGCCTTGGGAAACATTTCTCTGAGACTCTGAGCTTTATGCGAGGGAAGTTTATTGGGGAATGATTTTGGGAACAGAATAAGGAAAAATAAGAAAGGGCAGAGGGAGAAGTTGAACTGTGATGCGGTTGTAACAGAATCTCTGCCAATCCCTCAGGGAGCGGGGCTCACCTGGGAGAGGTAGCTCTTGGTGCTTGAGGCTGATTCCCAAGGAGGGACTAAGCTCTGAACCATTGGCAACCAGAGCTTCTGGCAGCGGATGAAATGAGAGCCTCTGTCCTGAAGTAGGGATCTGGGAGGTGCCCTGTAGCATCCACTACAGGAGATGACGTAATGAACTTAATAGTGCAGCCTCAAGAGTCAGATGGACTGGTTTGAAACTTGCTTCTACTATATAGTGGCTATATGGTCTTGGGCAATACTTAGCATTTCTGTCCCTCTGAAGTGGGGATAAGGATACTGCAAATATTTCACTGAGTTATTGCAAAAATGGATATAACATGTGGAAAGCATGTAGGAAGCAGTTCTTGGAAAATGATGAACAATCAATATTTGTCAGCTATCATTATTAAAGGCTGCTATAAAATAAACTTTTTTTTTTTTTTTTTTTTTGAGACAGGGTCTCTCTCTGTCACCCCAGCTGGCTAGAGTGCTGTGGCATCAGCCTAACTCACAGCAACCTCAAACTCCTGGGCTCAAGTGATCCTCCTGCCTCAGCCTTCAGAGTAGCTGGGGCTACAGGCACACACCACCAAGGCCGGCTAATTTTTGTATTTTTTTTTTTTTGTAGAGATGGGGTCTCGCTCTCGCTCAGGCTGGTCTTGAACTCCTGACCTCAAACAATCCTCCTACCACTGCGTGAAACTTTTTCAAACTATCTTACCTATATGACTATTTGTTCCTGTTTAGGTCAGGTGGGACTAGTTACAAATGAACCCCAAATACATAGTGGCTTAAAACAATAAGGATTTATTTCTTGGCTAGGCCATATGGATATCACGTGTTGACTGGTGGTTTTCTAACTCCAGGACCCAGGCCACTAGAGAGCGGCCACTAGCTGGATTGTTGCCATTGCTCTGGCAGAGAACAGCGATGGTATTTGAAATGCATGCTGACTCCTAAAGCTTCCGCCTGGAAATGACACATGCCATTTCCCACTCACATTTCATTGGTCAAGTTAAATCACATGGGTACACATAACTCTTAGCAGGGCAGGGAAGGCATGATCTCACCCTTTTCCTGCAAGGAAAACTAGAAATGTCTCATGCCAGCACTAATGACTTGTATAGTTTAATTTTTAAAAATTATCTGGGAGAATATATACTTGATTCTGAAAGGAACTTTTCTTAAGCACTTATGGCCAGGCAATGTGACAAAGAGTAATACTGTGATATATATATATACAGTAATATCCCAATATTGTACAATATTGAGTACTGAGGCTTAGGGAAGTTTGATCAACACAGCTGGGTAGTGGTGAACACACTCTCACTCAGCCCAATCTGATAGCAAAGCTCACACTCATAACCACTACTCTATTTCTTCCCAAGAACTTCAGTGATATCAGTGTGATTCAAAATATTATCAACACACACCTCTTTTGTTTTTGGAATTGCTTTCAGAATATATAATTTAGAGCAGGGGACCCCAACCTATGGTGAGTTGCATAATTATTTCATTATATTACAATGTAATAATAATAGAAATAAAGTTTACAATAAATGTAATGTGCTTGAATAATCCCCAAACCATGACTTTTATATTTTATCATGGAGCATGTATTCACAACAGCTCTAAAAGTTAACAGGCTGATGCCTGCATCATCATTTGGTAGAAGAAAAAACATGCTCAGTAAGGTTACAACTTTCCTAAGGTCATGTGGTTGGTAGTAGCATGTCAAATTTTGAAGCCAGTTCTTCTGATTTACTTTCCATTGTTCTTTCCACCCAACTATATTGCTTATCACCTTTGTTAGAATGTACTCAAGAGAAGCAAATGTTCATTCTTTGAGGATACATTTCAGTTTTGGAAATAGCCCAAAGTAGTACAGTATAATCAAGCTAGATAACACTATTTTGGATTAAAAAATGAGGTATAATTGTCAATACTTTTTTTGAGGTTCATAAACTGGCACATAATATATATCCCTAAAATATCTGTTAGTTTGATTAGAGAAAAATGCACAAAGATTTTAAAAACACATATCTTGACTACGTAGCCACGCGACTCTTACATACGTTAAGATCAGAACCAGATCCAAGGAAATTGAAAACAGAAACTAGCTGAGAGCAAAATGTGCAGAGTTCAAACAATGGCCATGTTTAAAAACTGAACTTTCATTTGAAGTGATTTTTAATGAAGTCTAGTATGCAGAACTCAGTTTGCGATGTGGCCCTTAAGAGGGGTTATTTATAAAGGTGGATGGAGAATGAACAGTTATTCCTACCTGTTATGTGTTAGGTGATTTATTTCATTTAATCCTCATACCTGTCTATGAAACGGATCATACTTCTATTTTAATGATGAGGGAAAGACTCATGGTTTTCAGTAACAGATCAAAGATCATACAGTCAGAATCACACAGACATAGTAGGAGGCAGAGCTCAAATTAGAATCCAAGTCCATCTGTTTCAAAGCCAAGGTCTTTCTACCAAACAATGCTGCTGCTTTTCCAAAGGATAAGAAAGAAGGGAGGTACAGGAGGTTGAATGATGCTTTCATTCATGAATGGTGGTTCTGAGGGTCCTAGTCGTTACAATAAGAGAGGGGCAAAAATCATAAAGAAGAAGTAAAACTATTCCCTTTTGTAGACTGTTTCCATAGGAAACAAGCAAGAATCTCCAAATCAACTATGAGAACTAATAAATAGATTTAGTAACAGCACAGAAAATAAGGTTAATATAAAAGAATCAATTATTTCCTTATATAAAAACAGCAACAATTGGAAACAAAAAAATTAAAAAATCCAATTTACAAGAGCACCAAAAATATAAAATATTTATGAATAAATTAAAAAAAAATTCCAACCACTACATTGAAAACTGTAACGTATTGCTAAGAAAAAACAAAGGAGACCTTAAGTAAATGATGATGGATCGGAAGACTTGATATTAAGATGACAATTCTACCCAAGATGGTCTACAGATTCAATGTGATCCTCATAAAAATTTCAGCAGATAAGTCTGTAGAAATTGACAAGCTGATTCTGAAATTTATATGAAGCTACATTACCAAAGAAATTTTTAAAGATAAGAATGCAATTAGGAGACTTACCTTACGTGATTTCAATACTTAATAAACCTTCAGTAACCAAGACATTAGGGTTTTGGTGAAAGCACATATATATGGATTAGACCAAATACAGCCCAAAAAATAGCCCCGTATGTACTTGGTCAACTGAATTTTGACAAAGGGGCTAAAGCAATACAATGGGAAAATAAAAGTCTTTTCAAAAGATGGTTCAAGATCAACTAAATATTTGTATGGAAACAAAATGAACATCTACCATTACCTTACACTACATATAAAAAGTAAATTAAAATGGATCATTGCCTTAAAGTCTAAGACTATAAAACTTCTGGAAGAAAATATAGGAAAATATCTTTGTAAACTTGAGATATGGAAATTTTTTTTAAAACAAAAGATACATGAAACACAAAAGAAACAATTGACAAATTAGATTTTATGAAAGTAAAAAAAAGTTTCTTTATGAAAGACACCATTAATAAAATATAAAGGCCAGCCACAGACTAAGAGAAACTAGAAACTATTCACAACATATATATCAAGAAAGTGACTTGTATCTAGAATGTGTAGGGTACACTCACAACTCAGTAATAAGATAAACTAAGAAAAAAAATGGGCAAAAGATATAAATAGACACTTCTCCAGAGAAGATATTAATATATGGATGGCAAATAAGCACATTAAAAAAGTCACTGGGGAAATATCCATCATAACCACAGGAAATGCCCCTACATGCATATGTACTAAAATGGCTAAAAATGCAAAAATTGACCATTCCAAATGTTGGCAAGAATGTGGAAGAAACTGAACTTTAATATAATTCTAGATGGAATGTAAAATTGTATGACTACTTTGGAAAACAACAATTTGGTAGTTTCTTAAAAAGTTTTATACTTACTACACCGCCCAGCCATTCCACTACTCCTGGTCATTTACTCCAGGGAAATAAAAACATATTTTTACCTAAGGACAAGACACAAATGTTTATAGAGCTTTACTTGTAATATGTGCAAACTCGAAACAATCCAAATGTCCTTCCATGGATGCATGGATGAACAATTTGTGATAGATCCATGCAACAGAATACTACTCAGCAATAAAAAGTAATGAACTATTGAACAGACAACAACATGTATGAATCTCAAATAATTACACTAAATAAGCCAGGCAAAACCAGGGTATATACTGTATGATTTCATTTTAATAATGTTTCAGAAAATGTAAATTAATATATAGTGACAGAAGATCAGTGATTGGAGAAGAGGTGAAGGAATGGATGGATTATAAACAGGCACAACGAAACTTCTAGGGGTGATGGAAATGTCTGCTATTTTTATCACGATGATGTATATATACATATGTCAAATTACATAACTTAAATATGTGCAATTTCAAGGACTTCAATTATACCTCAATCAAGTTGAAGAAAAGTAGTAGGTTCACAGATTTTCCAGCTATGGAGCAGGTTACTTTCCATTCTTAGGAAGTCCTAGGTTAAATTCCAGAGTAAGATGGCATAAATCTAATTTTATTCATTCCTGATACCAAAGCAAAGCTATACAGAGGGATTTTTTTTTAAAGGTAAAAACTCACAGGAATGGGGAAATGCCAACAATAAAATTTTGAAACCTTGAATCAGATGGACAAGTAGTAAATTACCTGAGAATGCCAAATCTTAAACCGGCAATGAATAAAGTCAAGGGCCAACTAAAGTAATATTGCAAAAGACTCAGGGACTATCAGCACCAAGTACTTTTAGAAGTTGGAGTGAAAGAGTGAAGGTAAATAAGAGAACTGTTTGAAACCTGTTTTGGAAGCAGTTAGATGCCTAGACCCCCCTCGCCTGCTCCATGATCCTATACGACTGCTCCTCTCCACCCTGACATAAAACTGGAGGTTTATTCCTTGGAAAGGGTAAGACACGGGGCCTCTGGACTGGGGACATCTTGCATAACTGAGAATAGGCACACGTACTGAAAACAGGGTGTTCAGGGTATATACGCCCAGTGAATGCTAACGCTCCTAGCCTGCTTCCCTCATGGGCTCAAGAAACAACGGTGGGCAGAACTTTCCTTCTTCTCTAGGGAATCTGACCAATCCAAGAGGAAAAGACCTAAAGAGAGTGACTTTGAAGGTTCCAAATAAACGGCCTACCCAGGTCTCTTAACTGTGAAACTCTTGGTACAAAAGCTCTGCCCTTGAGCTAATAGCTTCCAACAACTTTTTAGCTCCCTTTCTTAAATATGAGAAGACAATCAAGCATTACCAGATAGTTGAGGAAATTTTCTAAATGAAAGATAGCAACTAAAAAGGAAAAGTGCAATTTGGTGGAAAGAACATTAAAAAAAAACCCTGTCATTAATATCTGCAGAAAGATAAGGAAAAAATTTATCTATGTATAAAAAATAGGATGCTGCAAAATGAATATCCAGAAATGAACTTGGAAATTAAAAAAAGAAATCATTGTAGAAAAAAGGAAATACTCCAAAGAAGATCAGAGAGATAAAATTAAAGGAATTTCTTGTGGTAGGTATTGTAACCCAAAACCCAAACCAAACAATAGAAATGGAAACTAAGAGAGAAAAAATAAGAAAATCAGAAGAGCAGTCCAAAATTAAAGAGTTTCAGAGAGAAATTACAGAGAAGTGAAGGGGAAGAATTCACCAACAAAATAATTCAAGGTCATTCCCTGAAACAGAAGGATATAATTTCCTAGGATGACAGGATGCTGCAAAGTCATTGAAAATTGATCTACACCGAGACTCATCACAATATTTTAGAACACTGGGGTTAAAGAGGAGATCCTACAAGCTTCCAGAGAGGGGAAAAACCAAGTTATATAACAAGAAAAAGAAATTACTGGCCTCAGATTTCATAAAAACAATATTGAAACTATAAAACAATGCAGCAATATCTACTATATCCTAAGGGAAAATAATTTCCAATCTAGAAATATGTACTCAGCCAAGCTGTCAATGACGTGTAAGGGTTGTCTCAAAGCATTTACTCCTCTATACCCTTTTGTGGGAGACTACTGCAGATGCATTCTATTAAAACAAGTTTGTGAAAAGAGAGAGCGAGAGAGAGAGAGAGAGACATTGGATCTAGGAAACAGGAGATTCAACTCAGAAGTGGAGTAAATTAAATTCCTCTTGCTCGACGGTAAAAGAAAATCTCAGGATGACAACTATCAGGCATAAAGGGTAATTAATAGAGGTTAAAGCAGGTCAGAATTTCAGGGAGAGATGTATGTCTTCAGAAGACAAAGCTGATAGATTAGCTAAGGTAAAGAAATATATTGAGAGGGTATGTAGACAAATAGGGAAGGATTTGAGGTTGACTTAAGGATAGATACATAGAAAGTTGAGCAAATGAGAGAAAAACTCAAAACAATTATTAGCTCCAGGGTAAATAAAGTATTGGGCAGGGAAGAAATTTTAATCATAATTTATTACATAGCTCATTTCTGAATTCATAGGTATGATAATGTAAATACTGAATATCTAATAAAAATCTTGATTTAATGTGCTGGGAAGGGATGGGGTATGGGGAGAGAGCATGTATTTGGGAGCTAGGAGGAGAAAAAGAGTTAAATTATTACCTTTCATTGTTAATAGATAATACCTAAAATTGGAAAAAATCTAGAAATAGCAATACAAGCATGTCCTTGGGGTCCATACAAAGAGTTAGCTAAGAGTTGAACGTGATCACTTTATGGGTAGAGAAATGGAAAGTGTCCTGGGATTACTGTTTGTATTAACACATCTTACAGGGGTAGCTTACTCTTGAATTATGTGCATGCATCACTTTGATAAGAAACAAAACAATTTTTAAAATTGTCCTCAGTTCTAGAGTTTTTGAACTCCAGAAATTTCTAACCACTGGCGAAAACCTCAAAGAACCTCTAACATTCCTCCCAAATGTTTGATGAGATCATGGATACTGAAACTAAGCTCTTTGCTCTTAGATCTCCAGGGCAGTTTCAAGCATGGCTCACATCTTACACAGCCAAACTCCTGGTGAATGAGCACAACAGTGAGAACATCCAGGTAATTTTAGCCCTGAGAAGGGTTGGCCATAACTACGTTTTGCTACACTGAGGATAGAGAAAAAAGAAGGGTGGTTCTACCATCAACTAGCTAATGACCAGAATTTTTATGTTTGAGGCAGAAATATTCAACAAAAAATGCAACATTAGGTAGGTGAGTGTTACGATCTCAATGTGTGTGCCCTCCCCAAATTTATATAGTGAAACCTAACTCCCAACGTGATGGTATTAAGAGGTGGGGCATTTAGGAGGTGATTAGGTCATGAGGACTCCACCCTCATGAATGGCATTAGTGTCCTTATAAAAGAGGCTCAAGGGAGCCTATTTGTCCCTTGGGCCATGCAAGGACACACAGAAGGTGCCATCTTTAAAGCAGGGAACAGGCCTTCATCAGATGTCAAATCTGCTGGTGCCTTGATCTTGGACTTTCCAGTCTCCAGAACTGTGCAAAATAGATTTCTGTTGTTTATAAGCCACCCAGTCTAAGATAATTTTGTTATAGCAGCCCAAAGGTACTAAGATCACGAGAAAAGTTAAAGATGTTAAGAACAGGTAACTTCAGACAAGTTATCAGATCATAAGCAAGATCTTATTCTTCATTTGGATGAAGAATTAATTTCAAGGGGAAGTTTGGTGCTTTATATAAAATAGGAGATTCTGAAAATACTTCTAGATGAGGCACTATGGCAATATTGCTCATTTGGTTCTTCTTTGATCTTTCTGTTATTTGTAAAGAACTTAGGTTATCTCTAACTTAGTGTCTCATGTCCTTTGTTTGGAACTCTGGACACAATCTCTATGGAAGCAATTGTAGGTGGTTGGATCTACAATGCCAACCCTCTAATAACTCTTTCATCTCTGGTTGCTACAACAGCACTGAACTAAACCAGTATTTCCCTGGGGAAAAATTCAAATATGCATTCATATCGGGCAGCTAAGAATACTTGTGACCACATTTTTGTAATGGAAATTAAAAATGGCTGATGAGATGGGATCAGAAAGAGAGATGCTCTTTAACGGTGGACAGTGTAACTATTGGGAAAACATAGATTATAGCCGTGGAGATTTACCTTTCTTCTTTAAATACCTGTTGGCAGAAAATACTATGGTATCCAGAACCCATTCCTCATCTGATTTGATCTAGTTCGTAGTTAGAAGAGAATAAATTTGTAGTTAGAAGCATTTCTAGGTAGTTGAAGAGACAGGGAGAGTAGAATCTCAGAAGGTAGTGGGAAGGAAGGAGAGTTCTTTGGTTACATGACATTCTGGCTCAACAACTTGCTGAACATCTATCTGTTGATCAATATCGCATGTGTTGAGCTCATATAAATCAGAAACTGCCTGTCCATCATTTTGATATCTTGTCAACCTAACAAAACTAGCATCAGTGAGTGTTTTGAAATTTCACAATTAGAGAATAACAAAGTTGAAATGGTGAAATTATAAACTTTAAATTAAGATGCTTAATAACTAAGAATTTTTGCCTCAGGGTAGAGGAACAAACCCAAGAATTATATATGAATTTAATGAAGGGAAAAATAACTATTTAAAGAGTTGACCATTTTCTAAAATTCCAGAACAACCATGAACGTAAGTGGATGCTCATAATAACATAGCAAAGGATGATCAGTCTATGAAACTCAGTTTTAATCAGTTTTGCATTGTATCTGCATCTTAAATATCACAAGAAAGTAATGTAATGCTTTGGAATTTTCCCAGATAATTGTTTTTAGTAGAGTGAATTTTCTCATAGATAAAAGTGAGCTATACAGATGTTCTCTATCCTATTTACGAGAATGAGTTTTTGGTTCATCTTTCATATGGTATTACTGATTTCTGTAAAGAATTGCCCTCTTCCCCTTTCATGTCATAGAACATTTCAAATAGTTTCCTTGCTGATTTTGTGAGGTTACCCCAATTCCACGCCTGGCACAAGACTATATAGGCAGTGGGGTCCTTTGTGGACTCACTAATGTGTAGCCAGGCTTGTCCTGGGATCTTCACGCTTTTATTCCCTTACCTTGTGACTCACCCTGAGCCTGGACAGAGGGAAGAAATTCTGGAGAGGTTGCAAGGAATACACACAGGTAATGAGTCCTTGGCTAACTGGGAGGGCTGTGGCATGTCCCCCTCCCTTCAGGTAAAGGAAGAGGATGCCTTTTCTAACACTTTATTTAAGCCAACCAAGGGGACTGCAGGGAAACTATGAGGAGATAATGAGGGTATGTAGAATAAGAGGGAACTGTCCCCAGCTAGAGACTTGCTCAAATACGGAAGCCCTTGTGCCTCTCCTGGGGCTGCCAGAAGAGTATAGAATGGAGGGTGAGAAAGATCTTGAGCAAGTGCCCAAGTGCTCCTTGATGTTTGCTCCGTCCATGAACGTGGAGTCACTTCCGAAGGCAGGAGGGCAGCTGGAGCAGCCGTAATGTTGGCAAAATAAGAGGGCATCAGAAAACTATGCTGCCTTTCTACCATTTGGCATGGGAAGGATGTTTGAGTTTCCCACGGCTTAAGAGAATGCTGTGAAAGGTACAAGCTACCCTCAAAGCACCTTGCCCCACAGGTGGCTTGCTGAGGCAAGGGAACACCGTAATAATAGATCGACGTGCAGGGGAGATAAACCATTGGCAATAGGTAAGGGAGAATTTCAAGCCAACAGAGGATCACCTTTGTCTGGAAACTTTGCAGGCGTGAGCTTGCAATGCTCCTAAAGAAACTTCCCACATACCTCACGAAAGTGCTGGTGTTAGGATGTCTGATCAGCGAAGGTCACTGATGGCCAGCCAGCATTAGTCAAGGGAGAACTAAAATGCAGAGTAATTTAAGCCAACAAAAAACCACACCTTTCCTTTAATCTCCTCTTCCTCAACCTTGATCCTGGAAAAGCCAGAAGAGGGAGGGGAAGAGATGGAGGGAAAGGGGAAAGAAAAGGCCATTCTCTTCTCTCACTGTAGCCCTGAGTTGAGGTAGTAGGGGAGCAACTGTGATTTGCATGTGAAATTCAACTTCGATTGAGACTGGACCCTGTTAATCCCTGCATAGACACCATCATTAATGACATGGGGCTTCTTCACCTACCTGGAAGAACCTGGAGCCTATGGGATCTGCCTGCAACAAGGACCAAGAGGAGGGAATCCAGCAGGGCATACTTAAAAGCAGTGATGGGAAAAAATTAAAGCCATTTCCCACTCAAGTCAGACTGTTCAGAAGCCAATTACATTGGGAGAAATTATGCAGTAAGGTTATTTTGTTGACTGTCACAAAGACCCTTTGGGGATGGTATGCTCACAGCATGAAGATAGGAAGTTAGTAGGTTCCTCCCATGAAGAATCAATGTTTGGGGCTTAGTGTATTGGGAATGACTTGTTTCCAATACTAAAATCTGTGTGTGTGTGTTTGTGTGTGTGTTAGTCTTTAACATGATCTTCATTTATTGCCTCATACATTCAAATATTTAATTTCCTTTGTCTTACACATACCAAAGAGTAACTCTAAGACAGTCGTCACTGTGCTCAAGGAGAATAAAGTTACAGTAATTCATATACCATCTACTATATATAAGGCACTATTTTAATTGCATTATGCACATTAATCTAACTTAATTAATTTAACCTGGAGAGGTGGTTACTGTTATCATTATTTTACAGGGAATGAAACTGAAACGTGGAAAGGTTAAATAATTGGTCTAAGGCTACGTAGCAAGTAAGGGTTGAAGCTGGAATTTGAACCAAGGAGATTTGGCTGTAGAGTTATGTCACATGCTATATTGTCACTCATAATATAAGGTATTTCCTCTAATATAGATTCTGATTTAGAAAATGACTAAGTTTAAAGATTAGATTACAAGGAAGACTCACGTGTCCTGTGAACAGTGGAGAAGGCTTCATAGTCACATGTTCCAGTGCACTGGGGAGGGGACCCCAAATGGGAACTCCGTCTTTAGGATCTGGAATCAAAGGGGACATTAGTCTCATTTTAGAGATTCAGCTATTTGTAATATCCGTTATCATATCTTTGGTCTTATCACCCAGAGACGTATCCTTTACCATAAAATAGATAGCTTAATAGATTTCTTTATTCTTATTTTGCAGGAGGCATCATAATTTCATTTAGACTTTAAGCCTTAGGAGATGTCTAGATCTGTGTCTCTATCTATATTTACAGCTAATAATTTTGGTGGGTCCTTGTGGAGTTGTCCTGGAACTCTGGAACAAATGTCTTCTGATGCATTCTAGGAAAAGGTGATTTAAAAAAAAAATAAGCCTTTAACTTTCATGTTCCACTTTGGGCCTAGGGAAGATCATAGCTATGGAAAAATAACACATCCTATAAACAAGAACAATTTTGGGAAGAACAGTATTCTAGGGGAAAAATGGCAGGGGAGGCTACCATATGCTGGTTTAGGGGCTGACATTTCTTAACTCAGAGGAAGGTAGACTGACTTTGTCCGTGGGGAATTCAGCATCCTAGCTGCTGAGGACTCAGCATTTCTAAGGTGCTACGATTATGCAGGCTGTCACTTCCTGAAATGGTTTTCGGAAGGAGAATCTAGGCTAGCAGCTTTTTAGAAAGGTTTAATACAGGGTTTTCAGTTAAACTATTGTGACTCACAGACAAGGCACAGAATTGGGAGAGCCAATGCAGTCTGCTTTCCTGAACCTTTTTATCATTCATAAAACTAAGGGCTTTGGACTAGATATCTAGGATTCTTTCCCGGTTTAACATTTGATGTGTTTCTCTGCGATTCAAAGCATAACCTAACGGGGAAGTTTATGACATTCTAACATGGCACGCTGGGTTAGAAAGTGGATAATAAAATATTTATTTCTACTACTCTTTCATGAGTAGATCTAGTAAAAACTGATGTGAAATTTACCAGTAGGGCAGGAAGGTAATTATTTCTCTTATTTTGTTCTCTTCTATTTCAGGCTCCTACACTTCAGTGCCTCCATGACCTACTAACAAACTCGCTTCCATACTGAGACTTTCACTGAAAACTTCAGAATAGAAATTGGCATAAAGTGCAGTAATTATGGTTTTCATGGAGTTATGTTTATGCCAAGGAGTTCAAAGCATCCTACTGTTAACTCGAGGTCTGAGCTAAAGTGGAAGAATCTGTAAAACCAAAGGAAAACAAAACTGACAAAATTGGAAGTGTTTTATTTTTATGGAAATGGATGAGCAAAGTAAGGTAGATTGCAATTCCACCTGAGTTCTAAAAATCTGTTTATTTCATCTCTGTGTGACTGAATGTGCCACCGATAGCCAACTACTTTCAAGGGAAGGATGATGTTGAGAGCTTCCATGGGGAAATAATCAGGAAATTGTCAAATTCTCAAAAATTGAGCACTAGGATTCTACCTTTGAGACTCATGACCTGCCCATTCTTCCTTCTTTCTTTGACTTAACTGTAGTGTATGTTACTGGGAAGGATTAGAAAACAATTCTATCATAAATATGACCATTTAACTTCCTAGAAGTTTTTCAAAAGTTTATTCTTGTGTTTTATTCATCCCTAAGCAAAATTCCTTGTGAAATTTAAAAAATATCCAGTGAATCCTTCTGTAATAAGTGGAAAGAAAGCACAAATGCTGCTTACTTTGACCATGGAGAGAGAGAAAACCGCAAACAAGCTTAACTGTCACATCTCTTTTTTTATTCAAATTTGGCATATTTGTAAATAGCAACAATAAGCTCTACAAAGTGTCCTTAGAAATAAATAAAATGCACATTCATTGCTCCTAAATCCCAGTGTACAAAGAGATTTCCAAGTTAATTTTTGAGGGGAAATATGTAACTTATATGTAATGGACTTAGGATCTTAAGTAGCATATTCCTGTTGGATTGGCTTATGTGTTATCTACAGATACAGCTTCACTACTAAGGCATAAGAAAGAAACTTATGCTCAAGGAAAAGCGAAAAAAAATATTAAATAGTATTTGATTTCAACAACCAGATTCAATAATTTGCAAAATGATGATGCTAACAATCCTTTTTTTACTTTGCAGTATTGTTAATTAGTTAATAATAACATTAATAATCATCATCTTAATGTTCCCAAGAGGGTATCAAGGAGGTCATACTAACACGGATCCCTGTATTTTCTAGCTCCGTAGCTTGTATGGGTGCTAACTGCAAAGTCTTAGCCACATTCACCTTCCTCCCCCACCACACATGTGTGGGAGCTAAATTAGCTATTCTTCTTCTGTTCTATCTTTTTTAAAAGGTGCTGCCATGAGATCACAGATCCCCCACTTCTCTGACAAGTGCAGTGACTTTCTACTGCTCTATGGTTTCCCCTTCATTCCTTCAAGACACGTCTGCAATGTTCCTTCAGGATTTACTTGTGGTCTTTCTCTCTGTAAGGATGAGCCCTTGGTCTGATGACCTAGCCTGGGAAATACATCCCATCCCATCCTCCATTTTTCACCTTTGTTCCTCCTCTGTTTCCTTCTTTCTCCTTCAGAAAATAGACACACAAACACACACACACACACACGGGGAACAAGAACAAACCAACCCTCCTCCCCCACAAAACATCATTAATTCATGCAAACAGATAGGAAAGACGATGGAAGAGACAAGAGTGCCAGCCCCAGACCAGCAGTCAGGGCTGGGCTGACTCAGTCCAAACAAACAGTAACATAATAATGATGCACAGGAATCACCGTTTGCATTTTATGACCAGGTCTTCAATAAGTATCTTATGGCCTGTTATAGAAAACCACTTTCAAATAGTCAGATATGTCTAATAATGGAATAAGCATCCCCAGGAAGTCATGAGCTTCCAGCAGCAAAGCCATTAAGTACACATGATACGATCAACTTTAAGGCAACTTCCAAAATGTCCTCATTGCTGGGTTGGAAGAATCTTGAAGGCAAGGTATCATTTATCCAGTTTGCATTTTGCGTAACACTGGAGTTTCTAAAGAATTTTCCTATATACTAAGCTATATATATATATATGTATATTTTTTGAGACAGGGTCTCACTCTGTTGCCTGGACTAGAGTGCAATGGCATAATCATAGCTTACTGCCTCCTCAGACTTCTGGGCTCAAGTAATCTTCCTGCCTCAGCCTCCCAAGTAGCTGGAACTACAGGTGCGTACCACCACATTCAGCTAATTTTTAAAATTTTTGCAGAGACAGGGTCTTGCTATGTTGCCCAGGCTGGTCTTCAACTCCTGGCCTCAAATGATCCTCCCACCTCAGCCTCCCAAAGTGCTGGGATTACAGGCATGAGCCACTGCACCCAGCCATATTAAACTATTTTAATACTTGGAAGTGTCCTATGAAATAAAACAAGGACTATGCTTATTTAATAAATAAGGAAACAGGCTCAGAAAAATTCATAACATTTCCAAGGTCACAGGGCTGGTAAATAGCAGAATTGAAATCTGATTGCAGCCAATTATGTCCTGAAACTTTACATATATTGCCCAGTGTAAATGTTCAATGAACGGTCATCTCTTCATTGGCCAGAAAGGGCTGTTGATTTGGTGGGTGAAGGAAATAAACCTAAAAGAGACTTTTTGCTCTGCTATACTTGCTCCAAAGTTCCAAGATATCATGATTCACAAAAGAGCAATTAGAAAATCCTCTTAGTTTTATTCATTTTTCTCCCTCCTAGCTGGACTAAAATATGTAAAATCTTCAGGATTTCATGCCATACCAAGTGTACAAATTAGTGGTACTCAGTTCTGAGTTTCTTCAGAGCAGAAGACTTCTATCTCCATATTTCCTCCTTATGTTACACAGTATTGACTTTAAAAACAAATGGATGGATGGAGGGATGGATGGGGGGGTGGGTGCATGGAGGTGACCAGGGACCCCACAGTCTGTGACTCAAGGAACTAGGCCCAGTTCTTAAGGACACATTTTTGCAGCTGGTCTTTCAAGAATCTACATAACTTCCTACTTACTCATCAGTGGACAGAGACGTTCTGCCACACTGCTTCCCCTGGTGGCCTCTAAGGGTTCACATTTACCAGTTCTTTTAACTTGCTCTTCACTCAAACCCAGCTTGTTAATTCGCTGGGTCTAAATTGTCCTGGACGCTGTGTCTGCTCTAAGACAGGCTGCTCAGGGAGGCTTCTTTCAGAGTCGCACACTCAGGACCCCCCGGGGGACCTGCAGTATAGTTGTTTTGTGATTTATGGCTGGAGGTGTGCACTTCTGTGTGTGCTCGGTCAATGATGATGAAGTGGGTATCAGGGCCTCTGTGGATTTTCTGTTGTCCCTTCAACAGCCACCATCTAGAAGCATTTAATCAAGTATAAAGTGCTAGGGGTGGGAAAACCTTTTCAGGAGCCAATTGTGAACTTCTTCTTTAACTTTTCTAAACCAGTAAAAATAGTATTTCACATTTACCTGCATAATTTTGTGTTCATTATTTCCCTGTTTGAGTAGATAAAATATTGAAAATGACAACGGCTCTGATCCCTAGTTTTCCTTTTATATCTGACTCTGACCATGGAGAGAAGCTAAGCCTCACGAAAGGACTCACCTTTACTATTATATTAACAAATAACTACTCATGCCTCCTTAACTCATCCTAATAAGTCTGCTAAATAGCATCAGTTGTTAATAACCAAAAAGTCAATCTATATTTCCTTATTAAAATTAGGATGAGAAGGATTCACAATGGAGGGGATATTGGATACTTGAATATGTTGCCTAAGTATGTCTGCCCATTTTAAAGGTTATTACGCTGTGGATATTAAAACTTATAAATCTCAGGTTTTTGACATTGGTTCTCAAAGTGCAGTCTCTCCACCAGAAGCAGCATCAGTATCACCTGGGAACTTTTTAGATATGCAAATTTTTGAACCTCTACCCCAGACCTACTGAATCAGAAACTCTGGTGGTAGTGGGGGGGTGGGCAGAAATCTGTGCATTTTGATGCACAGGTAAAATTTGACACACAATAAGCTTTGAGAACCACTGGTTTTTTGGATGTTTGCAAGAATGAGCCTTTTTTTCTTTTTGCCTTTTTACAGCAATGACGTGGACAAACTAAATTGTTCTTTTTCTGAACAGCATTTAATCACACTGAAAAATTATTCATACCTTTTCTCAAGTATGCATTAATCACATTAGAAGTATCATTCCCCTCCCATTCAAAAGGGCAAAATAGGTAACATCACTTCTGTATGGGTGCCCTGGAAAATGGAGCTCCAATACACGAACTGAAATGAAATACACGTGCAAACAATTCTCAGTACTGAACTGTTTAAAGAAGGCCTACCTCTGCACAGGAAATATCCATAAGCATTACCCCTTAACACCACTTAGCAGAGAGGAGTAGGAGAAAATGTGGGAGCAGGGTCAAGGCATTTAAAAAAAATACCTTTTTAGAGAAGAAGCTTATGCTTGATCATAGACAAAATGCTTTCTAAAGTACTAAGAGAGAGTATTTATGCCTTTAATGACTCTGTAAGTCAGAGCTTTAAAATGTTATTGTTTTAGTGCCTAGAATTCCATCTCTCTGCAGCAGTGTTGGGGTCATGTGTAGTAGAGTGGTCCATCAGTCCGTGAATAATTAGCCAGCATTTATTAAATGCTTAATATGTACCCCAAACTGGGTTAAAACAGGGGAGTACTGAAAATATCATCCCTGTTTTCTAACAAGTTTGCAATCTAGTTGGAGAGATGAGAGTAAAACTCCTGAAACACTTGGGCCCAATAAACTAACATGATCAAATGTGAGAAGGTGTGATAACAGACTGCAGGTGCGGGCAGTGCACCCTGGGATGTGGTCACTCACAGCTGTTTAGTGTTTAAGAAAGGAGGCTTCACGGGGCAGATGGATCTTAAGGGATCCTTAAGATCAGCTGTAGATTGTTTGCTGAAATGGCCTCATTCTTCCCCTTCTTGTATATCTGCCCTTTGGCAAAGCAACTTTTCTGTTTTTCACATGAAGCGGTAGAGTCTACTCTTCCAGCCCTGAAATCTGAGCTGGCCTTGTAATGTTGGCAGTGAGGAGGTGCTAATTCTGAGTGAAGGCCTCATGAGAACTTGCAGGCTTCTGGCCACTCTCATGGAACAGTCCAGCTGCCATGAACAAACCCAGGCTAAGTCTGCTGAAGGCTAAGAGGCTACATGCTTTATGTGCTGAGGTGTCTCAGCTGAGACCTTTGGAGATTAGTTAGCCCCCAGGTGAGCCATCAGGGAGCTCAGCAGAAGAACTCCCCAGCTGAGCCCAGTCCAAATTACCAACCCACAGAAATCTGGCCTAAATGAATGGACAGGTGAACAAATTTGGAGCAGTTTGACATACAGTGATAAACAACTGATACAAGGTCTGAAACGTAGACTGGAAGGGAGAAAGTATTCTAGGCTAGTGTTGCACCTCCAAAAAAGTCAAGAGTCAGAACTATGGAAGATTAGATCACAGAAAAGTGGAGAGGCTAGTAAGACTGGATTTCCGAACCACTTTCTTTCAATGAATAGTTAGGAGCACCAGGGTTCAAGAGCACATGTACCAGAGGCCAGACCTGCACAACTATGCTATACGGTGATCTTCTCTTGAAGCACTCCTTCAGGGTATATGAAATAGAAATCCCACCTTGAGACACACAGCATCAAGACTCTATTCCCCCAAACTGGACTTTGAGAGAATGAAACATTTTTTTCCTAGCCAATTATACTATGCCAAGAACACAAAGATCTTTATGGCATATTATCATCTGCTTTTCTTTAATATTAAAAAATCTAAAGCTTATAGCACATACTTTCAAGAAACTGCTACAGGCAACTTGTAGAATCCCAGAGTAAAGGTATTAAGAAGTCAGAATGCTTTTAAAAACTTCAGTTTTCACAATGTGGATCTATTGCCTGTTGGGAAACAACTTTAACTGTTTCACGAAGTCATTGTATATATTTTTTCACCATAAAAGCACATAAGAGAAAATATTTACCTTGAAATGCTTTAAAACGTGTTCTCCTTCAGTTGTACTGTACTTGCTTGGTTAGAACAGCCCTGGGAGAGGATGGATGGATTCCTGTTTTAGAAGTAGCTCCTTGTCTTTGGCAGGATGGTGAGGGGTGGGGGGACAGATGGGGGCAGAGTGGAGATGTGGATGGTATTCAGGTGGCACAATATTTAAGCCACAACTCCTTGTGTCAGGGATCTTTTGTTCCAGTTGCCATAGACGCCTCTTTCATTTTATATTTTTGCAAAACCGATCAGTTGACAAAGTGCCATAAACTTTATAGAAAATGGCCTTCCTGAGCAGATATTTTTATTCCAGCTACGCTCCTATCAGCAGCTGCGCACATGTGCTAAAATCATGGTGAAGCTGGAATTTCAACAGAGGAAAGGCGGGGGTCACGACGACTGAAGTGTCACCCAAGAATGGAGCGAAAGAGGCGTCACAGCTCGAGTGCACACTGGGTGTGTGTGCATTTGCAGGAGAGAGAGCGCGTTACCAAGTTGCTGTTTTAATCGCTGCTCGTCTCCTGCGAACATGTTGCTCCCTTCTGAGTGTCGAGCAACCGGTTCACCCAAAACTTTTCGCAACCGAGGACCCGCACGTGCGGGGTCGCAGCCTCCGCTCGCGCGGCCTGCGTCCCCCCGCCGCGGCTGGACACCCTGCGCCGGCTAACAGGTCCCTGCTTCCTGAAGCGTCACCTCTCAGTCCCCGGTAGATCTCCGCAGCCCACTCGGACCGCAGCCTGTTCGCCGCCCGGCCTCCCATTGCAGCACTCGGGGCGACAGCGAGGGAGGCGGCGCGCGGGCACGGGAAGAGCCCGGAGGACCCCCGGCGGGCCCGGCCCCGGCTCCGGCTCCGGCGCGGGCGGCAGCATGGGGAGGGGACGCGCGGGGCGAGCTGGCAGCCCAGGTAAACAGGCTGGCGGGGCGCAGGGCGCTGCCGCCGCCGCCGCCGCGGCCACCCCGCGATTTCCAGGCACGCAACTCCGCCTCCAGGGCTCTGTCCCTCGCGCCCGCGCCCCGCCGCTCGCTCGCAGCCCCAGCCGCCGCCGCAGCGGCGCTTCACACAAAGGACTGTTACCCGCGGAGCCGCTCCTCCACCTCCACGTCCTCCTCCGGTGACAGCAGCCCCGACAGCAGGGCTCGGCGCGGCGGCGGCGGCGGCGGCGCGCAGGGTGGGGGGGGACCTGTCACTCCCTGCCACCGAGGCGGGGGCAGCGCGGCTTTTTTGCCTTTTCTATTTTGCTTTTTTTTTTTTTTTTGGTCCTTTTACCTCTTCGCTTTTTTGTGGTTCCACCCACCTCTTCCCCACTCCGCCTCCCATAAACAACTCTCCGCCCCCTCCCCCAATAAATAAATAAAAGAGGAGGAGGGCACGGGGGGAGGAGGAGTGGGGCCGGGGGCCGGCCGAGGAGGCAGCGCGAGGGAGCCGGGCAGAGTCCGAACCGACAGCCGGGAGCCCGCACGCACCTCGCACCATGAGATGGCGACGCGCCCCGCGCCGCCCCGGGAGTGCCGGTCCCCGGGCCCCGCGCCCCGGCCCCGCCGCCCGCCCGCCGCCGCCGCTGCTGCTTCTGCTGCTGCTGGGGACCGCGGCCCTGGCGCCGGGGGCGGCGGCGGCCGGCGACGAGGCGGCTCCCGCGGGGGCCTCGGTGTGCTACTCGTCCCCGCCCAGCGTGGGCTCGGTGCAGGAGCTGGCCCGGCGCGCCGCGGTGGTGATCGAGGGAAGGGTGCACCCGCCGCGGCGGCAGCAGGGGGCACTCGACAGGAAGGCGGCGGCGGCGGGCGAGGCAGGGGCGCGGGGCGGCGAGCGCGAGCCGCCCGCCCGGGAGTACCCGCCGCCCCCCGCCAACGGGACCCTGCCCTCCCGGCCCCCGGCCGCCGGCCACCCCGGCGACGAGGCGCCCTATCTGGTGAAGGTGCACCAGGTGTGGGCGGTGAAAGGCGGGGGCTTGAAGAAGGACTCGCTGCTCACCGTGCGCCTGGGCGCCTGGGGCCACCCCGCCGTCCCGTCCTGCGGGAGGCTCAAGGAGGACAGCAGGTACATCTTCTTCATGGAGCCCGACGCCAACAGCAGCAGCCGCGCGCCGGCCGCCTTCCGAGCCTCGTTCCCCCCTCTCGAGACGGGCCGCAACCTCAAGAAGGAGGTCAGCCGGGTGCTGTGCAAGCGGTGCGGTAAGTGGCTGCCCCCGGGGGCCGCTCCGGCGGGGCGCGACGGGCCGCGAGCGAGCGGGGGCGGTGCGGGTCCCGCGGCGAGTCACTTTCGGGGCTGCGGACTCCGAGCGGTCCTCCCAGAGGGCGGCTTCGCGGCTGGCGCTGGCAGCGCCGTCCCCGGTGTCCCGCTGCTTGGGCTTTGCCAGTGGTGACAGCCCAAGTTTGGTCCTCGGTTGGGCCGCCTGAAACTTTCTAATCCTCTGGGGTTTGGTTCACCAAGTGGAACGCAAATGTGGCCGCTGCTTGATTGCGTGGGGATTGCTGAACTTGGCTTTGGTTAGGAGCTGTTGCTCGTGGGCCTGCTTGGCAGAAGGAAGGGCGAGTCCCGCAGGATTTTAACGCCTTCCCTCACTTTGGAGTCCTGAGCGTGGAGACGGTCGGGGCTTGGCTTCGGGGAACCCCGACAGGGAGGTCGCAGCGCCCGTCCGTCTGGCGACAGACGGGCCAGAGTTTTTGGTGAACTCAGTGGCCAACAGATAGGTGCAGTCTGTACTTTGTGCATTTGTGTATGTGAGAAAGTACAAAGTTGGGTTTTCGGTGTGTGTGTGACCGTGGTCTTGTTTTTTGGTTTTTTTTGGGGGGGGGCGAAATCATCTCGAGAAATTTTGTTTTCACAATATTTTCGTTTGGAGTATGTTTTGGCATTTCAGCTGATCAGAACAGATGAGCGTAATTACACGGAGTTTCACGTGTAGGCCCTGAAGAAGGATTTTGGAAAACAAGTTTAGCAATCGATTTTCCACACCTTTTTCCCTTTACCACTGGAAGGTGTTCTTCCCAGGTGTGCGTCCTTAGGAGCAGGTTGGAGAAATTAGCTGCTAATCTAATTCGGTTTCGGAGGTAGCGTTCTGTTTATGGCGTTCGTCAAATAATTTCTGTGATCTAAATATCTGTATAATTTCCTGATTACCATATAATCACAAGCACATAGCAGGGTTTCTTCTCAAACCGTAAATTAACGTGATTACACATCACAGATTCGAACATGCATAATAGCTTTTCCCCTTGCTCTTTATGTATCTGCCTAATAGATGGTTGGGTTAATTGAATTTTTACAAAACTCAGCACCATGCCATGCTCAGTCTGCCTGTGATGCAAAGTGTGTCAGTTGTTTTAAATTTGTGTCTGGGGGTGGCCAATTATTTAAATTTCTCGTGGCATTTGTTGGTGCTTCTGGCCTGCGGTTAATTAATACCTCACGATTTGGTTTTAACGAGGGAAAGAGCGTTGTTCACCCACCGTTCTCTTATTTTAACAATGGACTTTGTGCGCCAGAGACCTGTTAAGATTGCACCACTGGGTGGACAGAAGCTGTTCAGAGTGTGGTGCTGAAGAAAAGCTGAATGGCTTTGGGATTCCCCGAGACTGGCTGATAGATGTCACTGTGAAACGTGGGGAAAGCTCTGCTGGGAGCTGTCTTATTAGGAAACACAAAAGCTCAACACCACTGTAACTGCAGCATATGTTGTTCTGTTACAGTATCTGAAACAAAACCTTTTAAGCCATGCCTTTGTGCAGTTTTCACAGGTTTTACTGTGTGTAACTCAGGAAGGATCTTGCCTTTACCCCAAGCCATATGAGTTTGGAATCATTTGCTCTGCCAGGTGGGACGTTAATATAAAGTAATTAGCAATGATGCCTAGGATTGGGGGGGGTGGGGGGCGTTACTAAATTAGCAATGGTGTTTAGTTATGCTTTTTAACTAGAAATAAATGTAGGATTTCAGGTGTAAAGTTCTTATAAACACAGAGGATGTTCCGAAATGGAAAACTAGTATTGTCTGGAGGAATAATACTGTTTTTGTGCTTCCAAGGGGAAATAAAGCTTCACTGAAGGTAGTTACTTTGGCTCTTTTGTTTGCTAGTCAAAGGAAATGCGTATTTGTAAATTGTGGCATATTAATAGAAAAGTAGGTTTTTAATGAACTAGAAATCTCCCTGCATGTAATTGAGTAGATTAAGAAATTATGAAGTTGCTGCCCTGGGTTTGTGTGTGTATGTGTTTGGCAATTTTAGAGTTACATAACTTATGGTAGGATATTGCACTAAAGCCTCAACTAATAGGTTTAGCTAAGGACTAACAAATCATGTGAAAAGTTTCTCTTGCATTTTTACCAAGCATAATCATTCTTGCAATATTGGAGGATGAAAGTAATAGAATAAGCTATTTTATATGATGTAAACTGAGTAGTACATCCATACTTGGAATATTGGGTGGAAAAGTGTGTGTGCATATGTGTGTGAGTGAAAACTTGTGAATTCATCCAGCTGCATGGTTTCAGATAACAATGCCATGCAGAATGTACCAAGCAAAGGAACAGACAACTGGAAAAATATAGAGAAAATAGAGTCTAATTTGTCCTAGTTGAGCTGCTTCTGTGTGTTTCTGGTCAAAGATTGGAGGGGGAGTAATGGAGAAGAGTCCTCGTCTAACATCATGAAGCTTCCCTGGGGGTGTGACGGTTCTGTGCAGGCTTGAGCCATAATGCTAGGCTGGAGAAGGAATATAGCAAAGTCATTTTGTGATATCATACCCAGGGGAGCAGTTTGCAGCTCTCATGCTCTCAGCTGCAGTATTGTTCCCCACAAGTTGCTTGATAGTACAGAAACTACACATGCAACAGATTAGCCTTAGGGTTGAGCTAATAAAAATTTTCCCTGAAATTCTTTCTTTTTTCCTTCCATCTAACAGCAACTTCTGAATAGTGTCTGCATATAAAACAATCCCTTTGACAAATGGATCTTTTGAAACACAAACTATTAGTGCATTTTAGAAGATAACATGGAATTTCATCAATTGTTTGTCTTATAGTTGAAGTTCATGTGAATGGTATTTCCTTTACAGTTACTTAAATTTTTTATAGTTTTTGCTTATTTTCTTGCTCACGAAGAAATATTCCTGGGTTCATTGGAATGCAAAATATTAATAATTTGCTGTTAAATTAAATTTCTTTCATTCAAACAAGTCATTGCTTGATGTGTTGTTTTTGGTTTCCAAAGAGTTGTGGTTAAAGTAGGCAGAAACTGATTTCCAAAAGGGAGTAAAAATACTGATGGTGAATAACATTTATAGTTGGGCTCTGTCAGATTTGTACACCAATTGTGATCTTATAAGCCAGTTGAAATATTTTGTGTATCATTGTATTGGAATGAAGACACACGCATGTATTGATAATATAAACATCTTTATCAAGTATTAATGATAAATGGTACTTGCTCTTTCTAATATTTCAATCACTGTTTAATAAAGAGTGTACTTGACCTTATGGTGTTATGAAAATGAAAAAAAGCTGCAGGGATTTTCCAGTCAGCATTGAAGAAAATTATTAATAAAAGCTATATTAAGGAAGTAGCAATAGGAACAGATATAGCTTGGCTGCTTGTATTTCATAAATACACATGTAAATTTAATTTCCCAAGTGTTGGTGACTGCTCTCTTTAAAACCATATAAATTTTGCTGTCAAAAATCTATATTGGATTTAAAATACTTCCTTCTGTTGAGTAGAGGAACTATAGATGTGTTTATTTATATATATATATATATGTTAAAAAACGAAACCAAGATAGGTCATTTGGGAAAACAACTCATTAAAATAAACACACTTAAAAAGTGAATTTAAATATCTGAGTTAGAATATTTTACTAGCACTAGAAGATGCTTCTCATCTGTTGTGGGACATCTATAAATCCTCTGAATCCAGGCAAAGTGTTACCATATGTCCTGATGTATTAGGACTGGGAAGCTTAACACTGAGAATCAACACAGTACCCTGTGCTTCCCCTGGCCTGTGTAGTTACAGCAAATGAGAACAAAAGATGTGATTGTGGGTGGGTTATTGCCCTCCTGCAATATAATCTATTCATTGTTCAGGAAATGTCCTTTGCTTTGATACTTATTTTCTACTTGTTATTTTTCTTAATTATAAGCGTAACAAATTTTAAAACCTCCTTTCACATTTCATTGACAGTTTATGAACTGGCCAGATGTCCAAAGATTTTTAAATGCTCGTGGATCCTTGGTACTTAGCAATACTTAGGTTTTTATTTGCTTTTAATGTGTTTAAATGATATGAAAAAATCACTATTGATAGCTATTATGGAATAGATGTTTTGATTAGCCTTCTATAGATAAATGATAATGAAAACAAAAAGTATTCAACTAGGGCCCTTACTGACTCAAGCAACTTGTTACCCACCCCCCAACATAGTACCTTAGTCAAAGTTTTCATAAGACAATGAAAAATCATTTTTAATGTTTGTATTTCTAAGTAACAGAAGTGGGCATTGCGTACAGTTTTCAATCCACATCTGAATGCTCTAAGTTTGTGCATGCTTATGTTACTCTGCCCAAATCATCTCAGCTGATTTTGAGTATTGAGAAATTCTGTGTTCTCCTTTGAGCTCTACTCAGATGTTTAAGCATCTCAGTACTATGGTTACTCAGTACTCTTAAATTTTATGATGGCATAAAGTTAAAGTTAAAATTAAAGTAACATTATTAAAGAATATATGACATAGCTAGTTTATCTGCATCCTCCCTAAAACATCAGTCACTTTATAATACATGAACAGCTGCCTAGTGATGTATCATGTTTAAATCTGAAGTTGAATGATGTGAGAATTTACAGAATGCAGATTTTTAAGTCTTACTGAATTGCGAGATTGAAGCTAGTTGAGAGGTTGTGTTTTCGTACTGCCTACCTAAGTCGTTCAGGATGGTAATACACTTGAGGCAAAGCTGTTTCTGAAGGCTTGCTTTTTGGGTTTGTGTTCCCAAATGATCCATACATGTTGGAACACATAAAATACAAGAAATTTTGGTGAAGTTGAAAGCTAAAAATGGGTCAACTAGTCTGTGCTTGGCATAGATCCAATTGCTAGGAAATATCTCCCTGCAATGTAGATGTGCCATCCAGTCATCCTAGAAAGAGATGCTCAAATGGTAATTTACATTAATTTTTGGTCGTCTTTAAGAGAATCAGGATGTTTTTCCCCATGGAAGATAATTTCCTAGGAAACGATTTCTTGACCTTGGTTCACCCCATTAAGACCTAGTAAAATTTATTCTTTGTTTTTTATAACACCCAAAAAAGCAAAAAGAAACTTTACCCACAGCTTGGATGGAACATGGGAGACTGTCCCACTACTTCCTAGCTCAGGGTTCATACGTGTTTTGCCTTCATTTCTATTTCTCCTATGAAGATACTACCAGAGAAGCCTTAGGTCAATGATGGGGCCCATGAGTGAGTATAGGTTTGCTGCTAGTCTTCTCTTGACACCTTGGAATTTGGCCATGTGGGTCCATGTACATTGGAAAACAGAGGTCTTAGTGGTAAGGCTGAGAATGCAGATGGTTTTTCTGTTCCTGATGGGTTCTTTGTCCATCTTATGAGGACTTGCATGGTAACCTGTATTGCATCTGTAGTTCATGGGCTGTCTCTTCAACGCCCAAGGCTCTGCCTTTGGATGTCTGCCCTGGCATGTTGGAACTACAGGAAAACAACTGAGAGTGGTGCCTGATTCTGGAGCTGGTAGCCAGCTTTTGGAGGTAACAATGGGCCAGGAGAACCTAGAGGGTGGCATTGTCTCTTTTGCTTTTGCTTTGCTGTGCCCAATTAAGTGAACTGAACAAAGCCTAGTGCCAGGGAATATACCTGATGAGGGTGCTAGTCTGGGTAGTGGGTACACTGAGGGTCCCAGAGCATGGAGGGGATGGTTAGAGTTGTGAAGCAATGTCAGCCTTGCTGTATTTGGAAACCCACAGTGGTACTGCTGTCATCCCCAATGTTTGTCTCTTATTTGGGACTTGCCATTAAGGCAAAAGAAGCTAAAAAATGGAGACACAAACTAAAACATGTTGTCGTAACTGCCACTTGTTGAGTCGATGTCTTTTTTGCCTCTTTGCTAGACACATACCTCTTGATTTTTATGCATATGTGAAATTTCCATTAAATAATTACATGAATAAATGACTGAAGCATCCTAGCTGGTTGGATAGTGGAAATCACTGTTCTAGCCTAAATTTAGAAAGAAAAAAAAAAAAAGATCATTTTTATTTTTTCTCTCCAGGTCTCTGGTTTGATGAAACAGGTTTCTGTAGCAAGTAGCATTTGGAGCCATATCCTAGTAGGGATGCCCTTACCTCTGGATCAACCTTTCGGGTGCAGGGAAAAGTTACTTAATTTCCCAAAACTTTTTTTCCCCAATTATTTTTGGACAATATTCTGTGTCTCCTATAGCCCAGCAGGGGAAAAAAAAATTGCTGTGTTGTAAACACTTGAAAGTACCCAGGAGTTTTTGAGTGCTGTTCTTAGCAGACCCCTTCTCAAATGATCCCAACTCATTTTGGGTGCTCGACCTCTGTGTTCAGAAATTCTGTGTTCTCCCTTGATCTCTCCTCGCAGGTGTTTGACCATCTCAGTACTTACTGTAAGTTTTACTTTATGTCAAAATTCAGTTCTTGCAGTGAAGATGGAAAAGCATTGCTTCCATGCCTAAGTGGTTGAAAAAGATTTAGGTGAGTTTCTCTTTACTTATGTTCTTGTGTTTTTCACATCACATCAGCTCTTGGTAAGACTGCAGGTGGGGGTGGCACGTGTCCCTTTGGGCTCTGATGAATAATGAGGTCGGTCCTTTGCCTTCCCTGCCTTGCTCGTCCCTGGAGGTGCCGCGGGAGATGATGTGTTGTCAATGAACCAGCAGATGCAGCCGCAGCCTCTCCTCCACTGCGGGGAGCCTCCTGGCCGCACCTCTGCACGGAGCAGGGTGGCTGCCCACGGAGAGGAAATGGATGGCTGTGTTTGCTTCAAATAGAACTTGTCCTTAGACTTCGCCCTTGGGAGGTGATTCTGGCAGTTGGGGCCCTTCGGTCATTACCGGGATGGAGAGGTTCTGCTCAGAGCAGGTGTGCTCACTGGCCTGTCATCAGCACAGAAGGGTGACGGCATCCAGACCGCCCAGGCTTTCTACTTCTTTGCAAGCCTGGATACCTCTGGATGTTCCTGTCCTCATTGTTTCCATTCACATCCGTAGAGGTGGGTCCCATCTTGTCTAGAGAAACACTAGCAACTTTCCTTTCATTGGTGTGGAAATTTTATTAAAAACTCTAGCATTTTGGAATACAGTCTTACTCTGGTGAACGGTTATTTTTTTCAAATTACGGTGACAATTTACCATTTTAACCATTTTTAAGTGTGCAGTTTAGTGGCATTAAGTATTCACCTTGGTGTGGAACCATTAGGGCAATCCATCTTCAGACCTTTTTTATCTTCCCAAACTGAAACTCTGTACCCATCCTCCTCCTCCCCTCTCCTGGCAGCCACCATTCTACTTTCTGTCTGTGAATTTGACTATTCTGTGTACCTCATATGAGTGCAATTGGGCAATGCTTATCTTTTAGTGACTGTCTCATTCACTGAGCATACTGAGTCTTCAAGGTTCATCCATGTCATAGCAAGTGTCAGAATTATTTTTCTTTTTAGGCCGAATAATCCATTGTGTGTATACTCCACATTTTTGTTTATCAATTCACCTATCAATGGATAGTTGGGTTACTTCTACCTTTTGGCTGTTGGGAATACTGCTGCTGTGAACACAGATGTTCAAGTATCTCCTTGAGTCCTTGATTTCAATTTGTGGAGTGTATACCCAGAAGTGGAATTGCTGGATCATATGGTAATTCTATGTTTCATCTTTTTGAGAGACCACCACACCACTTCCACAGTGGCTGCACCATCTTGCATTCCCACCAGCAGGGCACAAGGATTCCAGTTTCACCACTTCCTTACCAGCACGTGTTGTTTTCTGTTTTGATAATAGCCATCCTAATCTATGCGAAGTGTTGGTGAGCATTTATATACTGTTTTCTATAAGAAGTTAGTGTTTCTAATTACAGTACCATAAATATAGTGCTCAGGAAACAGAGGTGTTCATCTGTTCAACACTTAATTTACACAGCATTTAGAAGCCTGAATCTGAAGCCACCAAATAACAAAATCACTATGGATAATAGCTTAATGAAAACAATGAAAGGTTTAAAGAATAAATATGGCTTTGAAAATTTAGAAAACAGTCTTCCATGGTCATCATAAGAATATTGTATTTCTATTCATATTGCTATCAATGTAGCCCAGGAAATTTAGATTAGTATCAGAACCTTTCAATTGATTTATTCATTCATTCCGCTCCCCCCGCCCCCGCCCCCGACCAATTTCCCTGTTTGTATTCTTGTCCATTGCTCCAATCCCCTTCCAGCAAGTACTGCAGCAGAGGCTGAGTCATTCTAAAATACTACTTTTATTAGGCTTCTTTCACTGCTCGGAAACTTTAAATAGATGCATCATAATTAACTCTAGGTCTCAATATTCAGTGTCCTCTTGAGTCCAGACTGAGCCTTATCTTTCTCAACTTTTACTATATGAACACTTGATCCAGTCTAAGTGCTCCATGAAAAGGCTGTGTGCTTTCCTAACCTTCCTGGTTTTACATATGCCATTTCCTCTGCCTGGGTCTCCTCCTGCCCTCGTTTCTGCCCATGGAAATTCTGCTTCAAGGGACAGCTCAAATCTGACAGCTTCTATGACAATCCGAGTAATGATTCCTGCCAGAAATACTTAATCTAGCCTTTGAGCCCAGAGCTCCACCTCATTGTGTACTTTATACACAGTACTATTACAGATTTCCCTTCTGTCATGTTTTTTACATTTTATGTATTTTTAAATTTTTCTGTACATACATGTCTCACCCAGTAGGCCACGCTGTTCCTATGGGCAGACACTTGCAGTCCCTTCAGCTTATTTACAAGTGCAAAGTGCCCTGGCCTCAGTCAGGAGAGTCCTTTCTACTTGCAGCTTTGTAGGTTCAGTACCTCTGTGATTTTGGGTCACTAATGTTATTGTACATCTTTGGAGCTCAGTTTTCTAATCTGCAAAATGACAAGGCAGAACTAAGATGCTTTTTAAGGTCCATTTAAACTACATTTGGGCCAGCACACCATGGCTTCTGTCTGTTATCCTAGCACTTTGGGAGGCTGAGGTGGGAGGATTGCTTGAGGACAGGAGTTTGAGACCAGCATGGTCAACGTAGTGAGAACCCTGTCCCTACCAAAAAAAAAAAGTCAGTCCCAGCTGCTCAGGAGGCTGAGGCAGGAGGATTGCTTGAGCCCAGGAGTTTGAGGCTGCAGGCAGTGAGCTATGACCGTGCCACTGTATTCCAGCTTGGGTGACAGAGTGAGACCTTATCTCTAAAATAAATAAATAAAATAAACTCTATCTGGTCTTAGAAATGACCCAAACATACAAACCACTTCCACTTGGATCCCCGGAGCTTCTCTTTCTCTCCTTTCATTTCGGTGTTCTAAGAGCATAATCATGGGAAAACAATTGTGAAACTTTTAGACAATCGTAGGAGCAGAGAAAGAGAGCTGAATGAGAGGGAACCTTCTAGGAAAGAAAGTGTCTCCTTCCTCCAAATTCTTTTCTCTGTATTGCCTTTTTGTGTCATTTTGTTAAACTGCCTAAAATACTAACAGCTATTTGTATTCACCAGGGTTGTCCTTTCAAAAAGTAAATACCATTGTCTTTGCAAGCCTGTCTTTGAAATAATAAAGTATGATAAATAGATTAATCCATCACAGTAAACTTTTGGAACAAGAAAGTTCAGTCATTTGGGGAACTAAAATAGAAAAGAAAGATTCAAACTATTTCACTATGAATTTATTTTAACAACATAGACAGGGCACCGTTTTAGGTTCTCACAGTTGTCACTTGCAGAAGGAACAGGGAGAGCTTGGTCTGCAGCAGGATGGCACCAGCTCTGATGAAGGGAGGTTTCTTCCCAGGGTGTACCAGGGTGTAGACGTTGGGCTGAGAGATACTCTTTCCCAGCTTATGATTCTTACAATTTGGTCAAGAAAAGGACACATTTTGGTCGTTTAAGTAAAGTGAGCAATGCAGAAACAAGTTGTCAAATGAGGAATCATTTGATCTGACTTTTTAAATGACTGCATGCAGGGGTATTGCAACTCCATAGCATTGGCTCAGGCTGGCTTCAGGGGGGCTAGGTCCATTGTTGTTGCTCCTTTGTTGTGGCCTCTCAGAATCCCTGGTGGGGCTGGGCGCGGTGGCTCACGCCTGTAATCCTAGCACTCTGGGAGGCCTAGGTGGGTGGGTTGTTTGAGCTCAGGAGTTCGAGACCAGCCTGAGCAAGAGCAAGACCCCGTCTCTACTAAAAATAGAAAGAAATTATATGGACAGCTAAAAATATATATAGAAAAAATTAGCCGGGCATGGTGGCACATGCCTGTAGTCCCAGCTACTTGGGAGGCTGAGGCAGGAGGATCACTTGAGCCCAGGAGTTGGAGGTTGCTGTGAACTAAGCTGATGCCACGGCACTCTAGCCCGGGCAACAGAGTGAGACTCTGTCTCCCAAAAAAAAAAAAAAAAAAAAAAAAAAAAAAAAAATGAATCCCTGATGGGCTTATCTACTGCAGAAGATTCGTTGCTGCTTGTAAATTGTGATTCTTTAATCTGTGTCTCTAGTGAGGAGCTTTCATTTGGGGTCTGGATTCATATATCCGGCTGCTTACTAGATAACCCACGTGTCTTGCAAACACTTTATATAAACATACTAACCAGCATCTCATCTCTCCTGCAGGCACATCTTTACGCTAATAATGAAACTATTAATGTTATCACTGCTACTATTGCAATTACTACTATTATTCCCCATGGTGTAACTATAACAGCCTCTTATCTTGACTCATGGATTCTCCTCCTCTTAAATCTCTTTTCTATACTGTTGCTAGAATATTTCTAAAACAGAAAAGATTATACTGTGCTTTTACTTAGTGCTCTTCATTGGCTATCAGGATAAAATCCAGACTCCTTAGAATGGCATATAAAGCCTTTCAGCTTTTGTCCCCAGGGTTCTTAGCCAGTTCCTTGTCCCGCCTGGAACCTTGGACTACACTGATGGCATTCTGTACATGCGCTAGGTGGCTTTAGGGCTCTGTGGATTTGCACATATCCATCCCTTTTGCCAGAATGATCTGCTTCTCCATCTCTTTTGCACCTCTGCTACCCATTGTTTCAGATTGACTGTGTCCCTAAATCTGAGTGGGAGATGGTTGAATAAAACTATACAGCTATATAATGGATTTTTCTATAGTCTTAAAAAATCTTGTAGATGAAAATGACTTCAAGATACGTTCTCAGTACATTATAAAGTGGAAAAAATGTTAGAAAAACGTGTGATTTTTTTTTTTCTTTCTATGTATGTATCTAATTCAAAGAAAAAACAAGAACCTAGAACTCGGTATAGCAAATCGTTAACAATGTTTACCTCTGGGAGTTGAGATTATCGATGTTTAGATTTTCCTTAAGTTTATATTTTCTCAAGTTTCTATAATGCACATTACTTTTTAACAAGGAAAAGTAGTAAATGCAATTTTTAATAGAAATACTACCTGGTGGCGAGGACTGGGTCTTGTCTTTGTCGCTTTGGAACATTGCCTTCCTCATGGTGGATGTATTAGTCAGGGCAGTCTAACTGCTGTAATAAATGGTATCTTGAATATACAAGAACTCAAATGGAACAGTTTATTTCTGCCCAGTGAATGGACAGAACGGGAGATGTTCTGGTTTTTACTTTCCTCGGAATAACACCTGCCCTAACACCTGAGGCGTAGTTGAACCTCACCTCAGACCAAATTGGTTGAAATAGGCAGAATTCCAATTTGTGACGGTCATTTTATTTTGAATGGCATAGCTGTCTCCTGAAAAGCAGACAGATTTGCCTTTTGCTGCCTCATTGCAGTGGAAGAGCCCGATAGCTAAGTGTACAGCAGATCATAAAAGGCATTTATGTGCATTGTAGATAAATAGCATATTAACCACATGCTCTTTCTTACGCTCAACTTAGCATTTTATGGGTGAGTTTTGCAGTAAATCTTTCGAGCTTAATTCTCCCTCTGTCGGGTTTCATTTGATATCATTGAAAATGCAGAGGGTCAGGCCCCATTCACTCTGTCTCTCCCTGGCATGTTAGGACATCTTCTAGAACTCTGTGTTTAACAAATCATTCTGATACAGGGGCTGCGGAGAAATACTCTCAGGCTTTATCACAGCAGACTTAATTGACTTTCATGATGTACTTTTTTTTTTTCCTTCGTAGGATAAATTAAAAATAGCTGATAAAGCTGCCTGTAAAAGCAAAATTGTTAGGTTAAGCCTGCCCAATGTATTAAATGTATTGATGAGTAATCTGTCCACCATTTTTAATCACTTTTATGAACTCTCCAGTAGTTTTATTTCCAGTAACTTGCTAAATAACTGTCATTATATACTCAGTCATATTTCTTCTTAAAATACTATTGAGAAGCCCATGAAAATGATTAAAGTGCCAATATCATCTACCTACTTCATGGTAGCAAGAATTGGTCGTGATCTTGTGATTAACTGGGTATATGGTTGTGCTTCTTTTTTGCAACCCAAGAGGAAAGAGAACCAATTCCTAGCAGATGAATAGAGATAATGAATGGTTTAGAAGCTGCATAAAATAACTAACTTTTTGTGCATCTATATCATGTATGTTATGGTTACACTGTCCTTTAGGATATTTTTATTACATGTTGAGAAGACAAAGAGCATACTTATGAATTAATTATGTGTAAAGTATAAAGGATAACGATACACTTGCTGTACTCTCCAGTGTCACATTTGCCTTGTGCCATTTGGCTTTGTAGGGCTCTTGAATTCCAAGTGACCAAAGAACAGCTTTTGCCTGCAGGTCAGTATGGGAAATATCTGTTCATTAAAATAGACTTGGAGGTTGTCATTAATGTACTCCTTATGCTTTTTCAGTCAGTGTTCCTTAGCCCCCAAATATTACTTCTTTCTTCTTACATTTAGGCACTGCTTCCCTATGGGAAAAATTACAGGGACCATGCTGAGGATGCTGCCTAAATAAATTATGAGAATCATGAGATTGCTAAACACATGTAGGCAGCTAATAGAAAAAGGAGAAAGCAGCAAGCCTACTCTATTGATTTCCTTACTCAACAAATATTTATCAGGCATCTGTTTTACGATAGGCTCTATACTGATTTCTGGGATGATGAGGAAGAAATGAGACATGCCCCTTTCTGAGCTAATAGGGCAGTGAGGCAAAATAGTTACACAAAGAATTATATATAATTACAATTGTGCTAAGCTTTATATAAAGGGAAAATACAAGGTACTAGGAGGAGGTATGACAAAAGAATCTGTCTCAGTCTGAAGGCTACAAGGCAGTCTACTTGAGAAAGAAAAATTTCTGATAGAGCAGGGAGGAGGATGGGAAGGAGGAGAACAGGGCATTTCCAGTCCTGAGGGTAGGGGTGAGGACTGGCAGATCAGAGAGTTAGTGCTAAGGAGGGGAGAACGAGGCCTGAAGGAGAAATCAAACCATTCTTGACTTTTCAGGACTCTGGACTTAGTCCTAAAAGCATGGGAAACCAGGTAAGGGTTTTTAAGCCTGGGAGTTAAAAGGTTTCCATTTTCAAAACCTGTTTGTTGTACGGAGCATGGACTGGAAGGCACTTAGAGTGTGGGCAGGGGACTCAGGTAGGGCTTCAGGTGAGACTGGCTGTGGGCTTGGACTAGAGCAGGAGTCGTGGCAATGAAGGGATTTGAGGTTATTTTAGAAGCATCTTTTAGTCTTGTCTGAAGGGCGCATGCTGGCAGAGGGCGGCAGGGCGATGGCCCCCAGGTTTCTGGCATGAGCAAATTGTATGCGTGGTATGTAATGCAGTCGGGATACTGCAGGAAGAAGGGTCAGTTTGGTGTGTTTTTGACAGATGTACATGGAAATACCAAGTAAGCACGTGAATGTGCAGAGCTTGAGGTTGGAAAAGAAAGTCTGGGCTGGATTTATGAATGTGGCAGTTGTGGGCAAGGACACGATCTGTCCTCTCCATGAAGTCGATGAGATGCTTCGGGAAGGAGGGGAGAGGGTGAGGAAAAGTGAGGTGATAATGAAGTGTGAGGAACAGCAACCTTTAAAGGCGAGCAGCCAAAGGGACAGTGCGACAGGAAAGAAGCAGTCAGAGAAGCGAGAGGACCTAGTCGGGGTTCAGGAGGGGAGTGGGCTGCTGCCTCTGTGTCCCTCCAGCATCCTGGCAGAAAAGGGATGCGACAGTCCAAACCAGCATTTCTGAGTGCTGACCTCTGCCAAACACTGTGCACATAGGAGTCACCGACAGTGGGGGACCGACAGAGAAGTTGTGGCCGAGGGCCAGGGTTGAAGTACTTACTACTGGCCAACTTCCGGGCTGTTAAGATCGGATTGTAGTCGTAGTTTTATTCACTTGAACATAAGTAGCAAGAAGCTACTTGTAGTACTCTGAAGCTTTTTTGTAGGGGGCACGGGGCTCGGAAGAATGACCGACTCGAGGGATCCAATGGATAGTTGGTATAAAGATGTGAGTTTTCTAAAAATGATCCAAATTGTTCATAAAGTGCTGTTAAAGACTGTCCTTTTATGTGTTCTCCCCCTTAGCTAAGAATTCTTCCCTATGTTTCACATAAACCCCTTCAGTGACAAATTATTTACATTTTTCTTGGCACACCGACTTGACAGCTGTCTACCATCTGCAGTTGGCACCCACGTCCTATGAGCATATAATGCCTTGTCACATAAATACTTGGGAAGTGACACTTATCAATCTAATTGAAAAAGTGCTTTGAGTCAAAAGGTCCTTGAGCCGTGCATTAGGTTGATACAGGAGCTACTGTTATCTGAAGCTGTGACTGAGCATTTTAATGAACAGCAGTCAAGGAATTCAAAGTAGTTATTCTGACAGTAACTGAATGCATTTTTCCTGCTCGTCTATATGCAGTTTCTTTTTATGGTCCGGAATGCTGCTGATTTGATGCAATTCATAACTACTATTTGCATAAGGAGTTTGCACCACCCTGGGAAGAATGATTTTGAATTTCCCATTTTCATTTGTTTACTTTTGGTACAAAAATAGTGTTTTCATGGGAGGGGTTTTTTTTTTTTAAGCATTGGGTTTTCCTAATTGTAATACAGTGTAAATAAGCTAAGAGTTATTTTCTAGAAACAACACATTATAAATCAAAGAAAATGGAGTAAAGGATAAAAAGGAAACCCCCCAAAATGGGAGGAAAGCCCCCCAAATGGGAAGAAAAGTTCTGAAACCAATTTCCGTTGCAGGCTCCTCTATCCGGTTCCCCTTGGAGAACTGTAGATGGGTTATTGGGCCAGATGTTCTGATCTTGGACAGACCCTAGTGGTTGGTAAAATGGTTTGCATGTTAGAATATATACAGATTTCTGGGCTAGACTCTTGGAGATAATTTATTCAGGCCAAGTTTTGTCCTGAGAATCTGCGTTTTTGAAAAGTTCTCAGGTGATTTTGGTATGCTTAGGTCTAGGAGCCTTTGGACTCTGTTTTTTTCCAACTGATAAAGTCAAAGATTCTCTGCAAAATAATAAGATGGATAAGAAAAGGGAGAATTAGAATTTGCTGAGTTTCTATTATGGGCTGAGCATTTTACATATTTTACCTAATTTATTCCTTAACACCATACTTTACAAAAAGTATATCATTTTTTTTTCCAATTTTAACCCAAGATTCAAAAAGGTTTACAGAACGTTAAAGGTCACGGCTGGGAGGCAGAACCTTTATTTGCATTCAGGTCATCTGATCAGCTGTGTTAGAACCATGACGAAGTTCTGAACAAGGCAGTCTGATAGAATCCTAGTCTCGCCATCCCTTGGGCAAGGTCATTCTGCCCTCTGTGACCTAGTGGGTACCTGTTGCCAAAGGTAGACTTTACTATTTATCTTCAAAGTGTGTACTTACGGGCAAATGAGTGGGGAAGGCTGGATGTGTTCTGAGAGTACCAAATCGGATCCGCTTGGACAGAATGATGTCTCCATTATTCTACATTGAACATGCCCTGTTACTGTGATCAGAATTGACATTGCGTCTCTAAAAGGTCTACGCTAACAAGTTTGTTGTCGGAGAACATCCCATACATGGTGAATTCATATTTCTTCAGGAAGGAAATGAGACACGGTGGAGTCCAACAGGGGAAAAACCTGGATTGTAGAGTGGACTCAGCAAACTGCTTAAGGTTAGGCCTTGGCCCCTGGATCTCGCTCTGTCACTTGTGACCTTGGGAACATTGCTTGATGTTGTAGACTTTATTTCTAGTTTCCTCTTTGTAAAATGAGAACGGTGGCTCTTTCGTAGAGATTGGAGTGCCAGCTGAGATGATCTACGCAGAGCACCCAGGCCATAGTAAGTGCCCTGCTAGTGTGGATTGGGCCAGGGGAGATGAGCCACCTTGGAGGCTGACTGCAGGCAGCAAGGGTACCTTGGGGCTGGGGACAGGGAAGGCGGTGGCGACAGAGGCAGAAACAAAGATGAATCTCACCTACTTGACTGCTGTGCTCTTCATTCTCTTAGGAACCCAGGGACTGTCCTCCTATGTGTGCCAAATGTCCTTTCACCGAGCGCCAATCCAAGTGTGGTTGGGGGATCAGTAGCCTCGTACCAAGCTGGTGCCCGTTAGCACTGCAGATTCCTGGGTCCTCTCCAGACCTCCTTCTCTCTGGGTGTTTCTGAAAAGCACCTCTTCAACAGGCAGCCTCCCCCAGGCTGCATGATGTCTGGGGAAGTTGCTTGGTTAAAGATGAACGTTTGTCCAGGCTTAGCCGTGCTGGCTCTGCGGTGAGGGTTCTTTCTCTAGAACACTGGATGGTGGCAGTGGTCACAGCAGGTGAATAGATGCTGAGAGTGGGGAAAAAAAGAGAAGAGGAGGGAAGAGAACCTTGCCTAGAAAAGTTAAATGATAACATGCCCTTTGTAAATGGACTCCTGGACATGGCACCAGGAAAGAACGATAATGAGACACCAAATAGGGATCCCCCTAGAAGAGCAGCCAGGCACCTGATGCTCGAAAGAGTGGGAACCGAGGCTCCCACTGGGAGGAGAGAGATGACACCTCCTCTCTGAACCTCATGCCAAGCCCTGAGCCTCAGCAACAGATTGGGGAAGGTGCCCTTGAGCAGGGGAATTGAAATGGCCCTGTTCTCAGAATGCCTTGAAGGGACTGCTCTAGCACATACTGGAAAAACCCAATCTTCTAGGTTCCCTTACCTGGAGGGGGGAGGGTAGTTGCTCAAACATTTTGGGCCCAGGGCTTTGGAAGATTTCTCATCCTGCTGCATGCTCTGTGGAGCCAGGCTGAGTGCAGAATTTTTGCATTTAGAGTATCTTGTGGGAACTGGGCAAATTGAAAACCAACCTTTTTGTAGCTACCAAAAATGTGGACATACTTCTGCATTCTGTTTTCTCCCTACTATTGATTTGGGTTTATTAAGCATGCTCTCTGAGTGCTAGGCCCTTCTTACCTGTTAGTTCACTAAATCCTGACAATAACCTAGAGGCTGGCATCATTTATACCCATTTTACAGATTGAAACTGTCTCGGAGCAATTCTGGAATTTGCCCAAGAGACACAGCTATAAATGAGTGGTGAAGCTGGGATTCAGAACCAGGTTAGGCTTGTTAGAAAGTGTCCTTATATAGTAAATGCAGGTTCTTCCTACCTCTTTGGGGGAAAAAAATGATTTCCCTATGTGATAAGCATTATAATGTAAAAAACAAAAGTAATGATATTTACTCCTCCTCCCTAATTCGACAAGCACTTACTGATTACTCACTGGATGATGTATGGTACGAGTGATTGTTGTTCTGTGAGATATGGAGAAGTTTGAGGAATTTATAACAGAAGTGGGGAGAAAAGACATAGGTACATTGGCCACAGGGAAGCCATCGTGTCCCATGGGTGTTGGGACAAAGGAGCTGCTGGGGCACACCGGGGAAATCTCTAGGGAGGATATTAACTTGAGATAGCACTTTTTGGGTAGGAAGGATGGTGTTTTATGTTGGCAATGTGTGTTAAGACTGTTGCAGAGTGTGTTAAAAAGTGTTCAGAGGAGTATATTGCACATGCGTGTCTTAAGTTGGAAAAACAATTAGAATAGGGAGAGTCTTATCAGTACTGGACATTTGCCTCTTTGAGTAACGTCTATATTAACAAACACAGGCTCAGCAACCACTAGAGATAATGAAACTCTCACCAAAGAAGCTCACCTAAGGGAGGAGAGTTTATTTCTTACTTCTTTTTGGATGTAAAAATGTATATCGACACTTCTCCTTGGAAGAAGTGTAATTTCTGTTATAGTAGGAGAAAATAGAATTGCACTCTAACTTAAATTCTATTATCAGAGACATACCTTTATTTTTATCTTGAGGTAAGGTTTTCTTAAGTACTGTTGGGAGTCTGTAGTGATATAGTCATTTTCTATGATGTTACTTGGCCATCATTTTTGCTTTTAAAGTATTGTCTCTGGCCTCATTTATAACTGGTTTTGTAATTTTTATTACTAACATTTAATAGTGACCACCCATTAAAACTATGGCAGTTACCTAAGTATATTACAAATGTATCTGACATTGTTATTGCTTCTGAATTATAATAAGCTGGGACATAATTGAAATCCTTGTTCTTGTAAATGCTGTTATTATGATTTAGTATTTCCCCAAACAGTTTATGTAATTTGGTCCTTTTCTTCATTTGTATGTTTCTTTATTGGCAGGACAGGCTATTTTAACAGTTACATTTAAAAGGGGTAAACTCTCAGAGCTGTTGATTTCAGAGATCCTTTTACAATGCCGTATTCATCTATTTAGCTCTCAGATACTTCTTAGAAGATCAAAGGAATTTCCTGGCCACTCCCAGAGGTCTGACCGATTTTTATTTGTTTTAATGAAGGTAATTAAGATTCCTCAGCTTACCAGGGTCTGCTCCTGACCCTGAGCGAATCAGTCCTCACCATAGTCTTGGAAGAAGAGCACAAGCAAACTGCCTTCATTTCTAAATCTTTATATTTTGGTAGGTGCCAATTAAGGTCGTTTCTGTAGTGTGAGGGCAAACTCAGGTCTGCATAGCCTATGGTTGCTATGAGAAAGACAGGTTCTTCTTTTTCAAACTCTGATTATTCTAATTCCCATGTCATTCATTTCCAATGGATCTGCAATGGTTTGGTTTGTGGATATTTAAGAATGAAGCAAATGCATCTCACACCAGTTAACCAAACAACCAGCATCTTCACTGTATCACTGATTTCCAGTAACAGTTTTATAGTGTGGGACTTTAAACAAAGTTATTAAATGATATGTCCAAAGTGTTAAATCCTCAAAAAAATGTTAAAATTCAATGAAAAAGTTTCGGGCGTGGCACTGCTTGCTATCTCCATTTTCATAGTCACTTGTTGAATGAATGTGCTTGGAGGGCTTGTTAGGAACTAAACACTGTGCTAAGTGCCGCAGAAACAGTGCTGAGCAAGGACCCTGCCTTGCTGGTGTGTATTGGCCTTCGCCGATCGCTCAGTTCAGCCCGTCTCTTCAAGGCCATCTTTTCCTGAAATTAGTTTCTGAAATTAAAAGGAAAAGATTTAATCTGAGTTCTAGTCTTTTTCCTGACCCACACACGCTTTAGGGAGAAGAACAACAAGAGACTGCTGAACTAGAACAAAATGACCTTCCGTTATAGGACAGGGGCTGGCATTCCCACGATAAATGAAGCCATAAAGTTAAGTTGTGCAATTAGTGGACAGGGCCAGGTAGTTTGTGGGAATAGGGGAGGTTTCCAAATTTTCACAGCATTGAGTGATTAAGTCCTCTAAGTAGCATGTAAGTACTCTTCTGTATACATTTTAAATTAAAAAAGAAATACAGGTTGCTATTATGCAGCTAAGTGAAAATGACTGTCCTTACAAAAAAAAAAAAAAAAAAAGCCTTTGTCTCCATGAATGAAGGACTCCTGAAAATGTTATGAGAAAGCTATAATGGGCTTAACACACGTGATTTCTAGCATTGTTTCAAAAAGATGAGAAGAAACTGTTGAAGCCTTTGCATTTCCAATGCCTACCAGTTGCAGCTGCCAGGGTTTTGCTTCTGTCATTTCTGGGTTCTGCCAGCCCTTACTTGGTCTGCAATTGCCTGAGTGCCTTCCACATTCCAGGACCTGTTTATGTGCTACTTGTTGACATCCATCCATTGTGCCCTTCTTCCCCTGCCTGGGCTTGCGCTCCCAGGGGTGATGTGACACACTGCTTGCCTGTTTGGCACGGTGGACCCCCTGGTCCTCCCTGATCACCGTGTGGATGGGACACCCAGGCAACGGGACACCAGGGGTCTGTGTGCTGCCTGTCAGTGCTCCATGAGGCTCCATAGACCCAGGATTAATTGCACTGGAAAAGTAGGAACCTCAATTAGCTTGTGTGGCTAAACTTTGTACCCAAGCAATGTTTGCCAAGAAGTTCTGGATTTGGAAGTAGTCAGGTATTCATAATGTGTCCAACTATTTGTGAAAGTGTGTTTATTCTGTGTGCATCTCCCTCAGTGGGGAACCTCAGAGAGTAAGGAAGCTGAGGAGTAGGGTGCAGACTCAATACCCTTCCTCCCACCCCCAAACTACCAGCACTGTCCAAGGCGAGTCCGATATTACCACCTCTATTGGGTACCCATGATGCATTTAGCTGTGGATGATGGTGTATATGTGCCTTATTTTCTTAGTTAGGTTATGGATGGAAGGCTGAAGGTCACAATTCTGTGGGTGTCCTGCAGCACCCAAAAGAGGATTTTACATAAAGCTTGAATTATTGCACTTTTTTCCCCAAAGGTGAAAGACTTTCATATAACATCATGTAGAGTTAGGAGCGGGGCTTTAACGGGGCAGAGGGCAGGTGTATAGGTTATTCTACACTTTGGAGTAGGTGAGGGACTCTCAAGAGTACTGAGCTACTTCCTCTTGTGGCTAGTTTTCTTCTTTCTTTCTTCCATTCTTTTTCCACTTCTAAAGTTGGAAATCAGGGAAGGAGGATGCTGCAGGTTGAGATGAGAGAAAAAGCAAAGAGAGCAGGTAGATGTACTCAGCTTTGTTGATTTCATCCACACCTCAAGCTGTGATGAGGCGAGTGTGGCTTTTCCCTTTTCCCTGATTAGTGGGATTCTCTGGTTGATGAGCTAGACAAGAGAGAGGCAGGGAGAAAGACTTAACTCTCTTTCCTATGTTGTGTTCATTTGTCATTTTTGTCTAGTACCAAATTTCTCACTAACCACACTCTTCCTTCATAAGTTCCCTTCCTTTTTCCAGCACAGAGTGGCAGGCACCAGTAGATTCCTCTGCAGTCACGATGTCCCACAGCCAGGAATTCCCTGAAAAGGAAGAAGCAATCAGTTAACTAATTATGCCTTTCCACTCAAATCTGTTGGGCTTCCTTGAAGACAGGGTGATTTAAATGAGAAGTGAAGGGCTTACCTGGGTGGAGGGAAGCAGGCGGTACCCATGCATAGGGTGAGCGAAAGGTTAGAAATCTGACAGAGAGAAGCTGTCACTGGTAGAAGGTTGCTGAGCAGTTGGCTGAGCAGTTACTCAAAGCCATGTGGAGAGATTGTTCTGCCAGTTCACTGAGAGTTATTCTTGCAGCAGTCTTCACTATCTGGTTTTGCAATTTCTCCTTAACCTCCTAAAAGGGTAATTAGTATATATTATACTGTGATCCCATGTAATACTAACTTGAGAAAAAAATTGAAGTGTTTTACTAGATTCTTTGTGCCAAGCAGCTAGATGCCAAAGGAGGATGGAATGGTGTGGGGAGGGGGATGGTGGCTGGTCTGCAAAGTCAGACATGGCAATGCCTAACTTCCACTGGACAGGAAGAAAGAGCAGGTCACTGTCAACTGGCAAAACTCAAATTATGGGTTAGTCAAGGCCCTAGATAGACTCTGTGCTTGGTATTGCGGTGGGTAAAGTGATACAGACAGCATGGTTAGTAGCCAGTGGTCTTGTGGTCTCATTGTGGAGGTATCTGAGACCTTGGAAAATAGCTACCCTCAAGATTGTATTTTTGGCAAGATGTCAAATGGGCAGATCACAGATAAATGATTTAAGGCTTCAGAGGAGATAGAGCTCACTTCCACCTGGAAGGGTCAGAGTAAACTTTTGTTGATGGGGTGAGGTTGGAGGTGGACCTTGTAGGGTAGGTTGGACAGAGAGGGGCAAACAGACTTGAGTGTTGGGCACTGGGTTGGGTACTCTATGTATCTACAGTGGTACCGACACCTCCAACAGTTCTGGAAGACAGCTCTATCACCCTCACTTTCTAATGAGGAAACATAGGCTCAGAAAATATTAATGAGACTCAAACTTCCTTACCCATTAATAGGACAAGTCATAGCTTGATTTTGAACCCTCTGGCTCCAAACCCATCCTCTTCCGCACCAGTTTGCCCTTATGGCATCTGTACAAAGGAGTGGTCTGGGAGTAAGAAAGCAAGCATTTTGGACCCAGGATGGAAACCAGATGATTTTGGTGAGGGTGCAGGTCATTTGGGAAAAAAACGGGTGGCAAGTTTGGAAAGATGGGTAGGGGTGGCTGGTTACTACCAGCCAGAGCAGAGACCGGATCTTAGACGAAGAAGGAGCTATGGATGGAATTCTGGGCTGAGAGTAGGGCCAGCAAAACTATGTTTTAGAAATTCCTTAAGAGAAATATAGAAGGAACAGTTTTGTAGACATGGCCAAAATGTTTATTTAACTTGTAGCATTTTTCAGTTTGATGACTTTCAGTCCAGATCTGCATGTGAAAATCGATGGTTAAATGTAGTCAACCTTTATTAAATTTTTCTTTGACCAATCAATATAGAAAAACATAGGTTTTCTTTTTAAAAACTTTTTCATCCTCGTAGTTTTGTTGTGTCACATTGCGTTCATCCCAGGTGCATTAATAAAGTGGTGTGATATGACCCAGGGCTCCCATCTGTTTAATTTTGCTAATTTGCTCCATTTTCAAATGAGTTTCCTTTGCTGCGGCAGCAGCAGCAGAGCATGAATAGCGCTGAAAGGAATTTCGGTTACACCTCTAGTGCCACCTCTGGGGCCCCCAGATAATTTCCTTATCGTCTTTTTGCCATTTGGGAACACAGCCACATTGTTTGCAATTGAAATATAGTTTTTAAATGTGCCTCCTACTGTGTTTTTATAGAAAGAGAGAGCCTCTTCTCCCGGAAAATAAAACACCATTGATTGAACCAAGAGCCCTTCCAAAGGGCTTTAATTGCTGCATTAATTGCAAACTTCAGGACAACCCAGGGCCCGGTAGTAGCAAGCTATTGAGTAGATTCCTGGGCTGCTTTAAAGAAATGTTAAAGCCTTTTATGTGTAAGAGGCTGGAATTGGGAGAAGGAGGGAGGCGTGTGAGAGATGTTACCTTCTTTGGGCTGTGAGCTTTGCATTTTTTTAAAAAATCCTTTCCCTCTCTGATTTGTGTTTCCTGGGAAAGCTCTAATGATTCATTGCTCCAAGCCTCCACGTTTCCTACCCTGACATTGATGAGAGCAAAGTGGGGGACGTGGTCTCAATTTTGTAGATTAGAACTTCTCTGCAAAATAGGTGACTGGGAAGAAAGAAATACACTTGGTATAGCCCTTTAATAATGGTGATCTTTGAAATGCACACTTTTTATGCTGAAGGAAAAAAGCAAAGAAAAAGGCAAGTAATTAAGTAATTTCCTTCCCTGGCAAAACACCCAGTGAGGTGTGTCCTTCTCATTCAGTTACTTTGGTGGTTATTGGGCAAATTACCGCAATGTGAGGAAGGGTTTGGGAACTACTAGAAGATTCCATAAGTCAGTTTTTATGATTTGGTCTCTTTGTCAGGGAAAATAACTCATTAAATACCGAGGCGACTAAATGGAATTGAATGCTACGCTCCAGTGGTTCATTCTGAATGTTGTCTTCTGCCTAACATCCTTTCGATAAGATGTCGCCACATGTGGTATTTCTGGCAGGTCTAAGGGTAGGTTTCAGATTCTAAAATGAAACCAGTCACACGTTCTTCTGATTGACAGTATTTTAGCATTTACTGTGTGTCAAACAGTGCTCTAAACCTTTTAGCATATTAACTTATTTAATCCACGCAACAACCTTGTGAGGTAGGGACTATCATAACCCTAATTGGCAGGTTAAGAAACTGAGCCTTAGAAAGTCCACAGTGGACAGAGCAGACTGTCAGACTGCAGTGTCTGCTTAATTCTAACCTAGTGCTCTAGAACTGTGGTCCCCAACCCCTGCGGGCTGTGGACCAGTGCCAGTCTGTGGCCTGTTAGGAACAGGGTTGCACAGCAGGAGGTGAGAGGCAGTGAGCAGGTGAAGCTTCATCTGTATTGACAGCCGCTCCCCACTGTTTGCATCATGGCCTGAGCTCCACCTTTCCCCCTCTGTTTGTGGAAAAATTGTGTTCCCTGAAACTGGTCCCTGGTGCCAAAGAGGTTGGGGACCGCTGCTCTAGAAGACAGAGACACTTGCTTCTGTTAACATCATATTGAATGTTCATTGACAGTCCATGATTGTTACTCTTAACTATCCGGAGGACTCTGTCTATCTAAGAAATATTGATTTAACAATGTTCTGGCCACAAGATTAGACAGTAGGATATGAGAAAAGACTCTCCATCCTTAGATTTGAGGCGTTCCCAATCTACTATGGAAGACAGGTAAGCAAATAGGGTTCCAGAGGGTGGAGCCTCTGGCCCAGGCTTGGTGGAGGGCTCATTCGTCAATTCATTATTCTAACCAAGTGTAGTGCCAGTGTCTGCCCTGCACTGTAGGTGATACCCGCCATCCTTAGTGGTTGGTTATAGTCTGGTTAGGGGAGATGGACAAGTCAGCAGCATGTTGCAGTTTGGTATGATAATTGCTATGATTATGCCCAGGTGTCAGCAAGGGTACGACATTTGTAAATGTATAGGGCACAAGGTACATCATTAATGCTCCAGGAGAGGAAATGGCCTCTTTAGGGAATTGCATGGTGATTTAGCTCTGCTGGAGGGTCCCATGTAAGGAGAGACGAGGTGAGAGGTGAGGCTGTAGAGGTCCTTCAGAAGAAGTGGGAGGCAGAGGGGTGTATTGTCCCATTTCAGGGACCCTAGACTCTTCTAAGACATCGAGAATAGGGACCATGTACCCAGCACTAAGAGTTCTGTTTCCTCCAAGCTCTCAAATCACTTTAATTGAAAAGTAGAAAAGCAGAATGGAAGGGTAACCTGTAATTAAGCAATGATAGGATATTGCAAATTTCAGAAGATTGGAAATCACCACTCACACTTAGAGCTTGTATCTGTTTTCTTATTGAAGACAGAATAAAGAGGACAGGTCTATATCTGTACCTATTTCTGGGATATTGGTATAGCAATAAAGATGTCAGAAAAAGAAAAGGATGGGGTTAAAAACCAATGCACATCTAGTTTGTAATTCTTCTTTTGAGAGACTGATCATATTTCAAGGTTGTAATATGGAGCAAAGAGACTTAGATAAATTTTGGGTGTATATTTGGAATTTCTCTATAAGCAAGCAATGAGAACATTACAAAGATACCAGATTTTGTAATTTTCAAAATTAAAAGAGATATAGTAGTGGAATTGGATAATGGGTTGTGGAACCTCTCATTCTTGGATCATTGGTTTAGATAGATCCCAGATTGGCAATAACTAAAATTTATTTCAATTTTGTGTCTTCTCAGTGGCTAAAGTGAAGTGGGTTAATAGACACAGTTTTGCTTTTTGTGGAGGATTGCCCTAGACACAGAAATCCCTACAGCTCACCTGCCTTGCTTACGTCTCCCCAGACATTCTTCCAGGATGGGTCAGCAGAGTGAGGGGTACCTCTTACTGTGTGTGAGATTTCCTTACTGTGTCAGAGTGGACGTGTACCAAGAGTACTAATGTCAGTTTGTTGTGAAACTCAGTGGATCAGAAAGTACTGTGTCCGCAAACAAAAATAGCTGGTTAGAAAATTGTAGACTGAATATTTGGAACTGCCTAAGTGCTAAGGAAGGTGTGGCCAGGGCTTTCTGGCATGTAATCCCGAAATCTTTCTTCTTTTGTCTTGTGTTCTACCTTAGTAGCAGGTATTCACTGTGAGGTATTGTGAAAAGTGTCTGTTCTATACAACTTTATATACACAGTTCCTGGAATAACGTGTTGGCATACAGTAGGAGTTCAGTAATTGTTGAAGGAATGAATGAATGATGTCATCAGCATAGAACAGTTGGGCTGTTCTATTTATAACAAAGCTGCTACAGGTTCAGTATCCCTTATCCAAAATGCTTAGGACAAAAAGTGTTTCAGGTTTCAGATTTTTTATGATTTGGGAATATTTGCATGTACATGGGTGAGATATCTTGGGAATGCGACCCATGTCTAAACATGAAATTCATGTATGTTTTACATATACCTTATACACATAGGCTGAAGGTAATTTTAGACAATACGTTCAATAATTTTGTTGATGAAACAAACTGTACACGGAACCATCAGAAAGCAAAGATGTGACTGTATCGGCCACCCATGTGAAGAACCTGTGGTTGTGTGGCATCACCTCCATTCCTGGTTCTGGATTTATATGGTACTGATAAGCAATCTTTTTCTCACCTTATTCACACATAAGAACTTAGTAAAACACATATCTTCTCTGCACACGCCAGATACATATATCACAGCTGGAGGAGGTTACCAGGGTCTTTTTCTCTTGGGGACGCTGAATAAATTGTGTTTTGACGGCAGCCCAAAATATGAGGTCAGGTGTGGAATTTTTCCCTTGTGACATCATGGCAGTGCTCAGGAAGTTCTGGATTTTGGAGCATTTTGGATTTTTGTATTAGGAATACTTTGTATGGGGATAAGGAGTCTTGGTATAACATGTGCATGATAGGAAGGAAAATTTTAGGTATCGGATAGTTACAGACTTCCAGAAATTGGGGACTAAGACATTTATGTGCATTTTGTTTATTTTCATTTTTTTTCTACCACCCTCCCTAAATCAGCTTTCATCCTTTTCTCTTAAAGCTCTGCCAATCATTGAAAAAATTTTTTTCATGTTATGTTTTAGGGCAAAAACTGAAAGCCATGGATCGAGCACTGAGTCCCCACTCCCTTGGGTCACCACTGCTGAAGCTCTAGTTCGTGTCCCTTTGTTTTGTTCTGAGGCACATTCTGTCCAATCCCTGGTCACTCCCTGAAGCCGTGCACTACAGGGCTTTTTTTAAATTTTATTTTTTTCACTGTTCCAATCACACTTTATCCCTTTAACCAAAAATCATTAATCAATATCTCATATTGCCATTACCTCCCTTTTAAAATAGGGATTTCATTCAATTACATTATCTGTGTATCTGAAATCAGGAAGATGTCAGAAGGTGACAAAAAGTACATAGGGTTATTAGTAGAAATGTACGTTAACAAAGATGGAATACAGATGGCTCAGATACTGATTCAGATACTGAATAGTTGAGAATTGTCCCCCTTTTTTTTTTTCTTTTTGGCAGAAAATATACCTTCTGGCAGAGATGGGCAGAGAGTTTTTAAGTGTGGATTTTATATGAGTGTCTACCATGCTTGACCCAAGTTACATTTTAGTACTTGGTGTTAAGTCAGTACCTCCCCGATCCTGACAGGTGGTGGTACTTGGTAGGCACTGTCACAAAAGCAAGAGGACCAAAGTTTTACATTTTTTTTTTTTTCATTTCAAGTTGCATTTTGAGAGGTGTTTTTTACTAGAAGGCTTTCCTTTGGAGTTTCTATGTAACTTTCTGGCTATAAAGTGTGTTGTGGAAGCTCACTAACCTATTCTGCAGTAAGGAAAGATGATAGGCTACCAGGGGTTAAAATAACAGATAAAAACCTTTTTATTTATTTACTTTTGTTTGCTTTTAAATTACCTATTTACATATACATGCTATTGTCCAAAAAAAAAAAAAAGGAAAAGAAAAAAATCAGGTGGGGAAAGAGGACTTTATGTATCTGGAAGTCTTCCCAGGATGAAGTGAATTCTTACAAGAATGTTCATTTTAGCAGCAATTTGTTAGCAGGTTTCTAAAGGATGCACATGTATTTGGGGCTTCACTCTTAGTTTCACTCTTGTTAATTTGCTTAATGAGTTTTCTTCCTGCAAAAAGACAGCAGAGGTAAACACAAATCAAGCTTCTGTTTTAACTAGTAGACTTATGATTAATGACTTTTGCTGACTTAATCATGAAGCTTGATGAACAGTTCTTGGAATGCATTATTATTAATCACAGCCTACCATTCCCTTTATAGAAGAAGACCCATGTTACTAGGAAAAAGCCATGTACAAGAAGATGGCTTCCTGGTTTGAGGAACTGTTCTCAATAGCAGAAAATAGAGCTATTCTCAAGACATACGTTAGGTCTCTTACAATCTATCACAAGTAAAAAAGATAGCAGTATAGAGATGAAAAGAGGAAGAGAGAAAAAAAGATTGAGATCGGGTGTCAAAATGTTGCATGCAAGAATGTATTGAATGTCACTATTACAAGAGGGCTTCCTGTAATTACACTTCCTATCTATTTGGCTTTGCTCGTCTTAAATTCTTTTCACTTGTCAGTTGGAGAAACATTTCCTATATAGGTGTTTTTTCCTTCCTGTTAAGTATCAGCACGGTATAGTTCGCCAGAATTGAGTGGGGTAGTACTGAGAATGTTTCCTACCTCGGCAAGCCTAGTATATCATTGGTTTTTCGGAAGATTTTCTTTTTTCCATTTGTACCATAAAATAGTGTTAGACACCAGCGTGGTAGGAGACAAGCCTTTATTAGATCAATATTCCCAGAACTAGAAAGTTATGATTTTGGCATGCATTATTTATCCCATTAAAAAATGACATGTTCATTCAACAAAGATGGAATGCAGATAGTTTCACTGATGCTGTGCCATGTGATAAAGGGTGTGGACAACAGATTTCTGTGAAACAACCATCTGGACTGGTTTAAACACTAGGATTCTGAGGTTCTGTACAAGAGCTGTGCTTGCTGGCTCATGTCTTAGGACTCATGCAAAAAAAGAATTGAGTCTGGATTAATATAAAAATACGATTTGCAGCCCCAGATGTGTCTTAAGAGCAAACAATGATGCAACACTCATTAATTTGTAAGAATGCTGATTTTTTTTTGTCAAATAACCTATGTATTTTCTCAAAGAAGGTAGGTTTGTGGAGGAAAAGTGCAATAATTAAACTGAACATACCAACAAGGAGAAATAATTTAACGATTATGATGACTCATTTAGTTGGCACCCTCAGGTAATGAGGTGCTCTGGATTAATTTTCCTGAGAGCAGAAATGTATCCCTTTAAATGATTAAGCATTTTATCTTCATCAATCTTTGAAGAAAATATTTTCAGGGTGTATTATACATTCCCTTGTGTCAGGAAATAGGCTTTACAATTAATAGGACTAGAGTCATAGCTTTTTTTTTTTTTTTTAAAGAAATACTAGGAGATGTTAGAAAATAATGTGAACACATTGGGCCACAGTGTTCTTATCTACAAGAAGAGGAGGTTCAGATTAGATGATCACTGAGATTCTTTGCATTTCTAATATTCTCTAAGTAGAGGTCTCAATGTTTTAAATTTTAGTGTGTACAAGAATTACCTAGGCTTGTTAAACATGCAGATACTCGAGTGTTATCCCTGGAGTTTCTGATTTTGGCAGGTTTGGAGGAAGGCAAGAGAATCTGCATCCTAAAAAAGCACCTTGGGTCATTCTGGTGACATCATTTTGAGAAACATTGATTTTTCTTTCCACTCCGGTATAGCAGATGCTGTTACTGTCGTTGGCCACATGGTCCTAGAAAACATCACTGCAGCCCTGCCCTGGGTAGCATGGAGTTGTGAGGGGCTGATGAGGCTCTATCTAACAGCTGTGTTTTGATGGTCTTTGTGTCCGATCTTTCCTCCATATAACCTGTCACTTTGTTAATGTTAGCTGCTGAGGAAAACTGGATCATCAAGCTCATTAAATTAGATGGCCTGTGTTTGTACATAGAATAAGTCATGGAGTACTAATCCCAGGCCTGAGTAGGGGTGAGGGAAGGACTTCTCATATTCTCTTGCAGTCTGAAGTGCGTGCATTTGGCAATGGCTATCATATTCCATGTTTGAAGGTCTTTTTACAGTTCTGTCATGTTTTTGGTTGTCTTAAAAAAAAAAAAAAAAAAAAGGGTTTCTAGAAGTGTGACACCAGGGTAAATGCCCCATTATAAATATTTTAACTTACCTGGTGAGATTTGTAGTCATGGATGTTCATGACTTTTAAAAAATTTTCTTTAAAGGTGAATTTTATGGCGTGTTTAAAAATTAAAGTGTACAATTCAATGATTTTTAGTAAAGTCTATACATTTGCAGAGTGTGTGTACCTATCACCGTAATCTAATTTTAGAACATTTCCATCACAGCCCGCCCCCCAAGAAACCTTCTGCCTAATTGCTGTAACTTCAGTTCCCACCCCCAAACCTATTCAACTGATAATTTACTTTTTATCTGTACAGATTTACCATTTCTAGAGGTAAATTTCATATAAATGGGGTCATACAGTATGTGCTCTTTTGTGTCTTTCACGGAGCATAATGTTTTTTGAGGTTCATCCATATTGCAGCATGTATCAGACTGCCAAAGAATATTCTGTTGTATGGAAGGACCACATTTTATTTATCCATTTACCAGTTAATGGACATTTGGGTTGTTTCTACTTTGTGACTATTATGGTTAGTGTGTGCAAGTCTTTGTGTAGATACATGTTTTAATTTCACTTGAGTACTTAGGAGTAGAACTGCTGGCTCATGCTGTAAATTTATGTTGCTAAGTAGAAAGTAGCAGTTTGACATGTTACAGTTCCACCTGCAATATATAAGGATTCTAGTTTCTCTACATCCCTGCCAGCACTTATTATTGGATACAGGCCCCTTACTGGATATATGATTTTCAAATATTTTCTCCTAGTCTGTGGCTTGTCTTTTCACTTTCTGAATGGTGTCCTTTGAAACCATATTTTTTATTTTGATGAAGCCCAGTTTATAATTTTATTTATCAATGTGTTTTTGGTATTATATCTAAGAAATCTATAACCCAATATCCATGCATTGTTGAGGCTTACTTAAGATCTTATAGGTTTTGTTAAGTGTGAAGTGGCCAGTGGATCTGTTTCTTCCACATAGTATATGGTGCCTAGATTAAACACATTAAAGATGAATATTTGGAGTTTGTGAACCGAATCTACTCTAATTGAAACCTGTCAACAGTTAGCCTGAAGTCTTGAAGATTACCAGAGCCAGATACACTCATCCACCATCACAGAATGGCTACATCCTTCTTAGAATCCTTTCTTCATGTTAGTCTCTCCACGAGATGGTGGAGAATGTAGGTCTGTAATTGACCTTGTACTACGAGGTAGCACTGTGCCTTCCTTAGTCCATTTTCAGAGCTTTGAGTGCAGGACCTTTCCCTGAGTCTCCGCAGCTATGAAAGCACAGCTTGATCTTTTGCAGATCTTAAAGTAAGGTGTCGGGACTGCAGTTCACAAGCAGGCACGTCTCCATTAAAAGAAAAAAAAAAGTTTCTGCCTTAGAATTTTGTCATAAGAACATGCTTTTTGCGGTGTCTGTAGGCAGAGATCAGGCTTTACTGAGGACAGATACACTTGATACTTCTGCCCGCTCTGCTGAGGTTACCCCTGTATTGGCCTAAATACTAAGTGGTCTGTAGTCTCTCTTAGTTCCAGATTTTTCCCACTGAGTTTGACTTGGTGAAATGTCATCAGGTCCCAGCTACAGGAATCCCTGATTTCCACTTGGAACTCCTGTACTCTTGAGCCTAGAAGAAACTCTTGGTTTTAAATAGACAGTGTGCATCATTATACATCATAAACTTAAATGCAATGCACATCTAGTAACAGCTTATATAAAATGTGTTATTCCTAAAAGTAATAATAACCTACAATTGAAAAAGTTGACCAAATGCTTTCACAAATGTGATGGCTTTTGATCTTCCCATCTCTGAAGAATTATTATTCCTCTTTTATAGATGAGGAAAATGACCTGTCAGAAGTCATTTATTTCCAAATAGAGGACTTATGACACCAATATCATGCCTTTTTTATAGCACCACACTACAAAAGTAATAAAACTGAATTTTTGTAATTTTAAGATATTAGGTATGCCATATTATGTTAGACCTATGGCTAATCGATAAGCAGTCATTTGCATTTTGATTGAAATTCATTAACAATGATATATTCACTTTCTGGGGCTTATTTCTCTCTTAAGCCAACATTTCTGGTTGTTACGTGAAATGTTTTGTTTCCTGTGAAAGGGATTCTAGGCATTGGGTTGTCGGTAAGATTTGTGGTGGTTAGTTAGAGGTGGAAACATCCTCTTGCCACTACATTCATACTGTTCTCGAAGCTGGTTTTAGGCTGAGATCTCAGAAAGACTCTTAGCCTCTGCATGGTAAATTTTGGGTCCCCAGAGGCCTAAGACTATTTTCATGTGATCATAGTTGGATCCCAGTTGCTGGATGCTTTATTTCTTTTTTCAATCCATGCCAACTTTCTTCACCAAGATTTTCTCCTGCCAATGATCCAGAGGCCATTCTTACTGTGATCTTTCTTCCACATTTCATCGCCTGTGGCTTAGACCATTTAGGTAGGACAGTGGTTCTTAAAGTGGGAACTTCTAAGTAGCATCAGATTGTTAGAAATACAAAATGAAATCTATAGATCTCCTTAATCAGAAATACCATGAGTTTGGACCCAGCAATCTGTGTTCGATACATCTTCCAGGGGATTCGGATGCTTGCTCACATTTGAGAACCACTGGTGCAATACTTAAGAGCAAGGATTCTAGGGCCAGTGGCTGGGTTTCAAATTTTAGCTCTACCATTTAGTACCTGGTGCCTACTTACCTGTATGATCTTTGGAGGAAATCATTTTCCACTCTGAACTTTAGTTTTCTAATCTGTAAACTTGTACTACAAAATGGTAACTACTTCTGTAGGAAGTTGTTAAGGCTACACAAGGTAACACATATAAAGTGCCGCACATGGTGGCTGGCACCTGGCAAGCATCCCTGAGCGGGAGTTTCATGGCTGATCCTGGCTCTGACCTTGGTCATGACCTGCACAGTGCTAGATAACCTTCCACTGCTTGTCCCTGGCAGCTTGGCACTTCGCTACTCATTTCTAAACCTAAACATTTGCCATATGTTCCATATTCAATAGTATGAAAATGAGACTAGTTTTCACACTAAAATCCCTAGATGAACTATATTTGAAATTGTGCTTAGGTTTTCCTTTTGTTTTCTCCCACTAAGCCAGTTTCCTGTCTGGGCCAGAACATCTTTTAATAGTAACTTGATATTTAAAATCTTGGTTGAGGGATGTTAAGTCATGTTAAAATTCTAAATAAACATTGTTTCCTGACTCAGTTTACCACTTCAAAACTTTCAGGTGTTTTATATCTATGTACAAATAAAGATACAGAATCTATGGTGACCAACATAGGTATCGATAAGTTCTCTATCTGTCGTATCTGTGGCTTTTCTCCTATGAGATTATTCTTGCTATAATGTCAGGATCTATTCTTTGTTAGAAATTCCATAAGTATATATTATACTTTCGACACATCTGCAATGAATTTAATTTTTTTCAGAGATGTGCTAGGAGATAGTCCTTGGGCCAGTTGTATAGCTCTTTATGTGACTTTGCCTACAAATTTGCAGTTGTCCTCAAGATCCGCTAGAACTCCTGGTTGGATACCATTCCATCCTGGTGATTTATTTTGCTTTTATTTGTCAGTTAGAGCTAGTACATTCTTTGCATTTATCTTCCTCGGATTTAGCATATTTAGACTGTGAAGAGAATTTGTATCCAGATACCCTCTTCAGTAAATAGGTGTCAGAATTTTGATTTATTTTCTCTGCTATCTTTTATTCATCCACATTTTGTACTCATTTTTTATATGTCCATGTGATTCTTTGGCTTTGTGCCAATGAATTAAAAGAAAAAAATAGACACAACAAAACCAACAACCAGAAAACCCTTTTAACTTGTTATTCATTTATTTTTTTAGCAACCTTGAAACTCCATAAAATATTCTATGAATTTCATCTGACCTCCCAGCTCATAGGGCAGCATTTTCTAACAGTGCTTTGTTTTTGCTTGAAATAAAAGGTTCCATGGTCAAGTTAGCATAGGAAAGGCTACATACTTAATCTGCGCCCCTTCATACCCTACCTTCTGAAAAAGGCTCAGTAATTCACAATTCACAGTAGCATCTGAGAAGACTCTGAAATGTCCTGCACAAAGAAACCAGATTAACTTTGACCTATTTTTTTCTGCACATAAACACTTACTGACATTCCATGAACTAATAATGTTCCATAGAACACGTTGGTGACCATTGAGTTTAGGAGTTTCCTTACTCGTGTTTGGCCCGTCTTTGTTTTTAGATGTGCTTCTGTTTTTCCTTTTTATTTGTTTATATTTGGTTTTTCTGTTGATGCTTTTCCCTTATTTTTTTTGAGAAGTCTGTGACGCAGGTTAAAAATCTCTCATGACAATTACTTTGAACCAAAGAATGGCTTTTTGTTCATTAGTTACCCTCCTGTAGTCTATGTTGAAGTGGTTAGTTGAATATTCTTGACAAGAGTATTACTTTGGTAATAGTGGTGGTTATGTTTTCAACTGTTTCTGTTACTCACTTAATACATCATATGAGGTTGTTAAGTTTTATTGTTTATAGTAGGGAATAAATAAATAAAATTATATCTTTACATTTCCAAGTTAACCTACCCAGAAGTTAAGTTTTCCTTTTTAAAATTTGTTACAAAACTTTATATTGCTTTCCAACACTTACTGTCTTTGTAGCTGCTCTTTCTTCTGCATGAAGGCTCTTGTCCCAGATAGGCACATGTCTGCTTTCTGTTCCTCCCTCAGGTCTTTGCTCAAATGCTATCTTCTCATCGAGGCTTATTCTTGCCACTACATTTAAAATTATTTTTAGATTAACTTGTAAACATGTAAACACCCTACCCCAACATTACCTATTTCTCCCCTCTAGTGCATTTTATTTTTTTGTGTTTATCCATATGTTAAGATACCATGTGTTTTACTTATTCCCTGTGTTTGTTCTCCTTTAATAGAAGGTAAACTCTGCAAGAGCAAGGATTTTTGTCTGTTTTGTCACTGCTTTATTTCTAATGTCTAGAGCAGGGTGACACATTTCAGGCGCTCAATAAAGTTTTGATTGAATTAATATAATAATCTTAGATGTAGAAAATGGATTCCATAAGATTCACAATCCATTCATGGCACAATATCAGCAAATTATGATGAAAAGGTGCAAACATTGAGCAAACCTGATATTTAATGGTGAAAGATTCAAAGCATTTGTTTTTAAGATCAGAAACAAGACACCCTTAACAAGACAAGATTATACTTCTATGCATTGCTATATAGGACGTTCTAGATAAAACAATAAAGAGAAAGAATTCTTACCGGAGAGGAAGAAACTGCACTATCACCAGTCATAGAAGATACCTTGTCTGTGTAGAAAAACCAAAAACTAAAAAAAAAAAAAAAATCATCTACAGATAAAGTATTAGAATGAGTGAAAGAGGTTAGCAAATATGCCACAAACAAAATCGATACACAAAATCAATTACATTTCTGCACTCCACTGCAAATATCTGGAAAAGATAGTAGAATACCATTGATACAGTAATTCCTAGGTACTTTATATTTTTGATAATACAAAAATAGGCAAGACCTAAATACAGAAAATGATAAAACAAAGATACTTAAGAAAACATAAATGAATGGAGAAATTATGAATAGATGTTTCCAGAAACATCTGGAAAAGCTGATTGTCCTCACATTGTTGTAGAAATGTTTTATGAAACTGAAATAAATCACTGCACCTCTCTTCCTCTATGAAACGTGCAAGCTTATTTTTGACGATAAATAGAACAACAGCAAATGGGAAGTCTTGCCTTACCAAATATCAAGACTTACTATTATAAAACTATAGCAATTGAGATAGTAATGTCCTAAGTAGAAATAGAAAAATAAATGATTGGAAGAGAATATAGAGCCCAGAAGCAGACCTACACATTTATAGAAATGTTTTATGTAAAGACGTGGCTCTGAAGATAATCAGGAAAAAGACTTGGTACTGTGACAATTGGTTATATTAGTGGAATCAAAACATGGTACTGTGACAATTGGTTATATTAGTGGAAGGAAATGAACAATACCTCACATTATGCATAAAAAAGTCAATTCAGGTTGTAAGACAAACCAAAAAAATTGTCTCAAGGAAATACATAGGGAAATACTTTTATGACCTCAGGAAGAATTTTGAAAACAAGATGGAATAAGCATGAACCATATAAGAAAAGAGTTAGCCTTACTACATTACCACTCTATTCTAAGATTCAAGTGAAGAAAACCACATGGGAGGAGATACATGAGGGCGGTCCGGAAAGTATCAGCCATATAATATGTTCTAGTTACACTAACAATGGCTGGATACTTTCTGGATGGCCCTTGTATATAACATGTTACTGGAAAAGGATAAATATATAGAATAATAAAGAACAAGTTCATCTTTAAGACCAGTAGCTCCAGGCTGGGTATGCTGGCTCATGCCAGTAACCCTAGCACTTTGGGAGGCTGAGACCAGAGGATTGTTTGAGGCCAGGAGTTCAAGACTAGCCTGGATAAGACAGCAGGACTCTGTCTCTACAAAAAATAAAAGAATTAGCTAGGTGTGGTGGTGCACACTTGTGGTCCCAGCTACTTGGGAGGCTGAGACAGGAGGATCGCTTGAGCCCAGGAGTTCAAGGCTGCAGTGAGCTATGATTGCACCACTGTATTCCATCCACCCTGGGCAAAAGAGCAAGACCTTATCTCTAAAACAAACAGCAACAAAAGACTAATAGTTTGAACAAAGGGCTTGGACCAGGACCTCAGAAGAGGAAACACAATTGGTCAAAATTAATATGAGAAGATACACAACCTCATTAGTAATTAAAGAAACTTAAATCTAAACCACTGTGACAGACCATTTCCCAGCCAGTATATTAGAAAAGTTAAAGTCAGTCATAGCAAGAGCTGCAGAGGTGGAGGAGAAAGGGGGAGAAACTGCTGGAGTCAAAGTAAGTTGTTACAACCAGTTTGGAAAACTTTGACTTTATCTTGTGATGTTTCAGATACCTTTTGGCCCACCAATTCCACTCCTGTATATAGACTCTGGAGAAACTCTTATATGTATACCAGGTGATCATAATACTCACTGAATAATTGTTTAAAACATTTTAATGGACTACTTTTAGGGCAGTTTTAGGTTTGCAGCAATATTGAACAAAAAGTAGACTTCTCATACAGCCCCTGCTCCCACAAAAGCACAACCTCTACACTCTGGATGTCCCCCACGACGGTGGTATGTTTTTTTGCAGTCAGTGAACCTGTACTGACAAATCGTTACCACCCAAAGTCCATAGTTGAAGGATAATTATTGGTGGTGTACATTTTATGGGTTTTGACAAATGCGTAATGACATGTAACCATCATTTTAGAATCCCTACAGAAACGTTGCACTATCTTAAAGGTTGTATGTGTTCTGCTTATTCATCCTTCCTTCCCCACTAATCTCTGGCAACCATTTCATCTTTTCAATGACTGTGTATAATTTTGCCTCTTCCAGAATGCCATATAGTTGTAATCATATAGTGGGCAGCTTTTTAAAAGTGGCTTCTTTCACGTACTAATAGGCAGTTAGGGTTCCCACGAGGAAGGCGTTCCCACCAGCAATGAATGAAAGTTCCTGCTGTCCACATCCTCACCATTAGTTAGTGTTGTCAGTGTTTGGATTTTTGCCATTCTTGTCACTGGAATCATTGTCATTCACTGGGGGGAAAACAACAAATAAAGGAAATAACTCAGATGTTCATTAACAGAATGAGTTAAATTGAGAACTGGACATGTAATAAAATGGCACAAAACTACACACACACACATTGTACCAAAGTCAATCTGCTGCTTTGGGTATTGTATTATAATTAGCTAAGATGCAACATTGGGTAAAATGGGTGAAGAATACATGGGACCTCTCTGTAATATTTCCTCAACGTTCTCTATACCTATAATTTTTTCAAACTGAAGAGTTACAAAACAAGTTGAGTATTTTCTCATAGATAAAACATTATCCAGCTATGACAGCAACAAACACTGATAAAAACCACAGGGCTACATCTCAAAAACATGGAGTAAAAAAAAAACAATTGCATAAATGCAAATACAGTATAAAGCTGAAAACATACAAGCTAGACAATATATTATTTTGAGATACAACGGTGATAAGGGGAAAAGGAAGTGAATGATAAAAAACAAATTTGAAGATAATGCTTATTTCAGGAGGGCCCCCTACACTTTTGTGAGTTCCATGTCCCACAGCTCTATCAGGTCCTTATAGAGAAAATTGGATAATTTCCTCCTGCTTCCGGCAGGGGAAGTGGAAAAGGCACCATTTTGAAATATGCCAGAGCATTCTGTTCTCACTAACTAGACCTGCCCTCAGGAGAAACTATTTTACTAGAGCCTAACCTGCTGAGGTTTTACTAGAGACTAACTTACCAGGGGAAAGGGAAGGGAAGGTTTCTGATCCAGCAGTCTCATTCCTTAGTATCGACCTAAAATGAGTTGGAAACTATGCCCATGCAAAACCTGCATGTAGGTGTTTATAGAAGCTTTATTCATAATGGCCAAAACCTGTCCTCCAGGTGAATGGATAAATAAAACGTGGTACGTCCAGACAATGGAATTTTGTTCAGTGCTAAGAAGAAATGAGCTATCAAGCCATGAAAAGATACGGAGGAAGCTTTTAAGGCATATTGCTAAGTGAAAGAAGCCAATCTGAAAAGGCTGCCTACTGTGTGACTGCAACTATATGACATTCTGGAAGAGGCAAGACTATGGAGTTATTAAAAAGATGAGTGGTTGCCAGGGGTTAGTGGGGAGGGAGGGAGGGATGAATAGGCAGAACGCATGGGCTCTTTAAGATAGTGAAACTATTCGGTAGGACTCTAAAATGATGGATACATGTTGTTATACGTTTGTCAAACCCATAGAATATACAATATCAATAATAATGCTTCAATGTGGGTTCATTGATTGCAACAGATGTACCACGTTGGGGGGAATTGTTGATGGAGAGGCTGTGCGTGTGGGGGGGAAGGGACTATATGGGAACTCTGTACTTCATGCTCTATGTTGTTGTAAACCTAAAACTACTGTAAAATATAAAGTTTATAAAACAGACAAACAAAACACCCCCCTGATCTTTAGCATTTAACAATCTCCTTTATTGGAAAAGAATAAATGAAAGTTAGTGTTTGACAGAACTGAACGCTTTTGATAGAGTACATAGGTCGAGAGCACCCAGGAAGAAGTTTGGTTCCAGTTTAAGTTCTGCTCTGTCTCTAACTTTGGGTCAGTTGTTTCTAGTCAGTGGGTTTTGCAGGATGCTCCCTGCACCAGCAGCATCAGTACCACTTGGGTATTTGTTGTAAATGTAAGTTGTCAAATCTCACCCCAGACCTACTGAATCAGAAACACTGGGAAGAGGGGCTGCTATGATTTGAATGTTTGTCTTCCCTGCAAAATTCATGTTGCAAGTTAATCCCCAGACACCAGTTCTGCTGACACTGCAATCATGGACTTAACTGGCCTCCAGAACCACAAGGAATACATTTCTGATCTTAAAAATAACCAGGTCCCAGGTATTTTGTTAAAGCAGCAGCAACAGACCAAGACAATAGAAATCTGTTTCTCATAAGACTTCCAGGTGATTCTGATGTGCAGACTTTTGAGAACCACTATTAAGTTCAACCTTAATTAGTAGGTAAAACTAGATCAATTTTTCCCGGTTGGTGGTGTCTGTCTTACTGATTCTGTGCAAGATGGTTTTAGGAGACATAAATTAAGAGCATTGTAAGTTTCACTAACTGTATTTAAAAGTTAGAAAAATATGAATAGCTTACTAAGTCCGTAAATTCACTGGAATTACTGCTTTGTGTATGACTAAGTTAAAAGACAATTTAAACTTGATATAAATAGACAATAGTGAGCCAAAATAATGAGGTAGAATGAGAATATCACAAGATTCGTGGAGCTGGTTCTAAAATATTGAGGTTTCAGTAATCCTGAAATTGATGAATCTAAAATATTTTCCGTTCTAAAATCATGACACTTCATATGCTTGTTTTTCTTAGGGATTTGCCTCCTGGTTTTCACTTTTTAATTCAAGCTAACATTAAAAACTGAATCCCTGCTGCTTGGGCTGGCAGGGGAAGTGGTCTGTTAGTGTGCTTTTGTGTGGGGGATAGTTGTCTGACCTTCACATTTAACCACGGCTAATGGACAGTGTGGATAATTCACATGCAAATGATCAAAATTACATATATTAAGGAGAAATGCACCGTTTTGAAAGTACCATTTAATTTTAGAAGCATTTTCTTCCTTTCAATATTGGTAGTATTTATAGTGGGATAGGCAGATGTTTTTATAAAAGGAAATGAAATGACACTTGGGGACAGTAATAAACATACTTTGGTAATTAGGGATTTATACTGCATAAAAAGTTTGCTCGTTATAAATAGCTGCAACATAGCTGGACTTCTTAACTGGCATTTTTGAATAGCTTTGTTGAGATATAATTCACATATCATACAGTCCACCCACATAAAGTGTGCAATTCAGTGTTTTTTTTTTTGTATTCACAGAGCTGTCTGCGAAACCATTACCAGAAGCAATTTTAGAACATTTTCATGATCCCAAAAAGAAACCCCATATCCATTATCTCCTCATTTCCTCCTAAGCCTGATCAACCTCCAACCCTAGACAGCCACTTACCTATTTTTTTATCTCTATGGATTTTATCATTCTGGACATTACATATAAATACAATCGTACAGTATGTGTCGTTCTGTGATGGGCTTGTATTTAGCAGTATTTTATTCCTGAATAATATTCCATTGCCATGCACACATACAAAATCATACACGATGTTTTGTCTGTTTTTTAGTTGATGGACATTTGCGTTGTTTCCACATTTTGGCTGTATAAATAACAGTGCTATGAAATTCATGTACAAGTTTTTGTGTAATCATATTTTATTTCTCTTGGGTATATACCTAGGAGTGGAATTTATGGGTCAGATGGTAACTATATTGAACAATTTGAGGAACTGATTGGTTATAGAAAGCTCTCTTATTCAAAATAAAATTGTGATTTTATTGAAAACTACATTTCTATTTTAAGTTTTAATGAAGTACCAATTTTGTTGAGGGTTTTAAATAAAATACCTCTCCAAAATGATGCTTGGCAAAAACCATTATTAAAGTACATGTTTTTGAACACAGCAGCTTCCAAACTGCTATTCTACATCACAATTATCATTTATCAAAATTGTCACATCCTCTGACACGTTTCTCTGAATATTTTATTGCTGCTTGTGTCATTTAGCATTTAGGAAAAAAAAAAAGACCTGGAATCTGCTTCCTGAACTGATGAAATTCATGTTTTTTTGTGTTGACATTTACAGATAAATTATACGTTGTTAAGAAACTGATGGTAGTTTTCTTCTAAAATTCTCAATTCAACAATAACAAAACATGTTTCTAAAAGAAAACATAACATTTTGGTGTCTAGCTGCATCTGACACTTTATATTTTGCCGTCCTTTTTATTATATATTTTAAAGTTTTAGGAAGAGATTTTTTTATATAATGAGATTGTATATTCAGTAAATTATTAATATTTGACCTGGTCTTCCTTGGTCACAATGCTTCTAAAAGGCTTTTGGGCCAAAAAGGACTACCTTTAGAGTCTTTTTTAGGAAAGGTCTTCAGGGTGTTGCCTTTTTATATGTGCTTATGAAATTAGATTTTTGATACCTTATTGTCAAAAAGGAATATTCTTAAAAAAAAGGAAACAACTAAGTGCAGTGAATATCTGGAGGTAGCATGAGATGTGACAGCATGGAAAAACTGTCCCTTAGGGAGGAGAAAGGAAAAAAAATACCGGTTAGACTTGAATGGTTTAGGTTTATTTGTTGACAAAGAAAGTTAACCCTTTCATTGCCACACACACACACACACACACACACACACACACACACACACACACACATATACGAAAACTCAAAAAGAATAGTAAGGGTGCATGAAACATTCAGTGTCCTTGTAAACAAAGCAAGAAATAGCCTGAATCTTTGAAAATAGAATTGTATGATTCTATGGATAGATCAGTTGAAATAATCCTTGGTTTTATTTCTGGTAGGGAAAGAACCTGTCTTACACATAAGATTGTAGAGAAGAGAGTGTTTATAATGAACATGAAGCTTCACAGTTTGAGTTGTATGGGAAGTAGACTCTAAGACAGGGCTTAGTGTGTAGAATATTTATTAGTGAGTGCCCTTGGGAACAACACAGTGGCAGAGAGATGGAGACAACAGAATTGGACAGAGGGAAGAGTCAAGGTATTTCTTTGGCCAACCACATAAGGAACTCTAGAGATGAAATGCTTTATCAGTTTAGTTCTGTGTTGGGCCAAGATGTCCATGTAGTTACTATATACAAACCATCTCCATCAGTCACTGGGTGAGATTTCCCCACTCAATACCCGAGGCGTGGCCTTGGGTCAGGCATTCTCTGCAGCTCAGGCAATTCCAGTTCCTAAAGGGGTGCATAGCTGGGACTGTCCTCTGACAGCACTCCCAAGAGCTGGGCCCAGAAAGTTCTTCCTTGACCATTGATCCCCATGGGGTGGTATTTCTCCCCTATCCACTGCGCTATCGGTGGTCACTCACCATCCACTTAACCTTTACAAAAGCTTTTGAAAATATTTATATTTTTTGCTTATAAAGGTAATACAATTAGACACAAATCTGCATTCAGTATGGGAATGGTTAAATCTGTTATTTTACAGCTTTACAATTAGAGACTATGTGTGCTGTGGTTTGAATGGTTGTGTGTCCTGCAAATTAAAATGTCGAAACCTAACCCCTAAAGTAATGGTATTAAGAGAGGGGTAGGACCTTTGGAAGGTAAAAACAAACAAACAAACAATAAGCCCAAGGGAACTTGTCTGCCCCTTCCTCCACAGGAGGACACAGTGAGAAGGAACCATTTACGAGGAAGTAGGCCATCACCAAGTCTGCTGGTGCCTTCATCTTGGACTTCGCAGTCTCAAGAACTGCAAGAGATAAATTTCTGCTGTTCATAAGACACCTTGTCTAGGATATCAACCCAAATGGGTAAAACAATGTAGCATTGAACTAATGAGGAAATCTATGTATACTGATAAGAAAATACGTCCATCATATCATAGAATGAAAATACCAGGTTGTAGAACTACACACACACATATACTATGATCCTATTGTTATTTACAAAACACTACGCAAGTGCGTATAATAAACACATATATGTTCGTCAAAGGTTTAAGAACAGAGGAGTGGTAGATTCTACTTTCTGTTTTCTGTATTGTTTGAAATTATAATGAATTTGGTGTAGTTATATGCTTGGTAAATCTGTATGTTTTCTGTTGCTGATGTAAAAAACAACACAGATTTGTCATCTTACAGTTCTGGGGGTCAGAAGCCCAAAGTGGATCTCACTGGACTAAAATCATGATGTCAGTAGGGCTGTCATCTTTTCTGCAGGCTGTACGGGAGACTTGTTTTCTTTTTCCAACTTGTAGAAGCCACCTGCATTCCTTGACTTGTGGCTCCCTTCCTGTGTCTCAAAACCGCAGAATCACATCTTCAAATCTCTGTTTCTGTTTCTCTTCTGCCTCCTCCTTCCACTTACAGGAATCCTTGTGGTTATATTGGGCCCACCCGGAGAATCCAGGATAATTCTCTTATTTTAAGGTCAGGTGATGAGCAATCTTAAATCCATATGCAACCTTACTTATACGGATTAGGGCATGGATATCTCTGGTGGGTCATTATTCTGCCTGCCACAGTAGACCAGGGAAACAATGGCCTTCTCCTAACCTGTATGTTAGCTGTTTCTACTTATTATTCAGATAATACCTGGTAAGTGAGAACAAGAAAAATCGGTGGGTAAATATTTTAATTTAGTCCATCATTATTATTTAATTTCTATAGTATTTTAAATAAAGTGCAATAAGAATGAACACAGGCAAAGGCCCCTTGTTTAGAAAAAATGTTAGAGGGTGTACTCCTTCTATTTTTGTTTTAATGCTGGTCTCTGTTGTAGCCATTATTTTTTTATCTGTCACCCAGGCTGGAGTGTAGTGGCATGATCACAGCTCACTGCAGACCCCAACTCCTGGGCTCAAGTGATCGTCTTGCCTCAGCCTCTTCAGTAGCTGGGATTGCAGGTGTGTGCCACCATGCTCAGCTAATTTTTCTTACTTTTTACAGAGACAGGGTCTTACTTTGTTGTTCTCAAACTATAGGTTTCAGGCGATCCTCCTGCCTCAGCCTCCCAAAGTGCAGAGATCACAGGTGCCAGCTGTCCCACCCAGGCTGTAGCCTTTATTATTGAAATGTAATCATGGATTTCCTTGTCTCTCTCGTCCTTTCCTGGGAAATCCTTGAAGGTGTGCGAGCTTATGTGTTACACTTCAGTTTACCAGTCTAGTCAATAAATACTTATTTCAGTACCTCTTATGTGACAACTATTTTTCTGACCATTTGGGATATATCAATGGATAAAAACCAACAAAAATTTATACTCCTCAGTGGGGGAAGACATCCGACATATAGAAGGTGATGAATGGAAAGAAACTAGAACAGGTGGAGAAACATCTGAGTTCCAGGGTCAGGGATTTTTGCAGTTTTAAATAGGTTATTGGTATAGGCCTCATTAGAAGGCTGATACTTGAGTAGAGACTTTGAGAACTTCAAGGAATTAGTCGGGTAACTATGGAAATTGTGTTGGAGGCAGAAGGAACACTGTAAATTCCTCCATGCAGGGAAATCCCAGGACGATGAAGGAAGAGCAGGACAGTGTGTTGAGTGGATGCCTTTGGCCAAGACGTTGAGTCTAGACTGCAGGGAGACAGGGAGCAGGGAGACCATCCTACTGCAGTGACCTGAGAGAGTGATTTTGTGACTTGGATCAGGGTGGTGAAAGAAATGTGAAGTGATTGGATTCTGGATGGTGCTGTACTTAAAAGAGAGGGCCAGTTGATAAGATTTGTTGACTCAAGATTTATTGAGTCAAACGAGGGAAGGCGGTGGGGGGGGGAGCACATTTGGTAGAGAAGATCTGGAGTTAGGGTTGGGCGTGTTAAAAATTGGAGATTCAATAAGACATTCAGGGACAGATGAGAAATAGGCAATTCCGTATACGAATCTGGAGTTCAGGAAAGAGGTCTGCAATGTATGCACATATGGGAGCTATCAGCATCTAACAGATGCTAACTAAACCAAGAGACTGTCTGACACTACCACATGAGAAGGTGTAGATTGCTTGAGAATGAGCCTGCGGACTGAGTCCTGGAACACTCCAGTACTTAGAGATTGGGGTACCCAGTACCAGCACCTAGCATACTGTTTGACAGCAGTAGGTAGTAGATGCTTATTGAGTGGATAAATACACAAATACACAAAGAGGAAGTAAAGCGGTTCAGAGCAATGGTGAATTTTATTGCTCTATGTGTAAAATATGTTAAAAGGTAAAAAAAAAAAAAAAAAAAAGGATCACTTGTATCTATTCCATCAGTGAATGGATAGGGAGTGTCATGGAGATTAAAATAAAAATAAACCATTTCTTTTTATTCTATAAATATATTTGTTTTTAAGAAAAATAGTAACCATTCTTCTTAATAAGTTAAAGTATTTTTTTCAGTGCAATTACTTCCTTTTAATCTTCGCATTACTTAATGTGCTGGTGTGGCTAATTTTTTGAGAAAACATGTAGAAATATCCCTTCTCCCTAGAGATGAATCTAGTTCTTTAGGTTGATTTATTTCTATAGTTTGTGAATATACTTCAGAATAGCAACACTAAGTAGTTGAAACTCATTTTAGAAATGGTCCCATAAATGTGTCCTCATATGGAATTACAGAAGAACTTCTAAAATCAGCCTGGTAAAACTCTTGATTTTTTTCATTCATGTGATTTTGCTTCAATATATTTGATAATCTAGAGTGGAGTTTTCGACATTTGTCGTGGTCATACCAGGTATTAAAGGTGATTTGGAAATTGTATTGAGCATGTGTCTTGGTAGACTATAGAAGCAGCAAACATTTTCTACAAGGATTTGATATTCTAGGTTACAACTTTATATGTATACTTCTATAAATGTTTTAAATCAGTTGAGAAAATATAAAATGATGTAATGGCAGTTCAGTTTGATGCTTGTCTGTCTCTGTTCAGGGGAATTGATTAAAGCACAGGCTGAGAAAGTAGCCATAACTATAAGCTTGCACTTTGACAGAAGGGAAGAAATACAGAAAAGCTCACAAACTAAGCTGAGCTTCCTTGATATACATAAAGGTTCTATGAATAGGGCAGCTATTACATTTGAATAGTAGTTCACATATTTTTGAAAGTGAATTAAATTTTGGTCCTACTGAGTCTGACCTGTCACTGAGAAATAGATGCCTCTGTGTGGGGAGGCATGTGAACTTTCTCAGGACCAAATAGGAAACAGCATTCTAACAGAGCTCATTTTAAACCAGAAACCTCAGTTTTTTTTTTCTTTTTTTTATGAGAGTTTTAAGAATCCCTGAAGATACAACCTGGGTAGGACAATGACCCAAGATCTATTTTATATTTAACCTCAGGGAAGTGTGATGCGAAGTGTGTTATTGCTTCTTGCTTTTATTTTTGGTACAGGCCTTCAGAAAGGTTTTAGCTGCTCCTCAGGTCAAAGCCTGCAAGGACACCATTCCCGTTGCCTGTGCAGCTCCCTCTGTGTGTGTCTTTGCTTCATTTAGGGACTTTGTTGTCGTATCTCTGCTCAACTGCCGAGTGATTCCAAAACTCTTGGACAATATAGGAAGTAGCTCGTCCTCTTCTATGGTCTGTGGTGGGGAGTGTGTGTGGGTCGGGGTGGGTGGGAGAGAGGACTTGATTTATGACACATAAATTCCATAATCTCTGGACCTTAGATGGAGGTCATAAATACAGAGATCTTCCTAGGCATAGAATTTGTCCCAAACTATTTTTGGGACAGTACACAAGGAATTAAAATTTACATTTTCAATTACAGCATAAGGGACACTGTTGACAACAAGGGTGCAGAAGTCGAGGCTGTTGTTTATTGTGTTATGTGCTGGTTATAGACCCTCGTTTTTACAGTTATTTCTCTGAAATGCTGTAAAAAAAAAAAAAATGCCTACCGCCATAGCAACCTCCATGAAATGAGGCATATGCTGTTTCTAAGACTCACAATATGTTTTCCTGATACTGTGTTTGCTCATAAACATGTTTATTGTAGGTGCTGTCTGAGTCAGGGGCTGCTTTCTATAGAAATCCACTCTTGAATGCACTAGTTTGTGGTTCCCCTTGTGGAAGAATGAAGCTTTTTTTGGCTGCCTTGGAGAATTGGATACTTTCAGGTATTGATGACAGAGTGAGCGGCTGATGTATGTTTTCATGACATATAACTGTCCTGTTGTAAATTGCTCTAGTCGCAGAGTGCATTAGAACATCGCTCTGTATTTTGAGGTGGGCAGCAGGTGAGGTGCAGTGAAGTAGACGTTTTGTATATCATAGTGATGCCTTATTTATGAATCACCTTGTTTGCTCTTAAAACCTCTGTGTGTGTCAGAAACAGCATTCGATGTGGTGTCTGACCTGGTTCACATTCTGGTTTTGTCACTTAAAAGCTTTGTGGACTTGGCTCCCAACACTGCTCTGAGTCTAGAGGATTGTTAAATGACTAAATGAACACACATTCATGAGATCCTTGGGATGTCATGGAATGCAATATCTGCTGAGTGCCCAAGTACGGAATCCTTTAGTGGAGAAGACTCCTAAGTGGGGAGGCAAAGGCTGCTTTTGGAGAGCGCAGTGGGAGATGAGATGGGAAATTTGGGAATATGTTTTACGAAGAAGGCCGATGAGATGATCATTCCGTACACATGAACCTGTGATCTTGCAAAGCTCGTGTTTTGTACAGGGAGTCTGTGTGGATGTTTGACTGAGAGTGTGTGAAAATAATGACCTAGAGGCAGTAGGGCCTGGTGACATTGGCTGCATCTGACCCAGGTCATTTTCATTCCCAGGCTAGGGGGCTACGATTCTCTCCTGGAAGACACTAGACCCTGATTATCTTGCTACTTTTAAAGCAAAACAGCGCACATTTTGTTGAGGAAATACTGTAGGGAAATGATGGCCCCATGTTTCTAACACCGTTCTTGACTCTTTGTTTATTCAATAACTTCTTACTTGGGGAACAATGCATGGAAATCTAGGCTGGGGAAATTACTTGGGAAAATTTCTTAGGAATAATGTAATTTAGACAGTTTCCATGTATAGGTGAGACCGACTTTTTTTTACAAACATATCATTCTATGTTTTTAAGTACAAATATTTTGTTTTCCTTAAAGATGGAGGGGAGTAGAAAGTTGATTTTATAGTTAGACGATCTTGTTGTAATTTATCCAATAGCCAATAAATGTAAGTAGCAATTATTTAAGAAGATGACTATAATGAAAAACCATTCGGAAATACAAGAATCTTAGCATTGTGGAGTTGGAAGGGACCAATCATCTGATTTTTATAGACAGTATTGATCTCATTATTCAGTCCTCTTAACTGTAAAATGTTAAAAATAATACATGATCCATAGACTTATTTTAAGGATTAAAATACAGTTTATTCATTCAGAAATACTTGAGTGCTTACTATTCGTATGCCAAGACACATGTTGGTTCAGAGGATATATCTGTATACTAGGAAGAAAAAGATTGGGCTTGACAGACGAGCAGAGAAGATGCTTTACCCAGGGACATCAGATGTGATGAGTTTTTTCCAAAGTGCTCTCTGTGACATAGGGGGAGAGTCTAGAGCTTACACAGTACTGGATACTGGGGGAGTGGGGAGAGGAATGGCTCTGATGTGTCTTGGGTGCAAAGTACACCCCGTTGTCTTACTTAATTCTAACAGCGATTCTATACACTAAGTCTAATTTCTCTTCCTGAGCAAACTTGTGTTCTTGTAGGTCTGTGTCAAATGATGTTTATTAAATAAATTAATGGGTAAACTTAAACCTAGAGCAGTCGTGCAGTTTGCCTAAGGTCTTCGGCCAAAGAGTGGCAGAGCTGGGATTAGAGCCGTTTCTGATGTTAGCCCAGGGCACCTCTCATTATATACCACACTGCCCCTGAGTGTGCATAGGCAAGTATATGCAGGGTAGGAAAAGTACACGGTTTTATACACTCCATTTACCAATATTAAAATCATTTCACAAAACACAAATAATTTAATAACAGTGAAGTCAGGGCTCCCAGTGTAATCTGTTTTAATGCCCATCACTAGTTATAGGTATATTCAATTGTCTAGATAGACTGATTTTGTGCTGTGGATTTAGTGTATTAAATAATAGGATCCAGTGCTAAAGTTTTTTTCTGGAAAGCTATTGGCTGTGAAGCAGATATAAGCCCAAATTCAAGGCCATTCGTTCACAATTTAAGGTGTTCTGAAATAGAAGGTATATATGTCACCTTGTCTAATGTGTGGGTTGTGTGGGTGGTTTGTCTTTGCAAATGGAATCATTGCAGACTGATTCTCCTATAATTGTATTTGAAGTCCACTGGCTGGTAAACCTTTGGTAGTTTTAATTTCTTTCTCAAAGAAAACATCTGTTAGAGGTATCTGTGGTCTAGTTGTGTGTGGGCTACACATTTTAATTAGTAAAGCTATGATGACTATCTTGGGATTTTGTAAAAGCTCCAGTAACAACTTGAAGTAAACATTTCTGATCCTTTCTGGCCATCTCAGTATTAATTCTAAGTCAGTTCCTACTGTATGCCATCTACCCTCCACCATCCCAACTGTCTCGAAAAAAACATTTGATAGACAATGACTTTGAGAGGGCCTCCTTGGTTTTGCTTGGAGGAGTTAGTTTTGGAGGGTCTCCTTTTGTTAATCATCTATTTACGGTCCTAAGCGATGTTTTTAACCCAAAAGAAATGACACAGGACTCCCCAAGTCTTTTAGGGTTTTCCAGAATGCACAAAAGTCCTGAACTAACAGAACCTATCTGTGTCCCTTCTGTAATTTATTTGGACTCTGAAAATGGCTGTAATGAATCTAGTAGAGAAATGCAAGAAATGTGCCTGTTTTCTTAAAAGTCAACCTGAATTCCATTTTTCTGAAATCTGCCAGGATTTACCCAATGATTAGAGATTTAAGACTTTTTAAGAGTTAGTAGTCCTTCCAATCCATAAAGGAGGTGCAGCCCAAAATAACGTATATGTCGGCACTCTCTCTACAGTGCTCTGGGCAGACCAATGTCATCCTTTGAATCTGGAGTCTGCTGCTCTAGGAAGGTATAATGGGTTTCTAATTTTCCTCCCCCGGTAGTTTTTTGCTTCTGTATAGCAGTGTTCCTTCCCTAAACACTTAAATATCTGTCTGATTTTTCCTCTTGCAACTATGTTATAAAGCAGAGAAGCTCAAGCTGATACACACAGCTTCACTCATGACAAGGACCCATTGTGATTGATGACCGTTTTCGGGATGCCAGTGATGTGAGGAAGGGTGCATTTTTAGCTGGCAAGGCTGTCTCCTTTCACTTGGCAATAAAGAATGTGTTAAAAATGTGTGTCAGGGTCAAAAAGAGGACCCTTCTCTGCAATTTTCTTTTTAGTGAAGAGCCCTTAGGCTAACATTCGGTAATGTTTCAGCTAATGTGTTTGTATGTTCACATCACCTTAGCAAATATTTCCTGAGTGCCTGCCTGCTGCAAGGTGTTACGCTGGCTGAAGTGAAAATTTCCATGACAATTCTAATCTATAGAGTTGGGAAGTCAGGAAAAAGAGGGGGGAGTATCAGTATGGATCTTTGTCTGTTTCAGTAGAATAGAAACCGTTAGGAAGCAATGCATCATTTTTCCAAAAATTTGGCTTGTTTAGCAAGCAGCATACCAACTAAAGATGAAAGAAAGACATGGAAACATTTATTCACTTTTAACAGAGGCTCCTATTTTCCCTAGAAATTCCTAAAAATCTAGACTATAACATGCTATAGTACAACTTCGGGTTTGGCTTTTAGCACCAAGGATACAGGAAGATTTATAGACATAAAAGATGCTGTGAAAGCTCAGATTCCTACTAAACCCTGAGTCCCTAGAGTCCCCTAAACAACTGTCCTACATGTGGAAGAACCAATCTGCTCACTGGTTAGGACCCAGTGACTTCCATCATTGTACTAAGTACTGTGATATAACCCATAGGATGTGAGTGATAAATAATTTAATATTGCTTCCAAGGTTATTTATTTACTGTTTGTTTTTTGTGTGGCCAGCAGTTCTTTATTTCTCATGATAGTCATGACATTGATAATTTACTAAAATGGAGTGTTGAATTAATACGACTTCTTTTCCAATACCAGAATTCTAAGAACAAGTCAAGGTCTAACAAGACATCTTCATTTCATTAAACTGGACTTCTTGATAGAGCCTTTTTGGAAACCCAGCCAACACTTGTTCTTATAAATCGTTGGCTCCAACATACACACATGACTACTCTATGCAAGGAAGACTGGGAAAATGTAATTTTTTAGCTTTGCCATCTGAATGAAATCAGAGTTACGATAAAATGTAAAAGGCTACTGCTTAGCTGCCCAAGTTGTGCTTTTTTTTTTTTTTTAATCCCCCCACCTCTGATTTCTTCCCAGTACTTAAATGGAATATCTGGCTGTTTTTGCTCCCTATAAAGTGTGATGTTTGCTTTTTATGCCTGTGTTTTTCCTCCTAATGAGAAGATCTTTCAAGTCTTCTGCAGCTTTCAACTACATTAGCTTTGTAGGACTCTCCTTGAAGCAAAACTTAAAATGAGTGTTTCATGCTTTTTTCCTTTTTTCAGATTTTAAGTGTCAGTTCTAATCACCTGTGCCCCCTGATTCATGCAGAAACACACAATTCTTAGAGGAAAAGAGACCTTAGGACTGAAGACTTTAGGGTCTAAGGACAGACAGACAGAGGCAGTTCCCAAATGAAAACTGTGGCTGTTACCAGAAGAAGGGGACGTGGATTCTGGGAAGGCAAATGACAGGTACTCATTTCTGAAAGGTTTATTTAGCTTGTTAGCAACGAACGTACAAAACGTTTGCTCCAGTTTTCTGCTCTTAATATTCCTTTAAACACACCAGACATAGTTGCTGTAGGTGGTTCTTTTAATATAAAACCTCTGTGGTCTACCAGGAATAAGACTCAACGCTGGCACACCCGTAAGATGTTCATACGTGAAATGACCCATATCTCTTCAAAAAAAGAGGGTTTCTGGGCTGATGGTGGCTACACATGTAATCCTAGCACTTTTGGAGGCCAAGGCTGGAAGATTGCTTGAGGCCAATGGTTTGAGACCAGCCTGGACAACACAGGGAGACCTAATTTCTACAAAAATAAAAAAAAATATTTTTAAATTAGCCAGGCATAGTGTTGTGCAGGCTGAGGCAGTAGGATCACTTCAGCCCAGGAGTTTGAGGTTTGCAGTAAGCTATGATGACACTACAGCACTCTAGCCTGGGCAGCAGTGAAACCCTGTCTCCAATAAAACAAACCAACAAAAAAACCTTCTGATTTGAATTTAAGACAAATGTGCAGGATATGTTAGGAATAATGGGTGAGACCTTCACTTTCCCTGCAATTACAGGCCTCTGGGTCACTTCAATTCCTGATCCGTATGGCTGGGCATCTTGATTTCAGTGTCTGGATGATATTCATGCAAGACTTCTGGTTGAATAAATCAGGAAGGATGCTCCCATAAATAAACCTTACTCGGCGTCCCTAGTTTCTAGGCAGCCCAAAGTGCCATGGCCTGACCTGGGAGGAGGATGCTTTGTGTGGAACTACTGGAACTGCAGGTCTCTAATCCTATCCAAGATTGTTGCTTTCCATTAGCTGCTGAGCAGCTGTTTCTTGGGCTTTCCAACAGCATGAGAAACACACCTAATCACAGACTCCTAGATGTGGAAGTGTCTTCATGATAATATAGTCTCATTTTGGAAGATACAAAATTAAGAAGGCCAAGTGAATAGCTTCAAGGCACCTGGTAGAAAACTTGGCCACAGAACCTTGATTGTGTGCTTTGTCCAGCCCTCTGTCCCAGTGCGCTAAGTTTCTCAGGGAAAGTGAGATGAAGGTCATTTTTTTCTTCTTCTATGCCCTTCTTTTTTGTTCCTAATACTTCACAGACCTGAAATGTACTCATGTATCTGTCAAGTTTTAGATGAGGTAAGAAGCTCATTGATTGTGGAAGGAACTGGGGAGGTGAGCTCTGTGTGGCAGTTTCAGGTAAGTAAGGCAAGGGAGACGGGTTATGGTGGAATGGGGGAGTTTTCAGGCTCAGAACACATTTCTGCAGTTTGTGATTGAACTTAGGGTTCTTCTTGTGCTTCTGTAGCTCATTAAGAGACGAGCTCTTTTGCTACTGGAGCTGCTCAACGTGTAGCATGATTCAGCAGGTAGGCAGTGTTAGCCACGTGAAATTGGCTATTTCCTATTGCTAGAGGCTTGATACATATCTTCCATTTTGCCTTCTGTGGAGACTCATCACATGTAATGATAGCATGTGTAGTATTCTGTGTGGCTCAATCCAGGGCACACTTGGTCTAGTCCAAGTACTTAACATGTAACATAAAATTAAGTACAACAATCAGCAAAGAGGCTGTCTTTCCTTCTCCTACCTCTAAGACCTAGAGAGACCCTGGAATGCCACTCTGTTGATATTTGTTACTCTTGTGAGCATGTTTCTAAATCCCAGATCAATCTGATAAAGGCTTATTTTTCTGTGAATTTCTTATGAATTTATTTAATAAAAGTATTGTAAACATAGATAGTACAAACTTAATTCTTTGTCCAATAACAAAATAAATTTTACTGGAGAGAAAAAAAATTCTATGGATCTAGATTTTCCCCAGGAAATCCATGACATACAGATGTGAAGTCCAAATGGAACCCTAGATACATTGGACCCCCAGACGCCGTGAGCCCTAGGCAGGGTAGAGTAAGGATGGGGCTGTAGGAGGGCATGATACTTAATTGAAGATGAGCAGCAGGCCTGGCTCAATAGTTTTGTTTCTTCACAGAGAGTGTAATTTATGCACTTAGTTTTGGTTTCTTTTGAAACCGTCTTCCCTTTTTCCCATTCCTATAGAACAAAAGGAAGAAAAAAAGCTCATTACTTATTCCTTAGAGCAGTCCTTCTGAAGCTCTAATGTGCATGCAAAAACACCTGGAAATTTGTGAAGTGTAGATTGTGATTCAGTTCTGGTAAGGCAGTGGTTCCCAAAGTGTATGCCTCAGAGCAGGAACCACCTGTCAGCTTATTAGAACTGCAAATTTATGGGCCAGACCTAATTTACTGAATTAGAATTTCAGAGGATGATCTCAGAAACTTTTTCAACCAGCTCAGCAAGTGACTCTTACTCACCTTAAAGTTTAAGAATCACTGACCTGGAGGATACTCTCTGGGGTTTTCCTATTGTGTGATTGGGCCTTGAATTATTCTGTTGTTGTTTAGCAATGGAAACAGTTGGGCAGAGATCTTCCTTTACCTTCCTTTAGATGGGATGTTGCTGTCCTGCAAGTTGATTTGCTCTATCAGAGCATATATGTCTTGGTCCTTCACCATCCTCTATTATTAATGTACGGCAATATCTGGCATGGTTAGATACCATTACATGGCAATTGGAAAATATTTTAAAACATAGACTAAGGGAAAAGCTACCTAAAATGCCCCATGTTAAAATATTTTGAATATTTTCAGGGGATATGGCTGTTACCTGGATTTTATCTTTTTGTCAGCTTAGTCTTAATTCATAGCTGTTTTCAATCATATGAATGACCATTGGTTATTGTTACCCAGATTCTATGACTAGAGGGTTCTGATGGCTACAGACATGCTTAGCAGTGCCTTCCTAGATGTTGCTTTTACGGTTGAAAGAAGAAAAAAATTTTAATAATAGGGATAGGATTTTCTCAGTGGACTGAAAAAGTATTTGCAAAAGGTGAATGTTACCTCGTACAGTGTCTTAACAGCTGTAGATTTCAATCTCTGGAAGTTTTGTTGATTCCTCCAAAGGCTGTAGCTGGAGAAATGCACGTCATATATTATAATACTAGTGTTATTTGTCAAATTGTTTACAAAGCCTCCTATATAGATGGACCCAGACTGTGTTCAGAGGTTTTGGTACTGTAGAAAGGATCCATTTGTTTTGTGATACTCAATAAAGAAAAAAGAAAACTTCAGAATTTATAAGGGCACTCAACAAGTGTTCCACAGTGGGGTATTTTGGTCCAACATTTAGTTGCTAATGCATTTTGTTCTGTCTGCCAATATGTAGCTTAAATATAAATAGGTCTCAGAACCTTTGTTAAGATTTAAGGGTAATGCATATCATGCTATAAAAATCTCTCCTAGAGAACACACACACATAAAGTGCTGCAATTTTGTAGCCTTTCCAGAAGCAATACAGTGTGTCTGCAGCCCTCATTTACAACTGACAGAAATTTACCCATTTTACGCAGAAAATTGGAAAGGAGCAGATGTTTATGCCTAAGCTAGAATTTTGAAGGCCAACAATTAAAATAAACATGTCTCTGCCAAAACTTGAACTAAATTAAAAAATTTAGCATATAAATTAAAGCTTACTTAAAACTAAATTTGTCAAGGAAATGCATTTGTTTTGCATTACTGGTTTCAATTATTCTGAAAAGGCTTTCATTTTTATGGAACACTGAAGATTTTTAAAAGTTTCAATCAATTTATTGGGCAATTGTACCATTTAAAATGAGTTATGGATGTCTTGCTTAAATGTATGAACTATTAGCACATAGTCTATGAGCTTATCGGGAGATGTTAAAGCAACCGTTATCCTCTAGTTTATGTGCATATTCCTGGGAACTACAAGAAACTGGTGTATACACCTAAAATAGATAAAGCTGTGGGCTGAGGATGTATACAGCATTCTCTCCTCTTCTGTTTGTTGGTTCTCTTTGTTGGGAATCTGTATTTTGAGGCATCGCCAATGAATTATTCATAGTGAAGTATTTGTACTCTTAGCTTATTGCCACAGAATAGTCTTATTTCCTTGTTTTTAGCATTTTTCTGCTCTTGTCTGATTTGTACAATGTTGCCTAATTAAATTTTCCTAAACACTTTGCCCTGTGCACGTAATTCTTTTATCGAAAACCTTCATTGACTCCTGCTAGATAGATGTGCTAGGATTCTAAGGCCTCAGTGTTCTGTTCCTACCTGACTTAAATTAATCTCCAGCTCTAATTGTCACTGTGCTGCTTCAATCAATCCAGTGACTTTGCTTTCTCTGACATATGTCAGGCTCATGCAGAGAGTAGTTTACTGGCTTAAGTTGCCTTTTCTTTCTAAAAAGGTGCAGTCAGATCATCAAATATGACTGTCTCTACGAAGAGAGGAAGGCAGAGCCATCTGAAAAGTAGCTTAGGAATTCTGTTAAGTGTTTTAACTTAAAAACTTTTGAATGTAACCAGTTTAGTGAATTCTCTCTCAATTATACTACGTGCTTCTGAAACAAAAAATGCCAACCACAATCCCTTTTATTAATATATAATTTAGGGTGACAGTATAGACAACATAAATAAGTTGTAATAAATCCAGTGATTTCTAACAGACGGTAATGTATTAAGGATGATTTGTCCTTGCATTAAATAGACCCGGCCTGTGCCTTTCTAGTTTTCTTGTACCCTGTTTTTTTTTAGTGTTTTTAATGTTTTCCCTGTCGATGTCAATGTCTGTCCTCACTACTGTACTTCTCTGCATATAGAAGTGCTTTCCTTTCTAATGTAATTACTCAGTTTGTTGTAGGTTGATTTTAAAGAAAACTCACACAGAATTTTTAAGTTATGTAAAAATGACTTTGAATAAGGTCAAAGGAGTTTTCTTGTAAATAAAGTACATGAGTTGCTGCTAATAATTATTTTTTGTCTTCCTGGATACCTTTATTTGCTTGCTTCTGAATTCTTACGTAAGATCTGGATAGTACACAATGTTCTTAAATAATCTCCAAATAAGTGAAACACTGTATAATTCAAATGGTAAGGGTGGGGGAAGAAGATGCCATCTCTCAAAGAAAATTCTGGTTACTTTTCCCTAACTAACCGTAAGTCAATACATAGTTCTGATTCATTGTTTTACGAAAAAGCCTTGAGATGTTTTAAAATAAAATTCCACACACATTTTACAGAATATGTAGTTACATGAGGGGAGCAGTTTAAAAAAAAAAAAAAAAAAAAAAAAAAAAAAAGGCTGTCTCCACTCTGAAAATGTTGTCCCTCTTTGGCTCTGTTGTCCTGCATGTCCTCCCCTCCCCACTCCCCATAGGCCTAACCCCCTCTTGCACTGCGGGACAAGAGATGCCATGAAAGTTGGAAAATAGTCATTTATGGAGAAAGCCTGTGTTCCGTGCTGTATGAAAGCAAATTGTAGAAAATGAATGTTGTGACAAGTTGATTCTATTTTGATGAATAAAATCATTGAAAAGCTATCAAGCCCCACTGTTTGTCCACCGAGAGAATTTTTTTTTCCCCCTCTCTATTCTGCATTTGTATTCTTGGCTTTCCTCCCAATTAGTCTTTACAAAAGGGTGATAATTAGGGAGGTAGGATTTCTGACCTACCTTGTGAACAATAAAAATACGTCACCACCCATTTTTCCCCTTGCTCAATCTATGTGTATTAATACTCTGTGATTTCAGAAAGAAAGTCCCACACTGCTGTGATTCCCTCTTAATAAAAGAGGTAATCTAATGCCAAAATGAAAACAATTTTAAAGCACCTTTATTAGTGCCGAAGACCCATGGCCACAAGAAATGCCTTTGCTTGTTTCGTGCCAGATGACTTAGTTCAAGTACATTCTGCGGGCTACTTTGGGTTTACGATTTCTTACACCCTCTCAAATTCCTTAAACGAGAGCAGTAAATTACAGATTTCTACCTTGAAATTTCTTGAGTGTTTTGCATAAGTAATACATTCATATGGTTCACAAATCTGAATGAGTAAATGAGCGTACAGTAAAAAATTTTCTTCCTACATCCCGATCTTCCTACCTCCTTTGACTGCCTCTCCTCCTCGTGAAAACTGTTACTAGTTTCTCATGTCCTTCCAGAGTTCCTTTATGCAGACAAAAACCTAAAATAACAGATTCTTATTCTTGCACTTTAAAAAAAAACCCCACATTTTACACATATTGCTTCTTGAATTTTTTCACTTAACACAATATAGTTTCTCTCTATACATGCACAACGTTGATTAATATTTTATAGCTGCCTATTTTCTTGTATGGAAGTACCATAATATGTGTATTTCACAATTCCTTTATTTATGGATATTGGATATTTGACTAGTTTCCAGGCTTTTGCCATTACAAACAACACTGCAACGAGAATTATATATGGATAATTTTATACTATAGGATAAATTCCCAGAATTGGAATTGCTTGGTTAGAGTTTCAGTACTTGAGTGTTGATAGATGTTGTCTAATTGCCCTCTGTAGGGTTACTGTTAATTTACAGTTCCACCAGGCTCACAGGAGATAGTCCATTTTTCCCCTCAGCTGTATCAATAGAACATTATCAACCTGTGACATTTTCCACCATGAACAGACTCAATGTTACCTTGGTAGCCTTGTGATTTTTTTCCCTTTTAAAGACCTCCTGTGTCTCTATTTGTCAAGGATCCTTGCAAACATTTAAATTTTGTAAAACATACTTCTTTGAATGTTTTAATCTCTGCATTCTCCTTTTATCCGTGAAATTTTACATATGACAGAAACAAAACCAAAGTTATTGCTCTATTTATATAAGGATGAATCAGTAAGAACTGAGATTTATTTAATATAAAGCTCAGAATTAGGATCGTGATAAAGTCTTGAATTATAAATATTGTTTTAAGTATAATAAAATTACAGAATAAGGCCTATAAATATGTAATATTAGGTTTAGAAAGAAGATCAGGTTTCTTTGGAGGAAAAAAAAGTGCACATACCTAGATTTAGGCCAGAGATTGACGAGTGGTAAAAACAGAACAAAAAATGAATCAATCTAATTGAGATAAATGATCCATGATTAGGTTAAGAGAAAGTCTAGCTGTTTAATTCAGAGTTCACTTGGACTGCTGTCAGATTCTTTATAAAACTATAGAGCAGCTTCCGAACAGAGGTATAGGTGATGATAAGCTTATATAACTCTGACACAATTTCAATATAATTAAATAAAGGAAATAATTAAAGTGCATAATAGCCTTCTATTTAAATTTGCTCTTAACAGTGCAATTTCTTATTTAACTTTTGTGCTATGAATTTAATTATTTCTGTCAAGTTTTTTTAATTTGAAATACTTTATTTTTTTATTTCAAAATATTATGAGGGTACAAATGTTTTTGGCTACATCGATCACTTTTGTTACGCTTGAGTCAGGGCTATAAGTGTGCCTATCACCCAGATAGTGTTCGTTGTACCCATTCAATAGGTTTTTGCCCATCCCCTTCTTTCTCCTCCCCTCTACTTCATTTCCAATAAGTTTTACTTCGCTCTTTGTGCATGTGTGTTCACCTGTTAGCTCCAGTTTAATGGCGAGTACATGTGATATTTGTTTTTCCATTCTTTAGATACTTAAGATAATGGTCGCCAGTTCCATCCAAATTGTTGCAAAAGACCTTAAGCCTTATTCGTGGTCGAGTAGTACGCTATTAATTCATCCTTTTTTGTGTCTTAATAGTATTCCATGGTGTACATACACTACATTTTGTTAATCCACTCATGAATTGATGGGCACTTGGGTTGATTACACATCTTTGCAATGGTGAATTGTGCTGCAATCAACACTTGAGTACAGGTGTCGTCTTGATAAAGTAACTTCTTTTCCTTTGGGCAGATATCCAGTAGTGGGATTGCTAGATCAAATGGTAGGTCTACCTTTAGTTATTTGAGGAATCTCCATACTGTTTTCCATAGAAGTTGTGCTCATTTGCACTCCCACCAACAGTGTATAAGCATTCCTTTCTCTTTAAATCCATGCCAGCATCTATTGTTATTTGGACTTTTAATAAAAGCCATTCTAACTGGGGTAAAGTGATATCTCACTGTGGTTTTAATTTGCATTTCCCTGATGATTAGTGATGTTGAGCATTTTTTCATATGTTTATTAGCCATTTGTCTACCTTCTTTTACAAAGTTTCTGTTCATGTCTTTTGCCCACATTTTAATGGGGTGGCTTGATTTTTTTTTTGTCAATGATTTGCTTCAGTTCTTTGTAGATTCTGGTGTATTAGCCCTTTACCAGATGTATAGCTTCTGAATATTTTCTCCCATTCTGTAGATTGTCGATTTGCTGTGTTGATTATTTCCTTAGCTGTGCAGAGCCTTTTAATTTAATCATCTTATTTTTGTTGTTGCTGTGATTGCCATTGGGATCTTCCTGATAAATTCTTTGCCTAGGTTGATATTTAAAAGAGTTTTTCCAGTATTTTCTTCTAGAATTCTTATTGTTTTGTGTGTTACATTTAAGTCCTTTATCCACCTTGAATTAATTTTTGTGAGTAATGAGAGAAATGGATCCTATTTCATTCTTGCGCATGTGGCTGTCTAATTCTCCCATCAAAGACTCAGTATCATTTACAATATCCACAAAGAAAATAAAATATCTAAGAATATACTTAACCAAGGAGCTGAAAGGTTTCTATGAAGAGAACTATGACACACTGAGGAAAAAAATTGCAGATGATACAAAGAAGTGGAAAAACATCCCCATAGATTGGAAAAATCGGCGTTGTTAAAATGTCCATACTAGTCAAAGTGACTTACAGATTTCAGTGCAGTCCCCATCAAAATGCCAACATAGAAAAAATAATTCTATGCTTTGTTTGGAATCAGAAAAGAGCCCAAATAGCCAAAGCAATCTTAAGCAAAAAGAACAAATTGGGAGGCATCGCATTACCAGACTTCAAACTATAATACTATACTGCAAGTCTATAGTAAGCAAAACAGCATGGTATTGGCACAAAAATAGAGACATAGACCAATGGAACAGAACAGAGAACCCATGGTTTTGTACCATCCACTTACACACCCCCACTGATCTTTGACAAAGTAGACAACAATATTCACTGGGGAAAAGAAGCCCTATTATATTTTTGTCAAATTTTAAAACATCATTATTGTAACCAAATGGCACGATAATTGTTCTTAGGCAATGAACTATGTTTGGCAGCCAGGGGGAGCGGGGAACTTGGCAAGTTACTTGGGATGAAAGATGAGGGACTTTGAGGAGAGTAGCTCCTGCAACAGGGTAAATTACTCTGCATGAGAAAATGAAAAGCATTTATTTTGGACTACTATAACGTGGGGGATAGAAGGTTCAGGGTGATCTATCTCAATCTTAAAGGACAGGGAGGCATTAGCTTACATCTGAGATTTTATGTAAATAAAGTTTCAAAGTTATAGATACTTAGGATTTTAAATGAAATTTACAGTTTTAAGGTAGTGATTGTATTATTTTTAGAAAATAGGTGCCATTTATTTTTCTCAAAGCTAGTGGAAGTTTCTTTGTGACTTCTCATCAGTAATATGGATGAAATGCACAGGAATACTTACAGTCAGATTTTCATAAGCTGACATAATTTCGTAAATACCTAATACATAATGGTAGAGGTAGAAGCTGTATTAAGTCTATTTTCAGGAGAGATTTCCCTCAAAGACATACATCGGCATTCAAGAGCTACTTTTGAGAACTACTGTCTGATCCCCTTGGGATTTTATTATTGTTTTATATATATGTGTGTATATATATTTTTTAGTTTCTAGTGAATTTTTCTTTTTGTTTCTTTTTTATTTGCAAGATGCTACTCAAGTCATGACCACAAATCACATATGTTAGTATCCATGGCTCTCATTTTCCTTCCATCTTCAGTCATTGCTAGAGATAAAATAGTCTTTTTCCTTAAGTTGTGTGTCTTGATTTTGTTAGATAGGTGTTAACAATATGTGCTTGAGAGCAATTATCTTATTTCTAAGGATCTCAGATTTAGTTTATTGCATTGCCTTAGTGTCATTCAAACATTCTTTATCAGAGGAGGAGGATATAAATAACAAGATTTACATGGTAAAATTTGCCTGTTCATACAACTTATTTTATCAACCAATCCTTACCTTGATAACTTACGTATGTTTAAAATAAATATGAAATCCCTTTGTTTTAGCTTTATCCTTGTATACTTTTGTATAAGTTTAGAGAGTTTCCTTGACATGTTTTGGAGACTACTATCTCACTACTACTTAAATTTTAAAAATGCATCACCTTTGGGGGAAAGCTTGCAAAGTGGCAACTTTAATCAAACAGTGACACTATCAGGGAAAAATCATACAGCAAAGCAACATCAATTCTATCATTTTAAAATAAAGTATGCCCGACTTACATGTTTAGAAAATGTTAGGGCTAGAACATTGAGTTCGGTCTCTTTATTTTGTGGATTAAAGAAAATAAAGCTTAGAACAGTGAAAATATTTGTTCAAGGTTAATACTGATGGTTTGTGGCTGAACTGGTAATAAAAGTCACAACCATTTTTCCCTTCTTTGTTCTCTCTGCTTTCAGTTCTGTCATTCTAAGTTTCTTAAAGGAAAAATGTGGAGGACAATGAATGTTGATGGTAGAGAAGATACGAGACTGTGTTAACACAGGGGCCCGGGAGGGAAGAGTTTATGGGAGGGACATGCAGGAAAGCCTCTGAATGTCAACGCCTGCCACTTTGAATTGTCCCTCCTCTGTTCTTACAAAGTGGGGATGTCTCACCAGAACAAGCCATGCCATCCAGTGCTATTTGCAGAGAACCCACAGCTTTATATTCATTCCCTTAAAAGAACTGACTCATAATCTTTGAAAATCTAAAACAGTTAATACGATTTTTAGTGACGCTTTTTGTTTCTGTCATTTTTAATGCCTCCCTTCAAAGTGCTACAGCATACATAGCATCATGAAAAGCAAGGGACCTTTTTGTTATTGATGATATTTGTATGTCAATCTTGGAGATACCTGGGAGTATCCCAAGTTGTTGAAAAATCATGGTTGGGAATTACCACTCTGGAAAGAGATTGCCATGGTTACTATGCTTAATCTTGTGATTAATGCCTCTTTGAAAAGTCTTGTGTGTGCATGTGTGTAGATTTAGATGTCTTTTTATATTCTAGTTTGGTTAACATGTTAGATTTTTTTTCGCAGTCAGAGACATAAAAATGTCTCCAGTGGCTTAAGAACAAGATTGTTTACATTCTTGAATCGAATGAATATTGGCTGCACAGAATCAGTTTTTTTTTTTTTTTTTTGTAAGGAGTGAAATTCTCAGAAAATTAAACTGTTTATAGGAGGTAACTGCTGGTTCTACATTTCTTGTCTGGAATTGTTTGAATTTACTTTAGTATCATTTAGTATTAAAAGAACAATGTGTAGATTGTAAATGACAATTCTACATCCCCTGTCTTTTCCGTAGTACCTGCTTCAAATAAGGGGTGCAGTTAGCCTACGCGGCTGTATGTGGTGTATGGACTGTGGTTTAGTTGGCATCAGGTGTGCTGCTTATAGGACTCCTTAGTGCCCTCAGAGTCACCCAGGGCAGTGAGAGGTCTACGCTGTTCCGTGCTTTATAACAAGAAGCATTCACACCCACAAATACTGAGCGCTCCCAGGTAAATACAGAATGTTTGCAGTGGGATTTGTGTACCATCCCCAGCTCTCCCTTTTCTGGGATAAAGTCTTTGTACACAATTGGTTGTTTTTATCTCTTGATACTCACAAATAAGGCCAGTGGAGAAATAAACCTCAGAGATACGCAACTGGAATGCTTTGTATAGAGAAAATACTCTGGAATGGCAATTCTACATCAAGAAAAACAGAGGCAGTAAGAAACATCTCCAACAGGGAAAGATACTTCTACAATGAGATTTTTTGCCTATATATGTGTGTGTGTGTGTGTGTGTGTGTGTGTGTGTGTGTGTGTGTGTGGTATGTGTGTTTATGGATTGAGAGCAGTGTATATGGTTTTTTTTTTTTTTTTTGGTGAGATGGGGTCTTGCTCTGTTGCCCAGGCTGGAGTGCAATAGTGTGGTCATAGCTCACTGTAGCCTGGAACTCACAGGCTGAAGCAAGCCATCCTCCCACCTCAGGCTTCCAAGTAGCTGGAATTACAGGCGTGCACCATCACACCTGATTAATTAGTATTATTTTTTGGTAGAGGTAGTGTCTTGTTGTGTTGCTCAGGCTCATCTCGAACTTAAGGCCTCAAGGGATCCACCTGTCTCAGCCTCCAAAAGTGCTGGGATTACAGGTGTTAGCCACTGTGCCTGGCCACATTTGTTTTTATTGCAGGTTCTTGTCATATCCGTTTAAGTTTCAAAAATGCTGATTGTTAGGGTAAAAAAATGTGTGTGTATGTATATATACACATATTATTTGGGTATTCCAATCAGTGGTACTTGTGCCCTTGGTTAATGCATAATTATGTTAAGAAAATAGCTGTGCATATGAATGTCATCTGGCTAAACATCTATCACTCTAATTGGTCACCTGGTTTGATTCATTTCCTCTGGTTATCTGGTAGGTGGACATTTCTTTTCTAACTAGTGTGTGTTCCCTTCTAAAGCTGTAACTTGGTTAAGTATACCTTTGCTTCAGGTAATTACATGGATTCTCACTTTAATTATAATATCATTTGATTAATACCTTAGGTTTTTTCCTATCAGAGAAATAAAAATGTCTTCAGTGTCTTAAAAACAAGATTGTTTACATTCTTTAATTGAACGGTCATTTTCAGGAAGGAGAGAAATGCTTACAAAACTAAACTGAATATAGAAGTTAACTGCTAATTGTGTATTTCTTGTCCAAACTTGTGTCTCCATTTGTTATCTTTTATCACTTAGAAGCTATGTGGCCCCCAAAGAAGTTTTCAAGTTTGCGATATGGAGAAGAAATAACTAAGTCCTGAAATTAGGAGTAAGAGAGAAAGGGGTTTTGTTGATCAACCCTACTATGTTCGGACTCCTAATGAAGATCTTCGGAAACATAAAATTGCTGCGATTTCTTTAGAAAGTTCCTATTTAAAGTGCTTTCACTCCTCCCTCCACCCCCACCCTTTTTTTGAAGGTATATGGTGGTTTCTTTTAAGTCAGTATTGACATAAAGGATAACACACCCTCTTCTGGGACATGAAGACTTGACGATGAGCCATAGTCACGCATGAAGTGTGTTGAGATGAGAAGAAATGGAAATTTATCTGTAGAGCCTACCATACGATGATGTATGTGTAAATTTCCAGTCTGTGGGTTTATGATTTTTCAGTGAATACAAAGTTTTTTTTTGTTCCTGATTTTTGGCTTGACTTATTGGGAGAAACAAGGTTTTAGTTTAGGCATGACTTTTCTTACATCCTGTGCAAAACTGTCAGCTGCAGGAAGAGTAAACACGGCACTCTGAAACTTTGTCCTGTGTAACTGTGATGGAAGAAAGGGCTTTAAAAACAAAAAACAAACAAACAAAAAAAACCGTGTTTATTAAAAGATCAACATTTCTAGTTTCTTCCTTCTGGATTTTTCTTTAACACTTTGTATCTCTATTATAGCACATAACCAGTTATACCTTAATGATTTAATTGTTTTTCCATATTAGATGTTCCTATTAGCTCTGTAACATGCCCTGTTTATTTTTCTGTTCCTGGTGATTGGCAGAGTGCCTGACACCTAGTAGGTACGTAGTATAAGTGAGCAGATCTGTGTATGACTAATTCAACACTTGCAAACCTTTTCCTTTTTTAAAAAAGAAAAAAGAAACAAAGACATGCTATGGAAATGGCCTTGGGCCTAATTGAAGACGTGAAGGCAGAGATCAAGGGGGAGGGAGGGACCAAGCAGAGCTTTTGGAAGTTGAACGCAGGGATGACAGCTGAGGATGCATGTCTTCTCAGCACCCTTGTTTAGCCTGTGCTGGAGTGACAATTTGTGGATTAAATTATCCCTTTTGTAATACTTTGCACAGGACTAAAGGAATGCTTCCTGGATAAAGAGAGGCAGTACCTGGAGCTAATCTTTGTGGGTCAATATGTTTATTTTGAGGGCTGCAGCTGGGATGCAGAACTGATAGACAGAAGCCAGGGGGCTTTCTCTGCTCCACCAAATCACATTCGACTAGGAATTGCAACCAGACAGCAATCTGTGAAGCAAGCAATAGGAGCTCTGCCGTCTGGTACCTGCTGTGGATGTCTGGCACCCGGCAGTACCAGATTTGGTGTAAGTGGGGCTTCTGTTTAGGAAACCTTGCCAATTTTTTTTCTTCAAATGTAGATTCTGGCTTTGTTTCTGCGTTCTTGTATGGGAACAAAAAGACAAAATCTCATAATGGCAAATTGGTTTATCATACCAAAAGCATTAGATCGGAGTGGTTCTGTCCATAGGATATTGTAATCCTGTGTGTGTATATTTGCTGCTGCTGCTTTTGACGCAGTCAGGTTGTGTAGATGTTTTTCATTTTGCTAGATTTCAGATCTAAGATAGGCATAATTCCTAAATAATCATCTATGCCCCCCTTATATAGTTGAATCTTGGGAGTGTCTATAAAATATTTTCAAATGTTAGCAACTTTTGTTCCTTTAATCCTTTGAAATGTTTGCGTGTTTGAGAGTATTATGTCTTATCAAATCCTTCTGTTCCTTTGACTTTGTCCCTCTGACAAATTTCGTATCTTTCTTCCCAGGAAAAAAGGAGGACATGAAAGCTGTGTTGTTACACCTTTCTTAACCCCTCTTCTCTTTGGTTGGAACATGTGAAGCAAGCATTGAAGTTTCTTCTTTTCTTACTTTTGCCAAAACCCATCATGCTATTTCTTCTGCTTGGGCATATGGGAAACATTTGTCTCAATTCCATCCCTTTGGACCTGTCTGCATTTATTGTCTAATACTCTGACTCTTGAGGAGCTCTTTTGAAAGGTAATTTAAAAATCTTCCCTATAAGTTGAAATTCTTTACATATAAGAGATAAATTTCAAAAATAAAAATAGGATCCATACTGTATCTTTCCCTGTGCTCCCACTCACATTGAACAGTGCCACAATCCACACAGTTGTCCAAGTCATCGATCCAAGAGATGTTCTAGATTTCTGTTCACCTTCTATTTCTGAAAAAGCACCAAATCTTACTAATACTCCTTGTTGCATCATGACCATCACTCTCACCGGGGTTCCCCCTGCATGAACTGAAGGTTTGCTGGCTACCTTACTGCAATAGACTCCTCAATTGCTCACCTTCCTCAAGTTTCTACCCCTTCGTTTGTCCTTAGATCTTTCCAAACTTTTCTCTACATATATCTTAATGTCAAACCTGATGAGTCATTCTCCTTCTTAAAATCCTCTGCTGGATTCTCAGAGGTTTCAAGTTGAAGTTTGCATGGCATTCCAGGCTCTTATGACCTGGTAGTATCACTTCTGGCCACTGGCCCAAAATACTGCACACTCAGACCATGTGTCACTACCTGTAGCCCCCCATACTATGATCCACTACTGTGAGTTTCCATGTATACTCACTTGACTTCCAAATCTCTCTCTAACCTCCACCCCTTTATGAAACTAATTCCCTCCTGGCTTGTTGACACAGCCTATCAGTGTCACCTCCCTAATGTCTAATTTGGATGTCTTCTGTTCTCCTGTAGGATGCATCTTCTACCTAGCACTTAGCATACTCTACCAGTGTTGTTGTTCACTGTCCTTCCCTAGTGGGCACAGAGTCCCCAGTGTCTATTGTAGTGTTGTTTGCAAATGGCTGCTATGAGTAAATGTGTACATGGATCTAAGAAGTATGTTATTGTTCATAAGTGCTATCTGTATTTTAATTCACTTTCAAGCCTTGGCCTCTATGGATTATGTTTATACTTAAATGTTCATTATGGCATCAGATTTAAGCAATTGTAGCCTCTCAGAACATGACTGAGATTGTTATTGTTGACTCCACATTCAGACAAATAACCAGACACGCAGAATAAAACATAACCTGTAAACTACATGAGCTAATGGAAAGTGCTTAGACAAGAACTAAGCAGTCATAGGTTCAAATATGAGATGCCTTAGCCATATAGCCCCATTTCTTTCTTTATAGTTGGTTAAAAAATGTGAACCTTTGAAAGGTTAATGTAATGGTGCTAAGTCCTCTCCAGGGTGTGACTGATCCGTTTAAATGTAAACTGCTTTGGTGGCCATGATATATTAATAATATTGATACAAAGCCATACTGTTGAAAAAATTCAACAATAGAATCTTTTAAAGAAAACAAACTGAAATACGAAAATGCTAAGGATTGAGACATCTTACATTGACCTTTGAGATTACAAATTTTGGTCTTGGAGCAGAACTTGTTTTAGTAAAACTGCTAAAAACCCCTTGAGTTTATAAAATAAGATATTAATAAAATAGAAAGAGAGTGTTTTGTGTTTTAAACTGTCAAATGTGATCTCTTGCTAGGGTCTGTCGTTATGAAAAGAGATCGTGGATTTAGAGTACCTTTCTTATTTTGGGCTTTGAAGGGCTGCAGTTCACCCCCTTGGTCTGTGTTAACCAAGGACAGGTAAAGAGGTTGGAAGATACAAGGGCTTGGAACTTACCTGCCTCATGTGAGCGGGGTGAGAAAAGCCCTGTGTGCCAAGAGGAAGTTGGTCATGGATTTGTGGCACTTTGAAAAAACAGACATTTCCATTTTTTGAGTGGTGCTCTTGCTTTTTAACCTCTCCTTTGACAGTAATAGTCCTGCTTCTTACATGGGAAACAATTTAGAAGTACAAAATACCCCATTATTATCATCTTTGAAGCACTATGTACAAGTCCTTGAAATTCATTTTTTTTCACTTTAATCACCTAGGTCTTGGATCTTATCTCTAATTTAGAAATGAGGGAAATGAGACTTACGTGGAATAAGTCAGCATTCAACAAATACTGAGAAATGGAGATAATTTTAAACCTGAATGACCCCCAGAGGTCATGTACTCTTTCATCATATACTTGAGGAAACAGACCTAAACAAGTTCAAGGACTTTCCCAAACTCACTTGTTACTGGCCAAGCAGGGGCTAAATCTCATTCTTCTCGGGTTTTAGTCAGTATTTGTTTGGTTAGTATTCTTATCAGAACTTTATCTTCTACTTGTATTTATAAAACACTTAATAAAAGTGAGTTGATAATGACTGTATATATAAGACAATATTGTCTACTATGTATATTAGAAGAGAGGTAGAAAGGTTAAAAATACAAATTCTGTAGGTACTGAAGTGTGACATGTAGAGAAACCTAGAGAAGAGATGAAATTCTCTTCTTCCTTGAGTAGTATCTTCAGGCTGGTGATACTATCTATGAACAATGGTATGTTCAGAGAAAATGTGCAAAATTACTACAGTAACTCAATTTCAGAAGAGTTTGACCTTGTCAGAGTGATCTACTGTATTTGCATGAGAAATATTAAGGAGTCCAGGAGAAAGATGATGTGTCTAGGATTCCCCTCCTGAGACGCATTGGAGCACTGAAGGGAGAAACTTGTATTTCTTCTCAGAGTGGTGCGTCTGTTAGTTAATATTGACACACAGAACGTGCTTTCCAAGAGTTTGATCCTTGGCCCTTCACAAACTAAAACATTCTTAAGTGCCTGGTTTTAAGCAAATTACTTTTGATTATGGTATTGAGAAATGAGAGGATGCCAACATTTTTTTACAAACCAAATACTAATTAGCGTTACTAAAGATTACACCAATTACTTGTAGTGAAGCTATTTGAACAAAGGGAAAGAATTGTGAGTAACTGCTTCATACTGGCTCTATGACCTTGGAAAGTTGCTTCCTTTTTTTGTTTTTTTGTTTTTGTATTTTCCCTGTAGCATAGGCATAATAGCTTCTACTTCACACAACCTTGCACATTACCATACTCCAGGGAAGGGGCTGGCAAAGTCTTACTATCAAGGGCCAGAGAGAAATACTTTATGCTCTATGGGCCATAGGTCTCTGTTGCAGCTATTCAACTCTGCCACTGTAGTGTGCAAGACATCCATAGGTAATACACAAACAAATCAGTGTGGCTGTGTTACAATAAACCTTTATGTATGGACACCAGAAACATGAATTTCATGTCATCTTCACATACCACAAAATGTTATTTTTCTCTCTCTTTTTTTTTTATCCCCCAACCATTTCAAAATGTAATAACCACTCTTAGCCCACAGGCTGTTTAAAAACATGTGGGCTTGGCCCAGGGGCTCCAGTTTGCTAGCCTTTCTCCAGGTGATTGCCTAGCTTTCAAACAGTTGCAAATTTGGAGGGATTATGGTGTGGCGGGGAAGCTGGGGACTGCATTTACTGAGCCATCTAGAGAATTGACTCTAAGCTCTTTATTTGATACTGAGAATGTGTCTTGACATATGTCTCCAGCTAATATATGAGAATCCTCCTACTAGGGGCAATGATTTTCTGTGCTGTTTGCTGGCCTCTGAGTTGGGCAGACTATAAGTAGTGAAAGTAGCACACGGCACCCACGCAACTCAGAGTTGAATTGATACAGATAACTGGTGTCAGCATTTCTGTTCAAAAACACATTTTTCAAAGTTTTGAGGTCTCAGCACTTTCCCAGGCACAGCAGACAGAATCTTGGCACACGGGCTCCTCGTTTTCAATACAAAATGCTCATCTATCTTTTTATTTTTTACTCGTTATATTCCAGAGCCAATCTCTTCGTATGAAGGAGACTGAAAATGGAAACCTTGAAATTAAAACGGCCAAAGGGGAAACAAATGTGCTAATTAAAATTTTGGGGAGTGCAAGGGATAGCCAAATAGGTCTATTTTGAAAGAGTTTTTGCTATTTAAAAATGTTGGCCTTAGGACTTTGTGTAATGGTGTTGCCTTCATACAGTTATTACAGTTGGGATTAAGAGATTTTCATCACAGGGATGGTTTTGGAAAATGTTTCATCATGTTAAGTGGTAAATTAGTTTCTGTAACTTTTATTTAAGAAAAGAAAGGACTACTGAGGAGAATCACAAAATTGCAAAATTGATCACCCCTATTTTTGTCTGTATTTTATACATGTGATGGCAAAGTCTGAAACAAGACTTTGGGGTTTGGGGATCACCTTTACGTACTTAAATCTTTAATGCAATCTGCACTCCACTTAATAGTAAGCAACAGAACAGTGGTCCTCAGCCTTTTTGGCACCAGGGACCAGTTTCATGGAAGATGATTTTTCCATGGACTGGGGTGTGGGGGATGGTTTTGGGGTGATTCAAGCTCATGACATTTATTGTGCAGTCAAACCTCTCTGCTAATGAGAAGCTATATTTGCAGCTGCTCCCCAGTGCTAGCATCACCCCCTCAGCTCCACCTCAGGTCATCAGGCATTAGATTCTCATGAGGAGTGGACAACCTGAATTCCTCATGTGCGCCATTTATGGTAGGGTTGATGCTCCTATGAGAAGCTAGTGCTGCTACTGATCTGACGGGAAGCGGAGTTCAGGTGGTGATGCGAGCGATGGGGAGCGGCTGTAAATACAGATGAAGCTTCGCTTGCTTGCCGCGCCCCTCTCACACTTGCTGTGCTTCCCAGTTCCTAACAGGCCCATGGAATGGACTACTACCGGTCTTCGGCCTGAGGATTGCAGCGATAGAATGTTGTGCCTCACCTAAATTCCTTTTCTAATGGGTTATAGTAGATTATTTGCCTCAAAGAAAAACCAAATCAGAGAAAGAAAACAGTTGATTTGTACAAATTAGAGGATATAGTTTCAGCTTTATAATCACTATTAGTAGGTACTTGTATAAATAAATGTAAGAAATAGATTTTAAGTACTGAAAATTTGATGATGGGCACTAAAAGACACCATTAGCTGCGAAGTATTAGAATAGAAGATACAGATGTAAAAAATATGCCAACAACCTGGCAGCAAGTAGTCTTGAGATCCTGAAGTTCGCTGGGAGCAGAAGACTTGTCTGCTATTTTAATGGCAGAAGAAACTATTTTAGGGCAAACTTTTGACATGTAACTCATAAAACTTAAAAGTTTTACATGCTTTAAGGTATTTTGATGTCAGTAGATCTAGAATGAGATCTGGGAATATATATTTTTCTAAAACCTCCACTGGTGTCTTGGGTCAAGTTTTGGGACACAGAATTTGAGGCAGATTCTATTAGGTAGGAGGTCTATTGAGGAGGACTGGAGGGAACGATACCAATTGGGGAGTGAGAGAAACTTGCTTGGAGAGGAGGAAAAGCTGAACTGCAGAAGGGTTGCAGTAGGAGTCCCCACCTGATCCTAAGGAGCTCTGGAGCTGTCACGGCCCTTGAGTGTTCTGAAGTGAGGCGAGGAGGAGGAGTTTGTACTGTTGCATTGACCAGTGGTTGGATGCAGGCTGCCCCAGGGAGGGGGTGAAAACTTGAGTGAGACAGCTCTCTCCAACAGAGGGTAGTTCCCAGAGAGGGGCTAGCTTGGAGGTGTCTGGAGCCAACACCTGGGTAATTGGAAGAATGAGTACTTCAGTCCCAAAGGTGTTTCTGGCCACCACCCCAAGCATCCATTACAAGACACAATTCTTAGGGTTGAGAGATAATGGTCTATGGGGCCATTGGGAAGAAGTGTTCGGACTGGAGGATAGAAAAGCAGTATTGATCTGTTTGTAAAACATGTATGAAGTACCTACTACATGTCAGAGATACAAACAGAAAGAGATAAGTGCCTTACATTTAAGGAGCTTAGCACCTAGTAGGAGGCAGACATGTAAAGAAACAGTTAAAACATAATTGTCAAAATAGAGGCATATGTGCAGGTTTCAAGATATTAGAAAAGCATTAGTTGACAAAAATGTCCTATTTATTAGGCTTGTTTTGATTTGATAGATTACAGCTTCCAAATTTGAGATTCTCGTAATTTAAATTTCTTCTTCGCAGATGTTTTTCCATCTTCTCTCATTTCTTACCGTACTGTGCTAAGACAACCAGAGTCTTTAAAAAATAAATACTCTCCTCTTCTACAATCAAACCATTCCATGAAAATTAAACCATAAGTATAAAGTGCTAAATAGAATAAACCCTTGGCATATAAAATAGGTAGGACCTGATACCTCTCTCAATTCTTCAGATGTGTGGGTACATCCAGATACTTTCTCCATTTTAGTCAATTATACAATATATTTTTGTTTATAAAATGCATTAGTGTCGAAAACAAAATACAGTAGTCCTCCCTTATCTGCAGGGGATACATTCCAAGATGCCCAGTGAACTCCTGAAATAGCAGATGGTACCAAACCCTACGTAGACTGTTTTTTCCTATACATACATCCCTGTGATAAAGTCTAATTTATAAATTAGGCACAAAGATTAACAGCAATAACTAATATTAAAATTGAACAGTTAAAACAATATGCTAGAATCACTGTTTTTGTACTTTGGGGCCATTATTAAGTAAAATAAGGGTGACTTGAATGTAAGCACTGTGCTACCCTGGATCTGACAACCCAGAAGTCTCTTTAAGTGGCCAAGGGGTTGGAGGTGTCTATAGTGTGGATCCACTAGACAAGGGGAGGATTCATGTACTAGGCAGGATGGGGTGGGATTTCATCACGCTACTCAGAACAGTGCACTATTTAAGACTTAAGAATTATTTGGTTCTGGAATTTTCCATGTAATATTTTTGGATCACAGTTGACCATGGATAACCAAAACCACAGAAAGTGAAATCGTGGTTAGGGGGGCATTACTATAGAAAACATTCGTTCGTTTTTTATTTGGACCCTTTAGGAATCGATAACCAGAGCAATTGGTTATTTGCTACATAAAAATACTGTAGAGCAATAATACATATTTACGTTTGATCATACCACATTTTGTTTTCATTTTGTCTCAAATATTAGTTTTCTGCAAAATTTTATCCAGAATTATGTGAATATGATGACAAGTAGAAAAAACAACATGGTGCGTCAGTGTATGAAAGCTGGGATATCCAGTCATTATTGTCGCTAGTTAAGGAATTCACTCCTGCATGCTAACTTCATAGCACACAACATTCAAATTTATGCCTCATAAAAATTACAAACTATTATAAGTCATGGACTTTAGGGTTGGTCACCAAGTTATCAAAAAGGTTAAAGGCAAATGCCAATGTACTATTCTGTACTAATTCTAAACAGATCCCATTGACTGAATTTGATATCGGATCCTTGTTTCATAAACCTTCAGGGTCACAAAGCAATGGGTTATTTCAAACCCTGTTAGTATATTTCAAAGTCTTGGAAAATGTATTGGAATTTATTTTTGGTGAGCAAGAGAGAACTAGGAAAGATGATATTTTATCTCTAAATTCCACATAGACTCATTGAATTAGGGGAGATCTTAAAGATCTTCTGGTCCTGGGCTTTTAGTTTTGAGGTAATAAAGTTTTCATTTAGAACAGGAACATTGGCAAAATGGTAAAGGCTTATTTTTTTTGTATATACTTAAGCACAGATATGCATATGACAAAGCGTGTTCAAGCAGTTTCTCTTCAGTGACCCATTTTAGGTGCAGGTCAGGAATGACAATATTGACATCAGTTAATGTTGAGATAAAAGGCAGGGCATGACTTGGATTTTAAAGCAAACAAATTTTTTTCATTTTATGCTGCTTTTCAAGAGGTTTGTGTTAAAAATAAGTATATTATGTTTTCTATCTTCAGAGAGTAAAGTATTGTCCCCACTCACATGTAGGTCTTGTTTGCTTTGGCAAATATTTACAGAAGACAGTGTAATTTGGAACAAGAAGAACATAATGATATTGGATCCATTGGAAAATGATTGGTAATTTTATAAAATTACCTAGAACTGGATACTACTCTCTAAATATAGCTCTGAATGTAAACAGGCTTTTGCTGAGCTCTGGTGTAGACAGGTTTAAAAAACTTGGTCTTCTCTGAAACTCACCCCTTATCAAGGGGGCAAAAGGCACAGAAATTTTCCTGCAGAGTGTCCTTGTATTATTTATTTATACCCCACCTTTTTCTAAAATACATTTAAGGCAGTTTATCAGAATATATACTGCAGAAGATAACATAAGAAAATCAGAACAAACAGAATACAAGGTTTTGAAAATGAAGAAGGATCTGGGAGTGAAGTTAGTACAAAACAGTTTGAGATTCTGTTCATTTGCTGGACGAGGGTCACAAATTGTCTGTAAATATTCTGATAGCCACCTCTAAGAGAAAAGCACAGTCATTTCAATGTTCACAGTGTCCATAAAATAAAAACAAGTCAGTTACCCTAGAGGAGCCCCACTCCTTCTCTAAGTGAGAACAGAGAATTTTCCCTTGCAAGGAGTTCCTGCAGAGTATAGGGTACATCATGAAGTCATAAGGCTGCATCCTTTATTGTCCCTTAAGAAGTTAGAGGGTTTCAGGTCAAAGAGCAAGACAGTCAAAATGATTTTACCAGTAGGAAAAAGCAGTCCAGGAACAACATTCTTGTGGTTTGATTAATCCAAAATTGAATTTCAGATTATCCAGGAATGGAAATCTGCATAAACTTTAGGCAAAACTCAATCATTTCTGTAACCCAGATTCTGATAATTGTTGGGAAGTCGTGAATTCGAGTTTATGGTCTCTGTGTTTCCTGACAGACACCTGGAGTATATCAGGTCTGTGTCAGTGAGCTCAGACCCACATGCTTTTGACATTTGCCAGCCTGGGGACACAAATGCCATACACAGATAGAAAGTTTAATGAGAGCCAGTCACTCTATTTTCATAGACACGTTTATTTGTGCACGTGTCTGTACAATTAGTATACCTGCGTACACACATGCATTTAAGAATTTGAAAAATGTGTTTCAGATCAATGGGGAAAGAGAGATTGGTTAACAGATGGGCTTGACACAATTGGCTATCAATTTGTCTAAAAGCCGTCAGATTCCTATAAGTTGCAAAATGTAGGATTACACATTCAAATTAAAAATAATAAAAATATTAGAAGAAAATATGGATGATTTTTTATAATCTTGTAGTAGGGAAAGATTCTCAAAGCAAACACGAAATCCAGGTGCCATGAAAGAAACATAAAATATTTATGTAAAACCAAGAAGAAAGAACCAAAACTAACTCTGATAAGGCACAAACTATAGTCAACATTTAAAAGTCACTGTAAATAAAGTTTTAAAAGAGAAGTGATAAACTTGGAAAATGTATTTGAAATACATAACAGGCAAAAGCTTAATATCCGTGATGTTTAAAGATATCACATATTAATATAGAGAAAAAAAATGACAATCATTTTTTCTTTTTGAATTCAAATAATTTGAAATCGCTGTTTTTCTCTTTTGAGGAGTAGGACTTTTCATAAAGCTTTGATGGATTCTACTAAATACTGGGAGAATTGTGGAGGAGGAGGCCTCATCTTTCTGGAAAGCAATTGGGTAATATATATCATAAAGCTTCAACATTACAAATGTATTGACTTGGCAGATGTTCCTATAAAAATCACACCGAAAACTATACTAGAGATAAAAGCAAAGATGTATATACAAAGGGTATTTACGGAAACATTATTCTTGTAGTAAATGTGGAAAAAGCCCACGTGTCCAACTGAAGGGGAATGGGTAAACAGTTACAGTTTAACAATTCTGGAAGGTATCATAAAGCTATATGACATAGGAAAATTTTTGACATAATGTCAAATTTTAAAAGTAGCATACAAAATCATATACGTTTTGAAAAAATGAAAATACTAATACATGATATGTTTTGTTTTACACAAAACATACATGTGGAGACAGATATGCCAAGATACACATTATAAATAAAAATTACTACTTTGTGGTCATACAGGATGTCTATTTTTTGAAATACATATTTAAGTGATTTTGAAATTTTTGACAGCATATATGAATAATTTGAAAAATAGTTAAACAAAACATAACCTAGTTAATTTACATATAGTGAGTAAACATAATTTTTTTTCAGTGGGAGAAAAGCATAAAGAAAATCTGACCTAAATTCAGCTTAAAGCTTTTTTTCTTTTTTTGGGGTGAGTGATGAATATTACATTGGGTATAATGTACACTATTTGCGTGATGGGTGTACACTAAGAGCCCTGAATTCACCATTACACAATTAATTCATCCATGTAACAGAAAAGCACTTGTAGCCTCTAAATCTATTGACATAAAATTCAAAACTTCTAAGGCTCTTAATCAACATGCAATGGCGATATTAAGTAAAATGAAGATGTCAGCAACCAACACAATAGCAGTGGGCACATTTGAACTAGAATTTCATCACGTTACTTGTAAGACATCTAACATGAGTCAAGTTTGATTTCCTGAGCCTTCCCTCATCTTACCCTGGGATGATGATATGTCTGTCATGGGATTGTTGTGTAGAGTTAATAAGATCTACCAACAAGATATGGCTAACCAGCTAGAACATAATAGGTGCTCAGTAAATTTTAGTTCCTCATCCTTTTTTTCCTTGGGCTCTAAACACAGATACCAGATGTAAAAAGCAGGTACTGTTTTTCCTTAGCCCTTGTAAGGATTTGCAAGTTTTCCTACATAAAACCAGTGCCCTGTTCTTGGTGTAGAGAGCAGAAAGCCCTTCCTTACTCCTCTCCAGGGAGGTCAGTGGGTTCGCTCCAGTTCATTGACGGGTTGTTCACAGCAGACGCTGTTGGGATTGGACAATGCCTGGCCATGCCAGTGGTTGAATATAACCCTGCTTCTATTTTTGCTCAGAAAAACTCCAGTTTGGATACTTCCGTTACTGAAATGTAATCAGATGGGTAGAGGCAAATCAACTTAGTGTGAAGCTTACACAGTGTCAACACCTATGATTTTGGGTCAATTATGCTAGGTAGCCTGTGTTCTAATAGCCATTCCACTCTTGGGAAACCTGTACAAATGGAGAATGGTACATCAGGTGCCTCTTTTTTAACCGAGTTCTTCAAACACTCTGAGAATCCTTACAAAACCCAGCCACCGTAGGTATAGAACAGTACCCTGTCTCGGCTAGAACAGGACTGAGGCCTGTTAAGCGTGTGTACTTTGAATCCTGGTCATGCTCTTTCCTGGAGGCTGCGATTGTGGGTAGTTAGCTTGGCTGTGCTTGAGAAGACTGGATTCGCCATTTGATTCCCGACTCCTGGAAGATTTTGAGGAGTGGCAGCTCTTGTCCACTTTATGCCCCCTCCCATCTCTAGAAAAGCCTGAGTTACGTTCTGGGGCAGGATTAGCAGCCAGAGGATGGGATGTCAAGGCTTGCCTGCCACATGGCAAACCCAGTTGGCACCCCGATGTCATACTTCTCACTATGACCCATTTCTAAGAGTGAACCCATCTGACCCCCACCTGAACCTGCTATCAGCTTTCCAGACACTGGAGAGGATGCCTGCCTTTGGGGGATACGAGTTTCTTGTTCTTGCCGAGGCTAGAAAAATCCCATGTTTGGGTCCTTGGACTTGGGCTAGGTGACATTCAAGAGTCTCTTTTTACACAACGAGACTCTTTCTGCAGCCTTTTCATGACCCCACCCATTGCCATGTGTTTGCCTTGCTATCATTTTAAATAGAGCACAGGTTGTATTCAGTCTATAGCCTACCTTGTCTTGGTCATTGGAAATAATGACAGTGTCATTTATGATAATTCTTGTAAGTCTCCTAAAATTATATAACCTACATAAAGGAAATAATTCTAGAGGCATTGGTTACTAGAATAGATAATGTCACTTTTTAAAAAAAAGGTGAACTTTTTTAACTGTATTTTAAATGTTAGGAAGTAGGAGATTCTTCAATCTTAAACTGCATCACCTGCTGGGAATAAACATTGCATATTAAAAATACTATTTTTTTCTGGTTTTCTTTGGAACTGCAGAAACTTACTGCCTTATTCATTTTAATAACAGGGGCTGATAAATGTTCCATTGACAGATGCTACACCAGGACTGAACTTCTGGAGTAGGAACAAAATCCTGCCTTAGATACACACACACCCTCCTCTTTTTATCTCTTCATTCTAAGCCTTCCTAGCTTCTTTGGTTTCTGTTTCTTTGTATTACCCTCCCTCTTTCCCCCTTGCAGCCAACCTTATCCTTGCTCTGTCCAAAGGTCCAATGAATGACGAGCTAATCTGCGACACTGGCAGAGACCTGGGCAACTCCTCCACCTGTTTGTGCAGCATTGGATGCCTGGACACAGGGCATATGCTTCTTGGTTGACTTGGTAATGGTCTCTGGAGAAAATGTGCTGAACCGATCTATTAACAACTCTAGTGGGGGAATTTTCCCGTCAGTTTCTAGGTGCTGAGTGGTGTAGAAGGACCAGAGTGTTTAGATGCTTTAAATTCACAGTGTATAATGTGCCCTGTCCACCCCCACCCTCCCCACACACCCACTGCTTACTCCTAAAACAAATTTTCCTAAGCCCAAAGTGGTTTATGACAAATCGTATGTTTGCAGGTTTGCAGTCTAAAGAGGAGTAGATTAGTTTAAGGGGTGTATTTAGTGCTCATGAAAGCTACACTTACTGTGCTAATTGAAACTTAAATTAGAGCTTTACCTTTATAACAACAAACCACCGACTTCCCTTGATGTTAAATGGTTGGAATTTAAAGTAATATACATTCCTATTTTTGTATGTGGACAACATGATTATACATGTGAATGGTTAACAGAAAATTTATACTTTAATCTTTAAATGGAACCTCAGTGCCAGGTTTTGTAGGGATTGAAAGAAGATAAACACTCTAATCAGGCTATGTGCTTTGATTTTGTTGATTGTTTTTGTTTGGTTCTTTGCGGTACTCCCTGTAGTTATAATTAGATGATGTAAATTTGTGTATTTGCAAACATATAGATGCATTCCATTTTAACTTCTCTAACTTCCTGGCATTATGCAGAAACTGACTCCCTCATCTCTCAGTTGTCCCTCAACCTAAAAATCGGCACCTGCAGTTTTCCGAGAGATCAGGCTCAAAACTTTGGAATCATTTCTACTCTTCTCTTGCTCTCACACCTCACATCCAATCTATAAACAGTTAGCTGAGTAAATCCAGAATCTGGCACTTCTTACCACCTTAATTGCTACCATCCACCATCTTCTGCCTGGATTTTTACAATAACCTCATATCTGTTCTTTTCCCACCTTTAAACCCTGTTTCATTAGCCAGAGCATGCCTTCCAAAGCTGTAGTCATGTCATACGACACCTCAAACTCTCCAGTCGCTTCTGACGTCACTTAGTTTAAGTTGCCAAGGTGCTTGCCATGCCCTCCAATGCCCTTTATCACATGGCCTCTTGTTCCCCTCTGACCTCATTTCCTCCCACCCTCCCCAGCTCACTGTGCAGCACACACAGGGGCGTCCTTGCTGTTTTAGAGGCACCACATGGACCCTGGCACTAGCTGCTTCCTGTGCTAGGAATGGGCTTCTTCTGGATATTTGCACGGCTTAATCTCTTACTTTCTTTAGGTTTCTGCCCAGATGTCGCTTTCTCCATGAGGCCTTCCTTGACTGCCCTTAAGGAACTAGACCCCACTCCACACCTGGCGTCCCCTACTACCTCATCTTGCCTTACCCTCCATTGTCCTAGAGATATTGTCTGTCTGGACCCCTAACACCTAGAGCGGTGACTGGCACAGGGTAGCTGCTTCATGGTTACATTTAAATGAATTAATCTTTAATTATTTGTCATTGCGTAGTAGACCAAACCTTGAACAGGCAGCCAAAATAACTCGGTTCCTATTTAGATCTGCCACTGTATTTCCTTTTGTGGGTGCTTGTTTTCCCTGGGTCTCAGATTCCTCGAGTCGAACACTAAAACATAGTGGACTGAATTGGATAATTTCAAAGGTTCCTCTTGCTCTAATAAAATGCTCTACCTGAGAGAAACACTTACCATCTCACTAATGTTCTATATTTTCTATGACAAGGTCATTTGTCATTAATGTATGGCCCAAGCAGGTGAGTAGTAGTCACCATTTGTCATCTGTATACACTGCTTGCTCTCCTAAAACACCATCTGTTAATCCCCAGTTCTAGTTTCTGTTAATTCATTACCTCTTAGACCTATTGGGAATAAAATGTAAAAAATATTTAGAGCGGGTGGGACAAACACATAGTTTTGGTTTTGCCTCTTCCCAGTGGCGGACATTGCCTAGAGACGGTAGAACTCTTTCCCTCTAAGCCAGGACTGGGCCAAAGAGTCCTTTACAGTCTTACAGGAAAGATAGATGCCAAACTTACTGTCATTGAAATGAGAATATCTCTGTTTTTTTCCAGTTTTAGGATATCTGTGAGTTTAGAAGTGTGATGAGATAAAGGGCTCTGATACTGTCCCCAAGCTTTTTTCTTGGTTTCTTGCCATTCATCCTTCCAAGCTCAGTATAGCTACCACTTCTCCTAAGATTTTCTCCCATCCAAGGCTGTGCTAGGTGCCCCTACCCTATGTGATTACATAGGACCGTGCTCTTATTAACTATAGCAGTTATAATTTTTTTCTTTCAAAATATTAATAGGGTACAAATGGTTTTGTTAAATGGATACCTTTTATAATGCTTAAGTTGGGTTTGAAGTTTTTACTTCTCTCCTCATGCCCCCCTTCCTTGATTTCCAATGACCTTTTTATCTCTCTCTGCCTGTGTGTGCTTATCAATTAGTTCCCAGTTACTAGTGAGTACATAAGTGTTTTTCCATTCCTGAGATACTTAGGATAATGTTCTCCAGTTTTATCCAAGTTGCTGCAAAAGATGTTACTGCATTCCTTTTTAAGGCTGAGTAATACTCCATGGTGTGTCTGTATATATAATACATATACACCCCCCCCCCCACATTTTGTTAATCCACTAATGAACTGATGGGCACTTAGGCTGATTCCACATCTTTGTGATTGTGAATTGTGCTGCAATAAACATTTGAGTGCAGTACAACCTCTATAGAAAACAGTGTGGAGATTCCTCAAAGAAATAAATGTAGATTTACCATTGGACCCTACAATCCCACTACTGGGTATTAACCCAAAGGAAATTAAATCATTTTATAATTTCTTTTTACTTTAAGTTGTCTACGTTACTCACCTGACTGTGCTCTCCGGAAGTTCCGACCATGGCTCATCTGCTCTCCATTGTGTGTTGTGAAATGAGTCCTGGGCGTGATATTTATAGGGACGTGATAAATATTTGCTTAATGAGAAGAGAACAGTGAGTGAATGACTCCCAGGATGGAGTCTTTGGTACTGCTGTTCTACCTAGCATATTTCTCTTGGGTAAAATTATCTTCCACATATAATAAAAAAATATCTTGTTTAAATCACCTAATAGGGTGCCTGTCAGAGCATTTTTAGGTGAAACCGCTCTTTCAGAATAATGCACAGAACTTGGGTGGGCGGAGGCTGTATGTTTCAGATGAGTTCGATAGACTACCTTCCACTGGCTTGGGGAAATATTCCCTTCAAGTCTGCTCTGTGGAATCTATTAATAGTCCCCTGAGATTTGACTAAAAAGGGTTCCACGGTTCAGTATGTTTGGAAAACACTGCTCACTGGCCTTTCCCTTTGGAATTTCGCCATGCACATAACAATGAGAGGTTCTGAGTCATTCAGTAAAGGACCCTGTTTTGTTTTTTTAAGCCAGAATTTCTCAGTGCTTTCTCAGAACCAAAACGTATTATCCAACATTATATATATTAACATTCTACTGGACGAGTGGTTTAGGAAATGTAGCTGTACACAAATAGAAACCACTGAATAGCTTTAAATGAGAGAGTTGCCGCCATATGGTGGTGAGCAGATTGGATTTGGAAGGGGTAAAGTCAGTAGGGAGGCTGTTGGAGAAATCTCGATGGAAGAGGAGGAGGCCTATAACCAACGTCCTCCTACTGGCAGTGGAGGAATGAAAATATTTATGCAAGAAATTGATCTCATTATTCAGTGGCCTCTTGCAAGAGTAACTAATGTGGTTAGGGAATCCGAGCTCCAGCTTAGTATTATACTATAGTGCTTCAACTTCTTCTGTGGTTCAGAGGGAAGAGCTTGATTTCATTTTCAAGCCAGTATGGTTCCTTGAATAACTGAGTGTCTATCACTACTGAATGCATGTATAGTGCCATGTTGTACTTACATTCGTGTTAAAATGCAAGGTATTTACAGCCAGTTATAATTTATTCTTAAAGCATATGTTGATTTCTTTTTACTCAAGAGTTTGGAATTATCTATGATAATAATATACAAATGCACATTATTAGACATCTCCTTCCAGGTGTTTTGGGAAAGTGTGTGGGGTGTATGTGTATTACCTAGGGCTGCTATAACAAAGTACCACAAACTGGGTGTCTAAAAACAACAGACACTGACTACAAGGGACAAGGGCCCTGCTCCCTCTTAAGTTCTGGTAGAATCTTTGCTCGCCTCTGCCTAGCCTCTGGTCATGACTATCAATCCTGGGTGTTCCTTGGCTCATAGCTGTGTCACTCCAGATCTCTGCCTCTGTCATCAGGTGGTGGTCTTCCTGTTTGTCTTCGTCTCTGAGTCCAGATATCCCTCCTTATGGGTACACTGGTCATACTGGGTTGAAGGTCCACCCTACTTCAGTATGACCTCATCTTAACTAATTACACCTGCCATAAACTTATTTCCAAATAAGGTTACATTCTGAGGCACTGAGGATCGGGACTTCAACATAGTGCTTTTGGGACACAGTTCAACCAATAACTGTGTGTGTGTGTGTGTGTGTGTGTGTGTGTGTGTGCATGTGGTGTCCAAGCATGTGCATGTGTTTATATGTCTTTATGTAAGATATGCCAACATACATGCAAAGAAGTTTGTCTACCGAATTTCACTAGTAGTTTTTCTGATCCTACTACCGTGGTCTTGCCTTTCTCTACAAAAGATGGCCAAAGCCAGACCTGATAAAGTGTTAGAATCTGTCCTGGCTGTTGTTCATGCTGCAAACCAACGACGTGGCTCCCCGGCCCATTTCATCACGCCTGGTGCATTCATGGGATGTGGTCTCAAACTGGAGTTTGCAACGCAACACTAATTTTAAAAGGTTATTCTGATGAATGTATTCTTGGTCTAGCATTTCTTTATGTTTTATATTTCAGCTCCCCCCTCTTCTCTTAGGATCTAAATACATTTTCTTTCAGGTTATTTTTCTAAGCTGTTCAGAGCTAATTTTATTACTTTCTGATGACGGGAGTCCAGGCAAGGGTGGCCTTTCTGAAAGCCAAGGTTTACTGATTTCTCCAGGTTCATAAATATTAATAATGTGTTACTACGCCTCTGTGTGCTAAAACATGGTTGTGGAGATTGTACGAAAAAGGCATTTTCTGATTTCATGCAGACCCGGGAGTAGCAAGAAAATGGGGCAATGGTATTTGGGGGAGAATAATATCTAAATGTTAATATTGTGCACACCTTACTGAGAGGGAGAATTTCTCTTCTTTGGATGCTAATGATGCCAGTTGCATGAGGGTGTTTTGTTTTTCAATTTGCACTCTACTTCTTACAGCTATTTTGTTCCTTATAAAACAGTAACAAAAGAAAAGAAGCGAGCTGGTATTTTGAATAAAAGAGTTGGGATCGTATAGGGCAGAGTTGTTACTCAGCCATTCTCAACACTTTGATGAAAATTGTAATGCAGAATAAAAAGACGGGGGGCACTGCCTTCTAAGAGACTCTGTGTGACTGGGCTGTCATTCTTCAGGAATGCATTGAACCTTCTTACTAGCATCTCATAAAAAATTTAGTTAGCTATAAATGTTTAAGGCCGTTGCAGCTGATACCATTTGCCTTGTGGGAAAAAAATGTGGCTGTTTCTTAAGTGTTTTGTTTTCTCTCTCTTCTTTTGTATATTAGGCAATGCAAATGCTCTTAACTCCAAAGGGACCCCAGTGTTTAAATGAGCAGACCAAACAGATGCATAGGATTGAAGGGAGAACTCGGGGAATATTTGAGATGCCTTTTTTTTTTTTTTTAAAGTAAAGGTGTATGCCTTACTATTTTTTATTTTATAAATTTTATTCTATTTTGGAATGCTCATTTAAATTTTATTTGTAGCCGACAGTATCCTGCTTTTACTTTCTAAAGAGATTCATCAAGTAAGACTGCAGTTGCCTTGTTGTAATTAGAGAAATGGCTTTGTTGATCCTCAGGGCAGAGCTAAAAATAGAGTTCAGTGATGTTTTCTATAATTTTTCCCATTTTTAAGGAGGGGAAAATTGTAGGCATGAAAGAAAAGGCAATACCTAAGCAAAGTGGCCAGAAGTTATTTCATTATTAATAATAATTTTTCAAAAAACTGCCAGGCTTGCTGGTTTGCACATAACTCCCTTGTCTCCTTGAGGGTAACATGGAATTTTGCTTGGGGGTCGGGGAGAGAAAGGAGGGGGCAGACACCACAAAGGGCCTGAGCTTACCACATGCAAAAGGAGGCGCAGCAGATGAGATCAGAGGAGTAGGGGCAGTGGGGTCCAGTGGGGGGGTGGGGTCTTGAAAGTCAAGGCAAGAACTTTGGCTGTTACTCTGAGTGAGATGGGAAGTGCTTTGAGAAATAACTTATTTTTAACAATCGGAGGCTATTTTGGGAGAAAGCAAGAGTAGGGGGGCAAGCACGAAAACAAGGAGGCCGGTTAGGAGGTGAGTAGAGAAGCTCAGTATTGACTGACCACGGAGATGGCAGTGGAGGGGCTGAAACTGGTCAGATTCCAGTTGGTTGTGGAATGTGAGAAGAGGAGAGGCGTGGAGGATGGCCTCAGGGATGTTACCTTGAGCAACTGGAAGATAGACTTTGCTTCTGTAAAGATGTGAAGCCTGGAGAAGGGTCAGGTTTGGGGGAATTTCCTACAACTCTTTCCCTTACTTACTCTTGTCCAACCATACTGTTTTCTCTAATCTTTCTAGAACATACTGAGCATGCCTCTACCCCAGGGCTTTTGCCCTTACTCTTCCTTGTACCTGGAAGGCACTTGGGCTCGGATACCCACTTGGGTCCCCTTTTCAGTCCCATGAGAACTCTGCTCAGATGTCACTTCTCAGAGAGGCCATCCCGGACCATTCCTCAACCAGCTCCCCTCAATACTCCTACCTTCTACTGGTATTCACCAGCCCCTTTCCTTGCCTTACAAAAAAAAAAAAAAAATCGGGAGAATACTAATCTTTACGGACAAATAGTATATTTTACTTAGTACTGTCTAGACCCCCTTCCTAGACTGACAGAATTTTTTATTTTATTTGTTGGTGTGTTTCCAACACCTGGAAGACTACTGGGCACTGAGTGAAAATATTTTTATAAAGTCAAAGTAAGGAATGAGTTCCTAAACGAGGAAAAAAGTACAAACTAATGAAGACAAAGGAGGACTCATTTGGATATAGAACATGTGTTAACTTTTTTCCATAAAAGACCCAATAAAAAAACTGAGAAGACAGGCTACAAAAAAAAAAAAAAAAGTAGAAGAGATATGGAATACATCTAAGCTACAAAGGATCAATACCCTGAATATATAAGGAATTTATAAAAATCAATAATAAAATAGCAAATACCATAAAAGCAAACTGTGAAAAATACTTCAGCAGACATTATTCAGAAAATGTATCCTGGTGGCCACTGAACATTTAAAGACTTTCAAGATTAGTAGTCATGGTAATGAAAAACAAAACCTTACTGAGATAACATTTCTCACCCACAATATTAGCAAAATTGTAGAAATTATGGTAGTAAATTTTGGGTAGGATGAGAAGCAACAGTGCTTTGGGAGATACACAATCACTCTATAAATAATTTGGCGTTAGCTGTAAAATTTGAAGATACATATGTTTACAGACGAGCAATACCAATTCTATGTATATACTGTAGAGAAATTTCTGCACACATGGACCAGGAAACATGTATAAGAATTTTCCCAGAATGATTGCAGTGGCCAAAAACGGGAAAAAAAAAAATACCCACCAACAGGATAGATACATACATAAATAGATTGGGACTGAGAGATAAATAGAAATATAGGAATATTATACAGCTGTTAAAATAACTGAGGTACAGTAATACTCAGCAGCCTGGATGAACTTCAGAGACATTGCTGGAGGGGGGGAGGGAGGAGGAGAGGAAGAAAGCAGCAGAAAAGCCCACACAAATTATTCGATCTTTATAAAGTCAAAACAGGCAAAATTCAGTCTATGGTGTTGAAATGAAATGTATTCATATATAGTAGTACTGTAGAGATTTTCAGGAGAATGATTAAATGAGTTTCAGAATAATGGTCACCTATGGAGAGAAGGAGGGGATATGATTGGGGGAAGGTCACATTGTCTGCAAATACATTGTTGCATTTCTTAGTCTGGATGGTGGTAGGAAGATATTGGAGCATATCATGGTTCTTTCAATTGTACATATGTTTTAGTATGTTATTTTATAAACATAATTGATATTAAAATGAAAAGAGGAAAATGGTAATGATATGGAGCCAGTGAGTATAGACAAATCTTCTAAGACTTTCCCTATAGAAGATACGTCCTTCTATGGAAAATGTTGTTTGACCTATGAACATCGAGTTAGGTTCTTGTCTTTTTTCTATTAGTAAAATATCACTCACTTTCCCCTGTCATACCTTGCAGTAGTTAATGCTAGCTGCAGTAAGAGATAACCTTACCCCCGTGCAAGGTCTTAGTAGATGAACACAATAGATGTTTATTTCTTGCCTAAGTAAAATGAAAGATACTTATGTGCTGTAGCTCATCTTCAAGTGGTAATTCAGATATTCTGTATCCTTAGATCTGTTGTTTGTACTTGGAGAAAAAACACGGCGGATTGCTCATGTGGGAGATTTTCGTGGGCCAGGCTTGCGCTTCCCTCCTTATGCCAGTGACAGAACTCAGTGATGACTTCCTAAGTTGCAATGACCTGGCAGGTGTTGACTAGCTGTGTGTGCAAAAGAAAAAGACGGGTTTTATAAATCGTTAATCTCTGCTTCATTTTATCCATGTAGTTACCAGTTACCCATTTAAGTCTTCCTTCTGTATGTGGAACCCACTCAAGGGAGACAATCCACAGTCCCATGACTGCACTGAGCTCAAAGAACAGCACCCCCAAGCAATATGCAGCCTTCTCCGTCCATGTTGGATGTGGCTTCTTGTAGGGTTGCAACGTTGGAATTAAAAAGACAAGTTGTGTCCCTCCCACAGCTTCCTCAACTCCCACGATATAGCAGGGGAAAAGGGACAGGATGACTACAGTAAAAATACCCATTTGGCAAGAAGAGTGGGAGACACGTGGCAAGAATAATATTCAGCTGGAATGTGGGGGGTGTCTTTTTATCATCGTTCTCCTTGGCTCTACCTTCTGCATCCCTAGTGCACAGCACTGCGTGTACTGTATGACTGCATTATTTCATAGAGTCAAACCAGTTCAAGTACGTACTGTGCCCTGCCTATGGTAAGAACTGTGCTGTAGTTAATTGCTGCTGGTATTAGATCACAGCAAACTTACATGAGAAGTGTCTTTGGGTTCGGCTGAAATATTGGTATGGCGAGACTCGTTATCATGGGCATCGTGAGCTGTAAATGGTTGCTGTTTCCCATGTAACCTATTTAATGTGTGTGGGTGGCTGGGTGGGTGCATGCACCTGTGTGTACACAGGAAAATTTATCACCACATACATTTTCTTGTAAACAACAATGTCTGGTAAATATGGGGGAAATGTAAAGGTCTATGGCTTGAACATGTTGGGAAATTTTTCTTTAAAAGTTCCAGAAGACACTTTCTTGTACCTATGGCTCAAAAACTATAGGTTTTCATCTGCCTAGAATAATAAAATTGTTGGCAAAAGCAATGAGGGTTATTCTTTATATGACTTCCAACCTTTGATCTTTCGTAGGAACATTGTAGCTTTTTAAAATTTGGTGCTTTGCCTTGGAAAAAGACTTTGTTTGGAAGCTGAGACTTTGTTTTTAAACATAAAAACTAATATGTCTTTAGCATTGAACTCCTGTACCCTCATGATGTGAACATGCAAATTAAATAGAGTTAGACTACATTTAGAAATGGTTAAAAGATTTTGCTGAGATTGGTTTGCCCTTAGGTTATTGCTTGTTAGTCAACCCTCAGGTCAGGGTTGACAGACCTGACTTTGGCTAGAAAGGCCAGGTATTGAGAGTATGGAATAATACACCTGTGCAGCCAGCGATTTTGCTTGTTCTTACCTTCTTCAAGGATTAATGACAAGATCCTCAATCTATAGTCCTATATCTAGGGGTAGGGGCAAGACATAATTGAATGCCTTTTCTTCGTGCAGCACTGGGCAGTCAATTTCTTCCTCTAAAATATTCTGGCCACCTTTTATCTCTCTGCTCCCATGGTTTCTCTGTCTTCACTAGTGTATTGGATCAGAATGGCAGAGCCCTACCCTGCACCCAGCCGGGACAGCAGGAAGGTTTCAGCTTTCTCCCGGTGATCTCAGTTTGCTGGGGATTTGTTCCTGTTCCGTTGTTCCCAGAGGCTGACTTACCATGCAGTTAATGAATTCTAACTTTCAGGACCTCTCACTTACGTGCACCCTTCCCAGCCCAAGAGTTTTGAATATTTTGTAAGGCAGTCCTCACTTAGCGCGGTACCATGTTAAATGAAACACACACGTGGAAACTGGGCCATGTTTTGCACAGCTACGTTATTCCACATTGTGAAAACCTGTAGCAGTCGCTTTTGGTATCTTCTCTGGCCCTTTCCTTGTAAAACAAAAGAGAAAACAAAACCAAATGCTGAACTGACCCGCATTTAATCATTGAGTGGTGCTCCAAACCAAGCTGGCTTTCTGGCTCTGTGACATCACGGCTTAGCAAATAGTCTTTGGAATTTTCGAAACTTCAATAAAAGAGAAATCTAGAGAAACCCATTCTCTGAAAGATAAATTTGAGGTTTCACCCTAGGAATGTCAAGGAAGGGGCAGATGGTGGCATAGCCAACATGGTTAATTTTTAATGAATTGGATATTATTGCAGAATTACTATTTGGCAGAATTTCCCAGGAATTAGGGAGAAATTGAAGAAAACTTTCCCTTCAAGTAATTAGAGTTAGGAGAAGGAGGTAGGTGAATGTATGATTATAAATTTATGTGGTGACTAGTAGGGTATAGATGTTGGAAACCTACTATGCAGCTGCTGGTTGAGCAAAGCTAGAAGGATTAGAACATGACCATGCTTTTCTCCAAACACGGGGAACAGTCTGCCCAAACCCACCTGATTTGAGGACACTTGATGAGGTCAGAGTGCTTTAACTGCTGAGTAGGAGAAAGAATGATGGCAGGTAGAAAATTTGGTGGATGTGAGTGATGTGGTTTGCAAATATAATTACAAAGCACTATAGACTCTTAACGATGGACACATTTAGGTGCTAGTAGGACTTAAAAGAGACACCTCTGTCTTCCTATGCTAGGCCTGAGGTTATAGGAGAACAGATTACTTTGTCCAAAAATATATGAGACTGTTTTACTGATAGAAACATCATAGTCTTGAACATGAGACAAATCCAAGCTGGAATTGTGGCTCTTAGCTGAGATCCTTTGGGGAATTAATGTCATTGAGCCTCCACTTCTTTATATATACACTGAGGCTCTGTGATGATACCTACCGTGTTCTGGCTCTGTGACATCGTGGCTTAGCACATAGTCTTCAGAACTTTTGAAACTTCAATCAAATGGAAACCTAGAGCAACCTATTGTTTGAAAGATAAATTTGAGGTTTCACACTAGGATTGTAAAGGAAGGGGCCTACCATGAACATGAATGAGCCCATATATATTGAAGAGCCTATGTTAAATACCTATACTATGATAGACACTTAATAAATGGTATCTTTTGTCATCTTCTTATCAGATAAAGAGAAAAGTCCAAGGAAGGCAGAGGATAGTAAAACATCATGGGAGCTGGAGGTTATTTGAAAAATAAATTTCCACCAATTGACATAGTACCAGAAGATTACAACAGAATGGGGAGGGGACCACAGGAGGATACATTGTGCTGCCTGTCTGGTCAACAGCCCCATTGATTGAAATTCTGTGTATCCTGGACTTTGACAAATCAGGGTGAACTTGGTTGAATCTTCAAGAGGGTTTTTTTCCCCCCCCCCTCCTGAACTCCTTAATTGGCACAACAGCTAAATGTGTAGGAGGAAAAGGGAGAAAGAAGAATGCATTCCTTGGTTTGGAGAGAACAAAAACTGCCCTAGGATAAGGTTTAAATAAATGCTTGACCACCAACCAGTACAAACGTTAGTGGGAAAACACTGAAATTGGCAACACCTTCAGCGTAACTGCTTTGTAGATCTAAGTGTTTGCTTATCATTGAGAATATGCGAGCAACCGAGTTTTCTGAAATTTATTAAAAATTAATGAAAGAGATGGAATTGGCCAAGCAGATAAGAGCTCAAAATTAGAGGGAATACTTCTTTCATTTAATACTTACTTGGTGTTTGCTGCATGCAAGACACTGTGCTAGATGCTGAAAGTGATGGAAAGTAGTTAAAGACACAGTCCTTACTGTGGGTTTATTGGAAGACATAACACGTTACGAATACTTGCTCTTGTTCTACAAGCAGGCTTGATGTAAGAAGAGAAGTGTGGGGAAGAAGGCCGTGGGATTTCAGATGAGGAACTGCATTTGTGCCACCACTTGGCTCCCTTCACTACTCTTGTCACATAAGTAAGACACGCAGTCTCATTGGAGTGCCAAATTTGGAAATGGAAATTCTTTCCCAATTACTTAATTAGTTCAATCAAGAGTGTCTCCTCCTCATCAACCAGTATTTCCTGAGGGTACCTTTTCTGTATAATGTGCTAGCACAGTTTCTTCTCTTCTATGCTTCCAATTAATTTTTTTTTCCTGGAGTTCAGATATTTCTTCCAGACAGAGATGGCTATGTGGTCACAGGAATATTTCTCTACCTGCCTGCACTTTCTTTGGTGACTTTATCCATGTGAGTTGGCTGTATTAGGCTTCCATTTCACAAGCTGTCAACTGGATTAATACATGCCTCACTGGAACACTTGGTTGTTTAAGATGAATCTAGGAATGTAACTTATTTCAAATCCATGTGTAATCTTGAACTTCCAAGGGTCGAAATATATCCCAGGCTTCTTGACCGCTGATGGATATTTATTATTTTGACTTCAGTTGTCTTCTTAGTCTGGAGGCTGAATGACCTCTTGCAGTGATCAAGCAAAGATTACCTAGTCCTTTTTTGTTGAATTTATTATCTTGACTTTAATACCATGTATGAGCAATACTTTTGCAAGGTCAACTTTAACCTATTTCTGTTGCTCTTTGCTACCCTATTTTAATGCTATTGTAAAAAATGAAATTGATTTCCTACTATTCTGGTCCATTCTCTGTCAACATTGTTTCCACACTGCAAAGGTTGATTTCAGCTTGCAAATGAGATTTTTTTTCCCCAAACTTCACATATAACAACAACAAATACTTTTAATAGCACTTAGTATGTGCCAGGCACTGTTCTAGACACTGTAGGCCATTAACTCATTTAATCCTCAAAACAATTTTATGGGTACTCTTAGGTAGATGGGATCTCCAGCTCTTCTTGGGACAAGGGTTCCCTGCTTTAGTGGTGTTTGGAGCAATTGTTTCACCTGGGCAGAAGGATAAAGGTGGGCACTCCATTTTGGTGCTGCCCCACCCTTAATCCCATCCAGAGCAAACTGCTACACCTGAGGAAGGAGGGCTGCTTTATCAATCTAGGAATTCCCCAGCCCAGGCCTGTTAAGATTTAGCAAGTGACCTAGAGTAACCTAAGGGTAATTAACAGGCCATTAGCTTGAATCTGCATTGCGGTTCACTCCCCCCAGCTGGGCTGCATTAGAGGGAGGTCATTTAGGCAGATGGAATGTTGAAGACACCTGTTGATCATTTGACATCCTACACCTCCCGAGAGCCCGCCTCTAGACCGGGCTAGTGAAACAATCTGAGAAGTCAGAAGAAGTGAGTGGGTCGGTCAGTGAGTGAGTGGATCTCTCTCTCCCTCTCTCTCCACTCGTGGAGACAGACCTGTTTTATTCTACAGTAAAGAGCTGCTCTTGGAAACTGCTCCCTGCCTGAGGCCCCGTCGTTCTGGCCTCTCTGGTGATTTTTTTCAAGAAAGGAGTCAGAGGACCCTGATGAGAGTCTGGACTCGACACCCTGGTGTGTCTGATCATTTTTCCGCCAAGAGCACACCGAGAACTGAGGGCAGACTCCCACCCTGACGTCTTTGGTGCCGAAACCTGGGATTCCGACAGGTACCATTAACTGTATCTATTTCATAGATGAGGAAGTTGAGGCATAAAGAAGTGAAGTGTTTCGCTTGTGGTCACAAGTGGTGGGGCTAATGTTTGAATTGATGCAGTCACTCTCTGCAATCTGTGCCTGTATTTCCCATGTCTCCCTAAGTTAGCTTTTAGTTCCTTGTTGTGAATTTGGAATGCATACAACCATACAAGCAAACAGAAGTTTTTATTTTGTAACTTGTAATATTACAGCTGACCTAGAGGAGTAACATTTTTAGCCCAAGACCTAGATACTGAAAACAGGAGATCATGCGTAAAGAAAATAGAATAAAGGCCGTTTTTCCTTAGGTGGGACCAGTCGAAGACAAAATTTTGTACTAAGTTGAAGTATATGTTTGGCATCTTTTTACCTCTCTCTCTCTCACTTACTTTTTGGCACTCTTCTTTTTCACTTTCATCTATTTTTTGCTCCACATTGAGTTGCTGTAGCCTGTCCAAGCTCTGAGAGTGGCTCATGCCTCAGTCACTGAACCCCAAGTTGCTGTGAGATGGGAAACAGTCTACCCTCCCTCTGGCTCTGGGATTCCTTTTCTCAGAAGCCAGCCTGAAAAAATATGCTGAAATGCAAAGATTCTTACATAACGATGTTAATTGCAGCTTTCTTTCCAATAATAAAAAATTGGAAACTGCCTAAATATACATTGGAAGAATAGTTAAATAAATTGTGGTAAATGACTACAATGCAGCATTATGCGACCGTTAAAAGCTATGTTTATGAAGACTTCTAATGACAGAAGGAAATGCTTTTAAGTTTGAATGCTAAGGGAGAGATTTAAGATGAAAACAGTATGTCAACTCTAGAAAAACACATATTAAAAAAGGAAAGAGAAAGCCCCAAATATTAATTACTTATAGACTGGCTGATGAGATTATAAAGTGATTATTTATAGTGCCTTCTGTTTTCTAATGTATTGATTTTATAATCCAGAAAAGCAAATGTGCAAGTTAAAAAAAAAAAAAACCTCTCATTTACGGTAAATTGCCAGATTTCTTCTTAATCTTAAAATGTATTATCACTTTCAAAAATGATGCTTGCCAACTCCAATATGTCTTTAATTAGTAGGATTCCAGGCAGCACAAGAAAACGTAGCAAAAGGTTGAGGAAGTGTAGAAGGAGTATGGGTGAAGATCTGTGTGTATATATTCAAAGTATGTAAATTGAAATAGAGCAACTGCAATTGAATTCTCAAAGACAGCCCACTAAGCTTTTCTTGCTTTATACAACTTTTATTTTTACTTTTTAAAAATATTTTCTCTTTTGAGCTTTTTGTTTATAAGTTCATGTTTTGTTTTCCTTTCTGTGTTTTTGTTTGTTTTGTTCATGGTGGAAGCAGAGACTCTGGTAGTGGGGAAAATGGGAGAAGAGACAGATACAGGGCAAGGCTACGCTGAAAGCAGTCACAGATGGTGGGGGTTATATAGGGATTCCATGTGTGATTTGCAAATTAGAGATTTTGTAGACTCTTTTGCAAGCAACATCTATTAATCTGTTTCTTGGGGATGGGGGCAGGGCAAGCCAGCAGTTGCCTGAAATTTTTGCCTTTGTATAATACATGAAGGCTACATAGATGAGCCTTCAAGGTATTAATTGCTGGCATGTTTAGCTTCTCCACTTTGCTTCTAGGGAGGATGATTTCGTTTTCTCGATGCCACCTTCTACCAAGAGAAGCTGTTTTCTTTCCTGAAGGACAGCCTATATTCAGAGTAGAAGAGGAACCTGGTCACTTTGATTTCAAATACAGTTTGCCAGGGGATGAAATTCCCTCTTCTAAATATGGGTTTAGGAAAAGGAGAAAGAATATAACTAATAAGACTGGGGAACCATTTTCCTAATCCAGTTCTCAGTATCTTGTGCATCAGTCTCATGTGAATTGCTTCCCCTGGGGCTGTGCTGGCGGAGAGGGTTCAGTGGACAGGAATTAGCACCAATCTCCAATGATGATTGATTTTTATATCAGAGTATCACATATGCCTATGAATGTTTTTGCAATACAAATACACAGATGCAAAACTGAACGTCTTAATCTCACGTCAAGGACAGTCTTACATACCGTACTCTTTAATTTTCTATGTAGGATGGTGATGTGTGAAAGAGAGGTGAACTAAAAGAAGTGAATGATTAGAAAATAATTTCTAACGCCCAAGTACTCTCAAAAGTAGAAGTGATCAGTAGAGAGTACTGAGATCTTTAGAATTCGGATGCCTCCGTCACCTGTAAATCAACTCAGAATTGTATTTTCTCTTATTTAGAATGAGTTTCTGTATAGATCAGGTCTTATTACAACAAGCCACAAGGGACTAGCTAAATTTTTATGCTAAAATGAATGTTGTTTTACTAAATAAGCTTTGCTGAATATCGAGTCTTGTCTTGATCATGTGGTGATACTTGCTGATAGGGGATTTGACCTCTCCTAGCTTTCTTCTAGTTTAGTAGATATTCCTTGTTCTCTATCTCCCTTGTTCCCTGAGTGCTTATATAACCTGACAATATCTCGTGGAGCAGTTAGAAAATATGAACCTCAGGTCACTGGAATTTGTGTGTTCTAATAAAAACTGTCATAATAATTCAGAAGTGGAATTCGTTGAAGAATTATGGCCTCCCAATTGGTAGTCAAATTATTTTTCTATAGAGGTGGAATGAAAGGGTCATTCTCTTTTTATTTCAATTCCCAAAGTATAGTTTACAGTAGTGTTCTAGGTCCTACACAATCTCAAGAGGTGGGGAGCATTATAGGAGAGGAAGAAACAATATTTGTTGACTGGCTACTATGGGTGAGACATTTTTACAAATAATTTAGTTTAATCCTCTTCGCAACTCTGAGCCAGTTGGCTCTCTTTATATGTTACACTTGGAAAAGCTGAAATTCATACAATTTTAAGTTACTAGTCCCAAACTCTAGGTCAGGGATTTGGTGGGGGAGGGATTGAAGGAGGGTTTCTCTGAAGCAGTGGCCCCTGGGCTACTAATTTAAAAATGAATATGAGTTACCTGAGTAAAGAGGGGGGAGGGAACAGTGTTCTTGGTAGAGGGAATAGCATTTGCAAAGAATCTGCAGCGGGAGGGAGGCTAAAAATAAGTATGGCTGATGAAGAGAGTGTAGGAGGATACCACGTACGGTACGACTGAGGGTGTAGGCAGGGGCAAGATCAGGCAGAGCTGTGGTGACCATTTTAAGGGATTTTAAGCAATGGGAAGCCATTGAGAAGCTTGAATTGAGGGCTTTAACATGAACACATGAGCTTTTCTAATACATTGTTAGAGCTGTAGTGTGCAGAGCCAGTTGACACAGACTGTCAGTTCAATCATGTGGATGAAACACAGTGGTGGTTTACAGGAGGTGTTTGTGGTCGAGATGGACAAATGACAGTTTGGGGACGAGGGGCGGAATTAATAGACTTGATGGGTACAACCATGTGAGGAAGTGAGGAAGAAGAAGGTGTTCAAGGTGACACAGAGCTCTGCATGGTATAATAAAATGGATGGGGGTGACACTTACGGAGACAGGAACCACTCAAAAGAGCTGACTTTTACAAATTTGATCTTTTTTTAGTTAGTGCTTGATTAGGGGCATGGATCACCTGTTTGGTTTTGTAAATGTATTTGCTACACCTGTGACTTACAAAAGAAATGTGAAAAGGCAGTTGGATATATGAATCTGGACTCCGGAAGAGAAATCTAGATTCGCAAATGTGGAGGTGGGCGTGGACGAGATCACTTGCGGTGGAGAACTGCAGTAGCTAATAGCCACGTTCAGGAGAGTGAGCCTGCAAGGAGAAGCGGAAGAACCAGGTAGTCAGGGGGACGTCAAGAAAATGGGCTTTTTGTGGAAGGCAAGGAAATCGATGTGTCAAGACATGGGGAGGGGTGGCTAGCCTCAAATGCTGAGAGAGATCAACTGGGATGAGGAAGCAAACATTTTTGTTGGTTTTTGGTAACATGGAAGTTATGGGTGAATCTAGCGAAAGTCAATTCAGGGATATGTCATGGGATGGAAGCCAGGTAGGAAGAGGTTGAGGAATACAGAGTAGCACAGATACGTCTTTATAGCTGTGAATGGGAGGACAGGTGGAGGGGAGTTAGCTTAGGGGAGGAAGTCAGGGGAGAAGGAAAGCTGACTGAAAGACAATGAGAACATTCTGAGCAGGGAGAAGAGAATGAAAGGGTCTTGGGGCAAGAGAATGCTTGGGTTGCTCTAAGATGAGCTAGAAAGGACAGGCGACTAGAGCTGAGTGGGGAAGATTATTAGAGCTGACATTTGATTCTGAAGGTGCTGAGAATGGAATTAGAACTTTGTGGTGAGGAAGGGACAGGGCCTGTTGAACATTTTCACTGGGGTGCCCTATGGGACGGCTTCGGAGAGAGTAGAAGTGAAGGAGGCAGAACTGGAGGGACTGGGGAGGAGATGACTTAGGAGACTGACTGTTTATACAACTTTCAGCCAATATTTGTCTAACATCTGCTGTATGCCAGACATTGTAGTGTAGGGTAGAGAGATGGTCATTGGGACTGGGACAGGGAAAACTAGTCAGATTGGAGACACATTTTGAAGGTAGAGCCAATGGGATTTGTTGATGGATTGGAAGTGGGAATGGGAGGAAGAGGTGACTCTGGGATGATTTCAAGGATTTTGGCCTGAGCAATAGGGTGAATCGTGGTGACATGGGGACTTGCCCTAGAGAAGGAGCAGGTTTGAAGAGGCAGAGAAGCAAGAACTCAGTTCTGGACTTGATCGTTTTTATTTATAAGATTCTTATGAAGATAAATGAAGTAATGTACGTAAAGGGCTTTGTAAAAGACACTGAGTATCAAATAATTGTTGTTGGAGTGGACAGTAGTGAGTATCCTGATTAGTTAGGCACATACACTGTGTTTGATTCTTGGCTTTGTCACTAACTTGCTGTGTGACTTTGAGCAACTTAGTGATTCTCAATCTCAGTCTCTTCCTCTCTCAAATTTTCCAAGGTGAGTGTATCAGATTAGGAAGAGTCCAGAAGATCTGTAAGATCCCGATCAGTTCTAACACCCTTGTGAGATAATAACTGCTTAGCAGTATCTCAATATTTTTTACTTCATTGATTTATTTTATTTTACTTTTATAAAGAAGCTACCTTCAAATAGATGTATTCTATTTTAACAAGCATTGTGAATGATTTCAGACTGTTGGAGAACATTCATTGTATTTAAAGAAAAACAGCAAAAATTATCTATTACTGTGAAAATCAGTCATTGTTTAAGAAAACCTTCCTACAGGTGAGAAAATACAATACTGATTACTCCCTGCCCCTCAAAAAATACACTCAGTTATTTTGAAATTAAATCTTCAGTCCCTGTTGTAAGATTTCGGAAAGTTAGACCCAAACTTGGAGACTGTCATGAGGAAAGCCTGGGGATTTTTGAGATTTAATTACTTCTTTAAAAAAAGTAAACTGTAGTCAATTAAGGAGCCATAATTTGTCTTCTATTATTAGATTAACTGAATCACGCAATAAAACACCACTAGAGACTGCAGTGCTCCCCTGGACAGGCCCTGCTGCTTTAATTATTTACAGAGCCAAATCTATCCAATCACTATCATAATGTAATAAAGGGAAAGAAAAACCCCAAAACTAGCCTATCTCCATTTTCTCTTTGAATGTCAGGATTTATTGATTTATTTTTTTTTTTAGTTTGTTCCTGTTACCTCCCTGCCTCAATTCTGCCCTTGGATTCTTGCAGCAATATCAGCGCCTATTGGTTCATTTTAGGATCTTAAATTCTCTGTATAGAGGTGCTGGGTGGCCAGGAATGAGCAGTGTGAAGGCTTGGAAAATACTTTTTGCAAAGAGATGTTGAACTGAAACCCATGCCTCTGGGTATTTATTTGTTCTGTTTCTAACAAAGATGTGAAACTTACAATATGTTGTTGACATCTGTCTTATAAGTGGCAGAGGCAACGTTCTTAGTATAAAAATACGCAGTTGAGAGAGCTTAAAATTTCCTTGAGTGATACTAATCTGCTACTGCTGCTAGTGACGTTACCTTTTATCTGGTGCTGGGAGGTGCTAAGGATGAAATCTTGCAGCATCAGTACGGGGTGCTGTTGATGTGTGGATATGTTCTCGCTCCTAATCCTGGAAAGAAAACCTTGCATTCCAGTGCATTCCTTCCCTGTGGCTGAAGCTGCTCTTTAGATAGGATCCCACTGGCGCCTGTAACGACTACTAAAATTGTAGGGGAAGAGTGCAACTGTTTCTATCATGGAAGAATGACGGCACAAGGTAATTGTAAAAGTGCACAGTTGTAGTGCAAAGTGTGCTCATAATGATTCTGATTGTCTTTGTTGAATGCTTGCTATTGTGCAGGCATGGGAGCTGGGGCCAATACGCTTCCCTCTTAGTGAAAGTGGTTTGGTGTCTGAACCCAGTGGGCTCCACTAGTTTTGTAGTTCCCGGGATCATGCTCTAGCTTGTTCTCCTTACTAACTGGAACTACTTGCCCATCTCCTGTCCTGGACAGGCCTGGACCGCTGTGGGCACTCTGACCACTGATGACTGGCTGTTAGCTCATTTCCTCCATAATGTCAGCAGGGAAGACTGACCTGTGTGGCTGTATCTGCACCAGAGATTTTCTTTCTTGGGTCCAGCCGTAACCCCAATTCATGTAACAACGTCTACACCTGAGATTCCAGTCTTGAAACGCAACATACAACATCTTGATAATCGCCCTCGCATAACCCCTTCAGAAGGTATTTTGCAGTTGAGAAACTTGACACTGAGAGGCTCGCTTGCTTCAGGGTCCTAGAGCTGGCGTTTCAGTGTGAATTCAGATTCACGTCACTCACGTGTCATTCCAGCTGCTCTTGTTTGAATGACTAGCACGTGTGCAAATTTCACTCACATGTTACGCTCTAAGAGCAAATAAATAATGTGTTTTTCGAACCCCACTGTTTTCAGGAAATGCTTTATTTAACTTCGCATGGGGCTTAATGAATCCTTGCTGTGTGTCTTAGCTCTTTATGTATAATTAGCCAATATACCTGACTATGCATTTGAGAAGTTGGCCAAATACCATACCTCGTGCATGGGGTTACACTGCACTGCAGCAGTGACAATTTTCTTGAGAGTCCTACCCCACCGTCAGCTGTACTACTGTACTATGAGGAGGCAACCACAATTGTCTCCTCCATGCCTGAAACATTTGTTCCAAAACAGTTTCTTTGATGCTGGGAAAGCATTTTCCCATGGGATCAAGGCGGTACATGGTGGTTAGGAAGACCAAGGAGGGGAGAAAGACCTGTTAGGACAATGCCAGCTCAAGGGAACAGCTTAAATTATTAATAATTACTTTACCACCTTATTTGTAAACAGCCCTTGGTTTGGATAACCGGAAATCATAATCCATACCAGCCATTGTTTATTAGCATAGTGTGCAAGACCCTGCAGGCAGAACTTCATCCCCCCAGTTTATGATATTGACAGGAGGCAACTGAAGCCTCAATTCATGTATCACATTTCATATGAAGATGATCGGTCTTTTATATCATTTATTCATTACAAACATACCATGGAGGGTCTTTAAAAAAATACAAGTGTCGCTGACACATACGTAGCACCTATCAGTTATTTACTCATCCTTGTGAGATGGATTTTGAGATTCTTCCCAGGCAGCTGTAGAAAGCAGAGAAGGTGGTCGTGTGTTGAAAGAGGAGAGAAGTCGTTGAAGTCAACCTCCTGGGCACAACTGTTTTTCACCAGCTTGACCCTGTTGACTAAGGAGTGTTGAGCAACATTAATGACAGACCATGGCTGTCATGGAGACCTTAGAGCTTAGATCTCCAAACTCCTCCAGGACAACCATGCCTCCTTCCAAACTTAGGTGAACAGAACACTGTCTCTTATCCTCACAACATATCTGGGCCCCTCGGAATTCACTTTATGGTCTATTTTATTTCCCCTTTGCATGTATTATTAATGGAAACAAACAGCCAAAAGGATGCATCCAAAATGTTACTGCTTCAAAAAGGAACAAGTGTGTTACCTGGTTGCTTTGTGCTCATATACTTAAGACTTTCTGAAGGAAGGACTGTCACAACTTAGTAGATTTGATGAGCCCGCCGAGACTGACTGCCTTCTTTTTGCCTTGCTTGTATATTTATTTCCATTTTGGCATCTTAGCAATCATCTTCTCTAAGCAAACATTGAAGTTTCAGTCCGTAGGGTCAGGGTATTAGTAATGTATTTGTTGAACCCTTGAACACAAGGGGGGCAGGTATATTCTAAGGTGTGTGATCAGTATTTAATATCACTGTTCTCTTGCATTTTTAAAGTTACAAGGCATCTTTGGATTTTTGCAGTGCTTCTTTTGTAAGAAAAGGAGTGAATAAAGCCACATCTCCGGGATGTGCTTTGAGATGTTTGAGATTTGGGAAGATTTTCAGACTATCTCAATACTGGAAATTTCCCCATTTCTTCCTGTGCTTTCTGCCTCTTTCACTACTCTTCACCAAAAGGTGGGTAAAGATATGGAGATCTAGGGGAAGGACTCGTCGTTGCCAGCTCTATTTTAAGCCTAGTATGGAAGGGGGGTGAAATTTATTTCCATCATTCAGTTTGGAGCTATTCCTAGTTTTCACAAATTTTAGTCCTCGTTCTCTTATTGTTTCAGATAATTTCAAATTGGTCACATTGGCTAAAAAAACCAACTCCACTAAATCAGGACATTAGTTTCATATTCCACTGTGCTACATTTCTAAAATAAAATGACCATTTGTGCTGGGGATGATTTTAGAAAAGTGAATAAGTAATATACAATTTCCCTGGTTTTCTTGGGGCAGCCTAGAAAAACGCTGCAGGAAAACTCAAGAAATTAAATTCTAAAGTCTGCGTGAAGAAATCTTATTTTACCTAATGCTGTCCTCAATTTTTGCCCTGTAGGAACACCCTGTCATGGGAGGAATGAGAGGGACAAGGAGAGAAAAGAGATAATGTCAGTTGTTACCAACACGTGATAGTAGGGAATTCTTTTATTGAGGTTTAATTTGTATGCAATAAAACGGTGTTAAAATATTCAGCTCAGTAGATATTGACAGAGGTATGCACTTGTGAACACCCCGCTCCTTTAAGATACAGATGAATTCTATCACTCCAGAAAGTTCCTCCTGCCTGTCACCTCTCTACCTCGTCTCCCACTTAAAGAGACAACCTCTGATTTCTGTCATTATAGCTTGGTGTTACCTATTCTTCAACCTCATATAAATGGAATCATACCATAGGTATTGTTTTGTGCCTGGATTATTTAGCTCAGCATAATGGTTTTGATATTCCTCTACATTGTTGCACACATGAGTAGTTCATTTCTTTTTGTATTCTGTTGTATGGATGTACCACACAATAGATACTAGGATTTTTTCCAGCTTGGGAATACTAGGAATGAAGGTGTCATGAACATTCGTGTACAGTTTTTTGTGTCAACGTATGTTTTAAATTCACTGGAGTTAGGAATGGGGCTGCTAGATCATGAGTTAGCTGTGTGTTTAACTTGATGAGAAGTAGCCAGTTTTCCAAACTAGTTCCATTTTGCATTGCCCCTTCCCCACTGAAAGTTCCAGATGTTCTATATCTTAGCCAATTATTTAGTATTAGTCTTTTTAATATTATAAAGGGAATGTAGTGTAGTAACTCAGGTTTTAAAATGAAATTTGTCTGATACATAATGATGTGGAACAACTTTTCTTGTCTTTTGTAAAATGTTCCTGTCTTTCACCCATTTTAAAAATTAACTTGTCGTATTGATTTAATAGATGTTCTTTGCATACTATGGATATGATTCTAGTATATGTATTGTGAATATTTTCTCTTAGAATTTAGCTTGCCTTTTCAATTTCTTAGAGGTTGCCCTTTGAAGAGAAGACTTTTAAAATATAAATGAACTCCATTTTATCAATATTTTCTCTTAGTGCTTTTTGCATTCTAAGAAATCCTTGTCTATCTGAAGTTTGACACAATCTCTTTTGTTTCCTTCTAAGATCTTTAGAGTTTTAATTTATACATTTAAGTCTACAGTCCACCTCAAGTTAATTTTCATGTATATTGTGAGGTCAAGATTAATTTTTTCTATACATACATCCATTTATTGTAGCACATTTATCCAAAGTATGTTTCTTTCCACATTGAATTGCATTTTTCGTTCTTTCACTAAAGTCAAGTCAATTATCTATATAAGTATGGGTCTATTTCTGGACTCTATGTCTTGTTGTCTATTTGTCTATATGCCAGTTCTACACTCTAATTAAATCTTAAAATATGTAGTATAAGTTCTCCAACATTATTTTTTCAATATGTTTTATCTATTCTAGATCCTTTATACCCACATATAAAGTTTAACATCACCTTACTAATTCCTTAAAAAGCCCACTCAGATTTTGATTGGAATTGCTTTGAACCATGGATAAATTTAAGGAGAACTAATATTTACAACATTTAGTTTTTTAACCTGTGGGTCTCAATTATACCTGTCAATTTATTTAGGTTGGCATTAATTTCCCTCATTGATACTTTGTAGTTTTCAGTGAAAGTTCTCTTGTATCTTTTATTGAATGTATTAATGGGCATTTTATGTTCTTTGATATTATTGTAAATTGTGTTCATTTTTTATTTAACTTTCTACTTTTTTATAGTAAGTTACTTCCTCCACTGAAGTCTTAAACCTCTCAAAGTCATCCATAAAGTTTGGAATCAACTTCTTTCAAACTCCTGTTAATGATACTTTGATCTCCTCTCATGAATCAACAATATTCTTAATGGCATCTAGAATGATGAATCCTTTCTAGAAGACTTTCAGTTTATTAATACTGTGCTCAGATTTGTCAGAGAAATCACTGTCTATGGCAGCTATAGCCTTATGAAATGTATTTCTTCAATAATAAGACTTGAAAGTTGAAATTACTCCTTGACCTATGGGCTGCAGAGTGGATGTTGTATTTGCAGACATGAAAATAATCAGCTCTTAGGTAACTAGGTGTATTGTCAAGGAGCACTGATATTTTGAAAGGAATCTTTTTTTTTTTAATTTTTTTCCCCTGAGCAGTAGGTCTCAACAGTGGGCCTAAAATATTCAGTAAACTGTGCTATAAACAGATGTGCTGTTATACAGACTTTGTTGTTGTATTTATAGAGCACAGGCAGAGTACATTTAGAATCATTCTTAAGGGCCCACAGATTCTTGGGATGGTAAATGAGCATTGGCTTCAACTTAAAGTCACCAACTGCATTAGCCCCTAACAAGAGTGTAAGTATAACATTGTAAAGTGGCTATAATTAATAATAACTTATTTATTTTGAAATAGATAGAAAACAGTAGATTTTGAATGTTCCCAGCATAAAGAAATGATAAATGTCTGAGGTGGTGGATATGCTAATTATCCTGATTTAATCATTATGCAGTGCATACATGTATCAAATATCACAGTGTGTCCCCTAAATATTACAATTATGTGTCAATTAAAAATTTTAAAAGCAAAATAAAAATTAAAAAAATAAATTTTAAAAAGAGAGCGTCACCTTTTTATTTGAATCTTTAAAGCCAGGCATTGACCTCATCTGTAGCTATGAAAGTTCTATATGGCATCTTCTTCCAATACAAGGCTATTTTGTCTACGTGGAAAATCTGTTGTTTAGTGTAGCCACATTCAACACTTACCTTACCTGGATATTTTATATAACTTGCTGCAATTCCTACATGAGCACTTGCTGCTTCACCTTGTATTATTATGTTATAGAGCTGGCTTCTTCTCTTAAACCTCAGGAACCAAGCCCTGCTAGGTTCAAATTTTTCTTTCGTAGCTTTCTCACCTTTCTTGGGATTCATAGAATTGAAAAGAAAATTAGGGCCTTGCTCTGAGTTAGGTTTTGGTGTAAAGGAATATTGTGGCTGATTTCATCTTCTATCTAGACCCCTAAAACTTTCTCCATATCAGCAATAAAGCTGTTTAGTTTTCTTATCATCTGCGTCTTCACTGGAGTAGCACTTTTAATTTCCTGCAAGAACTTTTCCTTTGCATTCACAACTTGGCTAGCTATTTGGCACAATAGGCCTAGCTGTCAGCCTATCTTGGCTTTTGTTTGACATGCCTTCCTCACTGAGCTTTATCCTTTCTACCATTTGATTTAAAATGAGTTATGTGCAACTGTTCCTTTGACTTGAACGCTTATAGGTTATTGGAAGGTTAATTGACCTAATGTCAATTTTGTTGTGTTTGAGGGAATTGGGAGGCGAGAGAAATGGGAATGGCCAGTTGGTGGAGCAGTCAGAACACACATGACATTTATAGATTAAGTTTGCCATCTTACACGGGTAAGGCTTGTGATGCTCCCAAAACATTACGTAGTAAGATCAAAGATCAGTGGTCACAGGTCTTGTGACAGATATTATAATAATAACACTACTACTACTATTATCAGTTTTAAGTATTTTGGGAATTACGAAAATGTGACACAGGACATGAAGTAAACTCATATGGTTGGGAAAATGGGACCAATAGACTTAGGCAATGCAGGGTTGCCACAAAGCTTCAATTTGTAACAAATGTAATATCTGTGAAGTACAAATAAAACAAAGTATGTCTGTCCATCCTTCTGTGTTCATTTGGACTTTCCATGTGAATCATTATGTCCTATGTGAGTAAACACAGTTTTACTACTACTTTGACAGTTTTTATGCCTTAAAATTTTTTTCCCTGTCTAATTGCTCTGCCTAGGACCTCTAGTTACAATGTTGTATAGAAGTGATGAGTTCAGATATTGTAATAATTACTAAAACTTTCCACAAAGAAAATTCCAGAGCCAGATAGATTGATTAGTTAATTCTCTAAACATTTAAGAAAAAAATGGCAATGTTATTGCAATTTATTTAAGGAAATAATGGAGAAGGGAATGCTTCCCAGTTTTTTTTATGAGGCTGGCATTACCTGATACCAACCTGACAAGAATATTGTAAGAAAAGAAATTGTAGACCAAAAACCTTATATACATAGACATAAAAATTCTTCATAAAACATTACAAAATTAAATCTAGCAATAAGAATACTTTACCAAGGAATCCAAGTTTGGTTTAATATTTGAAAATCAACAGTGTAAGTCATCATATTTAATAAAGGAGAAAAATCATATCTCAATAAATGCTGAAAAAGCATTTGGAAAAAAGATAACACTGGTTCATGATTAAATCTATCAGAAAACTTGGAGTAGAAAGGATATTCTTCATTTAATAAAAAGAAGCTTTGAAAAACCTACAGCTAACATCACATAGAATGGTGAAATATTAAAATACATTCTTGTGTTACCTGATATTACCTGCTTATACTTCCATTAAATGCATATAAGACATTTTGCAAACATCTTGGAAGCCATTATTACATTGTGACCCCATTTTAGTTAGGAAAAAACCACTTTTCTAAAACCCAACAATTCGGCAATGCAGTTTAAGGTACTGCAGTAGTTTGTTGCATCCACAAGCTGGATCCAAACCAAACTGGGAGCACACTCCAGTGCAGGGCACCCCTGGGTAGCTTCCCATTCCCCATGATTAAACACTTTATGCTGGTAGCAAAATAGAGGGAAAGTAGTAGTATCATGGAAACCAACTAAAGGCTGTTTAAATTAACCCAGGTATGAAGATTGGAGTAGGATGCTAGAGGTGGGAATAGAAACAAAGGGATATAAGAGATATTTTAAAATGTAAAAATCTAGATTGCTGAGTGTTTATAGAGGACAGAGAATGGGAACAGGATGAATATAACATAGGAGTTGTTGTATATGCTATTTCCTCTGCTTAGACTGGTCTTGTTTCCTCTTTTAGACTAGTCAGTTTCTCATCTTTTTAATTAAAATTTTTTATCTTGAGATAATTGTAGATTTACATGTAGTTGTAAGAAACAATTCAGAGATATCTTCTGTACCATATATTTGGTTTTCTCCAATGATGGCATCTTGTAAAACCATGATACAATATCATAATCATGATATTGACATTGACACAGTCAAGACATTTCCATTACTACTGTGATCCTTCATTTTGTGCTTTTATGGCCCCAATGACTTCCCTCCTGCTCCCATTCCCTACTTAGCACCTGGCACCTACTAATCTCCCTTTTTATTTTTTCATTTCAAGATTGTTACATAATTGGAATTACAGTAGGTCCTCGAATAGCACTGTTTTGTTATAAATGCTGATGAGAAAAAAAAAAAAACCATTCCTCATTGGAGCCCCTGTTTGGAGTTTGCAGTTCTCTCCATGTCTGTGTAGGTTTTCTCCAGCTTCTCTGGTTTCTTCCCACATGCCAAAGATGTGCATGTGAGGCAGATAGGTGTGTCAGAATTGTCCCAGTGTCAGTGAGTGTGCCTGTGATGTGATGGCATCCTGTCCAGGGCTAGCTCCTGCCTGGGGCTCTGAGCTGCCAGGACAGGCTCCAGTCACCTGTGACCCTGAACTGGAATAAGTGGATTGGAAGATGAATGAAGGTATGAATATAAATGATTATAAAATAGTTGATAAAGTCTATGAAAATTATATAGATGCATGCCAATAAATGATGTGGTACAAATGCACTCAGTGAGCTGCACCCCCCTCAACTTCGTATTGTTTGTTTTTGAGCTTCCATGGTGGCATGAGGAGCTCCTGACAATTTTTGCTTTGCAAACATTCATTCCTTGATTCAACTCACCATTGCTACGCCTATCATCGCTCACTGATTCACCAAAAGTTGGGTAAATCATTATCTTCCTTGTTTTTATTCATCTCTCTTAAGTGTGGAGGTAGCTCACATTTATTTCGGTGTTTCATATTCTAACTGTTTTGGGTATTTATGTAGAAGTTTGGTGATGTTTTCATGACCAGAGATAGGATGTAGGAACTTAACGGTTGTTCATATCAATTAGCCTATAGGGATATTGGTTTCATTATATATTTCACTGAAAGTAACAGTTTCCGAGAACCTATCAAGGACTTTAAGTGAAGACTTACTGTATACAACGTGTAAGTTTCTGTGCTTAGTTTTTTCACTCATAATAATTTTCTGGGGGTTCATTCAGGTTGTTGTATGTATCAGTAGTTCATGTTTTTTTTTTTTTTGTCTTTAATTGCTGAGTAGTATTTCATGGTATGGATGCACCATAGTTTATGTAACCATTCACCTATTGAAAGACATCTGGGTTATTTCCAGTTTATGGCTATTACAAATAAAGCTGCTATAAACATTGATGTATAGGGTTTTGTGTGAACATCAGTTTTTCATTTCTTTGGAATAAATGCCCAGAATTATAATTACTGGGTCATATAGTAGTTGCATGTTTAGAATTTTTAAAGAAATGGCCAAACTGTTTTCCACAGCTGCTATACTATTTTATATTTCTTCCAGTAATACATAATTAATTGATCCAGTTTCTCTGTCCTCACTAGCATTTGGTCTTGTCACTATTTTTTATGTTAGCCCTTCAGATAGGTATTCAGAGATCTCTCATTATGGCTTTAATTTGCATTTTCTTAATGTCTAATGATGATGAGTATCTTTTCATGTGCTTATTTGTCATCTGTGTATCCTCTTTGGTGAAATGTCTGTTTATGTCTTTTGCCCATTTTCTAATTGCATTTTTTCTTTTATTACTGTTGAGGTTTGAGAATTCTTTATGTATTCTAAATACTAGGTTTTTGACAGATACATGGTTTGCAGATATTTTCCTCCAGTCTATAGCTTTTTTTTTTTTTTTAAATCCTTTTATCGGGGTATTTTTTACAGCAAAAGTTTTTAATTTTGATGAAGTCTAAGATTTTTTTCTGTTACAGATCATTCTTTCGATTTTCAATCTAAAAAATTTTAGCCCAGCTTACAGTGCAAGCATTTTCTTTTTTACCCTAAGAGTTTTATAGCTTATATTTTACATTTTAGTACATGATTAATTTTCAGTTAATTTTTGTATAAAGTGTGAAACTTAGATCAAAGTACTTACCTTTTGTATGTTGATGTCCATTTGCTCCAGCATCATTTGTTAAAAAGGCCATCTTTCCTTCATTGGTTTATTTGCACCTTTGTCAAAAATCAGTTGAGTATATTTGTATGGATCTATTTTGGAGTTTTCTGTTTCATTGGTCTGTTTTTCTATCCTTTCACCAATACCACACAGTCTGGATTATGTCATAAAATATGTGTTGAATTGGAGTAGAATGATTCCTACAACCTTATGATGAGTTTTCAAAAAATTCTGGCTATTCTAATTCTTTTACTTCTCCATGTGAATTTTAGAATAATCTTGTCTATATTACAAAATACTTTGCTGGGATTTTTATCAGAATTGTGTTAAGCCTTTATGTCAGTTATAGGAGAATTGACATGTTATATTGAGTCTTCCAATCCATGAACATAATAGGTATCTCCATTTATTTAGATTATCTTTGATTTCTTTCATCAGTTTTTTATAGTTTTCAGCATGCAAGTTCTATGTTAGATTTATACTTAAGTATTTTTATTTTTTTGAGTAATAAGTGGTATTTTGCTTTTAATTTTGATATTCACATATTCATTGCTAGTATATGGAAATACAATTGATTTTTGTATGTTTATCCTATATCCTGCAACCTTACTGAATTCATGTATTAGTTCTAGGCATATTTTTGTTTGTTTTTTTGTGGATCCCTTATGCTTTTCTAAATAGACAGACCTGTCATCTACAAATAGGGATGGTTGTATTTCTTCCTTTATAGTTGGTATGCCTTTTATTTCCTTTTCATGCTTTCTTGCATTGGCTAGAACATCCAGTACTATATTGAATAAGAGTGGTGAGAGTGGACATGTATGCCTTGTTCTTGAACTTAGGGGGAAAGCACTCAGTCTTTCACTGTTAAGTATAATGTTAGCTGCAGGTTTTTTGTAGATGATAAAGTTGAGGAAATTACCTTATGTTCCTATTTTTTCAGTTTTTTTTCACGAGTAAGTATTGAATTTTGTCACATATTTTTCTGCATCCTGTGTAGTTTGTTTGAACTTAAGTTCTTCTACTCCATAGCTGCCTATCATGGTGAGTGTTTTCATATCTCTCTGTGTTCCTCTTAGTGCTTTGCCAGGAGTCGTCCACCTTAAATTTAGAGACAGTGTTGTGAACAAAGAAAAGAAAAACTTTCTGCATCATGGAATAGAAGCCAGAGGTTGGGCTGCTTGTTATAAAGCCACTATTTTAGTCCTGGTTCTTTCTACCCCTTGATTAATGGGATCATATTCTCATTGCATCTGTTTCTTCACTTGCAAATTGAAGAAAAATAGCTACAGTGGTGATCACATGAATTGATAGAGGAAATGCTTTGTCAATATAACTGATTTACACATATTAATTACTGTTAGACTGTTTACCCCAGTACTTGATATTCTGTCTTTATCATTTATTGCTTTAGCACAATAAGGCATTTGGCAAAGAAGAAAACATAAATTCCCTTACAGAACACACCAGTATCAGAACATACTAAGCCTACATTCCTCATTCTGGAACAGGCAAGAGCAAGTATACATCTAGTTCCACCAAGAAGAAAACGCACGCGCGCGCGCGTGCACGCGCGCACGCACACACACACACACACACACACACACACACACACACACACACACTCTGTCTCTCTCTCTCTCTCTTGCTCTCTCACATACACACTGAAGTACCAGTAATACAAAAAATGCCTTCTACTGAACCTTGAAAGATGAATTAGTATTTAGATGGGAGGAGAGAAGCCAGGTGACAGTTGTACCTACTACGTGAAGAAGAGCCCCTTATTTGTATATTGAGATATGTTTCTTCCCTGCACTATTAAGTAGCCTGTGTCCAGAAGGACTGGCGTGAGAAGGGAGTGATAACTGCTTGGGAAAGGGAAAAGCGTATGTGTTTGGGAGTGGCATAATGAGATTGCAAGGAGCCAAAGGATTGTATAGAAAGCTCGGTTCTACTCAGCTCCCACTTCAGGGGAAGGAGGTTCTGTGCATCCCCTAAGAAATCCCCGTAGAATCAAATTCCTGGAAAACAGATAAACACTTTGGTAGCCTAACTCAAAGAATGATGATGGTACATCTCAGATTTTCCAGGATGTTTCTGATTGAAATAGTCCAATCCACTGTTGGATCATGTCTTAATTTTTGATTCGGAAAACATGAGTACTATACTTCTTTGTTTAACACATCGACTGCCACACTAGAAAATATTTTTTTCCCCTTAGGGTCACGGTGTTTTATTATGAGAACAGAATAAAAACTTTAGAAACAAAATAATCCTTTCTAATTTAATGAACGATTTGTTTTTTATTTTCTATGCGTGAGTTACATGCAATTAAATTGTCAATATTAATGGTAACAATAAGAACATCAACAAGTGAGATTTTCACGAACCAAATGCAGGGTTTTGCCCAGGGGGCCACATATCACATAACATGTATGCTGCAGCATGGCAGCGTGAGTTGCCTGTGTACCACACGGCTCCCAAGGTAAAGAGATGTGTGAGTTATGTATGCTTCATGAGCCCCTGGGCTCAAAGCTAGCATGAGTTAAATACAACTCACATGGAAATTGTGTTGATGATTTTTCTACCTTGAGCAATACTCTAGACTTTATCTCATTGAGTTTTTGCTTGTCAATTAAATAATTCTTCTTTGAATTTATTAATACTTATTTGAAGGGAGGATGACTGGTGGCCAGATTACCACTTGCTCTGTTCTTGATCCTTGGAGCAGAACACGACATCTCGTAAGAGCTTACCTTCCTTGGGCAAAAGCGTCTCCTTTTGCTCTGTCATCTGACATCCAACCACGCATTTCAATCCTTCTAGGACGTTTTATTTCTTGTTTTCCTGGAACAAGAAGAACTGTTTCATAAACGTTTTCAAACACTTGATTTGTATCCTAAAGGGAGAAAGCAGTAGGTCATTCTTTTTCTTTCAAGAGCTTTCTATAAGTTGGACTCTCTCTTAAAATGAAGAAGCAAAAAGAAATGATCAGCAGTATTGATTCTCAGTAGGCTTTAATATATTAAAGCCCCATTACTAGCAAGCTGTGTATTGGCTTAGTTTATACAGAGCCCAGGAACAGAACTGTAGATCAAAGACAGTTGGTTTCTTTTACTGGAATAAACTTCTGATACTTTACATGTTCATTAATTTGTTTATATATGTGGCGGACCATTTAGTCACCAAGTACTCACTCTGAGTAAACTAGTGTCCTGTGCTCCTATAACTATGGAAAATTTAGATTTTCTTTTCTTGTTCTTTAATGCTCCAGTGTTGTATCTGTGTTCACTTAATATTCTTGGTTTAACAGAAACAGTAAACACTGTGCAATTTGAATTTACCCTAAAGAATACTTAAAATTAAGAAAGCCTTACATAGTATTCATAGGTAAATGTTATACATTTTAAATACAAATTACTATATTTAGAAAATGTCTTTTAATGTACTTGCTATTGGCCAAATTTCCCAGTTCTTATGCAACAACCACAACACAACCACTAAACACAGAGACCCACATTTATCTTCCCTATCCTATTTAAGATATGAGAGCCTGGAGTAAATCTTACCAGGTAACATTTCCATCAGAACAAACAACCATTATATCAGAGATTCAAAGATGTAAAGGGGGAGAGAGAGAGAGGGAATTACTTTTTTACACTTTCTGGTATCTTCATCTCAGTATGCTGCTGGGGATTTCTGCACTTGAGATTCTGGTACCTTGCAAACTAATTCACTTTAATAATCACCTTGGGCAGCTGATGTTCCCCATACAGAAGACAAAAATTCAACTTACTTACAGTCTGGAAAGAACCATACCTATTGCTTAAAGTGAAACAGACCTGCCTGCAGTTTACACAACAGTTTATAATAATTTCATTTACCCCAAGCCCTTTGATCGAAAAATATCTACCTTATCTTGACTCATATGGTAATCAGCTGAATTACTCTACCCCTTAAGGCTGAGAGGATGGGTGTATGATCTATAAAGACCACTACAATGTTAGCCTGTGATTTGTCTAAAACTGTTCAAGCAAACAAAAAGAGAGGCTCAACCATCCACTAGTACTCAGTTCTCAGGGAGTAGGTTACACTTAGAAAAATCAGATCTAACTCGTATGAACCGTGGATTCTGATGTTACGCTTTCTGGTGGGATTCCTTTAGAGTCAGTCCTGTTCTTCAAGATACTACATTTTGGAAAACCTAAGTACAGTTTCTCTTTTTTGCATAGAGCCTTGATGTTTCTTATTGGTTCTAAAGGATAGCAAACATAGGTTCATCGGGAGAATCTGCTCCCTTTGTGAACACAAATAATACCTCGGCAAAGAGAAAGACATTGACATAGGAGGACTCAGCATTAAGGATGTGTCCTGGAATCGGCGCAGTTACCTCTAGACTCTGTTGTGCTTCCTCTGGACACCACCCGCCTTCAGCAGCTCCTGGTTTGGTGTCTAACCCTGGGCTCTCTCACAGTTGGGCAGGAAGAGTGCCGATGCAATTGCATGGGATTTTAGAATTTCATATTATAAAAATTTCAAATATGCAAAAAACTAGAGAGAACATATATTCCTCACCCTGTTTTAACAATTTATCAACAATTTGCTAATTTCTTGTCATCTATTCCACCCATTTATAATTTTTTTACAGAAATGTTTTAAAGCAAATCCAAGATGTAATTTCATTTTACCTATGAATACTTCAATAATTTACATGGGCTTTTAATGGCTCGTTATTCATCTGGAGTGTTTCTTTGAGCATCTTTGGCCCCTGTTGCAGCTCATCTCCCAAGGAGGCCTGTCCCATTGTCAGCTCTAGCTACAGCTTATCACTTGTTCTGTGAACCATGAGGGCACCTATTCTGTGTGGTCCCCATTTGGATCAGAAGGACAGTTTTCAAGAGGGCCTGGCTTCTAGGCCTCTGCCACAGCTTGTCTTCTTTCTTTGGTTGTCAACTGTTAGCACCCTGGTGGCCCCACTGAGATATTTTTCACTGGGCTCAGAAAAAAAGAAGTCAGCCTTAGGCAAAGAATCAAGAGCAGGAGCTAAAGAAATGGAAAAGAGAAGGCAGAAATACACCAAAGGTGCATGTTGAAGGGCCAAGGGGAAGGAGTGTCCCCAGTGTTGAGGACGAGTGTCCCTCAAAGTAGGGGTGTGCACAGGTGGGCGTCTCCCCATTTGTGTAATGATTCCTGAGGACGCTGCTGGTGAACACATGAATGAGAGACTTCCCCTGGGACTGACAAGGCTGAGAATGCGGATTATGACTTAGGAAAAAAGTTAGAGGCATCAGAGTTTGATGGGTTGTTAGAAAGGGAAGGAAGGAAATAGACCAAGGACAACTTCATTGAAAAATTCATAAAGTACGTGGAATTGTTATAACTTCCCTTTAATGAGAAGCTGCAAACCCTTCGGGAAACGCTCTGGGGTGTTGATGGTTCAGGGCCAGCAAAGCTGCAGAGTTAGGTCTTCCTCAGGCCTGTGCAGGAGTCCTGGTGGGGAGGGAGAATCCCCGACAACTAGGTGTTGGCACCTGTGGAAAGGACAGGAAGGCAGACTGTATTCTAGAGTCTCAAGGATAAAAGTAAAGTGGAAAGTGTGAAACCATCTTGTGAATCGAGAACAGCCCTTGAGGCTTGGCAGGTAGGTTGGGAACTATCTAGGTCCGGTCCCCAGTGCGCCGAGGGGACACGTGGCTGCCTTTTTGGTGTGATGCCTGTGCCTAGCATTAGAAAGGTACATACAAAAAAGATTTGTTAGCTAGAACCACTCTCAATATGCAGTTATTTATGGTTAAACACCTAGTCAAAGCCTGAATTCAAACATACTTGTAGCAGAATACAAATATTCTTTCTCTTTTGTTATTTATCCTGATAAAAGTCAAGTTTCTGCAACTTGGTGGTCCTGGTTTTGAAATATTCTGAGGACAGGAGGGCAGGGAGTGGGGATTATGTTTTTTAAAACCTTTTTTTTTAAGTTTTGAAGTAATTTTACACACACATAGGAGTTGCAGTGACATTGCAGAGCATTTCTGTGTCTTCTTCATACATTATCCCTCCCTGGAAATATATAACATGACCGTACTACAGTTATCCAAACGTGGAAGTTGACATTGCTAAGTGCTATTAGCTAAACTGTAGATCTCTTCCAGATTTCACTGATTTTTCACAGGCATTCATTTTCTTTTTTAGTGTATAGGTCTATAAAATTTTATCACATGTATAGATTGGTGTAACCACCACTGCAATCAAGATACAGAATTACTAAGTCATCCCGAAGGAACTCCCTTGTGCTGCCCTATGTAGTCAGGTCCTTTCCCCAGCCCCAGTGTCTGACATCTGCTAATCTCCACTGCTAAAAATGTCATTTCAATAATATTATGTGAATAGATTAATAACTGTGCAAACTTTTGAGACTGGCTTGTTTTTCCCCCCACTCAGCATAACGCCCTGAGACCCATCTATGTTGTGCATTCCAATTGCTGAATAGGTTCTATTTTATGGAGTTCACAGACTGTTTATCCATTCACTTGTTAAAGGGCATTTGGACTTTTTCTCCCAATTTTTGGCTACTGAGGTTACATTTTACTATTTTTTCCCTAATTACATGCATGCTGACAGTGCATCTGTATCATTTAGGACTGAAGCACATGTGGCATGAGTTTGTAGAAGGGTAAAGAACAGGTGACCCGTTTTCCAAGGATCACTATGATGATTAGTTTTTAGCTGATAAAATATGTACATTGGTTCAATTTTGTATGTGTCAAAAATGTGCTAAGAGTTAAAGGAAAACAGGCAATAATCATTATAAAAACACGAGGAATACCAAAGTTCTAAAAAAAAAAAAATGCACAAAGCTATTAAAATAATGCTCCATGGCTATTGTTAGTGACTTCGTTTCTTAGATAGGGTCACAGCTAATCTTTTTTGTACCTGAGGGTAGAATCTCAAACCTCTCATTCCTCACTTGGACTTTATCCTGTACATGGCCTTCCTCCAGGAGCAGAGCTCTTTCAGCACACTGGATGGAAAAATGCGAGCACAGTGCAAAAACAGGTGTGAACATTGTATTGATTTAGTGCTAGCGTGTGTTTTGGTAGTTGACTCTGCTTTTCTAAGAGATATTTACTTTGGAGGATACTCAGGTAGAGTCTGCTCAACACTGTTACCCCAAGGCAGTTATTCATCGTTATAGCACATGGTTTCCAGATCATTCATTATATTATTTAATTTCTTGAGTACGTAGAGTTTTTTATCCCACTTGTGAGTCTTGACACACATAATTCACAGGATTTTTGTTTTGTTTTCCACATTGGGAAAAACTATACTCCATCTTATCTTTCCCCTTTAAAAACTGTTAAACTTTGATCTTCTCCAAAAAGTTGTCTCTAAAGAGCCAATTGTTTCTCTTCGTGTTTCAGTACCTACATGTTGGTGCTTTTGTTGTGTATTTGTGTTTGTTCATCTGCCTCTCCAATGGGAAGTCGTGTCCTGTGTTCTTCAGCAAAGGTTTCCATCTGTTTTGAATGTTGACCCGCTGAAGGCATATACCTTTGGGGACAGGTTTGACATGGGCTTGAGGAGTACACCCAGGCTTCTTTTCCTTGCTCTTCTAGCAATTTTTTTAAAGAATAAAATTGCCTCGGGATTCTCTGACCCTCTTAGAAAGTAGGTGTCAGGTTGGAAAGTAGGTTGGTCTGATCAAGTGAGCCCTGGCCAGGAGGTAAGAAGGCTTGGGATTTGGTACTGGATTTGCTTCTCCTGACATGGTCACGGAGATGCTTTCTGCTCCCTTAGCAGCAAAACCAGGTCGTTATCAAAGCCTCTGCATAATAGCTGACTTGGTTGTTGTAATGACGAGGAAGATAACGCAAAAAATTCTAGACTGAGATGAGGGTGTCACGTCAATACCAAACAAGCCACTTTTGAATTAGAGAACAGATGTGTAAGTCTGATGACATACTGTTCAATCACATATTCTTAATCTCTCTAAGATGGGGTTTGCTCCTATGCAAAAAGGTAGTGCCAGTCACACTTGGGTACTTCAAGGAGAGTTTTGCCCAAGGGAAGGAGAAGACTTATGGTATGATACGTCCATAGAAGGTTGCTATAATGCAGAAAAGTGGGGAATCTAGGATTCTTTTAAATGTTTAGAATTTCAGAACCTATTTTTATAGCAAGGTAAAGTTGCTTTGGCATTGGCTCATGGATGGGTGAAAGAAAGTGAGTCCTTTTACCCTTTACGAAGGTGAAAGTGTGATACCGTCAGTGTGGCTCTGTGATCACTGTTGTCCTGTTGCTAGATGACATGCTTGCTGCACTGTCCCGTGGGTGAGAACTTCATGCTGAAGTCACGGGTGTTGACTCCAAGTGACAGAGTGAAGGGGTCCCGTTAGTCTCAATTTCAGCATCCCTCAAACTGGCTTTCAAAAGAATTGTTCCCAGAAGAATTCCTCAAGGACTACCAGGATTCCATATTCTATACCAGCAAGAAAACCTTCCAAATAGTGAAGTCCATCTACATGAGCACAGCTGCAATAGAGGAGTCCAACTACAAACCTAGCCCAAGCTGTCACCGTCTCTCATCCAAACTACTAAATCCACTTCCTAACTAGCTCCCTGCATTGACCCTGGATCTTCCATAGTCAGTGCTCCACACAGCAGCCAGAGTGATCTTTTAAAATTACAATTTTTTTGAAACTATAATTCCCATTGCAAAACCCTTCTGTGGCTTTCTCTTACAATCTCATGAAGTGCAAACGTCTTGCCGTGGCTTCATAGAACCAGGTGTGCTCTGGCCTGACCGAGTCAGCCTCTTCACCTTTACCTCCTGCCACTGTCCCCTTTATTTGTTTCACTCGAAGCACGATGATATTCTTACTCTTTCTTGAATATGCCTCAGGGCCTTTGCACTTGCTGTTGCTGTTACTGGATAATCCCCCTTCCCCCAGATCTTTGCCTGACTGACCCCCTTGCTTGCTTCCTTTATGATCACCTAATAGTCATTCCATCACCCTTCACTCTGTCACCATGCCTTATTTTTTCATCGTGACTCTCAGACACATGAGATCATATTATATATTTATTGGTTTATTTTTTGTCTTTCTTTCTAGAAAATATAAACTCTGATGAGAGCAGTGACATTGTGTTTTCATGCTGCATCACACACCTATAATGTCTAGCACAGGTTTTTCTTTCTTTTTTCTTTTTTTTTTTTTTTGGAGACAGGATCTTTCTCTGTCACGTAGGCCAGAGTACAGTGGCATCATCATAGCTCACTGCAACCTCAAATTCGTGGGCTCAAGCAATCATCTTGCCTCAGCCTCCTAAGTAGCTGGGACTACAGGAATGTGCCACTGTGCCCGAGTCATTTTCTTTCCTTTCTTCTTTTCTTTTGTTTTTTCTTTTTTTTCTTTTTAGAGATGGGATCTTACTATGTTGCTCAGCTGGTCAAGTAGGTTTTTGATTAGTATTTGTTGAATGAGTGAACAGAGAATAGAGTTATCTGGTACCCCAGGGGTTGTATATTTCTGAAGTCAAATCCAGATCTTACCAGTGGGCAATTACTGGAACATGAAGCATGTCTGTTTGACTTGGTGAGCTTTGGTTTCCATGTTTTAACATGTGTCTGATGCTACCTTCTTTGTAGGTTCTTAGCGCTACATGGAGTGTAGTAGTTGAAAGCCCACGACAGGGTGGGAGATCCATAAACGTTGGCTCAGCCTGAATCTGTTCAGCCACTTCGGAGCACTACCTGTGAAGTGTGCTGGGAGCTCAGGTTTCTAGACTTTACCATTTTGTGACAGGATAATGTGGAGTTTGAGGGGCTGGCCAGAGCCCTCAGAGTGTTCTAGGTCGTGACAGCTTGAGAATCACTGGGCTATGTCTGTGTAAAATGAAAAATTGACAAATTGAAAAAGAGATGTCCTTGGGCTTTCTAATTCCCAGCTGGGGCTCTCGTCCAAGGTCTGAGAAGGCTCCTTTGGGTTTCTGTGCATGTTGTGGAGGGCACCAGGGATGCCTACTTGAATTTAGATGCCCAGGCCTCTGTACTGGAAAGGATAGAAAAGAAATGCTAACTCCCCTGCTTGAATGATCATGGGGACATGGGAAGGAACGCAGAAGTGCCCCCCTCACGTGCTGTTCTTGTCTGGCCAGTTTGTTAAGGTCCAGGCCTCCCTCCCTGCTTTGTTTCCTTTCGTTTCTGTTAGGAGACCACGTCCAGAATCCCAGAGTCCTGCCAAGTGAATGCGGTACTCAAGGCTTGACTACTGGGTGTCTGGTCTTAGAGGAAGTAATCAGGAGCTCCAGCAAGACAGAGAACAGCACACCCATAACAGAGCTCATTAAAATAATGCAAACACTTATGTAATACTTAGGAGGTGCCAGGTAGCCTGCCATGAACTTGTTACGTATTAATCTGAGTGGTCTTCACAACAGCCATGTTAGGGAGACATATTCTTATTGGCCCCAGTATGTAGATGAGGAAACCCTGAGGGCCAGAGAGTAGATGTACAAGGTGACAGAGTTGGGCAGTGCCAGAGCAGAGCCCCAAGCTCAGACAGTCAGGATCTCAGGCCCGCATGGTGGAGGGGGAGCTGGCACCAGTTCCTGTGTCCCCAGATACCCTGGCTGCATTGCTCGCCTGCCTTCATCGGTTTGCATTGCTATGAAGGAGTAGCAGAGACTGGATACTTTATAAAGAAAAGGGGTTGATTTGGCTCACAGTTCTGCAGGCTGTATGAAAAGGATGGTGCCAACATGTGCTTCTCTGGTGAGGGACCCAAATTGCTTCCACTCATGGTGGAAGGGGAAGGGGAGCCGAAGTGTGCAGAGATCACATGGTGAGAGAGGAAGGGAGAGAGAGAGGGGAGGTGCCAGGCTCTTCTTAACAACCAGCTCAGGAGGGAACTCGCAAGCAAGAACTCACTCATTACCCTGACGATGGCACCAAGCCATTCATGAGGGATCCACCCCCATGACCCAGACACCTCAGATACCAAAACTGTATCATCCCCGCGACCTGTTACACTGCGGGAGGGAGAACCACGCAGGTCTCTTGCACACAGCAAGGGTAGCAGGACCGGTTAACACTTCGGCAGGGCCATCCGTGTTGGAAATCACACCTAACACTTGAGCAGCTTTATAATTTGCATGACACATCTGCATCGTTTATTTATTCAAGTTCCCAGTTGCCCTCTGAGCCAGATGATCGTCTTTTTTCTTAATGCTCGGTGCCCCTGCAGGGCCTCTGCTCTGCCCGTTCTGCTGCCCGTGGTGTTCTGCACGGCTCCCCACTGGCCCCGGGCAGTCCTGCCGGCCCTGTGACATCAGCCAGCCTCTCTATGGTCACCACCGGCACCTCATCCATTATATATACCAGGCGTGGAACTGCTTTTGTTTGTTAATTTCTGTTTTTTTTTTTTTTTTTGGCTCTCAACTGGATTTGTCATCTTGGCCCCAAGTGGACTTCCAGGCCCTTGTAGGACTGGGAGAGGGTCTATTTTCCCTTTCTTACTCCTTCCTCAGTTCCCACTATAGAATTCTACATCTAATCCATACTTAGTAAATGCCAGGATGCTGAATGATCAGCCCAAGATGTAAAACTGTGGTTGCCGGGTTTGTCAGTTTTGTAAGGAGAGGGATAATAATAGCAGTAGCTTCTATTTATAGAGTTTACTATGTGGCACTGTTCAAGGGCTTTGCATATATTATTTCATTTAATCCTCCCAGCAATCCAAAAACTTACATTATGAAGTTCATTTTGCATATGGGGAAACTTGATTTGGGGATAGCTAGTGTGCAGAAGGCCTGGTTTCACCACCCCCAAGACAATGTGGAGAGGGGGACTTGTATTGCTGCTGTGCTTTGGAAGGGCCGTGGCTGAGGACATGTAGGATTGTAGATCGATGGGCTGGAAGTTGATTTAGAAGATACATGCAACTGAAGTAACATTCTTATTAGATTTATCAATATCTTCCACTTCCTTAACTTTAGATGCTCAGAAAGGACAGGACCTGAAGAATGCAGCCTCCGCTGGAAGATAGGAGCTATTACTATTTCTTACTGATATTCCTTAGGGACATGTTAGCATAATGGAGGACCCCAGTGTTGACTTTTCTATTTACTGTCTGTTTGATCTTGGCCGATTATTAAGGATCTCTGGACCTGCTTTTGCTCATCTGTTGACTGGGGTTCGTTGTAGCCACCTCTCAAGGTGATGATGAAGGTTAAATGAGATGCTGTGTGTGCAAAGGACCCCGTAGTGAGAATAGCCCAGGGGGCTCACTCAATGAGCATTGCCTGTCATTGGATGCCGGTGTTACCTTAAAACCCTAAATAAGCCATGTGTTTGGGATGAGAGTCGGAAGCATTGGGTTGGTGAAGTGTTTGACTGCTACAGATTGCAGGCTTTTCCTCTGTGTCACACAGTATTGAAAACGTTTGCTCGGAGACAGCCCAGAAGGGTAAAGAAGAAAAAAAAAAAAAATTGGAACGGCTGGCGTCTTTGTACGATGTTGTGAGTAAGACATTTATAGTTATTGAGCCAAAATTTCCATTGCAATAGAAAAAGCAGTTGCTTTTAAACTTCTGGTCCAATTTAGTAATTATGGGTGAGTTAAAATGTAGGCCATTTGAATTGGATCTGGAGGATAAAGTAAGATTGTGTCCCACAGTGGGGAATGACTCATAGAGGAGGTAGCTTTTGGCATAGTGGAAACAGCAGCTGATAAGGAGCCAGGAGACCCGAGTTCCTAGCCTGGATTTGCAGAAATAAGCTATCATAGCCTTCGGGCAAACCATTAAACGTCTCAGTTTTCTAGTCTGTAAAATGAGAGGGCTGTGTTTGTGAATGGATCTTTCAACATGCATAAGACTCTCCTAAGCGGGTCACTTAAAATGGATTGTGTTATCTATGGTTGTTAAGGAATAAAGTATTCTTGCTAGTGAAATACTCTTCTTTGGCGAGGACTACCAACGTGAACAACCAGAACCCAAGTAAATGTATCAGCGCCAGGGCGATACAGACATAAACAGGTACCTGGGGATCTCTGATATCCCAGGGTCATTGCCAAGTCCAGGGAAAGCATGGCCATGCTGGTTACAAGAGTTTTCTCGTGATGAGTGATTATAAGCAGAGGATTTATTATGGGAACCGTTGATGGAATTTTTAAACCATTTCCATGTTATGGATTTCCTATACGTGCACTTTATGCTCTGTCACATCTTGAGAAATAATTTATTGATTGGCAAACTTGACTTTAAAAGAGTTTTGTTTGGTGTAAAAACTCATGTGAGTCAGCTAAGTTCACTTAATCTTGGCACCCTTTCTTCCTAACTATTTCGTTTGTTGGGGTGAAGCCACATCGTGTGCTGACTGTCATTCTAAGAGGTTTAAGATTTTACAGTGTCAGGTTTTGAATGGCAACATTTTCTGTTCTCTGTATTGCTAATCACCTGTAGCACTAAGATTGATCAAGCGTGGAACCAGATGGATTGAGTGATTCCTTACAATCAGTCACTGGGATTATAAGGGGACCACCTCTGGTACAATAGACTTCCTGAGAGTTGTGAAAATTAAATTTTTGTAAGTCAAATCCAATGTTCCCATTGACTTGCATTACAATTTCAGAGATTCTTTATCTTTGTTTCTGATTGATTTTCAATTAGCAATGGTTCCTGCCATTTTAACTGTAAATTTCTTAGTTCCCTTTTTTCTCAAAGTAGTTAATGACCTGTGACCAAATATTAGAGCAAATCAGAGTAGCTTCTATGTACAGTAACCCTGCAGATACTCCTGGAGTGTGAGGGGTTGGGCTACCTGAGAAATACAGGACCATGGTTCTAGTGCTTTCTCTGCCACTGCAGACTTGTGTGTCTCTGAGCAAGGTCTTTTCAGGCACCATTTTCTCTTCAGTAAGTTATGAGCTCCATCGATCCTATCTGGCTCCAATATTCTACAGAAAATCAAGTGGGAAAAGGAAATTTTCTATGCATCATAATTCCCCAGTTTTTCTTTTTATAAATTAATCTTAAAGTGGATTATACCTATCTGTAAATGAATAATGGCCTCCATTTATTATGCTTAGTTTTACTTAGCTTTTTTTTGACTTACAAATTCCTTTTTTGGCTGTATTAGATGGAGAATCTTGGGGAGGCCCAGACAGATTTATTCACTCTTCATTCTGGATGAAGAAGAGGAAATATTTTAAGATAGAGCTGACATGGAACATTAATTTGATTGAAGCCTTTCTGTGTGAGGAGTTACTGTAGCATCTTCATGGCCATGATGGAGGGAGATTAGTATGGATTAGATTAACCCGTGTACAAAGGTTGTACAAATTGATTGCTGTTACTTGTAGGCTGGGCTGATCTTTATGGTTCCTGGCATGACTTCGTAAGCAATATAGTCATGATCTCTTTCATGTGGTTTTACATGTGGCAACAAGAAGAGCACATTTCCCTTGTTACCAAAACCTTGTGTCTCCCAAAGAGAACTTGGCGTAGATTCAAAAACACAAGATGTTGCATGTACAATGTTAAGGAGATGGTGCTGGTCATCTGACCTGCTGTCTGAGATGAGAGCACTGGCCAAAGGCAGAAAGTTCCAGAAACAGATGTTCAGACAAGATGGCTAGAATACTGTCGAAATGTGGTCTAGAATAATTACGAACATAAGCCTAAAAAGGTAGCCAAGATAAGGCTCTGAATTATAGCCAGTCATGGGATTATTATTTAATTCCAGTTTAGAATGTTTTCTGCCAAGTATGTGCCAGACCTTCTGAAACAATCTGGATTTTGCCAGTGGTACTTAGCAACTATATTTTAAGCCTAGATTTCCCTCCCCCCCAAAAAAGTAAAGACTAAATTGCTTTCTGATGGGGAGTTAGCCTCTGAAACCCCACCTTCTCTGGGAGACACTTTCTATGGCTGAGTGGCAGAGAGGGGGCAGTCTCGCCCTCTGCTGAACCCTCTGGGCTTGTTATACCACGTCTGTCTCCTGATGCTTCCACTGCAGTTGGTCCATGTGTTCAGTGATTATTAGAACTTACATTATCACCCTCATCCAACCTCATTGATACCATCTTCCAACCATTTCCGTCTTGCTTTCTACTTACTCCAGGGGGTTGGGACTTGTTGATCCTCAGATGCACCAAACATCTTCTTGCTTCAAGATCTTTACCTTCCCTTATTCTCTGCTAGAAGACAATTCCTTCCTGTGGTGCTGGTCTCATTCCCTCCTTTCCTTCAGCTCTTTGCTCAGATACCATTTTATCCCCAAGGTTTCCCTGGCCACTCTCTTTAATAGCAGCACCACGCCTGCATCCCCTGTCACCTTCACCCTGCTCTGCCTTACCTCGTAGCAATAATCACCATCTGGCCGATTACATCTTTACTTGCGTATTTGTTTATTGTCTGTGTTCTCTCTCCAGAATGAAGATAGAGGCTTTGTTCCAGTGAATGGAACAATGCCTGGCACATAATGGGTACTCCTTAAATATTTGTTGAAATAATGAGAAAATGATTAGACTTTACTATGTATTTGATCATGCACATGACATTGGGGGCTTCTAGAAGATAGTATTTGTGTTTTACTTGACTTGTGACTCAAGTATTGAAAGAATCTTAGAGATCAGAGGTTCTTAAACAACTGTCCGTGACCCCAAAGCAGTGCTTCATAAAATGTAGTGTGCATTTGAATCAACTGTAGGGATCTTGTTAAATGTGTGCTCTGGTTCGATAGCCTGGGTTGGGGTCTGGGGCTCTGCATATCTAAGAGCCTCCCAGGTGATGCTGATGTTGCTGGTTCTAGGATTGAGTAGTAGGGCTCTAAGTTATCCATAGATGGGATCCAAGGGGTTCATGAAGGCCAAGGTCATTATTATGAACACCAAGTACTATTGTTCTGGCAAAGAACTGATGAGCTAGTTTCTAGAGATTTCCAATTTATAAAATGCCAACAAATAGATAATTTATTGGGCATTCATTTGTAGAGCTTTAAATTGTTAACTATACATAGTTCAGTATGCAAATGTAGATATATATATGATTTCTTTTTTGTGAGGAAATGGTAGAGAACATTCATGAGATTATCAAAAAAATAACTCTCATCAAATGTAATAACCATTGTTTATGGATGATGTTAAACAAAAGAAACTTTAGGTATCAAACGAAAACACACCAAAACCTTGTTTACAGTGGTGACCAAATCAACACATATGCTTGCAAATACCTTTGCAAGATGGTGCTTTTATGGCAACAGTTTTTAGCTAAACAAACAACTAACTTTTTCAGTTAATGTTTGCCAGAGATATTATATATTCCCAGGGAGGTATTAGGTGAGAGTATTTGCAAAATACTTGGAACCCAACTATCCCAAGACAAATATGTGTTTTCCCCCAGCCACTGGAAATGGACCCCAACTGGAAACATTGGCTAGAAATGAGTATTTGGAAACTCTGAGGCCCTCTATAAATGCAGTTGCAGTAGCTCACTGTCCTCTAAGCGGAGGCCAAAATGCCCTCAAAGGGGCACTGGTGTAGAAAGGCTGTTTTCAGGCACAAAGCAAGGAACAGCTCATCAAGAACTGCATCGCTTTGTAGTCAGGCAACTTTCCCCCAGGTGTATTTTTCTCAGCCAAGGAGCATGGGCAATTTAGTCTCCAAAGTACTTTGGAACAACTGAGATATTTAATATTAAATGGCCCTACTAAATACACATCTAGTGCAGAGCTTAGTCAAATGTGTTACATTCTAGATAGGCCTTGCATAGTATGGCATCATCATCATCACAGTTGCTAACAATACCAATAATCATAGTGGCTAACACTTACTGAATGCTAAACATATGCTAGTCAATGTGCTAATAAGCACCTTCCAAAATGTGTTTATATAATATTTACAAAACTCAATTGAAATAAGTACTATAACTTTTTGTTTTGAAGATAAGAAACTAATGCATGGATATGGGATTTATATTGCCCAAGGTGACAACATTCCTGAGTGGTACAATTGGAACTCAGATTCAGATATTCTGATTCCAGAACTCACCCTGCTAACTGTTACGCTGTAGTCATAACCATAACAAATTGATTACTGGTGAACTTGAGATGCCTTTTTAGGAGACTAAATTTTAAAGTTTCTTGGTTTAATTTACCCTCAGTGGTAAAGACAACACAGGTTTTCATAAACTTACAGTCAGCAAATTATCCTAAATTATTTTTCAGAAGAAACACTCAATACTCTTTGTTAAGAAAATCATGGTGAAAATTTTACTCCTATGTACTAAGAGTTTCGGCGTTTCCATGTCACAGACGTGTGGATTTTCTGTGACTCTGTAGCATGGCAGTCACAGCTTGGTGTGCAGAATTGGCCTATGGGGAAGATAAATGCACTTGTTTTTGAAATCAACCACTTTTTCCTAATGCTCAATTTGTGCTTCTCAGAATTAGCAGAAATTCAATGCTTTAATGTATGTATTGGACAGGGCTCCCAGTTGCAAATAGCAGAATATGCACAAGCTGGTTTAATCAGAAAAAATGGTGTAGCAACGAAGATTAATAAGCACCCCAAACCTGTGGGAGGATGCCAGAGAGCAGGGTTCTGGGGTTGCAGAGCCACACCTTGGGACTTGTCTTTAATCATATAGCTTCTCAGCTCCTGTGATGCCAAGAATTGGCTTCCCGAAGCTGGGGAACCAAATGCCTCACCAACTGCTCCTGCCAGAAAACTGGTTCTCCCTGGTTTGGTGCCCAGAAGTAACACAGTCTTGGAATTTTCTGGCTTTGAAAACTGGACTGACAGTGTGGGAAAATTCCAAAATGTTAGGAGGGTGTTCAAAGATGTTGGGCAGTCACCACGAGGAAGCCCCTGGTATCGTGTAACTCAGATAAATGTTGTGGAGTATCTTTCCCTTTATTGCATTTTTTTCCTCAGTTTTAATTCCTTTGAATGCTGAGTTCTCACAGGGACCAGGGACTCTGTTCATTCTGTCCCCAAAATGGCACTGTGTTAAGTCCTCAAGAAGGCTTATCATGGAATTTTTGAATCTGACAAAAAAGGTGAAGTCTTTTATTTTTTAATTTTTTTTAATTTTTTATATTTTTTCTTTTTAAATCTTTAATTGATAAATAATTATGTATAGGGTACAAAGTGATCTTTTAATATATGTATACATTGTAGGAAGATTAAATCCAGCTAGTTAACGTATCCATAGCCTCACCTCCTAATCATGTTTTGGAGTGAGAATGTTTAAAATCTACTCTTCTGACAACTCTGAAATCTGCAATACATTATTATTAACTACGGTCACCATACTGTGCAATAGATCACAAAAACTTATTCCTCTTGGTGAAATACAACTTCATATCTATTGACCAATATCTCCCCTTTACCTATTCCCCAACCCCAGCCTCTGGTAACTGCCATTCTACTCTATGCTTCTATGAGTTTGACTTTTTAGATTCCACATGTGAGACCACGCAGTATTCATTCTTCTTCCACTTAGCATAGTGTCTTCTCACGTACATTTCAGAACTATTCACAATATACAAGATATGGAAGTGTCCGTCAACAGATAACTGGATGAAGTAAATGTAGTGGATATACACAACGGAGCACTATACAGCCTTAGAAGAAAATTCTGTCATTAGCATGTATATGTATTTTTTTGAAACCTAAGGTGATGGATGCAATGTGGTGCATTTGGTGGTAAGCCCCTTTAACTTGAGAGCAATGGTAGGAAGTTCAAGTGAACAGACAGTGGACAAATGGACACACAAGGTATTGCAGCTCAGAAGTACACAGAGGGCTCCAGGGTTGGGTGTGGGAATCATTCTCCAAGGATTGACAGTTGGAGCATTGACCAGAGAATGGATGTGTTGGAGCAAGAGCTGTCCACAAATAGGACAGGAAATGCAACATGGAACCGTGAAAAACCCTCACCCTGTGCCCAAGTCCAAGTGCAGAAAAGAGAGAGGTGAGCTCGTGAAGGAAAAGGAAGCAGACAGAGTTCAGCAGACAGCCATATTATTTTAGTGTTGCAGGGACTAAAGGCTGCAGTACATTGGAATTAGTTGCCTTGACTGACTCTTCGTTAAGATAAAGTTTCTCACATGTAGAACAGGATTTGAAAGGGATCAGTAACAACAGTGATGCAGTATGTGTGAGGTGTTGTTTTATATTACACTTTCCAAATTTGTTTTCCAATTCTTACCACCTCATTTGATTTAAATTTATTCACAGAATGAAGTTGAAAATTACTTTCTGTGTATAATTAAAACAATCTTGGGTTATTTTTATTGTATTTGAATCTAATTTAAGCATAAAATAAAATCCAGTTTGCATGTAGTTAATGGTGTATTTGAAGAAATGACCTTCAGAATCCGATTTTGGGCAAGAGTATCCTGTGATACACAGAGTGAGGGCACGGATTCCTCCGTTGTGGTTTCTTCCTTGCCACAAACTGGGACCTGGTCAAGCTACTTCACCTCCCATTCAAAACATCCTTTAGAACTAGATACGGAGCTAATGTTTTAGATATGAACAATAATTACTGAGACTCTATTACTATGAAACAAATGTTCTTAGTTTGTTACATTTCTCATAATGTAAAGAATCACGAGACATTATTCATGCAGAAAAAATGAATTCAAAAGCTCTACTCTATGGCAAGGGATGTCCTTGATGTTTGGAGTTTTGGGGTTGAGGTAAGAATAGGGAGATGAGATAAGTAGTAGGGCTTGCTCCTTAGTTTCTGAAAGAGTAAGTTTCCTTTTTACTTTAGAGACATAAACTAGGAAATAATAATAACAAAATTAGTAATACCATCAACAGCAATAGTTAGCATGTATTGAGCCTTGACTCTTTGGCAGTCATTATTTTAATCACTTCCTACATATTAACTCATTTAATCCTAATAATGGCTCCACTGTGTAGAAACACATATTAATCCTATTTTACTCATGAGGAAAGTAAGGTTTGGAGATTTTAGGTGATGTAGGCAAAGTTACGTAGCTAGTAAATTACAGACTCAGGGTTTGAATTCAGATAGTTGGGTTTCAAAGCCTGTGCTCTTAACTTCTATCTGTGCTGCATCTATAAAGATAGTTACCAAGTTAAAGGGTTCTTAGAGAATATTTTTACTTTATAAAAATTGGTTTAAAAAAAAATGAAAAACCGAATCATCCTACTACTGAGAGCTGTTAACATTTTGAACTACACACCTTTAGGCCCCACCCATCCCTTTACACACACACAGAATTTGTATCATATTATAAATGATCTTTTAAATGAGTTTTATTCAATTAACACATTTTGAAAAATTTCCCATGGCATTATTTTATTATGATTCTTAATGGCTACATTAAGATATGGATGTTTAGGTTTAAAATAGGTTTAAATGAACCTATTTATTGTTCTCTCAAATTCCCAGTCATATTTCCATGAAGGATGGTGCCAAGAGTCACAGAAACAAAGAAAATAATCCTTCAGGATCATTACAGGAAAATGTCATCTTTGAGAGTCCTCAAGACCACTAGCACGTCTTAGGACATTTTCCTAAGGATTCATCTTGGTGTCAGGCCACACTGAAGAGATAATTTAATTTTTAATGATTTTTTTTTTAACACTTGAAATAGTATTTACCTTTTGAATCCACTAAGGAATGTCTGAAGACACAGTGCTAGCAACACTACATTAGTTCTCTTTAACTCTCAAAAATGACTTAATGAAGGTATTGTAATGCCATTTTGCAAATAAGGAAACAAAATACTATACAAAGCAATTAACTTGACCAATAATAAGTAAGTGAAGGAGACATAATTTAAACTCCAGAGCAAATAATCTTTCTCTTACTCTACTCACTGCCTCACTATAACAATAAATATATGGAAATGTCTAAAATTTTCAGTGTGTATGTTAAGAAAACATTGGATTTTATGATGTTTTATAGAACAACACCCATCATAACCCACTGATATTAAATATTGTTAATCTTCCCATGCTTTTGTATTTTTTTCCCCATCAGCACACTGACCTGGGAATCAAGGAAGTTTGGTTCTAATCCTGGCATTTCCACCTCTCTGGATCTTAGGTCCTTAACTTTAGCATGAAAGGGTCGTGAGTTAGAAAACTCGAAAATCTCTATGGTTCCTTCTTCGTTCAGAAATGCGCTTGATAGGGTTGTAGGGCTTTCCTGGATGTTTCATGACGTGTTTTACAGTCAGCTGATCCTGGCCCCTTTCATTGGAAGAAAAAGTAGTCAGGACGTTCTTCAATTTGCAGAATGAAGTAGAGACTGAAGGTGGAGACCAGAAGTTTTATTTTCATACCTCTTGCTGAATGAAGCAGGTTCTTACTACTGCCATGAGATCTTCTGGGTTATTAGCCTTAGATGGTGGCTCTGTTGGGCTGGCAGTGGCTGGTCTGTGCTGCCACATTGCAAATCAAACAACTGCCCAGGAGAGCTGTCACATGTGGTGGGTACCAGAGGTTGCCATGGAAAATGATAAACAGGAATGTGATCTTAGATAGCAAGTTGAACCCCCTCTCTATACAGTTGAGGGCCAAGGAAGGAAGGAAAGTTGTGCGAAGGGGTTGCTTCAGTGTGACAGTTGAGGATGGAATTCAAGTCTCCTGACTGCTTATCTAACCCTCCACCTGTGCTTGTTTATGCTAAATGTCGGGGGTCTTACCTGCTTTTGTTTCCATGGCTATGATGCTTCTAGACTGTCATCCCATAAGAATATGGTCACATAGTGTATGTTCATTATATTTTATACGCAGTGTGAAATGTCTCTGGTTTCTTTATTACCAAATCAACATAAAGCATTCGAAAATTGGAGTTAAGATTAGATACCAAGGATCTACAGAGACATATTCATACCATTTTAATGGCATATTATAATTTTTTTCGGAAGTTACATAATTCATGCTCAAGGATGCATACACAATAACCATCTGTGGATAACAGACTATAAATGAAAAGGTAGCAGGAAATGGCTGCTTTTTGGTTTATACAAGGCTTGTGTCAGATGAGGTCTTATTTAGCATAGTTAAAGTGTGGTAAAGGAAGTACACTGCCTACCAATACGCATTTTGGGCACTATAAATTAGGAAACTTATAAATGCAAATAAGAAAGGGTGGGTAAAATACATGTGCTCAATGAACAGGAGATGAAAAGAAATTCTCTTAAAAAAGGATGTGGGACCCTTAAAGTATTCAGATGTTCAGGGATTATGATAAGAAAGCATGGAGACTAATAGTTATGAAGGAAAGGTACTAGCTTGTCAGTAGATTTGGGTTTGCTGTTTGGTAATCACTCTCCAAACTCGCTAATAATTCAATTTTAATAATAATCTTGGTGTTGGTAATAATCTGGGTATGCAGATTTACCTACATAATTTTATGCAAATCAGTCACCCCCCCTTCCCCCCTCCAACATCTAATTCCTCATCTGTGAGGGAGTTAGACCAGAATACTTATTGGTGTAAATAATCTCTGTTAGAGAATCTTCTAATTAGCATCTGCAGCCCTGTCCAGGGGAAAGCAAAATGATGATGCTTTGTAACTTCAATGACTAACTTCATTGCTTAGAGTTATATGACAGTCATGCTTTTCTCAATTACTCACGAATGCTCCCCCTTGCTTAAGATTATAAATATTTAGACCTGGGTTACACAAAGGGAGCTTAGAGATAGCCCACCCTCACCTGCGAATTTTATTGATAAGGGAGATGAGGTCCAGAGATACGAAGTATCTTGCCCAGTGGTGGCTGACGGTAGAGCCCAGAGGATGAGCAGACCATCCTGATTGTCAGCACGGAGCTCTTTTTGTCTTGTAGGAAAGAGAGCAAATGGATTTTCTTTCTCATGCCAACCCAGATCAATTGGTAAGGGTTGCCAGTTGAGAAGGATCGTAAGGTTATGAGACCCAGGTACTACAGAAAAGACTACTGTTATTGATTAGTACTGTCTGCAACGTGAACAGCACAGGGAAACAGCATGTACGTTTGCCACTTCCTCTCAAGGGTATTTTTTATACCTGTTCCCTGAGGATAAATTCTCAGTATTTATTCTGCCTTCCTTGCAACTAGCATCACTCCCAATATTACCTGATGCTGCCTAAGGTATTCTACTCTAAGAGAATTAATGTCTCCGTAGACCAAACTTCGATTTGATCATTAGGAAATATATCATTCTTTGTGTATGGACCTTCATGGGGTTTTCTTGAGCTGTTTTTCATTTCTTATGTTGCTAAATGTCTTAGGTTGCTGCATAAAGATCTCATGGCTGCCAGGGCAGTGCCGCACGTCTGAGGACAAGCTGACTCTGGTCTTGCCTCTCGTTATAGAATCACGGAATACAGTGGGAGAGGAAAGGCAGAGATCCTGTCCTTTGTTGTTTTAACAACTTAAATTCAACTCCTGGCAGCCCTTTTCACAGTCTGATACGGGTTTTCTGATCTGTGATGAAGGAAGCTGTGTTCCACTGCTGGCATGTGCTGGCTCCTTGGTCTGCTCAGAGGAGCTGGGATGGAGTTTGTTGGCCTTACCCCTCAAGCCAGAAGCAGCCAGGTTGGCCCTTACACTCCACTTCTTACAGCTTTGAAGGATTTTGGAAGAGAATGGAACTGGTCATATGATCTTTTAAATAATTTATTTGAGTCTTTGTGTTCATCCTTGTCAAATGTTATTACTTTGAAAGAAAAGTACATTATTCTTACAGGAAACTAGAGTGTAAATTTGGAAACCTAGAACACATGTTTTATTTACACAAAATGTTTTATCTTTTTCTAATTGATAAAGTATAAGATAGCTTTGTGTTCAAATGACGTTAAATTTGTATTTATTCCTGAAAGTAAATTTAGTTATTTTGTAGTCTAAGTTCATCATTTTACAGATGACAAAATAGAAGCCCAGTGCTCAGGAGGGTTGAATGAATCGTTTGATGGTACATGGCCAAAGGAACAGAATGGGAAGAAAAGAATCCAGAACTTTCCAGTTCTCAGTCTAGTGCATTTCATGTCATACCACACGACTACTGTTTGGTTTTAGAATGATAAAAGTTTGGTTTATTTTTAAACTGACTACTTAGACTTTTGAAAATGGTTTGATTCATAGGTTAGTAAAAATTTGATACTGGTGTTCATTTTGGGGTTTAGCAAGCCATTGCTATGATAGACTTTTATTTTTGTTTAAGCCTCTAATGGGCATTGGAGTCTCTCTGTGGTCTCTGGACTTAGGTCTTGGCTTTGTAGATTGTACTGTCCCGCCTATATCTCAGTCTTTGCCTTATTCTCAGCCACTGGGAAGTCTGGAACATGCTAAAATGTTCATGGTGAGGCTGTTAAAACTTCCAGCCCGGTCTAACCTAGACTTGGAAGCCATCATCACATTGGTTTCTGACGCCACAGACAGCAGATGTGACCAATCAAGAATGATGTTTAACCTTCAACAAGGAGGTTTTAAGAAGCCCCACTCAAATTTCTTTTTTGTTTTTTGAAGACAGAGTCTCACTTTGTTGCCCGGGCTAGAGTGAGTGCCGCGGCATCAGCCTAGCTCACAGCAACCTCAAACTCCTGGGCTTAAGTGATCCTACTGCCTCAGCCTCCCAAGTAGCTGGGACTACAGGCATGTGCCACCATGCCCAGCTAATTTTTTTTCTATATAGATTTTTAGCTGTCCCAATCATTTCTTTCTATTTTTGGTAGAGATGGGGTCTCACTCTTGCTCAGGCTGGTCTCCAACTCCTGACCTCGAGCGATCCACACCTGCCTCGGCCTCCCACAGTGCTAGGATTACAGGTGTGAGCCACCGTGCCCGGCCCACTCAAATTTCTGATTCTCACATTCCTCTTAATTCACAGGATTCTGTTCATACGTAGTTTGAGAACTTAACTACATTAAATTTAAATATTCGGTACATAGCCTATAACTAATCATATCTGAATTAGAAAAGCATATGTTAACAAGCAGTGGCACTAGCAGCACTCATGAGAGAGTATTCTAGCTATATTGTAATGACTCTTGGCAACAGATCTACTCAAGTCTGTCTCTTAAAATGCATGGATTAGGTGTTCTTGAGGCAGGAAAGAAAAACAAAACTATTTTTTGCAGATGGAGGAGAAAAATGAAATAGATTCGCTAGCAGAGTCACTTGCGTGGAAATTTGGATCTGTGCTACACAGTTTCAGTGTTTAAACAATATTGGAGGCCTTGTAGGATGACGTTCAAATGCTGAAATAGAAACGCCCTACGGAATTATTCGCAGTGAAATGGAAAATCTGTTGAATTGAAAAGGGGCCTCACACAGTGACATTTAATTTTCTAAAGTGAGTGTCCCAACCCCTTTGTAACTATTTTAAAGCACTGGATAATTGCATGCAAGATAAAAATTTATATAAGAATAAAAAGTGAAAGTATATCTGATTTTGGTAAAACTAAGCACACTACGTAATCGCTCTTTGGGAAACTGTAGCAATTACTAGGGTTATTTAAGTTGAGAATATATTGCAGACAATCTAAGTGACCTCTTCCAAAACATCTCCTTGGAAGTAATCTTAAACAAGAATTACTCAAGAAGTGGTTTTAAATAAACAAAAACAAAGATACATCCATCATTCTTTTATTCCATGTAATAGAATCCATATGTGGATAACAAGAATAAGTTTAGTTTATTTTTTGCTTAAGAGATTTTGGGGTGATGCCGCTTTCTCTAATTTTCTCACCATCTGTGAAGATATAACTTTCATTACTCTTCAGTATCACCTTCGAATAGCATGTTCTTTCTCAGTTTGTCTTTCCTTTCCCCCTCTTTCCCTCTCCTCCTTTCTTTCTAGGGAATCTCTTTATTTTTTTTTTACTTTGTTTTCCCCAAGAGATCAACTGTTTTTGTACTTGCCTCCTGATTGCTCATAATATAATATAATGTTTGCTGACGTTAAAGTACAACTATAAAGAAGAAAACATACATTGAATCTGCACTGATTTCTCAGCAGAAAGGTATGTTTTGTATTACTGTACTCTCTCTCTGTGTTTTGTGGAGTAAATATTTCCAGATGCCCCACATCTCTCTGTTACATTTGTTGGGAGAAACAACAGCTCCTTCTTTCTCTCTACAGTAATGAGATTACATACTGGGATAGAACCTATTCGTACTGCTCTGAGAACAGAAGTCTCATAAACCAGATATGAATTACTTCAATTCAGTTTAATTCACTAAACAGTTACTGGGTACTTACTCACGGGATACTACTAGCTGTTATGAACAGTACAAACATAATTAAAACATGGCACCTCCTCTCATGGAATTTGCAATCTAGTATGGGTGAGAATATGCAAATAAATACCCAACTCTAAGACACCTGCAACAATATAGAAACAGAAAAACATTTAGGAACTCCATAGACAAGCAAAGAATAGTAAAGATGAATGTCTCCTCTTCGTCACTGTTTTTGAGACATACTAAGTAATGTATTTTAACTTCAGAATCGTGTTACTTTATAATCATTATTATTATTTTATTTTCATAGCTAATGTGTGGGTTTTGTCATCTATGTGAAGGCTTATGGAGAGGTAACATGATTAAGTAGAGTCATCTTTAAAATAGATTTATTGATTTGAACCTATAACATTGATTTATGGTTTTGTAAAATGCTGTATTCCAACTTTCAGATAGCGTCTTTATCAGATCCTACGGCAAATCTCTTGCTCTAGATCAGGAGGAGAGAGCCCTCTTAGGATGAGCTTTCACGTATCAAGAGTTAAGAAGTCCTGGATCAGTTTTCTAAAGTGACAGGTGTATTAGTAATTCAGGACAGAAGGCGCTCCATTTTGACAAAAAGTCCAGACTTCTGTGTGTTGGTATTTGTTTTGTGTATGGCAGTGTAGGGGTGAGGTTCAACAGTAATTGCTGTTTTTATGAGAAGTGAATCAGATATAAAAGTGGCAGAACAGTTTAACAAGGTGATTCCAATTGGAAGACACAAGCAATTAAGTAGATTTGGGACTTGAGAGAGGAAGCCTCACTGGAGCTATCCAAGGTACTGAACTGCTTCACCCTAAATTGCCCTCAATCCTAGCAAAATAAAACTTGATATAGTTTTAAACCTTCAGACATTTTAAACTCTGGCTTTGACTATTTCTGACTGGAGAAACTCTCTAATCTCTGTATTTCTGATACTTGCTTTTGGCATTCGTCTTGGCTAGATCAGTAGACCATTTTTTTTTATTGTTATTGTTTGATATAGGTATGGCTTACATCTTGGGTACTCTTGTAATGGTTAAAGTGCTCAGATTCATTATTGTGTAATACTAATTATTGTTACTTTTGCTTTTGGTGACATTTCGGATAAAGAAGCAGATTTTTTGACTAAGATAATTAGGAAAGTCTGGGTTTTTGTGTGTGGTTTGAAGAACCTGATTTCTGGCCCAAAGGCTGTGCTTTGTTCATCTTTGTTTACAGTATCTAGAACAGCCTCTGGCCCATAGTAGACACTCAAGAAAAACTTTATTCACCTTAAATGCAGGTTTCTTGTTGTGAAGTGGTTTTCTATGAAATGTTACAAGGAAAAGGAAATATTTCTTATAAACCAACAAGTAAAAATCTTTGGAGAAAAACAATTGAGTTAAAGAAAATAAATTTTGCTCTAAGTACTGTGGATAGAGCATGCACCTAGTCTTAAGGAGTATGGAGTTAGCATGTTAGGACATTGTCATGTACTTGAGGACCAAATTATAGGTTGACCAGAAAACAAGGAAAAAAGGGATCAGAAACCTGCAGCTCAGTCTTTTATATTGTGTGCATGTGATAGCTCAATTGTCCTGTTTTTATGTTTTACTCATGCTATTCTGTATTCAGGTAAGCTAAACACTACCTCTTCACCATCTGCCCTACCCCTGCCAAAAAAAAAAAAAAAAAAGAAAAGAAAAAATGTTTTTCCCTAGAGAACAGCAACACATGACCAAGGAAGGTGGAATATATTCTTAACTGTCCTTTTGTAGTTCCTTGGTCAAAGGATTTGACAAGACAAATTAGTCCTAACTTCCTTGGAAATGTTGGTTTCTTTCCAGCCAACATGAGTATGATTCTAAAGGAGAATCTTTTCTTTTTGAACAATGGCTCAGTACCTACGAGGGGCACAGAACAGACAATGTTCCTAGTATTTTCAAGACCAATAATTATACATGGTTAGTATGCACAAACCCTCCTTCCCCAATCGGTTGTTAATGAAAATGTTATTCTTGGTGAAGTTAGGAGACAGACTGAGTCTGAGCAGAATACAAAATGTCTGGTTGAAATTGAATCAGCCTCAGAGTCCTAACATAATAATTTGCTGCTGTCTACACCAGCTTCTGTGGCATGCTTCTTTATTGACATGTGGACTTAGAAACGTGATAAACTCCAAATTCTGTCAAGATTGCCTTGAAAATGTCATTGTTTCATGGAATTGTGAGATTCGACCATTTTTCTTGGTATCTCAGTGGGAAACCAAAACTTGAGAGCCAGGGATATTGAAGGATCTGCTTCTTTTCTAGAGATGCTCATTCAGCCTTTGGTTATGGACCAAGTTTAGAGTTACTGCTATGGTTTTTCTCTCTGATTCCTTAGAGCAGTGACAGGCACTTGTTTAGTCCCCATAAGTTATGAGAATGTGAGTCTCAACAGACAACCAGCAAGACATGGTTTTCCTACTTATTACCCAGCCTCAAAGTTGGTTTTAAAGTCTGTTTGTTTGCTGGTAAGAATGCAGCGCAAAGGGGACTCTTAGATGCTGTTGGTGGGAATGTAAATTAGTACAGACATTATGGAAAACAGTAGAGTGGTTTCTCAAAAGACCATAAATAGATCTCCCATATGATTCCGCAATCCCACTACTTAATATTTGTCCACAGGAAAGGAAATCACTATATCAAGGAGAGACATCTGCACCCCATGTTTATTGTAGCAGTGTTCACAAGAGCCAAGATATGAGATTAACCTAAACGTCCATCAACAGAGGAAGAGCTAGAGAAAAGGTGGTACATACACACAGTGGACTAGTATTCAACCATAAAAACAATGAATTTCTGTCATTTGAGGCCACATAGATGAGCATGGAGGACATCAGGCTAAGTGAAATAAGTCAGGCACAGAAAGATAAATTCTCTATGTTCTCACTGTTACGTAGGAGCTGAAAAAAATATTGAACTCATAGAAGTGGAGGGTTAGAATTGTGATTCTTAGAGGCTGGGAGATGGAGGGTGAGGGGGGAGTATAGGGAGAGACTGGTTGATGAGTACAGGGGTATAGCTGGATAAGAGGAGTAAGTTCTAGCGTTGTGTGGTACATAGGGTGAATGTAGTTGGTGATGATTAATATTTTCAAAGAGCTTGACGAGAGGGTTTTGAATGTTCCCAACACAGAGAAATGAGTGTTTGAGGTGATAAATATGCTGATAACCCCAGTTTGATCACTACATACTGTATACATCAATTGAAATACCACTCTGTACCCCATATGTAGGTACAATTATTATGTGCCATCGAAAAATAAAAGGAAAGAAAATGATTTCAGAAAAAAATCTATTTGTGGATTCCACCTGCCTGACTTAGTGATAATGTAATCTGTTGTTATCTTGCTTTGTCCTCAGACTGGATTTCATGATTACTTTCTTTGCCCTTGACTTATTTTGATAAAAATATGTTAAATAGAGAAACCTGACCACTACTTAGAGGCTGAAGGATTCCTTAATTTCTTCCCTCCACTTCCTTGGGAATCAATGCCATTGGCTGTTTCCTTTTAGTTAATATAGTTTTGCTTGCTTAATATGGAATATGTGCAATTTAAGTGTTATATTTACATAATGTGGCAATCTTCCATTTCTATGGTATAGTATAATTACTTCCATTTTATAAATGAGAAAGCCTAATGGTTAGGGAAATAAAATAACTTTCTATTGACCATAGAATTAGGAGTTAGGATTGAGATGCAGACACACGATGTTCTGACAGCAGAGCCGCTGCTTGTAACCACTCTACTTTTCTGCTTGCTTTAATATTCCTTCACTTACTCCATAAATTGCCACATCAGAATATAGAAAAGGTTATTAACTGAAAAAATATGTGACTATTTTGAGTTCTTCATATAAATAAAAACTTGTAGAATTTAAGCTGAACATGATTTTATTTGGCAGTTTCATCATTATGACTTAAAATAAATGAAGCAACTTCTGACGTTGCCTGATTTACTTCCTTGAAATATGTTTGGTTTGCCACGTGCTGTGTATTACAATGCTTGGTCCTGGTGGGGCTTATTTGTGTGTGTGTTTGTGCTTTAAATATAAATATCTAAATGATTTAAACAAATACTGGAACTCCGCAGAGAAAACCCAAGACAAACGAGTTTTTATTTATGCCTGAAGTTTTGATAGCATTTGTTCCAAAAATGTGATTATTATATAAGTTGAAGAAAGCCATGCTGAAAATAGAATTAGATGGCCTCTATACTAATGATCAGTTTTATGTGATACTTGGGAAATGTCCTGAGAAAATATTTTTCCAACTAGTTTCAGGATTAGAATAGGCTGTGTCGACATTTTATGCAAGAAGTATCTGTTATTCTTTTCCAGAAAATTAAAAAATTCTCATAATAAAAATAATCATTATAGGTTGAATTAGGAAATTTACAAATTTAAAAATTAAAAATCTCTACAATCTCCATAATCTCAACCACTTTACTTGTTGATGTGTTTCTTTCAGTTATTCACATAGACACAAAAAATAATTAACATATAATGATACAAAATTTTATACATAATTTTATATTCCGGCTTTGTACTTGACGTAATAACATTGTCTTACTGTCTTATTTTGCCTTTTTATGATTTCCAGTGAGACATAATCTAACTTATTAGCCATTTCTATTTGTTGAATTATGTGTGGGTTTTATGTGTGTGTGCAGATATGTATATGTCTGTACACACACACACACACACACACGCATACATTCATGTAATTTGTTTTGTTTTAGAAAAAGAGATACGATATTTCTCTTAATACCATCACAATTCTCATCCATTTCTTATTGGGGAGCTTCTATGTATATATTAAAATTTAATGTATTATAACCTATCAAGGAAGAGGTCAGTCTCAATATGGTAATATTTTAAAAACAGTTTGTATTATGTTTAGCAATTGGAGCTACTTTTTCAATAGAAATTTGAAATAATGCTGAACCTCTTCTAATTGACACAGTTCTCTTGCAAATAGCATCATCTGTTTGCCCATAATGTTTTTAAAAAACCTTAAAGTGATCTCTCAGTAATTTAAGCATGTCTTCTAGTTTTCTCCTTTAATTTGTCTGCAGTATTTTTATTTCTTAAGATCATCTTCAGCCAAATCCAGATTAACCCTATGAAATGATCATATCAAAAAAAGAATGAAGAGTCTGTATGCCCTTAATGTTCATAGGGAACTATTCTAAGACGATTAAAGAATAGAGCAGGTGGGGAGGTGGGGGAAGGATGGGAGGTAACACAGGATGCAAGATCCAACAAGCAAACAATTATTTGTACTCTGGCCAGGTGATAACAGGCAGTCTGTCCATTTCTAAAATCTTGGATACCTTTTAAATCATAATCAACTGCAGCCATAAGTTTTATATGCTTGAATGTTTTTAAAGCATGTCTTTGTGGTGACCAAACGTTTTTGCCACATTTATCTCAGTTAAGGGAATTTCTGTTAGGATGATCTTAACTTAATGAGATAAACATTCTAATAGTAATTATGCTCTTGGGATTCATACGTCTTCTGGGAATTAAAAGTGCTTTAATTTGTGTTGCTTACCAAACCATTTGTAAAGACTATTGATAAACTTAAGTGTCTCCCCATAGCACAGCTGGCTTTTTAGTTAACCTAGTCTTTAATAACGATTTTTTGCACGCAAGCCTTCTGTAAAGTTTAGAAAAAATGAGAAAACCCACAAAGAAAAATACAGAATGTAAATATATTGCCACTGCCTAGACAAAATCGTGATCTAAACTTTTGCAGTCATTTTTCTACCTAAATCATTATTCAATTGTTGATTAACAAAATTGGAATCAGACTCTGCATATTCTTCTACATCCTGATGTTTTTGGCCAACACTTGGAAAAATTATAAGAAATACCTTAGCCAGTTCTATAGATGAAACAGCATTTTGTTCCAATTTATTTGATTTTTAAGTTGCTCTTACTAGTGAAGTTGGCACTTTTCTTGTTTATTGGCTATTGCCTTTCTTTTATTGTGAATTGTCTGTTCATATCTTTTAGTGCCTAATAAAAATTGAGTCATTTTCTGTTGTTCCTTTACAATATCAGATATTTTTCTCATTGATCATTCTAACATAGAACGCTTTTTTTTAAAAAAAAGCAGAGCATTTTTTTTTTTTTTTTTTACAAGCTATGAAAATACTGCATGATTTTTATGGCTAGAACACAGAAACAGGATCTCAGAATCATTTGATCAGCTCTGGCTTTGAGCCTTTTGATTCCACTTCACAAAGTCTCTAAACCTACCTTAGTTGTCCTGATATAGAGATATAAATCTTCATCACCAATGAAATTGTAAGACTTGATCAAATAGTTCCTAATATTTCTTTGACAAATCAGAGAAATAATTTTATCTTTGATTTTTAATATTTTTGATGATACTTTGATGTCAATTTTGGAAATACTGTGGAAAGTTACCAAAGTTATTGTTCCTTCAATTGCATGGTTTAGTAATACTGTCATTAAAAGACAGTATTAAAAGCTTCCACGCTGAAGCTGAGCTTCTACATTAGATTTTATTTTCTTGGGGGAATCCACAGATGGTGGGAAGACATGATCAGTGGGCTTTTCTGCCATAATGGGCCCCTCCCATGTTCCATTCTCTGCAGCACTAATTCCAGGAAAGATCCTGTATCAAAATTGATCACTGCTGTTAATCAGTTTCAATTATTTTTACCTCACTGAAAGCTTAAGTGCTAACAATTTTTTCCTCCAAATTGATAGCATATAGGGTTTGTCTCCATTGATGCTTTTCAGATGTGTTTAGTTCTCTTTGCTTTTAGTCAAACCACATCCTACTGGGTATAACTCCACAACTGTGTACATTTTCAATGCTTCTGTTGCACACTTTTGGATCCTGAGAGAAATCAGCAACCTGTAAACCCAGGAACAAGAAGAGCACATGTCTCTTGGAAAATAACATTTGAGTAATTGACTAAAACAGATTGTTTTTGGGAATCACTCCAAATGCAGGAAGCAGTGTAGATCTGTGATACCTGAGTGAGTGTGGGACTTTGTAGAATGGCAAAGATGATGTGCTTTTTGTATTCAGATTTTTAAATAAAAGGAAATAAATTATTTCCTCCCCCCCTACTGTTTAGCATTGATTTTGGGAAGCCTCCTATAACTGCTTTTGTTGCTTTCTGTGGGCACCATAACACAGAGGGATTCCCTTGGCTTAGCATGCTGGTATAGCACACATACCACCTAGATGCTAATTTGGGAGCGTTCACCAGTGTCCTGAATGATGAATCAGAATGATGGATGACATACTGACCTTTTCTCCTTCTATTGAATTTAGTCTAATCTGCTAGTGAGAGAAACAAAAATAAAGACCATAGTAGCGAAACCTGGTTTTCTCCAGATGTTGAGATATTTAAAAAGTCTTTGTTCAGCACTGCATGTATAAACTTTCCATAGAATCATAAGATGCCAGGGTTGGGCAACACTTAAGAGCACATCTTAGTAAACTCTCTGATTTTATGGTTGAGAAAACTGAGGATCAGGTTAGAATAATGGCCCAAAGCCACACAGATGGCAAACTGTGATGGTGGAATGAAGTGTTCTGTTTACCCCCTACTCAGTTGTACTGCAAGTTTATTGTAATTCAAGTAAGCATAGACATCACATTGGCTAACTTTTTGGTTTTCCATAATCCATTGGTGGCTCCTATTGACTTCACTTCCAAAATCAATACTGTATCTAGTCCCTTCTCTGCATCCACACTGCTACTGACTGAACTTATGCCTTGAACATGGAAATACAGTCTTTTAACTGATGTCTTTTCTGTGACTTCCGTTACTCATTCCATAAGTGATAGAAGAGTCAAAATGACTTTTTAAAAGTGTTACTTTGATCATGGTTCTCCTCTATGTCAAATCCTACAGTGACTTTCGTTGCACTTAGAATTTTCTTTACAAATTTCCTCCCATGGCCTGAAGGGTCTGGTTATCTGTCTCTTGGCTTTTCTCTGGAACTCAAGTTCCTGCCCCTGACGCTGGTGCACGGTGCTGCAACTACTTTGGCCTCCTTTTTTGCCCTCAAAACCAAAGACAGGTTTCCAGCTCAGGGCCTTGGCATTCGCTGTTCCCTGTGCCTGGAGCTCTCGTCTCCTAGGTGTTCCTACCTTTCAACCTTGATGACAGAGACATTCCCCAGCCGCCCTGTGTCCCCTATTGCCTTCCCACACCCAATCCTTGCATAATGATTTTTAACTTTTTTAGTAGCACTAAGTATTATTTAATTGTATCTTTATTAATTGTCTTTCCCCGGCTGGACGGCAGAGGTTTCGGTGTCTCTAGCAGCCAGCAGCGGATCTGCACATGGTATAAATAACCTGAGTGTTTGTTGAATGAATAAATAAACTTTAAACCTTAAAGTTAAGTAATACTGGATGAGTTGGAGGGTTTTGGATGTAAGCCAGACATGCTTCCCAGCATTTTTTCGTGCCCAGTTCATCCTTTGCTCTCTTGGCCTTCTGAGATAACGTTTAATTGGCATCCTTTGTAATTGTTTCTCTAAGTCACGCTGGTTGATGCTCACAACGGATAGACACACAAAACATCTCCTCAGTTTGGGTCTAATACTCTCTCTGACTCACTCAGCTGACCAGAACCACTCTTCCTCAAGGAACTAGGGAGTCACAGGGACAGAGAACCTAGTATATATATTAGAACCTGTTATATATCTCTTTATGAAAGAGATTTGTTTTAAGGAATTGGCTCAGGTGACTGTTGGGGCTGGCAAGTCAGAGATCTGCGGGCTGGAAACTTAGGTAGGAGTTGATGCTGCTGGGTTGAGGCAGAATTTTTTTCTTTCAGAAAGCTCCGTTTTTGCTCTGAAGGCAAAACTCAGTGATGGTATGAGGCCCACCCACACTACAGAGAGTTATCTCCTATACGTGCAGTCAACTGATGGTAGATGTTAAGCACATCTACAAAACACCTTTGTAGTAACACCTTTATTAGTGTTTGATTAAATAGTACCACAGTCTAGCCGAGTGGACATAGAAAACTGCTCATCATGTCACACACATGTGATGTTGGAGAAAGAAAATATTTCTCCTGAAATACATTGTTATTACAGGGACTCTTACAACTGGGGCACACTGAAGAGAAGAATTTTTAGATTGTTCGTAGCAGAATTCAAACTTAAATATAAAATCAACCAAATACTAAGGAATGACCGAGAGTCACATTTTTGACTGAGTTTTTTTTTTTTTATGTAAAATCATTTTATTCTTAGCAAAGAGTTGTAAAAGAAAACTTATCAATTTAGTTCTATTTTTATATATTGGTGACATTTTAGCTAATGAGTAGATCTGGATTTATCTCTCTTTATAATAAAAATAAGGTCTGGTAAAAGTATATAAGATTCAATTTAAGTTTTCTTATTTGTACTTTAAATTGCTTATAGTGTAATAGGACATTATAAAATAGTCATTTTAGAATAGTTATAAAGACTATTCATGACACTGGAGATTTTAATCATTTTTTAGCATTATTAAATTTTACTTGTCATGAGAATGCTATAGATTATTACAAGTCATAATGTAGCATAATTGGTTGTGTTTTGTTCAGAGTAGACCTGTCTTTTATATAAGCAGAAAACTTCCTTACTTGGTTGTCTTTAAGATGGGGGGGGGATGCCTTCTCGGCTCTCAGTGTGTCGTAGACAATTAGGGCGCTGCTAGCATTTGTCCACAGTATTGCTGCAGAACTCTGGCTGGAAACATTGCAGTGAAATACACATAGTCAGTTTGCTTGCTAATGGCTGCCAATCATCACTAGCATTGCCCTCCTAGAAGATAAATAACCAGAGTTAATCATATATTATTATGAATCTGAAATAAGCTATATTCAGTGAATTAGCAAATCTTGGTTATAGTAGTCAAAAAAAGAGAGCTGCATGATAATGATCTAGAGGTAGAACGCATGCTAGCAGCTGAAAAATTATAATTGGGTGTCCTGAAATTATTTGTTGCTTAATTATAGATATGATTTCTACAGCAAATGGTAATGATTTACATGGATGTTGAATAATTTGATTATAAGTGAAACCTGTTACAAAGTTAAATTATTGCCATATAGTGTCCATTTACAAGTTAATGTTGTTACCTCTAGCATCATTTGCAAATTAATTAGGCCACAAGTATAATAATGTTCCACAAGTCTTTCACATCCCCATCAATATGGAGTTCATTCCATTATAATGTAAAATAAAAAAATGCAGAACAATTACTTCTGCTTCAGAGAATATGGATTACCTATCTTCTAGTGAGATGCTGTAATTTATTTAGATAACTGCATTTATTGTATTGATTTAAAAAAATTACCCAACCTCATATCCTCTCATCTTTGCTAATTCCTGGGGAAGAGAAATCCTTTTCATTTTAATCAAAACACAGATTGACCATGAATCATATTACAAACTATAATAATTGACCCATTGTTTTTTGATTGCCAGAGACATGAATAAGTGACTTTATTTGACTTCAGTACAAGTAAATTAAATGGTAAAATGGATGTAATCTTACTTTCTGTTAAGACCAACCCATTATTGTGCATGTAAAGATGTCTATAATCAATTTAACAGCTTTCTGAGTTTAATATACACTAAGAGTTTTGGTTTTGGAACAATTTTAGTAACTTTTAGACACTTGAGTACAAGTGTTGGCAATGCTTCTGTAAAATTCTGTCTACATAATATATGGGACACAACCTTGGGTCATACCTCCAAGGAAAACTACCACAATTAAAGGGGAAATACCTTGTCAAACTCACTTGTTATCACAATCTAATTGCATTGAGTGCCAGCTCCATCCTGAGTGCTCTCTACCTTTGGTGTCCCCTAGTAAAAAGAACGAGGGGACATGGAAGAACTGGCAGATACCTTTCAGTTTTCCTCCAACATAGCAAAAACATTTGCACTAATCTGTGCTCTTCTCTTGGCTACACTCTCAGCTTTGATGAACTGCTTGAGCATGTTTTGGTTTAACTATTGAGTGTGACCCTTACATGAATAATACAGGATTTTTGTTCGGGTGATAGTGATGGTTTCGTTATTAAATCACATTTTGTTGTAATTCCCCTTTAACCCTCGCTAGCTGACAAGTTTCATGAAGACACAGCCTGTGACTATCTTGTCCATTATTGTTTTATAGCCTCGGGCTATCACGGTGCTGGATGATAGTAAGTACTCACTAAATATTTATGGAAGGAAAGGAAGGAAAGAGAGGAAAGAAAGGAGAATGAAAGAAAAAGTACTAACACTGTTCTCACTCTTACACTAAGAAAATAATTTTGACTTACCTTTTATTGTAGTAAGAACACTGAACGTGATATCTACCCTCTTGACAAATTTTGAGTGTACAGTGCAGTATTGCTGACTATAGGTACAATACTCTACAGCAGATCTCTAGAACTTACTTCCCTTAGTTGAAACTTTATGTCTGTTGATGAATAACTCAATTTCCATCCTCCCTTAGTACCTGGCAACCAGCATTCCACAATTTGATTCTGTGAATTTGTATATTTTAGATACTACATACAAGTGGAATCATGAAATATTTGTCTTTCTGTGACTGGCTTATTTCTCTTAGCATAACACCATTTTCATTTACCTGCTTACACCTGAAAAAGTGTGTTCGTCCTGGGCTTTTCTCCTTCTCTCATACTTCACACATAGTTGCACAATGAATCCTTTTAGCTTTGTCTTTCAACTAAAGGTAGAAACTAACCATGTATCATTCTTACTCCAATCTCTCTGGTCCTCGCTACCATCATTTTTCTTTGGGTTATTGTGATGAAATCCTAACTAATCTCCTTCTTTCCTCTCTTACCCCACTTGTCTTTTCTTCATAAAGCAGCTTGAGGGAAATGAAATAATAATAGCATTGCTATGTGCCAGGTGTTGATTAAACCCTTCGTGTACATTATTAATTCATAAGTACTTACTGATTATTTTATTAAGTACTTATTTGCTTAATTATTTACTTATTTAACCTATATAATTATTAAGTGATCATTTTATCAATTAACTCATTCAGTCTTCACAGTAACTTCCATGATCTTTTTGAGCCTGACCCATTCACCTGGAAACCAGGTCCTCAGCCATCACCTTGTATTAAAGACAATTCTTTTCTTTTTTTCTTGGTTTCCATTTTTGTTCTTTAGATTTTTTTAGAGGTTTGTTTCTTTTACTGGCCTTTACAAAGAACTAGCTTTTGCTATTATTTTTACAATCCACCCACAACCCCTTTGTTTTGGTTTCTTGAAATGACTACTTAGTTGATTTATTTTCAGTTTTTAACTTATTATACATGTATGTAAAGCTACTTATTTTCTTCCAAATACTTCTTTGGTCAGATTTTACAGATTTTGATAAATAACATCACTTTCATTTCTAGTAGTTGATAATTTCAACTTTCATTTGCTCTTCAATGCAAGCATTATTTAGGAAAGATTTCTTTTCAATTTTATGATATTTTTGCTATGCTTCTGTAATTAACTTAAAGTTATACTTCATTGTTATCAGACTATATATCGAAATATACACTTACATTGTATTCCGATGTTGATAATGGCAGATTTGCTTCTTTGTGTAAGCTCGTGTGGAACATATTTTCCTAGCTCTTTCACATTATTTGATTTTTTTGTTTCAGTTGTGTGTGTTGCATATTATAGCTTCCTTCCTTCCTTTTACTCAGTCTTAGAATTTTAAAGAGAGAGTAACCTTTAATGCATAACAAATTTCATACATAATTTAGCCTGTTCACATTTGTTATAATTCATTGTGTTTTTATTAACTAAACAGAATGGATTAGAGGAAGAGATTAGGGTTTTATGTATTGTGCTTTTTTACTGCTTCTTTCCCCCATTTCTTCCACACTACCGTTTTTCTTTTTTATTAATTGAGGTTATTTGCATTGTTTGTATTCCATCTTTTTTTGCTTCTACCTATTTGTTCCAGTGATTAAAGTTTTGAGGAATATAAGTGAAAGTATCTTATGTCAGTATTTAGACTTGATCAGTGCTAATTTGCTTCTTACTGCTTTTCTAGTGGTTAAAGTTTTGAGGAATATAAGTATAAATATTTTATGTCATTATCTGGACTTAATTAATCGATCCTAATGTATTCACAAGACTTCATCTTTAGGAAACCTTCCTTTTCTACGTTATCTACTTTTAAATAATCAGATATTAGATTCCAATTACCATTATTTTATTTTTAAATTTTGCAATGGGGATTTTTTACCTGTTAACATAAGTTGTCTGTTTTCTTTGCTTCCTGCTCTTTGATGTTGTCTTTCTGTTTCTTGGGTTATTTTTTGTTTTGTTTTGTTGCATCAGTAATTTTTTTCAGAAAATGCCTGTAGGTGTTAAATTTCTGAGCAGTTAGATATAAAAATATCTTTGTTCTTACATTTGAATGATAGTTTGGCTAGATGGAGAATTTAAAATTATAAATTGTTTTTCTATAGCTCTGTGAAGACACTGCTATGTTTGTTTTAGCACATGGCCTTAGAGATGGGATATTAATACCAATCTAATTCCCGTTTATTTGTAAGTAATGTACCTATTTTTTCCTCTCTTGACATATTTTGGAATTTGTTCATGCAATTGCATCAGAATTTGTCTAAGTGCAGGTCTTGTTTATTAATCTTCTGTGCCCAAGGGGAAATTATATCTAAAGATGTATTTTCTTTTAGTTCTAAATGTACATAACCTCTTGTTTGATTTCTTCCTCCCATCCAATCTATTTCGTATTTTTTAATGCATATTAGGCAAACATTGGGATTTCTATCCTCTGTGTGTCTTAACTTTTCTTTTATACTCACCAGTTCTTCATCTGTTTGTCCAGTAATCTGGGGCCATGTCAAGGCACAGACTTGTGGCTCACAAAGTCTTCACTAAGTCACCGTCTATGACTTACCCTAATTGTAATTCTGTTTTTTTGCAGTGATCGTATTTTTAATGTTTGTTTTCTTATATTGGTAACTTCTTCTTTATGGCTATGACATCCTATTGAATCCCTTGAGATACTTCTTCTGCTTACTGTTTTCTTGACAGCCAGTTGTTCCGTTTGCTGGGTTGAGTGGCACACACAAGCCATGTGCCTTCACGTTCCGTTTCATTTTTCTATGTCAGCCTGCCCTGCAGACAGGTGGGCCACATACTGAACTGTGGCCAGTAAAACAACAGAAGAGTCATACATATCACTTGTGAGTCTTGCTCCTCCAATACTTCCCAGGGAGGAGATGAAAAAGAGATAGTGTGCTTTCTCTATGTTCTAATCACTTGATTGATGGCAGCATGCAAAGAATCCAGTGGAGGGTTCTGAGTCATAGATGACAGAGCTGCCACACATAGGAAACTGCATCCGTGAGTGACTATGGAACAAAACCACACTTTGCATCTCACTTCCCGCCAGCCTTCATGGACCATGACATACGTGAAAAGTAAACTTTACCAAGCCATTCATATTCTTAACCATGTATTTTAGCACTCACTTTCTTGTTGCTGTTTTTTTTCCCTCTTATTTGTGGATATTTGGTTTTCTGTTTGTCATTAAGGGTCTGTGTTGCAATTTGTCTTTATTCTTCGCAGATTCAATGCATCTGTGTCTTCGGGTGGAATGGAAAAGGCAGAAGATTTAGCCAGGTGATAGGTATAAAACTTGCCTTCTGGGTTGGGGAGCTCCTTAAATGCCTTAGGTTTCTGACCCCCAGTGCTCTTTTGTAGAATTTTCTAAGGTCAGATTCCTCCATCTATTACCTTGGCCTTTTTTAACTGCAGTCTCATGAATCCAACTGCCTAGTGAACACTTTAATCTCAGATGTTGAAGAGGCCTGTCAGTCTGGGCAGACTCCAAACTGAACTCCCACAGTGCATGGGTCTGCCTCTTCCCGAGAGCCCCCCCATCAGGAGGTGAAGCTACCATTCACCCTATTGCTCATGCCAACCTTGGATTCACCCCATCTCCTTCATCCTACATTCTACACCCAATGCATGAACAAGTCCTGCTACTTCTGTCTCTACCTCCAGCTACATCTGACCGACTCTCACCTCCCCTCAACTAACGTCCCTGATCCAGGTCACCATCATCTTTCCCCTACTTTATTGCAACAGCAGGACAGCAGTCTGTCTCCCTGCTTCCATTTTTCCTCACCCTATGTTATTATGTATTTATCCAGCTCAGAGAAACTTAAAACATAAGTCATGTCCCTCCCTGTAAAGAACAAATGACAATCTCCCTTTCTAATGGCTTTAAGTCCTTAGCATGACCAGTCTGGCCTTACAGTGTCAAGCTCCTGGTTACTTCTCCAACTTGATGTTCCACAGTTTCCACCGTTGGTCATTGCTCACTGCATCCTAGGTAGACTGATATTCTTTTTCTGGAAGTCTGTTTCTTCCTCAGGGCCTTCTCACTTGCTGGAAGCTCTTTCTCTTGATATCACTTGGTACTCCCAAGCAGCACAACATACTTCCTTATGTGGTAGCTCTTTGTCTTGATGTCACTTGGGCTTGTTCCCTCACTTTACTTGACTTTCACACCTAATGCACCTCCTCAGAACAGGATTGCTCTTTATCTAATTATCATCACTGTCACACTATCCCTTTTTCCTGCTTTTGATTTTTCCATAGCATATAACACTGCCTGGTGTGACCAATACAGACTCGTTTGCCTTTGTTCTCCCCGCCCCCAAATGGGAACATAACCAGGGTAGGGAATTGACCATTTCTTCACCGGTGTATCCTCTGAGGGTGCTGAATTTTTTCTGTTACGTAGCAGGTGGAAGGCAATATTTGTTGCATGGGGCACTCTACCAAAGGACTTTCAGAAGGTTTTGCTTTTCTGTGAATGCTGGAGTCAGTTAATTCTTTTATGTCTCCTCTGTTGTCTTCGTGGAGATCCTGAATATCTTAAGCTTCTTGATGCTTCTCTCTATAGTTTGGCTAGGAGCCCTCCTGAGGCAGATGGTTAACTTTATTTAGAAAGTGGGTTTCAGGACTTTATTCTAGCGATAAATACTGTGGCTGCTAGTCACAGAATAAACAAGGGCATGGGAGAAGGCAGCCAGCTAGACCAGCTGTTCACACCATGGTCCTTTCCTAATTATCCTGGTTACTGCTTCTTGGCTGTGTGTATTGCTTGACTGAGTGTGGGGGGCCTCTTGGAGAGCTTTATCTTGAGTGTATTTTAAGGGAGAAGTGATATTACTTACAGTAGATTTCACCGACATAAGTTTGAGTTTTGATTTTCTCTACTTGTATTTCTCCATTAGTTAATCCTATCTATTTTCAACCTACAGGGATTTTTGTTTTTCAAATTTCTTATCTACTGATAGAAAAAATCTCCCCTCATGCACTATTACTTGTCATAAAATATATTTTTTCCTAGTTTCAATAAGATTCAGTCTAGAAGGAGAGTTAGATGCATATGCTTAATCTACCACTTAACTTCTGTCTCCTTTGGTTCTGCTGTATGGTGTTGGTCTTCTGTGTTATTGCTGAGGCTTGCCAAATGGAGCTAGAGAGTTATCTTGTAATCACTGTTTTTAAATTTTAAAGTATTGTTCCAGTTCCTCTTATAATTTAGGAAGGATATGAAAAATGTGGACCATAACTTTGATCAGAAATTACTATAAAAATCATTGTTGAGAATGGATTTGAGGGTGCAAAAATTTATCAAGAGATCTCAATTTAACAGAAGAGAGGTATGAATGTTCATAGTGTTGAGATATATACATTAATTGGATTGCTAGATATTCCCATTGATTTCCTGTTTCTCTTTATTGATACATTAAATTCAATACTTGAAACTGTGAGTTATTAGATCTCATATACTGATATCCCTACAGCAATTTCTCTAAGCTCTGGTCACTTCTGCTACTTTGTAATCTAAAACTGCTCCATAACTTCCTAGATAGAAATAGAATATGTGGGGGCTTGGAGTATCAGATACACACCATATATAATAGCTGTGAGATTTCAGGCTCCGTAATGGATTATAGGTTATTTTTGAACCTTGTTAGATTGTAAGATTAGCTGCTTAAATACAGAGTGCCGTGAATTGCAAATGCTTAAAAAGCTTGATCTTGGAATGCATCAGAAAAAACAGAAATGAATGTAATTCGAGGGATTAGTAGATTTCAAATGTTAGCCTGTATGAGGATCACCTGCAGGGCTTTTAAAAACACAAATTAAGTGTCACTCTCAGAGTTTCTGATTTACTAGGTGTGGATGGGGCCTGAGAATTGGCATTTCCAGTAAGTTCCCAGGTGATGCTGCTCCTACTCCAGAGGCAACACTTCAAGAATAGATAGTCTCACAATAGTGATTTCTAGGGACAGCTTAAAACTTATTTGTTGATCTAAAGCCTGACTACCCAATTTTGGGATTTTTCATTTCCTTCCCCCTTCTCTCTCTGTTTGTTTCCCTCTCTCTCTCTCTCTGTTCTTCCTCCTCCCTCCTCTCTCCTCTCTCCTCCCTCCTCCCTCCTGTCTCCTCCTCCCCTCTTTGACATTTCTGGTGCCTTTGCCTCTTAAGCACTGCACTGCTTGGATCATCCATTCAAGTTTAGAAGGAGAGCAGCAGGAAAGGAATTGAAATGTAAAGCTGACATAAGGAGATGGAAATTTGTCACTGAATGGGATTTGGCAATTACCCATCTATTTAGCCATAGTCCAACTGTGATTATCAAAACTACTTGACAATTAATAGAATTGTATATTGTATGATTTTTTTCAAGCTGGATTAGGACCCTTGAGGCTCCTGGGTGGAAACACATCATCGTATTGATAAGACTGAAGCAAGAATATGAAAAGCATCTGAACCAATGTTTTCTTTTCCATGTGCTCGTCACTCTCTGCTGCCCACTCATCACTGTACTTCACCTTGTCATTTATATTTTGATTACTTCTCTGTATATTTGTCATCATAGTTTATTGAAATTGGTAATATTATATATTTTGCACATAAGCAAGTATGAACATTTCCAGTTCTGGAAAGGGAAGATTTAGTGGCTTCATATTACATTGAAACTGTATAGAACACTTCTTGTTGAACGAGTGCTCTAAGTTCCTTGGTATTTTTATGATTTTCATTTTCTGTTGAAAAACAGTTGCTGCCCACTTATACCCTTTCCCATGCTATAGCAAATTTCTTAAGTGCTTCGGTGATATTACGGTGTTTAACTCTCAAAACACTTCCACCAAATTAAGTATCGTTATTACTCTTCATCTTTCATGTCCCACATTAATAAAGTTGCAGTGGGATTGTTATTTCTCAAAGGTTACATGTTGGTAAAAAGCAAAGTTTGGACTTGCACTCAGATCTTATTCAAAAATAATGTTTCTAGCAACTGATCTTTATGCCTTACAGAGTTTTATATAGAGACAAAATTAGAAAACACAGCTGGAGCCAGGAACTATGGCAGGGAACGTTGCTGGCATATACAGGGGCTCTGCCTTTCCCTGCACCCGTGAACTTGTCCTAGCTGTAGATGCCTTCCCAGCACAGCCATCAGGAAGGGATATTTACTGACTAGCTGTCTTGGCCCCTCTAGCTTTGCAGAGTAAAACACACAGTGTCTGGGTTCCAGTGGGCATCCTGAGTCAGGTAGACTTTCCAGCCCTGGCTCCTTTGGTTGCTTGACTTTGGAAAAGGCACTAAAGCTCTCTGGACCTCAGTTACTCAACCATGAAATTAGGGGTATTGGGAGGCTTCAAACCACTTCATAGATTTGTTAGGGGAGCTAAATTAGATAATCAGTGTATAAATGCACAGAGTCTGACTCCTGGTGCATATTAGCTAAATCTTAACTCTTCGAGTCAGATGAAAAAACCATTGTCATGAAATATTTTGTTAAACCTTGTGATTGTTGACTAGGAATATTATATGGTAGTATGTGACACACACTGTGTTCTCCCTAATGACTGATAAATAATACCTTTGTGGCAAGTACATACTATGTCTTCCAAATGTTCCTTTTCCATTTAGTGTCTGCATTTACTTGCAGGATTTCTTAAGGCCCATTTGCATGGGGGTGAAATCCAGGCTACAATAATTTTCAGTAAATCATATTTCTCTGGTTCTGCTCCCATCCAGAAAGTACCCCCTGCATGTCTGTTTTCCTGAATAGTTTCTGCGCTCCTAGATAAAATTGTCATTTTTCTCTCCCCCTGTCCTGGATCCTCTTTCTAACATCCTAGTGGAAAAGGCTGATGAACTGGATTAGAAGAGTAGTGATGTGCACATCATGGTTTTGATACCTGTGAAAAAGGTTGGTTGGTTTACCATTTTACGTTGTGTTAAAATACAGATAACATTTACCACCTTAACCGATTTTAAGTATAGTAGTTCAGTGTGTTAAATACATTTGTAAGGTTGAGCAGCCGTCACCACCATCCACCACCATAGCTCTTTGCATCTTGTAAAACTGAAACTCTGTATCTATTAAACAGTCACTCTCCTTTCCCCTGCCCTCAACTCCTGGCAACCACCATTCTGCTGTCTGTCTTGATGATTTTAGCTACTCAAAGTATTTCGTATAAGTGGAATCATGCAGTATTTGTCTTTTTGTGACTGGCTTGTTTCACTTAGCATAATGTCCTTAAGGCTCATCCATGTCCTAGCATGTTGCAGAATTCCCTTCCTTTTGCAAGACTGAGTAATAGTCCATTGTATGGATATACCACATTTTGCTTATCCATTCATTTTGCTTATCCATGGACACCTGGTTTGCTTCCACTTTTTAGCTATTATACGAATAACGTTGCTGTGAACATGCGTGTACAGATATCTTTTTGAGTCTCCGCTTTCAGTTCTTTCGGGTATATACCCAGAGGTAGAATTGCCGGATCATACAGTAATTCTATTTCTATGTTTTTGAGGAGCCACCATACTGTTTTCCACAGCGGTTATACCATTTTACGTTCCCATCAGTGGTGCACCAGGCACAGTTCCAATTTCTCTGCATCTTTGCCAACGTTTGTTATTGTTTGTTGGATCGTGGCCGTCCTAATGGGTGCGAGGTGGTATCTTGTTTGTCATTTTGATTTGCATCTCCTTAATGGGTAGTGACGGTGAGCATCTTTTCATGCACTTAGTGGCCGTTTGTATATATTGGAGAAATGTCTATTCAAGTTCTTTGCCTGTTTTTTAATCAGGTTGTTGGTTTTGTTGTTACTGAGTTTTAGGAGTTCTCTCTCTCTGTTCCAGATATTTATCTCTTACCGGACACAGGTTGGGTTCTGATGCCACTGACACCACTTCCTGTGACCTTGAAGCCACAGTGCCTGCAATGGTATCTTAGGTTTTTTAAACTAATGTCGTTAGGATTTGTCTATAATTATATAGCCTTTCACCCTCAGAGTTAGGCAGGAGTCTCTTAGTTGAGGTTAGTGATATGTGTCACTGCTGTTGGGGGAAACATCTGCTGTTAGCCTTGTCTCTCTATCCTCTAGGTCACCTGTACTCTGTCTTTGCATAAGGGTCCAGCCCACTGATCCTAAGCCAACCCAAGTTACCTGAGTTACAGCATGAATTCCAGCATGATTATTACTTAGATTCTTAAGTTTAAATTTTTGTTATTTCTCCTTCTTTTCCTCTCCTTATTAAGTACGTTTAAGGAAGTAAAAACACTCTCAATACCAAAAAAATGACAAGCATGTGAGTTTCCATATTATAACCGTCTATGGACCAAGATGTCCTGACATATTTTATAATCCATTTACAGGGTCCTCTAAAAGTTTTAAAAATAAGCTGGAGCATATTATGTCTTTGGATCCTCACTTTGTGACCCAGACAAGGCCAGTATTAAAATTCCCAAGTCTCAGAAAGTTTGTCTGATTTTTCACAAGCTTAGTCAGCTAATTAGGAGCAGACTGAGGACTGGAATTTAGGTCTTCTGGCTCCACTTTATCTCTAAGGCTCGTGTTATTCTACCGGGATATCATTAGAAGAAATGCCAAATGAATGCCATTGCCTCTTGGGCCCTAAACACAAAGCCCGGTTAAGTGTTTCATTGACATTCTTCCTGACATCTATAAAAATTCATATTTTTATTCACATACTGATTGATTTAGATGTTACGCAAATTAAAAGAAGTTCCAAAAGGCAGAAGAGAGGCTACACGTATATTTTTAAAGTGGTGTTTTTGTTCAGAAGTGAAAACATTAGATGTGAAATTGAAACGTTCCTCATTATAAAACATTATATAAGAGTGACTAGTCCTAAGGTTATATCTTCTAGAATGATGTATCTCTGAGCAGTTGTTGCATAAAGTCTCTACCGAAGCTCACAGAACTTCCCCAAGGCCCGAAGAGCTTGGCAAATGTTGTTGAAGAAAAACAACAACAATAAAACTGTGTAGGAGGGATTCTGCATTAGGCATACCTAAGAATGTTCTCGCTCACATTTTAGCATCTCTCACTATGGAATAATACTTTTGTCCCTTTATGTGCTTCAGGGACAGGGAGTGCCTGGCTAGGCTTAGACATCAGAGGGGGAGAGACGAGAGGTAGTCCACGCAGGTTACCATTTAGAGTGGATCAGAAGTGCTCTGCTACGCATTGTTTCTTCTAGTATCTGAAATAATTGAACCAGGCCCCTTGGTGGGGTCACTGGGCCATCTCACAGATAATATTTATTACACATGCAAAGTTAAAACATATGGAGAACATTTGCATTTGAATAGGGGAAAACATGTTGTTAGATAAATGAGAAAATCTTATATTTGCATTTTTCTTGCCTTAAAAAATTCAGCGTGTGATATATTAGAGTTAGGAATAAATATCCTTTTCAGTCAACTTCTTCATTCTGTGTTTAAACTTCCTCAGCACAGAGACGTGTGATTAAAAAAAAAACAAAACTGGAGCTATTTTCCTAATACAAACAAAAACACTAAACATCCTGTAAAAAGTTGTGCTTTTTAAGTTGCATTACATGTATTAATAAATATGACATGTTTTATACTTACGTAAGCTCATGTACTTTAAAATCCGACCCGACACCTGGAATTTCTTTTGTAAAGATATTAGAGAACATTTAGATTATGAATCTTATCCTTGGGTATCCGTTCCTCAAAGAATATTCCTCACAGATGCTATTTGATACTTATAATCAACTTGAATAGACCTTCTTTTTTCTACACAGGTTGAGACATTTGTTGAGTGAGAGAAAATTGGTTTTATGAGACAACCACTAATTTGGCTGTGGCTGCTTTTGTGCCAGAAAATACATAATTGCCAAGGATGCTACAAGAAAGATGCTTACCAAGTTTACCTCTATAAAAAGAAAATAAGCCTAAGGTCAACCTGTATAAATTTCTGAAGACTCCTATGACATTGAGAAAGAGGAGTCAGTGTTGGCTTTGAACTCACTAATTAGTACACACTTACAGCCAGGTACCGGATCAAGTTAAATTGGAATGATTTGTTGACACGAGCGTTTCTGGATTTATATTAAAACAATTTTTACATTTTAAACATTCTGTCAAATAGATTTTTTTTTATCTTATATGCACATTATGTAAGGAAAACAATACTCTAACATTTTACATGGTGTTGTATAGTCTGTATGTTACTAAAAAAACTTTAAGGAATTCTATGGTGATTTAAATATAAAACAAAATCAGATATTTCTGAAAAATGCATTATAACATGTATTAAAAAGGCAGTTGACATCCTAGACTCTGTGTAGTACAGGCGTTCAGTGCTATAGCTTTACCTAATATATCTAATTCTGGGTATTTTTATTTAAAACTGTGCATATTTCAAGACAGTTCTCACTTGCATTAATTACTGGCAATACCCCAAATCCTTTCCTCCTAATAAAAAAAATCTCCTTTCCTCAAACTTTTACAAATTGTTGATATTTTCAACAGCCTACACAGTTGTTGGATCTTGAACTTTTCAAAATTCAGGGGAATAACATTACTGACACTGAATTATGAATTAGGAACCTCACTCTATTAATGACCTATTTCCTTCCTTTTTGGTTTCATGTTTTAGTAATAGTTCCTAAAACAAACAAAAAAAACAATAAATTAAGTGATTAGAGCACATTGTTTTCCTCTAGACATGGAACAACTCAACCTAGCCTCACGTAAATTAACATTTCCTAGAGAAAGAGTTTACAGTATAGGGTTCCTATGTATTAATAAAAATGATAGCTACAAAATTCAAGATCATGTTGAGTCTTACAGTTTCACTTATTCTCTTACTTGAAATGTTTAATCTTCAAACTATCATTACTCACTTCTCTACAATGTGTTCAGTAGACTGTATTTGCCAGATTACTGGGCAGGAAGTTAGGTTTGCCTTTAGGAATCATAAATGATACTCCCTTTGTGTAATGAACAGTGTCAAGTTTATGTATTTGGTCATATGCTATTAGGGGATGAGATCTCTAGATCAGAATACAGATTGTTTATTAATCACAGAACATCTTAGCACCAGTTCCCCAAGCCTCAGTCCCCGTAGAGTAATGGCACAAGGACCAGATATCCATCTCCATGTGCAACAACGTTGCACCATGTGAGAGGAACCCTGAAATTATGAAACTCGGAGCTTACATAGGGCTGCTGGGCATATCTACCCTTCTTCCGCTCCAGAGGGAGAAAGGCTTGTATGCATTCTGGCATGTAAGCAAATGACTCTCAGAAAGAGGGGAAACATATCTCTAGGTTTTATTTCATGTGCAAATGGTTCCAGAGGAGATACATCTCTGTATCTCGTTAGGAACTCGCATTCTCAAACTTCCAAGGCATGTTTGCTGTTCAATCATTCTTTAACCAAGGTTGCCAATACTCTTTGCTAAGAAACCCTAGATCATGTGGAAATGTGGGCATATTCACTGAGAACTGTGTCTCAAAAAATGGTACCCCGGTGGTGACTTGCAATGTTCTGGAAATGTGTGGTAGGGATTGAACCCATGAACTAGAATTATGAGCATCGATACATATCTAAACCAGTTAACAATGGAAAATTCACATGTTTTCTGAGAAAAGAATTCTATAGGTTAATAATTATATGCATGACATGCATGTCCCAAGTTTGAGTTGTTATGTTTTATATAGTTTATCTTACAAAACATATGCCAATTCATATTATCTGGGTATACAAGTAGTTATTAAGGCCTTCAAAAAGCCAAATCAAGCTAGGTATGAAACAGGAGTAGTAAATGGAGGTATAACAAATACAGTGTCCCTTGCTATCTGTGGGGAATTGGCTCCAAGACCCCTGATGGATACCAAAATCCACAGATGCTCAAGTCCCCGATAGAAAATGGCATAGTATTTGCATATAACCTACTCACATCCTTCTGTGTAGTTTAAATCATCTCTAGATTATAAATATCTAATACAATGTAAATGCTATATAAATAGTTGTCCTACAGTATTGTTTAGGAACTAATGACCAGGAAAAAAAAAAATCTGCACATGTTCAGTGCAGACACAATTTTTTCCCAAGTATTTTTGATCCAAGGTTGGTTGAATTCGTGGATGTGAAACACACAGATACAGGGGGCAGTGTTTAAACTCTTCATTATGGTGGGATTGATTTTATACCTTTGTAGTATGCTCGCTTACTTATAAGGTGAAAGGTGTACTGTGTAATTGACTACTAAGGCTAACTCTCTACCTTAAATATCTGGAATAAGAGCCAGATTTCCCGTCTTTTCTGGGAAGTGTCATGGGACTATAAGCATCATGGCTATTAGCAGTCCCAGAATAACTCTACTCCCACTTTGGCTGAGTTTAAGATCTTTTCCTTGGTTATCTTATTTCTAAAGACAGTTAAAGGAGCATAAGAGAAGCACTTGTTAGGCTGAAGTACCACCCATACCAATTTTGTGGGAGCATTTTCGGACCCTTAGTTCTTAACTCATGCCCAGAGTACCTCTCAGTTCTTTGATGCTTGTCTGATTCTGTACTTACGGGAAAATGAGATGCTTGTCAGGTTTTTCAGGGGATAGCGTGAGTCAGAGTCTGATGTGCTTGGAAAAAAAACACAGCGGGAATCCAAACACACTTATGTCATTTTTATGTGTTAGAGAAGCCAGGAAGCATGAATTCTCACTTTTCTTAAAGTCTTTACAGTGTCAAAGGGATATTCGTGAAGACGAGTTGTGGGAATCTTTGTTTTGAAGTGCATCCAAGATTAGAAACCTGGTTTATGTGTACTCTCCTGCCTCCCAGTCTTGGCTGCCTTTTTATATTTATCCTAAGATAAAAAAAAATATATATATATATACCACTTTTATACATACACGGTGTATATTTGGTTTTGGCCAAAGTGAAGCTCCATTGCCACTGACAAATAGAAGGACATTTTTATTAGATTTAAGTGAAACTTGGGGCATAATGTATTGTTTCAAACCTTTGATTGCACATGATAAGCAAAGCTTGAACTCTGAAGTATTTCCAATAAATTTCCTTTGTAATAGAGAACATCCCCCTGAACTCTAATGACCATGGATACAATATAACTCAACAGAACTAATTCTTGGGAGGACTGAGAGTGTAGAAGACAGAGGATAACTGCAGTAGTTACATTTGATTGTGTTTTATGTGGATGCTCACACTTTTTTTTTCTATATCTAGCCAGTTCTCCTTTTGATGAGAGTATTTGGAGAGATGGTTATGCTGACACATATATTATAACTCAGAGGCTATTTAGTCAAGGTACCTGCACGTGTCCCTCCCCAACCCCCACCCCACTTCCCTGTTCAAGATGTGATACTGCTGTTGCTGTGATTGTTTGGCATGAAGAGAGCTGGTGGTGGAATTGGAAAGTTCCTGAAAAAGAAGAGAAATTCCATCAACTCCAACTTGGTCATAAGATTAATAAATTAACTTATGTATACATGAAGGGAAGTCAGAGTGCAGAAGAGGACAGTGAAAGTTGGGGGCATAAAGTATTTGTAAGGAAGCAAAAGTCCTTGAGACCCCAACCTGCAGGTCTTAGGCCCTGGACCCCCGAGGGTAGGTGAAGATGACTTCACTGAAATAAGGCCTAGAAAGAGGTACGAAGTCTTAGAGACTGAAACATACAGATAAGTTAAAAGTAAAGTATTAAAATACCAATGATCAACTTACTATTTCCATTATTTTTTGTTTTGGAGGTCATGACATAATTATCTAGATCAAAATACAGAAGATTAGATTTTTGGCTAATAGTACTTTGGGATCATTTTATAAAAGAGCTCTGTTCTTCTTTTTGGTATGATTTTGATTCTTTCTTTTGAGCAGTCATCATCAGCATCTTTTTCCATGGTAGAGCACTTTGTAGAGGATGCTAACACATTTGTTTTAAGACAACATTATGGACCCTTTATTTAATAGTGGCCAAATTGTATTAAGCTTTAATAAAGCCAGGTGTTATGCTGAACTCTGTCCAAGCATTGTTTCACTGACTCCTTGTTAGAAAACTGGTCCCATTTTTCAGATAAGGAAACAGAGAGGTTAAGAAACCTTCCCAAGGTCACCCAGGGAAGTGGAAATCAGGACTTGAATTCTTGACTGTAGAGCACATGTTCTCCCTTAATTATGTGTATGTTTTGACAGGCTGGGTAAGGCAGTAGTTGCAGATGTTAACCACATCAGTGGCTTACACAAATAAAGATTTCTAGGTGGCCTTGGGCGGAGCATCTTTAGCTTCACTCTTCCTCATCTTCTCCCTGAGACCTATTCTGAGTAAGCAGCCGAGGTGTTGCTAGGCCGGTGGCAGAGGAAGGAAAAACCATCGTGAAACAAACTGACTGCCAAAGCTTCTAACCAGAAGTGGCACGTGTCACTTCTGCTCACAGTCTATTGATTTAGACCAGGCAAGTGGCCAAACCTGGTATCTATGGGTTGAGAAAATAGAATTCTTTCCCAAGGAGAGAGGCAGTGAGTATTTGTCAACAGTAATAGCACAGCAGCCTCTCTGCCTCCCAGTCACGTTAGAGATTTCTGAAAGGCAAAAATGTTTCTAGTTCAACTTATGTAATAAGTTGATATTTAAAACAAAAAGCAGACTGTCATTTCACAGGGGTAAATTAATAATGTAATTAATATTAGGAGCCAGATACAAACTTAGGGTTGTTGGAATTTGTGTCTTTGTATTCTTATCCTGGAAGTCTAGATTTCAGTTTTCTATGCAGAGGTGTTAGGTGAGGGTGTCTTGTTTTGCAAATAGAAACAGTCTCAGGAGACAAATAACAATGGCATGAGAAATTTATGAAGTTTATTTTTAGGAGCACTTTCAGGCAAGGTTTCACTGTCAATATTTTCGTTGCTACCCAAGAAGCCAACAGAGGGGGCCATGTATTATGAATTGATGTGGCTACAAATATTAGCCCTGACATTTTTAAAGTGAAAAACTGCAGAAAAGATACAGAAGCAAATAAATATAGAGTCTCTGACAGCCAGCAGAGATGGAACCGGTTCAAACAATTCTGTCCAAGGGTATTTTCATTGTAGTTTTGTTTATGTTTGCTTTAATGCTTGTTTTTTTCCCCCTAGTTCTCGCACCAAGTGACTGATTGCTTCCTCCACAACAATGTCAGCAGGACAAGGACATATTGGCAGGGCATCTTTTGAATCAGTAACCCCATACTGGTTCTTGACCTAATTAACAGTCTGCTATAGGCATCTTGCAGTTGACTGCTAATGCTACCCCAACATCAAGAAAATTTTGGTTATAGGAAACTTACGGGGCATCCCACTCAGTTCATTATAAACTCAATTTTATTATATTAAAATTGTGTAAGCTATAGCTGGCTGGCAGCCTGAATGTTACATTGTTTTTTTTTGTGGACCTTTTGTTGGAATAGTTGGTTTGTTCTTTAACGGAATCCATCACTATTAGTCTTGTGGCATATTTAACATCTGGTCAGGTCAGTTCAATACTTGGAACCGTGTTGATATTTGAAAAGTTGAGAGCAGATTTTGACACATGCCTTTGGACTTAAGGAAACACCTTTGTCTACAATAAATAAAATGTAACTGAACAAATAAAACTGTCACAATGCTTTGAAAACTGTAGCGTACTGAACAAATCTATGCCGTAATTGTACTTGCTACAGATGCAAAGAAAAATAACTTTGGTTATTGCAGTCTGGGCTAGGAATTTTCACTTATGTTGTCTTATTTAATGTTCATGAAAATCTTCATATGGTAGCTATCATTACTCTTTTAAAGTGGGAAGAGAGGCTCAGAAAATGGAATAATTTAAAGACACACAATCTGGAAGAGGTAGAACCTCTGAATACGACATTTATCTAACTCCAAAGATGTCGGTTCATACAGGACTCCGTGTTTTTTGTGTGTAATTGTAAGCTTTTTAGAAGTTTCTCTTCTATTTCTGGGCCAAGAAAGAGGCAGGCAGATAATGCTCTGAGTTCCTGAAGGGACTTGCAAGGCAAAATAAATATACTGAAAATAACTTTTACCATTTCTTAAATGGCTTTTCTGGGTCTGAGTTGGAAGTGTCTCCTGCATTCATACCTGTCACTAAAACATTCTCATCCGTGGCCCTTTCCTCTAGGTTGGCTGTAATCAGTAAATCCCGGTAGTTTATAACAGAGGAAATAGCTTTCCATATCTTGTTGCTTGAATCCCCTTGGTTGTTTTAAAAGAGATGACAAAAAGAAATTAATTTTTCCCTGCAGATGCATGCAAAGCTAATGACTTTATTAACTAAATAATCAGTGAAGGGAAGTTATGAGTAATAAGGGCAAAGAAAGTATATACCACTTCCTAAATATTCATATTAGCCACTTGCTTGGTTTGCAGTGAGTTTCAGTATACACTCATGCACACACCATATGTGAACATTAGGAACATTGATTTTTTTTTTTAAAAAAAATCTCCTTCTGCACCACATGAATAATATTTCCTGCTGAAGGTCACTGATGCACAAAAGAAAAACAAACATTAACCACATGAAAGGAAAAATACATTAGATTCAGTTATATTGTGTATTTTATGTGTGTTATTTGTTTTTATTAAATGTAAGCATGTAGGTAAAACACCAGATTTAAAAATTAATAACCCAGGGTGCAAATTTTAATTAAGGCATCCAACAAATGCTTTTTTTTCAATGTTTTATACTTACATTTTTGTCTAGCTGGTAGTTGAAGAGAGGTGAGAATACAGTCAAAAACTGACAATAAGAGTGGTTGGGAGGAGGAATTAAGAAAAAAATCCAATACGATATTAACACAATTACCCTCCCGACAACCTGAGGTCGGGCTGTTGTTCTGAAAGAACTGAGGCACAGAGAAGTTAAGTAACTTGTCTAAGATAGAGAAGAGACAGAGAAAGAAACTGTCACAGAAAAGGAAAGAGGCAAAGAGAGAAAGGAGAAGGAAGGAGAGAGAGAGAGTGAGAAGAAACCTTGGTGGGTAAGTCATCTTACATCATCCATGATTGAAATTCACCAAGTCTATAACTTTTGCCCATGCATTTAGAGGGGCCCTGTGTGACATAGAATCAGAGTAATTCACTCTCACTATCACCCTCTATGTTTTCTCTAGAAATAGAATCCTGTTTTTGAGCTGTGCACATAGCCAGGTAGGATAAAAGGCTACATCGCCTAGTCTTACACCTGGGTTAAATCAGGGGACTCCGTTCAATGAGATATAAATAGGACTTTTTGTATGGGACTTCTGGGAAGTCTCCCAAAGTAGCAGGTTCATCTGGAAGGGAAGAAATTTGCCTTTCCACATACCCTCCTCCTGGCCTGGAATAACCCCCTGGTGGGTGGAGTTTCAGTGACTGTCGTGGGCCAGCAGGTGACCTGGAGAAAGGAAGCCAGTGCTTGGGTCTACAGTAGCAGACTAGAAGGCACCTGGGTCCCTGATGGCCTGCGGGTCCCATCATAGCCCTAGACGACCTCTTTCTGGATTTATTTCATATGAGAGAAATGCGGTTACATTATGTTTGTTACTTTTGTTGCAGTGACGTGATGCTAAACCTGATCTCAACTGATCCAATCTCTTAATAGAATAATTCTAGAAACCCATTGGAAGGAAAATTGTTCACTGGGCTTTGGTAGACAGTGATCCAAGAAACTAGGAGAAATTGAGCTAAGGGCCCATGGAAGCCATTGGACTATGGATTTGCTGGCTATTTGCTAGAAATATAGTTTGGTTTTTCTGGTTCAGAGTATCGCAAAACAAGGTGGAGGTGTCCATTTTTGATGGAACGAATTGGTTTTGTGACTTAACTATCTTGCTAACAAAGCAAGCACTGCTGTACAGTAGATACAATGTTTTTAGTATTATTAATATTTTACCTGAAAATAAGTGAAGAAGAAATGTAGGATAATTTCCCTTGATATTTGGGCAGCCTTAGTTCTAACTGCTACAATTATGCAAGGTATTTGTTATGGAAGAGCATTGGCAATTTGAGTAAGACTTTGCACGGATCTTCCAGTCATTGGGAGAATGAAGCCTTTATTTTTCTTATCTAGTGAGGTGATCCTCTTCTTTCTTGACAAAATAATGTGGAATTTGGAATGAATTCTAATGAGTGAATAATAGTAGGACTTCTGCATAATCAGTTAGACAAAATAAACACAGCAGGTGTTAATTTCATTTTAAAATTCTTTAAATGAAAGGCTGAGTTTCTGTAGCATGATTTGTAGATGACGAACTATCAAGAAACTATTTGAAGGCCAGCTGTCATAAATATAAGTTTTCTTTAGTAAGCACTTGGGTAGTCTTGTGAGGCAGATGTCACTCAGCAAAAAGGTAAATTATTTCTGCCTCCAGTTTTTCTTTTATTTCTCCTCTCTCCGTTTTGATTGTTTGCTTTACAAAGGGTGGCTTTCATTGCTTCATTAAATGCGATTGTGCAGCCGTTCTGGAAGAGACTGTTAGTACGCATGGCCATCTACACAGAAACCTTTCTAGATGAGCTGGTCTACAGTTCAGCACATTGAGGACCCAGCTTTGTATCTGTAGGATCCAGCCAGTCAAATTAGTCTTAGGTCAGGGTTTAAAAGAAATGAGGGTATGTCTCAAAGGAATCTGTCTCTGGCCAGCAGGAAATTAAATTCTCAAAAGTGAAGAATATACAAGAGTTGAAGCATTGAATGATTTGAGCCTCAGGAGGGCTACTTCTGCCTGATGTTTTACTACAGAGTTGATAAGGCCAGGAAAGTCCAAAGTTTGTATGAGTTGACAGATACTTTGGAAGACCCATATTGTAAATGATGATGTGTATTTATGACATTAGATACTACACCGGTTTGTCCTATAGAATGTCTGTGACAAAACCTACTGTAGGCAATAATGATGAGCATTTGCCTTTGCAAAATAATGATTGCTTGTTGCTGTTCTATTACCTGCTTCAATAGAGTTCTTGCTCTTTGATGACAATTGACTGAGCTGGTGCCTGCGAAAGTAACTATAGTTGATTTAGTTGCATTAAAGGGTCAAAATTACAGCTGTGTGGAGCTAAGGTCGTGGCAGAACCAAAGAGCTCTGGGCACAAATCTTCCTTTCATGCTCGGCTGGGTCCGATAATCCCTGGAGGCTCAGGTCTCTGATTGCGTTTCCAGATGGTCTCCGCTGGTGTAAATACCACTGGGGCGCTGTCCAATAGCATCAGCTGTCCTGGCAGAAAGCAGAGCAGCAGGTCAGGGGAGCACTGGGAATTACACAGTGGGTGGCACCTGTTGCCACATTGTGACCTCTCCCGCCCCCCACAGGACACCCCCATGCTATTTTCAAGTTATTGCTTTGCCTTTGTACGTGGCAGGTCAAACTCCAGTTTCTCAGCATAAAGCCAGCGTCACCAACACCCCTCCCCAATCCCTATACTATGAACTAGTGCCTGGATTTCCTGGCAACGCTGCAGATGAATTCTGAATACTACTAGTGAGTAGAACTCATTTATGTACTTACTGTTTATTCAACAAATGCCAGTTGAGTGTTGGTCATGTATTCACCAACCATTTGTTGAATGTCTAATTAGGTAGCAGATACTGTGCTAGTTTTTGGAGCTAGAATGTTGAATAAGAGAGGAACCTCTTTGAAAAGTTTGTTTCCTCTCCACAAGTGCTAGTCTTGTCTTTTCCCTCTAAACCTTCCTGCCTTCCAGAATCAAGAAGAGTTTACCTCCTTCAGGAGGATTCTCAGATTAGCTCTTCTCACCTCTGAGCAGGATGTCTTTCTAGAATTTTCTTAACTTGTACATTTGCAATCTCTTGTAACCTTGTTAGTCTACTCTTCCTTCATGGAGATATTTTAAATTTTTCATAGTCTATTGTAGTATTTTTACTCAAATGAGTATGCCCCAAGAGGTTAGCGTCTGGCACCTTTCTTTTTGCTTTTCATTTCCACTAATACATTGCTGGAAACTTAATTTGCGTTCAGGCAACTTGGTGAACTCATTGAACAAAAGGTTTTTTGCACCTACCAAACTCAAGGCTACAGCTGGCTCTCATTATCAGCAACTGGGCATTACGTAGCAATGAGGAATAGCAGGCTGACCATATCAGTGGTGTACTGTGGGAAGAATTTTAGATTTTTATTGAAATCTCATCCACTGCCTAGTGTCTAATGGCTGCAACTTAATTTCCAAATTTAAATATTTGAGTTTGTTTAAAAGGTGTAGGGGTAGTATTCTAGGAGGCTTTCTGAGGAGCATTTGATAAGGTAGGGACCATTGTGGTTCTAGATTCTTCTCACTGCTGAGTCGAGTGGGACGTGCTATGCAATAGTGGAGAAGGCTCTATGTGGTTCTATGACCACATTTAGGGGCCAGCTTTCGTCTCGCAATGGCTCTTTAGTTTTATGGAGATTGGCCAGACTGGCAGGTGACAAGGCCAAAGGTGGGTTGGCCACAGGAGACACCAGGGGCAGCATGGGTTGGAATGATGGAGCCATTTGTCACCATCGTGCTTTGGCCTGGTTGGAGAGCTCATGTTCTACAAAGGGGATCAAATCCCATGGCACACTTCTGTTTCTCGCTAGACACCTGGAAGGTCTGTGGGGGGCACAGTTCACTCCCAATCTAATAGATCCAAGCTTCTCTTTCTGGTAGTTTGATCTTTCTTGGGATTTTCCTACTTCATGTGAATAGAGTACAGTGGCCAGTCTTTGCTGGTCACAGCCACCTTTAGCTGAGAATATTATCATATCGTTTCCAGGAAATGACACATGAGTAGCTTCAATAAAAAAATAACAACAACGAAAAAAGTAGTTACTAGACAAAGAAGAAATATATTGCTTGTCATGTTCGTGTTAAGTCACTTAAAATTTTTATTTTTGACCTTGTGCTTTTTCTGTCTTTCCTTCTTGCTCTTTTTTTCCTTTCTTCCTTCCCCTCCTCCCTCCTTTCTTTCTTTTTTTCCCTTACCACGTATTTGTTTTTATAAAAACATTTTTTTACGAACTTCTCAGATCAGTTGGGACACTTTAAGTTGCAAGTTAAAGGCGATGTCAAATTGGTGTAACCACTGAAGAGGATTGGATCATGGAGGTGGGGCCACTTGCAGGTGGGGTTTGCTTTTAGCAGTTGGAACAGTGTGATCAAGGTCAGCTCTCTGACTCCATTTCAGTCACTAGTTCCTTGGCTTTGGGTCTGTTAGCAGCAGATTTTGTCTTCCTGTTCCTAAATTGACCATAAACATCTCATTTCTTATTCACATCCAGCAGGGAAAATCATACATACTCCTTCCCTTAATCTGTGAAAAGAACCTTCTGGGGTGTGATTTGATTAGGTCCTTTTAGGTCACATGCCTGTCACTTAACTGATCACTGTGGAGAGTATGGAGGATTATGCTGGTTTGTCTGAGCTTCAACACTGGACCTCTCCCCCCTGTCCAAGACGACCACCACCCTGTCCAAGACCACCACCTCTTCTATAGCTGGAGCTTAACAGTATACAGAGAAGAGGTGGATGCTTAAATGACAATTGGGATATCATCACCAAGAAAAACGGGACTGAATACAAGATAGTCAACAACTATCAAATGTCCTCTACAAGATTTCATTTAAACAAAATAGCACGTAGTTTGCACAGGATTCTCAAAGCGTTTACGATTTCTGGAAAAATTACAGAACACATAGCTTTGTGCTATAATCAGAATGTCATAGAGCTTCAAACAGCTCTTGAGACAGATGGGAAACAATTTTGAGATTTCTGAGAAGTCATTGATTTATCATTATAATAGTCATAACATGTGAAACTTTGCCTGCTAATAACAAGAAGAAACATCTGGAACTAGGGACAGGGTTAATTTCGGGCATTCTCTCTGTGGAGAGGACAGGTGCTTGTGTGATTGATGTTGGCAGTCTGCAATCTTTTCCAGGTGAGAAGAGAAACTCAGAATAGTAGTTGAGATTGCCTCTCCTCCCATAGGAAGCTGCAGCTTTATCACAGCTCCAATGACTATGCCATTTCAAGATTTGTATAAAAACTCTGTACATTAGTGAGGAATTCACTCATAGGCCACCTGTATACATTAACCAACTAACCAGTATTCAACCTTTAGGCAGTAGCTCTGACCTGAGTACCTTCCAGTGGTACAGTTTACAAAGGACGTCCATGGCTATATTTTTCATCTATTGTTACTGTCTCAGAAGGCACCTCTTTTTTTCTTCTTCTCCTTAACACATCTATACACACCTGCCTCTGTTACAACTTCACAGAAAACCCGGATGGAGACATTTGTCTCATACAATCCAAGTGCTTGGATCTCAAGAAAATGGCTTTTGGTTGAGATGCGTGATGGATCATCAGATATGATTTAGTGAATACTTAGTTGTAGTAGGGGGTCTAAAAAGGGAATTTTTAAAGTGAGATTTTGCTCTGAATTGAAAGTGCATTGAGGTGAGAGATAATCTAGCCATTAAATGCCCTAGATTTTATTTACAATGGCAGAGAACAGCTGCCATTTTATGGTTTTTATTGGATTCTCTGTCATCCATTTCTCACCTAAAATTTGATACCTTTTATTTCTTTCAGTAACACTATCCTATTTCTTCTCAGAGCAAAAATTAGAGTGGAGATATTAGACTCCTGAATGGGTTCTCATTATTGCAATTAAATCTTGGCCTTGCCTCATGGGTGAACAATTCAGTTATAGTTCCCTATAGTCTTATAACTCTTTTTTTATTAAAATTGCAAACACTACAAATTAAGCGATGATTTCTTATGCACTTGATCAGGAAATCTGTTTTCCTTTCGCAGATGTTTTGAGGAAAACCTGATGGTGAATGAGCATTCTTTGAAAATTAGAACCTGAGAGCTTTATCTCTTTAGGAAGAAATTAGCAAGCATAGAAGCTGGCTTTGCAAAGCTGTGTCGTCCTAGCATCCTCCAGCAAAGGTTAAAAAACCACTTGAAAACTCTTGTTTAACTCTTCCCCCACCTCTTACCTTTACAAGCAAGTAGTCCAATGATGGATTAGTCTGGAAACTGTTCAAACGTGGCAAGGAACACTGTTAAGAAAGGTACATGGAGAAAGGTGAGATTTTAGGCTAAAGGAGAGGGAGGAAGTGTTTTTGATTGGTCACCTTAAAATATTAGCTACTTGTTTACACATGGGCTATGCTGATGTTCATGTTCAACAGATACGTGCACTTGGCTTAGAAGAGCACTTGGTTCTCTGTCCATTTGCCAAGTGCCCTATTCTTGTTTAGCTTTGGTGTTCATGAATATCCTTCTGGAAACAACTAGTAGCTAACATTTCTGGATCCTCTGGTGAAACCCTAACCCTGGACTTGGAAGGTTCATAGCCTAGAGTGATTATGATTTCTGAAAATAAAATCTTTGGCAAATTAATTTTCAAGGTAAATGCAGATAGCCCTGTAGAGCTGGGAATTCCTTCCGGGAGTTCTATCACTAGCAGCTTACTACAATGCCTGGTTCTTTGCAAACTGGTGGTAGCTCAATAGATTTTTTCCTAATTAAAACTAAAAGGAAGGAACTATTGTTAGCTGAAGTCACCATGTAATTATTGGCTTGGGCATGTCCCTCTGTTGTTTAAGTTCTTGAATGTCTGTCCCTGTGCACAGCAGAAACTCTTAAGCCACTTTCTGATTGTCATAGTCTTTTATTTCCCTAAGCCATGCATGCTCAACAGTCTCTTGTAAATACAGAACATTTATGATAAAATCCTCTTGCTCATTCCATAGCAGGTGTAAGTGGGTTAACTCTATTGGGAAACAGACTCCAATTTTAACAGAAGTTTTTCTGTGCTTCAAGGCAAAGTTTCCCAACAGTGGGGATTTTAAGCATTTTGGCAAATCAGTAGGGGAGATATTTTCAACCAGCGTGATGCTATTTGGCTCAGGTAGAAGTAAGCCCTTCTGGGCTGGCTTGCAGGTGGGTTCTTGAATCTGGGCATATTTCAAAAACTGCTGCCTGTTCTTAATAAGTGCCATGATAGGAGATGCCACGAGCAGGCATGATTTAAACCTGTCCTATCAATAATTTTTCTCATGAGCTTTCAGCAAATATGTTTACTGTCTGCCATCTCCCTCTGAAGGTTGCCAGTTAGCTAAACATCAGCCAACCATATGACACCCAGTCCACATGATTAATCTGATTTGGTAAAGCTGTGCATTTATGGAAAGAATTGGAAAAAGAAAATCTCTCTTTCAGACACAGACGTGTGCACACATCCCATGTATATATATATATATATTTTTTTAATGAAAAAGGACAAGATGGGCCCTGGCCTGAAACAGTAAATCTGTGGAAGGTGCTACTTGTGTTATACACATATAAATCAGCAACCAAAATTGCTTAAGATCTCGGTAGTTCTGTTCTGTGGTTTGGTGACTCTTTCGTTTTCCCTCTTCTCATTGCCAATGATTGTACTAGATTTATTACTGGAGCATGTTGTATGCCCAGGCTCATGGACCTAGACATTTAACATTCCAGTGCCTAACTTTCTTCCTTTTTCTGTGAAGTCACAAGCATTTGAAGGCAACAAAGAATGTGTCTTCCATCTTGTAAATAGTCGAAAGTTAATACGTATTAATAGCATGCTATTACTCCTAGTCAGTATTGATGCCATCAGGATCTGACAGTCATTTATTAAAAACATATATAATGGACCATTTTTTACAGTACTTGCTGAATGCCAGTGTACTAAATCCTTTATGTATGCTTATCTGGTATTGCCCACAGATCTGCGAAGTAGGAACTATGAACACGTTTCATAGACTATGGCTCTTAACTTGCCAAGTTGTACAGCTAGTGAACAGTAGGGTCAGAAGTCAGACTCAGGGTTGTCACGAGTTTCCATTGCTTATGTAAAAATAGAATGTGGCTTCTAGAATCTCATCATTTAAAAAAGAACACCCTTTTGAAGATTGGTTAGCATGTTAGCTGGTTTGAGAACATTTAGTTTGTTTATCTGTGTCCTAGACTAATAATCATGTTCAGCCTCATTAACTCTAGTAAGCTAAAAGGAAACAAGAAATGGCTGTTGTATAGAAGATGTTTGATATTTCAGTGATGATAATGATGGATAATAATGTGATTTCACAGCTTGTGTTGTCAGACCCAGGTGAGCGGGTAAGTGGATTCAGATTCATCAATATCAACAGGCCTAGCTTGTGGCCTTCCCTTCCAAATCCCTGAGGCTGCATATTATCTTTTAATAGCATCTTTTTCCCATTATAGTTGCCCTTGATACTCCTTTCAACCACATTTACAAGTACAAACACGTATGAGAAGAGGGCAGATGCCCTTCCCTTCTGTGTTAACTCTCTTGTTGTATTAAATAGTGTTATATATATTAAATTGTTATCCCAATTTATGAGGTCTATTAGACTCTACACTGTTCAATAGAACTTTCTGTGATGATAGAGATGTTCTGTGTGTGTGCCATCCAATATGGTAGCCACTAGCCACGTGTGGTTGTTGAGCACTGGAAATGTGGCTGGTGAAACTGGAGAAGAGATTTTTAAGTTTACTTAAGTAAACTGAATTTACTTTAATTTTACTTAAGTAAACTGAAATTATTGGTAAACTGAAATTTAAATAGCCACATGGCTGGTAGTTGCCTATTGGACAGCCCAGGTCTAGAATATCAGCATTGGATGGACGTTAGAGGTCATCAGAGGCAACATATGTATTTTATTTTAGAAGAGTCTAGTATCCAGAGCATGAAAAAAAGAGTAAAAATAAGCCAGAAATTCTGTTCTCTTGATTTCTAGTCCATTGTTTGTTCTACAGAAACTTAAAAATGTTTTAAGATGTTTTCTTGAACTTTAATATTTTAATTTAAGATTATTGTGTTAGGACCTTGCTTATATTGACAAAAGCATTGTAACAGAAAATTCTGAATTACAATGAGATTTTTATTTTATCATATTTATTTTAAATTTTATTATTACTAAATAGATCATACATTGACATGTTTACACATTCGCTAGGAACAAAAGAGTTGAAAATATTCTTCCCATCTGTTTCTTAACCAGTTGAGTCCCCTCTCCAAAGGAATAAGTAATAGTTTCTTTGTGTATCTTTCTAGACATTCAGCTATTTTATTTAATAATTACATAAAAATGTTTTGTTTTCTCCTCTTCTTAAACAAATGGTGGGATATCATGTACACAGCTCTGCACATTATTTTTTTCCCCACCAAACAATGTATCTTAGAGATCTTTCCATAGGACTATACAGAATTTAATCTTAAGTACGTGCACAGAATTCCGTGGTGCATATCAACCATAGATTTTTAAATGAATCTCCTGTTGATGAACATACATGTATTATTTTATCAATGTTTTCTCTTAAAAGCAATGCTGCAGTGAAATAACCTTACACATTTATAATCTCCATGTGCTTAAATACATTGCAGGGTAATTCCTAGCAATGTGAAAGCAATAGGTCAAATGGTTTGTGTTCATGTTTGATTTTGATAAATATTATACGTGCCTCTCCATAGGGGCCATATCATTTTATATTTTCACCAGCAGTCTGTAATCTCTATGCCCTCATCAACTCACGATGTTGTCAAACTGATTGGTCTTTACCATTCTGACAGGTGGGAAAAAAAAACAACCCACATAGTTGAAATTTACATTTTTCTTACTATGAATGAGCTGAACATCTTTCATTGTGTATAAGAGCCATATGTGCTTTATTTTCTAGGAACTGTGTTTGTATAATTGTATAATTTGCTCACTTTTCATCAGTATTTTTTTATATGTAAGTAAATATATATATATTACAAACATAATGCAAGCATTTTCTTCAGTTCTTTTTCACTTTGCTTATGATGATGTTTGCCACAGAGAAATCATAAATTTTATGTAGAGAATTGTGCCAATATTTTCTTGTATAGCTTCTGGTTTTGAGATACAGTTTGAAATACCTTCCTCATTCTGAGAGGATATAATAAGAAACTTTTTAAATTACTTTGTATTGACACATAATAATTATACATATTTATGGAATACAGTGTGATGTTCTCCTGTGATCATTACATTGTGTAATGATCAAATCATGGCGATTAGTATATTCATCACCTTAAACATTCATCATTTTTGTTAGAACATTTGAAATTCTCTGTTCTAGCTGTTTGAAATATACAATGCATTATTGTTAGCAGTCGTCACCCCAATGTGCGAAAGAATACCAGAACTCATTCCTCCTGTATGACTGTAACATTGTACCCTTTGACCAACCTCTCCCTATCTTCTTTTCCCTCATCTTTGGTAACCACTATTCTACTCTCAACTTCCATGAGATCAATTTTTTTTTGATTCCACATATGAGTGAGATCATTTCATATTTTTCTTTCTGTGCCTGGCTTATTTCATTTACCGTAATGTTCTTTAGGCTCATCCATGGTTTCGCAAATGACAGGATTTCATCCTTTTTTATGGCTGGAATAGTATTTCATTTTGTGTGTGTGTGTGTGTGTGTGTGTGTGTGTGTGTGTGTGTACTCACCCCTTTTTGGTTCATTAATCTGTTGATGGACACTTAGGTTGATTCCATATCTTGGCTATTGTGAATAGTGCTGTAATAGACATGGTGTGGTACAGGTGTCTCTTTGATGTACTGATTTCATACCCTTTGGATATGTACCCAGTAGTGGGATTGTTGGGTCATATGGTGGTTATATTTGTAACATTTTGGGGAACTTTCATACTGTTTTACATAATACCTATACTAGTTTATATTCCCACCAACAGTGTATAAGAATTCTCCTTCCTCTGTATTATCACCAGTATAATGATTATTTTTGTCTATTTGGAATTTATTCTAAAAATGTGAAGTATGACTCAGACATCATTTATTAAGTAATTTGTCTTTCATGCACTTATTTGAGATTCTACCTTTATCACATAAAAAGCTTTAATTTATGTTTGAGTCTGCATCTTACTTTGTAGTCTATCACATGGAATTTGTCTATTCTTGCCGGTACCATTTGTTTTAATTATTTTTGATTTATAGTATATTTTAATATTTTGTAAGACTATCATCCCATCATTGCATTTCTGTTTCAGACCATCATTACTTGTTTATCTTTCCTTATGAAATTTAGATTCAGCTTGTCTATTTCAAGAACAATTTCTGTTGGTAATTTTAATAGGATCATGGTGAATTTCAAGGCTGATTTAGAGACATCTAAAAGGTGTTATCCTTTCTCTCTGGGAGCATGGGATGTCATTCCATTTAAACAAATGGCATTCTTTTGTGTTCTCTAGCAGTGCTTTATGGTTTTCTTCCAATAAATCTTACACATTTATTATTTAGTGTATTCACACATTGTCCTTTTTATGTCTTTGAAATCAGGTCTTTGCTTACATGTATGAAAGCCATTTATTTGTATATATTAACTTTGAACCCTTCTGAATTCTCTTATTTAAAAAAATTTTTCAGCAATTGTGATTGTTTCGTTTTCCAAAAATCCAACTATAAATTTACAAATGATGCTACTTTTACCTCTTCCTTTTAAATATTAATGCCTTTACTTTCTTTTTCTTGTATAACTGTAATCACTATGCCTTCCAGAACTAGTTAAACTGCAGTAGAAATTTTGGGCAATATTTTTCTTGATCCATATCAAAATTGGAAAAAAGTCTAGATTTTCCCCTTTGAAACATAATGCTGGCATTTGAATTGAAGTAGAAATATTATATGTTTTTAATCAAGAATGGATTTAAATTTCATCAAATACTGTGTCAACATCTCTGATACGATTTTATGAGCTCCATAGGTTTACTAATATCATAAGTTAAATTAATTATTTTAGCCTTATAATTTTATAAGCCTTATTGTTTTTACGTTTTATTCATTCTCCTTTTGTTCTTTATTCACTCGTCCTTTTCAGTCAGTTCTTGTCCTGTTTTGGAATCCCAGTGTCCCTGTTCTGAATTCATGGGTTCCTTATTTCTTTTCCTGAAGTCAAAGCAAATGTGCACATGAAAAAGAGCAAAGTGTCAAATGATAATGTGGCTGGAAATGGAGCCACAAATAAATGGAAGATATTTTCTTCATTGCTGTTTGTATATATATTTGTGCTGCTTTTTTCCCAAAGGAGTGGACCATTGCTCTACCTGTTATGTAGTTGTTCTATGGTGGAATTTGCTAATAGTAGAAAAGGAGAATGGCGTCTAGCCAGGTAAAATTACTAAACGTGCTGGGACATGCGTGAAGGACATCCTCTTCTGTGCCCTAATAAGAAAACCTTTTCTCTTCTGCTATTTTTGAGCAAGGTGTTTTATGTTGCAAAGCAGCCCCCTGCCTCTCTTGACCTGTTTATGCCCAAGTTACATTTTATATTCCAGCCAGTTGCAAAAGGAAAATAGGAAATACATTTGAGAACAAGCAAAAATGTCAGTGAGTCTAAAACAAAGAAGCACTTAGAGCAACACTTTCAGCTTTCTGGGCTCTGCCTCTAGCTGGTCATTTCCACTGGCTGTGCTTGGGCCTCTCATTAGTAAAACAGAGGTGGCTGGGCACTTCCTGTGCAGTGGCAGGGACAGGATTTTGGCCCTCTGGGGAGGAGGCCGGGAGGAAAAGGGAACCAGACAGCTGGCCGCCATGAGCCACCAGATGGGAGCAAATTCCTGAGGCTGGTGTGAAGAACGGTCTAGAATAACAGAATTGTTTTTTGGAGGAACCCTCCTAAGCCGAATGTTCTGAGCGTCCCTGGGAGCAGAGCAAATGAGCACGTACTGTGTTGATGGGGAAAAGGACAAATGACTGTACAAATGAAGTAATAAACAATTTAAGAAACGTACGTGGCCTAAATTTGGTACCAAGGTGAGGGGCAAAATAACTCACTGCAATTTGTGTTGGTTCTGTTGCAAATGGAATGACAAAGACAGCCAGTAAGCCCAGTCAGAAAACACAGCAGGTATGTCAGCAGAGATGGCCCAAGTGCAAGCTATTTAAATAAGATAAATCATCGGGAAGAAGGAAAAGATCAAATGTGCTGTTCTATCTCTTTTTGGTTTCAATTAGATGGAAACGTTAAAATTTCTTCCAAGGAATGAAAAATCAGCACATAAAATACAATACAGTCTCCTTCCTTCCCAGCCAAGTCTGACTGCATTCCATCCGAGCCCTACCTCGGTCTCTCTTGTTTTTAACCAAGATTCATTTGACTACTTTGTAGTGAATAGGAAATCTTAGTCTGACCTCACGCCATTTAGTAGTGATTGGTACTTGATTGATTACCTTCTGCCCCAAAGTCATAAAAGATAGGTTTTTTTCCCCACCCTCCCGATGAAACACATTGAATGGATGCTACATACACACACATTGAGAAATATGTGTACAGGTCCACTTTTCTCAATGTTGCAGAGGTTACATATTTGCTCCTGGTGGGCACCGTTTAATCATACAGTATCTTCAGGGCACCCAGTGAATTTGTATCACTCTCGTACATTCTGTGTAGGACACAAAGAAGAAAAGAGAAGGGAGAAGACATTGCAGCACCAGTGTTAGGAGGCATGATTTCAGTTTCTGCACAGCCGTGTTTCTGTTAGGTTTGGCCTACGCTTCCTTCTTCCAGTTAGTTTTGGTTTAGCATTTATGCATTCATTCGTATTGGTGTGTATATTAAGCAAACATTCTGGAATACCTGCAGTGTGCCAGGCATTGTGTTGGATTAGAGAGGTGCAAAGACGAATTAGAATCCCTTCTCTTAGGGAGCCTTCTGGTTATTGTATTTGCAACCAAGTTTTAAAGATACTGTAATGTGTCCATCTCGGATATAGTTGGATCTCAAAAGAATTGCAGAGGGTTGGAGATTTGAGTGGCTGAACAGTGATGAATAGACAGATTTTTGAAGGATGTGAGTAGCTTATTTGTTAGGGAATGGGGAGCATCTTCAGTATACACAGAAGATGCTTAGAAGACCATGGTTGGCACTTTCAGGGAACTTCTGTGGCTTAGGGTGGGATGGGTCTTGCTAGAAAGTTCTAGGTCATGGAGGGTCTTATATGGTGTTTCAGAGAGTTTGGACTGTCCCCTGTAGACATTGAGGAGCCATGAACAGAATTTGTACCATTGTAAGATTTTTTTTCTGGCAGAAATGTGGAAAATGGATTAGGAGGTAGAGTTAGGGAGCTCAGTTAGGTGGCTGTTTTAAGGGTGCAGTCCACAGATAAAAAGCAGAAACAAAACCTAAGCCAGAAGAGTAGACCAAAAGAGAGTGCCAGACTATTATATTCAGCAATTTATAGCTTAGATAACATTGGAGGGAAAATGGGCCTTTGCAATTATAAAATAAGAAGATGCTAGCCATTTATCCCTGTCATTTCAAGTGTTAGAGGAATATTTTATTTTAACAAGTTTATTGACTGATTTTAAAAATACACACTAATACCTACTTGTAAACAGGTCAAGGAATCCTGACCCCTTCCTTACTCTCCTTAAATTTGCGAGATTGAGAGAGTAGCCCATACACCCAGATATTACCAGGGCTGCAAAGGATTTCAGAGACCAACTGCAATGATTTTTAAGATTGTTCGTTGTGTTCTCCAACAGAAGCTTCCCTGGCACCCCCAACATGTACAAAAGACATGGCTCTGCCTCCTCTGCCAGCCTCATTCCACCCAGCTCTGAATTACAGCTGCACGATTTGCAAATTCAATCTTCTCAGACCTTCTCATTGCATAATGGGGACAGTGAGGTTTGCACACTGGAAGTGACTGATTCACCCAAGGACACATGACCAACTGATTGGCTAATGATGGAAAAGGGTCCCCAGGTCCCCTGGTTGTTGGACAATTGCTCTTATTAGTCTTGGTTAACCTGGTTTGTATCTGGCTTCTCAGAGATTATTCTTTCATAAGACCACGTGGGCAAAACCAGCTACTCATAGATTCTGGGACCCGTCCTGTTGGCTTTTTATGTATGATTTCTGCAGATAAGCTTGTTTTAGATCACTGTTACTATTGCCTAAGTGCTTGTTTTCTCCCCATTCAAATGAATACACAACAAACTGATTTGGTGGGTTTAACTCAGTTACATATGATGAAGCCATTTCTTCCCATTCATAAATCTTTCAGTTTTAGTTACAGGAAGTTTAGGTCAGTGGCAATGAAACTGCATACCCCAACACTATGGGTAGATAACTTCTTCCAAGAATCATAGTTTGACTGTCCTGTTCCACCTATCTACCCTTTTTTCCTGCACCTTGATCACGTACTGTTCTAGGTGATCTCAACTAGACTGAGTACTTCTTGAGTCCAGGAAACATAACTTTTTTTCTATAGAATCTAGCTCAATACCTGATGTGTAATAGACACTTAATAGACATTTACTTAATGAATAACTAGATACATAGTTAAAGATATGCCCTTTATCTTGTCAAGAGGACAAAATGTATGTGTCGATGTTCCTTTTTATGTTTGGTTCCTCTTTCTGCATCGTCAGGGGACGTGTTACCCTCTGACTACTCCCAGGAGACTCGCAGCTGCCTTAGTTGATGGTCCCACTAAACCTGCATTTCATATGATGTCCCATATGATGAGAAATGGCTTCAAGATAGAAAACTGTCTGTCTTAAAATAACCTACTGTAAATTACGCATATCAACACGGAGACGTTGCAAACTCTGAAGGTTGTTTTATTCCAAATATGCATTCAGAATTAGAGTTTGGACATAGCAGGACACCTCTGTTCTCACTGCCATAAAGAAAAAAAAAACACCTTTTATACTGAATTTCAGTGAAACTTCCTGCTAGCATCTGTCCCATTAATTTTCATATACGAGAACAATGTGGCATGATTACTCACCAGCAACAGAGGTAGCAGTTTTATAAATCTTATGTCATCGTGGCTGGGAGGGACAGGGTTGTGCTCTCTTAGTTTCAATACTCTTTTCCAAAATCCACCTTTGCAGTGGGCGGTTTGCTCTTTCGGTTCCAGGTGAGCACAGTAATATGAAGTGTCAAAAAAAAGTCACATGGCTTAACATTTCTACAAATTACAGATAATCTGATGATAAATTAGTAATTTTTTAAGACTCTAGTGGGGGCCTACTTGTTGTAGAAGGCTCTCTCTTACAGCAGGGGAAGTTGGCCTCACTTTATCTATAAAGGTGCACCCATGGCTGGTGTTTTCTGCTTCCGGGGCTGTGTAATCTTCACTTTGTCTGATCTGATCCTATAGAGTTTGGGGAAGGGGGTGAACAATAGCTTTATTGATGTGAGTCAGATTCAAATTGCTAATAACCTGATTGTGTATATGATGTTAATTAAAAAAAACTTTAAATCTTGTTAACCCCAATTCACTCTGCTTCTTCCCTTTGTATTAAAGATACTATGTGATCCACATAGTTAAAAATTTTATTACAAAAGGAAACTTCTGTCACTTGGTATGTATGTGAATTAGCCTCTTGGGGAAAAAAACATTATAGGGAAAAAACATGGGGTAGGTATGCTCTTTTATTGAATGATCCAACACAAGAGTTTCATATTCAGTATCATTTACATAAATAATAAATACCAGCAACAACTAATACTTACTGAGTGCTGATCTGCCAGGTACTGTTCAAAGAATTTTACATAATATTAACTCAATGCTTCCAACAACCATATGAAGTCAATACTGTTATCACAGATAAAGCTACTTAGGCACAAAGAGATGAGGTAACTTAGTTCAATATTGCAGAGTTAGGAAGTGGTAAACCAGGTTCTAACCCAGAGGTCTCCGCTTCCCTCTAGCACGTTGACCACAGGTGGGATGAAGGTTGGATTCTGGCTGGTTCCTGTGCTGATGTTTTGAAATCTGCTCTTAGAAGCTGTGGCCATGCTAAAGGGTTCATTGAGCAATCTTGTCAGTCCAGAATCTTCTAAGGCCCTCCCCCCTGCATGCCATGGGCAGCTTCCTGAGATATCTGGTATCTCTCACTGGCCGGTTAAGAAGATGGCAGATACTTCTCCCCATCTGCTCCCTGTGTTACAGAATTGCCACTTCCATTTTTGCCTCTGGGTATAGGCTCACGGAACTCAAATATCCCCAAAAGAAGAAATAGTTGTGTTTAAGCATGGAGAAAGCCCCCAGAGGAAGCTTCATGAACTAAATCGCCCAGAATGGTCTTACCTTACTTCTGCCCTCAGTGTTTCGCTGCTACTCCTTCGAGTTTACTCATCTGTGAGTGGCGATAATAAAACCTACCCCCAAAAGGTTATAGTGTGGATTAAATAATATTTTTTAATAGTAGTTTCTGGTACGTTTTAAGGGCTTGGTGAATGCGTTTTTCCTTTCTCCAAAGAGGATTCTGGAAAGAAAATTGAGAGTGAGTTTTGGGGATCCTAGGACAGCTTTCAAAGAGCAAAGCTGTGGACTTGCCCTTCTTTCTCTCTCGAGTCTTTTCTTCAGGGGCCACATTTTATTTTATGGTGTAGAAACTTATTCAACTCTTGGTATGTCCAATACAATTCTATCAGTAATTTCCAGGGCTCATACCCTGTTAGGGAAAATTCTCCCATGAACAGATCCTTTTTATATAATCTTCGTTAACTTAATTACTCTGTGTGGCGTTAAAATGGAGCCTCTTTACAAATTATGTTGCCTTCTAAGTGATGGGTATTCGAGTAGTCATTGTTACAGCTCGGTTCATCTTCTTTGGGGCTTCCGTAGTTAAGTGTTCCTTAATCCTGGAATTGAGGAGTAGGTCTTTGAAAGTGGTTGTAGCCTGGTTTTGAACAGAGGAGAAAATACTCTGTACTTGATAGCTCCAGATCAGCAGAGGTGAATAAGGATAGCCGATTTAGGAGATGGGTGGGTTTTTTTTTTTTTTTTTTTTTTAGTGACAAGAGAGTCACTTGGGTCCTAATTAAAAGATTAGAATCTCTTTAATTGCATTTTGACCAAAGACTTTTGAAGTTTAGGAGGACAAGTCACCATATGTTGCATTTGAATGAATCCATTTGACACATATATTTTCTTACTGAAGCTGATATTTATGAAGCAGAAAAGAGAAGGACTTGAATATACTTTTATTTCTCCATTTTAATGTCAAACTTCTATTCTCAGAGTAGATTTTATGTACAGCAGTATGCACTCAATTTATTATCTGTTTACAAGACCTCACTGTATCATGTTATCTATAGAGCAGAGTTCAAAATAAGGCGAATCAGTATTGGATCTTGTTCCAAAGAGTTGGTTTGCTGATGTATCAAAAAGGTTTTATTATACTGTGTTGATATCCATGGCATAGAATCCCAAAGACAGCCTCATGACAGGGCTTTAGGTGTGAGGCTTGAACCCCAGGCAGGTCAGGCCAGGAGTTTTGAGTAACTACTGATCAGGCCTTCTCACGAATGTTCATTCATCTTTACTTAGTTATAGGCAAGAAATTCGAAAGTTGGTTACATAGTTAAGTTGCCTTATCAGTCGGTTTCAGTATACAGTGATACAGGGTGAACAGGGCACTCAGTGAGGATGCTGTTTGGTTCTTTGGGGATTGTAAACCCTGAGGTTTAGTTGACAAAATGATGAATTTCTGTTACGCCTGAATTTAGTCTTCTAAGGCCTAAAGGCATCATGAGGAAGTTCATTACTAGAACTGTTCTCAGCATTTATGTTTTGGTGCATTACCAGCGCCTTCCTAAGTAGTTACATTTATATAATGCCGTGCTGGTAGATGTTCATGTTAAACATCTTCTAACTTCAACATTCAACAAATACTTGTTAATGTCTAAGATGTGCCAAGCATTATGTTAGGTGTTTCCCAAGGCCCCCCAAAAGGATTTGGATTTCAGTTCTGGACTGTAGGAGCTCACGGGATAACTGAAAAATCTTGTTTGCAAATAAGTGGAATGTAAGGTAGGATGGAATGCCTCCCAAGGGGGGTGTATATCATGCTGTAGGGATTCTGATGAAATTAACTCTCACCTGTCCTTTTATTCAACTCTTATTAAGCCTCTTCGTGAAAATAAATTAATAAAGGACTATAAAAACTCTAAATCAGTGGTGTTTTCCTAGATGGAAAAATAATGAATACTAAATATTACACAATGGCTGTCCAGAAAGGATCCACCATGTAATATGTTCCCATTATGTTAATACTAACAATGGCTGGATACTTTCTGAGCAGCTCTCATCCATTAGGGTTGGTGAGGTTGGAGAAGTTCCATCCATTTTTCTATTTAGCGAATGTGGACTGAGTTCCTATTCAATGTCAAGCACTGTAGGTGGGTATATGGCACCCACCTCAAGAGGTTCACAAGCTAATAATAAAGGAGCATCTCTGTATTTCAGAAATAGCTGCTGGATGAATAAACGCATGACATTTTATTCTTCGATGTGAGTCCTAGATGAGTTGTGCTACCTAAAGGAAAGTTCTTATGGAATCTGATGTTTGAAAAGGGCCAGAGTGATCCTTTTTATTTGCCTTTTTTGAAGATAAATACGGAATAATTTTTACTTATCCATAATAAATTGCATCTTCTTGGTGTTACACCACCTTTCTGGCTTCTCTAGATGATTTTTAACTGAAGCCAACTACATGTTATTTTTCTCCAACGATGGAACATGTTACATTTCCTAAGTTGACCCAAGACCTTGAAAGACATTAACACAACAGAGCCCAAAACAGAGCTGTTCTATTCCCATGTTGACACTTTCCTATGTATCGGCACACTCTAATTCATTCAACAAATATTTACTGAGCAAACAATCCTAATGGCTATAATTTTCAGAGTGTTACGATGACCTGTGGAAGGTGCCTAGACATCAGTTACACAGTGATGAATACAACAGAGGTGGCCTCTGCCCTCAGGGAGCTTACAGTCTACAACTCCAGTGCATGGTGTTTTTCAAACGGCTGGAAAAACAACAACAACAACAATACTATTCAGCAGTAAAAGGAATATCTTCCTTGAATTTCTCAGATCTTCTCCTGCCAGTCTTTTCTCATGCTGCTACCTGGAATAAACTCCCTTTTATCATCTCTAGCTATCAAGATCTTATACACTCAAAGGAGACCGCATAAATGTTACCAGCTCCAAAAATCCTACCCTGTCTGTGAAATCCATTAACATGTGGCACAGCTTAAGCTGTGCTCATCACTGGCTGATTTGCACTGTCGTCTGGGAACCTCTCATTTCCCTAGAAACTTGTAGTCTCCTTTCAAACACAGATGAGGACATTAGCTTAGCATTGTAGTATCAATCTGTAGCATTAAGCGCGGTGCCCTGTTTCAGGAATGTGACCATAGACCTTTTCTGTCCTAGAATAATAAAATATTTGGTGAGGGTAAATAAAGGGTCTTGTTCCCTGACAACCAGTTAGAATCAGGGAAGTCTGAGTCCTAAAGACCTTGTGTCTAGACACAGAAAACTTCCAAGACTTTTTTTCCCCCTTTTTTGAGATTAAACTCATGGACAGTTTTAAATTTCGGACATACATTAGAACACAAAGAAATGCTCTATTATAACTTTGAATCATGGGGTGGGTTCCTGTAATTGAGGAAATTGTCAGATCTGGACAGTGAAATACCAAATATTTCTCATCTATTTGCACACCCTGTGATTTCTAGCATTCTGGACAATAACATGTCAGAGTCCTAAAATTGGTTAGGTTTTTTAAAGGGCTCAAAATTGCATAACTACATGACTGCTTCTAAAATGCACCAGACTTTCTGGATTACACAAGGATGGCTAAAAGTGCTTTATTCCCCCTGAGGAGGAAAATGTGGTTGGCCAATATTTTCATTCTCTAAGGATCCATGGGACTGGGATAGCTTCCCCTCCACCGTCTCCCAGGCTCACGTTGGTGTGAGTCACGCCACCCAATGTTGTTTACAGAGCAAATACACTTCCTTTAATAGATCCAGGGGTGCATAGACTTGTATTGTGACTACTACACAAACCTTTTCTTTTAACACAGGCTCCATAGGTACGGAAGAGAGGCAACCAGTGAGAATCTGAGTGCCCATTTCATGCCAGACATAAAAGCACTCTGCTCTTTACATACATCCTCTCATTGAGCCAACAGGCCTCCATGTTATAGCTAAAGAAAAGAGTTGAGAAGTGTTAAGCCGCTAGCCCAGTATCACACAGCTAGTAAGTGGCAGAGCTGGGACTCACACCCAGGGGTTCAAACCTTAAATAAGACCCTCACTCCTATATGGCACAACTGCATACCTGAGTGTTTATCAGTGAATTGCATTTAGGTAAATTTATTTGTTAAAATGTCAGCTTATCATGAGTAGAGCAAATTGATACTATTGCATTTAGGAGAGAAGAATGAACTCATTTTAAACAACATATGTTAACTTGACTGGAAGCTTGCCTGATACAAACCTGACTCATTCTTGGTCACCATGATGGAGCAATGGCTGTCCTCTAGACACGTATCAAGTCATTTTTATCCTTTCCTCCTATTTCTCATGGGAAAGCCAAAGTGGGCTTGTTTTTCTCGCTGATTGCATCCCTGAAGGGGGAGGGACAGTGTTGGATTATTCCTTTATGCTAACCCACCCTTGACGTTTCCATCACAGAGTGACCATGGGACATTCTCCGTATCACACGTCCCTGTGCTTTTACAAGGGTATAACTGATGTGGAAGAATTTGGATTCTTTGTTTCCTAACAGTTTTCTGTGTTGCCTTTCAAATAGCATGTGAGTTAGGCTGTCTGTAAGCCTGAGTCAGTGATGTACTTCTCTAGGGTCTATTTGTGTTTTGAATTTCTTGTCTCTGAGGAATATGGCAGGGGGAAATTGTGGTTTAATTTGTTTGCTAAAAAGATGAGAAAATAATACAATGTAATGAAGTTCACATAACCTTCCTAATAAAAATCTGAGTACAGAATTGCCCAAAATTTATGCTCTTCCCGGATGACTTTTCCTTCCCCCACTAGGTGTCTTTATTATAGCCTTATTTCTCCAGTATCTCCCCCAGGGGATTCCTCTTTCCTGCGTACTCACTGGCCTTCCAGCCCTTCTCACCTCCCTTCTTAGCTGGGACTGTGCAGGGATTTAGTTCAGTGTTTCCTCCTCCATCGCTGGACTGATACCTGCTCATCACCTCCCTGGTCACCTCCCTCTCCCACCTGTGACCAGTCTTCCTTCCAGACTCATGGCCATGTTCAAAGTGAGTCTGCCCTCTCTTGCCACCCTTTTTATTGTCACCCCCTCTCCAGATGATCACTTGTGAGTTGACATCTGCCTCTTGTACCCAACTGACAAGACTTTTCCAAGAACCATCACACAACTCTCTTTACAAAATCGGATCAATGTTTCTTATTTTCCACGGCATTTGCTGTAGCTGGATACCACTTCCTTCGTCTTTCTCCCATCTTGGCTCCAGGGTGCTATAGGTGACTGTATACTCGTTGCTACCATTCCTTACACATGAGTACAATTCGGTCTCAGAGACAGGTAGGCTAGAGTAAGGAGATTCAAGTCCTCAGAGCTAGAAAGCTCAGTGCCTTATCACTGGTTATGTTCACAAAGGAGTAGAAAAGAAAAGCCAAAACCTTCAATTCATACTGCTAATAAAAAAGGTTTTCTGTTCTTAAAATTTTAAGGACTTTTAGTAAATACATGATGGTGTCCTGGGAGTAGCCTTAATAGCAGAAGGAAATATTTAAGTGTCTTTTTGGGAAAATGTCTTTCCATTTTCTATGGTTATTGTACGTGTAAAAATTGGACACTATTTCTCCAAAGGATTATATGAAAGACATCCTGGTTGGTGAAAGACAATGTGTCCTGAAATATTCAAAGCTTAAAAAAAATTTGAATCCTGTCCTTTCTGTTCTTTGGATATAATCAGATGTGCCAACTTCAGAAGTATATTCAAAAACCAGTATTTTATTATTAGCATTGTTTTATTTGAAAAGCAAAGTTGTAAAAATGCAAACAGAAAGCCCCTATTAGCTGTTAATGAAGAGAGGAGAAAATATATGAAATTTGTCTCTGCTGTACCAAGCACCGTGGGTCTCTGAAGCCATGAAAATGAAGACAAACCACACCAACATTTCATCTGGTTACTGTTACAGCTCCTGGTTTCATCATAATCTCATTCTTCCGTTCAAGCAGAATCGGAGGTGCAGCCATCTTTGTGAAGCTGTTATTTCCGTCACATTGTGATCTACACCAAATGATCATATCACCTGTCGCATCTGAAGCTCATTCACAAACCTCTGGTCCCCTGGAAGGGTCGTATACTTAATATAGAAAACAATACAGATATTTAGCAAGTGAAGAGCTATAATGATGCCTTAAATTACAAAGTATTTTTACAGACATAATGTACTTTATTAAAAATGACTTACAACTATCAGATAATACAACAGTAACTATCAAAGAATTGCACAAGGTGAGGTGTATCTGCATAGTGTGAGCTCTGAACTGGACAAAAAGTGGGTTTGATAATCCTTAGTACCTTCTGCTACAAAACCAAAAGATTGCTTGTGATTGGCTGAACCTCTTTGGGTTGTTATTCCATCTTTCAGCAAATGAAGATGCTACTTACCTTTAATCTGACCTCTCATATCATTACCTTGGTTCTTCAAAGTCGGATGGAACCTGGAAAGTCCAACTTAAGTTCCATTGCACTTTTTTCTCTTGGCTGTTTGCCATGATATGTCTAGATTTGGAGAGTAGGCCTGCTTAGTTTTTGTCCCAGATGAATACTTAGAAATAGCACCCTCTAGTAAAGCTGTGCCTAGGAAAATAAAGTAGCCAGTTAGCCTTTCAGGGTTATTCCTGAGTAAGACAGAGTTAGCCACATCCTTTCAGGGAAATAAATAGAATGGATGAAAATTTATTTTTAATATGAAGAACATTAGATGAGAGGGAGCCTTGGTATACAGAGTTGCAAAGATGTGAGAGCAAAGCCCAAAGCCATTCCTGAATTTGCTTTGTGATAAAGTCTCAGAATAGATACTGTTACAATGAATTGATTCTAAGTTCTTCAAATGATCCTGTAACAATGTCAGGATCTGGTCCACGTCAAAGGTGTGCATGGTGATGTTCGTCATTATGGAAATACTTCCAATGCTGAAGACATAGTAAGAACAATTTAGTAGGAGAGCACTTTTGTTCAGCAAAATAGTTCTGTGGAACAGAATTAGATCAAGAAAAGGTTGCTTGGTGGGCATTTGGTTGTGAAAATATAAATCTGTACCTAATGATTGCAGTGAAATCAGCTTTCAAACCTATTAGATATGCCATTTAACTAGGCAACATATGCCCATTATTTTTTAGCATGAAAAGCAATTGCCATATGTTCAATAGTTACTGAATTGTGACTGGCAGGTGTGCCTCACCATAATAATAATGATGACAATAATAATATCTTCAGTTTCAACTCTCTATCCACAAGTTAAGGGCAAAGGGAGAAAAAACAGTGATTATTTGGTGTATTTGAGTAACGCACAAAGCCAGTGTAGGTAGTTCAAAGCAAAGATCACTTTCAATAGCCAGGTTTATACTTTTTCTTTTTCTCTTTCATTCAGATAATTGTCTCATAGTTCCATTGCACTCCACCTACATGAGCCCAGTGAGATTGCAACTCACTTAATGGTTTCATTCCTGCATATTTTTGGTGGCTCCTCAAAACGTTTCAAAAACACTTTCATGTTTTCTGTTACTTGACCCACATAACAACTGGGTTGTGTAGGTAGGCAAGAAGCAATGTTCTTTGTTTTCCTTGCAAAAAGCTGAGCTTCAGAGAGGTTAAATGACTATTTCTGCTCTGCCACAAGAGAGAAAGCTGTTGAATTTTCTCTGATAAAGCTGGCAACCTTAGTGATATGAAAGTGACCAATACTAATAGAGTGTTACATATATGTCACTGTCAATATCATTCTGTTGGAAAACATACTGTGTCTGTAGGTCAAGGGTAGGAAAGGAAGACATAGCTTGATGAAATAGGGGCCATGCTACTGAATGAACATGGCAAGCGTGCGCCAGTTAGAGTCTATAACATACTTCCCTCCTGTTTAGCCTGATACTTCAACGTTGAGTGGATGGATTATCATGCCTGTTTTCAGGGAAGACTGTTGCTATCCCAATCAAATAAAGTCTTGCATTGTTGTCCTACAGATTGATTTATGTAACTAACATCAAGTCAATACATGCTGACAAAAGGATGTGCATATTTCTATAGTGGAGGCAGTGTTGAAAACTGATTACTGACTTTTTTAATTAAAAAAAAAGTTTTCCCTTAGATAAACTTAAACCCGTTGTATACAGTTAAAAAGAAAAAAGAAGCAGCAGCAGCGAGGCCAAAACAACAAATCCATAAAAATTTCCACCAATTCTCCCAGGAAAATTTGCTTCCCAGATAGCTGATACTAAGTTGTATTGCCACTGATGCGATGCAGTCCACTGGGAGTAGAGTCTGAAACCTGAAATGAGGAATTTGAGACCCTAAGGCCTCTTTCTTCCCTTCTTCCCTGGATGGACAAAAGCTTTTTCCAAATCATCTTTGTAAAAAGTCCTAGACCCATAGTGACCTGTTGTCATGCCATGATCTGGTACTTGACCCTCTTCTGCTATTAATGCGGTAATCATTTCAGAAGGTAGATTGCACCTTCAGGATTTCTTGAAGAAAAGTCTGACAAGTACCCTGCCATTTGAAGAAGTAAAATCAGGTAGCTCTTGTTTCTTAGGGACGTGAGCCAGGATGACAGCAGTGTGTTGTCGGGGTTGGCATTTGCCAAGCTGAGACGAGTATATGTAATCACCATGGATAATGTCATCCTGGAATTGTGTTTCATCTCTTTCTTGGGTTTTGGAATGCAAACTACCTTGACATTGTGCTCAGAGGGAAAAAAACCCTTAGAAATGTTTCATTTTTTAAAAAATATGGATTTACAAAGGCAAATACATGTTCTATTTTACAACAGGTAGCGGACATCTCTTTACTGTTGTGAGATACTTCTGAAACATTAACCTTAAGCTGTCACTTGTGTGTGTAGGGAGAAAAGTTGGGAATTGAGGGGTAAGGAACTATGTTTTCATTTATTTAAATCTCCCATGATTCCTTTTAAACTGCAAAGTATTTGTAAAACTCAGGTTAGATAATTATTGCAAAGAAAATACAAAAATATTTCATCCGACAGACAGGTGACATTTTGTACTGCCTGATACTAAGTTGTAACAGAATTTCTGTCATTCACTTTTTATTTTTGATATTTGTGCTTATTCTTGTAAACCGTTTGCTCTGAGACAAAAAGCCACTGGTCTTGAACTTAACTTAATTTGGGCAACTAAATGATACACCTAAACTCATGCTTTAGCCCGACCATGACTTTTTTAATGACATATCCATTTAATTTCATTTTGGAAATTGATCTGCCCTTTCAAAATAATACCAGCATTTGAAGTAATTTTACGTTTTGACTGTGCAGTCACTGAACATGCTCCCTAAGAGAGTGACTTCAAATATGCAGCCTGGACAAAGATGTGACGATTGCTGTGCCTTAGTTGCAAATGGCAGCTCTGATAACAAGCACGTGAACGTGGCCTTTGAGGCAAGGCAAAAGCACAAAGTCAGCTGTGCACTGAAAGTCAACTTTGCCACCTCGATTTGCAGGCACTGTGGCGAATAGGGATGACCTGGCGGTGTGGCCATCCCCTGAGCCATGTTGACTGCAGAGTTGTCTATTGCATCTGCACAGTTGTTCTTTTTTTGCTTCTTCCTTTGAACCACCTGTTCACTTACCTCCATCCAGGTAGCTGCTCTTAGCTCCAGCCATGGGGGTGGGGCTGGGGATGGAGGATGCAGGACTTAAAAGGTGTCCAGGGGTCATTGACTCCTCCTACCTCCTGTGTGTTCTGGTTCTGTCACTTTGCTTCTAAGCACATTCATACCACTCAGTGTCCCTGGTACATAAAACATGAGCAGAGGCACTGATCTAAGCACTCAAGCTAGCAAATTTAAGGAGATATGAGATGACTGATTTCTTAGAACCTGAAGCCCCTGAACATTATTAATCTGTAGCATTAATTGTATGGAAGATATTCACAAGTACCTGTCCCTGCCTGCAGTTGTTTGTCTGTAAAGCAGGAATCATAATTCTTCCAAGTTCCTATGAACGTAGCAGTTTTATTGGGGGAGGGGAAAGTACGATGCTAGTCACCCATGTTTGGTTTCATGTCACTTACCAGCATGGCTGTCTCCTAGGGTGCTGCGGCTCCCACCAGCCCTGCTCTCTGAGCATCCTGCATCTGTGTTGTAGTGTTCATGATACCTATGTCGTATCTGCAAATTCCTTATGTGCATCAGGGTGGTTAAAAAGTACAGATCTAAGAAGGGCAATTAAAATCACGGTGAGTCCATCCTGCGGTATCAGCCAGTTGCAACTCCCTACGTGCAGCTACTGAAAGTAAATTCCTTTTACCTGTGTGCCCACGCATGAGCTGTCAGAATGTCTTGCCTCCCTCTTCCCTTCTTTACTGATGTTCCCAACTTTTAGCTCTTGCATCAAATCTTCTGGAAAACCTTCTAGGTATTTCTCTCGTGCCCTTCTTCTCTGCCATTATTTCTCCTCCAAGATAGGTTAGATATTATAGTGGGCCCTCTCCTAGCTTCATGTCAGAGTAGCTAGGACTCTATATTCCAATAAACTTGTCTGAATTTGTAATTGGATTGTAAATATTTTGAGTGCAAGACATTTATCTTCCGTTGTATCTCCAGTTTTCATGTATTGTATGCATGTATTGTAAATTTAAATATGGCCTATACCAGGTAATGTAGACATGGAAATAGAATAATTGTTTAATTTGTCATGTCAGTGAAAGACTCTTCGTATTGTCTACTCTGAACCCTCAATTTATATAGTTGAGGAAGCTGAGGACCAGAGTGTATGTTTGTTCATTCATTCATTGTTTGTTAAATCATGCATTCACTCATGCAACACGTTTCACTGAGCATTCGTATGCGCCTGGCATGATGCTACCCCCTGGGTATATAATGCTGAGTAAAACGGAACAAAAGACATGGTCCTTCCCTCATGGAGCTTAGTGCTGAGTGCGGTAGAGAAACAGTGATCCAGCAATCACGCAAAACATGTATAGTCACCAGCTGTGCCAACTGGTAACTGAGAGCCAGTTGACATGGAGATTTGGCTTCATTGGAGGAGTCTGGAAGCCCTTAAAAAAGTTGTGTTTGAACTAAAATCTGAAGGTCCTGCAGAAGTGCAGGCACATCGAGGGGGAGGAGGGGTTGGCACTCCCAGGCCAGTGCACTGGGGTCCCGGGGCAAGAGGAAGAATAATGGTTAAATCACATCTGCTTTAGGTTTTCTCATTTCTCAATAAAGGGACAGAGGGTGATGAATGCTCCTTTCCTGGGACCAAAGAGTTTTCAGTTTTTGAAGATCTCAAATCACTTCTGGCATCACTGCTGGCCTCAAGGAGGCTGTTAGATGGCCCGTGGTGGGTTTGAATACCATGCAGATGATGGCAGGGTTACAAAGTGCATGGAGATCCCAGGAGTGCTGTGAATGAACGACCAGTTGAGGCCACTGCTTGCCCTGAGATCTGGTGACTGCAGCACCACAGGTCCAGCCTATTGGAGGGAGGACATAGCACCCTCTTTCTTGCAGAACGGAAGTGAGGCAGGTGCTATGGAGCCTCACTAACTGGGGCCTCCCTGGAGGTTCACCCCTTGGCCAAGAAGATGTAGCTCATCAGAACAAGTGCACTTCTGACGTGCAGGGATTCACCACCTGTGAGAAACAAGGAAAAATGACTTATTTAGAATTCCAGCTGAACAGTAATATTATTAGCAAGATATATATCTTGGGGAAAGATCTTCGCTTTCGGTGACCTTTTCCATTGTGGGATCTCTCTGATGCCACACAGTGATGAAGCCATACTCTGCCACCTGTCACCGGGCTTATTAGGAGGAACAGTTTTAGTCTCAGATTTTGCTGCAATTTTTGTCACAGCCCTTCTCCTCCTCCAAGACTCCTGCCTTTTGACTACTTCTGTCTAAGCCTCATCTCCCTCCTCTCACACTCTTTTGGGATCACCCAGCTGCTGCAGTAGGTGACTCTATTTCAGGACCACGACTCCCAGGGTTTCCATAGAAATTGCCATCCCACAGCCTTCTCCACATTCCTGACAGGCAGACGGGAGAGGATTGAGGCAAGGTACATCTTGCACATCTGTGGGACTTGTGCAAACCCAACCGATATTATTGGATTTGAACAATAAAGGAAGTTATTTGTCTTAAGTTCGGGCAGCAAGATAATGGCAAGGCCAGTACCAGAAAATAGGTCTTTAATGATAATCTTTTTTACTATTAAATGCTATTTGGGAACAAAGGGAAGGCAAACAATTTGTGGGCTTTCATTGGTACATTTTGGGCAAGGAAAGAGAAAGCAGACAGAATCCCAAATGCTATTTACTTCTCCACATTACAATAGTGGTTGAAAATTCTCCTATAATATGCTACAAACACAAGTTCATTAGGGAGTTTATTATGTATATTTTGTGAACATACTGTAATTTCTTATATGATATCACTACAGTTCTTGGTTTTTATTATCTGTAAGAGCTGAAGAGCTGATATTGCTGTTATTACTGGATGGGAACAAACTTCATAAAACATGGCACTCCCTCTGCATGCAGAGGGAAGCAGCTTTTAAAATGTTAGCCTATTCCATTTTCCAGTTATAAAGTAAAGTGATCTCTTCAAGTATAGGATAAGTGAATTTTTATGTTTCAGTTTTGGTTATTGAATTGTGTAGGTAATGCATTTTAGGGGGGCACCATTTCTCCCAGAACTTAGAAAAGCAGTCATTCAATCACACAGTCCTTTGCAGGGGTTTTAAAAAATACATAACAATTTTAGGATGTCAAATTTCAGATGTCCAGTTTTAACTCGTTTAGCTGAGCTGACATTTAAATTCAGTCCCCAACGTTATGTGAATGGAACTGGCCTTTTACCTCTCGGTTTTTTTTTTTTTTTTTCCTTCATTGGAAACCAGTGCAGAGAACACGGTCACTTAATAAGAAAGATGCTTCCTGCTTTGTTTCCTTTTATTCAACTCAGAACTGCCTGGGGGAAAAGATTGCTTCCTTTCTGAATTTGGCAAGTCACAAAATGGAAAGTGCACACACGAGCATTTGTGCTTCTTTCCTATTAACCTTGGGAGAAGGTGACAGGAATATGTGAATAATGCTGTCAGATGTTCAAATGAACTTTTTAAATTATTAATTTGGTTTAAGAGTTTAATACATAACTTCCTTAATTTGTATATTTCAAAATTAATTTTTTCTCTAAACCTTCTGAAATTCTTTCCTAGATTTACGTCATTCTGGTTTCAATCTTGGTGATCATTCCTGTATCTGTCCAGTGGTTTAATCTGCTATATGCTTATAGCACGTAAAGCCATATGATATGAGATGGGCCCTGGTGTAAGATTTCTTTGTCCTTTTTTGAAAAACAAAAATTGTAATGGCAGGAATCCAGATCCCTGAATTGGAAATGTACAGATATCACCAAATATTAGATTGTCAGAAAAATACCAATTATAAATTACAAACTGAAATTGGCAAATTTTACTGGTTTCAGTTCTTTCGGGGAGTGACTTGTGTTTTTAATTTGTGGATTAAGAATTATACTTGGCTATTCAAAGACAAATACCAAATTTTAAATTCTAATCCAAGACCTCAGGGAATTAGGGAATCAGTGTATGTATTTGACAACCACATAGCCATGTACTGAAAATACGTATGTCATTGTTTTTCTCATGGTGTCATTCTTTCAGGGTCAAGATGACAGAGCTGTAGGAATGGGTATTCCATTACATCAGCCATCTAGCTCATCATGACCCTGAGCAGTTATAAAATACCATCCCAGAAACACACAAGCACAGAGAAATTTTAGGTGTACCCTTAGAGACTGATGGTAGAAGATCTGGAATTAGAACTCAAGTACTTCTAAGACACTTGGTTTTACATCACAGGTCAATAAAGAAACAAGAAGTCAACAACTCAGGGAAATGTCCCTAAGGTAATGGTCAATGGAAATGGCAGTGGAACCACCACAAATACATAATTTTACTGAAACTGATCAATCCTCCATTTGACCAGCTAAGGCAAGCAAACCCAGTTCTGATTGGATAGTAATTCACTGATGATTATCCTAATTTCTGCACATCTGTGCCATATTCAAGACCTACATTAGTCCTTAGACTGGCTGCCTTTTTGCCCTACACGGTTGTATAATCAGGCCAGCCTTCATCCAACCTGTGTAAAAATCCTTGTGACCCTTGTCAATAGACTTCTGCCCTTTTGGTCTTTCAAATTTATTGACCCTTCTATACCATTCTGAAGTCATACCTCTTTCACGACTTTCACCTTTCACCACTACCAGCTAACCTTTCGTAACCTCTCACCATGCACTGTTAGCTCATTGAAACCTCACAGCAGTTCTGTGGCCTGGGTAATATTATTGTCATTGATATTTTATACTTAAGAGAACCACATTTTAGAGGGGATTGTATTAGCTACTGAAGGTCACGCAGCTAATGACTAGTGAAGTCGGGAATCCACTCAGTCTGGATGATTCCATGGGCTGTGCACTCCACTGTAATGTATGTGTGCTATCTCAGATCATCACCTCTAAAAAACCCTGTATCAGTTTACAGGTATTTTTGAGCCTTTGAAGAAGGCTACAGAAACTTCTGTAAAGTGAGCTAACTTGACTTATTAATGTTATGTGGTAATTGTGGTGAAACAGCTATCACTTCTGGTTAAATTAGCTTAAAGTAATGGCAGCAAAAACACATCTTTGCTTATAAGGCTGGGATGGAGGTTAATGTCCCATTAATTTTGGGTCTGTCCTAGATGTTTGTCCTAATCCTAAAGACCTAAACTTTATGTAAAATCTGCATTTGGCACTCTAATCCCTTCCTGTGACACACTGGTGTTCTTCTCTGCCCAGCCGCAATCTAATCCAACACATGCCTTATCCGATCTGTCCCTGGAGAACATCGTATCTACTTAGACTTGCTGCATAGATCTTAACTTGGACTCCTGCCTGTGGTGCCCATATAAGAGCTGTCATCTTCACCATGCAGCCACCCATAGACCCATTTCTAGGGTTGGAGTTGCCTCTCATGCATTCTCTGAGTTCCCCACTAGCAGGCCACTCGGTGACTAGTTGGTAGGAATGGAGCATATGTTCACACATTATTCGGTGTAAGTATTTCTTCAAATGAGGACTTCACTCTAAGCAATCATTGGTTGAGGAAAGGCCTTGTTGTCCATTCCACAGTTTCTTTGGGGAGAAAGGCCTGGTTCACATTAAGCTCCTGCCTCGTTTTTGTCTTTGAGGACTATTTCTGCTCTGTGTTAAATTTGAACTTTAGGTACATAGAAAATACCTCCCTGAAATACCAATGATGACTTCCACCAAGTTTGAAATGCCAGTTAGAAAGTGAAAGCATTTGTTAAATGACGGAATTCTTAAAGTGTTGTAGGGTGGAACAGAATCCCATGAGGGCAGCTTTGAAATCTAAATAGTTTTGATTATGTATTGAACATGTACATCCACTGGAAAACAGTATGATTAAAAGGGCAAGTTGTGACCTTATTGGATTCATATTACTTTCAAGAATCTCCAAATTATGATAAATGTCTAGGTGTCTCTAACAGGCAGTAATACAACCAAGAAAAATAACCAGGGGGTTTCAGTATTGAGCTGCTGCAAATTTGTAAGAAAATAATGGATGGCAAAGTAACTTAACCCAGGAAACCCGTTGTATGGAGTTGAAGAGAAGGAAACAGATTTTTCTTTAGGCTCTTGGAAAAAAGGCATGAGATTATGTTGTGGTTGCTGGTCTCCTTAGTTTCAATGAAAAAAGTATATTTTAGAAAAACTGAGGACTGTTTTCAGAGCCAAGGTAAGAGGGCAAAAGGCTTGGGAAGATCATAGCAAAATGAAAAAAAAAAAAACACGAAAAACTGGGATTTAGTCAAATGGTAAATTGAGTCTAATTATATTCAGGGACAGATTAAAATAATCAGAAGGTAAGGAACTCAATTATGAGATAGGCTTGATAACATAGATGGCTTAATAAAAGACAAAAATAGGAAGATAAAATTAGATTGCTTTTATATAAATTCCGGAGGAATTTAAAAATGAATGTTTAAGATGAGCACTTAGAACGAAAAGTACTCATATAAAGTTGATGAGATACCTTGGTCTTGAAGGAAAATGAAAAGCTCATTTTGTGTAATGCATGGAGAAATTCCAGCTCATTCTCTGACTGTCATCATTTTATTCCTAAGTCTAGATTATAGGATTTTGATTATTAAGGAAGGATTTTATGAAAAAGCAAACACCAAATAAAAATCATATAGCTTCTGTCAGATTGTTCCTTTGCTTTTACTTCATTTCATAAAGGACACTTCTCAGAGTTATTTGAAAATAAATCTCGAGAGTTGAAAATTTTTTTTGGTTAAAGTTAGTGGTTGGTTTGTTGAAAAATCTTGTTTTGGTTTGTTGGGCTTTTTTTTGCTAAGAATTTTGGATGCATTTCATGTGCAAAGGACTGCCCAAGTCTGTGACTGGAGGGGAGCCATTTATATTACAATTAGACCTTCCTCTGTGTCCCCTGACATCAGGGCTTCTAATTGCCCAAGAAGGTATCACTTCACTAATTGCACCTCCCAAGAGGACAAGAAGGATGTCAGAAGTCAACCCTAGACCATCAACATCTCGTTTTTTCTAATCCAGATACTTTTGCTAAGAAATTGTGGTTCTTAATCAAAAACCATAACCAAAAGAATGGCAAGGGGAAAAAAAAAACACACAAAAACACCAAAAGCTTAACTTTTTCTCTTTCCACACACATCTCATTCCTCTTTTAAAAAAAAAAATCTAAAAATTTTGAAATCAATTTAATAACATATTTTTATTGGACCAGGACACATAGTGATTAATACTTTTTCCTCTATGAGCCTGGTTTGCTTTGACCATGGGCAACTTTGGAAGAAAAGTCTTTTAAAGAGGGGGAGAAATAAGAATTCATAAAGGATAATGTTGCTTTATTTTACTTTGATCCTGTTTGGTGCAGCCTTCTCAGGGCAGCATTGCCTCGTGTTAATTACAAGCCATGAAGGCCATCACCATGCCTCGGCGTCCAGCGGATGCCATGGCTGTCCCTTGACTTCAGATCATCATTGAAGCATCTTAAGTGCCCATATGTGTGTGACACAGTGTCCAACATTGAGGATACTCAGTAGCTCTGAGCACTTACTCTTGAAGAAATTCCTGGATACAGTGGGAAGGGTGAATGAACTTTTAAATTGCATGTCTTGTTTTCTATCACCAGGAACTAAACTAATGGGAAATTAATTCACAAGGTTTATTACGCATTTTCCCATTTTTAAGAGAGGACTCTTTCCCACAACCCTTCCACTTTTGTCCTTTTATCATTTTTTTTTTAGCCTCAATACTGAAATACTCTTTCTTGTTCCAACTGACTACATCAGAAACATTCAGTAGACTTAGCACCCTGTGAAGTTCTGACAATTACTTCCTTGAGGCAGCTTTCTTTCAAAACTAGGTCCAGAATGAATCAGAGTTTTTCATGTCTCAATCATTTTCCTGGTGACATGTTAGTTTTTAACATTGCCCAGGGAAAGAGTTACTGTGGAATATATGAAAATAAACTGTTTTCTTTTCTATTTGGTGAGAAACAGCCAGGCATAAAGTAAAGAGTCAGGAATGCTCCCTTCATCTTTATCTGCACTTGAAAAATTAACCAGTAAGATAAAGAGAGTTTGGTAGCTGGAAAGGCATAATGGATAAAGTTGCTTTATTCCGTCTTTTGGCGTAACGTAAGGATAAATTATTGAAACAGGAGCACAGTGTTCATTCTTGTAATAATGGCTCACTAATATCAAAGCATTTTGAAAACAGTTCTGTATAAACATGAAGTGATGAAGCAGCGTTAACATGTCTCATTGGTTGTGCATTTTCAAATATATCCAAGTGTTTAAGCAAGACCATTCATTCTTCCTTGTGCAAACCAACACCAGCTCTTTGAATTCCACTCCTTTCCTATCCTCAGGTTGAGGCATATAAAACCATATGCATAATTTTGAATTTCCAGAGCTGATCAAGTCATAATAAATATTTTAATTTTTTAAAAAACGTTTCGGAAGCAGACACTTCAGGTTTCAGAAACTTATTAATATTAAGGCCTAGCAAAGGGTACAGCTGTAGGTCACGTCAGTTACACACTGTAAATGTTTAGATGAGAGGCAGGAGGGAAGTTTTGGGAGTTGGAAGAGTAGAATCAGGTGTAGGAGGGATTCCTGTCCGATAGAGATTGAAGTGGGGTTTTAAAGGTTTGTATTTCACTGACAGAGCCACAAAATTGGGTTTAAAAACAAAGGGGAACATGGGTGGGGATTTCTGTAACAAGAAGTGCTGGGAAGAACCTCAGGAATGATTACATGTCCTTTGGGAAATGAGTCTGACTGCCCACAAGAGACCAGCAGATGCTCATGCATGACTGTCACTAGGCAGCAAAGCAAGGAGATAGGACAGTATTACATTTGTGAGGTTATTGATCAGAAAACTAGTTGAGTGTGCAGAGGTGGGTTTATGTGTTTTAAAATATTCCCAAAGTGGCAAAAGATGACTGACATTTGAAACAATAGCATAGTTTACATGTGTTAACATGGTTGTTTCCATTTCTTAATTATATTCTTTAAATAAAAATATTCTTGTTAAGGCAAAGCTATTTGCTTTTCATTTTTGTTGTCTCTATTCTTCTTGATCCAGTAATTAAAATATGATTTTCTATTGGAGTCTTTGATGAACATGTAAGGCTTTTTTCATTTCATCAGAAAGCTGAAAGGGACTGTGGCTGGTCATTGGTTTAATGGAGTCATGCCTGCGTTTTGGTCACAATGTTCATCTTATGAAAGAAATGCAAGATGTCTCATAATGTTTGCATTTCTACAAATCCAGGTGAGCAAATACGTCCTTAGAAGTCTAGTTCAGGGGGTTAACTAGCATGATATTGAACAAAGGCATGGGACAAATAAGTAACCTCATAGTCAATTGGCATGTTCCCTCTTTATGTTAATGCTGAAATTTAAAGTAAAGGGTGAACTAGATTTTTATCTGGATCTGTTGACTTTTGATAAATAGATTTCTGGCATAGTGCTTTATAGCAGAAATGTCTTTTCATTGATTTTACTTAGGTGTCTCCCTTGTTTCAGCATACTAGTGACTCATTGGGGAACAAACAAGGAAACCCTCTGTGATGAATTAGATGTCATTCTGAGACACAGGGCTACTTACTTAGGCTTTTTCTCTTCCTTTAAAATCAGCATTGCTCTTCTAGATCGATACCAAGCAAATAACAACCAAAAATCAACACACATAAAAGAGACAAGGCATCCCAGAGTTCTAGTTAACATTTTCATGGTTGCCACCACGTTTTTCCGGGAAAACAAAGAGATTGGCCAGTGGGCCACCTAAGTGATGCCCTTAGGGGTCAGATGGAATTGGGGGCTGTCCTTTCCCCCCTTTCTGGAGAGCCTGGTGCATAGAGAGAACTTCTGTCTCCGGGAGTACAGCTTTTAGGGCACCTCTATGTCCATTCCCCACTATTCTTTAATTGGTGGAATTTACAAAAGCAAAACTGGAATATAAAGGCATGTTTGGTATCTCACCTGTATTCTCAGCATTGAGTTCATTCACAATTTCTTCGTAGGAGAAATACCATCTTTCTCCAGACCGGGGAGAGAGTCTGGCTTGAGAGGTAACAATTAAGAAAGAATATGTCCTCCTCTATTTAAAAAAAGCCACTTCATGATGAATTTCTTTTAGGCCATAATGAGCACTATAAGATCCAGGCCTTCAACTTGCACTTGGAAGCTCAGGAACTGAGAAAACTCTTCTTGATTAATAATTGATGTCTGAACACAACAAAATACAAGTCCACCTCTACACTGTGAGCCCACGTGGCGAGACCACAGGGAATGTCAGCTGGGGGTTCTCTTCTGTTCCTCTCTGTGCTATGATCATGTTGCCAGTTTTTGGGCACCAGCAAGGAGGGGTTTGGGGTAAGAATCAGAAGTTTTGTTTGTGTGAGAACTTGTAATCCTTCTTGAGATTTTTGGAGGATGATTCTTATCCTGGGTTTGTTCCTGTTACCCATTTTTTTCTGTAGGTTTTAATCTGAGGACAAAAGTAACTCACGTCTCTGTAAGGAAATTTTCCAGAGGAATTAAAATAAGAATTTTTTCTCAATAGCACTTTTTTTTTTTTTTTTAAGAAGAAATTTCTGTGTTTGCAGGGAAAGCAGATGCCTGTTCAGCTGTGGTTAGAGACCTAGGTTTGTGTTCTGAGTGTGCATCACTCATGATAGGAAGGTGAGATTCAGACCTGCCGGGGGTAGAAACAGACTTTCTGATCACTTTGTCCTCGACAAAGCTGCCCCAAGACAAACGCTGGGAAAAATGAATTGATAACAGAAGCATCTAGAGCAAAGACCAGTTAAAAGTCATTTTGTTCATAGGACCTGCTTTAAGATTTCTCAACAGTCAAGAACCTTCTGCTTAAGGGTCCAGAGCTTGTAGTGAAATGAGCCTGGGTTTGGATCTGCCTTACAACCACTAACAAACTGTTGAAGCTTGTTCACTTACTGTTGCTGAGCCTCAGTTTCCCCATCTAAAAATAACGGAGACAGTAATTGCCATTACCTAACTGGTTATCATGAGCACGAAATGAGGTAACCAATTTCTGTGTGAGATTGGGAATTGTTTCCAAACAAAGTATTCTCTGTATCTGAGCAGCAAGCAAAATATTCCAATTTAATATTTCTCTGTGCCTTTTTGATTATCCTATGTAGAATATTCAATATTTTATTTGTAGCAAATAAATAATTTTCTGGTTGAAAGGGTGAATACATGGGTAAATGGAAGAACAAATAGATGATGTTCATAACTCTCTTAGTTGTGGTTTGGATACACACTGGGACAGTGGATCTGAAAAGTTTGACAAGTATCCAAGAGGTAGAAATTATTTACATTGTAAATATCACTTGGTAGGCTGAGTTAATTATAAAAACAAGTGTTTTGCATTCAGCATTAGCTACCTCCAGAATTCACTTCTCTGCATTCCCCCTCTCTTTTAAAGAAGATGTTAAATGATGCTGGATAGTTCTCCTAAGACCAGCCAGAGGTGGAAGAGAAGGTGGTTCTGTCACTTGGTTAAAAATATACATAAAGTCAAACTCCACTACCATCTCCGGTAAAAGAGTGTGCACACTTTCTTAATCACAGGCTGAGAATGTTCATTTTAGATTTATTTTCCACACATTGCCACTCTTGTAACTTTTTAATGGATTGGAGAATGGCAAGAACAAAGGAAAGAATAACTAAGTACCATTCAAGAGGCACATGTACATTGCATAACAGAATGAAGCCTTAGGTCTTAGAACGGTTATGGAAAGAAGAATCCCAAATATGAGTCTGACTTCAGAAGGTTCACCATTATCTTGAACTACCTGCTTAGTATAAGCATATTTATTGTGGAAACAAGAAGCCATCAGTTAAAAGTTGACAGCCATGTAGTAAATATAAAGACATTAAATCTCTTCTTGGAAAGTCATGTTAAACTCTAAGGAATCCAGCAAAATTTTTTATTAATTAATTGTTTAAAGTTATGACAAGCAACTTATTTTTATGTCATATTTATGAGCTGGTATATAATCACACATCTCAGGACCTTAAGAGACATCTACTTCAACAGCTTATTTGAAATGTGTTTATTTTTATGTTCTCTCCATATTTCTGTATTACACAGGATACCATACTAGGCTTCTTTTGTTGTTTTGGTTCTCTGTCTCTGTGTCAGTCTCAGTGTCTGTCTGTCTCTCTCTGTGTATATATATATTTATAAAATATTATATAAATATAATTACATATATACTTTAATGCTATTATATTGGTGTTACAAAATCTTACTACTGTAAAGCATTCTAGAGGCTTGTATGTGTGCCTTATTTTGTGATGTGTATGCTTGGTCATACATTTTATACCAAATCTTTGATCAGGAGCACATTAGAGCAATGGTTGTTGACAAGGACAGTGCTCCATCCTAGGAGTTTTGTACCTGTATCAGGATTTTATTCTATTGTGCCGATGACTGGCACAAGGCAAGGATGCCAGATGCTCTGCACTCGTGCTCAAAAAAGAATCATCCTGCCTTTCATAAAATATCTCAGTGACCCACTGGATTTTCATGGAAGTGAGAAACTGTTTATGATTGTGTGAGCCTGGGTTTAGTTTGGTCTTACTTAAATGCACAAAGTCCGATTTCCACAATTTTAATATACTCTAGTTTTCCGGGAAGACACCTTGTGTACATTGACAATATTTTTTTATTTTGTTCAGAATTTTTCAAGAGATGTTCAATATTTCAGAAAATGACACGTCCAAAAACAATACTGGTTGTGGTATTTAAATTAAGAATACAGTACACACTGTCATTCTGCACGCAAGCTCTAGTTGTTGCATAACCATGACTAATTATGGGTGCAAGCAGCACCCAAGTACTTTGTTACGTCTTCTAATATAGTTTTTCCTATTATTATTCACTGAAATGCCTATAATTTTATTTAGAATTAATATCCCTTTATTTCTCTTCGATGTTACACTTAGGATATTGATTCTTAAATTTTATAGGTAGGTTATATTATCTATACATTTTAATTCATGGTTGATGTAACGTTGCAATTTATGATAATGAAAGGGAAATTAAAAATATGTACTAATGGAGAGTTGTGGTTGATAGGTATAAGCAGCTCTGATATAGAAAGCACCTTCTAACACAATTAGAATTATGGGGCAGTATGTTACTTACCTATTGTTGTACTGATACTGTCACAAACTTAGTGGCTCTCATTTGTCATCTTACAGTTTCCAAAGGTCAGGAGTCTGAGCACAGCTTAGCCGGGTTCTCTGCAAGGCTACCATCAAGGTGTTAGCCAGGGCTACAGTCTACTGTGCAAGCTTGACTGGGGAAGGACCTGCTTCCTGCCACATGTGGCTCTTATCAGAATTCAGCTCTTTGAGATGCCTTGAACTGAGGAGCTTAGCTGTTGCTGACTGTTGGCTGAAAGTTAGCCTCACTTCCTTAGCATGTGACTGTCCAGTATGGCCACTCGTTTCCTTGAAGCCACCCTGTAAACAAGAAAGACATTACAATCTTATGTAATATAATCACCAGAGTGACATTGCATTACCTTTGCTGTATTCTGCTGGTAAGAAGCAAGTTACAGATCCCACTTATACTCAAGGGGAAGGGATTACACATGAGCATGACTGCTCAGATGGGAAGATAATTGGGGGCCATGTTGGAGTCTGTTCACCATATCCAACTTCCTGTGGCAGTGTTGGGTGGAGGGGACGAGTTCTTGGGATCAGAATGGTGGCCAGTGTGCTTTTATATTAACAGTATTTGTTCTAATGAAAAGTTATTTTATCCATGATTGTGAAGGCAACTGTACTCAGAAGAGGGAAAATAAGATCACTAGAACAGGATCTGTTTGTGTTAGGTCTTTTTAGACCACACAGTCCTTGGTAACATGACATGCATTGGTCTGATGAGTGTTTCTGTAGAGTCAGAGTGCAGTGTGGTGGGGGAAGGTCATCTGATTTCCTGCCACTCAAGGTCTTTTCACCCAGGGCACCCAGCTAGTTCTCACGTCCATCAAAGTTTGAACCACAGTCAGATCTGGAAGAGTCGAATTTATCTAAGAGTCTAATTTATTCATTACTTAAATGTTTTATGGAACATCTGTGTGCTGTTCATCATTTTAGAGGGAGAAGGTAGGGACTCTGCTCTCATGCAGCTTATAGTGGGTGCCAGTCACCATTTTTAGCCATCAGGGATCCATGGATTAAAATTGTATTTCTAATTAACATCTGTACGATCTTAGCTTACAAATGCTACTCTGTGATCATTTATTACTTCAAGTGAAGAAATGGGTCTAATAAGGTATCTCAGAGGATTTTTGTAGAAGAGTTTGTGAGATCCTGTATATAGAGTATCCAGTACAGAGGGGTTCTCAATTAGTCGAAGTCTTTTCTTCCTGTCTCACCTTTCAGTAAAACAGATGATTACAAATCACCTATGAAGAAAGACTTTGGTACTTGACCTCCTCCACGAAGGTAAATGAAAGTCATAAATACTGAATATTTAAAGAATCACTTGGAGAAAAATCTTTTACCCCATTATACAAAGGACTTGAATGGCTCACAGGAGTATTTGTGTTTGACAATATAAATAATATTCTCTCTGAAAATGTATAAGTATAGATGTAAACCAATAGACCAGAATATATGCATTTATCTATTTTGAACTAATCTGCTGTATCAAGTCACAACATTTATCTTGGTAGAAGTGCTGATGTAGAAGCTGCAACAAGTTTTCCAGAAGATCTACCTAAGATAATTGATGAAGGTGGCTATACTAAACAGCAGATTTTTCAATGTAGAAAAAAACAGCCTTATATTGGAAGAAGATACCATCAGGCATCCATGGCTAGAGAGGAGAAATCCATGCCTGGCTTCAAAGTTTCAAAGCACAGGGCTGACTTTCTTGTTAAGGGCTAATGCAGCTAGTTACTTGAAGTTGAAGCCAATGCTCATTGACCATTCTAAAAATCCTGGGATCCTTAAGAATGATGCTAAATCTACTCTGCCTGTGCTCTATAAATAGAACAACAAAGCCTCAGGGACAGGACCTCTGTTTTATAGCATAGTTTACTTAATATTTTAAGCCCATTTTTGAGACTTCTTAGAAAAAAATACTCTTTTCAAAATATTACTACTCAGTGACAATGCACTGGGTCACCCAAGAGTTCTGCTGGAAATGTACAAGGAGATTAATGTTGTTTTCATGCCTGCTGACACAACACTGTTCTGCCACCCATGGATAAAGGAGTGATATTGATTTTCAAGTCTTATTATTGAAGAAATACATTTTGTAAGGCTATATGTGTCATAGATAGTGATTCCTCTGACTGATCTGGGCAAAGTAAATTTAAAACGTTCTAGAAAGGATTCACCATTCTAGATGCCATTAAGAACATTCATGATTCATGAGAAGAGGTCAAAATATCAACCTTTAACCAGAGGGTGGAAGAAGTTGATTCCAAACTTCATGGATGACTTTGAAATGTTCAAGACCTCAGTGTAGGAAATTGCTGCAGGTGTGGTGGAAATAGCAAGAGAACTAGAACTAGAAGTGGAGCCCAAAGATATAACTGAATTGCAGCAATCTCATGACACAACTTGAATGGATGGGAAGTTGTTTCTTACTGATAAGCAAAGAAAGTGGTATCTTGAGATGGAATTGATTCCTGGTGAAGATTCTGTGAGCTTTGAGGAAATGACAACAAAGGATTTAGAATATTACATAAACTTACTTGATAAATCAGCAGCAGTGTTTGAGGGGATTGGCTACAGTGTTTTAAACAATTTCTGCAGTGAGTAAAATGCTATCAAACAACATCACATGCTACAGAGAAATCTTTCATGAAAGGAACAGTCAGTCAATATGGCAAACTTCGTTATTGTCTTATTTTCAGAAATTTCCACAGCTACCTCAGTCTTCAGCAACCACTACCCTGATAAGTCATTAGCCATCAACATCAAGGCAAGACCTTCCACCAGCAAAAAGATTACAAGTTGCTGACGGATCAGATGATAATTCGCATTTTTTAGCAATAGAGTATTTTAAAATTAAGGTATGTCCATTTTAGACATGTTATTACACCCTTAGACTACAGTGTAGGTGGAACTTCTGTATGCACTGCAAAACCAAATAATTCATGCGGCATTCACTTTATTGTGATACTCGCCCTGTTGTGGTGATCTTGAACTGAACCTGCAATATCACTGAGATATGCCTGTACTTGAAATCTAGTTACCTGTTAGCTATGTAACATGTGACAAATCCAGATAACAAATTTCTTTTGGGAAAGTTGAGCTGTTTCGAAAGCTTCCCTTTTATCTGAAGAACACGTAATGTAGCCCAATTAAGTAATTTTAATCATTTAGAACTCATGCAATAATTTACGCTTTTCTTTCAGCAGGTAGTAGGGGAACTGAGTTAATCAGAAATGAAATGTTCTTAGATCCCGCTGTTCAGTTGGTTGGAGGGCATTAAACACAATTATCACTTCAGATCTCTGTTGGTTTGAAATTCCCATTTTCTGTGCCATAGATTTTATGATGTAAAAGAATCCTGGTCATCACAAGGAAAGACTATATATTTTTATGGATTTACTTATTTATTTTTGAAATAGTCTCACTTTGTCACCCATGCTAGAGCGCAGTGGCACAATCACAGCTCACTGCAGCCTTGAACTCCTGGGCTCAAATGATCCCCCCACCTCAGCCTCTCTACTAGCTGAGACCTGCAGTTGTGCATGGCACCATGCCCAGCTAATTTTTCCATTTTTTCTAGAGATGGGGTCTTGCTATGTTTCCCAGACTGGTCTGAAACTGCTGTCTTCAAACCGTCCCCCTGCCTTGGCTTCCCACAGTGCTGGGGTTACAGGAGTGAGCCACTCTGCCCACCTTGTCTGTCGTTAAATGCTTTAAAATTTATTTTTCACTGGATGGATTCTGCGTAGAATTCTTGGGATTCTGTAATTTCTTAGCTGCTTTGGTTGACACTTAGAATACTCTCCCACAGGCATATTTAATTTGTTTGCATGCTTGTTTGCCTCATTAGCTTATTACCCCTTGAGAGTTGGGGCTCTGTTTCTGCATTTAACAGTTGATTGGTAAATGTTTTGATAGTTATCATTTAGATGTTGAAAATGAACAGGCTCCTATTCATTTTTTATTGGTGCCCTTGATGAATTATTCTGAAAGTAATGACCTATTATCTTGGATTTTGTTTCTTTACAATATTGGGAAGACTTGCCTGCAAATTTCAAGGGCATTGTATTTGGCACTAGTAATTATGTATTTTGAGACCTTGTGTAAAATAATTAAGCTCCAGTATTTTGATACACTTTGGGCTATTGACGGAGTAATACATAATGAAAACTATAAACTCAAAGAAATCATGAAAGGCCTCTTTAGGAATAGATGACATAGTCACAGTTCTTGAACCACCATCCCTATGTTCTGATAGACAAAGGATGCCCCAGAGGAATCAGACATTTGCTGCCCCATAGCCTGACATCAGAGCTCTTCTATTTTTAAAATTCAGCTCATTCACCAATTCCCACAAGAAACCTTGATGGAACTACCGTTTCTCCCCTCTCCCAGTCAGTGTGTCAACTCCCTTCTTTCTGCCATCACTTTCTATCCTGATTTGCATTTGATCAGTAAGTTACCTGTGAAATAGATATGAAAATGTCAAGAACCCAACCCTGAGCTAGTCTGAAACACACAGCATATGGAGGTAGCCACATATTTATTTATTTGTTTTCCTATTTTATGGCTTGACATTTAAATTATTTTAATTTCTTATGGAATGTATGGATCAAACATTGAATTTTCTCTATATTGTGTGCATTTGGAATAATGCCTTTGGCATTTTTTTCTTATAATGTCCTAGGAAAGTTAATGGTGCCACTGAAGAGAACCAAGAGGAGGAATAAGAATTGAAAGTGCAGCAGGAGTTGTTTAAAGATAGAAAATACAGCATAAAGGAGAAAAGAGGCTTTTATGAAGTAATTTTAGAGTAACTATGGGTTTGTGAAGATGTATATCAGTTTATCAGTTTTATAACCCAATGCTTGGAGGATATGGAGTTTTTCAGTGATCCGATCTCCAGTAAATAAGGAACAAATAAAAAGAAATTATGTGTTTCTTTCTAGAATGTGTTGTCAGCTTACTGAATTTAATGCTACCAGTGGATGCAGACTCATGTAGCACAGTATGATTTTGATAAGGCCTGAGCAATTATCAGATCAGAAATGGATATCTCCTGCTATAAAACCGTGCATTTTTAAGCAAACGACTTTAAGATAATTGGCTTTTAAACTATTTTTTGATATCTCTGAAGGGAATGTGTGGGCGTAACAGTGCAATAAATGAATAGTTCATTACTGGAGAACATGACGGCAGCAAAAGGAATCGGAGGTGTAGGGAGATACAGTCCAGTTGTTTATAAAATGTTTGCAGATACAGAAGAGGTCATTGTGTGGGAAATCGTTTAGAATGACTGTTGGAAGAAAAAATACCCATTGCCCAATTTCAAGTTCTATGGGGATTTTTTTTTTTTTTTTTTAAACAGAGTTGACTGGTAAACTCCTGCCAAGAATTTTGTTTGCCTGTCCAAATAAAATGTCCACAATTCATTATGAGAGAGAAGGTAGATTCTGCTCCAAGCAACGACATATTCCCGTCAATATATTTTTTGAATAGGGAAGAACAGAGGTGCCAAGAAGAAGCAGGAGACACTTTTTGCCATCAACATCTATACTTACGCTGTTCAGCAGATAAGTCTGGAACAATCAGTATGTCGGACTTCTGCCAAATCCTGGGAAAAATGAAGAGAGTCTTTCTTACGCCATTGTATTTTGCAGCTTAAATGTAATGTAGGAAGCATATTTTCAATGTGACACCATATTACTCAGTGTTACTGAATTTCTGAGATGATAAAATAGGGTTAATATATTAATATTTGGGAGAAAGCAATGCCTGGCAGATAACCTCCCCGAGATGGAGGTGGGACACATAACAATAGAAGTAGATACATAGACTGAGACATGTGACCCATTAGTGAAACAAGAAACATACATAGAATTGTTTCTATTAGTAAATACGATGTTTGCTTGAGAAATGAGAATTAGGGATTGAATGCATAGCAAGGAGGGCACAATATGAAAGCATATTCCTCAGTGAAGCAGAATATTAAAAATTGATCCTTCTACCCATTCTCCATGCCCAGAGTTAATTAAACAGGTGTGGTAGCATTGATTTAGCATCACTTGGTGGCTATCAACAGTAATACTGTGGAAGAAGGTCTTAAGGTTTCCTGGTAGAAGAAATACATTCTCATTATTAACAGCATAGAAAATGTACAAATGTAGAAGGAAGCAAATAAGCACTCTGAATTCTATCTTTAGAGATAATCAGTGTTAATATTTTGGTGTATTTCTTTCCAGTTTTGTTGCTTTGCCTAATTTTATACAGTTATTAGTCTCTTTACTATATACAAAATGGTTAAGTCTTTGTGTTGATTACAAAATGAATTCACGTTCAATTTTTGAGAAAAGTAAGGAAACTGGAAAAAGTATACAGAAATATGTTTGCTTTCTAGAAAACAGTAAAGATAATTCAGAGCTACTTGGGATGACTAGGTTAGGCAAATCAACGTTGCTAAAATGAGTAGGAAAATCATCTCCAGCCATAAATTTACTAGACTCTTTTGAATGTGTCTGTTGTGTATATTCCACGGCTGACTCAGAAGTAATTTTTTTTAGAAAAAGGAGTCATATTCTTCTGAGTAGGAACAGCATTATTAGAACATGGTGGTTATTTTGGAACATGCACCAAGAGTGATTTTACCGCATGCTCTGGACTGCGCGTGCTTTGGAAGCTACAGGGCTTCTCCTCCAAGCTTCGGAGAAGCAACACAGGGAGAACCTATCACCAAGCTTTTGGCTGTTCCTACCGGGAAGAGGACTCTTAACAGTAAACTCAGGCTGCAGTTGACTTTTTTGTGTGTGTCCTGGAGATACTATCTGAGTCTAGTGAATTGCAAACCCTCTGCTTGACATTAGCATTCTCTCTGATGGCTTTCTGCATGGTGGTTTCCTTCTCTTCCCACCAGGGTAATTACTTGGGAGACATACCCTAGGTTTCCTTGCATTTAGATTGGCTTAGAAAAGAAAAGAAAACTCAATCAGTGAGCAGATCTCTTTGGATTCTTCCATTTAATACTGGGACTCCTGTTCGTTTTGTCCTGTTTCCTGTTACAGAAAAGGCTGGAAATCAGCACGAAGATGAATGAGAAAGCAGATGGTTTTCAGTGATAGAGCCCAACAATTTGTGCGATAAGATTAGTAATCACAGCCACACATAAGAGAAAAGGCAGAATTAGTGTATAGAGTATTCTAAAAGGTTTCAGGCCCTCAATAAATGGTTGCTATTATTCAAGAGAAACAGAAAGAGAAAACGAAGCACTATAGAATATATCAAGAAAACTTTTAATTTTCAGTTGTCATTATTTGAGTTTTATTTCTCAACCTTTTGACAGTGATTTAGGGGTAGTGATTCTTAGATTTGGAAATCCTTGAACTCTTGGATTAAAGCTACTCTAGTTCCTAGCTTGCTCCATAACTGCACAAGCAGAGAAGATCGCTACCACAGGTGTAAATAGGAGATAAAGACGTTTGCCAGGAAACGAAGAGGGAGTCACAGAACTTGGAGCAGTCCCAAGATGGATCTTCAGAATGATTCAAGTCTTAGAAAATATGATACAGGAGAAGTCGTAGTTAGGGCTTTAGGGTCATTTTGCCGGAGGAAAGATGGCTGTGAGGGTCTTCAATGCCGGGAGTCATATATATGAGAGATTGTTACACGGAGGATGCTGACCAGCTGTTCTGCAGCAGCTCTGCTGGGAATAGAAATAGCTTTAAATTACAACGTACAGGATTTAGATTAGATAAAGGAAGTATGCTCGGATAGTAAGAATTGTTAAACGTTAGACTGTGTTTTCCAAGTAGGTTATGAAATGATTCTGCTGAAATTATTTTGTGTTTAGATACTCAAGAATAATGAAAATGTATATATTATATATATAAATGTTAATATATATGATACTTATATATGTATGTTTATACATATATGCACACACATATGCATTTATACGTATGCATATATACACACAGTAAGAACATAGACTGTTGACCTCAATAGCATTACTAACCTTGTAACTCAATTTTGGGACTTATACCCACATTCTTAAGTATGTAGATAATACCCTAAACTACTGGATCATATTAGTAATGACTTTCATCCTGTATCAGTGCAGAAAGGTGTTACAATACAGCAAGAGAAAAGATAATATGCAGTGTTAAACCTTTACTCTCTGAATTAGGAGAGTTAGGAAGTTTGACACTTCCATTTTTTTTTTTCTTTCGTTGGCTAAAAAGAAAGCGAAGCCAGCAGTGTGTTTCCGAGAGAGCAGTGATGCGTTGCACAGCACTGACAACCAGAGGCATGGCTTTTCCAGGCTCCGAGGACTCTAAATCGTCCTCTCTTGAATAGATGATCGCATTTTTTTCATTTCAGTTTTTCTCCCTGAGCTGCAAAACAGACCATCTACTTTCGAATATTTACAGCTTGCAAGTGAATAAACCTCCCAAATCTCTTTTTTTATGAAAAGGAAAGCAATCAGAATGATAATCTATAATATGATCCTTTTGATACAAAGTTATTAGATGCCCTAGGATCTTTTTGTGGCAGATTTTCTATGCCCCCATCATTAATAAATCTGTTATTAGAATTATGTGTCCTTCTCTCTCTACTGGTAATTATTTTTAGACTAATGTATTCATACCTCCTTCGGATGAAAAACATTAAAATGTGAATAGGGCATATGAGGAAGCCATAGAGCTCTGTATTTGACCAAAGGAGAATCATAAATATTGGCTTTTCAGGGTGAAACATTGTGTGTTATTCCATTTGGTATCACAGGGAAAGCCTAGTCTCGTGCTAGTTTCCATTAAATGATGAAATGCTTAATGGTTGAAATATAAGGTCTTATTCTGAATATCTGCCTTCACTTTATAATCATAGAAATATAAACGAGAGGAATCGGCAGGGGATTCACACCATCTGCTCATTTTAAACACGAAGCCTGGGTCTAGAGAAGTGACACTGTTTTCCTAGTGTTACAAATCCAGTGTTTTCCCTTAATGTCATTCCAAATTGATGGTTTTCAAGTTTTTAATCTCCTACATACATGACTGCCTCGCTTCAGAAGTTACTTGGTTAGGTGCATCCATTTATGGGAGAATCTCATAAACAAACATAAAACCTTTGATTTTAAAACAAGTGAAGAGCTTTCAAGTTCAAGTTTGTGGGCTGAGCTAAATATGTGTCTCCTGTCCCCTCCAAAATCCAATTGAAATGGCAGTAAAGACAGAAAAGAGTACATTTCTGCGCATGGTGAGGCATGTACTCTTGAGAGCAGGAAGAGGAAGAGGCGGCCTTGGAGAGACCTGAAAGCACCTTGAGGATGGAGCCCAGTTGGGCTCTGAGTTCAGGTCAGCAGGTACAGAGAGCAGACAAGGTCAAAAAGCAGAAAAATAAACATTGAGGTGATGGGTCACAGGTCTGAAGAATGGGGCTCAGGTTTGCTCTCCCCAAACCCACGCATGAAACTGCAGCACTTACCCCCAGAAGTAAAGCAGGAGACCTCAAAGAAATTCAGACAGTCTACACTTCAGGGCCACGGCCTTCTAGTGTGCATAGGTGGCCAAGCACAGCCCTCTACCCTAGTTGTGGAAGTTGGAGAGGAATTTGCTCCTCTGCATGTTCTGTGTGTAAGACCTAAAGCAAAGCATGTGTTTTAAATGTCAGAAATCACTAGAATATTAAATAGTTTTATTATCTGCCATACATGATTAATGTATCTAATACATAACATATTATAAATAATAAAAGAGCAAATATCTTAAGAGAAAAAAGGGCAAAGGACATACATACATACTTCATATAAAGAAATTATTATCAATAATAAATTCTGAAGTATTCAACTACTCATTAAGGAAGGAAATGCAAATTAAAATAAGAAAATTTTCTATGAGTAGAATGGCCATGTTTTTTAAAAGACTAATAGCTGACTTGTGCTCTGTAAAGAATAATTTATTTAACATATGCCTAGGAATATGTAACACTTTTGGACAACACTTTTGGAGATAAATATTTTATATTCTTAATAGCATCGATTCTCTTAATTTAAATCAGAAATGCATATAAAAATCTGAGTACTAGTTTATTTTAATATTATTTATGTTGGTGGCAAGTTGACCAAGATTAACCAGCCTAGTCAATTGGAAGAATGTTGTTGTTATTCCCTAAGATGGAGTGTCATTCGGTCATTCAGTGCATTTCCAAAAAATGTTCAAAGTTTAGGGAAAATGCTAAAAGTATGCTAAATGAAAACTCAGGCAAACTTAGTATTTCGAATTTGAACAGTCAGACAGATTCTGATATTGTTAAATAGAAAGAAAAAGAAAGGTAATATAATTTCAGTCTGATTGTACCCATGTATATGAAAAAAATGGCTTGAAGGCAGCATGCAACAAAATAATTATAGACTTTTGTAATTTGCATCTATTGTTTAGAAAGTTCCTTCTGAATGCAACCAGTGGTTTATGTGCAAAGAAATTAATCCTAACATATTAATGTTAATCCTAACATTCTTAATAATGGTGAAAATCTAATGTTCATCAGTATGGAAGTGTTTAAATTACATCATTATATACTCATATGATAGACTTCTATGCAGGCTTCTAATTATGTTTTTGAAATATTTTCATTCTAATAATTTGTAAAAGTGCTTATGATGTGATAAGTCATTAAACAATGCAAATGTATGTTAAAAGACTGCAGGATAAATTGTTAGCAGAGGTTACCCTGAGTGGTGAAATCATAATTATCATTGTCTTCATTACTTTCTAAACACTCCAAATTTTCAAAGATACACATCCAACCTTTGCAATCAAGAAAAAAAAAAATATGTTTTTAAAATCTATGAGGACCAATATATAGCACCACAAGCATTTATAAATTTATTTAGCTAATGAAGTTAATAAAACGAAAATCTTCTTGAAAAACCATCTCAGCTTTGTCCTTGTCTGCAACACTTTGGCATTGCCTGGATTTGGCACCGTTACCTGCTACAACTAAAATAACAGTAAGGTGCATTTCTATAAAGGAAGAAAGGAGAGATTAAGGTCCCCTGTTAGTACTAGGGAGGCTGACATATTTTGATATGTTTTGTGTGCTGTATCTGTATTTTCGTTTGCATTGATATTTTTCTAAGCGTTTTACAGCTAAAACCAAGTCCCCAAAGAAGTTGGGGTTTTTTGTGTTACCCACAACTTGGCAGGAGGCAGAATGTCTGCAATTACTCTTTCTGCTTTTAACTGCTTTTGAATCCTGTCCTTCTGGCTTGTGCACCTGGCTTGCAGCCAGGAGAAGGCAAAACACTCTATCTGTTGGTTTTCAAATGTCATTTCCCCTTTGGCTTTGTTGATGGTAAAATTCTGCCTTTGCATCTGAAATTGGAAACTCTTCTAATCCTGGAGTCTGAGTGTAATTCATTGGAAGGCTTTCTCTTATCTGTGTCTAGGATCAGCCTTTAGTCTGATCTTCATTTATATCCAGGTGCAAAACTCAGAGACTGTCACCTTTAGTGCAGTGGCCCAAATTTTGCCCATAGTTCTGCTTGTGTTATCATTAACTGTCAGTTCTTAATGATATCCACACATGAAGGCGAGCCAGAGGCAGCAGGATCTGGGTTTTCTCCTTCACTCTTGCCTGACCCTTGGATATTTCTTCCTTCTGTTCAGTTGTGGTAGGTTTAGGTTTGGATTTGTAGCCCTACCCAGTCAAGACATTCTTTGGCACTAAAAAAAAAAAAGTAATTATTTCTGATGTGTTTGTTTTCCTAGCAGTTAGAATACTGCTTTTATGTATTTATGTGCACTCACCCCACAGAAAGAATTAAAAGAACTAAGTTATATTATTAACGAGAATATCTTGCAATGTATATATGCTTTAACATTCACCGTGACTTTGGCATGCTTATTCTGTTTAATTCTTACAACTCTTGGAACACGTTTTTGCCCATTTTCCACATGAGAAAACTGAAGTTCAATAAAGTTAAATTGTTTTTCCCAGGCTACCCAGCCAGGAATCACTAATTCCCTTCTCTCCAAATCCAGCATTTACCCACTAGACCGGAGCTGCTTTTAATGACAATAGTGTATGGAATTCACTGTAGTAGAATTCATTCTAAGGACATTGTTAATGCTTTGATCAAACATCTTTAATAGGACTTTTTGATGTTTATTCATATTTGATTATACATGTGTGCCACCCACTTTCTCTGCACAAATTTGAAGGGAAAAGAAATTAGGTTGTCTGTGATAGTCTAACCCCTGTTCCAAAAGGATGAAGTCCAAACTCTTGAACGTGGTATATAGACTTTCACCATCTGGCCCTCAGGTACTGAACCATTGTCACCTACGGTGCCACTCACCTTCGAGCTGGCTATACTCTGGTCATATGGAATTTTCCTTTGCTGCCTGGCCATGTTATCCTGCCTAAAGCAGCTCACTACGCACCTGCATCTGGAGGGTTTCTTAACACATGGATTCTTAACACCCAGAGCTCCATGTTTTCTGATTCAGTAGATCAGGGACCCCCAAAGTTGCATTTCGAACCAGTTCCCACATCCTTCTGCTCCTCCTGTTCTGACACCACATTTTAAGAAGCTTTGTTCTACTTAATTTTGAAGACCCCAACTAGGTTGCTCTACAGATCTTTTTGTGACTACAGGCATACTTAATTACTCCTTCCTTTATATTTTCGTGCTCTTACCTGTTATACCATATTATTTTAGGTAACTATTTGAATGTCTTCCTCCCTTAACTGTCTTCCTTAGTTACAAGGGACAAGACTTGTTTTACTTGTGTTTGGATCCTTATGGACTAACATGGGAACTCACTAAGAATTCATACAAATGAATAATGAACCTGGAAACCTTTGCTCATTTAAAGTTGCTTGAGCTGGAGGCATTTTTTGCTTCACTGGTTTTCCTTTTTATTGTGTCTTTGCTCCCAAATTAAACTCTTCTGTTTCTAGGCAAATTGGAAGAGGAAAATTAATATATATATATATTTTAATAACTACGCCGTGCTAGGTACTGTGCTTTATATATATTATAGTGTCTTTCTCAAAGTAATTCTCATGGCATAACTATATTATCCCCATTGTAAAGATAAACTAGGGCTCCAAAAGCTTAAGTATTCTGTAAAATGGTATAAAGTAAGATTTGAATTGATCATTTTCTTGCCCTAAAGCCTGTCCCACTCTTGCTGCCTTTAAAATTAACTCTCGTTTGTCTCATGACATATTAAGATGATGGGACAGTGGCATGTCTCCAGATAAAAGGTGACCTCTGTGTTAGCATTATTAGTGATGGTTGCTGTTCTCCTCTTGCCCTTTGTGGTTTGTATCCAGGTCCAATCCCTAAATTACTTTCATCGTTATTAAATACAGTGACTTCTGTGTCTCTCCTTCACTCTGTAGATCTATGAAAAGGTAGCTCCAAATGCCTTTCCTTCCGTGGCTTTTCCAAAACTTACTCTGATTGGCTGAATTTCTAAGTCAAATACAGTTTTTTTCCTCCCTTCCCTAAATAGAAGAATCAAGCAAAGAGACAATTAGATGTCAAAAAACCTGTTTATTATTTTTAACTGATTTTTCATTTCAATCACATACTTTCATGTAAGTGGAGGAAACAGTGGAATTCATTTCCAAAAGTACTCCAGATGGAAAGTGTTTTTTAAAAAATCTTTTCGTTTATGTACACATTTTATATGTCATACCATTTTAACTCTTTTCAAACCTTTCCTTTCTACCTTCCCAAGAAAAGCAGATTCTTTTGGGAAGGTTGGGTTTTTCTCACCTTAAATTAGAACACATAGATGTGTTTCGAAAGGTCAGTTATCTGTTGTTTCTTTCTCTGTTTTCAAAATCATTCTTTCCTAAGGAATGACAGTATATGCTCACTGTTAAGTAAGGGAAAAATTTGAATCTGGGGCAATCAATTCATTTTGTTAATAATTCGTATATGTAAACTTCATATTTCATATCAGCAGTGAAGCTGAAAACTATGGCCTTATATTAAAGAGTTGATACAAACTTTTAATTTAGTTTCCGTATTTACCCATTTGCTGAAACCATTTGTAGAAGAAGGAATATAATTTGTCATTTAAAAGGCAAGGCAACAAATACAGTTTGTTTTTTTCCATGTGGGTTTTCTGACACTGTTGAATGGACATTATAAAGATAGAGGTGGGTATGGGACTTATTGTTTAATCTATATTGATTTAATTCACCATCTGTCTATTGAGAAAGCTTGGTGTTCTGCATTTGTGAATTCTGTTAGGGTATTAGGGTAGTTACATCTGCAATCTGGAAAAAAAAATCCACTCTTTGTTCTCATTGTTTATAGGTCCATTGTCTGAGTTGAAATATCAGAGATCATATATTTATTAGATTATTCACTTGTAAAAATTCCCAAGCTTAAATTTGAGTTGCAGAAGAGAAATATAAACAGTCTCTCATAATTAGCCCATTGTTTAAAAAAAAAAAAAAAAACACTCAGCAAAGCTTTAACTTTATCCTCTGAAAACAAATGCAGTTGTTTTAAAAGTACTACCCTAGGGCCAGTGGTGAATAGATCCAGTGAAAATAAAAGGAAAAGAATTAATAAGAAGGTGATGAGGTGATTGGAGACCACATTCTTTTTGCTGACTAGTCTTTGGTCTTTCCAAATCTTGGCCCTTCACTGCGGTGGGTCTTTGAGGACGTGTACTTGTTAGGCACTTCATAAATATTTGCTGTTTATACACATTCTGGCTATCATTGTTTGGCTTTGTTTTTCAGATGCATGAAACTTAGAGTAAATTTGAGGCAGCAAATGAACAATTTGTAAATCTAGACATAGTGAGAAGGCAGTTAAGAATTCTGCTTGATGAAAAAGAAACCAAAAAAGGGAAATAATATTGCAGGAAAGGGTTAAACCAAGTTCCCTAATATTGGCTTTACCTATAGCCCATTGTGTGAGAGTAATTAAGTAATTAACACTACTGTTGACAATCTCATCCTTTGATAGTGATAGGATACTGGCTACTTTACATAAAAATGAGGTAAATATCTGTGTTTGTAAAGCTGAAAACTATCAGAGAGAGAAAAAAAATTCCTCACAAAATACAATGGAATTCACCATAAGACCACCCCAAATAGCACAAGAATTAAAAGTATTTTGTTACAAGATAGAGATGTCCCATTTTTATTATAATTTCCTGGTATCAGCTTCAAGGATAACATTATATTGTAACACTAGAGAGGTTGTCTTACAAGTAGATAACTATAGAAATGACAGAACCTATAGAAAACAAAGTTATCCTTTTACTTGTCATGAACTCTAGAACAGAGTTCTTTTATCAGCATGATCAAATAAACTGGACAGGTCATAGAACATGTTAGAACTTGGCAACATTTTTTTAAATAGAAGAAACAGATGTCATCTTCTTTTGTAAACTACATCCTGAACATTTCCCATCCTGACGACTTCATAGCATGTATGAACTCCCACGCCACCCCCCTTTCCCCTTCTCAAGCCAACCTACCAGGCTGTGTGTTTTTAATCACTTTCTACAGCAATCAAGAGTTTGCCATCAGAGAAACCGTTTGACTGCTTCTTATCTGCCGATGCCTGTTCCTGCTAAACAGATTTAAGATAAGAGCCACTGGCACTAAGTGCCCTTCCCGAAAACAGAGGTCAAAAACCTTTCCATTGAAGCCCTAGTAAATGATTTTGGAAGACATTTGAAATCTTAGTCATATTCAAATTCAAAATACATATTTTTTCTTTTTTTGTTTTTCCTAGAAATTTCAAAGTTCTTGGCAAAACTTTCTACTTGAAAAAAAAACTGTCATTTTTATATAAAAATCTAGAAATTAATGAGGACATGGTAACTCTGTTGATAGTGAGACAGAACATTTTTTTAACTGAAACAGAAAAGACCTTTGGCTTTTGGGGGTTTGTGAAAGAACTAGGAATGGAGAAAATTTGGGGTGTACTATGTGGTGACATTTGCAAAAGCAAATGATCATACATCCATGTCACTGGAAGGGGCTTTGGATAGGTTCTTAATATTCTGCATGTGAGTCTGTCATCGATCACTGGTGAGAAAAACTGTTTCTTAAGACATTTTTCATGACAGCGTTGTTTCAATATTACCCCAAACGGTGCCGGAAAGTAAGACCTAGAATGTGAAAAGGGAAAAGATGACAAAGGCTGACTGAAGGGAGGCATGATAGAAGCATTTGGTTTCAGTTCCTGAGTTCGAAGCAGAAAAAAGGTATTGACTTTAGTTAACCAGGCTCTGCCCTTTATAAAACTGCGAAGTATGCCGTCAAAGGCCACAGATGCATTTGAACAGATGCTTTCAAAAATTGCACTAAATAACCTCTGAGCCTCCTTAGCTTATGAATGGTCTACATGACTGCACAAAACGAACAGAAGAAAGAGCTGCATTCGAGGCCCGTCTGGTAAAGAACCCATGATCCTGTGGTGATTGTAGCTTTTCAACATATTCAGCAACTACTTTAAATTAAATGTTTTATATGACTGAATGAAGCTTCACGAAGATACTGCCTACTTTCTTCTCAATATCATGTCCCGGGGTTGTCATAATTCTTTTATCCAAATTTGTCAGAATGTTTTTCTTTCCCAAATGAAATTTAATCTATATATTTGTCATTGACAATTTCACGTGGATGTCGTTATCTGTTCTTTTTGTCTTGCCCACTCAGTGAGACAGGACTCCTTCCACCCAATTACGTGTAAAGGTTTTTGAAATGACAACACTCTAGTTAGGGAAGATGTCAATAATTATTTATAGATGTTTATGCTATATTCAGAGCTGTACTAAAGTGTGTAGTTTTTTATAAAAAAAGAGGGAGTGAGAGGGACTTGAATACCCCCTTCCCATCCCCAGGATGCTAAGAATCTAATTGATGAGCAAAATTAAATCAGAAAATAATTAGGGAAACAAGTAGCAGCAAAATAAGCTCTGTGACATTGAAGTGAGAGAGAATAAAATGTATAGAGAAGGGGTGAGCTCTTTCATCTAGTCAGGGATGCCTCAGTAGTAAGTGCGACTTTAACATGGGCAAGACTTAGAAAGAAGGAGGAGGGTCTTTCCAGGAATGAGGATGGGTAGACCCTGGGGTAACTCTTAAACACATCAACTCAGATCACAAAATAATCAGTAATTGTTTCTATAAGTGCTGTTAGGAAACCACTCAGTACTTAAAAATATTTTGGTAAAAACTTTTATCTTAACATTTCGAAAGTAAAGTACTTACCGGGCTATTATTGTTAAAGAGAATGCGAAAGATGAGACGTTACCATGAAAACAATGGGTACAAAAGTCATTTGGAGGAAAAAGTGCTAAGTAAAATAAATTTCTTACGTAGTAGTTAAGTCTACAGGTGTTATAACTATTTGTGTAGAATCCCCAAACATATGCTTCTTTGTGGATTTTTAACAGACATTTTTATAATTAAAAAAAAAGCACATCTGATTTATGTTGTAGTAGATTACATTTTCCAACAGTGGCCGTATTAATAAATCCCATCCTACCTGGCTTTCTTACAGGGGATGTTGACACTCCTCTGTTGAGAGTTGGGGTCTTTCTTCCCTTCTCCTGAGTATGGACCAGGCTTAGTGGCCCACTTGAGTCCAGTAGAATGCAACAGAACTATGCTAAAGGCTAGGTCATAAAAGGCAATAGAACTTTCATCTGGTTCTCTTTCAGAACGCTTGATCTTAGTACCCAGCCACATGTGTGATAAAGACCAAGCTAGCCCACATAGAGAAATCCTATGGAGAGTCCCACACTGAGAGGACCTAGGGACCCCTCTGATACTTAGCATCACTTGGAAAATGTGTGAGTGTAGGAGGCTTTGGATGACTCTGGCTTTTAAAGCCTTCAAGTTGAGTCTTCCATTGGTGACCCCAGACATCCTGGAAGAGTCTGGCAATCTCCAGTCTTAATTGTGTTGTCTGCATTCCTGACCCACAGAATCGACTAGCATAACCCCGCTAAGTTATTGAGTAATTTGTTACATAGCCATAATAATGACATAATGTGCCAATCGAGTTTCCATATTTAAGTGTATACTGGCTCTAGATATTCACTTGAGAATTTCTGTTCAATATACACATAACTTCACTGTAAAAAATATGTCTGCACATCTAAAAACTCAGTTTGCAAATATTGGACTAGTCATTTTGCCAACTTTTAGGAAACAGTGTTTAAAAATAGCTTGTATCCCTGGCATGGGGTACAATTTCCTTGATTTTGTTAGGTGCTCAATAAAATAGTGCTGATGGCACGTTAGTGCCCTGCAGTGCTGGAACGTTGGCCACAGCTGATTCAAGGACTGAGGAAATGACCCTTGGCAGTCAATCCATGGGCTGGTTTGCGCCACCAGTAAGAATCTCTCTTCTAGGATTTTGAACAAAGAGACATGGAGATGGAGAATTAAGACAGTAGCTGTCACCAAAGCTGTTATCTAGACCTGGGTTGGCAGCTGTTGTGGACTTCACACTAGCAGAAGCAGCTTGTCTATGGAGAAGACTCATAGGACAGTCGTATTGAGAAAGCACAGAGCCCCAAGGAGGGGACGGTCTTGTTCCTACAGCCTTGACTGTCATTCTTGCTTTATAATTCTGTGAAATGTCCTCTGAATCCTTTCAGTAAGCTCCTTTTCTACAAAAAATGAGTTTCACTGGCTTCTTAATCTTGAAACCAAATAATTTCTAAGGTTACAATAAGGGGGAAATGTGTGGAGTGTCTTGGTGACGTGAAAGACTGTCGGGTCTGCGGAGCTGTGAAGTTCATTCATCTATAAGGTGGTACTGCTTCCTACTCTGTGCCGTATGCTGTGCCAGATACTAGAATTACCAAAATGAATGACAAAATCTCTGACCTCGCAAAGTATGTATGGGGTGGTAGGTAGATACAGGCAGTGGTAGGAACGGTAGGAGATGACACAGGGTCATAACTTTGCTTTTGTCTCCTGGGCTTACGAGCTTAGACTTAATTCTGTAGTCCATGCATTTCCACTAGGGCATATCCCTCCCAAGAGACTGGAAATGGATGCTTATAGGGGAGGTATCGGAGAGTCTTAGATATTGCAATAGTTTTTCAACAATGTTCAATATCACCCCTACCTGGCAAAACCTTAATATTTAATTACTCTCACTGAGGGGAAAGGGTAATGCAAAATAGCTTAAGAAACACTTGCTGTATGCAAGCCACGGAGCTTCTCTCTCTCTCTTTCTGAGAGGCTTTTTTTTTTTTAACCTTGGTGATGAGAAACCACTGCATGTAGAAGTATTAAACAGCCATAGGAACACAGGCTTTCCTATTTCAGGAAGAACCGTGGCTATAGTTTTGGCAGAAGTTACAGTCTGTCTTAGTAACTCTGCTCTCATTGTAAAAGCCAATCATGGTAGCAGGGTAAGGCCTCCAGCATACGGCAGGACAGAAGCGTTTTCATCAGTCCCTAGTAAAAATGATATGTCCTTTTTCAGGGATAATTATGCTAAGCTTGATGTTAGTTGTGGGCCTCATCTGTTGTCTCAGACCATTTGTGCTGCTATAACAACACTTGAGATAAACTGGGTAATTGACAAGTATGGGTTGTGGTTCTAGAGGCTGGGAAGTCCAATGTTAAGGTGCCAGCATCTGGCAGGGACCTTCTTGCTATGTTATAACATGTTGGAAGGCATCACGTGACAGGAGGGAAAGAGAGGGCATGTGTGTGCATGAAAGAGAGAGAGAGAGAGTGTGTGTGTGTGTGTGTGTGTGTGTGTGCGCGCGCGCAACAGGGGGTAAAGTCACTTCCATGCTAACTTCTGCAATAATGGCATTAGTTTAGTCATGATGGCAGAGCCCTCATGACCTAAAGGCCTCTTTAATGTTCTACCTCCCAATACCATCACAATGGTAAATAAATTTTAACATGAGTTTTGCAAGGGGCAAGCACTCAAACCATAGCATCTGTGAATTGTATGCATATTTACATCTTTCTTAGGTATGATTACCTTCTTAAAAAATATTTTCCTTAAACCAGAAATGTCAGGGTCGTGGTGAAAGAATTCATTTACATTTTTCAAGATACATCCTTTTTGTCCAGAAAAATCAATATATTAAGACAATTATTACAGAAACAACTTGAAATATCTGATTTTCTAACTTCTAAAACACATGCGTATTCTGAAAAGTAAAAGAATAAGCCATCAAGATGAGTTTTGGTTTGATCTGTTGATATGTATGACACCAACATGAAAATCTTTATTGTTTTCAGTGTCAAAGGCCTTGAGTTTCTGGAGACAGTCTCCCCTTCTGGGAGAATCAAGCTATTATATATGTTGGTGTTACTTTGTTAGAGCACATTTATGCAACTTTTTTATAAGTTTGCAGGCAAAAATACCTGCCAAGGGCAATGTCTCAGCTATTCCACATTAGAGGGTACATATTTATTAATAAGCAGTACAGGTCGGCTTTTAAGTTTACGTTCCTTTGTTAAATCATTCATTGTTTCTTTTTGTGAACAAAATGGCAGTCTCAGTAGGCTGCACCATGAACCCAATTGGAGCAAACTGGGATGATTCTTGAATGGGGACCTTATTTTGTATAAACGAGTTCCTTTTTATTCTTTACAGGTTATTGACTAGCATCATATTAAGTTTAAAATGCTTGAAATTAAAGTATTATTTTATACAGATTTCGAAAACATCAGCCACCTAGTAGACACTCATAATTTGTTCATTGATCAACTAAGCACAATATCTTTGCTTTTCGGCAAGTGGTTAAAAAGATCAGTGTTTAATAGACTCATATAAATGGTGAAAATTTACAGAGAAAATCCAGTTCATCTGTTGTTCTACATATTTTAAATTGTTTAAATGATGAATGTCATGAATAAAGAATTAGTTTTCATACAACATCCTTGAAGCAGTGTCAAATACCCTGAGTTTCTGGATGCAAAACTTCCCCTCCTGAGACAACTGAGCTATTAATATGTTGTTGTCACTGCAGGGGGGAGGGTAGGATAAAAACTTACCTATTGGGTACAGTGAACACTGTTCTGGTGACGGGCACACCAAAAGCCCTGACTTAAGCAATATACAAGGTGTCTATGTAACAAAAAAATTGTGCCCCCTTAATAATTTTAAATAAATGAAAAAAATTTTTGAGGCAATTTTCTCTTAATCATTGGTTCATGGAATTCAACTTCTTTAAGAAAATGGGGGGACAAAAGAAAATTTAATCATATTCTTGGAAACCCATATGGTAACGTTTTCCCCATTGTATCCATACTGCTTACTGAAAAATATCATGGGATTTATTATGACGTACTAAATACCGAAGCAAAACAGAAGTTAGTCGCAATGGTAATGTAATACTAGCGGGTCCTCCAGCAGGGCACAAGGCGATGAATCTATTGGTAGTGTCCATGTCTGTTACCTGTGTCCCTCCTTCAGACATAAGTTTGCGCATGACAGAGACAGTACTTACAGGCACTTCTTTGTGGAGAGATTGTTCAGATGGAGAATCTATTCATTAGGCTCTTGTGGGTGTAAGCTCTCTAAGGAGAAGGTACCAGTGAAGGTAATTCCTCTTGTACATCGATTCTGCCTTCTGAGCAACATTACACACCTGTTTTCAGCTTCTTGATCAGGCTTCGGTCCACCTTGCAGACTGATTGGATCTTCATTGGCATTCTTGACCTTAACTGAGCCGATTACATATGACATTTATTGCAGGGTCGGTGGGAGCTTTGGAGTGAGAAGGAGCAAACTTTGAATGTCACCTCCACTCGGGCCAACTTAATTCTTTTCAACCTTAGTTTTTTCATCATTCTCATTCCAAAGGTTTATGTGAGAATTAAAAGGGGCAACATCGGTAATTGGCCTAGCACAAGGCATTGTGTACAGTAAGCACAAAATAGATGTTAGCTGTCATTGTGATTATTATCATGTTCTTTAATATTATCATCATCAAGTAGAATACTTCTGCATTTTACCCCTTCGTCTCATGCTAGTAAGGGACCTGGCTCTTACCTATGGCTGTGTCCCTCCATCCTTCTCTGCCCTTTAACTGATGGGCCTCCTTGCCTTGTAACAAATCACTTTGAAACTTATCAGCTTAAAATGACAAGCATTTATTATCTCCTAGTTTCTTTGGATCAGGAATCCAACAGCAGCTTCACTGGATGGTTCCAACCCAAGGTCTCCCATGCAGCTGTGGTCAAGCTGTTTGCCAAGTCCACCATCTTTGAAGATGTGACCGAGACATGAGGATCCACTTCTCAGCTCACTCATGTGGCTGCTGGCAGGAGGTGTCAGCTCCTTGCTACATGGGACTCTCCATGTGGCCGTTCATGACATGGCTTCCTTCAGAGCAAATGATGCGAGTGATCAGCTATAGAGACCTAGCTGTATAGCCTAGTCTCAGAAGCGACAAACCAGCAGTTGTATTCTGTCAACCCTGGAATGACATAGGAGGGGACAGGGCAGGGCATGGAAGCTGGAGATGATTCGGAGCTGGGTTGGAGGCTGCTACTGTAGCTGCAGTTCTTGCTAGAGTCTCTGTTTTTGCAGCCTGCCACTGCCTCAGCTGTGATCGATTGGAATCACTGCCTAGATTTAAAATATCCTGGTGTATTCTTTTTCCCATGCACTCTGGCTTTACACCTCAACTTTCATACTGAACAGTACTTTTAAGAAAGAATTATCTTCCCTTTGAATGTGAGGAAAAACTCCCCGGTGTATAAAAACAAAATAATCATTCACCATCTCTTTCTAGTGTGTGACATGCAGTGAGATTTAACTTCATTGCTTTGTTAGAATATTCTATTCTCCGTGGAGGGCCATGCATTTTTTTTTAAATCACTCTTTCAGCTTCTGCCACAAAAATAAAAAATGGATCTCTGTGAAGTTTGTCAAGTGAAATGGACACAAATATGGCTCAAAGTCTAGAGGAGAAAAAAAATGAAGCTACAATCTCAGACTGTGAAAAAGAGATAAGTTAGGATCAAACTTACAGGAAAAATGCCTAGGGAAAGGAATGCCATTCTTCAGGAGGGAAATGGGAAAAGTCAGAGGATAAAGTACAGAGCAAAAGGCTTAGGGATCCCCATAGGGGGAAAAGGCATCAACTTAGAGCATTTTTATGCAAAGTATTTTAAGTGTTTTGGGGCCCAATGAGTGTAAGGAAAACCAGGTATACACAGAGGTCTATAGAGTGAAAGCTTTCTGGGTGATCTCTCATGAGCCTCTTAAACAGAAACATTCTCCAACTTAAGTGACAAGGAGAGAATATGAGCTGCTGATGGGACATGCCACAGGAAGATCAAGCCTAAAGCCATTTCCTCAAGGAAAAGACTGAGACTTGATAATACTTAACTGACAAGTCCAAATAAGCCTTCAGGCAAAGCAGATGGTACTTTTTTTTTTTTTTTTGATACACACACCAATCTCAGATTTCCTCAACCAGAAAACATGTGTGTTAGTTTGCAGACTTTTTAAAAATCCTGAGCAAAATTACGTAGTGCTTGAGAGTTATACAAAACCAGGTTTGAATCTAGACTCTGATACCCAGTAACTGTGACATTACGGAGGGCTTACCTGGCCTCTGAAGACCTTCATTTCCTCATACGTAAAGACACAAATAAACCCTGACACGGACACACAGTAGGTGCTTTTGCAAATTGTAGCTGTTTTTAAGAGCGAACGTTTTTTGTTTTTCCAAAAGAATTTTATGTTTGTATTTCAGGGGTTAAAGTTGTAAGTGGAATAGGGGACTCTGTAAAAAAACTTTAATCTTGTTAGGGTAAAATGAAATATAGTAAACTCCATCCTCCTTTAGCTACAATGACACAGTCAAGCACTCAATAAATTCTTTTGGATTGATTAACTTTTAAATTGCACACGAATATCCTAATTATCTCTACATTCTTGGCCTTGTGACAAAAAGTATGTATCCAAACTGCAGACCACTTGAAAACAGGAAGTGTCTATTATTTTACCCTTTATCCCTACTTCTTTCTGGCACGGAGCTTTGTACATACGAAGTGTTCAACAAATGTTTGTTAATTTAACTTGAAAGATATACAGGGAGTTATTACAGTCTGATTCTGGAGCTCACATCCCGTTTTCCTTTCTGTTTTCCCACCTCACACTCATTTTAGCCATGCATATGTGTATTTGGAACCCTGGATCTTCGAAAAAGGTTGGAAGAACCTTATTAAGCCATTTACTTAATTCTTTGATTTTGATAACTTACCCAGACTTGGTGATCCTTCTCTGCTCATTAGCACCTCTCCCTATAGGTGTTGAAAAAAGGGTTGAAAAGGAAATCTGTGAATCCTTAATCCTATGTAAAATTTTAAGCATAGGAGAAAAGCATGAAATGGTAACTCAATGTGAAATTGATCAAAAGTACTGCTTTTTCCGTATCTGCCTCATCTGTTTCCAAGGATATGTGATAACTAAGACTTGACATTACATCAGTTCTTAGGAGAATCTTGTTAGGGCTCCACTGGTGGCAGGGGTTTGTGGATAGAAGGGTTTTTAGGTGTGTGTGGTGGCTTTGTCACTATGAGCTGACGCCAATGATAAACACCTACATTAAAAAATGCCAAAATCATATCTTTCATGTCCAAAACTTAAAATGGAAGCTTTTGGCAAATTCTTGCCAGGTTTTCCGTGATTTGTTCTTCATTTGTACTTTAGGGGTACAAAGCAGAAGTTTGCTTGAACAACAAATTAATTTGCCAAAATATTATATAAATATTGCCAAAATATTATATAATCAAAATATTGTATAATATCTGATACTTATATATATTTGCATTGCTAATTTGTGTATTACTTTTAGTGATGATTTAATTTATAAAAATAACCGAAATACGAGAAAAGCCAAATCAGTTTTCCAGAATAGATGCAAAATGGGGTGACCTATTGAGTCTTCCTTCCCCTCCATTCAGTAATTGTGAATTGAGTAACCATGACATTCTGCGACCTTTATAAATATATAATCTTTAGATCATAGAAAGGTGAAGATAAAGTTGGTCTTCATCCCAGAGAATCTCCCAGCCTAGTAGAAACAGTAAACAAACAGTTGGATTGTAACTCAAACTTCACCTGTAGGTCATTTCTCCTGTTAGTGTGTGTTTGGTGTCCTGGTTAGTAAAAAGTTACACTTAAGGCCTTTCATCATTGCAAATATGGCATTGTTTGCTTTTCATATCCATAGTAGGAATTTAATTCTATTTAGGAACAGCAAATAATCCTATGGCCTCATAAAATGTATCTCTACATTAAACTCATCAAGAAAATATGCTCCATTTCCATCAGTATTTTAGAGAAATAAAACAATAATACTGCCTTCCCATTGGAGGACATTTTATAGTTTTTAGAGATTTTCGCCTACATTGTTTTTTTTTTTTTTTTTTTTTTTACTTGAACTTTCTGACAACCTTGTGCATGGAGTGGGGAAGACATGATGGAAATGACAACAGGGAGGCTCGGGGACATTTGGTGACCGTCCACTGACAAGTAGCTGGAGCCTTGACCACACCCTCTGACCTGACCTCAGAGATCGTCTACACTCATGCACTGCAGTTGCCCAAGGGAGCAGCCTACATATAAAACAGCCCTGAAAATAAGTTGATTCTAGTACTTTCTGTCTAGTTTGGTCAACATTTATGCAAACACATACTTAAAACTGTTCACTGTAACCCAGTATTATGTCTCTGAATGGAACCTGCTTCTTCCTCAGTGATAATCTTGGCTGGATGTTGCTGTGCTGTGTCAGGTCCCTCGTCTTTACGTGCGACTGTGGCAGAGTGTGGCTGTTTCTAGAAACACTGGAAACAGACCTGTGATTAACACAAAGGGTTACGGGTGGCGGTAGCCGTTGGAAACCTTGATGAAACTTGGCAGGAGCGTGTTTTCTGCTGAGCAGTGCCTTCCGCGTGTAGAAGGGAGAATCCTCGTGAGCAGGTCGCTGTTCTTGGGTCCACACGAGTGCTTATTCCTGGTACTGTCCTGTGGTCCTTCCACCGTTTTTCCCTGAAATGAACCTAATCCGCTAGAGGCACTATCATTGGTGCTGAGGCTGGGAAAGTGAGCCTGGCAGATGTGCCGCTGATGAGATGACTTTCTGGTGGGAGAAAATGGGCCATTGAAATGGAAACCAGAAATCAATGATCTAATTAATTGCAGTTTGTGATAACTGTAAGAAAGAAACAGTGCCCTGATGAAAAATTAAAAAGGCTGGCTTATTTCCATAGAGCGGCTAAGAAGGTCTCCCCTTCGAGGAGATAATGTTTACACTGAGAGTAAAAGGATGACAATGACTCACCTGAAGGAATGTTCTAGATTACCAGACCAACCAGAGCAGAAACGGTGAAGCAGCAGAAAGCTGTGTGTCTCTGACTTCTAGACGATCTGACTAAAGCTTAGTGAGGGAAAGAGAGCATGGGATGAGATGAAAATGGAAAGAGAGGCAGGATCTAGATTATGCTAGACTTTGAGACCTCTAAAATGTGTCCTATTCCAAATGCAATGAGAACCTGTTAAAGAGTTTTCAGCAGGGCTGCACATTAATCTGACCTCTGTTTTTAAAAGATCATCCTATTTGATATGAGTGGAAGAGATGGGAGTTAGGAGGCTACTGGGGTGGGTCAGCAGAGAGGTGATGGTGGGAGTGTATTAACAGTTCCACTTCGGAAATGTGACATTGGAGACACCCAAGTGACATTTAAGTGGAAGATTCAAGTATCCATTGCATGTAAAAGGCTGGAGCTCAGAGAAGTCTGGGTCACAGAGAGCAGCTATTTCAGAGTTTTGAGGATAGATGTGATATGTAAGTCTCTAGGGATATAGAGTAAGAAGAAGGATGAAACCTTGGGACAGTCCAATTTTAAGGATAAGATACGGAACAAGAAGATAAAAATAAAACTGAAGGAAAGTCAGCATTATGAGGGGTGAAGCAAGACAGTGGATTTATCAAAGAGAAGAGATGTCTTGGGAAGAAGGGAGTGGTCAACTTGAATGCCACTGAGATGTCAGTGCAGGGAAGGCAGGTGTTGGACAGGACTAGCTTCCTAATTATTGCATCGTTCAAGCAGCATGCAGTCCTGTCTCCATGGATTTTTGATAACATTTCTGTTTGCCTTTCTTTGTTGCATAAGGATGAATCTGAGGACACAGGCAGGTTGTCAGCCCTGGATGTGAATGTGACACTTGTGTTGCCAACTCCTTTGTCAGGTTTGCTTGAGTAGTTGAGTTTGGAAACATTGTGAAGATACTACTTGTGTGCCTTATGATCATGACAGAATAATGTTCAAAGGGTAACTGAAATTACACCACATTTAGACATGTGGTGGGACATCAAGTTCTGTGGAGTCTCTTGATTGGCAAGGTTTTCTGTTAGAGTTTGGCAGTTGATCTGTGACATCCTGTTTTCTAGTTAACGAGAAGCAGTGTTGAACTAAGAATCAAAAACTTGGTTTGCTATCCCAGCTCCATTGGTTACTAGTTGCTCAAACTCGGGCACTTAACCACTCTGAGCCCTAATTTCCTTATCTGAAAATGGTAGAAAATTATCCCTACCTGATACACTTGTTGTAAAGGTTAAAATGACACGGGCTTAAGAGGTAGAAGAGGCACTCAGTTAATGATTATCTTGTTTTTATTAGTTTCATGCTTTGGGAGGGCCAAATGCAATCATGTATAGAAAGTGTAAAACACTATAAATAACATGAGCTGATGTGCTTATGATTGATGACTTTTTGGTCAGCTTTTTAATTTTCGATGCACTGTCTTACTTTTGGTACAGATCTATTTACTATCTAGGAGTTGTGGGCGAGTTGGTGGGTCGCCAGGGAAGATGACAGCTAGCAGAGCTTAGGCAGTGGAGCAGATGTAAGTGCAGGTGGCTGGCAGTGTGGAGACCCAGGAGGCAGCTGCTCTGAGGATAAAATCCAGGGATTCCTGGGTGGGGTGAGAGAACATCCACTGGCAAAGGGGAGTGACCTGTCTCTGAGAGGCTGGACATGCAGTGCGGTAGGATGACTCAGAAAAGTCCGCAGAGCTTTGCAAACAAATGTTCATTTCTTGGTTTGCATTAAAGGTAGAAGACTAGGATAGGATTTGCCTTCCTAAGAGAGGAAGAGAAAGAAAAGGATTCAAAATATTTCAGTGGGCATTGTGAGGTTCTCTGTCCTGTCACCTCCCTGTATTGTCCCTCCAGAAAGGAAAACAAATACCCATGAAATTGAAAAACCTGCATCTTTGTCACATCTACTGCAGAAAGGCTACCATATAAACCTAGTTTCCATTATTGTAATTATGGTTATAAGCCTCACATGGGGTGCTGTTTTTTCCTTTTTGAAACTATTTCTAGGTTATGTCGCCATATCAGAAACTCACTTTTGTGCTATAGTGCTATTTTGATGATAGGTAGTTAGCTCGATTTAGCCGCCATCTATTGGGCACTTAAAATTAATCTCTGTAATAACCTCTATTCAAGCGTTTTATCACTTAATTTAATACAAACCCTTTGGAAAGTCGCTATTATTTCTGGTTTGCTAATTGAGCACTGAGGTTTAAAGAGGTTAAGTACTTTCTCAGTATCCTATAACTAGAATGGAGTAGGCCCATGATTTCAGCCTGGGTTTGCCAGCCTCCATAAGCCCTTGCTTGAACCACTGTGGGATAAAACAAGCCCCATTCCTTAGATCAGTGCACCCACATTTACTGTGTCCTGTTTATAAATTAACAGGTGCTCTCTGCCTTCTTTATTGAGATTTTTTTTTTTCCAAAGTAGGATGAAGAGAAGGAAAAAGCATTTATTTTTTTACAAATATCTTCTCATGATCCTTGGTAAGAAACCTCCAAATCAGTACTTGTATTCTTATTTTGTAAATGAGGAAATTGCTTAGAGAAGTTGAGGAGTTTGTCCAAGTTCATCATGCTTATTTATCTCCTTTTCATCTTACATTGGGCCGTCCAAGATTACAGAAAAAAAAAATAAGACAAGGTCTCTGTTCTCAAGCCCCTTGTAGCTTGCTGGAGAAGACAAACACATAAACAGACAATTATAATAAAATAGGATAGGTGGACAGGACCAAAAGAGCCAAAGAAGGCAGCCTTCAGCCTTTGGCCTTTCTCCCCCCAAAACTTATTCCCCACTCCCCCACCCCCTAACCATTTACTATGGTACCTTCCAGAATTAGTGCAGTCCTTCCTGAGGGAGTCTGCAGGGTAGCTGGGAACTCAGTTTGTGAAGGAAAGAAGTGGCAGAGAACAAAATTATATTCGGTTTTTAATATCAGCCCTTAATTTTCAACAATATCGTTAGCATCTTAACTGGATTTTCCATTTTCCTTGAGCTCCAAAGCAACACTGAAATGGACAAAAACGAACAAGGTGGTTTCATTTAGCAAAGGGGGGGGGGGAAAGCCAAAGTCCAACAGTACATGACGGCAACCCACCAACTGGAATACTGGCTAAAACATCTCTCATCCCATTTTTAAGGACTTACCTATTTGTCCAAAGGGGGTGTGACCTCTGACCTTTTTTATTCCCCAAAGAGGAGTCTTCTTAAAGGGAACATCCTTTTTGGAAAAGATTTTCCTTCCCATTCACATGTTTATACATCTATATATATGGATAGAGAGCTCTTTTATGACTTTTTAGCCACTGTGACTCAGATATAATTAATTTCCCCTTAATATGCAAGATATCATTAATTTTCCCTTAATATACAAGGCTCCAGGAAATGCTGTTAGCGTGGTCGTATGTCCTGTTTTCCTCTCTCAGATTTCCACAAGTTTTATTCTTTAAAGTCCTGTGCAGCTGTTTGAATTCACACTAAAGAACTTTCAATTTCCAAATAAAGAAACCTTCTGACCAGTTTTTTTGAAGATGACTGCTGCCTGAGTTTCAGCATTTGAGAGAATATATATTGAATATTTGGAAGTTACTACATGCACCAACTTACCTAATGTAGATATGAGATGTCTAGACTATATTGCAATTTGATTTTCAATCCATTATAGATCATCTACATGGAGTAATAAATTCTACTGGATTTGAGACAAATCAAAGAGATTTTAAAGGACCTAAGCATAGTGTTGAGTTCATTTTTATGAAAACAGTAAGTTAAATTATTTATTTGAAAATAAGACCAATTTATTCCAATTTGGATATTCATCATTTTGTGAAATAATGTGTTTTCCAGGATTTTCTCAGTATATCTTATCTTTTTGGTGAGGGTCCCGTATTTCAGAGCTTTATTTCCTAATACAGTTTAATTATTTGACTGAAACTTGGAATTAATAGAGTCAGGATTTCAGATGATGTAATATATTTAAATGCTTGGCTGGTATTTTCTTTTCGGTATTATTTGCTCTTTTCAAAATGATCATATGCTGTAAGTTATCAAAATTTTCCATAATTGTCAGTTATGTGTATATTAATGTCAAAATCATTTATTTAGACTTTTTCATAATTGATTGAATTTTCAAAGTCATTGATTTTATTCAGATTGTTCGTTTTACAAAGTAGCTTACAGTCACTTAGAATTGGAGAGTATTAGATATTTTAAATGACTTGTTAGAGTTGTATGTAATATCTGCTATTCATTTGGGGGCTGGTGTTTCAAAAGCTCTGTTTTTAGTTAATTTTAATTAAAAGCACCTCTCCTTGAAATACTGCTCAATACCCAAATAATTGCTTACATTGCATATAGTTACTTTTGCTAAGGGCAAGAAAGCTAAGACCATAAATTATGATGGCAGGAACATGGTTTGCTGACAGAGCTATATAAAATATTGTTTTCATCCTCATGTCAGCTCCAGTGCATTCATCTCTACATTAATTCCTTGGGGGATTTTGTGTAAGTTACAGTTTTAAAAAACATCCCCATCACACTGAGCTCTGTCAGCTTACCTTTCTCTGACTGGCCATTTTATTTCTCTGAAAGAACAGATAGAAACTGAGAGTTATGTCTTAGCTGCAGTTGGATTAGCAGTGTCAAAATAGTTACAGAGAACCTAAGTATTAATAGCCATGAACCGATTTAGTTTAAATTGGATATTTTGCAATCTTCCACCTGTAATACTGCAAGGTAGTTATAAAAAGTACACAGAATTCATCTCTATAAATATATGCTCATTTTATATCCTTTACAAGCTGTTTCATAGATGCCTGCTCCAAAGAGGCCATTAGTACCAATGACATGATTGATAGAGTAGGTTATTACGTTTAGCAGCTCATTGGAGATGACATAGTTTGCCAGTTTAATTTACACATTTTCTTACTATGTATGTTATGCACATTGTTTCTAATATTGTGGAATTAGATCTTGCCTTAGTACCCTTTTCTATTACAAATATTTTTTTCCGAGAACACATTAAGTAGTAAAGATGTTTTTAATGAGTATTTCTTAAATTGATGGTCCTCACTCCTAACTATGTTCTGAAATTGGCACTTTATTTTTTACTTACTTCCAGCACATTTCATGAGAAATGGAAGTGTCCAAAGAAAGAGGAAGACATTAATTGATTATACATATTCTTCAAACAGTTCTGAAATCCCCTAAAGAGAAAATAAGCCAGAGACAGACTATACTAGAACAGTTTGGCTTTCTTTTCTAAAAGTATGTTCTCATGGAAAATTGTATTATAAGCCCAGTACATTTTAGTCTTTCCTTTTTTTCATTTTTATCTAAATATTTGTTACATTGTTTGAGGAAGGGCAGAACATTTTGGTGATAGCTTATTTGACTATTTCATTTCACTTACACTTTCCAACCAAATAAAATGAAGAAAGGAAGGGGTTGTCATTTAGTTCATTGTTTTCATTTTTTCCTGAATTTAGCATTGAAATATTAGCTACAAAAGATTAATATTTTCATACTAAAAATGTTAGTATGAAATTCTATATTTTGAAAATGTGCATGGGTTTTTGTGTTTTATAATAGTGACAACTTATTTCTTTCTTTAAAGGAAATCTTGTTTCAAATAGATTTTAAGGAGGCAGCTTTTGCAATTTGATGCATTACAGAAATGTACCCAATTAGTTAATATCAAAATCTTTTAGGTGGTATCTGGATGATTTTGAGTTAACCTGATTCAACACATCAGTTCACAGTGCTGTCTGGACAACATTAAACATTTTCATGATACAAGGCATTTTGCTACTTCTGGGTTAGGAAGATGAGTAAGATGGTTCTTGTTCTCCAAGAGATTATAATTTAGAAGAAACAAGGTAAGTATATGTGTCCATGAAATACAAAGTGGAATAGGATGTTGTCTTATAAGCAGTACTTAGTGCCATGGGGTAGAGAGAAGGAAAAAAAACTCTTTGGGTCATTAAATACATGTGCCTTGTTATTTTCCACTTGAATTAAATTGGGCTTTATTAAAGCTAATCTAATAAGAATATTTCAATAATCAAATAGATCAAAATTTGAGGACCATTGTTAAGGTGGCACACGCAAAAAAGGAATTCCACTTGAGCTGGTATTTTGTTTTTATTTTGCTTAACGTAGATTAGAAGAATTCTGATGCCTGTACTGTTAGTACTCTTTCAAAGTATATAAATATTTTAAATTACTGTCACCAACTGGAACTACCTTTGTGCTTTAAATATTAAAAAAATGATGTATGCATATGTTCTAAATAAATAATAAAACCCAGTTTACACCGAAATACCTACCTTAATTGTGAAGGAATGTATTGATCGATGTTTTTAGACATAAATAATCATTATTAATGTATATACGGTATCTTTCAATAGTACTGAAATCCAAAACACATGGAGTTGTCTGGCATAACTGCATTGCCAAAAATTGTGATGCGTCTCTGATACAACCTGGTTTGTTCTGAATAACTCCAAATGGTTCTTCAGCCTTGCTCAGGACCCATCTGGCTTCTGGGAAGCCTTATGTTACCATGGCTATGAGCCCAGACTGGTGACAGACTGCCTGGGTTCAAGTCCAGACTCTGCTACTCACTGTCTTCATGACCTTGGGCAAGTTACTTTGACCATTTCCCATCTGCAAAATGAGGGACGTTGTGTTACATATCTCATTGGGTGGTTATGAGGATGTTCTAAGATAATACAGGTAAAAATCAGCTGTTACAGTGTTTGGTAAGTACTAAGGACTCAATTACTGGCTATTTAAAAATAAGCTGTGTAGAGATACAGATAGGTATAAAAACTATATACATGCAAACATTCTTCCCACAATATTACAAAAGCTTCTCTCAGGTTTTCATACATAGTAAACGTAGATGATACATTGGTCCTCCTGAATTTACAGGATAATTTTTAGATAGTTATTGGGACATCAAAGTGCGTGGAATTTTCTGGTACAAAATTATATAATACCTCCCCACTGAGGCATACAGTAATGCTTCCTAACTACCCACTACTAAATACTGCTTTTCTTTGCTATGTGAAGTCTATGAATTTTAAAAATCTGGGAACATACCTAATTTAAGTGCAAATCTCACTAATTCCTGAAAGTCACCGCAGTATAGTGGATAACCAAACCGAATCCATCCAGCTTACGAAGTCTGTCGGCTGGAGAGAGAGGAGTACTGTGTTCTCCACTGTATTGTCTCAGTGATTGGAACCAGTTCATTGAAACCCTGCAGCTGACTCCTAAACCCAGCCCGTAGGATACCAAGGAAGTTCTTTTTCATAATTGCACACAGGCAAGGTGCAGAAAACCTCAGGAGATAGAGGTTGCTCGCCCGGTCTATTTTCTCATACACATGCACACACAGAGATCTTGGTTATTTTAATTTTGGCAACAGGCAAAAAATTCCAGACAGACTGTGGGCGTGATAAACAATCCTCCCCTCTGACCTCTGCGTGGATCAGCAGACTGTGATCTCTGCAGAATTTAGGATTCATTGCACCAAAGAAAAGAAACCTCTCTGAAATCTAAAATGTGGGCTTGGTCATTAGTTCATTTTGCATGCTGTGAAAACTATATTTGGCATCATTAACAGCTGCTTGCGTGAAGTGTTCAGCACTAAAATATGATTGGTGAGCCCTCAGAATTTTATTTGGTGGTATCACTTGCAATTATGGAGATGTTGATGGATCAAGTCCCATCTCATCTAAACCCTGAACTGAGAAATAAAGTGGTCTAGAATATGCATGTTCCTTCTATTGAGACTTTGCTAATTTTCTTGGTTTATTTATTTATTTATTTTTGTGCTATAAAGGAAAAGAAATTTCTCTTTTCAGCTGATGGTTCTCTGAATACACATCCTGGTCCTGTATTATTTCCTAAGTGATTCAAGAAGCAATCTTGTTTTAGAATATTTGCACTGTATCACAGGCCCTGGAATTTCAGTGCAGCTTTATAACAGCATTTGAATGACCTCTTGACAAACCCAACCTATATCAAGGCCCTGTGAACTTGGCAGAGTAGGGATAGGAGACTTGCCTCCCAAATGTTAACATATTGATAGTCACTTTGTTACCACCTTGATTGTTATTACGGTGGCTACAGTAGTCAAAAAGCAGAGGCAATAGGTGAGCTATGACAGCAGTCAGAAAGTCTGTGTGGACCTGGGACAGTATATGAGTAAGGAAACAGGGAAAATAAAAAGAAAGAAAGAAAAAGAAAAAAGAAAAGAAAATCCTTTGCTTGTAGGCTTGTAGTATTTTCCATGGTGTAAATACTCCCACCATGATTATTTTGAGGATACTATGTCAATATGACATCACTCAATGTGAAGCTGGGAGTTGGGAAGAGATGCACACAATATACAATTATATACAATATACATATACAATACAATATACACACACAGTATACAATGTATGATGTACATATGATATACATTGATGGAACAGCCCGAATTTGAAAATGACTTTTACTTACCTTTATCTACCATAGGAATGGATACTATGGTAAAATACATGCCAGTGTCCTTGTTAAAATAAAAACTAAGACCTCTGGGCTTACCTCTGTGATTTGTGACTTTGGCCCATATGTAGAAGTGATGAACTGCAATGACAAAGAGGAAAGAGTTGAGAGATTATGCTTTCAGGCAGGTAGCTAACTGGACTAGGTAGGAAGGAAGAGACCAAGTTCTATTCCAGATTGCCAGCAGTCATCTAGATGGTTTTGGGCAATTCCCTTCACTGAGCCGTTCAACATTCATCAGACAGTTTTCGAGTGCCTACTATGTGCCAGGTATTGGAAGATATGGAGGTGAACACATAGATATTTTGCCTTAAAAGAGCTTCTAGCTTAGTGGGAAAGAGAAAAACAGGTGATAACACAGGCAGATGAGGGCTAAGTATAGAGATGAGGAAATACACAGGAAGGTGGGACTGGATCTTGGAGAGTCCTGGGAGGCATCTGGGAAGAGAGAATTGTGTGCTAAACATGGAAAAATAGAAAGGGAAGCAAGCGAAGACATGAGATGAGAGGATCTTTGATTCAAGATCTCAGGTCTCAATATTTCATCACTATATATGATGTTTTAGGCTTTCTTTCCTTTTTTTTTTTTTTTTTTGGAAACTTCATTATGCTAAAAACAGTTTTCTTCTATTCCTAGTAGGCGAATAGATTTTTTTTTTAAATCATAAATGAGTGTTGAATTTTATCATATTTTTTTCTGCACCTATTAAAATAATTGTTTTTCCCTTTTTCTGTTAATGAGGTGAATTGCAGTGATAGTTTCAAATATTAAACAGTATGTTTCTGGAAAAATACACATACATACACATACATCTGTGTGTATGGACACTAATGAGAGAGGTTGTATAGTAGTTACTTTCTTATAATACCCTTGTGATATCAAGGTTATAATGGCCACATAAAATGTATTAGTAATTATTTTTTATTTCTCTTTCTTGGAGGAGTTCATGTATGATGACTGTAATTTCTTTCTTACATATTTGGGAGAATTCACCAATAAAGTGATTTTGGCCTGAATTCTCATTCTGGAAATGTTTTTAATTCTTGGTTCTAGTTATTTAAAAGATGGAGGATTTTTCAGATTTTACATTCTTCTCATGTTAGTTTTAAATTGCAGTTTTTCAAGAAATTTTGTTTACCCATTTTATTGAAATTATCAAATGTATTGAAATTGCTTCATTTATTATCTTTGGCATCTGTTAGGATTTCTGTTAATATCCCTTTTGTTTTTACACCAGATAATCATCATTTGTGCTGTAGTTATTTTCTTAATAAGTTTTCTTAGAGGTTGCTAATGGTATTAATATTGGTCTTTTCCAAGAACAAATTGCTGGCTTTGTTGATTTTCCCTGTTCTTTGTTTATTTTCTGTTTTTATAAATTTCTGCTTTCTACTTTTTTCTACTTTATTTGGGTGTGGTTTTCCATTCTTCTTATAGCTTCCTGGGTTGGAGGCTTAGATTATTGATACTGAGCTTTCTTCTTTTCTAATATATGCAGGTAAGGCTATAAGTAAATGTCAATTAAGGCAAGTTTGTAAAATATTCTAGTCGAATCTTGTATATCTTCACTGGTTTTTGTTTTTGATTTGTCCCGTGAGCTACTGGGAGAGTATGTTAAAATTTTCAAATTTGATTGTAGATGTACCTATTCTTTACATAATTTATGAAGAACTATGTTATTAGGTCTCTAAACATGAAGGATGTTTGTGTTTCTGGTGGAATGATCCTTTTACTATGAATTCTTCTTTCTAGAAATGCTTTAAAGCCTCATTTGTTATTAGTATGGCAGTAATTTGCATTTCAAACTAGATTATTCAAACCATCTAAATCTGATGTACTTACTGGTATGTGATACATTTATCCTGCTTGGATTTGGTAGAGTTTATTAATTCTATAGCTTGATGTCTTTTATGAGGTTTTGAAAATACTTGGCCTGTACATATTCAAATATTTCTTCTACCTCAATATTTCTTTCTCCATTCCTTTTGGGATTCTAATCACATGTATGTTACTCCTTTATACTATTTCTTTGTTTGTTTTCTACAGTGGCTATTTTTTTCTCTCCATGCTTCCATCCAGATATTTTCTTCTGACCTGTTTTCTTGTTCATTAAACCTCTCCTGTGACAATGCTGCTGTTAAGCCTATCCACTGAGTTTTAAATTTCAGTTACATCATTTTCAGTTCTAAGATTTTCATTGTATTCTCTTTCATTGATTTCATTTCTCTGGTGAAATTCTCCATCTTGGATTTGTTTTATTAAACATATTAATGACAGTTCTTTATTTTAAAATTTGTTAATATATGTAACTGCTATATTTAAACCATCTAGTAGGTCCATTTCTGCTCTCTTTTCTCCTGGTTTTCAGTCACTTGGTCTTGTGTGTTCATGTGCTTGGTAATTTTGAACTGGGGATCAGACATTATACATGGAAAAAATTCAAAGGCTCTATATGATGATGAGAGATAACCTCAGAGGGGATTGTCTTTCCTTCTGAAACGATTCGAACTAGGGACTAGATCAGCTTGATACAATTAGGAATTGAGGTGATTCAGGGTGCATTTCAGTCTTTCTGAGAGCTTGTTCTCGTCACTGTCCCCTTTTTCCATGGATACAGCCCTTCAGAAATATCAACTAAAAGACTGGGCCTTTTTTACTATGGGTCACAAACTCCAATTTTTGTCTCTTAGTTCCATAACACTATTGAAAGCTCTGAGCTACTTTCTGCTCAGCCTCTCTGCCCTATACTGCTTATCAATAGGCAATTTCCTCAAGTGAAATCAATTTCACTTCTTTTTTGATCTTGATCCATCAAGTTTTAGCTGAAGACTAATCATTCTTCAGTGCCTTCAAACAACATTTGCCTCCTGTGTTTATAGTTGTTGTAAGTATTAGTATGACGTAAGCTACTCGGTTCTAGCTGGAAGCAGAAATCCTGGCATTGAAGGAGATTAGGCATTGGAATGATGTGATCTGGATTTTAGAAGGATTTGCATTTTAGAAGGATTTTTCTGAATGTCAATATCTTCATCTGTGCAATGAAGGATTTTCATAAAAGTATTCTCTAAGGTCCTTTTCAGCTCTAATATTTGGCAAGTCTTGAGAGTATTCTTAGTATGTCATACCATGATTTCAAGCTGTAAAAGCCCCAGGGCTTTTAGTATTAGTAACTTAAAATTAAAAAAGAATGGGCTCCGGGGAAAATGGCCAAGAATAAGCCTACCATATTGGTGTCTTCCTGTGTCTCTTCTTTACTTCTTGATAGCTTCCAGCAGCATCCTTTCTTTTCTGGGTCTTAGGAACTGGGCACTCAGACTATTTTTTCCAGTAGCCTGACCACTCTCTCCTCATGTGGGGATGCCCCATTCTACAGCCTCTTCTTAAGTGTTTCATACTCTAGAATCAAGTTCCACCCTCCACTCTGCCTTTTTCTGGCACACATTTTAAAAAGCTCTGTTCTCTCAGTGTGGCTTTTATTTTTTTTTTTAAAGCAAACTTACTCTAAATAATAAAAGCTCCTATTTAATGTTGCATTCCCTTAGCACAGAGTGTGCACTTCATAGAGTTAGCAGGATTTGGTTGTGTGACAAAAAGCAGAATAGAATTTCAAGCTCCACTGAAGAGGAATGTCTGTTTAGGGGGCCTTTCCTGGTATTTGTTAAATTCCACTTCAAAGTGCTATCGACTACTCCATAGACATTTAAGTTTGGTTCTGGGTCTGAGACAAGCTAAGCGACATTTGTTGCTGTGGAGGACTTAGATCCTTGGGAAATAAAGCAAAACATAAGCCCCAAACAAATTGATTTTATTCTTCTGTTAAAATAGAGCTGTGACTTTTCTTACTTATAGGGACTGCCCTTCCTTTTTAAAAGTTAAAAAAAAATGTTATTTCATCATAATGCAAATGTATTTATTATACAAAAACAGAAAAAATAGAAAAATAAGTAAGAAGTAGGTGTAGGCCTCTCTTAATAAGCCTGGTTAAACTTTTAAAAATTTTCTCTAGTCTTGTGTATATGTTTCTACATGGTTGGACATATATGCATAATACGGATTTTTGAATATTGCTTTAAAATTGTTTATTTAAATTATATATTTTCTGTGTTAGAATCTCTTGGTAAGCGTTATTTTAATGGTATGCATAATATATATAAATAATATATATTTTGAAGTGATACTTGTTGCCTAAAGGTAGATATAAATTTAAGTGTCCTTATTGTTGGATTTATTTTGTATCATAAATAACGTTCTATGCAGAAATTTCTTCAGTTGCAGTAAATTGCCAAACTAAGACATCTAACTTCCTGTTACCCTCTCACTGCCTTTGATAACACACCTAAATTTTTTCTTACTACATTTCATTCCCTTCTTTCTTCTTATTTCTAAAAATTATATATGTCTTATATATATCATTCCTTCCCCACTCCTACCTGTTGATCTTCTCATGGTTATTTATAGGCTTGTCAGCTCTTGGAAGACAGTCATCTCATGCAATTCAAGTCTCTCTTTTGACCTCACTATAAATATTGTATCGTTTACAATCTTCCCCTGCAAAGCCTCCTTCTAGGATCTGCTCCTTTCTTGTTCTCTAGTCAGTATGCCTTCTACATTCTGTAGCCGACTGGATTGATTGTTTTCCAGGTCAGTAGGACAGACAGGTGTGTAGACAAGGAAAATAAGTAGTGAGTTCAAGTGAAGGTTCTTGGCACATTGGTGCCTGTGAACAGGATTCTTTTGAGTATGATCGGTGACACGCACATCCTAACTAACACCACAGTCAAAAGAAGTGCCATTGCCGTTACTATTCACAATCTGAGAAGTCATTTCAGTTAATTAGTTTAAGAGTTAAAAGTCAAAGAAAAGCATTAACTTTTTAATTTATTATCTATTGAGAAGTTTACAAGATCATCTGTTGATTAGCCAGCATGAAAGAAATTCCTTTGATTGTAAATACTTTTGACAATATCCTGAGCGCATTTTAGGTCCAGAGACCCCAGCAAGTGGTACAGTTTCCAGAGCTTAGTAGACAATGTTTGTTGACTAGAATTCCATGTGCAATACAATCATAAGGCAAAGTAATTGACCACAATTCTATATATTTATTGCTTCTTCCTTTGTTTACCTTGATTGACTGCCTTTGGTGATCGTTTTATGACTACTGCTTTCTAAACAATTTCATTGAGGAGCTACAAATAGCTAGCTATTCTATACCCATCAGTGTCTGAGATCAGTGGATGTTAGTTCAGGGAGGGTAAGGCTATTTTGACATTTTAAGGTAGAGCAACATAGAAATCTGTTTGGGAGGCATCTTGCTGTGCGACCTTTTATAATTCCCTCAATTTTTCTGAAATTTATGTTTTCTTTGGTGTATAGCAATGACAACATGAAACCACCGCTGGCTTTTTTCAGGGCATCTTGCTGGCTAATTTTATAAAATTCGAACTACGCTATATGAATGAAGAATCATCTGTAGCAATTGCTCTTTTCCAAATGTTCTTTTGCTTTGAATGCCATATCTGAATATTAGATTGCTTCTCCAGATGTTAAGGGCTCATGTTTCCTTCTGGTGAATTCAATTGTTGGTTCCTGTGTGTGTTTCTCGGGATTTGTATTACTTCTCTGTCTTAGGTAAGGATTTTTATAAATGCTCATCGATGTTTTAGAGTTTGGATTCGGTTCAGATGGAGGATATTTGCAACAGACTCTTGCTCATCTACTTCCTCACTTGGGAATGGTGAAAAGCAGTTAACTCTCATGCCCCTCCTCTTCCTCCTCTTACAGGGTGAGGGGCTACTGTAGATTTTTTCCCCCTAATATATTGAGTATACGGACCCCTCACCTAACCTTAGGTCAAAGAGACAAGTGATGACTGTTTTTAATTGGATGATGGCTACCATATGCTTGTCTTTTGGTGGGATCCCCTGAAAGAAAGACTGACACCTCCCCAAAATAAGGAACTGAAAAAAAAGCTTATAAAGCATGTCATAAAGGTCCAGGCTTGGACAAAAAGCATGCTGTGATGTGAGTTTCAGCCCCATCACTGCCTAACTATGTGACCTTGGGCAAGTTGGTGAGCTCATTAAGGCCTGAATTTCCTAACCTAGGAAATTATCATAAACATTACCATTACAAATAAGAGTAAGTACCTTTTTATTTTCTTGTGAAAAATAGATGTGATGATTGTCCTGAAGTGCTTACTTAAGCATGGTACCTGGCACATACGTCCTTAATAAATACTATCTGCAAAAATAAACACATTTAAAAAACCCCTTAGAGTCAAAAAGCATAATTCTGTGCCCCGACATGTGAAAGATCAAATGTCTTGAGTCTCCAGGGTTTTTAACGACTTGTTCCAGAAAGTCACTGTGGAGGAGAAGTGGGCTCTCCCCCTACCATGGATTTGGGGGAGTTGTCTGACAGTGAGGTCTGAGGGTGACCCTGTTTGCTTCTGTCGTTGGTTCAGTTGCTCTCGTGCAAGCTGATGTTCTCGCTATATCTGCTGCTGTCTCACTGTCACTGCTCTAGAAGAAAGCTGGAAAACAGGGAGGCAGTTTTGAGCGCTGTCATTGTGCTGAGTCAGAGGTGGCTTTAGCAATCAATTCATCAAAGGAGAAGTAGCATTTATACTTGCAGCTGGAAGGTTTGTGGACCCACACAGATGTCTGAAAATGAAAACTTGTGTCCCTCCCCAGCTCCCATTTCTGCCTACTTCAAGGAAAGGCTTTTGGTAACTAATATTTCATTTGTTCATGACAGTTTACCAATTACAGCAGGTTTCAAATCACAGGTTCCTGGACCGCAGGTAAAATGTGCTTTGTAAATAGTATTGTTATATATCACTGTGGGCCAGTCCTTGATCTTGGATCCTTTTGGTATCTTTCACCTCGCCTGTTTTACTTACACAATGACTTGGAAGCACAGATTTAAGGCAAGTGTCTGATACATCTTACAGATTTATAGAATAGCTACCTGGCAGTGTTGTCAAAAGAAGAAGCAACACTTCGGGATGATGTCAGTATAGAAACAAGCCAAATAGTTGGTTGAATTGTTCTTGTGCTTTTCCTTTGAGATCACCTGATTCCAGGATCCCAGGAGGATTGAAAAACTCTTATTTGGATGTGTTTCTCTGAAGATAACTTTGTAAAAAATCTCCAGGAGTGACATTTATTAGTCTCGTATTTTCTCTGCTCCTAACTTGAGAAGTTTTCCTCATCAAAAGTGAATACTTTGAGAGAATATTTGCTATGGAAATTCTGTTTTCTCCCTTAAAAACCCTCACTTCTCACATGAAAGTGTATGCGCAGATAAAGTAAGCCTTAGCATGTGGCTAAGATCACATTAGGCTCTCATTGCCAGGTTGACATTTGCATTTATCTGAAAATAAGATTGCTGAATTTTCTTAGCTTCGAAGTAGCTAGAAGGGAGTGTGTGTGTGTGCGTGTGCGCATGTGTGTACATTTATACACACATAACTCAGAATTACTTTTTTAAATGTAGTATAATATGCCGTGACTGCAAGCTCTGCAAAGCAGCTGCCTTTAATGCGAAATATATTCTCACTCCTAAACTTGCTTTTTGGATTTTGTTTCTTTGGGTTTTAGATGAAGAATTCAGAAAATCATTTTTCGGTTTGGAAAATGATTTAGGTTTTGTATAAAATTTTATAGAAATATTTAAAACCTAGATTTTAGCAAACAGATACTGACTTAAAAGAAAGAGGTTAGTTTTCTAGGACTGTTCCATATTTTAGCTTCTTGTTAGAGAATCTTCTTGTGTTTGTTAAGAGATAATAATTTGTAACATTTTTTTCTTTTCAGATACATGTATTATGATTTTATAGAATCACCATGACATTCCCATTTTAAAGTCTGTTTTTTAATCTCAAAGTATTTTTGGGGTACAAATATGTTTGGTTACAGGGATCACTTTTATAATGCTTAAGTCATGGTTTTAAGTGTGCCTGTCACCCAGATAGTGTTCATTCTACTCGTTAAGTATGCTATCGCCCATCTCCTCCTCTGCCCACCACCTGCTTGATTTCCATTGAGTTTTACTTCCCTGTAAGCACATGTGTGCTCATCAGTTAGTTCCAATTTAATAGTGGGTACATGTGGTGTTTGTTTTTCCATTCTTCAGATATGTTGCTTAGGATAATGATCTCCAGTTCCATCCACATTGTTGCAAAAGACATTAAGTCATCCTTCCTCATGGCTGAGCAGCATTCTATGGTACACATATACCACATTTTGTTAATCCACTCATGAATTGATGGGCACTTGCATTGGTTTCACTTTGCTGTTGTGAATTGTGCTGCAATAAACATTCGAGTGCAGGTGCCTTTTTGATGACTTCTTTTCCTTTGGGTAAAATACCCAGTAGTGGGTTTGCTGGATTGAATGGTAGGTCGACTTTTAGTTCTTGGAGGAATCTCCATACTGTTTTTCATACAGGTTGTACTACTTTGCAGTCCTACCAACAATTTCTCTCTGCATCCATGCCAGCATCTATTATTATTGGACTTCTTAACAGAAGCCTTTCTGACAGCGGTAAGGTGATACGTCATTGTGGTTTTGATTTGCATTTCCCTGATGAATACTGATGTTGAGCATTTTTTCATACATTTATTGGTCATTTCTCTATCTTCATTTGAAAAACTTCTGTTCATGTTTGCCCACTTTTTGATTTTTTTTTTTATTTTTTCCTTGCTGATTTGCATGTGTTCTTTGTAGATTCTGGTTATTAGCCTTTTATTGGACAAACAGCTTGTGAATTTTTGTCCCATTCTGTGGATTGTCTGTTTGCCCTGTTTATTATTTCCTTGGCTATGCAGAAGCTTTTTAATTTAATCAAGTCCCATTTATTTATTTTTGTTGTTGCTGTGATTGCCATTGGTGTCGTCTTCATAAATTCTGTGCCTAGTCCAATATGTTAGAAGAGTTTTTCCAATGTTTTCTTCTTGAATTCTTAAGGGTTTATGTCTTACATTTAAGTCTTTTATCCATCTTGAATTAATTTTTGTGAGTGGTGAGAGATACGGATCCTATTTTATTCTTACACATGTGGCTATCCAATTTTTCCAGCACCATTGATTGAATAAGGATTCTTTTCCCCAGTGTATATTGTTGTTTACTTTGTCAAAGATTACTTGGCTGTATGTGGATGGTTTTATCTCTGAGTTTTCTGTTCTGTTGGTCTATGTCTTTATTTCTTTTTTTTTTTGTGCCAATGCTATGTTGTTTTGGTTACTATAGCCTTGAAGTATAGTTTGTAGCCTGGTAATTTGATGCCTCCCAACCTGGTCCTTTTGCTTAAGATTGCTTTGGCTATTTAGGCTCTTTTCTGGTTCCAAATGAAGCATAGAACTATTTTTCCTAGATCTGTGAAATATGATGTTGGAATTTTGATGAGGATTGCATTGAATTTGTAAGTCACTTTGTGTGGTATGGACATTTTAACAATGTTAATTCTACTGATCCATGAGCAAGATATGTTTTTCCATTTGTTTGTATCATCTGTGATTTCTTACCTCAGTGTTTCATAGTTCCCTTTGCAGAGATCTTTGACCTCCTTGGTTAAGTATATCCCTAGGAATTTTATTTTCTTTGTAGCTATTGTGAATGGTATTGACTCTTTGACTTGACTCTCAGCTTAACTATTACTGGTGTATAGGAATGCTACTTATTTGTTTACATTGCTTTTGTATCCTCAGACTTTGCTGGATTTATTAATTCCAGGAGTCTCTTGAAATCTCCAGGGTTTTCTAGATAGAAGATCATATCATCGGCAAAAAGTGATAGTTTGCCCTCCTCTTTCTTGATGTGGATATCCTTAATTTTTTTCCTTGCCTTCTTGCTCTGGCTAAGACTTACAGCACTACGCTGAATAGAAGTGGTGACCATGGGCATCCTTGTCTTGATCAGTTCTTAGTGGGAATGCTTTTAGCTTTTCTCCAGTCAGTATGATGTTGGCTATTGGTTTGTCATCTATGGCTTGTATAATTTGGAGATATGTTCCTTCTGTGCCTAGTTTGTTGAGGTTTTTATCATGAAAGGTTGATGAATTTTGTCAAGTGCTTTTTCTGCATGTGTTGAGAGGATCATGTGATCTTTGTTGCTGCTTCTGGTTATGTGATGCATTACATTTATGGATTTACATATGTTGAGCCATCCTTGCCTCCTTGGGCTGAAGCCTACTTGGTCATGGTTGATTATTTTTGTATATACTGTTGAATTAGGTTTGCTAGTATTTTACTGAGGATTTTTTTCCATCTATATTCATAAAGGGGTATTGGTCATTTCCTGATTTTGGTATCAAGGTGATACTGGTTTTGTAGAATGACTTGGGGAGTATTCCTTCCTTCTTGATTTTATGGAATAATTTCTGTAGTATGGGTGCCAACTCTTTTTTGTATTTATCATTTTTATAGATCTTATAATAATGGTTTATGTGTATTGATTATCACAGTAACCCTATGGGGTATCATTATTATTAAATCCCACTTAAAAGATGAGGAAACAAAGAGAGAGGTAATGAAAATTGTCTAAGATCAGAAAGCTAGAAAGTGTAAGAACCACAATTCAAAACAAAACAATATGATTCCAGTGTCTGTGTTTTTAAATACTTTACTAGAGTAAGTCTTATTTATAATTGATATGATGTAAGTGGTATAAACATTAGTAAAATTGGTTTTGTATTTCATTTACATATAGTTTGGATATTATGTAAGTTATCAGTATTACTATCTAGGATATACTTGGAGTCAATAGTAACATTATTTATTCGTAAATTTTATTATTTAACACCAGCATCAGAATGGGAGAGTGTAAAAGCACCTGCAGTGGGAAGAATGCAGTCGTGAGCCTGAGTGCATGCACCTAAGTCTAGTCACAGATAGAATACATCTCATGTATTTTATATAGGATCAAAGAGGTCAGAACTACAAAGAAAGTTACTATTGCCACAGCTAGAAACCTAATCACATATATGTACTTCTATAAATCATATGAATATGTTTGTGGTTGCCTATGTGTGTACATCTTATACATGTAATATTTTTAAGAAGCTGAGAATTATCCACCTTAGTCTGGGATATGAGAATTTTAATACATTTTTACACATGTATTTAATAAGAGGCAAATGAGATGTATTCCTTGCCTCCATGTGGCTTATGTAACCTTGCTTATGAGAAAAGAACTTGATTGTTACAAATACTCATAGATGTGATATGTGTATATGTGTATATATATGCATATGTATCTCTATGTGTATATTTTATATACATATCTACACACACACCTTTACACATTTTGTTAACATGGATATTAGCTTTTCTATTAAGAAAAATTTGATTATTATGCAGAAAGGATACATGTCACCTCTGTGAATAAGTTATACATATACTGGCTGATAGGTATTATTTAATGAACCTTTTCTGTGTGTCAGGATCCGAGCCCTATTTATCTTTTTTCTCAGTTAATTCCAGGATATTAAATTTTATGATGGCAGAAGTCTTCATTAATTTTGTTCACTGATGTGCCAAGCACTTAAAATGGTACCTGGCACACATGGACACTGAAAATACTCTTGGGAAATTGAATCATAATATGTTTATAAGGTAGCTTTGTTTATTTGCATTTTGACGCATGAGAAAACTGAGCCATAGCATGGATTATTGACCCAGTGTCACAGGTGGCTCAGTGGCACAAGCAGAAATAGAATCTTTGTTTGACTGGCCCCACTGTGTACACCCACCATGTTTGACTCTTTCTCTGTAGAGGCTCTTGGGTCCCAAAAGGAGCATATTCTGGGGTCCTTTTAGGTCACAAGTGTTCCTGGTCATTCCATAACTGCAGAGTCCTGGCTGAATTCAGAGTTCTAGGTGTTTTTTCTCTTATGTTGAGCTATTGTATAAGGCTCCATGAGAGCCTTGGACGATTGCTTGCTTTATAGTATACTTCCAGACACATTGTGTTTAGCTCCGTGAAGGCTTCCATCTGCCCTTGAGCGTAGGAGGAGAATATGGCTGAGCCAAAGAGAGAAAAGGAGGATAGTGGATAGGACGTGGAGTAAGTGAGCAGGAAAGAGAAATGGCAAAGGGGAGGGAGGAATGGGCAGTAGAAGATGCAAAGGCAACAGTCAGGGTCACAAAGGAGGGAGAGAAACGAATAATACAGAAGATATAAAAGAGTTTACATTGCTTTTAAGAAGCATTATGGTAAAACATCTTCCGCCAAAGGGAAAAGTCAGTGGCAAAGAATTTTTTTAAATTTATTTTGTTACTCATATTTAATTATTACATATATAGTACTGCACAATAAATGTGTACTTAACCAAATAAAACTCTATAGTGGGCTAACACCTAAAAGATAGTGACACATATTTCATAAGTTTTTTGTTGTAAAATATTTTATGGCTTCATAGCTTCTCAGAAGTTGGTATATGTAGCCATGTGTAAGCTTTTGACTTTATATTCCCTTTTTTAAAGCACCGTGATTTCTAGTGATCTTTGAGTGTGTCTGTTTTTTTCAATTAGCCTCAAACATTTGTGTTTAAACTTCCACTGTTTTTGTTCTGGAAGAGCAAATCAACACATCCCTAAAAGTGACCAGATTTGCACAACCCTGTAATACGTTTCTGATTTATGTAAGTTACACCTGAGGAAAGTTTCCTAAACTAAAAAACTCACTTATTTTAGTTTAATGCCCTCAACAACAGCCCAGATAAATAGGCTCCAAATTTGAGGCCTGAGTAATAATGATTTTAGGATTAGAACATCTGTTGCTGGTATTTTTGAAGTGTCCATCACACAGAGAGTGCAGCATTAGGTGCTTTGACAAGACACTCTGTTACCCCTTCAAGGTGTTGGATAAATACAAATAAGCACATAAAATAAAAATAAATCACTGAATCCATGAATTGAAATGGATATAAGAAGAACTTTAATCTTGTGCATATGTCTTCATCACCAAGTAAGGGTAACTTACCTTTTATGTTAAGCATTTTACAGATGGCGTACTTAAGATAAGTTTAAAAATCATGTTTAAAAGAAATTTAAAAGTAAAAAGGCAGTAGTATAAAGACTTCTCAGTCAGAGGTTTGGGTCAGCTGATTTCAAATCATTTTTTTCAGTGACAACATAGAAAGGCTCATTCATGAACTTCTACAGGCTTCTGTGTCTACTCCCACACTCTGCCTTCCCTCTTCTTTTAATAGCATCCTGTGTTCCCATCTGGGGAGACTTCTCTATTTGTCATTAATTCCCAACACATGTTGTCCACTCACTTTTTTTCTTCTGGAAGGAAAAAGGAAAATGGGCTCCAAGAAATGCATGTAAGTGCTGGGAACTTTACTCTCTTGGTTGGATTAGACAGCATTGAAAGGTGTTAGCTAGAGCAAGATCAATGAAAAGCGTGAACTATTTAATAATATTTAAAGGGAAAATTTAAAATTAGGTTGCAGAATAAATAAAAGGCATTTTAGATATTACGGATCACAAGCACAAACTCAGAGGTAAAGGCAAGAAATACTAGATAGCAAATAGGTTTATCTGAATTGAAAAGAATGAGCTAAAGGTATCGAGTGAGGAAGCAAGAGAGATTGGTCAAGAAACGAGAGGAGCAGTTGACGTTGGCAGAGGAACACATGCTACCTTGTTCACCCTCTAAATACTGTAGATAAACAGAGTCAAAAAAATTTGTTCAGGTAACTGGATTGTATAGAAATGTGTGATCATTTTTCTGGCCAAATGGAAGATGAGGGAGTATACACATGGGTTAGAACCTTCATGAGAAGACATCCATAGGGAAGCTATAAGGATTTCCTATTGTCTGCTATAGCAAGTCCACATACTGTGCCCGCCTTACTGTCCTCACCATTTGATTTCAGTGCCCTCATATTTCCTGGGGAGACTGTTAATACCAATCTTCAGTCTAAAATATTCTAATAACTGTATCACCTGTTTATCGAAATGCTATGCATTCTTCAGTTCTAGCTCCACAAGCTTTCTGCTTTCTTGAGCTATTGTAATAAACATTTTTCCCCCTCTTACCTACCTTGGTGTGTATGATTAGCATTACATAGAGCGGCATTTATTTTTTCTCTTTTTTTCTTCTGTGTATGTTAATCTTGCCTGTCTAGCCTAATCAGGAGCTCCGAGTTCAAAGAATAACCATGAACACAGAGCTTGAAGGTTCAGGTAGATCTCATCCAACCCTCTCATGTACAGAGAAGGAAACTGTAAAACGGAAATGACAGTGATTCTGAATGTATACTACGTGTCAGACAGTTTTAACATTTTTATGTGTCACTCATGTAGTCATCCCAAAGATGATACATGGCATGTACTATTATTGTCACCATTTTATAAATGAAAGGGCTAATGTGCAGAGAATTGGCTTGCCGGGGGCACACAGCTATGAAGGGGCTTCTCAGAAATTGATATGCATAGTCAGGTAAAAGCTTTCAACCGTATATTCCCTTCTGCAAGCACCATGATTTCTAGTAATCATTGACTCTTTCTTCTCTTTTCAATTAACTTAGTTTGCACTGAAACCTTCATTGTCTTCGTTCAGGAAGACCAAAACAACACACGCCAGAAAGTGTTCAGATTTGTACGGCTCTGTAATACATTTTTGATGTACATAAGTTCTACTGCAGCAGAAAAGTTTTGTAAAATGCAAAACTCACTTTATTTTAATGCCTTAGAGAATAGCCCAGATAAAGAAGCTCCAAATTTGAGGCCTGAGTAATAATGTATTTTGGGATTAGAACATCCGTCGCTGCTGGTATTTTTGGAGCATCCATGATGTACAGAGTGAAGCGTTAGGTGCTTTAATGGGGCTACTCTATTATCCCTTCAAGGTGTTGGATAAAAACAAATAAGCACATCAAGTCAATCTGGGATTTAATTCTCGACCTCTGGTTCCAGCTCTTCACTTCCCAAGTTAGCAACAGGAGCAGAACAAAAACCGTCTCCCACAACTTTCATTTCAGGGCTCTTGCTGATTCTAACTACTTTGTACCACCGTAATTCCTATACCAGTAAATAGGAGAAGAGAAGAAATACAGGTGTTTATTAATTTCAGCCTTGTATGGAAGATCCTACTCATGTAAACACACCTGGTACGCTAGCCCTTTCCGTAGGGAGCAAGTAATGATGTTAAACTGAGTGATTAACGAACTCATTGACAGGAAGACTCTATAATTTGTATGTGAATTAGTGAATCGACAAAGCCATTCATGTAGTAGTTATTTATTTTGACTCTGATTCTTTCAATAAGGACCAGAGAACCAGCTGTATGTAGTGTTTAATTGAATGGTTTGGGGTCACAGAATGATCTGGTCAAATCATCCACGAACTTTCCCACTGTGTCAAGTTAGAAGGTTAGGTTTACCAAAACCTCCATAGCACCCAGTTCTCTCCCAATATAGTCCTTACCTTGGATGCTTTGGAGAGCATGTGCATTTTAATTTACCAGAAGTGATTTAGATGTATTCCTGTCCAGAGACAGAGGAATGGATTAAATAACATTCCCTGGGGTCCTCTTTGCCTTAGAATAAATGCTCTTTATCATTCTAAGCTGCTTATTCTGAGCAGTATTTGAACATGATCTTGTGGATTTCCCAGAACAATTCCTGATACCGTTTCCCTAGCTGATGTACTTGGATTTTTTCCATACTATCCAGGCTGCATTCTCTTTTTAACTTAATATGTTCTTTTTCACTCTGGTGCTTTGACTTTTACCATCACAGTTTTCTTCTTTATTCCCAGAGTTTATAGACTGTCACCCGGCTTTCCTCGGAGTTCTTCAGCCAAGTTATCCATACTTTGCTCTTCTAATCTTCTGTTATAGCAGGCTTCCTGTTACTTCTATCTTTGCTCTTACACTCTCAATTTGTTCCAGATTTTCTGGTAGAGATTCCCCTACACTGAAAGCAGGATTCCAGGTGCAAGCATTTGAGAACTGAATAGAGATAAATACTTGCACCTCTCTTGACTGTGATGTCTTGCCATCTGCAGTTCAAAGTATGACGTCCAGGAGGGCTGCCATTTGGAGCACAGACTCACCTGGATGGCACGTGCTATCTAGCCTCAGCTCTCTTCCAACAGGTCCTTCTCAGAAGACCTCTTTGACCTCTTTGCCATTTTTTTTTTCTTCCTGTGTGTATCTGTGTTTTCATTCATTTTTCCCCTAGCGGATTAGCTGGCCTTTTCCCAGTCTGACTCTCATTTTGTTATTTGATCCCCAGATCTGCAACTCCTCTCGGACCATCTGTATTATTTCTCTGTCCTTGCTGATGTTTTGCAACATTCCCCTGCTCACGTTCGTCTGCAGATTTCATTAGCACGCTGTTTACTACGTTCTGAAGACCAGTAATAAAAATGAATAAACAGAAGACCTTACGCAGACATCTGTGGAATTTTTCTAGGCAGCCTCCATGACTTGATGGCCATTCTTTCAATTAACCTTTTTTTTTTTTCTTTTTTGGCCAATGTGTCAGCCAGTTTCCTCCATGACCACCCTGTTCTCATATCCAAGTGACTGCGTTCCTACTGTGTGATTTTTCTGCACCACTTGATAGTTGTCTAAACAATTCATCAGGTTTGTCTGACGGCATTTACCCTTTATTCAATCCAAGTCTTATTGCCAGTTTCCATTCCCTTCTAGATTGGAGAAGCTGTATGTTACAGTGTATATGTCCTACCCTGAGTTTCTCCCAGTCTATTAATGATTTAAAAGCTTGACTGTAGATGGGAAAAGAGCACAAAGAGAAGAGAGACTGAGTCTATATGCTGCTCTTGGGAAAGCAACATAACGTGTACAGAGGATCATGCGTGTGCGTGTGCTTGCGAGGGGTTAACAGTGATCTTTCTGTCCACAAAGATAGAAAGCAGTTGTGTTGGTTTGGAATGATGAAGATTTATATCTAACTTATATTGAAAAATCAAACGACTACATTTTTAAAACCATAGCTGTATTTAGAGAATATCTGTGATGTACTTGGCACAGCGATGAGATGTGATTACGTCAGCCCTAAAAGGCAGTTATTTTCAGGTATACCAGTACCCTGTGGTGCTGTCATGAGAATTAGAAAAAGATGTCCCACCCAAAAAATGCAGTCTGTGCCTGAGAGCAGGGTACAGGCTGCACTTAAGGACTCACTGACCCCTTAGACCAGATATCGCTATGTACGGTGTAGCCTGCCCAAATGTACATGGCAGCCCTGATGTTTTTTGCTTTAAACAAAGATGAGTAAGAAACCTGTAAGAGTTAGATTTGGGACTAAAGCTGATGCAGCTTCCTCAGTGCCTTATTGCTTCTCTGCAGATAGGATAAATACGGATCTAACTCACTCTTCTATGATGGTACACTAAATTCAAAAACATTCTGTGCTTAGCCTAGAAAAGAATGGATATAATTTAATATGTAACCTTTTCTGCCAAGATTCATCTTTGTTCTTTTCCTAGTCTTCAGCTATGTTGTTTTCGTTACTGTCGTTATTATTGTCTATTACAGAATCTAAAAAGAATTATGGGGAAGAATTAACTGTGGCTCAGAGTTTCTTTTCACTATCTTTAAGTCCAGCTGAACTGTGTCTACTTCCTCCCCTCTTGGCTTGTGAGGTTCAGTCAGCAGTACACAAGCACATACCTTCATTATATTAAATATTGATCAATTTAGTGAAATGCCATGTGAACGTTATAGTACTACTTAACAAGGAATATTTTAAATTCTTTGACTTAAATTACTAGGTATGTTTGTAAAGGGATAGAACTTTTGGCAATTGGAATGTGTATGCACACATATATACATACATCTATGTGTGTATAATATATATTTCTTAAAGCAAATATAGTTATTTGCTAAAGCATCCTATCTTTTCATTTTCCCTTTTTTGGTTACCATTTTTATTGTCCTTGAGTGCTGTTTTTATTGAAATGTGTCTTCCACTTCAGCTGTAGAGCTTTTCCTTGTTGAACAATGTAGTTTTCTTGTTCAACAACTCTGACATTCAGGTAAATGGAAGGAAAATGGATAGGGGAGTTGTGTGTTCATAATGCCACTTGGCCACCCTAAAATCTATGCAGATAATCTACTTGGAAGGCGTTGAGCCCGGGTGGAATACAGAACCGTATAAGTATCCTACATTGATTTACAGCACCTGCTACAGCTGCTTGGATCCTGGCAGGCATTTTCGCTGCTGCCAAATGCTGTTGCAATTGCTGGGCAAATCTGGATGGAGGTTATATTTACTGGATATGTTTATAATCTGCAGAGTGATCTAAGCCATAGAGGGCTAATTTCCCAAAGATCAATGACAAAGAGAGGATTTCAGAGGTTATCCTCTTTATCCAATTTCCTGTGTCCTAATGAGATGGCTGAAACCTGTTTGGAATCTTTCTGATTAGAAACTCTTCTGAGAGTCAATAAAGAATATGACATCCATAAATCTAAATGAGAGGTGACTTGGCTGCCTGCACGGTGATTCATGCCATGTAGAGCCTTTCCCCTGCCCCCAGCAGGATATACCATCCAGGGCCAACCTGAGACAAGGTCAAATTTAAACCCAAGGTCTTGAGAGGACTTGGCCCCTACTGTTGAATTAAAAGGACTCTTGTTGCTGTTAGAATGCACTGTGTATATTTTTTGCCTTTCTCGATTCAGTTCAACTCAACTGCAGTTCAGTTCAGCCAAAATTGATTTGTTTAAATGAGTGTTGTGTTTTCCAACTAAGAAGAAAGACACATTAAAAAATGACTGTAATATTATGTGGTGAGGGTCACAGTACAGATCTGAACAAAGTGTGATAAAAGATCATCGTAATAATAACTAATGCTTTTTGGAGGGTACTGATGCGTCAGGCAGTATGTTAAGCGCTTGACACACACATTCTTTAATCCTAACAACGAACGCATGAGTTGGGTCCTATTATTATATACCCATTTCATAAATGAGGAAACTGAGACTTAGATCCAATGAGTAACTTTCCATGTTAACAACATCCTTCCTAAACTCCATATTTCCCTGTAGTTGTCACATCATTTATTTTGCCTCTTAGATAAACTTCTTGGGGGGGAAAAAAAAGTTGTCTGTATTTGTCATCTCTACTTGCTTATTTCTCATTTGCTCCTCAACTCATCCAATCTGGCTTCTGCCACTACCATTAAAATGAAATCATTAAGCAGGCTGGCCAGTCCCTACATATGCCTGAATACACTATGTCCCCACTATGTTGCTCAGCTGCTTTTGCCACAATTAACTCCTCCTTTCTTGCGACAATATCCTCTCTTGATTTCCTGTAACCACATTTTCCGGATGTTTTCCCCCAAACCATTAGTTGTCCCTTTCCTTTTGATAGCACCTCTTCCTGTGCTTAACTTCTCAGTAGTGGAGCATTTTAGCTTGAGTTCTGAGTCTTCTGGCTTCTATGCTACGTCAGGGCTTCTAAACCTGGTTGGTACCAGGTACTTTCTGGCAGTCTGGTGGAGGCTGTGGGATCAAGTTTTTAAGTGCATAAAATACCTGGAATGTCTTAAGGTATCCCAAACTTAGTTCGTACAAACAGGAGCTCTTGTTTTCTCCTCACAGTTTTGTTATTTCCATCATTAACCCAGTTGCTCAAGAAAACTGGAAGTCATCTGTGATTCCTCATTTATCCTTTAACACAAACATTATCCTATCCATTAGCAAGTCTTGGCTATTCTATCTCCATATTATCTCAGATCTTTCCACCACCCCTCAGGTGACACATAATGAATAGGCCATGAATGGATAAAGGTTTGGAATGGGGGAAAGACAGAGGCAGAATGAATCATTAGGGGACTCTTAAATACTTGAGCTGAGACTCAAGACAGAGCAGAGGCAGTCTTACCTGGAGAGGAGGAGAATGAATTTATAAGATAACTGTCTACAATGGTAACTATAAACAAAGAATTAAGAGTTACGGATGCCTAGAAGCATGAGAATAGGGTTCCTTGAAGTTACCTTTAAAACATTTCTGTTTCTTTTTATATATCCTTTAGTCTTCATGTTCTGTGAAGTCCTTCAGAGACAGTAAACTGTACTCTCTCGGGAATTTAAGCATGAGGATGGAAACAAAACTGAAAGGAGGAATCCTTCCCAGATTGAGTTGACAATGAAACTGCTTCCTGCAGCCATTTCTCGAGTAAAACAAACTGGTAAGAACCAGACAGTTTGACCAAGTAGCAGCTGGAACAGTTCAAAACAAGTCTGCCTGCAGCACTTCCTCACTTGTGAACAAGCCAACCTAAGCTAGAGTCAACTAGTCAACTTTTCTAATACTGTGTATTGTTTTCAGTTAAGGTCTTTGTTTGTTTTATTGTTTGGTTGTTTTGTTTTGTTTTGTTTTGGTTGCCTGTATTACCTGATTAACTGGGAATGAGCCCTATCATCCTGTGTAAGCTAAACCCTAAATTACATAAGTTTTCTCTCCTTGTGCCATATGCCTTCCACATCAGCGACGACTCCGGAAAAGGCAAAGGCAGCCTGTGTTTTTCCTGATTTTGCAAACTTGCATTCTGTTAGCCTTGGGCATTTTGGCCTCCCCCCGTGTCAGCATGGTGTTTTAATAACTGAGAAAAACAGAAATATAAAGAAAGGACACTGTGCAAATCACTTTGCAAACAGGCTTGTCCTGCAGCTGCCTCCAGTGTGAGTCATGGAAACTAATAGTGATTAGAATAACGTGGTACATCGCTTTCGGTGACACTTTTAATCCTCTTACTAACTTCACGGAAATATTTTGCTCATTTGTCAGGTTGAAGCGATTGTACGAGAATGTTGTAGTTCCTGTCTTCTTCTGTTCATTGGGAACGTTGGAGAAATAGCTGTAAAAATCAAAGCGTGCCAGATTGAAATGCATTTGAGGCTGACTTTTCCCTCTGGAGATGTACGTTGGCTTCATGCATGTCATCCGTCCTTTGAGTTTGGGTGTCTGCACTTTGAGGCCTCATGGTCTACTCTGCAGAGGGATTCCCTTTCACCTGTGCAGTCATCAGTCAGGGAGAAGTCAGTGGGGTGGTTCAGCTGCATGGTACGTCGTGTTGCCAAATGGAGACAGAGCCCTGCTCTGGCCCCATGAGCTTGAGAAGCCTCCAGAGCATTTCTGGCCAAGAGCCAATGAGGTGATCCCTGCGCTAGGAACAAAACACAATGGCTGAGATTGCGGCTATCCGTCTCTTTGCTGGGATGATTCATACAGCAGCCCTGACACTGAGTCTCGGGAGGACGGTTCTCTTCCCGCTAAAAATATCCTGGTTCAGATTTATAATGTCAGGAGCTGATAAATTTGCCGGCGAAATGCAAGCAGTGTCACTGTCAGGCTAGGAAACCTGCTCTGATAAATTGATGAGGGGGAAGAAATTCCAAATGTGGCAGAGACCCGCAGCGCCACCTCCCCTGGGATGGTGAGCAACACGAGCATGTTTTCCTTGCCATCAAAGTCCCCTTTTTCAATGTAGTAAGAAGTAGAACGCACTAGATTGAAAAGGAATATAGAAAATGTCTTTTCCAGCAGAGGAATGACATGGCATAAAACCAGATCTTACCATTTGGGAAATGTTTTTGCTTTCCTGTGAAGAGAGGGGGTTCCTTCTAAAATACTCTCTTCTCAAGACAAAGATTGCACTTACCTAGCCTGGTGTTAAAGTGGTGATCTGTGATTCAACCAGAATCTCAATTATTATTATTATTTTTGAGACAGAGTCTCATTCTGTTGTCCAGGCTAGAGTGCCGTGACATCAGCCTAGCTCAGAGCAACCTCAAACTCCTGGGCTCAGGCGATCCTCCTGCCTCAGCCTTCCAAGTAGCTGGGACTACAGGCATGCACCACCATGCCCAGCTAACTTTTTCTGTATTTTTAGTTGTCCAGGTAATTTCTTTCTATTTTTATTAGAGACGGGGTCTCGCTCTTGCTCAGGCTGGTCTTGAACTCCTGACCTCGAGCGATCCTCGCGGCTCAGCCTCCCAGAGTGCTAGGATTACAGGTGTGAGCCACCGCACCCAGCCCCAGAATCTCAATTTTTGGATTCAATAAGGAAGAGACTGTTGATACATTTTTGTCTGGACTTTCAGAATCTTAAGTTTATATCACTGTCCATTGCCTACCTGCCCTTTTCTCTCTTTCATTGGTCAACAGCTTCTCAGGAGGATCACAGAATGTCCCCTCTGTACCAACTGGCTTGAAATGATTTGACATGGGCTTCAATTTTAATTATTCAACCTCACTTAAGCATCTCTTAGAAACCAAGTAGCATGATTGGCATTTTTCTAAAATGATGAAGGTGCAGTGTACTATAATGAGATGGATACACCTATAATGAACTTATTATACTCAAATCATAAACGTAATAATTGACACATGAACAATTGCTATGAGAAATGCACAGAGGAATTGCTTCTGCTGGGAAAAAACCAGGATGGCTTCACAGAAGTAAAATTTGGCCTTGGAATAATACGATGAAGGAGTTCTAGAAATTTCTCAGGGAAGAGAGGAGAATTTCTAATCAGAAAAGTATGGATTTAAGGTAGGAAAAGCACCACCTGAGTTTGGAACTTAAACGAGTTATTTAGAGGGTTTAAGTGAAATTTTTTTCTCACTGGGTTTTTGGCTTTTGCCAAATGACTTGCAAAACAACTGCCACATTTGCTCTAATCATTTTAGATCATTAACTTTGAAAATTACTGTTGGTATTATTTTCTACCTTGGCCTTGTGCCCATAAAGAACTGACATCTAATGAACAGGTGGATGGTGGATGCCTGGAGGTTTGCCCTTGTTAAACACTTGACCTACACCGCAAAATGTCATGGTAGCCTTCCCTACCAAAACTTTGAGGGCCCAAGTCTCAGTAATGACGTTCTAATGATCTAATATGCTCTGCCATCATTGGTTAATCATCAAGTCGTGAAGCAAACTCTGACATGATTATCACTGTCTCCTTGAAAGAAGAATAAAGGCTGGAATTTTAATTCTGTGCAGCATTTACTCAACACAGTTCTATGTTTTTAAAAATGCTTTGGTCTTTCCTTCTCTCATGGTTCTACCTCTTAACCAGCTTTCTTCTTAATGAGGGAATAATTTGTAGGTTTGGGGCCTCAATTTCAATATCAAGCGCCTCCCCCCCCCAAAAAAAATCCATAGGCAACATAAAGTGTTTTCGTTCTGAGTTTTGTTAGGAAATGCAGGATAGAAAGATTTCATGTAATTGTAAAAGATGATGTAGCATGTGTACTTGCTGAACTGTTTTGAGGAAGAAGGATGTCTACAGTGTATTTTGAAATGCATCAACAAAGAAGATGGACAGATAGAGGGCTAGGTAAATGGCTATGTTATAAAGCAAGTATAGTAAAATGCTCATCATAGAATCTAGCCCTGGGAATATAGGTATTGATACTAAAGTTATTTGAACTTTGTGGAATGTTTGAAACATAAAAGATATGGTAGCATAGAACAAAATTGGTAGGGGTGTTTGGGTAAGAATTATAGCATACTTAAAATGAAGAGAAATTTCTCTGACTTATCAAAATGTAGACACAAATAATAATGCAGCTGTGTCAGTGAGCCAAAGGTGTACACAATCTTTCTTCACCATTAGCTCATGAATCTGTCAGATGAGAAAAAAGGTCATTCTAGAAAAAAGAGTAGTTTGCTTCAAGGGCTAGACCCTTAGTCCACTCGCAATATGTAAATAGATTTTGTTGTGTCTTTTTTTCTTGTGTATATAAAATACCTATATTCTTCACAAATAAGGCAATTTCTTCCTTCTGAGTCATTTCAGCATGTATTAAGCACTTCCTGTATTCCAGGCATGGTGCTAAGCACTGAGGCTTCAGCAAGGAAACACTTGAGAAAGTTTAACATCAAGAAATGAAAAAAAAAAGATAATAAGATGATGTGAAAAAAATGAAAGGATTTAAAAAGTGCTGTGAGAGCCCCGAAGGGGGACCAGTCCCTCTGATTTGGGGCAGGTGACTTAACTTCTTGGGGCCTTAGTATTTTCACCAGTACAATCTGGCCAGTGATAACTGTTAACCCATTGTCTGTTCAATAGCAAGACCTTAGCGAGTGGTCACTAATGTCTTTGACCTAGAGAGGGGACCAAATTGGCGGAAAAAAATTAATACATAAATAGCCACGACATTGGCTTGACATATACAGATCCTTCTTGTTCGTCACCCCTCCCCCATGCCACACCCTTTCTTGCCCTCAAAGAGCTATAAGATCACTGTCCTAGAGCTGGAACAGACCTTGCCTTGGATCTGGGATAGGTACTCTCTTGTGGCCCCTGTTTAGCGACCAGGACACTGAAGTGACTTGAGAGAAGTGACTTGCCTCATGTGTCATAATCACTGGCCAAGCAGGGAACATGTAGGATAATAAAGCTTTTCCTATAGACAGAGTTTGAAGAAAAGTCATAGTCCTCTGGACATACAGTTTATGATTTCCTAGGAGGCAAGAGAGAAAGCTCAGAAACATTTTTATGTATTGTTAGAAGAGAATGTGTTTCGCTGTACCTGAGTGCAGGGCACTAGTAGGTTCCCAGGAAGCACCTGTTCAGTTGCATTGCGTGAAACCCTCCTGCTGACCTGTCTGTATGGCATGGTTAACCCTTGTTATGGGGGTGACTGGCCCATTAATTAAATTAATTTGAATTCTTTTAATTGTAGGTTGATACTTACAATCTACAGAATCTGTATTTCCTAACCCCACATACATTTATGCAGAGTGATAGGAGGCAAAGATTGCCTCTCTCTTCGTGAAAATGGAGTCACTTCTTTGTATTTGTATTTTATTGGATTGATGAAGGTTGGCATATTTTCCCTGACAAGTCAGGGATGGCCCCTAGGGACTTGGTATTTCACAGCTTTGAATTAAGGTCTCTGGGTGTTGTGAGTATGGGAGCCAGTGGACCACACTGGCTTTGGAACTCAAGTACTTTGGATGGAAAGCCCCACTCAGAGCAAAGATTCAGGTTCTTCATACTAGGGGAGAATATTTCTTATCACAGGGGAGAGAAAGAAGGGGAGTTTAGAGAAATAGAGAAGAGAGGGAGAAAGAAAGGGAGAGGGAGACAGAATGAGTGGGATTTTATTGCAGAAAAAATTTAATTATTGGTTTCTTAATACTATTAAATTTTGTAAAAGTAGATGTCATAAGATAAGGAATTAAGCAAAATTTATGATTTGGCTGGTTAAACAGGTAAAAATCAGTGAAAGAAATAGGATCTCCCTGAAGCCAACCGTGCAGAATAGTCAGAAACACTGAAGGATATTTCTAGCGTGCAATTCAGATTCTCATATGCTTCAGTTGGGAAGCCTGTATAAGTAGAACAGTGGATGCACAATCTGAAAACCATAGATGAGAAAACACGCTAGAGCATGATTTTTAGGTGAAAAGAAAAGGAGAAAAAAAGTCAGAACCATGCTCTACTTGGGAATGGATTGGATTTTGCTCCATTGAACAGACTGTAAAATGCACTATTGATTAACAAGGTGGGTCCTTACGTGCGGTGGGGACAGAGGCAGGACATACTGAATAATCTTGGCTGGTTGTGCTTTGGAGGAGATGGAATGTCAGAAGGAAGTCAGGGAGCCCTTGTAACTAACTCCCATTGTTTTCTGTTCCTTCCTAGCCTCAAAAAGTAAAGATGCAGGCAGCTGCTTTTGAGGACAGTGTAAAAGCTCAACCTTGGAAAAATCTGTAGCTTCATCTTGTGCAATATTCATCATTTCTGTAATGGTAAAAATCACATGGCTTCATATAACCCAAAGAGCTGGTAACATGGCCCCCAGCTGTGACTTCCCCAAGTCCATCATTTAAAAAGAGAATTGGTTTTGATAAATATGGTGTAATGTGAATGTGTACGCACAGGATTACTTTATAACTGGGAAGAAAGGGAAAGAAGAGATACTTTCAGTAAAAGTATCCTATGTGCCAGGCACTGTACTCTACATGTGTTGCTTAATTGAATCCTCATGATCTTTCAAAGTAACATGATGAGAAGATGGTGATTTTTTACAAGCAGCAGAGCTAGGATTTGAACCCTGGTCTGTAGAACTTAGGCCCCTCTGTGTTTTCTATTCCGTTGGCTGTCTGGGCCATCTGGCTCATGACTTTTCAACCATTGGGTGGATAGAAGATATAAAACAAGCTGAAACTCAAAGTAGTATCCTTTGGTCTGCATTAGCTACTCTAACTGAAAATACTGCTAAATGAGGTTTGGGGAATAGATGTGAATTTTGATTATTCAGTTCCCTGCTGAGAACCAGCCAAATCATATTATTTGTACTAGGAAGAAATAAAGGGGGGAAAAAAAAACCCTAGGTTTCTGGAAATATTGCTATGGGCTATAAGGCAAATTTAGATGTTAAAAGTGATAGTTGGCAAAATTTGTCAAGTGCCAAAATGTTCTCTTGTGTGGAAGAAAAAAAGTGGAGGATTTATTGTCAGAAAATTGAGTCTTGCGCTGGCCAAATTCACATCAATGAGATGCTTCTTTTTTCTTGTCTTTGGCAGGTTGTGAAAAGGAGGGGGGGGGGTGTCACTGAGAAGAGGTGAAATGAGACCCCAGAGGCAGTTTTTAGTGTAACGCACACATGCCCACGTGTTAACCTGCTTTCAGAGTTACCTGCACGTCACATTTTATGATTGAAAGACAAGTCAGCAAAATATGGTGCACTGGGTCATGTGTTCCATTCTGTTTTTTTTTTTTTTTTTTTTCCTATTTCTAAGTGGGTTTTCCATTGCCTACTTAGTCTTTTTTCACCGCTATTCACTCTAGCCAACTTGCTTTAAAGCTCAGAGCGAGGTGAGTCAGAGGATTCAGGAGCAGTGGTAAACAATAGGTAATTCAACCACACATTTAATTTTCTAGTAACCACATTTGTAAAAAGTAATTTTATCTAAAGTTATCATCTCTACATTTCATTCCTATAAGACATGGTTAATGAGATATTTTACATTTTTCCATAGTAAGTCTTCAAAATCCAGTGTGGGTTCACACTTACCATACGTCCCAGTTCAGCCAACCCACATTTCATATGCTCAGTAGCCACGTGTGCCTCGTGGTTTATATGTTGGACAACGCAGGTCTAGACTAGGAACATATTCATTCAGGGTGTCCATTTACTATATTTGCTATCATTGGAATAATAGTGCCCGACAGCGAAGGCCCCTACGTGAAACGATGCTGCCATATTATCTTGTTTGGGCTCAATGTTTTCATAAATTCAGGCTTGGAAAAAAAAACTAATACATTCGCTATCTTCCATCATCTCACATAATTATCTGTTCCTGGACACCATTTCCATCCCATCCAAGAAGAGGAGACAGCCCAGAGAGGGATATGTGAGTTGACTACTTCCGCTCGTCATTTAGTGGAAGGGAACTGCCTTCGCTTTTTTCAGGAAGATTAAATCTTGATCATCCTGCCATTCAGTATAATACCTGCATACAAGGTAATAGAGACGATCTATGTATGCACGCTCGTGTGTGTGTGTGTGTGTGTGTGTGTCTGTGTGTGTGTATTTCTCAGTATATGAGGAACTGGCGTACATCCCAGAACACAACACACCGAAACTTCTGATGAAACATAATAGGTACAGGAAATGAGCATCCAATAAAAACTTGTTTGTGCTTTTAAACAGAATTAGAGACTAGAATAAAAACAGAACACAAGGAAGAATAGGAATAAAGCTTTACATGGCAATAACCAATTCAGGTACATTTTGTTGCTTCCTGGCCTTCTATAACTTTAAGAGAAAAGAAAGTACCACCCTTAGGCAAATGCCTTGTCATAATAGGGCTCATTTCTTCCCATTCTGTGACTTTATTGCAGTTTTAAATTTATCACACGTTGCTGGGTTATGGGGTACAGAGACGTGCTCTTGCCTAAGGAGGAGGAGGCAGGAGTAATGTTTTGAGGGTCCTTCCTAAGCAGAGAATGTAGTGACTATGCTATTGCTCTAAAAGGAGACAGAGTCTTGCCTGGAAGGAAGATATTTGTAATTTATTTATTTTTATTTTTAATTATTATGGGTCCATAGCAGTTGTATATCTTTATAGGGTAGATGTGATGTTTTGATGCAGACATACAATATGAATTCATCAAATGAGGGTAACTGGGGTATCCATCATCTCAGGCATTTATCATTTCTTTGTGTTGGGAACATTCTAATTCTGCTCTTTTAGTTATTTTCAAGTATACCTTAACTTACTGTTGATTATAGTCATTTTGTTGTGCTATCAAGTATTGTTCATTCTCTCTAACTATATTTTTATCCCCATTCACCATCCCCACATTATTCCCTCCTCCCCACTACCCCTCCCTTGCCTATGGTAACCATCATTCTACTCTGTGCTCCATGAGATCAATTATTTTTTAATATTTAGCTCCCACATATGAGAATATGTGATACTTGTCTTTCTGTGCTTGGCTTATTTCACTTAACATAATGTTCTTCAGTTCCATCCATGTTGTTGTAAATGGCAGGATTTCATTGTTTTCTGTGACTATATAATACTGTGCACATATACCACAACTTCTTTATCCGTTCATCCATGAATGGACACTTAGGTTGATCCCAAACCTTGGCTATTGTGAATAGTGCTGCAGTAAAACATGAGAGTGCAGATATCTGCTCGATACACAGATTTCCCCTCCTTTGGATATATACCCAGCAGTGGGATGGTAGTTCTATGTTCAGGTTTTTGAGTAACCTCCATACTGTTTTCCATAGTGGTTGCATTAATTTACATTCCAAAAAACAGTGTATAGGGTTTCTCCACATCCTTGCCAGCATTCATTATTGCCTGTCATTTTGATAAAGCCATGTTAACTGGGGTGAGTTGCTATATCATTGTAGTTTTGATTTTTATTTCTCTGATGACTAATGATGTTGAACGTTGTTTCATATACCTGTTGCTTGGTCAGTTGTGCTTTTTGAGAGACTTTCATGTGTTTGTCGTCAGTTTGTCCGTTGAATTCTTAAGCTCCAGAATTTCTTTTTTTTAATTTCAATCTGTTGGTTAAATTTCTCTGATAAGCTGCTGAATTCCTTCTCTGTGTTGTCTTGAGGTTCATTGAGCTTCTTCAGGACAACTATTTTGAGTTCTTTGTCTGAACGGTCATATATCTCCATCACTCCAGGATCGGTCACTGGTACCACCTTATTTAGCTCGTTTAATGAGGTCATGTTTTCCTGGGTGTTCTTGATGCTGTGGATATTTGTCGATGTCTGGACTTTGAAGAGTTGGGTATTTATCTTAATCTTTGCAGTCCGGACTTGTTTGAACCTGTCCTTGAGAAGCCTTTCCAGGTATTCTAAAGGAATTGAGCATTGTGGTCTAAATTTTCAATGACTGCAGCTGTATCAGCACTGGGTGTGTCCCGAGCCCAGTAATGCCATGGCTTTTGCAGACTCCTGGCAGTACAGACTTGGTGGGCTTGGGTAAGATGCGGTATAATTCGCTGGATGACCAAGAAAAATGTCTCCCTCTTTTCCCTCACTGTCTGTGCTGGGCTGCTGGAGTTAGGGGAGGAGTTACGTGAACACTCCCTCATGGCCACCAGCGCCAGGGCACACCTGAAGCCAGCCCAGCTTCACCCGAAGCCTGTGGTGACTATGGCCTGGCCACCTCAGATGTTTATGCAAAGTCCAAGGGCTCTTTAGTTAGCAGATGGTGAGTCCTCTCAGGCAGCGTGTTTCCTTCTGGCCCAGGGTGAGTCTAGAAATGCCTTCCAAGAACTAGTGCCTGGGCACAAGGGCTTCAGGAGTCTGCTTGGTACTTTATTTTACTGTGGCTAAGCTGGTCCCCAAGTTGCAAAACAGTGTCCTTTGAGCTCTTCCCTTACACTTTCCCCAAGTGGAAGAAGACTCCCTGAGCCGCACTGCCTGTAGTTGGGGGGAGGGGTGACACAGGCGCTGGCTTGGCTGTCACCACTGGTGTCTCCATGGGTTATGTGCATCCCAAGTCGGCTGGCTCCGAGCCAGCACAGCTGCAGGAATTGCCCAAAGACTGCAGCCTTCGTGGCCTGACTGCCTTACGAATTTAGTCCAGGGCCCAGGCTGCTCTACGTCAGCCGGTGGTGGGGCTAAGCAGAACTGGGGTTTTGGGGTGGAGGATTTCCCTCTGGCCAGGCTGGAAGAGTTCTGTGCTGTGCTCTGTTCCTCTGTGCTGGGGTGGCCCTGAGTTTCAATGCAAAGTCCCAGAGTCACTTTACCTCCCCTGACTTCCAGGGGATGGGAGAACAGTGGCGTAGGCAATGCAAGACTATCTTCTCTGTCCTCTTCAGTGTCTCTTTCCTTGATACAATATTGCAATCAGGTAGTGTGCTTGCTCACCTGATTGTTGGTTCTTCTGAAGGTGCTGCTTGTGTGGATAGTTGCTGAATTTGGTGTGTGTGTGGAGCAATGGTTCCTGGAGATTTCATTTTGGCCACCTTGCTCTGCCCCCTGGGAAGATCATTAAACTGTCCACTTGAGCTGTGAGTCTGTGCAGAAGAGAGGCATGAGCCTTTGCTTTGGGGAAATATACTTTACTATTATATCAGTTTCTGGAATATGCTGATAGAAACGTTGGGAGAAATTAATTAAAATGTTAGGTCTTTCTCCTGCGCACTTAGGATGCAATCGAGTTCTTTTTAGTTTTTTTAACTCCTGGATTCATTCACCATGATTTCTTTAGGGAGCGAAACAGAACTAGCAGGACTGTCATTTGGATTTGTTGTGACTGTGAGTGTGTAGTTCCCTACAATAAAAACAATGTCTGTAGGACAACGGACTCTTGCGTCAGGAAGACATGGGTGGAACCTTGCATCTGCTACTCAGCTGTTCCATGACTCTGGAAATTACTCAGGCCCTCTGATTGTCATTTTGTTGACATCTGTTAAATATAAACTCTCTCTCCTAGCGTTACTGGGAGGGGGAAATGAAGGCATTTATCTAAAGGATCTTATAAAAGGCCTGGCACATACTGGTTGTTCAGTAAATACCAGTTCCTTTCTCTTTTACTCCTCCAAAAACTTCTTGTAATTTTTATTTTCTAGTCCTAACCCCTGTGTCTTGAGAAGTTCTGTCAGCATACAGATTGGACTTGATTGTTTAAGTTAAAACTCTCTATTTTCTTCTTCATTTTGTATTGATTAATACAATTAATCTGATTAGAAGTATAAAACTATGGGTCAAGTTTCTAAAAATTCATTAAACCAAACACCTGTTGGGTACTTACCATATTCTGGTGCTAGGCTCTGGAGAAACAACAATGAATAATACAACAGTTGCCCTAAGGGAGCCTTACACTAGTCTCATCTGTGGATCAGACCCAGCAGGCAGTATCAAATCAGCTTCATATTGCTGAATTTGGGAGACGTTTGGAATCCCAGGAGAATGTAAGACTAACTCCTGGCCCTATCTTGATGGATCATGGAAGAACACCATGTACCATCTTGAGTTGAAGTCATCTTGGCCCATAGTTAATCTATACAGCCTCATCTGGATAAATTAAAGATTATCTTGGAGCCTTTTGAAATATTGAGAATAGCCTACTGGCCCCAACTGACATTTTGAAAAATCCAGGATGCAGAGATTCCAGATGGGGCAGGTACCATTTTCAGGTATGCAGGGACAGGGTTTCCTGAGACCACAGTGGGAAGGGAGAATGAATTAATTAGCTTTGGCTTTTAGAAACAGGTCTGCCATGACAGTGCTGCAACCTAATCCAAGTGGAAAGTCATGGGAGACTCAAAGCATGGCTGAGAATGAAGGGGAAAGGGCAGATTCAGTGGGATTACTAGTGACAGGTTGGATGGAGGCTGTAAAGTGGATGAAATCTATATGCTCTGATCCATTCAATCTCACTGTCTACTCTTCACACTTAAGGGGTCATGGTGTTTTCATTCCATGCTCTCCTTTATGAGGTAGGGTTCTTCCCTTACAGTTGCTTGAAGCTGTGGGAACAAATGAGTTCACCTAGGGAGTGAGCTCAGAGGAGGACTCAGAATGCAACTCTCAGGGATGCCGCACTACAGAGGAGGCTACAGTAGAGAACCATTTTTTTCTAAACCGTTTCTGGAAGCATCTGGATTGGCTGAAGTCTGTGGCAGCCACTGATGGAAAGCTCTTTCCCCTCATGAAGCTTGATCACCAAACCTGGGAGCTTATTTTATTCAGGTTCTTTGGAGTCATGTTAGACTCCAGAATCATTAACTTTATTTTCCCCAAATTTTGCTGAGCATCTTCTAAAGATGGTGGTTTCCATTCTAGGGAGCTAATTTTGGCAGCTCATTGTCAAAGAAGCAATAATTCTCAGCGCCCAGAGTGCTATACCCAAACTCAGTTGGTGATCAGACCCTTTTCACATAGGAGCTCAACCCTAAACACCTGGGATACTTCTCTTTTTCCTTCTACCCCCAGACAAGGGAGTATTACCTAAAATCACACTAATCCACTTTCACAGCATTTGTATTATTGAATGATACATTAAAACTTAATGAACATCATAAGAAAAGGGTTGTTCTCTCACCAGGCTGTTATAATTTGTTGTACTTCTGTTCCTATTCATTTATCTCTGGTTTGATTTAGTGATTTTTACTTAGTAACTATTTTTACTTTTTACTTAGTAATGATATGCCTCAGTGAAACTTTAAGAGATGACTTTCCATCTTTGGAAATCTGTTTCATGGTTTCAAGAAGCAAGACTAGAGAAGATGATTGACATTAAGAGATTCATGTGTGTTGAATGTGGGTTTGAATTAAAAGTAACTTAATTTACTCAGAGTAGGACAATCTAGTACATTGAAATTGGTTGAGATGTGCTTACTTCACTTTGGAAGTCACTGTAAATCAATGCCATAGAGCAGAAAGCATTCTCTGTCCTCTTGCTCTTCCTTTCTGAAGGATTCAGAAGGTAGGAAGAGAATGCAAATCAGTATAGGAAGACAGACCTATTAGGTGGTAGCAAAAAGTTTTACAGAAATGCGTTTTCTTGAATACTGATTATGACATCTTAACCCTAAATCTAATGGCGGGAAGGTTGTTCAAGTTAGTGTAACAGCTTGCTGTGCATGGTATTAAGAAAAAAGAGGTCTACTTAAACTAATAAAGATTTGGCTGGACATGGTCTCTAGTGCCCTGTAATCCTAGCATTTTGCAAGGCTGAGATAGAGGATTGCTTGAGGCCAGGAGTTTAAGACCAGCTTGGGCAACGTACTGAGACTTCATCTCTATAAAAACATGGCAGTTAGTCAGGCACAGTGGCATAAGCCTGTAGTCCCAGCTACTCAGGAGGCTGAGGCAGGAGGATCACTTGAACCCAGGAGTTTGAGGGTGCAGTGAGCTGTGATCATGCCACTGCACTATAGCCTGGGCTACAGAGCAAGATCCTGCCTCAAAAAATAAAATAAAATAAAATAAAATAAAATTGGTATGAAATATGTATACTTCTTCCTTCCCTGGGGTTTAGGCCATTGTATTCCATCACTCCTGGACAAAGAGGAGCCTATCGGAGTGAGATTGTTTTCATTTATAAGACCAAAGTAAATGAAAGTAGGTTTTCAATCATCTACTAAAAGGAAAAGTGTATCCCCATTTTCTCAGGACAGCGTAGAACATGTTTTGGCCCTGTGTGCAAATGTTTCATCCACAATGACATTTTATACATCTAGGTTGAAGGTAACTATTCTTTTGGTAACATTCTTTATTTTAGAGATAAAACTCTCCAGTCATAAAGAAGGACCATAGCATTATAACGTATTGGCCAGGAATATTCTCCTTTAAAGAATAAAAACAGCACTTGTAAATGACATATATGTATATATCTAATTTTCTGGCTTTTTAGAAGGGGCTATTGTGATAGTGGCTTATGTATTGAGAACCTACTGTGTGAAGCTGATAATTGTTAAAAAGTAATGAATTCTTACTGTCAGGATGGTGAAGCTGAGATTTGACTCCAGAAGCAGTTGAACTTCAGGGTGTGGCTTCCCTGGGCTATTACGGTTTTCCTTCCAAGGCATTAGGAGAAAGCAATGAGAGGGCAAAACAGGGTTTCTTCTAATACATTTGAAGAATGAGATGTCATATGTGTGTGTGTGCATGTTTGTGTCTGTAACAATTAGTTGCAGGAAAACATCACAATTTTACCAATACATTCAGGGGATGACAGGGTTAGGCGCATGAGCTTGGGGTCTTGGCACTTCAACTTACTTGCTGTGTGACTTTGGGTAAGTTACTTGACCTCTCTGAGGCTCCCTTTCTCTGTCAGTTCAATGGAAATAATAATGGTACCTGCCTCTCAAAGCTGAAGTGAGCAGTAAATGAGATAATGCATAAAAAAGAGTAAAAAGAGAGCAAAATACATGTTGGTTTCACTAGAGACATTCCTTATTCAGAACAAAATGAGGGATGCTTTCCTTCTTAGTAAGGAAATATCCTTGCTTCTTCCAACTGGGATTGGAATATGGTAAAGGAAAGGAAGCATAAAGGAAAAATGAGGAGCTTTGAGACTCTAAGATTTAAATAATTCTAATATTTGCTCACTTTCACTTGTGCAAATGACTGAATCCTTTGATCAAGCATACTGACCAGTCCAGCACATATATAACAATATGTAAATTCAAAAGTGAAATTAAACTTCCCAAGGAAGTATAAACCTTCCCTAATACTATGTTTGGGTTTGGGTTTTCATATTTTTCCCATATCTGTTTCCTTCCACCAGTGAGGCCTTGCTTAGCGACACTGAACTTCAGTGTATCGTTTTTGAAGTGTCTGAAATAAAATCCCAAAGCTGGTTACTCAGATGTTTTGAAAGTCATATTCCACTTTGTGCCATAGGGGTAGCTATCAGAAAGGAAATAAATAGTTATAATTTTCCAGTAATAAAAATCATGGTATTATGGCATTAACTTACCAAAGTTAAGTGAAGAGTCCCTGTTTTCCAACCTTGCAAATACAGCTATTAGTTAATATTCAGTTAATAAACTAATTAATGTTCTTTATCAAGAGGTGCTCAATGACAGTCTGAAAAATGGAGAGAACTGAAGCTTAGAATAAACGACCTCTAAGGGACCTTCAAACTCTGAGGTTTTTGTGTTTTCAAGAATTATTTTTGCTGTCATTTAATGTCCGAATCCAATCCCTTGTCTAGGGAACCACTTCGGATTAAAGAAAATTTCAAAAATGCCCAAGCAATCAATATCTAATTCATTTATGTCCTGTTTCTTCCTGAGCCTGCTGGGTATAAGCCTAGAGTCGCCTGCCATTTCTCTTACATTCAGGCACTTTGGGAAAGGAGCCATCTTTTTAGATACAGTTTTCCAAGCTTCAGGGAGAAAATAGATCTATATAAAAAGAGGTGACATACTAGGCCTAGCGTATTAAAACCTTTTCTAAGAGAATCAATATAACTTTGGGAAGATTCATTTATATTCAAAGGAGAAAAGGAACAAAAGTAGAAGTGGACATAACACATCATGTAGACAGTGAAATATATGAATATAAGAAATGATTAAAAAGCGACTGCTTGCTCTTGTCTTCCCAGTGCCTTATAATTCAACTTGGAGGAATGTTCTAGATCTCCAATGAAATATATACTCTCTTTCCCTACCTAAAGAAAAAATTCTGACATTTATTTTTCTGATATTGATTACAATCATCTGTCAATGCCCTGACAAATTCCTGTAGTGACCAATAGTGACACAGATCGTAGGTTTTACCTGTAGTACAAGCTGTGTCCATGAAGCAGTTAGGGCCATTTGGTTGTTAAGGAAATGAGTCCTTGATTTTAGTATCCTCATGGCCTCATCAAGTGAATAGATTGTGCTTTTATATTATTATTATTTTTTAATTTCAACCAGTTTGAATATCTGAATTTCTAGTTTTGAGTTGCCTTAGAATATACCAGTGCCTCTGGGTACAAGTAAGATGCTAACAGTTTGTGAGCCAATAAAACTAATAATTATTGCATAATATAAATTAACTCATTTATAAAATGTTGTCATATTTCTGCATGTGTGGTGGCTTTCAAATCAAAATAAGGTGAGCCAACTTTGGTTTACGACAGACAATTTTATAACACCTCTCTTCTTTTTGCCAAAGAAATCTTTCATTTCATCCTCAAAGGTGTTATACATGGTTCCTTTCAACTTGGTAAAGCACACAGTTTGTAATTTCAATTTCCAACCATCAAACACAGTAAAATGAAACAGTTTGTGCCTTCATTGTACTTGCTACTATCAGGGTCACTGGTTGAGAGAGGAGAGCTTGGCAGAAGGAGTTATCTCCGTAACTCCAGGTCAGTCATTCTATTTTGTAGGTGAGTTATCTGAGGGAATTGAGGTCAGGTGACCTGGCAAGTTTGACCTCTTTGGTAATGGGTACAAAAATGTATATTCAATACCATTCACAATTGCTACAGGAAAAAAAAATACCTAGGAAAATACTTAACCCAGGAGGTAAAAGATCTCTACAAAGAGAACTATGAAAGATTGAGGAAAGAAATCGCAGATGATACAAGTACAAAAACATGTCATGTGCATGGATTGCTAGAATCAACATTGTTAAAATGTCCATAGTATCCAAAGTGATTTACAGATTCATTGCAATCCCCATCAAAATTCCAACATCATATCTCACAGATCTAGAAAAAATAATTCTGCACTTCGTTTGGAACCAGAAAAAGGCCAAATAGCCAAAGCAATCTTAAGCAAAAGGAACAAATCAGGAGGCATCACATTACCGGACTTCAAATTATACTTCAAGGCTATAGTAACCAAAACAGCATGTATTGGCGTAAAAATAGAGACATAGACCAATGGAACAGAACAGAAAACCCAGATATAAAACGATCCACATACAGCCACCCGACGTTTGACAAAGCAGACACCCATATACACTGGGGAAAAGAAGCCCTATTCAATAAATGGTGCTGGGGAAATTGGATAGCCACATGCAGAAAAATGAAACAGGATCCCTATCTCTCACCACTCACAAAAATTAATTCAAGATGGATAAAAGATGTAAATGTATGTCACGGAACCATAAGAATTCTAGAAGAAAATTTTGGAAAAACTCTTCTAGATATCAGCCTAGGCAAAGAATTTATGACTAAGACCTGAATGGCAGTCATAGCAACAACAAAAATAAATAAATAAATGGTATTTGATTAAATTAAAGAGTTTCTGCACAGGCAAAGATATAATTGACAGAGCAAATAGACAACCTACAGAATGAGAGAAAATATTCACAAGTTATGCATCTGAGAAAGGACTAATAACCAGAATGTACAAAGAAATGAAGCAAATCAGCAAGGAGAAAATCAAACAACCCTATTAAAAAGTGGGCAAAAGACATGAACAGAAGCTTCTTAGAAGAAGATAGACAAATGGCCAGTAAGCACATGAAAAAATGCTCATTGTCACTAATGATCAGGGAAATGCAAACCAAAACTGCAATGAGATATCACCTTACCCCTGTTAGAATGGCTTTTAATAAAAAGTCCAAAAACAATAGATGCTGGCATGAATGCAGAGAGAAAGGAATGCTTATACACTGTTGGTGGGACTGCAAATTTACTACAACCTCTATGGAAAACAGTATGGAGTTACCTCAGTGAACCATTTGATCCAGGAATCCCACTACTGGGTATATACCCAAAGGAAAAGGGTAATTTTATCAAAAAGATACCTTCACTCAAATGTTTATTGCAGCACAGTTTACAATGGCAAAGATGTAGAATCCCAAATGCCCATCAGTTCATGAGTGGATTAATAAAATGTGGTATGTATATACCATTGAGTACTACTCAGCCACGAGGAAGGATGTCTTAATGTCTTTGCAACAATTTGGATGGAACTGGAAACCATTATCCTATGTGAAGTATCTACAGAATGGAAAAACAAATGTCACGCGTACTTGCTATTAAATTGGAACTAACTGATGAGCACACATGTGCATAGAGGTAAGTAAATCTCAGTGAAAATCATGCAGGGGAGAGGCAGGAAGAGGGGATGGGCAAAAACCTACGTAAGTGGTACAATAAACACTATCTGGGTGACGGCACACTTTTAACCCTGACGTGAGCATTACAAAAGTGATCCATGTAACCAAAAACATTTGTACCTCCATAATACTTTGAAATAAAAAAAAAGTATTGATACATGTTCTAACATGGACGAACCTTAAAAAAATTATGCTGCATGAGAGAAACCAGACACAAAAGGCCACACCTTGTATGATTCCACATATGAAATGCCCATAATAGGCTAACCTGTAGAGATAGAAATTAGATCAGTGGCTGCCTAGGGCTGGGTGAGGGGAAGGTTAGGGGAACTGGGGAGGTACTGATAAATAGGTCTGAAGTTTCCTTTTGAGGGGATGAAAATGTTCTAAAATAGATTGGGGTGATAGTTGCACAACTTTGTGAATATACTGGAACCCATTGAATTATGTGCTTTAAATGACTGAATTTTATGATATGTGAATTATATGTCAAGCTATTATAAAAATAATAATAAAAGTGATTACTATAAAACATATATTGGAAGAAACTTAGTTTTTTCCAAACTTACGTATTCTCTTCCCTAAACATGCCACTGGCTGGTTGTGATGTTACAAGTTAGTGGTAGATGACACCAGTCTCGAACCCCAGACGTGGGGCATGGACAGCAGGATAAATCAGACTGGGAGCTGCCTGCCTTTGCAACCCATGTGGCCACAGGAGTGGAGTTGGTCCTGGAGAAGTAGCTTCAAGGAGGAGAAGGAAGGCAGTCAGTGCAATCAGCAAGGTAGCATGTGGTGCATATTGTCAAGAAAATAGACAGCAGGTGCCCGTAACGATTCTATATCAAGAGAGTCCAGGTAAGACACATGGAAGTACCATGATAGGAAGGCAGATGAAGTAGACAATGTTTGGAGATCTGGGAGAGTTACTGTTATCAAAGAAGCTTCTTACAAAGAGAAAGGACCCTATAATGGGACTAAGATCTGGCAATGAGATTTTAGTCCCAGGGTGATGATTTTCAAGAGCAATGCTGGGCCCCAGTCCTTTTCAGGGCGAGGAAAATAATACCAGACATAGTGCTGATGTCTTCTCAAAGATAATATTATTCTTCCAAAGCTATGAAAAAATTTGGCAGTATTAGTATTTTTCTTTAACAGAGGAAGTAACTGAGCTACATGGAAGTTAAATTACTTGCCTAGAGTCATACAGCTGATCAGTAAAACAGCAAATATTCTTACCCAGACAGTCTGGCTCCAAAGTTCATGGTGATTAACATGCTTCTCTACTGGGCAGGTAATGAAGGCTTGGACTGTGACACATTTGAATAAAGCAGGACCACAACTGGGGCAGAGAGTGCACAAGACAAAAGCTCCAGCATTAAAGCCAAAACATAGGATCACACCTGGGCTGAGTTTTTAATATTTTTCCTGCCTATGGACAGAACTACTCCTAAAAAATTGTGAACAGCTAGATACCCAGGTGTGAAGCAAGTGACCATAACTAGGAAGAGAAGGAGAAGGAAGAAAATGCAATGTCAAGAAAAATCATGTCCAGAACATAGTAGGCAATTAATAAAAGCCTGTGAATAAATAAGTGAAACAGTGTTCTTTCCAGGGGCTATCATTCTCAAAACATTTCTGCTGAAAGACAATGTTCATTGCAGTCATAATCAGCATTGCTCTAAGGAAGATGTTATTGTCCGTGTTTTTATCTAATTAGGAGTGGAAGGGAGACTTATCTTTTACCCCGTGCTCTTTTGTACTGTTGGGCTCTTTTTTCCCTACCATGTTGATATTTCACCTTAAAAACACATTAAGAGAGAAAGATTCTTTTCCTTGTGTAGCTTAGTCTGAATCCTGTGTTTCTGCAGCACACCTACATCTTACCATACAGAAATTTAGGGACCCAAAACACAAATATTCAGGGGGCCTAATCATCTCTGCTAGAATAGCTTTTGCCTTCTGGAGCAATAAGTCTAGCAAAGGCAATAAGATTAGAGGCATATATTATTATTGTTCTTAAAACTGTAGAAAAATACAGTAATTTCGACTTCAGGGGACCTACATGAAGACATCTGATAGCCCCAGTTCAAGAAAAAACATTCTATCTTTGAAAGCTGCACACTAGGCTGGTGTATAGCTATGTCCCATTATTTGAAAGTGTGCCTATACGTATTTGAGATACTTTTCCAATTATCTGTGATTTACAATTTCGCCCCTGCAATTCACCGCAAAGTGCTTCTTTAGGGAGTTACTTAAAATACATTGCCAGCCTACAAGGTCAGGATTCCGTCAGCCAGTTCCAAACTGCATTTTCCCCTTGAATAGACCAGGCACATTCTGGATCTAGTGAGAACAACCTCTGTATATTACACTGAAGTAACATAGGTGGGTTATTGTAGCAGAAAGAAGTTGAGTAAATGTTGACATTGAAGAAGATTCATAAAATATTTGAACACACTTGCAGTCCGTACCCAATTCTCAGTGGTGGTGGTTATAGACCATGAAATTGTAGCTAAAGTCAACTTTGGTTCTGCCCTGATGGAGAGGAATGGTGACACAAATAACTCTAACCCACAGATAACTCACATACATTTTTACTTGACTTTCGAATGCTTCTTATGATAATTTTCACAGCACATTGCTCTTCTAATGATGTTTTAGTTTGGATAATGCTAAAATTAACTTGTATGTAGTGATTATGTGCTATCTGATGGGTTAAACAAAAGCTGCAGGAGTGTATTACACAGCGAGATTGTGGATGATCCTCAGGACTTTGCACAAAGCAAAACCACAACAGTTAAAAGGCTTAAAGAAATGAAAAGGATTTGACTAGTAAGTAAAAACCTCTGGGACCTCAGTTGCATGAAACTAGTTTATTTCTCCTTCCTTCTCCTCCTCCTTGTCCTCCTCTTATTCCTCTATTTCCCTGTTTCCTTTTTTTTTTTTTTTTGAGAGAGAGGGGGGTCTTGCTATATTGCCCAGGTTGGTCTCAAACTCCCAGGCTCAAGTGATCCTTCTGCTTCCCCCTCCTGAGTAGCTGGGATTATAGCCATTTGCCACTGTACTTGGCATCCTCCATCTTTTTTTTTTTTCCTTCTTCTTTCTTGGAAGCATGGATAGTAACATAAAAGAGAAGGAGAAATCCAAGTGTATCTGAACTAGAGCTTGGGTTATGAGAAGTGCTCAGGTCTGGGTGGCCTTGGAGAATACAGTCAAAAGCAATCTGAGAAGTCGGGTTGTTATGCTAACAGCCAGGGAGAAAAGCAAGGCAGTGGGCCAACCCCAGGAGCAAAGAGAGAGCCCTTGATTCGTAGTTTGAATAGATCTAAGCAAGGCACTTGCAAACTCATAGCCAGCAATCAGACATCTGACATTTCCATACAAACTGGAAGGCAGAGTGAGGCAGATACTCTGAACAGTGGTACCAAGTGGCAGGAGGAAGGGGGCAGTACTACCAAGGAAGGATCTCACCCTAGCCAAGAAGCCACCAGTCTGCAGGGCAGCGAAGCCCATCAGAGCCAAAGAGAAAGCACTAAAAAAAAAAATAAATAAAAATGCAGCCACTTCTGTGATTGAAGGCAATACCCAAAGTGCCAAAGTAGCACCTTCAAGAAACTGGTTTTCATGGTCAAAACAAAACTTCAAACCGGCCTAAAGAATGTCAATGTGATGAGAACGTGGGAGGAGAAGGAAGATGCTTGCACAGCGGGCCCCGGGGCCCACCTCCTGGAGAGCCAGCTTCGAGTTCTCTCAAGGGCTGTGAACAAGACCAAGGCTAGGCCTGACTGCTGGGTTCTTAACATTCCATCATAGAACACCAGCTGGAACAGCGGCATGGCCTTCCCTTTTGTTAATTTCCTCCAGTACAGGTAAGACAAGGAGTTTCCAACCTTGCAACACAAGAAAGAAACCACAAAGGAAATGAATAAAGAAAATGAGATGGGTAAAAATAGGTCAAATCTAAGATAACTCAAAGTTTTCAAGAATCGTGGGCTGACACTGATCCATTTTCGCTGGCTGTTGGGAGTGTCATGTTGAGAAGGGCTCGGTAACCTAGAACGTCATTTTGCCTTGGCCGGTGTCTGCTCTGGGTAAAAGACAGAGAAGTATAGACAAGCCCTCCTCATATTGGCCACTCTTGGCAAACAGGTGCTTACCCTATTCCCAGAGAGTCAATATGAATTAAATAGCCCTTTATATTTTGTTTGATTCATCATATTATTAGAATAGTTAATATAATTAGGATTAGAAAAGAGCAGAGACCCAGACTGATTTGTTCTGCAGGGTAACTCCAGCACCTGGAACAGGACATGGCAATATGGTACCCAGTCAACGAGAATGTGCCTGACTTTTTTGCCCTCCCTCTAAGAGCCAGTCTCTGACCTTGAGCAGGGGCCGTCATATATAACACTACCATGAGAAGTGATTTCCTGGCTTTCTAAAACCAGGAAGAATCTGCACTCTGTTTCTTTTTTAGCAACATTAAAATGGACAGTGGTTTTTGGTTTGAGGGATATGCCTTGTCCAAAGCCAGCTGCCTAAATGTGGTAGTAGACACAGCAAGAGAGGGTTTTCTCCCAACCAGGGAAGAAGCGTTGCTAATTATCGGCTTGCACTGTAACTGTGTCCTTGCCATCACATTGCATATAAGAATGTGGGTACCTATGTTTACAAGAGTGACATCTGCTCACAGAACCTCAACTTCTTCTTAACTCTCCCAGTATTTGGGCCATCTCTCCCCACTCTTCCTTTTTCAGCCATGCTGGACTCACTGGAGCATCACCAGTAATCACCTGTAATTCCTGTGTAGAGAGAAACCACAGGGATTTTCCAGAAGTTCCCATGTTGCCTGTTGGCCCATGTGGCATTCCTTCCATCTGCTTGCTTTCAGGGTTTTTTTTTTTTTCTCTTTTTTTGTAATTTAACTGCATACAGCAGATGAAAGTACTGTGCAGTTTGTTCTCCAAACCATAATATTTCTTCCTTATTGTGTTGTATGATAACCTCAGGAAACATTAAATTCTAAGAATTTAATACCAGTATCACTTTGGGATCATTTTTTTAAGGCAGCGAAAGCCTTTTTATTCACGATTCCGTTTTCAGGGGAATTCAGAGCCTTTGATGGAAGTGAGCCATTTCCTAGCCCTGCCAAGGTGCTTTGACGGAGAAGTTTAACCAACTGGGTGTCAGCACGTCCTGGAGTGTTTGATGCTGATCTTCTGAAAAGGGGCCCTGGCTGATGTACGTTCCTCCTGAGCTCGTCTTACCACGTACTGCTCTTGCCCTCCCACGCCACGATGGGTTCCAGATAGGAAGAATGGAAGCTCATTTGATAAGACTCGATGTGTATCTGGCTACTCCGTGTGCACGCCCCATGTCCCTGTGAATGCATTCTCATGCTTTCCTCTCCCTTCCCTTACATAGGGGGAAACCTCATTTCCCTGTTTCTCTCTTAAGCTCCTCGTTTCAGAAAAAGTCCATAAGGACATCAAAAAGCTATTTCTTCAGGCTGTCTTTCTTATTTTGCCAATTTTTAAAAAGTGTGTGTGTGCTGGGTGGGAGAGGGGCCGGGAGGTGCATGTACAAAGACCATGCAGGCCGAACACGCCTGGCATTATTCCCATTTTAGCATTGGGAAACTGAGGCATGGGTGGGTGAACTGAAATCGTCTATACTTAGTGAGTCTGTGATTCACCAATTTGTTTGCCCTAATGAAGCATGCATAAAATTGTTGACAAATAAACCAGATACACAGTAATTTCCTCTTGGGGCTAATAAGCGTATCCTGTGAGTGGCTGTCAAGCATCTCTTTTAAACTTTCACTATTTTAGTACCCAGGCTGTAAAATAAAATGCTGAGCTGGCCTATTTCACAGTGTAAAAACATTAATTCATGCTCCTCAGCGGTTCTGAAAATACAAACTTATCACAGAATTCAGATATAGCTACTGACCATTTTTAGGATAAAATGGGGAAGGGCTAAAGGCAACTCTTCGGATTTCCAAATGTCAATAGCATAAATGGTTTCCAAGTCTTTATTTTTGTAAGCATTTAGCATATGCCAGGTATCATGTCTTATTTTTTTCTTTTTTTTTTCTTTTGAAATATTAAGGGGGTGCAGATGTTTTTGATACATGGCTTGAGTCAGGGCTATAAATGTGCCCATCACCTGAATAGTGTTCATTGTATTCATCAGGTGGGGTTTTGCCCCCCCCCCTTCCCTCTGCCCTATCCCCTGCTTGATTTCCAATGACTTTTACTTCCCTCTGTGCACTTATTTACTCTTTAGTGAATTTTTCATTAATTTCCTGAAATATTTTTTTGACTTTTTTTTTGTTGGTTTTCAACTTTCTCTTCAATTCCACTCATCTTATTTGCCATATATATTCTGAATTCCATTTCTGCCATTTCAGCAGTTTCCTTATAGTTGGAGTTCACTACTGTAGCTCCATTGTGAGCCCTTGGGGGGATCATGTGACCTGTGGGTACAGTAGTTGTAGCCATTGTCCTTTCCAAACGCAGGCAGTGTGGTGTGGACCACTTGAAGCCTTAGCAACCATTCCAGGCTGTGGCATCTCCTTGGGTACTGATCTAATGCCTGTATCAAAACAACTTGAAGGCAAATTGGGGCATCTTTAGGCTAATCATTTTTTTCCCTCATCCCTGAGACCCCCAGGCATTGTGCAAAGCGTGGGCTCCCTTTGGTTAGCAAGCTTTACTGTTCGTCTCCTGGAGATCGGCTGCCTCACTCTCATCTTCCTCTGCTGGCATGACTCTAACCCAAATTCCTTATTCCCAGGTTGTTAACAAATCCTCCACTTTCTCAACATTTTCTCCCTGCTTTTGAAACCTGGGTTTCCTTTAAGGACACTACTTCCCCGGAGCCAAACTCCTCCCTCGCACATATACACACACAGTTGCAGGATGGGGGTGGTGAGTTTGGCAGCTTCCTCCTTTCCAACTATAATTGTCAGATATTTGCCGTACTGTGTTCATGCCAAAATCATCATCGTCACCATCATCGTCATCACCATCGTCACCACCATCTTTCGTCTTCCGACTGGGCTTCACCCAGTTCATCTGTCACTGTAACTCACATCGATGGCCCTGGAAATATCCTCCCTCAACGGCCATAAGTGAATTAGGAAACAGGTTCATGGTCTTACTTGAGTCCTTGTCATTCCTTCATTTGCTTGGACTTAGCACACAGCCTACCTTTACAGTTCCTTGACCTTGGCTCTTCCAGGGACTTCTATCTGCATCAGCCAACAGGAGTCTCCTTCCTTGGCACTTGAACACTGGAGCCGTAGCTGTTATTTTTTCTCAAGGAGAACCTCTTATATCCCAGCTTCCTTCCCTTTGACCTCTTCTGTGCTCCAGTCCTGGCGCCTTTGTTCCTTGCCTGCTTTCAAGCCTCTTTGGGCTTCGATGTTAGGGGCCCAGTGTTGACTACTTGACTTTGTCTTTCACCAGCTCTCTGGTTCCCTTGACTTTCAAGTCACCCTCTTTAGAAACTTGCACCCCTGGGGAAGTTCTCTTATAGACCTTGGCTAATCCTACATCAGTCAGAACAGCGGGTGAAACCAATACAGCAGTGGAATAACTCACTCACTGACAGTGTTCACCTTCCGTGATTTGATGGGCCCTGGACGTCCACTCTGACTGTTAAGCACACTCTTTGGCCTGAGAGCCAGAGAGGGACAGCGCTGACAGTGACTGAATCTCCTAATCAGGACGCGGAAAATTACACTGTTGTAAAAATTTCTCTGTACATGGGAATATATATAATACATAAATTTGCAGAAATGAAAAAATGTGGTCATACCATATGTACAAATTGGTGAGGAGAAATGTAGCAGTTTCTAATTTATTTTTCCATTTTGGTTTAGTTTTCACTTATCCTCTTCCCACTTTCTTCACCAACATTAGCCCTCACCTTGTAGACATATACCTAGAAAAACTATATTAATAATCTAAAAGGTATCAGAGTTTTTTTCTCAAAGTCATATGTTTAAAAATATGTACACACTCAATATGTACACATTCCAAATATGTACACTCCCAAATACATAATATACACATCACACTACAGCTGTGTGGCCCTTTTGGTTGTTGTTTTAAATAAGATCATAATATAGTAATATAATACATTTTCTGTTTCTTTGGTTATTACATATGGTCTGGCAGAAATCACGCTAACTCACGATGTTTAGTTCTAAATAATTTCTGCACCTGATTGTTAACTTGTTTCTTCGTGTACAATCACAGAGTTGTTCACAAAAATGGATATGTGAATGTTCATTTATTGAGCATATATTCTGCACTGAAGCCTGGATTAACTTAAATTTCAGAATTAAAAAAGGGAATGAAGACACTCATAGTCCAGCCTTCCTGCAGAACAGATAGAAAATCAAGGCCCAGTAAATATCCATGGTTTGTCTGAGGTCATGTAGCCAGTTGATCCCAAGTCTCAAGTCAGAACCTACCTCTCCTAGCCCCGAAGACATGCGCTGTTTCAGTCATGCCATACCAAGTCCCATAAATCAGCATACAATTACTTAGAACTTAATATGGAAATATGCTACAATGTAAGGTAAATCCTCAGGCCTGAGGTAGGGAGAGAATTGGGAGGGAAAAATTCCTGATGATGGCTTGTTGGCTGTGTGGACAGACTAAATTGTCTTTATTGAACCAAATTTATCAAATAGTGGAGGCTCATTAAGGCTCCCAGCATTCACAGGGACATCGCTAAGAGAGGGGACTTCGTACTGAAGAGCTGTGCAGGAGATCCCATGAGTGAAATTCACCCTCCGTCTTCACACAGCGCTTCTCAACAGAGAAAGTCACAGTTCAAGTGTGACACAGGAGCCTCCTTGGCCTCTAAGGCACCTCTGGAAAGGCCTAGATTTCAAATTGCTGCTCTCTTGTCAGTGCTGGAAAACTTCATCGTGAGAGCTAGGAAGCTGTTTTCCAAGATGCTAAAGACTTATGGCAAATATGAATTTTAATGTTAGTAGAAAAAACAAAGACAACAAAAAAAGGCATATACATTGCACTTCTTACTGATGCTTCTGAGTCTGTTTGTCAAGAGTTTACCTCTGCCGGATGTTTGTGCATTTGATGCCTGCCCATCAGCTCCAAAGTACCTGAATGCCAGTTGGTTATTTTAGTCATTAAATAATCTGGGGACATCTATTTTATGCCGGATGCTGTGCTAGGCATGGAATCAAGGTGGGTATGGCTGCCTGGGCTTTCTGCATCACAGACAGGAAGTGCACTACTGACTCCCCAGTGTGTTTGTCCCTTCAGGTAATTCAGTGTGGACTCGGTGACCTTCACTGACAAAATAGCGAGGAATGAACAAATGTTCCTTCAAGCAGGCTAATTCTTTGGTTATTAGGAAGCTGATTGGATCTTTTGTACGCCTTCCAAAGGCTCCGAAGAGAGTCCTTGAAGGTGTTCTTCCACGGGAAGATGCACGCTGCAGACCCCTTGAGACGTCCCACTGCAGAGAAAACCTCAGCTCAATCCATATGCAATGAGCTTCCCTATCTTGGGTACCTGACATTTGGATAAAAAATTGCTTTTAGTCAGTGCTGGGTTTTCTGTGGCAGTTCAGAAACAACACTACGTTGTTCTGGGCTGGATTGAGTATATCATTTCCTGGTAGTGCTTCTGTTTCTATGCATATAGTTACAATGGCTTGGATTCCATTTGATACCTACTGAGTGTCAGATTCTCTGCTAGGTATTTCATAGACATTTTTCTCAAACAACAACTTTATGAGTCATATAGTGTCATCCCCACTTCGGAAAGCATGCTCAGAGAGTTGAGGTAATTGACACAGCGACACAGAGCTACAAAAGGCACAGCACCCATGACACTCACATCCCTGTGTCTCCAAAGCCTGGGCTGAGACCCCTGTCTTCACTACCCCACATAGTTCGGGGACAGAGGGGAATCAGAAGGTGAGGACAGAAGTTGAGGCAGAGGTTAGGGTCTGATGGGTCCATTTTTTAAAGGAGAACCAAATTTTCCAAAGCTGAGTTTGAAACATTTATAGGATGTACTCGATTTTAGTGCTCATGTATTTCCCGGAGCTGGGGTTTTCTCCTGAACGCCTCACCCACACAAGCCTTTGTGCCACGTGGGGAGGGAGAGCAGAGTGACACTGCAGGGAATGCGACAGTTTAAAAAGAGAGTGAAACTACAATCCCTAGTCCTGACTAAAAATATCTCTGGGTAAATATGGCTGATGCAATACTTGTTTCTCTGGATAATTAGATAACGCAGCTTTCAGTGAGTGTAGACTTCTCTCCATGCCATAGGAGGATGACTACATCCCTTTAGTTAACCATTTTAAGTGCTAGATGAAGTATCCAGATAAAGGTGGTCTGAATTGACTATAAGTGGGGGGAAAAGTCTCTTATGAAACTATATGATATAAAAATATAGTTATATGTATTTCATCTTAAACATTTTATAGCTTTTGTATTATATTCATTTTTCACAAAGTCTCCTTTGCAATAAATTCCTGCCCAGGAATCAGTATAAATCATACTGATTGTTATTAACATGTCAGTATTATTTATTCAAGATGTGGGGACAGGCTTAAAAAAGACTAAGAGACCTTCGGGAGCTTACCCAGTAACTGTGACAGAGCCAGGAATTAAATTGCTATAAGGTGACACATTGTATACAGTGTTGCATATATTATAATTTCCCTTGTGTTGTATCAGTACACTAATTTTGAAGATGTCAGCATTAGCTGAGGAATGCTGAGGTCTGCCAGTCTCTGGCTAATTACCCCTGGTGAAAGTTTAAGAGTTCTGGGTTTAGCTGCTTGGCAATGAAATCAGCTGTTTGGTTAATGTCAGCATTATGCAGGTCTGCCTGATTCCTCGATCCCTCACTTCCCGCCTTGAACCCAATCTGGGTCCCCCTTCATCTTGGTAGGTTTCTGAGCTATTGTATTGTCTAGATACCTTGATTACCTAATTCCACATATTAACCATGTGCTTGGCAAGCATTCAATGACTAAGAGACCCTAAGCACAAGGCACCTAATACCATTTTCTTCTCTTGACATGGTACATGTGGGTGGCGGGGGGAGATGAAATTAGCTTAGTATAATATAAACTTTAGGAACGTATATCAAAAGTATTGAGGAATCCTCTAATCCTATGGTCCCCATTCCTTGGGCTGTAGACCAGAACCATCTGTGGCCTGTTAGCAACAGGGCTGCACAGCAGGGGTGAGTAACCGGCAAGCAAGGGAAACTGTGTTTACAGCCGCTCCCCATCGCTCGCATCACTGCATAAGCTCCACCCCCATCAGATCAGCAGCCACATTAGATTCTCAGAGGAGCTCGAACTCTACTGTACATTGCGCGTGGAGGGATTGAGGTTGTGTGTTCCTTATGAGAATGTAATGCCTGATGATCTGAGGTGGAGCTGAGGCAGTGATACAAGTGCTGGGGAACGGCTGCAAATACAGATTATCATTACCAGAGAGGTTTGACTGCACAATAAATGCGATGCACTGGAATCAATCCCAAACCACCACTCCGACCCCCCCCAGTTCGTGGAAAAATTGTCTTCCATGAAACTGGTCCCTGGTATGAAAAAGGCTGGGGACCACTGCTTTACAAGATTGTAAACTCTTCCCCCCAACAGAAAAGTTTTGTTCTTCCAACTTTAATTTTATTATCACTCATTATTCCCTCTCAGCTATTTTCACTTTGTGGGCTGGTTGGGATCAGAGGATGAGGATCTGGGATGTGTGTGTATGTGTGTGTGTTTGGTAATTATCTAAGAAAGGCAAATGCTTAAGTGAAGTGAAACAGATAATGGTTCACAGTAAATATAAAGCTGTGTTTGTATTACTGCCAACTCTTCTCAAGAATTTCATATCTGTTCCTACAAAAAAAAAGTGCTGGAAAAAATATATCACTGGAAACCTACACATAAATTCCTGAAAACTATAAGGATATATATTTCTTGATCATCCACAATAGGGACAGCCAGGCATGGTGGCTCATGCCTATAATCCTACCACTTTGGGAGGCCAAGGTGGGAGGATCGCTTGAGGCCTGGAGTTCAAGACCAGCCTGAACAATAAATATATAGCAAGACCCCATCTTTACCAAAAAAAAAATATATATATATATATATATATTTGTATCCTCTCTCTGTGTGATTAAAAACAAACAAAAAACAAAATAAAGGCATATTATTAATTATGAAGACTAAATGTTGTGATGCTAAGGTATTTAGTATTAATAATTACTGCTTATACAGTGTTTGCATTAATCTTGATCACACTAATTTAAAGTATGAGCTCTTTGTGTTTGTGCAAGAAGCCAGTTTGTTAGGCAGATGACCAATGTAATTTGCTTACTGTCTTTCAGCAAACAGCTATGTTTACATACTTTAGAATAATTATTTAAATTAATTATTTGCACAGTAATGTAGAATAATTTATATTTTAATTATGTATGCTAATCTTCTCTACATGTATATTAACAAGTTAACTTCAAGTTCAACATGTTTGTACTGAAATCCTCAGTTTGTAGGATAAACTGGTTTCTCTCACTGACTTTTCGTTTTTGATAAGATTCCCCTCATCTTGGAAGCTCAAAGTCTTCCTTGGTGACCTTCTCATGTTTTCTGTATCCGTTCTGTTGCAATATCTAGAAATTTTGTCTTCCTGTTCTGTTTTTCAACCGTCTTTTAAGCTTCGTGTCTAGGGCCTCCATTTCAGACCTCTACTAATCCGTTGGAAGTATTTTCCATCTCCCTGCCCACCATTTTTCTTCCTCCAGTGAACCCTGTGCATTGATGTTGCATTATCTTTTGGCATCTGTAGACCACTTAGTGGACATCCAATATAGGGTAGACCAATTATGGAGAGGATTTTTAAATATTACCATTTGTAAAAGAATAGTAAACTATTTGAAAATTAACAGTAATAATAGCAATTATAATAACAAAAAGCAATGATTATGTTAATGGAGGGGAGAGGGCATATTTTCATTGTTTCACCAGGTATCTGTAGCCATCTTTAAGAGAGTTTGAACGATAGCTTACCTATAGAATCCGTTTCTCCATTTATTCTTTATTTCTACTAAATGTGGAAGATCTAATTCATGAGTCATTGGGGAGAGTAACAAATGTTCATTGGTTTGTCACTGAGTTCTGCTTTTTCTCCTTACACAAGATACAGAAATTAAAGAAGGAGTTCTCACTGGTAGATAGTGTTCCTCATTTGGGAACTCATTAGGGTCAAGGGCATGCCCTCTGAAATGTACCTCGCATGCTGAATATATCAACACAAAAGACAACTAGCAAATGGACTCCTAATGAATTCTTAGTTGAATTTGTCTTTGACGATTATTAATATTAATATTTAGTTTTGGCATTTGGATATATTAAATATGGCCAATTACAGCTTAGATTCCTTCATTGAGTTTGGAATATCTTTAAATAGTAAGAACAAAACCCTTGTCAACTAATCCATTTACATCAAAATTCAGATATCATAGGATTTATTTCTCTTTCCCTAAATATTAAAAATTATGACATTTTGTGAATTAATAGGCTTCTCTACTTTCTGGTGCTTTTTTTGTTTGTTTTTTGTTTTTTATCGTCATGCTCATGAAAACCATTGCACTGGTAGAGACTCTTGTGCCCGCATGCAGATTCACAGTATATTTCTTCTCTGAAAATTTCTTTACTATTTATTTTGACAGCATTATGCCAAATTGTAGGTAATTTGCAATACTATCTTAATGTCTAACTGCTTTCATGTATGAATTAATTTTGTACCATGAATTCATTTTTGTGTGGGTTGGGACTCAACCACAATAAAGCCATCATGAGGAAAAATACAAAGTCATCGAATGTAAACGCTAATAAACAAGTTCTATGAAAATAAATCAGCTGAAATGGACAGCACCCTGTTTGCCAGATGTCTGAGACAACCAATCAACATATTCTATGCATGTGAGATGTTTAAAAATCTGAGAACTATTAAGAACGTGATAAATTTTTATGAGAATCATAATCTTAACAGTTTAGATTTCAAGGTGCTAGACCATTGCCAACCACTAGTTTTTCACAGCTCTTACATTAAAAAACAGTGGCTTCTCCCTTGGCTTATAGCATCTTATCAATTCACTGTCCTTTAAAAAAAAAAAAAAAAAAAAAATTTTCAGTGGCTGTGAAAACCTGTGCTCTGACTTGTGTCTTCTGTCTGCAGATGCACCTGTATCTCACACCCAGGATGTCTACTGGGAGCTATTTAATAACACCTTCTTGGCTGATCAAGGCAATCTTTGCTTTTTTCCTCCCTTCTCGTACTCCAGGACTTGTTTGCACAACTGGATCAGGAATCTTGGCTTCATTTATTTCCTACAGATCAGCGTAGTTTTTGTTTGTGAATGGAAGCAGAGAGTCAGAGGCAAATTTAAACGGTATTTTCTAACCATTTCTCCATTATTCATTCTCTGAACCATCCTCTCTCTAACTAGTTTTTACTGCTTGCTTGCTTCTCCAAATATGCTCTTTGCTTTCTCATTTCAAATTATATTTACAGTGTTCTACCCATCAGAAAGGAAAGGCTTTCTCTGTCTTACCTACCTTGTCAAATTCTTCAACTGCGAACTCCAGTGTTACCTCCTATATAAAATCTTATGCGACTACCTTGGCTGAATTGCCTCCTTCTCTCTGTAATTCTTACTGCAATTGCTTTTGTTGCAATTATTTAGGCAGTCGGTTGCTTTGAAAGTGTTGATTGTGGTGTTTGAAAGTTATATTAAAATCGTGTACTGTTCTTCAATTTCAGTGATTGTTTCCCCAAACTGGATTATAAGCAACTTGAGGACAAATATTGGATTGTACTTCATAAGCCAGGTCCTTAGCACACTGTAATTAAATATTCAAATAATAAAATATTCAAATAACAAAATTAACAAATATTTGCATTCAAGTAAAACTTGGTCCCAAGATTTTCCCACACTTATATAAAATAGATGCAAGAATTTAATTGAAGAATAATATGCTGCTTCAATGAAGCATTCTATTCAGAAAGTTTCATTAAATCTTTTTAGCTTCCTCCTAATCTAGTTTCAATGAGTGGCATTTTAATTTACGTATTTAACAAACGCTAATATAGTGTGCACTGTGTATCAGATACTCTTCCATATACTTTATAACTATTATTTAACTTTCAAGACAACCCTCTAATGTAGATGGTATTATTATCCATATTTTACATATGAGGACTGATTTATGGAGAGGTAACTTAGCCATGATCACAGAAGTTAATAAATAACGGAGTAAGGATTTGAACCTACATTTTTAACCACTGCACTCTAGGAACTTAGGCAATAGCTTTTGCTAAGAAATCAGCCACTGTGTTGTTTATCTTTATAATATCCTCACCGTCTGGATATTAAATAATTTGAAGGAAAATAATCATGTGCATTTTGGTGAAAAGAAATCAAGATACATTTTAAGTAGGCATTGGGACATGGGAAAGACAGGAATTTAAACCTAAGAAATGGTCTAATCTGTGTCCTGTGAGACTTTTTCTTCTAGTGACCATTTTTCTATGGGTTGGTATCCTCTTAATATTCTATAGTGCCCAGCATCCAGTATAAAAATGTAAAAATCTCTTGAAGCGATCAACTCAAAAGGGGATAACATACCGTAGATTCCTTGACAGACTCCCAAAGTGAAAGGTTCCCCAACCTTGTGTTCCATAGGATCTGTCTTCCCTGGGACCCAGCTCTTCTCACTGGGTTTGTATTTATTTGGTGCCTTTTAATCTGTGCATAAATTGACTGAATTTCCCTGAATCATGATCAGAGTGGTTTTGCCTCTTTTACTAATTAGCACCAGCAAGGTTTCTTGATTCAGTCACCCCTCAGTTCAGAATCTTTCTAGGAGTTTGCTTTAGTCTCTGGAAGAGTTTATCATCCTTTGGGTTCAGGCTACCATTCGTGCTCCCTCAAATTCTGTTTTCTTGTTTCTCTCTTTCCTTTTTGGAATCTAGGGTTCCTCAAATTTTTAAACTTAGCCTTAACATTGTTCCCTTTATGAATATGGCTCTTAATTGCTAGGATTTCCTAATAACTAAAGGAAATTGCCCTTTGGTTTAGAAAATGCTTTCATCCATATCCACTGCCTATGTTCATGCAACCGAAGTAAAGTGTGGAATTGGCTATTTATTGTTTGCAGTGATAGAATAATGCAAACCTCAAATGTGGTTAATTCTCTTACTAATAATGTTCCTAGTTTATTATTCTAAAATTGCCATAAAGGTTTAGGTGTAGATTAGATAATGACCTCCAATCAGTTTCTTTGAAGTTGGAAACAAATGAGACCACGTTTTCTGTGATATTTCATATATTCGAGCATAATTGTCAATAGTAATGTATTACTATTGATATCTTTGCTTAAAAATATATTTTATAGTAGTTTACTTCATGCTAGATGAGAGAATAAGTAACTGAAGGGTAATCACCTATAAAGAGTTAACACATTGAAATTTTCTTGTAATGGAAATTATATATCAATGAATGTGACAATGTTCTATTTAAGTAGCAATCTAGGAATAACTGAAAAGGGTGATTAAATATTTATGAGTATGATAAAATATTTCTTCTCCCTATTAACTGCCCAAACTGAATGCTAACCCAGAAGGCATTTAAGTCTTTGTCTAGGAATCTGGAGTGAACTGTATTTTTGCAACTTACAAGTAGAAGAGAAAAAAAATACAGCTCCCATGCCTATCCAATAACTTAAGACTATAGCAATTTGAAAATTCTGTTTGTGATTTGTGCCTTGATCTGCTCGTACTGAAATATCCTCCTTTTCTATTTGGTCTTCCTGTCTTATATTTTGCAACTCAAATAGATTCTGTGACTTCACCACCGGATTAATATCCTTCCGCGTCCCCTTGTAATTTAAAATGAAAACAGCATGGTAATTGCTTTCATGAAGCGTGTAGCCCTGTGAGGGATGCAGATAATAATCAATTAATCTCATAAGTAAATGTAATCTTAAATAAGAGCTTACATAAAAGGAATATCACCCAGTCAGCAGGTGTGTACATGCAGGACACATGGGGCTGACATTTATATAATAATGTACAGGAGTCATCTAATCAAAGTGGTCGAGATGGCAGGGGAGAAAGGGTCTTTCGTGAGGAAGGAACGTGTGTAAATACGTCCCATGACGGGCATGAGCACAGAAGTTGTGGGAAAAGAAAGCTCTGGTGAAATCTCAAAGAGACAATGGGAAAAGGGACTAATTCAGCCAAGTGGTGAAGTAAGTGGTCGCAGGATCATATGGTATAAGTTGCCTCTGATTAGGATTCTGCCTGTATCTTTGGAGCTATGGAAACTCATTGAAGAGTCTTAAGCAAGTGAGTAACATGGTCAGACTTGAAAAGAGCATTCTTGGTACAGTGTAGGGCGCCGTTTGGAGGAAGGTAAGCTATGGGGGGATCACTTAAAGGCTACTGGGAAGAGAGATTCTGACAGTTTAGATTAGATGATGGAGAGAAATGGATGAGGAACCCAGAGGATCATAGGAGTTAATGAGGCGGAGATGGGAGGAGAATATAACCAGTAACTACAGAACAAGAACCCATGCATTTAGAGAATTAGGACTGACTTGAAGTGTCTGCAGCAGAGTTTGCTTTGAGGAATGGTAGCACTGGAAAGGCCAGTAGGGGCCAAATTATGAGGGTCCTTTTGTGTGATGCTGACAGCACAGAGGACCACCTGAAGGGTATTGGGTGCTGCTTGACTATCACCTGTGGAGAACTGAGAAGTTTCTCCGGTAGTGTGGAGGATGCTCCATGTCCCTTATGAAATTAATTGCGAAACTGCTATTTTTCATGTAAGAATTTCAGTTATCTTTCATTTAGCTCCACAAGGCTGTTGGGCCTAGACAGCTAGCCAGTCATTGTTCATAACCGGCATGATGATTTTAGACATGGAAAAGTGGAGATTTGTTCCTGCCAAACAGTCAGTGCCCGGTTTCAAGCTGGCAGGAGTTTTTAAAGAATGGAGAAGGGGAGTCCTTTACCTCCTTTGGGCAAGGGATGTGACTTTCTCTTTCCCGTTCAGTGACTCACTGAAAGTTGGCACACGGTACCTTCAATCAATAAATGTGAATAATATCATACAGTCTTCAGCCTAAAATGGACATTAGAGGTTATTAGTCTCCTGGAAAAAGTCTGCAGAATATTTTTATTTCAATGACGTTGTCATATATTACAGCCCTTGAGTCTCCTCAAAACACTGAGTCAGTAATGGAAACAGCCCCAGAGATCTGCACATCACATTTCCCACGTGTTGATCTTGTAGTCCTCTTGTGAAATTTTAGAAGTGTTTAGTTTCAGGCTGCTGCTATAAAGTACTCAACTAGTAGTATGGTAAGAATACAGTCTATGGAATTACATTCCTGATTCTAACCTCAGATCTATTAACTTCTAGAACTTCTATTGTAGAATAGTCATTTTAACCACCTTGAGGCTTCATGTCCTCATCTACAGTTGAAGTTGTATTGATGTTTAATTAAAAATCAAAAATCCAAATAAATTCCAGCCACATGAATTGCTTATTAATTTATTTAGTAAACATTTATGGAGTCCCTCCTGTATACTGGGAGTTGTCCAAGGCTGATAAAGGTAATACCTAATTCTCTGAAGACAGCTCCTGAACTGAGAGAAATAGACATGAAAGCAAGCAATGAGTGATGTATTATTATAATAATATATAGCAGTGTCAGATACACTAGGTTAAGGATCTGCACATGGTTCTAAGGGAACTCAAAGGAGAACATCCTAATGCAACCATGAAGGGTCAGGAAAGACCATAATGCCATTGATTGCAAGTTGAGTTTTGGTATAAGTTGAACCTGGAAGATTAAAATTGTTCATACAAAAGGAAGAAGGAAGAGTGTAGAGGCAAAGGCTGAGAGAGGGAAGATGATGTTAAAGCAACTGTTGATACAGTTGTTGTTACAGTTGCTGAGCATTGTGAGAGGCTGGAGAAGTGGGCGGAGGCCTCAAGGGTCTTAGACTTGGGCAGCTTTAAATCTATATGTCTAAAATCCTGCAAAGACCAAAGAGGGGTAGGGAATATTTCCCCCAGTCTCAAAATAATACTCTTTCATTCCTGAAGGGAAGTTTCTTTTACTTATGAGAAATGTGATAAAATATAGAATAGGAAATTCTGAAAGATGCAAGTTCTTTTTGACCTATGAACCATGTAAAAATCATAAAATTATTGCCATGATGAAAACTTTAAAAAACAGACAGGAAAAAAAAAATACTCAAGTGCCTTTTCTTTAAGCTTTTTCTTCTGTCATAGATAATAGCTCAAATTATGCCTGAATCTCCCTCTTAATGATTGTGATTTCCTTTCTCAAGACCTCTTTAATAAATCCCTGTAGGAGTTCTGAAATTCTGGAACGTCTTTAAAAGTACACCAGATAATGACCCTAAGACATTTGGAACTTACCCTTAAAGGCTGTGGGACAGTAGAGACAGTTTATCGAAGAATCCCCAACTTTGGTCACAAAGTGCAGAATCGAGGTAAAATGTCCTGGGTCTGTACAGCCAAGAGAATGCATGTGTCTTCTGGTTGGCACTTGCTTGACGCCTGTGCCCTGCAATGCCAGCACCTGCTGGGAACCCCTAATGTTTGCTTCTCCAACTGTTCCAGCAAAGAAAATAAGAAAAAAAGAGGCAAACTGTGATTGCTAAGTCTGTTCTCAGCAGCTCTGTTCTCTGGTCTTGCAGCATTAGGGGCACTGCCTGTGTGTGCCTTTGGTCCCAAAGCGTGAAGGGGATTTTGCATTGTAAACACATCATAGATTTATTTAAAGAATTTTGAATTTTTACAGCTCATATTGACTGTTCAGCACTGAAATTAGCTATTAAAAAGCATTTACACTGGGGGGGCATTTTGGGAAAGAAAAGAAATATTTTTTACTTTCTTCTCTAAGACTGCATGTTCCTTAGGGGTTTGCGTATTCCAGCCTCTGTAAAAAGATGAAATAACTCATTTTTCTTTATTAAAAGGTGATCTGAAGTACTATAGGGAGAAAGACTAAACAGTTATTAATATTCATATTTCAAATAGTGTTTATAAGGCAGCTTTGTGAGGTTTCTGATCCTTCAGAGAAGAAAAAATTTAAGGAATAACTTGAAGAATAATAGTTGCAAGAAAAGGAGAGGAAAGGTTAGTAGGTGGGGAAGGTTGATTCTAAGTCAATCACTCAAGAACCTCAGTGCTATTTTTTATTTTATTTTTATATATCTTGCACTTTGCCCTAAAGCAACGGAGTTACCAAATTGTAGGCTGGATGTTCTATCCATAATGAGCAAGCATTTATATAGAGAGGCAGTAAGTTCTTGCAGTGATTGAAATATCTGGAGCAGAGTTTTGAGTATACCTGGTTCCTGCAAGGATTAATGCAAAGAATGCATTTCATGGTCGCTAAAAGAAAGATGTGATTTAATGTATGATGTTATTATTTATTACTAAGAGCACCAGATATATATAAGTATAAATTAGTTTTTCCACATCTTCTTTCAGGTTCAAATGGTTTTTATTTTTGTATTTTTTACTTCAGATACCCAAGAGTAGAATTTATAAAAACATTGGGGAGTTTTTCTACCTCAACAGAAAACAAATATATAATGATATTTAACAGTTTGAAGTATTTCATGATTTCTGTTTGGTTCTATATACACTCATATGAAAAAAAATTTAATTTATTGTCTTGAAAGGCTTTTGTTTTCTGCAGAGATTGGATTTCAAAATATGTTAAAATTATTGGGGTATTTATATCATCCATTGTCGGGAGCTGTACTTAAATTGCATTTCTTTGCAGCATTATTGATGATGCATCCTTGTTCTGAATATGGCACTTGGCAAAACATTTCTTCTTAATTTGAACTCTTCAGTGTAACCTTCAGGGGAAATGGCTCTATAATACCATTGCATCAACTCTTATAGCAAATTATATTATTAGATGTCCATTTATAACTTATCCTGTAAGTGATCTCAGTCAAATCATTTGATGTCTTGGTTTTGCTTCTGTGGAACATTCTAGAGCAGTTGCTGCCCTTGTCTCGTAGGACTGCCTTGTTGTTGAGTGGCTTCTGGGAAGTTCATTTAACCCCTCATGAGTTTATTCCATGGAACTAGGAGGGAATTTTCTCTTAGTAGATTTCTCAGATAATTTGGGGAGGGGGAGGTGTGACTGCTTAAAGTACATCAGTAAGAGATCATTGGCTTGTGAGGAATGCAAGAGGTGGCAAAGGGGACAGGAAATGGAAGAAGGAAGGGCTGTACATGTTAAGTACCAGCCTACACCATGCTCCCGGCTAGATGCTTTTCAAAGATTGCCTCTTGCATACTTTGAGATCACTCTGAAATCTGGGTTTTGCTAGAGGCCAGAGATCTCAAGTAACTTTCCCTAGACACTTTTTGTACCATCAATAAATAATAGTATTAGTGTTTGATACAAGTTTGATGGGGTCCTACACTTAACACGTTTTCTGCAGTTATTGGAGGGAAGAGAGCATGGAATATTTCCCAGTTACAAAGATCTGCACTTAGTTTTCTCCTCAAATAAGTTAAAGTCTAAATGACAATAAGAGAGATGGATGTGTGAGTTTTGTACAGACTGGCTAGCTATTAATACCGTTTGGCATTTTATAGGCAGAATAGCTGAGGTAAGCCACAGGTGCAAATAAAACCTTCATGTCCATTCCACTGTGGGAGACAAATACAGACTGTTTCCTGTGTGTCTCTGTTATGTGGAGTCTAAGTATGAGCTGGCCATAATATTCATTTCAACTTGGGGAATGGTTTACTAAATTAGGAGAAACTTGGATAAATTGGTTAACTTTTAAGCTCAGAAAGGCAAAAGTCATAAATGGCAAAATTCAAGTAAAGGGCTCCAATCTGACTCTTTACCATAAGAATTGGAATCAACTGTCACATAAACCTGGCAGTTAAAATACATTAGTGTAAAATGATGATACGACATAATTTGCCTGTAAGATAGGTGTTAGATTATTCCCAACATCAGCATTTTAAATAATTTCTTCTATTCTGTGCCTTTTTTGGATAAGTCATAGTAATACCAAAAAAATCATAGGTTGGTAGAACTGCATCCCATGGTCTTTGCCATCATTTTAGGAATAAGAAACAAGAGGCATCAGGAGATGAAGTAAGTAATCCAAAGTTTGCTGCAGCTTAAAAGAGAAAATACAGTATTTGCATTCTGAACTAAGACAAAAATCCAGGTCTCTGACTTTGAGCTCAGTACTTGTTCCCTTATATCACACTGCCTTGTGGTACACTAACTACAATAATGCCTTTTACCGCCATGTGAGAATCCCTCACACCCTGTCATCCAGATGTTTCTGTCTTAGCTTTCCTTACTAAATAGTAGGATTGTAGAAACTTTACTTTCACTTCTAGGAAAAAATGACATCAAACGACAAATCTACTTTAGTACTTTGCAAACAGGGTGTGCCACAGACAATTGGGCTAATGACTGTAATTGGTAATTGGTTGACACTTAGTTTTATGGGTTTGACCATCATTGAAGAGGGATGAGTCCCAGTGTCCTCTTCTAATAGAAAGTACTTGACCCACAATTTCTTCTGAATACTCTGCTCACCTGGACTCTCCTCACTGTTACTATTGGGGAGTGGGACAAGGTCACGGACCGCATTGCAGCCATATTAGAGATTGTCCAAAACCCTAAAAGGCAGCTTACTATGAAAATTTCTATCTAAAAGGGACTGATAAGCCACTAGATGAGCCAATCAAATTCTCTCTTACTCTGGTGCTATAAAGATGCAGAAAGAAAGGAAGAAACCTGAGACCACAATGTAGGAAGGGCATACAAGTAATGTAGGAAGAGAAAACACAAAGTAGGAAGTAGAGAAGATATTAAAATAATACATACAGAGTAAAGGAAGTGATATTTATTAGATATGGCAACTGTAGTGAGACAAGAGACGTATTGAAATGATGCATGTCACAAAAGTAGGGAAATTATAAATTTACGATTCTGAGGTGATGTTAGCTTGTACAACTCAGGTGCCTTAGACCTGTGTTTTTCTAGTTGCACTTCGTACTGCACTTACTATTCTTAAGACGTTCTTGAATTTCCTGACGTTTATTGTCACATTATCCTTATAATAACTTGTCCCTTTATTTTTTTTTTGAAGATGACTTGCTGTTGCTTTCAACAGAAAGAGCCAACAGTGATACAACTACATGCATAAGAGAGAGCCTTGATAGCTTTTTAACAAGGACGTCATATTCCAAAAGCTTGCTATTTTCTGAGCGTCAGTCACATTGACCATGATGCAGAGTAGCAGACACTTCATTTTATCCCAATTTAACTTGCATTATCTTTCATCCCGCATGAGGCAACAGTGATAGAAATAATCTCTAGAGTAATCTCCAAGTATCTTTCCAATGCTGTTATGCTTCGAGCGCTTCCTTTGACCTTTGAGCATCTCCCTTGCATACCGTCCTCTTGGGCCACTCTTGGCAAAATCTTTGGAAGGAGATCTAGAACCTGATGATGTTTACATGAAAAAAGAATTACTGTTCCTTCCCAGTACAGGAACAAATCTAACGTAAGTATGCCATTGAAAAGCCCTGTGCCCCGCTATTTCTTTCCAGTCTCTTGTGACCCCTTTGTCTTTGATGTGTTACCTTTGGCAATCCTGGTGTTCCAGGGACATGCCAGTGACTTGGCTGAGTCTGACCCATTTTGGAAGAATGACTAGTGGTTGGGATTCCTCTCCTCTGTCGATATATGCACCTGCCATTCAGGACTCTGTGCTTATATGAATTCTCCACATCTCAAAGGTGTATGTCTAGCACATTGACCACCACAGTAGAAAAAAAAAACTTTTTTGGGGGGCCACAGTGTTTTATTACAAAAATGGAATAAAAACTCTGAAAACAATCCTTTCTAATTCAAAGAAAAATTTATTTTTTATTTTTTTCTGTGCTTGAGTTACATGCAACTGGAAAAATAGCTCATGTGGCTCCCAAGATACAGAGATGTGAGCTACATATGCTTCATGAGGCACCAGGCTCAAAACTAGCATGAGTTAAATACAACTCACAGGGCAGTTAATGTGCTATTAAGCACCGTCTTACAAGTTGTATCTGTACAGTTATCTTACGAATGCATTGCAAATAGCATCAAATAAGTGTTGTTCCAGGCTTTTATTTGTTATTCATTCTAATGTTGTGTAATAACAGGGATTTGTGTAGCACTGTGCCTCCAAAGAGTTCATGGTACCAAAAACACATCTCATTTATTTTCACCGTGCCCATGAGGCTTTCTGATGTCTGACTTTTAAAAAGTGTTGTTTTACAGATGGGAAAATGGAGAGCTGATTAACTCATCTTTATTAATAATGCAAGTGATTGGTAGAGAAATTAGGAGAAACTGCGTCTCCAGATTCTTAATCTAGGTCATGCTGTATCAACAAACTATGTTGCATTTGAATCGTGAGATACCCACCCTAGACTGCATTTACTGAATAGTTATTGTGTACCAAGTCACAGGTTGTACATTTGAAATTGTTTTTTATTAGTATATGGAAGAGAGAGTTACTGGTGGGGTAGGTAGAAATTCCCAGACAAGACAGGACTGATAGAAATTAATGGCGAGTCCATTTATTTGGATAAACACAAACAGTATTACTGTGCTGTGAGCTCTAGGAATGAGCAGGATGTTTCTAGATGCAGTATAGTTGCACTATAGTGAACAGAGGAAATGGAAAAGAAAAATATGTAGGAGGAGACTAAGTTGCTTTCTTTTCTTTTTTGGCCATATTTAACTGAAGGCAATATGTTATGTCTTCCGAAAAGTACATTTTGTGGTAGACACTTTTCCCTCTATTAAGCCATGTGACATCTGGTGGCATCCCTCTCCTTCCTTTGTGGCCATCCTAACCTTGATCGCTGATAGGACAGAGTTGAAGTACCACTGTGAAGTCAAGTAGGTTTTGGTTAAAATGTCCTCAGGACTGCGCCATTTTTCAGTCCTTGTGAATGAGTGTTGTGCGTGGTTGCCAAGGCAATGAAGAGCTGTTAATACAGAGACCCTGGCCACAGAAGAAACTAGAATTCCATCTTGCCCGTTTCATACAGATAGCATGAAGCTCATTTAAACTGAGATGTGTAAATTCTAACTGAGGAAGAATCGGTAGTCCTAAGTTGCTTTTTCAAATCAGCCTGATTCGTGGCTTTAGGAGTCACTTATAAAAGTTAATAGCCATGCATCACCCTCGCTGTTAGGAAGGAAACACATCTTCCAGTAGTTCTAATAGTAAGAATAGGCAGTTTAAAGAGTCATCATTGCCTTTGGATTTCATACCTGATTATGTACTTCCCCATGTTACATAGCCATAGGATAGTATTTTCTCTCTTCTCTGATTATTGGTCCTCTGTAGCTGGTGTCCCTAAACCCTGGGCCACAGAATGCTACTGGTCTGTGGCCTGTTAGGAACCAGGTCGCACAGCAGCAGGTAGGGGGGTGGGGCAATGAGCACACAATGCTTCATCTGTGTTTACAGCCGCTCCTCATTGCTGACATCACTGCCTGAGCTCCGCCTCCTGTCAGATCAGCAGCGGCAAAAGATTCTCATAGGAGCACGAACCCTGCTGTAAACTGCGCATGCGAGGGACCTAGGTTGTGCTGCTTATGAGAATCTGATGCCTGATGATCTGAGGTGGAGCTGAGGCAGTGATGCTAGTGCTGGGGAGCAGCTGCAAATACAGATTATCATTAGCAGAGAGGTTTGACTGCACAATAAATGCAATGTGCTTGAATCATCCCAAAACCCCCATTCCACCCCCTGATTCATGGAAAAATTGTCTTCCATGAAACTGGTCCCTGGTGCCAAGAAGGTTGGGGACTGCTGGTCTACAGCATAAATTGAGAGGAACTCCTTGACCACTCTCTGTAAGATTAGACCCTGAAACATTTACCATTTCTGTCTCAGGAGGTAGTTCTGTACACTGGAGAACAATTTTGTTTTTAACTACTGAGTAAACAAACTCCCCCTTTTACTTTCACAGTGATGGTTTCTTAGGAACGAAAAGAATGTGCTTCATTGTGACATCATCGCACCATCATCTGCATCATCATCACAATCATTTCAGTGGCCAGTGAGTGAGCACCTTTTATGTGCAGGCATTGTCGGAGATCCTCGCACATGCTATACCAGTCTTCACTCTTTAATGCCAGAGCTAGGACACAGTACTTGTGGAGAAGAAGGAAGCAAGGTTCAACGTCACAGTCTCATGGAACTCGAACTTGACATCAGAGCTGATTCCAAAGCCCACACTCTTCCCTTGGCCATATCATGTGAATGTGTATCAAGTTTTCTCCCTTGCCCATGGATAAAAGGCCATCTCTTTTTCAAATTAAGCTCATTCTTTCTTTTCCGCCCTCCCTCTTCCCCTCTTTCTTTTCTTTTCTTTCCTTTCCTTCCTTCCTTTCTTCCCTTTCTTTCTTTTCTTTCTTTCATGACGCTTACCTGCAACATACTATTGAAAATGTCTCCATGCTTCTACCCTGGGCTAACATACTTTTTATCAAGGGAAAAATAACATTTACTGTTTCCTTCCTCTTACAGAGCTAGGTAGAGAAAGGAGAAAGCATCGCTTTCAAAGTTCATGACACATTGCAGTTCATCCAAGGTCTTCTGAATGTCAAAGAGGGGCAAGAGAGAGAAGATTTGCTTTGAAAAGAAAATGGGAGGAATTCAATTTTTGATTTGATTGTGTTGGATTCCTGAAAACAAAGGGGGCACCAAAAAGTGTGTTGACCAAATAACATGTTACACTACTAAGCGGTGTCTAAGAACAGAAATGTCAGATACTCAGTTTAAAGATGTTGGCACTGCTGTGATGTAGCCTCTGCTTGCATGATAATAACTCTAACCACATGTGTCACATCCTAGACCTGGGAGAGAAAAGAAGGTAACTGACAAGAGCAGCTTTTGATATTAAAACTAGGAGCCAGATGCAGGCAAGGAATACTGTGAGAGGGCAAGAACCAGAGTTGAAAGGATGGAATTTTTCATAAAAAATAGAAAGAATTTTTAGACCTGATTCCTTCTTACATTAATTAGACTAAAAAGATTGATCTTTTCTGCAAAACATTCTAATCATATTAATATATCACTCACTTTAGTTTCATATTTGAAAGCAATGTTGCCGCAATATCACCTATACTTCTACTTATTTTTATTAGTGAACAAAAGACATTGTGTATGACAGTAGATTTATCAGAATTATTGGCAGATATAAGCACTGGATTCATTAGAAAACCAGATTAAAACAGAATGTACAATGTTGTCAAATGTGAAATAATTTTTCCCAGCATAATTGAGTCGTGAAACATTTCAAAGTCTCCAAAAACTCAGAAGAGCCCAAGTGGGCTCTCTTCCAAAAGAATAGCTATAAAGTTATGATCCTATCACTATGAAACAGATTCAATTAGCAAAACAATTGGCCAGCTAACAAATATTTATTGAGGCTCACCCTTCTAACTGATGCGGATACAAAAGGACTGTAAGAATTAATATCCTCCCTAACGGAGCTTACATCCTAGTGTGAGGGACAAAACCAACACACAGAAGCTAAAATTGAACCGGATGGTTACAAAGTATATGATATTGACTCATGTAGAGGGTGGTTGATCATTGAGGGTTTTATGAAATTAGGATGAGTGAAATGCTATAAACGCAGGGCTGGCCAGAGAAAGAGGGAAGTTGAGAAGCAAGAACAGCAGAGAACATGAGGGTTTATGCACAGCCAATTAAGGAGTTTGCCTGCTATAAGTATGAGCTCCAGGGAGCTTCATTTGTAATCCTTGGTTCTGCTTTGTTTCATTCTTGGACTCTACCATGAACCTTTGGATAAAGACCTTACCTCTAGACACCTGCCCTGTGACTTCCATTAAATGGTGTAAACACAATGTACTCACTCATGTAATTGCCTTACTATAGCGTTTGTTGTAGCCCAGCCTGATGACAGGGAAACTATACAGCCCACCACCAACACTGCTGACTAATTGGCCCCATTAAAACAAGAGGCAGTTGTGGGATAATCCAGACGGAGTTAGGGTTCAAACCCAACACAAGAAAAGTGGCAGAGAGGGAGAACAGAGTTTCCAACTTAGTGGATTTGTAAGTTCAGTTTTTTGTAATATTAAAAGTAGGGCTCTGATGGGTCAACTTGGGCAGGGGCTGTCTGCCTTAATAAAGTGATCTCACTTGAGGGTGAGTTTAGAATACTTTGCCGCAACACAGAGGAGAAGGTTGGAGAATTCCAGTGGCCCTTACACAAAGATGTCTTTTCTTCACAAGAGTGCTTCAGACTCATGAATAACCCATGAAAAATGGATTCAGTGGAAGAGCAATGGGGCTTGAATGTCAAGGGCATGAGTTTAAGTTCAGTGTTAACTTAGGTTAGTGTAACCTGCAGTATCATAGATGAGAAGAAACCTCCAAATAGTTCACCTGTGGGAAAGCTGATTGATGATACCTTAAAATTCCCTTGTATGCTTTTACACAGAACCCGGACTTTACAGTTGAGGACTTAAGTAATCTCACCATTATTTTGGATGGAGAAATGTGGACTGCTGTGACCTGACTTTGTTTGGAGATGAAAAGGCCTCTATCTAAGTGAGAATATAAATTAAGATACTTGGTTTTAAGCTGAAGTATTACCACTAGCATTTCAAAAATATATAATGAAGGATTGTTCTTTTACCAGCAGTCCAGAGATTCCATGTTTCCGATATTGAATTGGTTTAGCTGAACAATTTCTCAGTGTCTAAGTGACAGGTTCTCTAATGACACCTTGTGTTTTTGTAAGTTTTATTCACATATTACGTTATATTACCAGAGAGCAATGTACGGGGACTAATTTACTTTAATATCCCTGTAGAGTTGCCTTCCCGGAGTTAGAATTTAATGGTTTCTCCTTAGATTTTTTTATTGAGGTCAATATAAGAAATAGCACAGGAGGAAATTCTTCTCTCCTCTGCCCTTTACTCCAAGAAGAATTAATCCCTTACTCTTCCATGTATTTGCTGTGATTTATACACACTGCTGTCACAGCACTTAGGAAATAATATTATCATTAAGGTATTTTTCTGTCTTAGATAAATCTTCCTTGCATCTATTCCGAGGTGTATAATGATTCAGACTTTTTCACTAATGAATTGAGGCATTATAAATCCTATAATATCAGCTGTTTGCCTGGGTTACCCTTGTGTCTGGGCAAGACACCCAGACTTCTCTGGACTGTGCCTCTGTTTTATTTCCAAGCCAGAAGGTCTTCCTCCCTGGGGCTGACTCTGGGAGAGTGTGGCTGCTGGGTGACGTCTAAGTGTTGAGGGTTATAAACCTCTAATTTATGCACCTGCATCTGCTTTATTTCCATATTCCTAGATAATTTTCCCTCTGTATCTCTTATTTTCTAACGATAGAGGTACCTTTTTTCTCAGCCATGGACTTTGAGTGGAAACAGATTCAGAAAGAGTCCAACATTAAAAACATTATTGCCAGTCTATAGTAACATATATGAAATTCACTGAGCCTTTTCATTTTACTTACCTTCCTCTCGTCCACATGCTTTTATGCCTGGTCTGTTTACCTAGAAAATTATCCTTTTTCTATTTTCATAGTCCCTATGCCCCTGTAAGCCTTTTTAAAAAACCCTTTGAAATGCTGTCATAAAAAAAAATTAGTTATCATTTCTCAGCCCTGTGAGCATTTCCATTCTGTCTTATATTCTTTCTTATGTTTCTCACTTTATCTCTCATTAAATATACATGTTCTTTCTTCATTTGCACTGTTACTGTACCTCCTCCTAAATTTTTCTTTTTCTTATTTCCCCATTTAACAGGGCTCATCTCTTCGCTTGTAGGAATCTATTAATAAAGTTCACTTGTTTGTATAGTCTTTGTCCTCTAAGGCCCAAACACCTAAAGGGTGGAGATCATAAGTTTTCCATGTCCTTTATATTGTCACTCCAAAGGAGTGAAAGTCCATGTGCAGATGAAGGTAGACCAGACAAACACACCGAATTAAAAGTCACAATAAGTGTGAGTCACTGAGAGATTTTGTTACCACTGGAGAGGCATTTAGGGGAGCTAAACGACACATAAGAAACAAATGATTTCTGACCTGTGCAAATACTCATATACTTAGCTCAACTGACTAAAAGTCTAAATGAAAAATATAAATCAGTTTAAGAGGCTGGAATGATTTGTTGAGTTAAGGTATCGTTTGTTCACGTTTTACTCTTTGGACAATTGTATAAAAGACCCATGAAAATCATATTTTAGTTGCCACGATTTCTCCCCCTCCCCACACCCCATTTCCACAAAGTGGGGCTTAAGTGCCAAAAGAGTCCTTCCCTTTGGATTATGTACAATAGGTACAGTAATTATCTCAAAATCCATTTGAAATGCCACATGTATTAAGGCAGTTCCTTATTTCTAAACTACATTCATCATTAAATAAAAATTAAAACTTACAGTCTTTTCATGTTGGTAAAAATTGATATAATTTTTTTAAAAAATTGGAAGGGACTAACATGGGCGTCTTTTTTATCACTTGTCCAAAATATGTTGAGAAAATACTACGCTTTATATGGTGACTGTCCTTTTAGCATGAAGGCATTAATTTTGTTTTATTTTTAGTGCTTGCTTGCAGTTCACTTTTAAGAGTGTCCTTTAGGTTTGGTAGGTTCAGTGGAAAGAAAATATTTCCTTCTGATTTAAAATGCCTGTGCTATCCTTAGGTAATAGTTGTAGAGCTAATAACAGGATTGCCCAGTACAAATTTGTACTGTTCAGCTAAGCACTAGAGAGCAAATGTTCCTCACTGTGCTTTGGATGATGAAATAGCAATGACACTTCACATTTGATAACACATTATGTTTCACAAAACCCTTTCACATTCATTATTTCATTTAATCCTCAAAAAACAATGCTGTGAATTAGGTATAATTTTCCACATTTAAATGTGAGGAAATTGATGCTCAAGGAATCAATGATTTGGCTGACAACACAAAGTTAGTATTAGGGCCAGGACTTCAATCCATTTCTTCGTAGTTTCATTCCCGGGCCCTTCCCACATTACTGCAATATCTTCTCTTGTGCTTTGTTCTAACCTGCCGAACTAACTAGCCAGTGTCTTTAACATGCTGCATTAAAATAGCTAACATTTAGTGCCTACTGTGTGCCAAACTCTGTTTTAAGCACTTACATGTGTTACCTAATTCAATCCTTGCTACACTTACAAGGTAGGTAGGCAATGTTATCATCTCCATTTTACAAACAAGGAAACAGAGTTTAAGTAACTGGCTCAAGATCGCATAAGGCAATACATGGAATAAGTTGCTCTCAAATCTGGACAGCTGTCTCCAGAAACTGCATTGCTTAACTGCTATCCTCTATTGCCTCTCAAATTACCAGAGCCCATAAAGATTTTATAAATGACTTTTTGCATGTATGGTAGGGCCTGGGGTGAGTTTCTCAATGCCACTTACCGCAATAAAAATTTCAGCAATCATTGTCTTGGTGCACTTTCCAAAAACAATGGTTCCCCATTGGGGAACACAAACAAATGTGTATTCTGTTAGAAACCACTTACTCCAGTCTAGGGAGGTATCAAGAATAGTGCTGTCTCTGTAAAAATACCAGTTCTGAGGCAGGCAGAGAATTTTGGTCATTCAGTCAAATACATAAATATTTAGTGAGCATTTGTTATGTTCAAGGGCTGTACTAGGCACTTGCATAATATCCACATGAAGTTTATAAACTAATAAAGAAAATATAGTTGAACACAGATACTTGGTAAATCTCTAAAATGCACAAAGCTTCATAGAAACATGAAATTCCTTCAGTATGAAGAAAGCAAGGAAGGGTTGATGAAAACAGTAGCAATAGAGCTAGTCTTTGGGTAAAAGAGAGGAAAAGGCCAATTGTAGTGCATGGTCTAACTGTATGTGAGTTCTTTGGGGATACCTCCTTGAGTACAAACTTTTTAGAACTTATTCCAAGAGTGAGTAGGGACTTTGGACAACAATGAGAATAAAGGGTATCTATTTCAAAGCTCACTGTGCATGGCATAAGAGGAACCACTCCACTGACATTTGTTAAAGAAAGGTTCTCCTGGATTCACCCCATTCTCCCCTCCCTGGGTTTAAATTGTGCATCTCAGGAAGGACAAAGAATCAATTGTTATAGTTATCTATACATACTTCTTGTGAACATGCAGTGTTCCTTTTGATTATTGTCAGATCAGTATAAATTCTCAATTTCTCTGATTTTTCACTTAGCTTATTAAACCAGAAGTTCAAGGACAATGAAAATGAGAATTTCAGATTATTCCTTTGTGAGAGTTTTCGGTCACTGGATTTCTAAGACCTCAAGCAGGTTCGGTAGTTCTTCCTTTTGGTAACATCACAAGTGAGGATTTCTTTGCTGAAATATGTTGCCCCTTTGCAAAAAATTAGCAGTGGGAATGTTTTCCAATGGGAATTGACTCATGAATGATGAAGGTATATTGTTGGACTGGCAGGAATCCTGACAACACTATTAAGAAGAAAACATTGTATTAATTTAAATTTCATATTCTCAAGGTTATTATCAAGAGTTTTGTTTGCATTCCCTTCTTAGTGTCTTGATCATACTTAGCTTAAATTGTGTATCTAATACGTCTTCTGAGGAGGCTTCTCATGGTTAGAATCAAGTGGTCCACTAGTTTTCATTTAGCAGTAGATGTATTAATATATATATTTTGATACTGCTCAGTATCAAAAGGTTGTTCTAACTGAAAACTCCAGTTCCTGTGACATACCCAACATTCACCCTCATGGAATTTAGACAGGAGGGATTGGGGCTTGTGTGTTTGACTTCTGGAACTTAACTTAGTAAACTTCAAAAAACAGATTCACTAGTAATTTCTCCAAAGGAATCTGTTTCAATTTATTGGATGTTCTGTAGGCTTTACTTTGTATAAAACGCTGAGTTAAAGGGAAGGTAAGGATGTCAAGATGAATGAGTTGGTCTTTCTCCTGTGGAAGCTTTATAATCACATGAAGAAACAGACATGTAAAAACTATAAGAATATAGACACATACAATATGATTATAATATAGGAAAATTAAAATGAATGTCGTTTTTTGGTAAATACAGAGCTATGGAAACAAAACAAAATGGGCATATTTTCTTTTTTCTAATTGACGAAATCTAAATGGGATTGTTCAAGAGCAGTTTGTATTTGAGCTGGACATTGAACTATGCATAGGATATTTTAAACTGGAGACACGGAGGAAACGTTGGTGGCAAAGAGAACTGTGTGAACACAGGAACAGACATTTGGAAAGGCAGATGGGTGGCAGTATGGCTGGGGGACAGGTATACAAGTGACAGGGCGGGAGATAATTATGAAACCTTTGAAGAAGTCAGTTTATCAGCTTTTTTTAAACCCTACTAAACATGTGGAATTTATTGTGTAAACAGTGGCAAACAATAAAGGTTTCGAACTGTTAGGATGTAGTCTGGGACAAACTATTTAGAGCAAGCATTGTAAGTTAGAGCAACTGTGATTTACCATTGACACGTGCCCAGAGTTGTCTCCTATTATTTCAAGGTCAGTATCTTACTGAAATACCATAGACACCTTGACCTTGAACTAGAGCTTGCCGTCTTCAACATCTTATCCTCTTTTTAACAAATCTTACTTTCAACAAATTCATACGAGTAGCATTAAGATACAAAATAGTACAAACAGACTTACACTGAAAAGCAAAAATCTCCTCTTCGACCCTATTTTTTTTTGGCTTCATTCCCCCAGGTAAAACCACATTTGATCATTAAATTGATACATCAGTAACATTCATTTTTTTTGGGGGGGGGAAGTTGTATAAAACTGCTTTTTTTGTTTTTTGAATATAGATGAACCATCATTTATTTACCAGCTTCTTCATTTGTGTTTTGGTGTTGCCTTTGGTTTTTTCACTATTACAAATGGCACTTTAATGAACACTTTTGCAGGTTCTTTTTTTTTTTAAGTCAACCTTGTTTTTAGCAACAATTCTAGGTTTACAGAAAAATTGTGAAGCTACTACAGAGAGTTCTCATATACCCTATCCTCAGTTTCCCCTATTATTAACATCTTACTACATACATTAGTGTGGTGCATTTGTTATAATTAATGAATAAATATTGATACTAATTATTTTTACTGATATAAATAAGTATTGATACTATTTTTAATTGAAGTCCATAATTTATTCAGATTTCCTTAGTTTTTTACCTAATGTGTTTTTCGTCTTCTGGGATCCCATCCAGGATCCCACATTACATTTAATCATTAAATTAAATGTCTCCTTAGGCTCCACTTGGCTGTAACATTTTCTCTAAATTTCCTTGTATATTTTGATAACCTTATAAATTTTGTGGAATACTAGCGGGTATTTTGCAGGATGCCCATTTATTGGAATTTGTCTGATGTTGTAGACAACAGTATTAGAGTGGGGTTCTAGGTTTTGGCAAGGAAGATTGCAGAGGCAAAATGCCATGCATCATATCAAGTGTACATACCATCAACATGGCTTAACACTGCTGATGTTGACCTTGATCATTTGGCTGAGATAGTATTGTCAGATGATTCCACTATAAAATTACTGTCTTTTCCCATCATCGTGCTGTACTCTTTGGAAGGAAGTCACTATACGCAGCTCACACTCAAGGAGTTGGGACTTCTTGTCCACTCCCTTGAGGGTGGTATATCTACATAAATTATTTGGAATTCTTCTGTATAGGAGATTTATCCTTTCTGTCCTATTTATTTACTAAATCATTTATTTGTAGTAATATGGGCTCATGGATATTCATTTCATACTTCGGGTGTAACCCAATATGACTGTTTTGTTGCTGAAATTGTTCCAGCTTTGCCCCTTGGCCCCTGTGTCTCTTTGACATTCCCCATCAATGTGGGATTTTTTTTTTCCTTCTTGAGCACTTTCTCATGTTCTGGAACTACAAGATTCTCCAAGCTTACCTTGTATATATTCTGCTTCAGTCCTGATCAGCCAGTTCTTCAAGGAGCTCTTACTCATGTAATTGTGGGGTGGTATAGAAGCTACGGTCTGGGCGCTGAGTGGGGTTGTTACTCGTGCAGTGCCCTTGTTTCTAGGGATTTTCTGCTCACAAAGCAAAGAAATGCATGTGTGGATACTAACTTGTACATATATAAATATGTATAGATATGTTTATATGTAAATATCTCTGCCTGTATTAAGGTATACACAAGTTCATATTGCTGTTTCCAATTGTAATGTATCACTCCCCAATTATTCTAGTGTCTTTTCCTTTGTTTACCTGTAAATTCTTATTTTAAAAGTGAGCAACCTGGCTTCAACCATCGTCTTTCTATTTACATAACTGTTAAATTCTGGTATACATATGGAGCTGAACAAAACTGTTAATCTGTATCTCTATAGGGAAAACACTTTATCAGCTAGAGTACAGTGTTTATGTGCGGTTCTTCTTCCTTTTAGTCTACATAGTTCCACTGATTTCCAAAATTACTTACTAAGTTTTACCCCAACTTCCTTCAGTGAGGTTGTATTATAGTTAGATTCTTTTTTTTCTCCTTGTAGATGGAGTCTGGCTCTATTACTGAGGCTTGAGTGCAGTGGCACAATCACAGGTTATTACAGCCTCAAACTTCTGGGCTCAGATGATCCTGCTGCCTCAGCCTCCTGAATAGCCTGGGCCACTACACTTGGCTAATTTTTTTTTTTTCCATTTTGTTAGTGAGGGGATCTTGATACGTTGCCCAGGCTGGTCTCAAACTCCTGGCCTCCAGTGATTCTCTTGCCTTGGCCTCCCAAGTCCCTGGGATTACAGGCATGAGCCAGCATGCCTGGCACATTTGTAACATAGTTAGATTTTTTTCACATAGCCTGCATTCCATCCTGGGATAAATGCACATTGCAAATTCTAGGGAAACTACTAGAAAAATAAGTAAAAAGAAGAATGCCAGTGCAGTGATGCAAGAAATCAGTAAGGATGGAAAATCAATAAGTTGACCTGAAGAGTACCATCGATCAATTTTCTCTAAATGACATGTATAGACTTCTCCATCCAACAACAGCAGAGTACACATTCTTCTCAAACTCACATGGAACATTTATTAAGTAGACCGTATTCTGGGCCATAAAATTTATCTTAACAAGTTGAGAAGAGTGGAAATCACTTTGAGGAACTTTTCCAGAGAGCATAAAGAAAGGTCAGACAAATGAAATATATCAGTGAAAGAAAAAGTGAAATAAAGGGAAGATGTTGAAATGTTAATATCCGTAATAGAAGTCCAAGAAGCATTGGAAAATACATAAATGTAGGAAATATTTGAAAATGTTCTTCAAATCTAATTTTTGGAATTGTATAAATACTAAGGACTCAAATGTAAGGGTTTCATAAAGGGTAAATAGAATAAAGGAAAGAGACTATACCGGCTTTGTCGTGGATGTTAGGACATCAAAGACAAAGAGAAGATACCAAAATCTTCCAAGGAAAAAAGAAACAGCAATTCAACTGCTATCATATTTCTTACTAGTTATACTGGATCCATGGAGTAAAAATAAACAAGGGACTTTATATCTTGTTAAAATATTAAGTATGAAAATGAAACAAAGTTATTTTCAGTTTTACCACTGAAAATGTGCTTTGAAAATACCATGAAAGGTGATCTATCCATAAAATGGAATAGTATTCCATGATAAACAAATGAGTTATCAAGCCACGAAAAACATGTTAGGAGACTTAAGTATACATTGCTAAGTGACAGAAGCCAGTCTGAAAAGGCTGACTGTATGATTGAAACTCTGTGACATTCTGGAAAAGGCAAAACTATAGAAACAGTAGCAAGATCAGTGGTTGCCTGGAGTTCAGAGGTTTGGGGTGGGCAGGGATGAACGGGTAGAGCACAGTGTGTTTCAGGCAGTGAAACTATTCTGTATGATACTGCTAGGATGAATACATGACCTTGTGCATTTGTTAAAACCTCTAGGAACTATACAAAAAGAGTCAGCCATGAACTTTAGTTAATAGTAATGTATCGGTGTCACTTCATCACTTGTCACAAATGGACCACGCTAATGCAAGATGTTAATAATCAGGGAAAACTGGGGAGGAGGGAAGTGGAGAAACAGGTATATATGGGAACTCCCTGTACTTTTGGTTCAATTTTTTTATAAATCTAAGACTGTTTAAAAAATAAAGTCTATTACCAAAAAAAAAAATTTTTTTTGGACGCCAGAAAATAAAGAAGGTAAGAAATCCAGGAGAACTCAAAAAATTAGGGAAGTGTAGATGAGAAAACTATCAGTAAGCTATATTATTTATAAGTAAGTAATAACCAAAAGGGAAAAAGTATATCCAAAATAATCTAGACCAAATATTCTCAAAGATAAAAACGTGGTATGCTAGAGACAAATGGGATAGAGAGTTGGGAGAAAGGGCATGAGCTTATCTCAGGGAGTCAAGAATGTGCTAAGATACCTGTCTTGGGGGACAATATGAAATTATGTTTGTATATAAATCATAAGAGGAATTAATACAAGTGTTTACTTAATTCATTGGGAGTACCTAAGGAAGAATACAATTGGAGAGTCTGACTCTCAAACCAGAAGAAGAAAATTTGATATGTCCTCCCATGAGTGGAAGAAAAGTAAAGAAAGAAGGACAAGAAGGAAGGAGGGGGAACATAGACGAAAGGGAAGTGAAGAGGAAGGAACAGAAAGGGAAAGGAGTGAGAAATGAAGAGAAGGAAGGGAGGAGAGGAGGTACAAAAAGCCAAAACAAAACAGGGAATAATGAGAAAGTGTGTAGCTGGCCTGGTTGTGTGAATTAAGGGCAAGGGAGTATTAGGGCTTAACAGTAGGACCAGATGATAATGGGTCAGGTGTCCTCACATATTCTAAGGTTTTCCCTGGAGCTTTTAGCTGAAAGTCAGTGGAAAACATCTTAGAACTAACTTCCTTGGTCTATTGTGCAAAAAGCTTTCTGTAGCATACAGACAATTACATGTGAGCCAGTTCCATCAAAATGGTTAGATTGGTCAAGAATGAAGGAAAATGAGAATTTTGTAGCAGGAAAGCGTAGCAATAACTTAAATTTTTCATAGTAATTACTGAAAAGACAGTCATCTTAAGAATCTGGTGTAATTACTAGTTTCAAATATTGCTATCAAGTTATGGAGCAATAATTTTCAATAGGTATCGAAAGCAATTTTTAATTTATCTTAAAATGTTTCAGAGGCAATTGGTGTGATGCTTTTGACACTTGACTGACAGTAAAAGTTTTATATAATAATTCTGTTGCCTCCTCAAAGTGGATGAACAGAAACAAAATGTTCAGTGAGATGAGTGTTAAATTATTATTATTTAGCACAAGAATGAGCTGAACTATTTTTTTGGTTGCTCTTATATAATCCATAAGCTGCTATCATTCCCATTTCAATCTTTGTTATGTATGCTTGAATTTTCAATACAGTGTAAGTGACTAATGGAAGAACAAAAAGGTTTTATTTGAATTTCCATTCCTTAGATGTTTCTTTGTTGTAGTTACTTTGCTTATCATAATAAAATTCTCTTTTCTTACCGTGTATCCATTTCACTAGCTGACCCTAGATGTTTGTGTTTTTATATTTTGGAAGCAGGCACAGAAGGAAAAAATGTAGGGAGTTTTGATGCAGTTATTCAATAACTATCCAAATGATAATGACTCCATACATGTAGGAAAGAGAAGTTGATATTAATTATCTGACTTGGTCACCATATTTGGTTGTGTGTACGTAACTTGGACCAGATTGCTCAAATGTTCACTGAAGTACCTAAGCTGATTTTGGCTGTGTATACATAGGTTAGATGGCTTTTGAATTACAGTTCCACTGAGTTGAGTCTACAGTGCTCGTACAGAGTGTCCACAGTCAATGTGTTCTGGTTACAAAAATGGTTAGAAACCCTGAATTGTATAGACATACTAGGCACTCAGGTATTATGATTTGGATGGACATAATACTATTTATTGTTTGCAAAAACTTTATATTAATAGCCTGGCAAAAGGTCATTATTGTTTAGGTCTTGTGACTTCCAGAAAAGGCATAACTAAAACAGATGTGTTAGGCAGAATTTCTAGAAATACGCTTCCAAATCCCACACAGCTACTAGCCAGCATTTTTGTGGTAAGGTCTTGCTCAGAGGTTCACAGCTGAGCCACCAACAAAGGCAACTGGAGCTCAGACCTGGAGCCCCAGGGAGCTGCATTCTGCCTACAACCTGAATGAACTTGGAAGTTGATTCTTTCCCCCAGCCTCCAGATAATAGCCCCAAAAATCATCACTTTGATTTTGACCTTGTGATACCTTGACCAGGACCCCAGCTGAGCTGGCCAGGACTTGTGACCTACAGAATTGTGAAATAATACACAGGTGTTGTTTTAAAACCCCTGAGGTTTTGGTAATTTATTACACAGCAGTAGAAAACAAATAGGTAGTACTTTATGGTTTGAGATGGCAAAGAGGATCCCATTCCAATGTTTGCTATTTCAGAGTGCCAGGTCTTTTTTCCTCACATCCCACTGATGTCACTTTGGTTTTGATTTATCCAAATGGCCTCCCTCAGACAACACAGAATTATAAGTCTCTTTCATTAAAAGTTTCAGTAGGTAAGATATATAGCATAAAATTTCATATTATCAAGAATCTTATAAATCTAACCACTTGCTAAGGCAACACAGGTGGTAGGAAGCAAAGCCGGTTTTAGAATCCAAGGTGCAGGATTACCAACCTAGTGACCTTTCTGTTCAAAAGCTACACTGGCTCTGACCTTCATACTTTAATTGGCCAGGCCAATAATCTCAAATCCTCCAACTTTGTTTGATCATTTACCTAATTCTGCTCACAGTCCTCTTTCAATGTCCACCAAAGGCAGGGACATTAACCCGGTTCGGAAAGCAATATTATAGTAAGAGTCTCCCTAATAATATTGTAAAATACCAGAGCGAGTTTGCTTTTAATGGATAATTAAATGAAGTCCAGAGGAAATAACTAGCTTGCCCAAGGTCACTTTTTGTAATTGAGAAAACTGGGCCTCAAAGAGGTGCAATTAGTAGTTCAAATGTCCTCAGCCAGATTCATGCCAGGGACAGAACTGCAGTCCAAGCCTCCTGATTCCCATTGCGTTTTTTTTTACGCTGAGCTGTGCCAACATGTCAGTTCTATAGGGCTTGCCATCGGGTTAGTTTGAGGAATAAAATACATTCACAGCCCCTGAGTTGACAGTGTCCTGCTGGCCGGGATATCCAGGACTTGGATGCAAACTGTGACATTCTCCAGGGCTACAAATTTTTAAGAGCCGTTTTAACATCAACCTACTTCCCGGAAATGTGTTGGAATTGGCTAGAAGGCAAATCTGTGGGTGCCACATATGTGAAGAATGGTAACAGATGCCCACAGTGACTGTGTCCAGCTCTGCTACGTGTGAGTGAACTCGGATATTTCCCCGCTCACTGCCCATCCCCCACTCCCAAACCCTGCAGGGATCAGGGATTTAGGAAAAACCACTAGAAGAAATGCTATATCATGAAAGCTAAAAAAAAAAAAAAAAAAAAAAAAAAGATTAAAAAAAAGTTCTGGGACTTGTATATTTCTATTGCTAATTTTGCCATCCATTCTGCAGTACTTAAAGAACGTGTCTGTTGGAGTCTCTTAAAGCATTATGACATATCCTATTTCTTTAGCAAATAGGCTGGTTAGCAAACATAAATGTCAGTTGACTTTTGTTCTTTCACATGTTTATTACAGTATGTTTTCCCACCGTGTAGAAAGCATGATTTTTTTAAGCTAGTTGGAACTCAGATTTTTCTCTCCCGAATTTGAGATCCATTGAGGGCCAGACACCCGGGAGCTGTTACACATGTATAACTATTCCATTCACACCTCTTCAGGACTTTGAAACAAGTTTAATTATAAGAGAAACAAAAGAAAGCACTTCTTCATCTGCACTGCTAGCAAAAAATAGCTTTGCTGGGAAATTGATTCATTGTAAGCTTTGATCCGCCCATTTCAGTTTCTCAGAGTGAATAGTTCAAATGTTAAATATTTTCCTTATTAGAATATTATATGTATATTTATATAAATAGTGATTATGCATCTTATATATTTTACACTCATGTATGTGTGTGTGTGGAGACAATTAAGAAAAAGATTGGGGTGTTTTCAAAAAGATTGAAATGTTTTCAGTGATTCCCAATATAGATGTGACACTTTCATTTGAGAACAGTTTACCAGAATATGTCAGGTTCATTATTCATATGATACTAATTAGCCTCAGGATAAAAAGGAGAGGGGAACCCTCTGCGAGCTTCCTGGGGAGTTCTGTAAGCCTGGAAAAATGCCTTTTCTTTTTCTGTGACTCAGAACTCCAAAAAAATCTGTGATGCTGAATGTCATTGGTACCAGCTACTCTTGTGTCCTTGTTTTTTTGAACAGTGTCATCGTATCACAGAAGCACTGGGAACATGTGCTCATCACCCATTCCTCCTCCCTCCCCCTTACTCAGGTGTATCCGCACATGCTCAGATATCCAGAAGATCCCAGGCAGGATGTTTTCCCAAGAGGAACTGTCCTCAGCACATGGTTCAGGAGTAGGTGGGCCTATTGATGACTTCCAGGTGTAAATGTGGTGACCTTAGTCATGCTGGTTAATGTCTTGGAGTTTCCTCTGGCTCTCTGGAAAACTCAACATGATAAATACAATCTACTTCTTAAGATTCTTGGGAAATTTCTAATGGATACCATGACCATCTAAGATCCCAAGAGTTGTCTAGAACTTGACGGAGCCCTCAGTAAGTCCTTTCTCTCCTTGTTGCCATCACTTCCCCGAGCTAACAATTTCGTATGTCCTTCTCTTTCCAGTAATAAAACTTAGTCTACCAACTCCAAGGTGTATTTTTTTCCCAGTTGTATACACGGTGGTTAAATTTACATTCATGGATTCAATCAGTCGATACTGAGTGTCTACTCTGTGTCACTCACTATTCTAGGTGCTAGGGACCCTGTGGTGAACAAAACAGGCTGGAGCTAAAATTCTAGTTAGCGGACAAAGACAATAAGGAAATAAGTATATAATATAAGGCTGTAAATTCTAATAAGAAAGATAAAACAGGAACAAGAATAGAGTTTTTTGGGAAAGGTGTTGAAAAAAATTTTTAAATGGTCTACATATGGCTCATTGCGATAGTGACATTTGAGCAAAATCATGAAGGTGAAGAAGCTTTGCTCTGTGAACCAGGATGTCAGCTCATATATTAGACTCTTAGTACCAGAGATTAGCCATTGTTAATAGATTTGCTTACATACCTAGTTCTTGTTCAGCTGGTTATGTTGGATTTTATTGTTCCTAGTGTCCAGTATGTTCTGCCAGTATCAGAGGCCTAATTTGCTTATGGGGGAAAATGTGTAGTATTTCAGTTTATCCACTTACTGTCCTCCCCAGCCCTCCCACCCCATCCTCCTACCCCATCCTCTTCTGCCTACAGGCACCCCCAACTCTCTGGGTTTCCTTTGCCAGCTGTGTATCATGGCAAGTGTCAACATCTTCTTGACATTCATGATACAGAAGGTGACGTGAGCTCTCTCTGGAGGACAGTCACCTGCTGCTCGCAGTCAGAGCTAAAAGCAGATTCTCATTGACCAGGACGACTGCATTTCCTGGGCAACTGCATTAAACGAGGTTCTTGGAACAGGACATTGGGAGTTGTTCTTCATGACTTCAGACCCCAAATTTGGTAGGATAAATGCATTTTTTGTTGGCATAGAAAGGGAAGCACAGCATAATGAGTGTAAAGGAAAAGTTGTTATAGGGTTCAACATGGAGTATTCTAGAAGAAAACAAAGTAAAAAATGTATGTGTATGACATAATACACACTGACTATAAACGTTTAGGTTGTTTTGCAACCTCATCCAGGCAACCCTGGTAGATGAGATTTACAGTCTCTCCTCTTCCTCACTTCATTCTCCCCATCCCCTACCCATTAATTTTTCCTGTATCTGGAAATAGGGCAATAAAGAAAAATACAGTTTCTTCTTCCTCTTAAATCAACTGTTAACTTCAGGCAAGTGGAGCATATAGTTGTTCCATCACTTTTTTTTTTTTTTAATCTCCGTATCACATAATAGAAGAGAATGGTCATTTTATCATGCCATTAATGGGATTCTTTTCTTTATCCCTTAAAGTATCAATCAGTCACATTGTAATGGGTTGTTAATTTTTCTTTTCCATTTTAATAATTTGGTTCTTCCAGTGTTACCCATCATTACATGTTTTCCAGATTCTTGGTTTTATTTAAAAAGAATTTACCGCTTAACGTTGATGTATTTTTCTGACATTGTTAGGTGTGCCTGGTGTTACCTTTAGAAAGCTACAGTCATCAGGGTAATATATGTAGTGTTTTATTTTTCAGGAATCAATGTACCAAGCCTGGTATCCTGTAATGTTTAGAGGGATGATGGAAATCATTTGCAACTGGAAGCTGAATATTCCGCTTCGTCAAAAGAAGTCTCCCTTATTTTATTAGATTTGTAGGTGTTTGTTTCAAAAAGTAATATCAGATAGGAGGAAGCAATCTTTGCAATCACTGATTGGCTAAACTATGATAATATGATACTGAAATGCAACGAGTGGTGGAAAATGCTAGATTACACATCAACATTTTTTTGTGGTAGCAAATCTCTACACCTCCTAGCCCATGATGGCATTAGGTGGTTTGAAAAAGAAATGTGTATACATGTCCTGCAGAGCCCATGAACTTGTTTTCTTTTGAATATTATGGAATTTGCAGGAATTTTTCAAACTAGAACCATAAACATTCCACTATTAGGGTTTCTTAGAAGGGCAGCCAGTTTAGCAAGCCCGAGGATTTAGAGCCTCCTTCAAGATTTAGGTTCCATTTGCACACTTATGTTCATGTCTCAAAGCAACAGCAACGGTGGTTACATATCCCATGATTAACACTTTCACCTCCAGCCTATTTTGTAGGGTTAGACATTCATCAAAACGTCAGAATGAAGAAATTACGAATCTAAAAACCCCTTAGCAGACACTAGACTTTAATTTGCTGTTTTCTGTAGTTGTATCCTGTCACTTTTGCAACTGACTATTCGTGGTTTTTGTCAAAAAAATTGTACCTTGTTACCAAAATAGCTTGTTGTCCAAATTGCTCTCCTGTACTACAAAATGTTGTTTGTAGACCGTTCCCCTGAGTGCCACTGTCTCTTGCCCCAGAGTTCACAGTTATGGAGGCCGCAACAGAAAGTCTAGGGCAGGGATCCCCAACCTATGGTGAGTTGTATAATTATTTCGTTATATATGACGGTGTAATCATAACAGAAATAAAGTGCACAATAAATTCAGCGCACTTGAATCATCCCAAAACCATTCTCCCCCAGCCCCCAGTCCATGGAAAAATTGTCTTCCATGAACATGGTCCCTGGTGCCAAAAATGTTGGGGACCACTGGTGTAGAGAACAGGGCAGGGCTGAGGCACACCGTGTCTTTTCAATGCTCAGCTTAGGAGCAAAGCAAATTTACCTGGAGGCCTCCAAGTAACTGAACTTCTAAAAGACATTATTAAATGAGATTTCCTCACTATCTTATTCATAACATATGCTTACTTTCATTTTTTTTTGTCTCTTTTTTTTTTTTTAAGGTTGGTACCAAAGTGCTTACTTTTAGATAAAAGTTTTGTGATTGAACTAGGAAAGTCTCTGGCAGCTGAAACAGCATCCTGTCCAATGCAAGGTTTCCAGTAAACCAAATATTTACATATATCAAGTGTGAGAGGCACTGGGGGGAAATTGGGTGGGCAAATAGAAATTTATGAATGCTGCAAAGTCTTTCTTGAACAAGTCTCACTTCTAGGTCTGAAACCCAAGATGCCACACGATGGGTAGCTCAGCTTTTGGAGGACAGCTAGAGATTTGCACTGGAAGTAAGCAAACCTTTGTCAGTTCTTTTGCATTGTGGGTTTCTATAAATGTTGGAGCTTAAACTGTTGGTTCTTTATTTTTGTTTTATTGAAGCTGCTGAGCGCTAAGAGGTTATTGATGATAGTTATATTTTCTAGGCGTGAAAGATGCTTGGGCAACAGGGCATGCATGACAGTTAATCTTTTTGTATAGAGAAGTTGAGCATCAGTGGCTGACTTGAGTGGAGAAAGTTGCGGGTGTCTTTTAGGAACACAGTCACAGCAAGGGAGAGGGTAGCTCGTGGAATTGCTGACCATGCGTAGTTTCAGGCACACTAAAACTCTCAGGTGAGAATAGGAGAGACTGGCATTGCTTTACAAATGTGAGCTTTTTAAGAATTACAATAAGATCAGAAGGTAGAATGCTGTTGTTCAGGCACTTAGGAGTAAGCCGACGTAGAGAATTACCTGGGTTTAGTTTTGGCCTCACCGTTTGGAAGTAATTTAACAAGGGAAAAATGATGTATTTGTTCTAAGGCTCAGTTTTTGTTTTTCCATCTGGAAAATGGTTCTAAAGAGTCCTACATTTCAGAATTGTTGTATATGATTAAATGAGATAATATATGTTCAGTAACTGGCATGAGGTTTTGCAATCAGTGCATGCTCAAGAAGTGATATAGATTAGTATTGCATAATGGGGATAATATGTGTGTGTATGAGAGAGGGAGAGGAAAAGGGGAAGAAAATTGCTTTCTCTTTTGTGAATGTATAAGTTTCTCCCCACTGAGCTGAAGCATCCGTCATGGAGAGAGCTGATTTAGGATTGTTACTGGAGAAATGGAAAGAGAAAGAGATGAAATCCAGCCTCGGACATTCCTAATGGGAACTTGCAGGGAATGGCATGGCAGTAGCCGTGAAAGCCCGACTGCCAACAGAGGAGAGGGTTTATTGAATCCATTTTCAAGATGCCTGATGCATAAACTAGATTGTGGAGTTTGATGTACAGGAGGACCAGCTTAGACGGAAAGAGAAAGGAGTTCATTCCCTCTGATTTGAGGAAGGTAGGAAAGGCAGGAACGTCTTCCTTCTCTAGACTTTGTCTAGGACCAGGAAGGTGTTTTCTATGGGTTCAAAGAAGTTTCTGCATCAGGGAGAGGAAGCCGCTTTGCTGGCTGCTTTCATTGCCACTGGGGCAGGGAGATGGAGCGTCACAGTGGCCCAGGGGATGCCATGTTGTTAGGCATAGACAAGAAGTTGGTGCTGAGCTTCTTTGGGCACGCCTGCTAGTGATTGTGGCTTGGATGGGACTGAAAAGTTCCTGGGTGCCCCAAATGAGACACACAGATGGTGACAGTTAAGCTGTACCACTGAGAAATCAAAGAGGGCCAAGGCCTCCAGGGAACAGCCCTGAGCCCTGATTAAGCTGCAGGAGACTGGCTGCCAGACTCGGGCGTCACGTCCCAGGCAGGGCTGTGTATTCAGGGGACAGTCTGCACCCGAGAGTGGCATGGTCCCCATCCACCCCAGAGGTTTGGATCTGTCCACTATTCTGTGGTCTTGAAACGTGCTGCATTCGATATATACTCAGTGCAATCTCTGAGACGAACAGAAGAGGAAGGGGAAATGGGAGATCAGGGAAATGATTGGGTTGAGCTAAACTGACCCAGTGGAGCTAATTTTACTCCTACCCCATTCACCACCATCATTGCCAATGCCACACAGAGCGGGTGGGGTTATGAGAAAGATGGAGTGCGTTGTAGATGAAAGCAAAGAAGCTGTGTGTTTGCCAAGCCAGCAGGAAGTAGGACAAATTCATGACCCTGCTATGATTGCTATTACAGCCATCGTATGAAAAACCTAGATGATGGCTGCATTTCTCGGGCGTGGTATCATGCTTTCTCTTTTACGAATCATCCTGCAAAGGCTCTGGGGTAAAGTAGTCTATGCCAGAGGAACCAGGCACATTGCCTTTGGTGTCACTTATTTTTATTCTTGATCTGGTAAGCTGAGTGCTGGAGATCACGGAAGGGCCAGGCAACGCTCAGGTAGGGTTAGGCAGGAGAAGGCTTGCATGGTGGAGTAGGGAAAAATAGACTTTGAAGTCACGTGGGCTTGATTTCTTTCCAGTCTGTCCTCTCACTCTTTGTGTGACGTGTATTATGGGCTGAATTGTGACCCCCTCCAAAAGATGTTGAAGTCCTAAACCCCAGATACCTGTGAATGTGGCTTACTTGGAAATAAGGTCTTTGCAGATGATCAGCTTAAGGTGAGATGATTAGGATGTATCCTAATGCAAGATGACTGTATCTTTATAAAAAGGGGAAATCTGGACATAGACATGCCCACAAAAAGCAGATGAAGGCAAAGTTCTGGGTGGTGTATCTACAAACCAAAGAATGCCAAAGATGGCCAGCAAACCACCAGAAGCTAGGAGAGAGGCAGGGAAAAGATTTTCCTTCATGATATTAGGAAGGAACCAACCCTACCAGCACCATGATTTCAGACTTTTTACCTCCAGAGCTATCAGACAATAAATGTCTGGTGTTTAAGCCACACAGCTATGGCACTGGTTGTGGCAGTCCTAGCGAACTAATACAACCTCTTATTTCTTATCAGCAAATTAATAATTTCTCCCCGCCTCTTACCATAAAAGATTTAAGGCAGCTTATACAAACCCCCAAATAATAAAACTGTGATGAAATGGATAAGTAATTTAGAGGTTACAGAATATACGAATATAAACAGAAAAACCGTATCAAAAAAAAAAAATAAGAAAGTTCATTTGATACAGTTGAGCTTCCAGTTTTTCTGAGCTTCCTGGAAACCAAAGTGAAAGGAGTTAGATGTTTGGGCCTAAAAGTTTTATTATTGCAAAAAACAAACAGTTACAGTTTCTTGGGGGAAGCAAAACTTTGTCATAGCCCTGAATTCTAAAGGCGGTGCTCAATTGCACCATAGACAATGCACCCAGTGACATTTCTTTGGGACATTGAGTGCATAATCCATACACAAATGCATATGTATAACACGGTAATACAACCCCCAACTTCACGCTGACACTTGTGCACATGTAACTTCCTGTTCCTTAGAGTTATGATATCAAATCCTACAAACATAAGGAAGCTAAATTAGCATCACAAGACATTAAGACGAAGCACACCTCGTTTTCGTAAGTGACGGTCTGCCTGTATCTGCTGTACCTGCCATATAAGTATCTGCCGTCTCACTCCTCTTCTCCAAAGCCCAGAAGAATCTGGCCCCACAGTAGAAAAAGGTTCCTCTTGTTTTTCTTTTTATCATTTTGAGTTAGGCTGACTATATCAATCAACTTGACTCTGAACTTGCATTTCATTTCGAAATACAGTATGAGAATTTAATTAAAAATAATGGGTTCACTGACAGCAGCTCTACAATTCTGTGGGATGGTGCTGTACAATACGCAAAGGCATGGATTGGGTTGAGGTCAGTCTAAAATGAAACACTTACCTTTTATAGTCTGGGAAAACCCAATCTAAAATATGGAAATAAGGTAGGCATCACATCTTGATGTCCGGTGATGGAGATGTTTGGAGGAGCAGCCCGTTTCAGATATAAATGATCTGTCAGTATTTATTGTTAGAGAAAGCAGATGTATATACTCCTGAAACTTCTTGATTCTGCCTACCAGAGCCTCATGAAAATAATACAATCCTTTTTTTTAAAAAAATGAGTCATTAAACCATTTTAAGGAAGATGTTCAGAAAATAATTAATCAAGCTGTTTGGGGCAGTACAAATCAGATTCTACTCCAACAAATATGAAGGGATTGCCCAAATTATTTTGTTATACCAAAAGCATAGCAAACATATGTTCCATAATTAATGTTGTTTCTTCATTTGTTAATACCCTCGTCAGATGATAATAGATAAAAGCATTTTGAGACTTTATACCACCAGATACACAGTTTCTCATTGTTTTTTTCCAGTCTTTACCATTCCCAGTTTGATATTTCTAGAATGTTGAATATAATAGGTAGCCCAGTTGAAGTCCTGATCCTGTGAATGGCAAATGTGACAACTTTTTAAAGAAGGGTTTGGGAGATCGAGGTAGATAACCGAACTTGGTAATAACAATGAAATGATCACAATCAAAGGCTATTGTGACAACGTGGCCCATACAATGATCAGTGACACTTCAGCAGTGCTACCACTCCAAGAGTCACATATGACTTGTTATTTTATATTTCTCTCCAAGATTTCCAAGGGAAATGGCATCAAAAGCACAAATAGTATTCGTAGGATTTCAAATGCTAAGAAACAGCTTAATTTAGAAGATGTTAAAATGTCATAATAGAGAGGAGAATGTTGGAGTGGTTAATATTTATGAGTAGCTTCTCTCTCCACTGCAGATCTTAGCTATTTCCTTCATTTTACAGTTGACATTCAGAAAAAGATGAGTGGAAAAGCCTTATCTGTGTATGTTTGCAGTTTGGAAGGACAGATAGAAATAACATGAAGAGTTGACATACTGAGTCATACTGTGTATTGTAGACACCAAGTGGGAAAAACACAAACTGTTTTCCCTCTGCTCTCACACCACAACCATCAACACAGAAAATTGCTGTGACCAAATGTGTGGGGATTTCTCCCACCAACAAGCAGCATTCAATTCTGTAGCAGACACCAGTCGGGTGTCCCACAAGAGTGCCAACACGACCTGGATGGAGATACCATCACATCCCGCATGTTAAGGACTCGGTCCCATAGAACTGCCCCTGTGTCTGCCCCCAGGTAGTTTTACTTTGCTTCTTACTGACCAGCTATAAATTGGGGTTCCCATGTCCCCCTCCTTGGGTTTGATTAATTTGTAGAGCAGTTCACAGAACTCAGGGAAACACATATGTATATTTACGTTTATTATAAAGGGTATTATAAAGGATATAGATGAAGAGATCTGTAGGGCAAGGGGGGGAGAAAGGGGTACAGAGATTTCATGCCCTCTCAAGGAACCTCCATGTGTTCAGCTATCCTGAAAGCTCTTAGAACCGAGTGTGTGTGTGTGTGTGTGTGTGTTTAGTGGAGGCTCCATAACATTGGCATGACTGATTGAACAGTTGGTGATCAACTTAACCTTCAGTCTCTTTCCCCTCCCTGGAGGCTGGGGATGGGGCTGGAACCCCTACATTGTTTATTCATTCTCATGTTGTTGAAAATAGAGGATTATTCCAGCCAGTGGCTATCATAAATAAAGCTGTTAAAAACATTATTGCATCTGTCTTTTGGTGGACGTGCACATTTATTTGTCTTGGGTCTATACCTAGAAGTAGACTTGCTATAGGTAGATGTATGCATTCATCTTTAGTCAATACTGTCAGGCTGTTTTACGAAGTGTTGGAACTGGTTTATATTTGAACTGACAATATATGAGAGTTCCAGGTGCTCCGCATCCTTGTGAACACTTAATATTGTCAGTATTTTAAATTTTAGCCATTCTGGTAGATGTAAAGTGGTCTCATATTGTGGTTTTAATTTGTATATTCGTGGTAAATAATGATGTTTAGCACATTTTCATAGGCCTCTGCTGTCTGAATATCCTTTTCCCAAACACTATGTTTAAATTTTTTGCACTTTTAAAAATTGTGTTTAGCCTTTTTTTCTTACAGATTTGGAAGTTTTTTTTTTTTAATATTCTGGTTACACGTACTTTGTCATGTACATGTATTGAAAATACATTGTTCTACTCTGTGGCTTGCCTCTTCATTTTCTTAATGATGTCTTTGGCTGAACAGAAGTTTTTAATTTTGATAGTCTAATTTATTCTCTTTTTATGATTAGTTCTTTCTGTGCTGCATCCATTAAAACTTTTCTTACCCCAAAATCATCAAGAGATTTTTCTATTTTACTTCTAGAAGTATAATGTTTGAGTTCTGCATTTCAGTCTATGATCTATCTGAAATTTATTTTTTATTACGATGTGTGATATGGGTCAAGGTTTGTTTTTTCCACACAGATAACTGGTTTCCATAGCACCACTTACTGAAAAGATTATCCTTTTCTCTCATTGATTAGCAGTGGTGACTATTGAAGTAAACCATATACCTGTAGGTCTATTTGTATAGTCTATTATGCTCCTTTGATCTATTTTCATATCTTTACTCATTATCAAACTCCAACTTTCTTTATGTATGCAAGATTGTCTTTGCTATTACAGATCATTTCCATGTTGATACAGATTTTGGAATCAGTTTGGCAATTACTTCCTTACCACCTCCCCCCCCAAAAAAACCTGGAGTTTTGAATGCTATTGCATTAAACCCATACATGAGTTTGTTGGAGAAATTGACATCTTAACATATCAAGTACACCAGTATGTGAACATGGAATAATATCTGTATTCATTTCTTTTGCTGATGTTTTCTACTTTGGATAGGAAGTTTTACACATTTTTCATTGGAGTAATTAGATTTATTCCTTAGTATTTGATGTCTTTGCTTTGCTAAATGATGGTATTTTGACTTCAGTCTAATTTTTATTGCTATTATATGAAATTCATATGTATAGATTATAATTAATTTGAGGGTGTTAGCCTAGCCAACGACCTTACTAAATACACATATTCATTGTGGTTTCTTCTGCATTTTCTAGGATCGTATCATATGTGAATAATGAGAGTTGTATTTCTTCCTTTACAGTCTTCATACTTTTTTTTTGCTTTCCTTACTTATTGCAGTGTTAAAACCTCATGTATAATGCTGAATTTGTGATAGTGAATGTCCTTGTCTTGTTCCCAACAGGAGCTCTGTTAGTCCATGCTGCCATCTTATTGTCAAATCATAGTTTGTAGTTGGTCCAAACATAACAATAGATATCTGGCTATTTCAAATTTAACTGAATTTCTTTGATGTCTGAATGATTCCCCCTACCCCAAAGGATACTTTATAACAAATGCTCCATAGTTTAGAAAGCAAATACTTACATTTCAGAGTATCTTTGTATTTCACTTTCAGTTCTGAAAGATACATGTTAGGAGGCATAATTTATGAACTATAATGTTTTAATGCCAATCAATTTCTTTGGGATTTATCATATATTGCTTTAAATTGCAAGCAGTTTTTATATAAAATTTTTTCTTCACCACACTAAGAGCATACATTCAAGGAAAACAGGGATTTGTATTGTTTCTTTGAATTTCTTAAGGCAACCCGCATAATGCCTTGTCTCTATGAATACATGTTTATTGCTTTAGAGAAAACAAGTCCATTACTATTCTCAAACTTGAAATTGCATTATATATTAAAACCACCATTTAAATAGCACTACATTTTGCCATAATATTCCTATAATAAACATTCGAAGTATATTCAAGATGGATTTTTTTTCTGGAAATGTCTTAGTTCATTTTGTGTTGCTATAGAAGAATCCCTGGGACTCGGTAATTTATAAAGAAAAAAGGTTTATTTAGGTCACAGTTCTGCAGGCTGAGTTCAAGGCCATGACCCTGGTTTCTGACAGGGGCTTTTGTGCTGCATCATAACATGACGGAGAAGGTCGAAGAGGAAGTAGATACGTAAAAAGAGGGGAAAACCTGAGGGCCATCCTAGCTTTATAACACCCACTGTGGTAGGAACTAATCCATTGCCTTGATAACTAATCCAGTCTTGTAAGAGGAAGAACTCCTCCCTAACAGGAGAACAGCACCAAGCTGTTCAAGAAGGATCTGCCCCCATGACCCCAAAACCTCCCAGGTAGGCCCCGCCTCCCAACACCACCACATTGGGAATCAAATACCAACATGAGTTTTAGTGGGGACAAACAAGCCATATCCAAACCATAGTGAAAATGTGTGGTTAAAGAAGCCCTATTATTGCTGAGCATGGTGGCTCGTGCCTGTAATCCCAGCGTTCTGAGAGGTCAAGGTGGAAAGATTGCTTGAGGCCAGGAGTTCAAGACCAGCCTGAGCAATACAGCAAGATCCTGTCTGTACAAAAAATAGAAAAATGAGCTGGGGCACGGTGGCCTTTCCCTGTAGTCCCAGCTACTAATCACTTAAATCCAGGAGTTTGAGGTTGCAGTGAGTTGTGATGACGCTACTGAACTCCTGCTTGGATGGCACAGTGAGACGCTGTTAAAAAAAAAAAAATAAAAGCCCTATTAACCAAGCACACACTAATGTGTACCCAGGCATGTGAACTTACATAGCATTAAAAGCTTTCAGAATTGTCAAAATTACGTACCTATGAATCTAAATATTTTACTAACCCAAATTCTTAGTACCTGGTTACGTGGACTTAGGAAAGAAAAATTTACTCTAAACTAAAAATAGGATGCAAACTAATATTCATTAATTGTACAATGTAGAGGAAATAATGTAAACATTTTTTTCTTTACTTTTTTTCTCCTTCCCTCTTCTCCTTTTCTTTTTTTCTTACCCATAAATTAACTAGTTTTCTGGTGTCCCAAGTTAGCAATGACAATTTGGAGAATACTGGGGCCAGTAGTGATCAGAGGTATCTATTATTACAGACTTAGGTCAGAGTATTTTTACAGGAAGTGAAACTTAAGTGTATTTTTTTGTCGTTATATCAGGCCTTGAACAACAGTAACTTTATACACAATATTTTTAATCATATATACTGAAGGGTATTGAATCTTATGAATGATATTTATAAGCTTTAAATCTTATATGCAAAAGGCAAAGTTGTCCCTGTGAATTTAAGAGTTGGAAATTGAGTAAAGAGAGGGTCTTTTACTTGAGTCATTGCTTAAGTTGGAGTGTGCCCTCAATCTTCTGACTCTTAATCTAATTTATTCAAAAACACTTATCAATCATCGTGCCGAGTGCGTACGCAATACTGCTTCCAGCCAGCCCATCATGTTAACAGGGCCTTTATTTCTCCCTCTGTGCCAAACTTAAAATCATGTGATTTATTAAAGAAGAGACACTTAAGCAGATGTACCTCTAATGCTGAAGTTTTGACACTTGAAGGTAAATCTAATATCAGAGAACTCCATTGGGTGGTCTCATCTGAAGTATATTCAAGTTACAAGACACGCAATTTATTCTAAAAACTAACACAATCTGCCAAAAGCAAGGCAGAGGAAACTATTCACAGTAAAAAGAACATTGTTTTATCTAAAATTTTATTGGCACATTTGACTGTAACTCCATTTGATGACATATACCGTCACCTAGACTTGTGTAATGTTAGTACGTAGATTAAAACTATATGTAGCTCAAGACCTTCTAACTGCACTTATATTTTTTGCTGCACCTAGTATAATCATTTCATGTATGAAATGAATGAATCCAGAATATCTCAATATTTGTATATTTAATTTCCTTAGCCACTGAACCACAGAATCGGTACTATATGTTATTATCACTATAATTCAACAATAAGGCGATTTAGCAAACTGAGTTTACTGTGCATGGAGCATAACTTTCAAAATTTGTTTCCGTACAACCTTTTGGATGATCTTTTTACATTTTTCCCTTTTACCCTTTACTGGACTGAGACAGATGCATATGCATAAATTTGTGTGCATATTTTTAATGTTAGAAATTCATTTATAATGTGTATCAAATGATTTGGATGCTTAACTGGACCTCAACTCAGGGACTGTTTAGAATTTACATTTAAAATATTTAACTGATTTTTAGCTACGTAATGACATTTGACACTTACTACCCATACTTCCCTTCAAACTCCTTTTGAATCACATTGCTGTGTTTTCCTGTTAGAGAACCTGCTAAAGGAAAAGATTGGAGGAATGTTATAAAACACGGAGTTTCCTAGTTTTCTTTAAAATTTAGAAAGTGCAAATTTCGCAGAATTGGAAGGGAACTTGATTTATAGTGCAGCAAAGAAAAACCCTGGAATCTGCAGGAAAGGAAGCAAACAAATTCAGCAACAGCTGCAAGCGAGTGTGACGGCTGCTCTGCCTTCGGCTGGCAGCTCATCTGTTCCCTGTGCAGCTGCAGGGCAGAGTGTCACCAGCTTTTCTGCAGAAACTGGTCTTGGCATTTTAATTGCTGAGGTGAAGCCACTGGTGACCAGCTGCTGGGACTGCAAATCAGAAACAGCTCCAGGCCTTCCAGGTTGTGAGAAGGGTTGAGGAGAGGGAAGCTGTGCCTTGACCCAGACCGAAGCCCGTTGCTCCTGAGATTGCAAAGGCACCAGGAGAGAAAGCCTTTACGTGGAGAAGCCAACACTCAGACTTGTGCAGAAGAAAGAAAAGGCTTGAGGCAGGATTCTCAGGTTCCATGCACCTGGGACCAAATCAGAGACTCTGGCTGAAGAGTGTAGCAGCAGATTCCTATTAGCCTTTCTCTAGAAGAACATGGGCTGTGAGGGGATGACCTAGAAGCCAGCACTGATTGGACATTAACCTGTCCCCCTACTTGGATTGGAATATCACTGGGACAATTTAGATCTCATCATGTGGAAGTAACTCCTGGCAGGAGGCAGAACCAAACACCTACCATGAAGCAGCCAAGAGGTTGTGCCGAATGCCACCTCTTACCAATGACATTACTGCAGGTCTCTTCCATGTCCCCTTGGGTCATGATGCTCTGTTTCACTGCCTCACCCACACCGTGAGCTCTGAGCAGTTCCTCAAGCTGTTTCTGTGCCACTCTGTGATCCTGGCTAATACAGTAGTTTCATTCCAATTTTAAACTTCCATTACATGAACTCCTTGAATTGGACGTGCCATAGTCTTATGGTTTTGTTTTCCTGCAAAACCCTAAGAGCTTCTTTGCTGCTATATTAAAGGGAATGAATGGAAAGTTCCAAAGTGAACCCTTGAGTTCAAGAAAACAGATGAAAATGAGCCCAAGCCTTGAAACGATCATTCAGTGTGGAGTTTCGAGTGGCAGGCAGGGAGGAAACGACAAAGGCAGGGAAGCAGGCTGTGGTGTCCTGCTGTGTCCTAATGTGCTCTGGCGTGGAGTTATCAGGAGTGGAACTAATGTTACATAATAGTCTGTATATTTTGAAAGTTTGTTGGAGAAATAGCTTTGGGAGCCAATGGAGATTTATTAAAGTAAAATGACCTCAAGCTTGATTTTCCATCTTGACCAAGCACCAGAGTTAATTGGCACCTCTGAGACTCCTCTGGGACCCTAAAGGCCGGAATCAACAATTCACAATCATGAAATCAAGAAATAACTAGAAAGCCATTCACAAAAGGACTAAGAAATAAAATCTTCTTTAATGTGCAATTTATCTCCTACAGGGGGAGGAATTTTGCAGCATCTCACTGAAACTGTGCGTGAAACCATCCAAAAAGGGTAGAGGTGATAAAGAATAGTAAATAGATCAATTCACTTCATATAATGTTTTTAACTTCTTTAGAAGGATTTAAGAGTTGTTTGATCCTGCTTGGATGAAAACCAGATATATCCGTATCTAGAGCTATGCGTGTACTTACACATGTGAGATTTCTAGAAGGAAGAAAACACAATTAACAGTGATTACTTCGGCGGGATGGGAATGGGATGTTGCAGTAAACAGGAGATCCATCATTTTTCATTTTATATTTCTCTGGTGAGTTTAAGGGAACATTTTACTTTATAAATGTTTAAAAAATGCTGAAATATACATAAGCTAAAATATAATTAATCCAAATTGCTATTTCTCAGATTGGACCTCACTTATCATCTTTGCATTTTTGCTTGCATGTGTTTCTTTTTTCTTTTAGAAAACTTGCTATGTTGTTTTGCTAATAACAACTTAAACAATAAATTAAACTAGTAACAAAAATGTCTTAAACCACAGAGACAGACTCACAATTAAGATTAAAGACATGAAGTTCTGTGAATATTTCTATGCACATTTCTAGCTAAAAGCGTGGGAAGATGGATGGCTAGATAGATGAATAGATATGCGAACAGATGTAGGCAGATGCTGAGATAATAGTATAATTGATGTTTTAATTTAACAGAAGGATAAACTGAAATTTTACTTTTAGAGGGAAGTGTTGACCTCAAATAAATTCTTTATTTTTATCTCAAGACATACCTTTCCAAAAGATCCATCTAAAGTTCAAACAAAGTTAACTTGAAAAGCATGGAAGTTGGTTCATTTTTCTTTTTCTTCTTTAATTTTACCTACAAAGCTCAATTGATTTCCCATTATGAATGTACAGATATATTGCCACAATCACATTTCCTCTCATGCCACCTCACTGTTTCTCCCAGTTTTTATTAGTTGTATCATTAACTTTTATGTGGAGCAAGTTTAGAACATACATATTTGCTTTGGCAACTACATTTTCCAGTTTTCTGTTATCAGTAGTAAACTCAGATGAATTCAGTGCCCCTAACCATTCAATCATTGGGTTACTTACTTCCCAGTTTTCTTCATCTTCCTTCACTTTAATTATCTTAAACCATTTTTCTATATCAAGAATTTAATCTTCCATTGCATCTATTTCTTCCTCATTTATTTATTAGTTTCATAAGACTATTGTTTTGGGTTTTTTTCCCCCTTAGATCAGTAATCTTCTTTATCATCTCATTCTTTCATACTATTATTTTGCCTTTGAATGCTTGTTTTGATAAACTTATATTCTTACATTGGAGAGAGCAGTTTTGAGTAGGATGGTTTATGAGTAGGGTACTTTTGAATAGGATTAAGTGGCAGTTTTATATCTCATAATATTTTGTCAGATAAACAATGAATATTTCTGTTTAGTGTAAAGATGTCTCCTACAGCATTTAGAACATGTTTATCCTAAAAGTTATTTGTTGTTCGTATGAAATTCAGGTTTAACTGGGTATTTCATATTTTTATTTGCTAGATCTGTTTTTTTGTCAACTCTTTTCCTCCCTTTATTTCCTACCTCCTTCCCTCCTTCCTTCCTCCCTCCGTCCTTTCTTCAGTGGGTTTTCTTAGTTGCCATGGTGTTTTTTTTTCTTCTTGCTCATGCTTGTATGTCTCTAAGACATCATGTTAGCTGTGATATTCCATGGGTGGCCTCTTGACTCTCTTCCCACCATACTGTTTATTTTCTTTAATCAATATACAGTTTGAGGACTGAATGAAAATTTCATGGACTTTCTATTTTTCTGTAAAGTTAATGGAATGTCAGGTAGCAAAGTCAGAGTTCATCTTAGATGCTCTGCAGGCGTTTTCATGTCTCTTATGACATTTTCTTATGCAATGAGAGAGGGCTTACAGTCCAATCCCCTGGGAAATATACTTTCTCAAATTTGGTGTGTAGTCTTGATTTGTCACTGTCTTCAAAGAGAGTTAGCCCCTGTATCAGTCAGAATAGGATCAGCTGAGTTACAGTAACAGATAAGCCCCAGATTACAGTGGTTTAACAAGCAAAAGATTTTTTGCTTGCTTGCATAAAGTTTCACTTATTTTTCCCTCTGTTTTGTTGCGATGACTTTTAGGAAGCAGTGGCTTCTAAAATCACGATTCTTAATGAACTAGCATTCATAATTTAGGTGTAGCTTTTTTGAAAAAATGACCAGCTTTTTCATTGCTATTTGTATGTTTCTAATTCATTAATTTTCACCAAAATTTTTAAGAGCCTGGCTCTCACGTTTGGGGAAGGAAAATGCTGCAAATGACCCGCGTTTTGTCAATATGGTTTGGTCCAGCTATTCCTGAATGTGGTTTCCTTCTTCTAATGAAGAACAAAAAGGATCAGGACTGTGCATCTCAGAATTAAAATTTCTTTCTAACATATATGATTTATAGTTCAATAGAAAAAAATTTTTATAAGAATCTTTTAAATAACTTCCTGATTGTAAGAATGAACGTGACCTTATGTTAAAATGGCAGGAGAGGAATGTGAAAGAACTGATTGATGGCAGCAGTTTGTCCATTTACTGTTTGATTTTGGACTTAGTTTTCTCATCTATGTAATAAGACATTTGCCTACATGTTGTTCTAAGACCACTTCAAGATTTTGCATTATTTTATTTTTATTTGGAGTTAATATCCAGTTCATATTATAGTGGTGTGCTGAATGGCTGAATGTTAAATATCTTGCTAGAATAAATATTGTGTTGGTGGAGTTGAAGTTTTGGGAAAGCAGTGATGGCTAACATTGTATTTAAAAATTAACAATTATCATTTTTAATGATTTTGTTCATTAAATTTCAAAAGTTAGACATTCTAATACAAAAACAATATCTTTTTCAACACTATAAGTTGCTAGTTTCCTCCTGGAAGGGGAACATGGTATATTTGCAAAATTAAATAGATGTTCACTTTCAATCAGTCTATTCAATCATGGCACTAACCTTCCTATTTATAGCTAAATGAGTGAAGAAATAAGTTTTTCAGGTAACATGTTTTACTGGAACATAAATAATTTCATATCAGAATATGAAACATTCAGAATAATTTCATATTCATAATTTGGGTATATCGATTTAGGAATATCATCAACTCCCAAAAGTGACATTTGTCTGTAATGGAAGTCATCTTAGCGTATTTTGAAATGAATAAATAAATAAACCAATAAACCAAACAATAAGGAACTGACACTTAAGCAGGAAGTAAATGTGCCCACTCATTTATTTGCCTCTTATTTACATTTCTTTGGACACCACTAAGCATTTGTTTATTTGAACTATTTTCCCATTTGCATCAGAGTCTCCAGTGCCTGTCAGTAAATGGCAACGTGTTTCAGTTCGGTTAGTATGTTTTGTTTTGCAGATATTAGATTTTTGGAAGATAAAATAGGGCGATTGACTGCAGGAAAAGTTTTAATATAATGACATTGGTACTGTTGTATAATAATTTGTAAAATGTAAATACTCTTTTGGATAGAACCACAAATAATATCCTGCCCAGCGCATGTGCTAAACATTACAGCTCATGGTAGTTTAGCTGTGATGCAGACATATGAGGGGGAAAAAAAAGAAAACAGTGTCTAGTGTATAGGAGTGTGGCCAGTGGCAGCAAAAATTAACAATAAGTGCAATAATAATACACATAATGTTGCATCATGTGAGCTCCTAGGTTATGAGACTTCAACTACTGAGTTTCTCAAAGCTAGGATGTATCAAGGTAAAGTGATTATTTCACATACTACTAAGAAGGATAAAATGCCATCAGATAAATATTATGTCATGTTTTCCTATTAGAATTTCAAAATTAAGTTTATTGAAAGAGTTTTTGTACACGTACTTAGATATGTATCATATTTAGACATGTATTATATATCACTCTTACGCAAACATAAATGAGAAATAAATTCATAAGTCGTTCTCTAAAAAACAGACAAAACCCCCAAAATTTTCCCCTCCATTAACACAACACCTTAAGGAAGTGTCTTCTAAGCCTTCTGCCAAAGCCTGTTGTAAAATTTGTTTAAAGCAAAATATTCTTCGTGTACCTTGTTTTTCTCTAACACATTTTTCTTTGTACTTTTCATATCCTTTATCATGGTCTGAATCAAAAATGACTTAAATGTTTTCCATAATTTTAGGGCTTTTCTTACTAATGAAATTTTGAGTTGTAAAATTAATCTCCTGCCATTATTAACTTACTCTTAGAGTTAAAAGACAAAATGTCATCCAATTTTAAAGATCTTAATTGGCATCTATTTGTGATTCTAGAATCAGGCAGCCCTGGGTTTTGAGGAACTCCTGGGCTGCAGCGTGGTCTGAAAACATTTATGGACAGAAAGTGGAAACAAGGTACAGGAAACGGAAGTGAAGCACAGAGACAGCTGATTGGTTACAGCTCTGCTTGCCTTGTTTGATTGACTGAAGCTCAGTGGCTCTGATTGGCTGATACTCAGCTATTTGTTACAAAGGCAAATTCCTAGGTTAGTTATTCAGTTTGTTTAAGAACTAAGTTAGGTTGTAGTTCATTATGTAAGACTCACATGGAGGTTTCTAAAATGTAGTTTTATTTAACATTTCAAGTGTGAGGAATTACTGAGCAGGAATTTTTCTTGGGAGCTTCGTGACTTAAGTGGTATTAAATACCTGATAATTGAATACACATCTCCAGGGTAATTATGCTTAAAATGATGAATGCTGTTTGTGAAAAAAGAAATTCCATAAATTTAAAAATTAAGATATAATCTAATATCTATTATTCAGCTTTATATTATTATCATAAAATTTAATGAATATTGGCTCTCAATGTTCTTTTTAAAGCTATCTATGTAAAACTCTGTCATGATATTCATCATAACTTTTCATGTATTTTCCTACTTACTGAAAGTACTTAAAATTTTTACATTAACAGCTTTCACAGTCGTTAATTATAGCATTTTACTATTTGAATGGTAAATATATGTGTATATTTCAGTTCATTGATAAATTTCAAACTATAAGTCACATAACGTGATCTTCACTCCTGAGATCTATCATACTGTGTATGTGACAGTGAGTGTTCACAGACAGTGGCAGCAGATCCTGAGGGTGGCTTTGTCTGTGTTACCAATGATAGGCTGTTGATCTGATAGGATGGTGACCTGTGTAGTCATATTTAAGTTTGGGAATATCAGAAATGACACCTGTGTAGGCATTTGGCCATCCCGCTCTTCACAGGCTAAGAATGAACTTGAACACAAGGGGGTAGAGTTTGGCCAGACACTGACGCTGAAGTCACCCTGGTGCTGTCCTTGTTTCCAAAGTATTAATTATTTTATTTTTAGTGACTTCTTCAGCTTTGCAACTTCTGTCCCCTTCCCCAGCGTCATTCTCACATGAAATGAAATACTCATTTACTACTGAGGATGATGTTTTTTATTTGAGGATATTATGAGGATACAAACGTTTTGGTTACATTTTATGTCTTTGCCTCACCCGAGTGAGGTTTAGAGGCTTGCCCTTCCCCTCTACAATGCACACCGTGACCATTAGTTGTGAGTTTGCCCCCACTCCCCTAATCCCTGGAGAATATTACTACCGTGTGAGCACCATAGTGTTGATTAGTTAGTGCCAATTTGACGGCGAGTACATGTGGAGGCTATTCTTCTGATCTTGTGATAGCTCACTGTGGATAACGGGCTCAAGCTCAATCCAGGAAAATATAAGAGGAGCTAGATCACTGTCGTTTCTTATAATTGAGTAATATTCCATTGTATACATATACCAAATTTTAGCAATCCACTCATGGACTGACGGGCACTTGGGTTGTTTCCACATGCTTGAAATAGTGAATTGTGCTGCCATAAACATTCGGGTGCAGATGTCTTTATTATAGAACGTCTTTTGCTCTTTTGGGTAGATGCCTAATAGTGCTATTGCTGGATCAAACGGTAGTTCTATTTTTAACTCTTTGTGGTATCTCCAAATTCTTTTCCACAGAGGTTGCACGATGATTTTTTTAAACCTCCTGGAGGTTACTTGATAGCTGGAGAGGGAGACACAGCCTTCTGAGACTCAGTTTGGGGATGATAATATATAGAATTATTCTTGTCTCTTTGCTTCTAATGACCCCTCCACTAAGTCTGTGGATCACGCAAATGAGAGTTGACACTACTAAAGGATAAAGCCCCCAGCATACCTCTCTCATCCTTTAGCGTTATTTAAGATTAGAGCTGTCAGGGAGGAAAGGGGCCAGTGAAAATGCTGGGGGCATCTCTCATCTTAAGGAGCAAAATTCTGGTCAGTGTAGTATTTTTAAATAAAATGCAACCTCCCAAGACAAACAGCCCGCATCTGTACTAACAAAGCTCAATTTCAGATCTTTCCCCAGGTCAAGCTCTCTGGGTGGGATCAGTTATGCTGTGTCTCTGCAGTGTCCCTCTGGCAGGATCACAGGCTGCCCCAAGGCTAGAGTGAGAATTGTTTTCTGGCTTGCAAGTTGTTCCAGTCACTCCCTGGTGGCAGCTGCCTCCTTGGGGCTCTGGTGCCGTGGTCTGGTTGGGCCTGGGCCAACAACAGTGGCCCCCGGTGCTGGCAGCATATTATTGGATGCTTTCTGCTCCTACAGCTACCTTCCATCAGCAACCCCTGTTCCCAGAAGCAGCAGCCTCTGTGCCCGGGCCACCCCAGGACCTCAGGCCCATCTCTCTTTGCAAAGGTGGGCAGGTGGCCTTTCCCACTTCTGTAATTTGTGTGACCGTATAACTTAAACTCTTTCTGGAATGACATAGGCAGCAGCTGGACAATCACTCCAGACTCTTAACTTGGTCCTTTTGTCCCTGCAGCTCTGTGCACATGAGGAGTACCATGTGCCCTCCCCTCCAAGCGGCTGTCCTTCCTACATTACTGATTTGCCCCTTTCTGCTTTTTACAGCCACGTTTGTCAGAGCAGGGCAGTCCCTGTAATCTATTTTGTGGGACTTTGATTTACATCTAAGCAGCAACCTTCTTAACATTTAAATGAGCAAAGTAGGTTTGAGTTTATATTACAGACACTGCAAGAAACACAACTGAGTGGACAAGTGACAAGAAACTATACCATAGTGATGACTGAGGTTTTTTTTGTTTGTTTCTTACTCTGTTTTATTTTGCTTTATAGTAGAATTGGAGGAAACAGGGAGTATTTAGACAGTATTTATATTTACTATCAATTACTCTTACATAGTTCTTTCTTTTTAAAAATGTGAGCCCACATTTTGAAACTCGGATTCAGTACAGACTTCGGAAGGATGTGAAATTTGGGAGCACGGCTTGCTGTTCCTAAGGCTGAGGGATGTGAGAGGACTTGGCTTGGTGCTCTTGTGAGCAGCCAGGCCTGCAGAGAGAATTCACATCCTGCCAAGGGCTGTTGCAAAGGAAACTAGCCCCACCTGTTGTTCAAATTCATTCTGCTCACACGCAAGAGGAATCCTGTCCGTGGAAGCTTTTGTCGAAGTGTGCGTTTCTCCTATTCCAAGCAGCATCACAAAAATGACCTGAATCCTCTGGGAAAAAGTTGAAGGAAAAACAAATCACATCTAGAAACGTGTCATTACGTTGAACACTGACCAAGGAAGTGAGCTGGGACTGTGTAGTTTTCTTCCCAAAGCATCGTCAAGTTCTGGGATGTTTGTCTTGGCTTTGTGTTATAATTGTGGTTGTGAACACTTTGCTTTCTCATTTAATTTCCTGTTATCTAAGTCTCAGTATTCTTATTTGTAGAATCACGTTAATAATAACCCGCAGGCTTACTGTGAGGAGTAAATCAGATACTGCATGTAAAACAAATAGTGTGTTTGTTGACATACAGTGATCATTCAACAGATGTTTAATCTTTTCCTCCTCTTGTTTATCTTAGCCTATGATTGTCATTCTGTGCCTCTGATTTTTATAAGGTTGGTGCAAAAGTAATTTCGGTTTTGGGCCATGAATTTTACAATCATTATAATTAGGCTCAAATACATCTTTATCAATCCAAATAGAAAACATTACAATCAATGCATTTTTGCCAATGAGAAATAAGTTTGTTTATTCCTGTAGCCAAGAAATCTGTGCTTCGGGATTCGATGAACTCTTGGAAAGCATTTTATGCATCCTACTGGTTGTGGAAGTATCTTCCCTGCAAAAGGTTGTCGAGATGCTTGAAGAAGCGACAGTTGATTGGCAAGAGGTCAGGTGAATATGACAGAGACGGAAAAACTTAGTAGCCCAATTTGTTCAACTCTTGAAGCATTGGTGGTGCGATATGTGGTGGGGTGTTGTAGTGGAGAAGAATTGAGCCTTTTCTGTTGACCGATGCTGGGTGCAGGTATTGGCCATTTTCGGTGCATCTCACTGATTTGCTGAGCAAACTTCTCAGACGTCATGGTTTCACCAGAATTCAGAAGCCACAGTGGACCAGACCGGTGGCAGACCACAAAACAGTGACCATGATCTTTTTTAGGTGCAAGTTTGGCTTTGGGAAGTGCTTTGGAGCTGCTACTCGGTCCAACCACTGACCTGGTGGCTGTATATAATCCCCGTTTTGTCGCATGTCACAATCCGATTGAGAAAAGGTTTGTTGTTTTTGCGTAAAACAAGAAAAGACGACACTTCAAAAAGCTTATGAGGCACCCACTTATGGAGCTTTTTCACCTTTCCAGTTTGCTTGAAATGCTGAATCGTAGAATGGTTGATGCTGTGTCCTTCGGCAACTTCTCATATAGTTGCATCAGCTGCGATGATTGTTCTCAGTGGGGTTGTCATCAACTTCTGATGACTGGCCGCTGCGCTCTCATCGTCAAGGCTCTTGTTTCCTTTGCAAAACTTCTTGAACCACCACTGCACTATATGTTCGTTAGCAGTTCCTGGGCCAAAAGTGTTATTGATTTTGCAAGTTGTCTCCATTTGCTTTATGATGCATTTTGTACTTGAATAAGAAAATCGCTTGAATTTTCTTCTTGTCTAACATCATTTCCATAGTCTAAAATACATATAAAATAAACAGCAAGTAATAAGTCATTAGCAAAGAAAAAAAGCAAGAATATTAAAATGATGTATAACATAACCACATTTAAGAATGTATTCCAATAGCAAATGGCAAATTTCAACAATGCTAAAACCACAATTAATTTTGCAACAACCTAATATTAATAGGTTTTTGTTCATCTTTTATAGTTTTATTGTTAAAATGAATATATTTAAAATACCACAGAATAAAATAAGTCTCAATAATCATCCTAGATTGATGGGCACAATTAGAACATTAGTAAGCCATAAGGGTTAAATTGACAGCTGCTATACTTGTGATTTAGTTCTAACTTCCCCCACCTGACTAGAGCCACTACCGGGCAGGAGGCTGTTTGGCGAGAGTTTATGGGGGTCGAGTATGCCAGTCTTTTGTCAGCTTTTGACAGTTGTGCACTGTGTTTCTGTTTGAAGTGGAATGTGTGAATAGTTGCAAAGCTCAACAGTGTTTTTTAATTGCGTCTGCTTAACAGTCTATCATGTCAGAGAATTCGATGTTCATCAGCACTGTAACACTACTAAAGACCACAAATATTTTAAATTAGAGGGAGAGGCATGAAAGATTGTCTTGTGGAAATTAAAAGATGGAAAGCAAAAGCAAAGACAATTCTTTCAAGCAGCAATAAGACCCAGAAATAATGCCACTGAAGCAACTTGCAAAGTAGCTTATATACTCGGAAAAAAAGAGAAGCCATTCAGTGATGTAGAAATTGTGAAAGAATGCATTGTTGAAGGTGTTGGATGCTTAGACCCTGATAACATTTGAAAGTACAAACAGCTGCCTCTTTGAGGGAGAACCGTAACTGATCAGCAGCATGAATTAACCGTCAACTTAACAGAACGGATTCATGCAGTACTTCAAAAAGAAACATATCATTCAGTCACTTCGGATGAATCAACTCATAACTGATAAACTGACTCAGTGTAGGTTTTATACTTCATTCAGGTCATAACAGAAGATTTTCTGTGCTACAAAAAGTTACTTACTTTGGGCACTCTTGTGAACAGAATGTGGGGTTTAGATAGATACCTTCAACAACTTTCAAGATAAATCTGATGTTGGACTGAACTTGGTAAATTTAGTGAGTATATTTACAGGTAGTGCAACTTCCGTAACAGGAAAGCATGAAGGGTTTATTGCACAGATAAAAAAAAGTACTAATATATCCGGATGGTCTCATTTCTTTTCACTGTATCTTGCGTCAGCAAAATCTCTGTGCTAAAGCCACTATTTTAAGTGACACTTTGCAACAAGTTATAAGTATTGTTAACTATATTTGTGCAAATGCAACATGGCATCATCAGTTTCATAACATGTTAAAGTTGAACGATGAGGTAGTGTGCATTTGCCTATCATTCTAAAGTGCATTGGCTATCACAGGGATGGGTGTTAGCCAAAATTTTATCTTTGTGAGGATTGTTAAACTTTATGAAGAACAGAATCAGCAATGTGAAATATGGAAAGAAGATTTTTATAGGAATGCAGCAATTTCTGTGTGCTATCATGTCAAATCAAAATGACTTGAATATTTCTTTGCAAGGTAAAACTAAGTCTATATTTGACATGTGGCAAAAAAATCCAAGCATTTTGAAAAAAGATGTTTTTGCAAAAGACTTCTCCTTCAAAAGGAAATTTCAGATGAACATTTTTCCCAATTAACAAAGGTCATTGATGAGCAGGATGATATATGCAAATCATTTGAAGACTCTGCAGCTGTTACAGTCCTATTAATTGGAGAATACAATGGAAAGTTCACTGACTTTGAGAATCACGACATCACACTGAAATTAGCATTTCAGCCTCACCTACTTGGTATCACCAAGACACCTAAAGAACTACAGATGGGGTTGATTGAGCTCTCATTAGATGACATTTTAAAGTCATTGTTTGATGCTAAGAACGATCCAATTGAAATATGGAAAAATGCAGAATACCCGTATCTTAGGGAACATGCCCCAAAAATGCTTTCTTGCTTTTCAACCATTTATTGCTGCAAATGTACGTTCTCTTACCTAACCCAAATCAAGACACACTTAAGGTCACAAATGACCAATACCCATCTAGCTCTGATCAGCTGAAACTGTGGACCTCCACGCTGCAACCAAATATTCAAATGATTTCCAACAAAAAGCAGACACAACAAAGTCATTAAAAAGTTAGTTAACTTTAAAATTAACAAATAGTTTTCATTTTTTGAAATTATTAAGTACACAGTAGTTAGATTTTTTGCAAAATAATGTACATTTTTGAGTATATCTAATTGAAGTTTCTTGAATGTGGCCTTATTTGATTACAGCTAAATTAATGCAGACTTCCAACATGAAAATGTCCCGTACCCTTGTCTTAGTCTTTCAGGTGCTTTACCAGACAACTTCTCAGAGAATTGGAAAAACGGAAATGCCGTGCTTTTGTGTTTTGTTTTTAAGCACAGTTCTAGTAGTAATTGGAAGTGTTTCTATTATTTCCAGACGTAATATAAAATGGGAAAGAGAGGTTATGCTGATGCACATGATCGATATGGGGGCTTGTGCAGACATGAAGCAAGATTTGTAGAAAGTAACTGAATTTAAAAAACATGACTGAGTACCTTCTGTGGCCCAGGTATTGATCTTAACCTGAACTCTTCAGTAAGGTTAGTAAACAGATTCTCTCTGCTTATTACTGTATCCCTAATGCTTGGCACCTGGTCCTTGCCCTCGAAGTATTCACCATTGAGTGATATATGCTGCTTTTGGAGGAAAATAATTTTGAGCAGTCCTCATCATCATTCTCATGATGCCGGCAAATGCCAAGAACTAGCCTGGGAAATTTGCACATGACATTAGAGGTTTTAGATCTTGCATTGCATGTTTTACCCGAGTAGCTATTTACCTAGAAGTATTTTAAATTCTCATAAGTCGCTACTCAGTAGATGAATATGAATAAAAAATTACTTTTCTTTAGTGGAATTAAAAATGCTTCATTGTGTTTTAAAAAGACAAATGTTGCCAACTCATAAGGCAGGCAAGCCTGGCCCACAAATGTCTTTGCTGTTGGAAGAACATTGGCTGTCTGCACTGTGCCCGCTGTTTCTCTTGCTGTCAGCTGTTACATGTTAGGTCCTTTGTTAGGCTGTAAACAAAAGATTAATCTCATTTGGTAGGCTTTTAAAAATTGGTTTGTCTGGTCATATGTGTGTTTATATATATGCCTACAATTGAGAACTAAATTTTAAAGTTTAGGCTTCAAGTACCAAGAGATTTGTTCAGAGGTAGATTATTTTAGTACTTAAAGTTCTTCTGAGCCTTCAGTAATGCTGAGCTTTATTTAGGAAATAGTCATGGAAGATAAATGCAGACAAAATTTTTTATTTTATTTCATTTTATTCTTATTTCAGCATATTGTGGGGGTACAAAAGTTTAGGTTACGTATATTGCCCTTGCCTCACCACCCCCCTGAGTCAGAGCTTCAAACGTGTCCATCCGCTAGACAGTGAGCATCACACTCATTATGTATATATACACCCATCCCTTCCCCCACCCACATCTTTTATGGAAGACAGGAACCTTAAAAATTGAATTTCGTTTTTACTTTCCATGTACTTATTTTGGTACTCACATAAATGATATTTTTGCAAAATTTCTGTTATCTGACGATGTGTAGCATCCAAAATTAATTTCCTAGTGCTAAGAAATCATTTTATAATATGGATAACTCAGTTATTTAGAAATGAATTATCTAATTTGTAATTATTTTTATAGTGAAAGGGTAACTAAAACCTCACCATGGCTGAAGCTAACAGCTAAAGGCAAAGATTCAAGACATGGATAATTTATTTGTCTCTTTTCAGTCTTTTTCTCTACGAAGACACCTTACATGTAGCAAGATTATCCCCCTTAATTCCCACTTTTACTATGGTATTTATCCCTCTTTGAAACTCTTTAGTGAGGTTTCAGTTTTGAATAAGATAGAGTAATCTTGTCCCACTGAATAGAACTATCAAACCTGTGACTAAACACATAAATTCTATTTTCAAGGACTCTGGAAAGTAAATAGTAGCAGATGGATCGACAAAGATCAGACATGAAAATAAAACAAGGAGTGAGTTTACCATGTTTTTCCTCTGGAGGCATCCATCCTTGGCTTGGGGAGACTTGGAAGTAGATATCAATGTGGATAGAAGGAGCTCCACCTGTCAGGGACAGTGATGGCAGCAGAGGGACCTTATGTGCTTAAAACTCTCAGGAAGAGAAACGTGGTCCCAAGAGAAGAAACATGAAAGTCTTTGTTCTTGCTGTGTCTTCCTGCTTGGCGTCCAACATGGGTGCAGTCACAGGAGCGTGTAACAGAGAAGAATGAATAAAGTCACAGTTTTCTGGCTAGAGAATTGAAAAGAGGAGCCGCAGGTAACCAGAAAGTACCAGATAAAGTGCAGAGAAAGAGGACCTCAGGAAACCAACCTCATAAATTTTTTTATGAATGCCTAGGCTTACCCTTAAATTGTGCATGAATATGTTAATAGCTGGTCCTAGATAGAATACTGAAGACCTTGCAAAGCGATTTTGGATCTATTGCCATCCAGATTCCAGACTGGCTACTGGGTGATAAAACATACAGGATATATCAAAATAGTGCTAAAAAGACTTTGAAAATGAAACTGACTTTAAAACAAAGTCAAACACAACCAACCAACCACACACAGAAAGCCGATCAGAACTTGGGGACTGAACCCTTCTAGATCAATTGCCTGAATAAAAAATAAGTCAACATTCCCACTGAATTGAAATAAGACTTAATGTCTCATAACATTAAAAATGTCTAGCAGATTGCCATTATAAAAATTGTTTTTTCCTTGGGGCCACAGTGTTTTATTATGAAAATAGAATAGAAACTTCAAAAACACAATGATCGTGTCTAATTTAATGAAAAATTTGTTATATTGTATTGTTTTCTGTGCATGAGTTATATGCAACTTGAAACATAATTCTCGAAGCTTGCAAGGTGAAGAGACGTGTGAGTTACATATGCTTCATGAGTCCCCAGTCTCAAAACCAGCGTGAGTTAAATACAAGTCAAATGGCAGTTAATGTGCTAGGATACAATCCAAAATTACTCAGCATATAAGTGACTAGGATTTCAACTTGTATGGGAAAACACAGCCTACATAATGCTGAGAAGGCAAATTTTGGAATTATCTCATGGACTTTAACGCAGGTATTATGAAAATATTCCAATGAGTAAGGGCAAACCTCTTAAAATGAATTGAAAGAAGCAAAATTTCAACAAATAAATATATATGGACATTTCATGGTAATTTTAGAACTGAAAGATGCGATAACTGAAATAAAAAACCACATTGGAGGGCTCCATAGCACAATGTAAATGGCAGAGAAAGAGTCAGTGAATATGGAGATAGATTGATATAGGTTATTCCATATGAACAACACACAGAAACATGATCTCAAAAATTAACATAGCTTTGGGAACCTGCAGGATAATACAAGAAGGTCTAATATTCATGTCTTTGAAAATCCAAGAGAGTAGAAAGAGTGCAATAAATACCTATGTTTGAAGAAATAGTGGCTAAAAATCTCCCAAGTTTGTCAAATCACATAAATGTGTGGATTCAAGAAGCTCAACTAACTCAAAACAAAATGAACACAAAGAAATCCATGCTCAGAAACATTACAACCAAATTGCTGAAAACTAAAGACCAGAGTCTTCAAAACAAACAAAAAAGATACATTACTTAGAGAGAAAAGACCATGTAAATAACTTCAAATTTTTTGGTCAGATCCCACAGAGACCAAAAAGAAATGGACCAACATTTTTTAAGTACTAGAGGAAAACTGTCAAGCCAAAAGTATTGTATCTAACAAAAACCTTCTTCAGGAAGTAGGATGGGGTTGGGGAGGGGTCTGCGAGGCCCCGTGGTGGGGACCCAGTGCTGCTCTTTGCCTTTTTCTAATTGACAAATGAAATTGTATTTATTTACTTGTGACCAACATCATGTTTTGAAGTATATATATACATTATGGAATGACTAAATGTATCAAATTAACATATGCATTACCTCGGATAGTTATCATTTTTTTTGGTGAGAACACTTTACATCTACTCTCATAGTTTAAGAATGCAGTATATCATAACTATAGTCACCATGGAGCTTATTCTTCTTACCTAGATAAAATGTTGTATCCTTTGACCATCATCTTCCCAACACCACCATCTATCCCCAGCTCCTGGTAACCACCATTCTCCTCTATCCTTCTATGAGATCAAATTTTTTAGATTTCACTTTCCAGCTTTTACAGATTATGCAGTATTTGTCTTTCTGTGCCTGGATTCTTTCACTTATCATAATGTCCTCTGGGCTAATTCATGTTTTCCCAAATGACAGGATTTCCTTCTTTGTTTTGTGACTGAGTAGGATTCCATTTTGTATATGTATCATGTTTAAAAATTTTCTTTATCCATTCATCCATTGGTAGATGGATACTTAGGTTGATTTCATATCTTGTGAAAATGCTGCAGTGAACATAGGAGTGTAAATATTTCTTTGATATACTTACTTCATTTCCTTTGGCTATATACCCAGTAGTGGGATTGCTGGATTATATGGTAGTTCTATTTTTTAATTTTTTGAGGAAGCTTCGTACTGTTTTTCATAATGGCTGTACTAATTTACATTTCCACCGACATTGTGCAGATGTTCCCTTTCCTCCACATCCTCACCAATATGTCTTATCTGTTGTCTCTTTGATCGTAGCCATTCTAACAGGTGTGAGGTGATATCTCATGGTGCTTTTAATTTGCATTTCCTTGAGGGTTAGTGATAGTGAACTTTTTTTTTTTCATATACCTGTTGTCCATTTGTGTGTCTTCTTTTGAGAAATATCTGTTCGTGTCCTGTGCCCATTTTTTAATCAGGTTATTTGTTTTTCGCTATTGAGTTGTTTGAGTTCCTTATGTATTTTGGATGTTAACCCCTTATCAAATGTATAACTTAAAAGTCTTTTCTCCCAGTGGATGGAGTTTTAACTGTTTGAGAAGGTTTTAGGGAGGGTGGCTGGGTCATGGATTCTGGCATGGTGCCTTCAGCATCAGGCTGCCCTTCTCCTGATCGATATTTAAAGAACTTGAAGACTGCAAAGCTGCTTCTCTTGTACTGAGAAGGAGCCTCTCCTGCACTAACGATCTGAATTTAATGCTGGATCACTTAAAGCCAGGTTCATTTGCCAAATATTTGCTCAGCTTTGATGCTATAAAAACCTCTCCAAAGCTAAGGAAACCCTGAGAAATGGATTATTCATGTGGCTCTGCAGGGCTTGGTATTAGACTTGGTTTGTATTTAATCTTTGCCTAAGCATTACCGTTCTAAGCTCATGAAAAATTTGTGATATATATTAAGTATATTCCATGCACTTAAGATCAGAGTCCCGTCATCTGGGTGTAAGATTTCTGTCCTTTCTGTGAGAATGGAAAGCCCTGGTGAAGGCAGTGGAAAAGCCCAGAAACCTTTTTTGTTTTTTTTTTTTTTTCAAATTGAGCTCCTGGCTGATTTTTGGTAAGACGTCACAGAGTTAATCAGTTTTAGTTTAAACAGAAGCTTGAGGAAAACTTATCTTCTTCTCATTACCATTAGGGGAAAAAATCCTAAAACTTAATTTGACTACAAGAAATGATGTTTAATAACAAATATTTATAATTGATGTATTCTCAATATTTGTAGAGTAAAAAATTCAATATTTTTTCCTTTCAAAGGAAAGTGGGCATTTATAGAATGTCAGAATAAGCAAACTCAAAAGTGAGATTCTGAAAGATGGCTATGTATTCCATAAGCCTTCAGTAATGAAAGGGAAAATCATGATTAATAGTGTAGGCCACGGGCTGAAGTGGAGAATTTCTAGAACAAAGTGTCATTGCCGACCCTCCAGTCAGCCTGATGTGTCTCTACATCTCTTGTCATCAGGTTGAGACTTTTCTGTGCTGTGTAATATTGACATCAGGCAAATGTGGGTTGGGATTTAAAGTTTACCAGTTGAGATACGAATGAGGCAGTTCTATTAAATTTATCCTAGAGAATATGCTCCATAGAAACGTTAAAAGATGAAAGAACTTGCATCTGGTTAGGAATATAGATTATGAAGAGCCCCATTATTGTGAAAGCTAAGATAATATTTATGTTAGCATATGTTCTAAAAAATAATTAAGGTGATCTATATATAGAGGTTAGCATATAGCAAGTTAGATAGGAAAGTGCTCCATAATGGAGTCAAGAAAAGAAATACTTAAGGGGAAAATTAAAAGGCGTTGAGTCAGGTGGTATCTGTTTTCAGCAGGGAAACCAAACAAACAAGCAAAATGTACTCTCTTCCTTCCTGCCAATGAAAATGGTTAGAAAGCTGCTGGAAGGCAACGTCATGTTTAGCTTCCACGAGATCACACCTTCAGTGAGTTATGAGCTATGAGCCCCACGACAAATTGTTGTTTGGTCACTTCTGGAATTCCAGGGATTTCTTTTCATTATAGAAAACTGGCAAATATGATTTTTAAAAATCATAGGAAGTAAGAATGGTGCTTACTGACAGGAAATGAGACACAAATTGATTAGGAAGTCTTGCAAGCGGACTGAAAATGCATGCCACCCTCCATGCCCAACCCTTCACACACAGCTTCTTTAAAATACCCACTTTGCCTTCAACCCTATGTAGTTCTCTCTCCTGGTAAGAAAACCGTGCATAGACCACATGACCTTACCCCACTTCCGTTCTTCCCCATTCTCAGAGCTAATACTGTGGTGTCTAGTCATCTGCAAGCTAGCCAGGAACCTTTGGCATGGCCTGGTTTGGAAAGATAAGATGTTGTCTTTGGGGACTTTGTCATGGGGGAACAAAATAGTGAGCAGTGAAGTTGAAAGTTCATGATACAGACGCCCACCAAGAATAGCCATCATGGGCAATGGTTGATGCTGAAGTTGTGGGAAAGTAGAACCCATGAATATGAATAAGCATGATTTACAACGTAGAAACAGATGATCTGTAATATAGGGAAAACGTACAAATTAGAAAGGGAGAAAGCCACAGGGTAGAGAGAAGACAGTGGAGTAGATTTCTGGGTATTTAGGGAATGGCTGAATCCATGCAGTTCTATGCCTTTAGAGAGTGTAATTTCTATTGCTTTTATTTGAGGATGACAATCTACGGGAGATCACAATTCCGTTGGAAAAGTATAATATGGAATTTCTACATGTTTTGTATTGTAAAATTCACAAAGCCTCGTGACTTACCAAAGATAACAATGAGAGTAAAAGATGCCCTTGTGTTTTTAGTCACTCAAACATTTGGTCCTCAGTTCTTTTTTTTTTCTTTTAATGAATGGGAGTATTTTCTAGAATGAATGTAGAGAATCTCAGAATTCCTCTTTTGTTTATGTACTTAAAAAATATATATTGACTACCAACGATGTGTAATGTCCTCTTTAAGATCCAGTGCTAGGTCCAGCGTATGCAGTTGGGATCCAAGGATCCTGTTTGGAAGGGCTTTTGGTCTCATGTTAGGAGACAGATGCCTAAGTGAATAATACATCTAGGGTGTCACGTGCTGTGATAATGATAAAGACAGGGCAATGTGGGAGCTCAAGGGAGGGGTATCTAACCCAAATACTTAGGCAGTGGTGGGGGAAGAGAGGATGAGGATGTTTCCTCAAAGAATTACTCCAAACAAAATCATGACATGCCAGCAAACTCAGCCAGATGAAGGGCAAAGAGCAATGTATTCATGGAAGCCTCCAGGGAGAAAGAGAATGCGCTCTTCAGAAACTGCAAAAAAGGGAAAAAGAGAAAAAGACAAACTAAAGTTCCTGGACCACAGGTTGTGTGAGGAGGAAGGATGGGAGGTTTGTTGGGGTCCAGGGTGATTCAAAAACAAGGACTAGGACATGTGAGCTGGTTTGTGGCACATTATGTAGTTTCGACTTGATCCTTACAGGATACTATTTTAAGTTAAAGGCAGATATGCAGATATGTTCGTATTTGCAGTGGGGACGTGGAGAAGTGGTTGGTGAGGTATTGAAAGAGTAGAATTTACTGGGCTTGGAAGACTTAGCATGGTACCCTGGTTTCTGTACTGGTGTCTCAGTGAGTTGAAGCAACAGGACACATAGGAGGAAGAGCAGTTATTATCAAGGGAGTGCACGTGGCTTTGAAAGGTTGAGTTGAGATGTCCAGGAGATGTGCAGGTGGGGGGACATAGTAGATAGTAGATACAATAGATCTGGAACACAGGCGAGAACCCCAAGAGGGAGATGGAATTTTAGCTTCCATCTCTGTAGAACCATATGGTTGGGTATTTGGTTAACTTTGTGCTTTGTAACTATTCCAAGTTCTTTACACTTTCACATCTATAGAACCAGGTTAGGAAGTAATCACCCAGTATATAGATTTAAGAGTCTATATTCTAGCAAGTTGTATGGTCCAGAAATCAAATTTGGAGTGGACAAACAAAATTATACCAAGTTCTGTCTCATCTAGCAATGTGGAAAAAAGAGAACACTTTGTCTCCCTTGCTTTTTTGTGCAGCAAAGAGTATTAACTCTAATAGGTTAATGCATAAATGAAAATTCCTAAATCATAGTCAAGTTGCCATCATTTTTAATGGTGATGGTTTCCTGTATTTCCATGGATGACGTGCTTAGTATAGACACCCTGAAACTCAGGATAACCATGGTGCTTCAGACATGTTCATATTGAATGTGGAGAAGATAAGGTTATTGCTTCTGTCACCATATTAATCCCTGCATTAAATTTAGCTGCTATGGATGGCTATACTACGGTAATGCCCTCCCCCGTGCACACAGAAAGTGTTGGCAGTAAATGCAGCATAAACTTCCTTGAAAGGAGAAAATTATTTTTTGCCTGAAGTACATGAGAATAAGAACAAATGACAGAATCATGGGAGTTGATAAATGAGGATCTGTTTTGGAGATGACTTAAATGGTAGATGATATGCACTACCTGGCTGCCTGGATTGGCTAGAAAAAGGATGCTCTGTAGCCGCGGAGTACACATATTTGAGCAAAAAGCATGTGACAGCAGTGTTCATGTCATTCTTGCCGCGAATCCTCAGCACTTCAGAATACCTGGTAGATGGACACTTCACAAACGTGTTCAATGAGTGAATGAAAAAATGAATAAAATGACATTTTGACTAGTAACCACGGATTGAAGATAAAATTAATAGGAAGAGCCCCAGGCAGTCTGGATTGTGCCTTCCATCTGGGTCACTCAGCTGCTCAGTTTTGTGTAATAATTGCAGCACTTGCATTAAACTAAACAGCCAGGATGAGGGGTCATGTTTTGGGGATCAAGCGTCTTTTCATCATGAAAGCTACTGGGTGGCCTCTGACATGACATGTTTAGTTATCAAACATGTCAGCCAAGACCATGGAGAGACCACATACATTAAAAGTGACAGATATTACAAGGGTCAAGGATTAAAGGTGAATTGCAAAGGGCTTTGTACTGCATCTCTGTTGTTGTAACCGTTTCTCGTAGGTTGGATACATGAGCAAAAAGAATGATGAGGAATCATGGGGAGCAGAAGTTCTCCTCTCGGGCTGCTCAGGAATTTGTTTCCACACTGAGCTAAATATGCTGTCAATGCTGCAATAATTAGCATATATCTGTGTGATTTGCAGGACAGCACAAACCTATTTGAAACTTTCAACAATTTTTTATCGTTGACTTTCATTTATCTAATTGTATTGGTTACTTTTATGGTTACAAAACTAGTATAGACTCATTATTAAAAAAAATTAATGAGGAGACATTAATACAGGAAGTTAACATGCTGTGTAATGTAGCAGCCTAACTATGACATCGTTTGCTGCATGTTCCTCTGGTTACAGTGGAAGATGGTGTTTTGTCCCTTAAGGAGACACAACTGTTACAGAACTTCCTTTGTGCTCAGCACTGCCTAGTCGTACCATTCCTCAAAAATTTTAGGGTAAACACATAACATGAGATCCTTTTTTTTTTCCTTTTCTTAAATTTCAGAATATTACAGGGGTACAAATGGTTTGGTTACATGAATTGCTTTTGTACCGTTTGAGTCAAAGTTATAAGTGTGTTTATCACCCAGATAGTGTGCATTGTAACCGTGAGGTGTGAATTTACCCATCCCCTCTTCCCCCTCCCCCCTGCTTGATTTACCTTGAAATTTACTACCATATATGCACATGAGTGTTGACCTGTAAGTTTCAGTACAGTAGTGAGTACATATGGTTTGTGCTCTTCTGTGCCTGTGATACGTCACTTAAAAGGATGGTCTCCAGTTCCTTCCAGGTTGTTACAAAAGATATTACTTCACCATTCTTTTGTGGTGATTTTTTTTTTCATGTACCATTTGAACTCCAGATAAAAAAATATCTGTGTAATGCATTTCAATATCTGTTTAATGTGCTAATTGCAAGAATTTTCTGTTTGACATTGGTCAGCTCCATTCAAAATCAAGTCATTTCCCCCCTTCAGAATTAATATAACATATCTGTCACCTGCTTAAGGGCCTTTGCTAAGCTCTGTCACCACACTCTTTCTTCTAATGTAATTCTGTTGAACATCTAGCTGACATTTTAGAGATTACAGTAAGACAAAAGATTTCTCGGGAGACAAATATAGAACCTAAAGTTACTATCATGACATTTGGCGGATTACATAATCTGAGTCCATGGTTTTCTCTTCCCTCCCTCCTTTCTTCTCACAACGCCTATGGGAAGGCAGACTGTATATTTTGACACATTTTCTTTCAGTAGCTGTGTACTCACTTCCCACTTTAATAATATGTCTGTCTTCTATCTAGTAATGCAAAGATATATTCAGAGGCTAGGAGACTTGCTTGGGGGCTGCCGAGATGGTGACCACATGGTGGTATTTTCCTTGGTGACATGATACAGGGACATACTCCCTCAGGACTGCAGGCTAAAAACTGATTTTGTTAGCAGACTAGGTAGGATGGATTCATTTATCCGAATTAGATTCATATTAACATAGTTTGCATATTAAATACAAAGCAGAATGTCAAGTTCTCTATTTACAATGAGAAATGTAACTATTAAATAGTTCCAGTCACCAACAGTTAACAGCATCCTCTCCCCTTAGACGAGCAACATGGGAGCCCAAATTATAATCAGAATGCCAGATAATCAATTTATGATGAGAAATGCATCTGTCTTATGAGAATATTACTTGAGTTTGCCTGACCAATTCATTCTCTCCCTGTAGATTTGTGACACGAGACGCCAAATTTTCTGAAAGTTGCGAGAGAATATGGATTTAAAACAATGAGAATGAGTTGATGTTAAGTTTTTGTTCCAGCTCAGATGGTTTTAGCATTCCTGGGTTTAGTCCATGTGACCAAAAGAGGCAGTACAGTGTTTCTTTTCTGCATTTTCTTTTTCTTTGCTTTTTTTGACCAGCTATCTCTCTCCAAAAAAGGGCATGTTACAATTGAGTAAGCCACCATAGTATTGATGTATTTAATCTCAATCAGATTTCAGCCTTGCAGTCCTGAGATTACTTCCATATAATCTTGACTAGTGTCTGGGATATTTCCAAATGTTCATGTCGAGCATGTATAGTTTATTGGTCTAAACATCCATTTGTTTAAGCACATCCTTTATTTTTAAATTCTGTAAATCAACTCATTGTAGCCACCAGCACTGAAAACACCTCTTTCTTTACTATATTTTCTGAAATGGCAAAAGTGGAAGGATTGAGACCCAGAGGGAAATAATAGTGTTCTCTCCCCCTAATATTTAATCCCATTGAAATGAACTGAACGCTGGCTTTGGGGGGGAAAAAAAACAAAAAATAAAAGAAAGAAATCCCCAAAAAGTTAAAAAGTAGATTCTCCTCTTCTGGAGATGGTAAAGACATAGTAAAGATAGTAAAGAGGTGGTTTGGAGAATATGGGGGTAATTTTTGGTATTAACGAGTAGACTCACTTCTAACATCTTTTGAAAGTATTTGTGGAATAGCTTAGAATCTTCTGTCTCCTACTAACAACTGGAAACATACAGTCACCTGATATAGTTTCTGGGTGCCTACTTCTGATGATGCAAGTTTTTTCACAATGAAGATGGCAAAAATCTGAATAATCACACTCTATCTTTGACCCATGACCACATATGATTAGCTTCTTTTTCTCATCCAATAAGACAAGCCTTATAACTTGTGTGATCTACACTTGTGTGTAGATCACTTTATTCAGATAGTCTGTTTATATGCAAAGATTGAAATAATCTGGAATTCTGAGGCTGCAACTGTATAATGACATTGTACTTGATCAGTTATTGCTTTTGTTTTCCCATTTGTTTATTTTGTATTGAGCCTACACCGGGGAAAGGCCTGGTGCTTTACCCTGAGTCCTGCATGTTTGAACTTCACAAAGGTTCAAAGGTTCGCACATGGCCTGGAACAGCAAACATGTGTCCTGAAGTCATCCTTCAGCTCCTGACTTGGCTTGTGATTTAATTGCCGCCTCATTATTATAGGCCACTGGGTGTGAATTTGTCAAAACAAGATACATCAAGAGGACTGAGTGAAACGCTTCATGGTTAGAGAGTTTTACCTCTCTCGCTCTCCGCTGCCCATGTTTCTTAAACTTTCAACTTCAAGAGACTGGTTTGATAAACATGCCCTGTCCTCTAGGTCATTGGGTTAAGGATCAGTTCAGTCTTTTTGAACTTTTCACTTTTCCTGTGTAAGTGTAAGCTTAAGTGCTCGCTGGGTTCTAAAACTAAAAGTCTATGAAGATAAAGGACCTTATTGAAATAATGAAGGGAGCAAAATATATTTATAGCTACTCACCTTGTCTCCCTGGGCTTTTTATCTTTCTTTTGGTAAATGACACTTTAGCCTCAGGATACCAGTATTCATACCTTTCTAGTGTTTTTGCAATTAAAAAAAATATTTAATAGATCAATAGAGTGCCTATAGTTTACAGTAATCTATTTTACATTTCAGAATAGCTAGAAGAGAGTAATTTGAATGTTTCTGGCATAAAGAAAAGACAGATATTTGAGGTGTTGGATATCCCAAGTACACTGATCTTTACAAATTAAATGAATGTATTAAATGATGACATGTACACACCCAGAATGTATACAACTATTATATATCAACAAAAAAAATTTTTAAAAGAACACATGGAAGGACTATACTTAAACCTGATCATATAATTGCTAATAATGAAATTTTATAGGGAAAGAAGAAGAAAAACTTACAGAACTGAAAATCATAACTCAAGGGATGTGCCTGTATATAAAGGCTATTTACAAAGCTCTCTAGATAAAAGTTACACATAACTTATAAAATAAGTAAAAGCCCTCCTTTATTACCAGTACCTGAAACAATGCATGTGTTGCACACAAAAAGCGCTCAGTAATTTCTATGGAAAGTATTATGCATACAAATACGTATTTCATTCTTATCAAAGCATTCCATGCCAATCCACACATCAGTAACAAAATGATGAGAAGCAGAAATTTCTTGCTCTACCTTTCCTAGTTCCCTAGAGGAGTCTTTTTAATTATTTTAATTTTGAAAAATGTTTACTGATTCTTATGTTAGACAGTGTAGTAGAGAATTCAATCATTTCTTGATCAGATTTAGGCAATTCACTCTGCAATTTGAAAGATGGGGATTTTGCTCATTTATGCTTCTATTAATGTTAATAAACAAGTCTCTCCTTCTATTAATCTTCTATTAATGTAATTGTAAAATAATTGTAAGCTTTAAGTAGAACACTTAAAGTTGTTTTCTTATTCAGGTACCTTACAACATTATTTTTTTATTCCTCATGAGATGAAATGAAGCTGCTAGTCCCACACACTTTTTCCAACTTTTTTTCTTGCATTTCAGGCCCTACTTCATCAACCACACTCTTTTTCTGAGTTTAGATTTTGACATTCATACTTTGTGCTAAAAATACGATGAAGTCTTTGCCCACAAGTTAACTTTAAAAGTAGAGCAATAAACCGGATGAACATTATAATGGCCACATAAATATCATTTTATGTTGGGTCAAGAAGTATGTTAGGATTACTTTTTATTTT